>NC_044979.1:123522573-124924059 GCF_008728515.1 Papio anubis
TTGTTCAATGGATTTGTAAAAATGAATAAATAAATAAATGGAACTATTTGCATGGTTGGGTGGTGATGGGCTTGAACATGTGGTACACCATGAGGACAATATCAAAGATCAACAATATACAATTTGAATTTTGTCCTTATTAGAGGATGTTCTTGGAATTAACACTTGTGGAAAGGAGTTAAGGATAAAAGTATACTCAAAATAAATATAAAACATATTTGTACTCAAAATAAACGTTAAAAATTTAACAGTTGTTTTAAAATAGAAAGGACATTAAGTAAAATTCGGCATTTAAGAAATGCTCCCAAGGGCTCAATGCTTCATGCCCATTTCTATAGTTTGTGATCTTTATGTCATTGCTAATTGGAAAATATCTTTTATGTATATTACCTAACATGGTTATTATATTAGAACAAGTGTTCATTGCACTTTTAATCCAATATCTTACTAGAGACAACAAGGTCAAGAAACAGGCAAAAATAATTTCAAATAACAAACGCCACAACCACAAAGGTGAGCCAAAAAAGCAAACACTCAATGACATTCTTAATTAGTAAACAGCACTTATCTTTGTTGAGTATGACTACTGTAAAACAAATATATCTATTTATAGTGAGAATATATTTTAATACTAATTCGGACAATCAAATCTACTCTTGCCATATAACCCTTTTCTTAGACTTGTCTGCATTCTAAATTTATGCAGGTATTCACAAAGGTTTCCATGTCTGTAATTTTAGTCTCAGAGTGCAGAGAGTGAGATAATAAAACAGGAAAGTAAATACTTGGAAAAGTAATGGCTAAGTGTTTCTTGGTGAAATACACCAACCTAAAAACTCAAGAAACTCAGTGAACCCTAAGTACGAAAAAAGAGAGTCCACGAGTTACACCACAGTCAAACTTCTGTAAACCAATCATGCAGAAAAATTGAAAAGTCAACAGAGAAGAAAAGTATTCATTACATTAAAGGAAACAATTGTATGAATATAATTCAAGGAAATTCATCTGATAAGAGAATTCAAGTATAATTAGAATGACACATGAACTTGGATCTGAGGAAATGAAGAAAACATGAAATGACAAAAGTATTATTAATTATAACAATTTATTTAAAATTCTCTTAAAAGTTTAAAAAGACACAATGGACAGTTTAAAGCAATAATTGTAACAATGTGAGATCTATAACATACGTATATACAAAATATATTTCAACAATAAGGCAAGAGGTAAGAAGAATTACACTGCAGTAAATTTCTCATATTTTATATGAGGTGATACAATATGAACTCCAAGTAGACTATGGTATTTTAAATAAAACTACTGTAATTTTCAGAGCAACACTGAAAATAATTTTTAAAAATTATAACTAAAATGTGGGAATTAATTGAATTAAAATACTAAAATAAAGACAAGTCATTCGTTTCCTAGCAGTGCAATAACAAATTACCACAAACTCAGTGACTTCAAGAACACAAGAGACTTATCTTACAGTTCTGGAGGTCAGAAGTCTAAAATAAGCCTCAAAAAGCTTTGAAAATTGAAGTACTTAGCTATTTTTTTCTGGAGATTCCAGGAATCTGTTACTTGACTTCTAACTTCGAGAGGCTGCAGCATTCTTTGACTTACGGTTGCATCACTCCAATATCTGCTTCTGTCATCGCAAGTTTTGCCATTTGACTCTGACTCTTTCCGCATCCATCTCATACTGACAATTGTGATCACAATAGGTTCACATGGTTAAACCAGAATAATATCTTCATATGAGTCTCTTTAACTTATTCACCTCTCCAAAATTACCTTTGCCACACTCACATCTCCTAAATTACCTTTGCCATTCATAGGTTCTGAGCATTACTAAAGTAGATATATCAGGGTGGAGGAACATTATTTAGCTTACCACTGTAAGAAACTTGAAACTGAAAGAAAAGAAATGGGATACATAGAAAATAAAGAGTAAAGTTGGATACTTAAATTCAATTATACATAGTTGTATTAAGATAATCGCACAGTAATGTATGATTACATTAAATGTAAGTGAACTAAACACTCTAAACACAAGACAGATTGTCAGAAAGGATTTTTAAAAACCAGAATTTTAAAAAAGATCCAAATATGAGCAGAGGGAATACACATCAAAAGATATAGAATCAACCTAACTGCCCATCAACCAATGAGTGGATAAAGCAAGTGTTATACATATATGCATGGAATATTACTCAGCCATAAAAATGAACAAGAATATGTCTTTTGCAGCAACTTGGATGGAACTGGAGGCCATATTCAAAGCAAAGTAACTCAGGAATGGAAAAGCAAATGCCACATGTTCTCACGTAAAAGTGGGAGGTAAGCTACGGATTCACAAAGGTATACAAAGTGGTATACAGATATTGGAGACTTAGACTAGGGGAAGGCACCAGGGGAGTGAGGAATGAAAAATTACCTAGAGCGTATCGTGTACACTATTTGGGTAATAGGAGACACTACATGCCCAAACATCACCACTATGTAATTCATTTATGTAACCAAAAACTACTCATACGCATAAGCTATTGAAATGAAAAAATAAACAAACAAACAAAAAGAAATGCACTTCAAAAACAACGGCAGCAAAAGCTAAAATTGACAAATGGGATCTCATTAAACTAAAGAGCTTCTGCACAGCAAAAGAAACTACCATCAGAGTGAACAGGCAACCTACAGAATGGGAGAAAATTTTTGCAATCTACTCATCTGACAAAGGGCTAATATCCAGAACCTACAAAGAACTCCAACAAATTTACAAGAAAAAAACAAACAACCCCATCAAAAAGTGGGCAAAGGATATGAACAGACATTTCTCAAAAGAGGACATTCATACAGCCAACAAACATATGAAAAAATGCTCATCATCACTGGCCATCAGAGAAATGCAAATCAAAACCACAATGAGATACCATCTCACACCAGTTAGAATGGCGATCATTAAAAAGTCAGGAAACAACAGGTGCTGGAGAGGATGTGGAGAAATAGGAACACTTTTACACTGTTGGTGGGATTGTAAACTAGTTCAACCATTATGGAAAACAGTATGGCGATTCCTCAAGGATCTAGAACTAGATGTACCATATGACCCAGCCATCCCATTACTGGGGATATACCCAAAGGATTATAAATTATGCTGCTATAAAGACACATGCACACGTATGTTTATTGCAGCACTATTCACAATAGCAAAGACTTGGAATCAACCCAAATGTCCATCAGTGACAGATTGGATTAAGAAAATGTGGCACATATACACCATGGAATACTACGCAGCCATAAAAAAGGATGAGTTTGTGTCCTTTGTAGGGACATGGATGCAGCTGGAAACCATCATTCTTAGCAAACTATCACAAGAACAGAAAACCAAACACCGCATGTTTTCACTCATAGGTGGGAACTGAACAATGAGATCACTTGGACTCAGGAAGGGGAACATCACACACCGGGGCCTATCATGGGGAGGGGGGAGGGGGGAGGGAATGCATTGGGAGTTATACCTGATGTAAATGACGAGTTGATGGGTGCAGCAGACTAACATGGCACAAGTATACATATGTAACAAACCTGCATGTTATGCACATGTACCCTACAACTTAAAGTATAATAATAATAAATAAATTAAAAAAAAAGAGAGAGAGAGAGAGAGACAGAGGTTATTTTAACAAAAGATTTAATTTATTTAAATTGAATTTTAAAAGTAAAATGAGATTTTGAAAGTCAAAAAAATAAATAAATAAATATGCTTTAAAAACTGAAAAAAAAAAAAAAAAGAAACAGCACTTTCCCAGTGAAATAGAAAGTAAGGGTATCAACTGAGTATGAATGGGGGAAGCAGTGTTGTAGGTTAGAGAAAAATAGACAAGATATAAAGTTTTGAGAAAGGGGTAGAGAAAGGTAGCACAATTGCTGGAGAGAATGAATGACTACATGCAACACAGGGACTGGGAACTGAAAAGTTACCTTTCAGCATGGTTACACATTTTTCTCTAGTCACAGTAGCTTTCAGGGCACAGGAAATGAGGTTGTCAAGGTAGGAATTTAACCAGAGTTTTTATTGCCCTTTCAAGGGGGTAAAGGTAGTCTTGATCACAAGCGAGGCAAAGGGTATAAGGAATGACCAGCTAATTTAAACTGGACAAACTAAGTGGAACATACAGAATAAATGTGGTTGTTAGTAAATTGTGGCATGATTAGTACATCGAAGACTATGTATTTGGAGCCAAACTTTTGACAGATTTTCAGTACGTGAGAAGGTGATATGAAAGGGCAGGATTCACTAGGAAGACAGTGAAATTTTAGAAATAGTATTCGAGGAGGGGGACTTGAGTAGGTAATGATAAAGTCTCAGGGTATAACTGCTGGAATGGGTGGCTGAAGCAGGGAGGAAGACAAGTTCATTGGAGATGAGCTGAAGAATCTGGTATGCTACACCTCAAAATAATCCATCTGTACAGACACATAGATGATCAGCTGAGAACTGTGACTGGCATAATTTTAAAGAGAATAAGAGTGAACCCGAAGGGGAAAACTCCTCTATGTTCGTTTGAAAGCTCTGGAACTTTGAGTAAGGTATCCAGTTCTTAGAAATTACACATTTGTTGGATTGACAATTTGATTTAGAATGGGGAATGTTGGTTAACACAGGCCAAAATCACACACTTTCCAACTCTAAGATGCATTCTCATTTACTAAGAACTCTGAGATTGAGACAGTGCACTCTCTAAATTTGAGATTCTAATCAGATGTGACTACCTATTGATTGTGAGTTACTGCTGTGCACTGAAAGTGCACGATTATAAAGAGACTGGCTGCTCATGTTGCTTGGAATTTCTTTCTGCACCAAAGACTATATATTAATTGTGTCTGATTAGTTGAGAAATCCATTAAATGAATTATTGCCAATGTAAACTAAGTTTGTAGAGGTCAGCTTCAAATTAGCATCAAATACTACATGCATTTTATTTCATCAGTAAAACATAAACACCTGGAATGAAAGAACGCCTGACCCAAAGACTCAATAAGGAAGTAAAAATTTGACCCAAGTTCTACTTAGTAGGAGGTGTGTTTCAAGATTTCTAATTTAAAGCTAAAGGTAACCAACACATCAACTTAAATATGATAATTCAGAGATATCACAGATTACAAAAATATTGGAAATATAGAATTCAGAAAACTAGTTTCCTATCTGAAAATATTATAAAAATGTATGTCAAAGGAAAAAAGTGATAAGTGTTTGAAGTGATGGATATGCCAGTTGCCCTGAACTGATCACTACTGATTGCATACATGTACAGAAATATAATACTGTACCTTATCATTATGTATTATCATGTCAATTAAAAATAATAATACAAAAATGACTGATTTTTATTCTATAAAAGTTGGTTGTGTCAAACAAAAACTTAGAAATATAATTGCAAAATATATGAAAAATAGAAAACAATAACGTCCAAAATTAACATGATTATAAATAAAGAGATTTAAATTTATTCTATTTGTATTTATTTCCTTTTAATATTATTATTCTTTCAATAGTTTTGGGGGAACAGGTGGTGTTTGGTTATATGCGTAAGTTCTTTAGGTGTGATTTCTGAGATTTTGGTTTACCCATCATCCAAGCATTGTACACTGTACCCAATTTGTAGTCTTTTATCCTTCTACCCTGAAGACCCCATAGTCCATTACATCATTCTTATGTCTTTGCATCCTCATAGCTTAGCTCCCACTTACAAGTAAGAACATACAATGTTTGGTTTTCCATTCCTGAGTCACTTCATTTGAAATAATGGTGTCCAACTCCACCCAGGTTGCTGTGAATGCCATTATTTCATTTCTTTTTATGACTGAGTAATATTCCATGTTATATCAAGCCACATGTAGGAGAATGAAACTAGATTCTCATATCTCACCTTATACAAAAATCAACTCAAGATGGATCAAAGGCTTAAATCTAAGACCTGAAACCATAAACATTCCATATGATATCAGAAAAATTCTTCTAAACATTGGCCTCAGCAAAGAGTTCATGACCACGAACCCAAAGCAAATGCAACAAAAATAAAAATAAATAGATATGACCTAATTAAACTAAAAAAACTCTGCACAACAAAAGAAATATTCAGTAAACAGACAACCACAGAACGAGAGGAAATATTCACAAACTATGCACCTGATGAAGGACTAATATCCAGAATCTACAAGGAACTCAAACAAATCAGCAAGATAAAAACAAATGATTCCATCAAGAAGTGGGTAAAGGACATGAATAGACAATTCTCAAGGGAAGATATACAAATGGCCAACAAACATATGAAAAAGTTATCACTAATTATCAGGGAAATGCAAATTACAACCACAATGAGATACCACCTTACTCCTGCATGAATTCCAATAATTAAAAAGGCAAAAACTAATAGATGTTGGCATGGATGTGGTAAAAAGGGAACACTTTCACACTGCTGGTAGGAATGTAAGCTAGTACAACCACTATGAAAAATAGTATGGAGATTCCTTAAAGAACTAAAAGTAGAACTACCATTTGATCCAGCAACTCCACTACTGGGTATCTACTCAGAGGAAAATAAGTCATTATATGAAAAAGACACTTGCCGACACATGTTTATAGCAGCACAATTTGTAATTGTAAAAGTACAGAACCAGCCTAGATCTAACTTTAATATTAATATTATTATCAAACTGGCAAAAAGTTTTAGAGAAAGGATATTATGCAGCTTTCAGCTGGTGCATGGGTATTGTTATCTCACTCACTATGCAACAATGGAAATTAAGTTTCATTTAGAAAACAATAATATAATATTTACTATAAGTAACTACTGGAACACTAAAAAATAAGTGAAGTTGAAAAAATTGAAAAAACATGTCAAGGGAAATAAATACAGAGAAAAACATAGAGAGAAATGTCTATATATAATATACTTTATTTCATAAATTTTGTTTCATACTTAAATCTAATATATACTCAATATAGAAAAGTTTTAAAATTAAAAATGGTCTTGAAAAATGTGTTTATGATCACCCAGAGATCACTACAATTTTTATCTAACTGCATTTTACTGACACTTGTGGCTATTCTCATTGTTATGACAGAGATAAAAGTGCATGTGTACTCACCCATCCTGCTGTATTCATTTAACATAAAATTACAAAGGGAAAGTATATATACATATTCAATATATGCACACACACACATGCACATACACACATGTATATGTGCATCAAAAACAGATTTCTAGGCAGACATTTAAAAAGAATTATGTGTCTGACATAGTGGTACATGACTATAGCCCTAAGTGCTCAAGAGGCTGAGGCAGGAGAATTGCTAGAGCCCAGAAGTTTAAAGCTACAGCACACTATGATCACAAAGTGAATAGCTGCTGTATTCCAGCCTGAGCAACACAGTGAGATCCCATCTCTAAAACAAAAATAAATAAAATAAATTATTTTTAAAAACAGTTATAAAAAATATATTGGATTTTGACAATGATACATTACAAAGAAAAAATTCAGAAGAGTATGTATACATTATTTTGATAATAAAAATGCAAATCACAGTATTCAGCTAGGTTCACCATGACAAGTATGCTGTTCTTGAAGAAAATAGGAAAGAAAACCTGATTGGTTAAATTTGGAAATAAATGGAATCCATGAAAGTAAGGCAAAAGACACTACATAGGCGTTGTATTTCCAATGACAAAGTTATTTCCAGGTCTATGGTTTGCAATTTTGGTATTCCAATACATGTATCCTGGAATTTCACAATGAAGTTAATAGATGGCAAATAATAGTGTGAGGTTTTTTATTGTTGGAGAGGGATTTCATAGATAAGAAGAGAAGAGATTAGAATGATCCTAGTGATAATCAATCAGAATTGAATACATCAGTATGAATTTATACTTAGCCAAATATAGATACAGGTATTTACATATGAACATCTTTATAGGCACACATAAATGCGCAGGTTAGTGTACACTCAGATATTTTTTTGCTCTATCACCTGAGAGGGCTTAGAAGCTATGAAATCCCAGCAACGATGAGCTTATGCATCTAGGTCTCAGATCTAAACCCATTCTCCAATAAATAGAAATCAGTGTCCTTGGAGAAATGGTAGATTCTAGGTCTGAACAAGAAATATACAAGATGAGCCTGGAGCAGCTTATTGTGGAAGGAAGGAAAGAAGTGCTGGGTGCACACACACATGCACACACAATAATGGAATATGTCAAATGGACACAAGAGCCCACTAAAAGTCCTAATGGTCAAAGCTGAAGCAACCTAAGCAACAACATGAAAAAAGTGCTAATAGATTATTACCAAAGTTTGAAATAAATATTCATTAATTCACAGAGATAGAAATAGATCATTGAATAAATTTTGAAAATGGGGAAAAAACCAAGAATCTCCTCTGTAGAATAATTTTAAGTAATTTGTTTGGATACTTCATCTCAAGAAGGTGAGGCATAACTCTCCACTCCTTAAGTCCAGGCTGTGCACATTGACTTCCTTCCAATGAGTATACTATGCAAAAGCCGGTGGATTTTAGTGAGAAACAGGGCAAACATTACCTCCTCCATGAGATCAAGCTCAATATCAAGCATGGAAGCCACGTTGATAATTTGTGTATCTTTGATATCATATGATAAAAATTGTAGTTAACCTGTTATCTTCCTCCCCAAAACATATTACTAAATGGAATGTAGTATCCTGAAATAGAAAAAAAAGGGGGATAAAAAGGAAAGAAATCCCAATACAGAATGAATTTTAGTTACTAATGTATGAAATAAAAAAAACTAACAAATGTCCAATACTAATGTACTTTTTTCATAATAGAGGGAACTGGGTGCAACTTATAGGGAAACTCTGTACTTTCTTTGCAAATATTATGTAAATCTAAAACTATTTTCAAAACAAAGTTTATTAAAATCTTGATTACTGTAGTGTGCATTCCAATATGGCTGAATAGGAACAGCTCCAGTCTACAGCTCCCAGCATGAGCGACACAGAAGACTGGTGATTTCTGCATTTCCAACTTAGGTACCAGGTTCATCCCACTGGGACTGGCTGGAGAGTGGGTGCAGCCCACAGAGTGTGAGCCGAAGCAGGGCAGGGCATCACCTCACCCAGGAAGTGCAAGGAATCAGGGAATTCCCTTTCCTAGCCAAGGGAAGCCGTGACAGACAGTACCTGAAAACTTGGGACACTCCTGCCCTAATACTGCACTTTTCCAACGGTGTTAGCAAATGGAACACCAGGAGATTATATCCCATGCCAGGCTCTGCAGGTCCCTCGCCCACAGAGCATTTATCACTCCTAGAACAGCAGTATGAGATTGAACTGCAAGGCAGCAGCGAGGCTGGGGGAGAGGTATCTGCCATTGCTGAAGCGTGACTAGGTAAACAGAGCGGCCAGGAAGCTCGAACTGGGTGGAGCCCACTGCAGATCCAGGAGGCCTGCCTGCCTCTGCAGACTCCACCTCTGGGGGCAGAACATAGCTAAACAAAAGGCAGCAGAAATTTCTGCAGATTTAAAAGTCCCTGTCTGACAGCTTTGAAGAGAATAGTGGTTCTCCCAGCACAGAGTTTGAGATCTGAGAATGGACAGACTGCCTACTCAAGTGGGTCCCTGTCCCCCAAGTAGCCTAACTGAGAGACACCTCCCAGTAGGGGCCGACTGACACCTCATACAGCCAGATGCCCCTCTGTGATGAAGCTTTCAGAGGAAGGATCAGGCAGCAACACTGGCTGTTCTGCAGCCTCTACTGGTGATACCCAGGCAAACAGGGTACTGGTGTGAAACTCCAGCAAACTCCAACAGACCTACAGCTGAGGGTCCTGACTGTTAGAAGGAAAACTAACAAATGAAAGGAATAGCATCAACATCAACAAAAAGGACATCCACACCAAAACCCCATCTGTAGGTCACCATCACCAAAGACCAATGGTAGATAAAATCACAAAGATGGGGAGAAACCAGAGCACAAAAGCTGAAAATTCTAAAAACCAGAGCACCTCTTCTCCTCCAAAGGATCACAGCTCCTCACCAGCAATGGAACAAAGCTGAATGGAGAATGACTTTGATGAGTTGACGGGAGTAGGCTTTGGAAGATCAGTAATAACAAACCTCTCTGAGCTAAAAGAGGATGTTCGAACCCATTGCAAGGAAGCTAAAAACCTTGAAAAAAGATTAGATGAATGGCTAACTAGAATAAACAGTGTAGAGAAGACCTTAAATGACCTGATGGAGTTGAAAACCATGGCACAAGAACAACATGATGCATGCACAAGCTTCAGTAGCTGATTCGATCAAGTGGAAGAAAGGGTATCAGTGATTGAACATCAAATTAATGAAATGAAGTCAGAAGAGAAGTTTAGAGAAAAAAAGAGTGAACAGAAATGAACAAAACATCCAAGAAATACGGGACTATGTGAAAAGACTAAATCTACGATTGACTGGTATACCTTAAAGTGACGGGTGGAATGGAAGCAAGTTGGAAGACACTCTTCAGGATATTATCCAGGAGAACTTCCCCAATCTAGCAAGGCAGGTCAACATTCAAATTCAGGAAATACAGAGACACCACAAAGACACTCCTTGAGAAGAGCAACTGCAAGACAGTAATTGTCAGATACACCAAGGTTGAAATGAAGGAAAAAATGTTAAGGGCAGCCAGACAGAAAGGTCAGGTTACCCACAAAGAGAAGCCCATCAGACCAACAGTGGATTTCTCAGCAGAAACTCTGCAAGCCATATTCAACATTCTTAAAGAAAAGAATTTTCAACCCAGAATTTCATAGTCAATGAAACTAAGCTTCATAAGTGAAGGAGAAATAAAATCCTTTACAGATAAGCAAATGTTGAGAGATTTTGTCACCACCAGGCCTGTCTTACAAAAGCTCCTGAGGGAAGCACTAAACATGGAAAGGAAAAGCAGTACCAGCCACTGTAAAAACATGCCAAATTGTAAAGACCTTCAATGCTAGGAAGAAACTGCATCAACTAACGGGCAAAATAACCAGCTAACATCATAATGACAGGATCAAATTCACACCTAAAAATATTAACCTTAAATGTAAATGGGCTAAATGCCCCAATTAAAAGACACAGACTGACAAATTGGATAAAAAGTCAAGACCCATCAGTATGCTATATTTGGGAGACCAATCTCAGGTGCAGAGACACACATAGGCTCAAAATAAAGGGGTGGAGGAAGTTCTACCAAGCAAATGGAAAACAAAAAAATCCGAAGTTGCAATCCTAGTCTCTGATAAAACAGACTTTAAACCAACACAGATCAAAAGAGACAAAGAAGACCATTACATAATGGTAAAGGGATCAATTCAACAACAAGAGCTAGCTATCCTAAATATACATGCACCCAATACAGGAGCATCCAAATTCATAAAGAAAGCCCTTAGAGACCTACAAAGAGGCTTAGACTCCCACACAATAATAATGAGAGATTTTAACACCCCACTGTCAACATTAGACAGATCAATGAGACAGAAAGTTAACAACGATATCCAGGAATTGAACTCAGCTCTGCACCAAGTGGACCTAATAGACATCTACAGAACTCTCCACCTCAAATCAACCGAATATACATTCTTCTCAGCACCACATCACACTTATTCCAAAATTGACCACATAGTTGGAAGTAAAGCACTCCTCAGCAAATGTAAAAGAACAGAAAGTATAACAAACTGTCTCTCAGATCACAGTGCAATCAAACTAGAAATCACGATTAAGAAACTCATTTAAAACTGCTCAACTACATGGAAACTGAACAACCTGCTCCTGAACGACTACTGGGTACATAATGAAATAAAGGCAGAAATAAAGATGTTCTTTGAAACCAATGAGAACAAAGACACAACATACCAGAATCTCTGGGACACATTTAAATCAGTGTGTAGAGGGAAATTTATAGCACTAAATGCCCACAATAGAAAGCAGGAAATATCTAAAATTGACACCCTAACATGACAATTAAAAGGATTAGAGAAGCAAGAGCAAATACATTCAAAAGCTAGCAAAAGCCAAGAAATAACTAAGATCAGAGCTGATTTTTTTTTAATGGGCTTCATTGATGTTATTGCAGAGGACATGGTTTTTTTTCTTTTTAATGGCCACAGAGTATTCCATGATGTTTATGTGCCATATTTTTTTTTTTTTTTTTTTTACTAAATCTTTTATTTTATTTTATCTTTGGACACTGGGTCTCACTTATTGCCCAGGCTAGATTGCCATGGTGTGATTTTGGCTTACTTTAGTCTCAGCCTCCCAGGCTCAAGCAATTCTCCCTTACCTCATCCTCTCAAGTAGCTGGGACTACAGTGTGTGTTACCATGCCTGGCCACTTTTTCTTTTTGTATTTTCCATGTAGACAAGATTTTGCTATTTTTTTCAAGCCGGTCTCAAACTTATAAGCTCAGGCAATCCACCTGCCTCGGCCTTCCAAATCTCTGGGATTGCAGGCATGAGCCACCGCTTCTGATCATACCATATTTTCTTTATCCAGTCTACCATTGATAGGCATTTAGGGCTGTCCATGTCTTTGCTATTGTGAATAGTGCTGCAATGAATATGCATGCAGATGTGTCTTTATAATAATTTATATTTCTTTGTGTATATACCCAATTATCATGTTCCTGAGTCAAATGATAATTCTCTTTTTAGTTCTGTGAGGAATTGCCACACTGATTTTTACAGTTGTTGAACTAATTTACACTCCCACCAGCGAGTATAAGCATTCTCTTTTCTCTGAGATCTTGATAGCATCTGTTATTTTTTGACTTTTTAAAAATAACCATTCTAACTGATGTGAGCTGGTATCTCATTGTGGTTTTCCTTTTAATTTCTTTTCTTTTTTTTTTTTCGAGTTGGAACCTGGCTCTGTCACCCAGGCTGGAGTACAGTGGCATGATTTCAACTCATTGCAACCTCCGCCTCCCAGGTTTAAGCGATTCTCCTGTCTCAGCCTCCTGAGTAGCTTTTTATTAGAGACAAGGTTTCACCATATTGGACAGGCTGGTCTCGAACTCCTGACCTTGTGATCTGCCTGCTTAAGCCTCCCAATGTGCTGGGATTACAGGTATTAGACATCGTGCCAGCTTCTTTTTAATTTCTTTAATGATCACCTATGATCTTTGTTTTTGATATGCTTGTTAGTCACATGTATGTCTTCCTTTGAAAAGCATCTGTTCATGTTTTTTGCCTACTTTTTAATGAGGTTTGTTTTTTTTTCTTGTAAATTTGTTTAAGTTCTTATTAATTCTGGATATTAGACCTTTGTCAGAGGCAAAGTTTGCAAATATTTTCTTTTCTTCTGTAGGTTGTCTGTTTACTCTGTTGATAGTTTCCTTTGCTGTGAAGAAGTTCTTTAGTTTAAATGAGTCCCATTTTGTCAACTTTTGCTTTTGTTGCAATTGCTTTTGGTAGCTTCATCCTCAAGTGTTTGCAGGTTTCTGTGTCTAGAATGGTAGCTTTTAGGTTATCTTGCAGGGTTTCTTATAATGCTATGTTTTATATTTAAGTCTTTATGTTGAGATGACCATTGTATATGGTGTAATTAAGGGGTTCAGTTTAAGTGTTCTACATAGTACTAGTTAGTTATTCCAGCACCATTTATTAAATAGAGAATTTTTCCCACACACACACAAAAACATGTCATTAGAAACCAATGAGAATAAAGACAAAACATACCTGAATCTCTGGGACACATTTAAAGCAGTGTGTTGAGGGAAATTTGTAGCACTAAATGCCCACAAGAGAAAGCAGGAAAGATCTAAAATCGATACCCTAACATCACAATTAAAAGAACTAGAGAAGCAAGAGCAAACACATTCAAAAGCTAGCAGAAGGCAAGAAATAACTAAGATCAGAGCAGAACTGAAGGACATAGAGACACAAAAATCCCTATAAAAAATCAATGAATCCAGAAGCTGGTTTTTTGAAAAGATCAACAAAATAGACCAGTAGCAAGACTAATAAAGAAGAAAAGATAGAAAAATCAAATAGACACAATAAAAATAATAAAGAGGATATCACCACCAATCCCACAGAAATAGAAACTACTATAGGGGAATACTATAAACACCTCCACACAAATAAACTAGAATATCTAGAATAGATTGATAAATTCCCAGACACATATACCCTCCCAAGACTAAACCAGGAAGAAGTTGAATCTCTGAATAGACCATTGATGCAAAAATCCTCAATAAAATACAGGCAAACTGAATCCAGCAGCACATCAAAAAGCTCATCTAATGTGATCAAGTTGGCTTCATCCCTGGGATGCAAGGCTGATTCAACATATGCAACACAATAAATGTAATCCATCATATAAAGAGAACCAAAGACAAAAACCACATGATTATCTCAATAGATGCAGAAAAGGCCTTTGACAAAATTCAACAGCCCCTCATGCTAAAAACTCTCAATAGACTAGGTATTGATGGGATGTATCTCAAAATAATAAAAGCTATTTATGACAAAACCACAGCCAGTATCATATGGAATGAGCAAAAACTGGAAGCATTCCCTTTGAAAACTGGCACAAGACAGCACGCCCTCTCTCACCACTCCTATTCAACATAGTGTTGGAAGTTCTGGCCAGAGCACTCAGGCAGGAGAAAGAAATAAAGGGTATTCAGTTAGGAAAAGAGGAATTCAAATTGTTGCTGTTTGCAGATGACATGATTGTATATTCAGAAAACCCCATTGTCTCAGCCCAAAATCCCCTTAAGCTAATAAGCAACTTCAGCAAAGTCTCAGGTAGAAAATCAATGTGCAAAAATCACAAATATTCTTATACACCAATAACAGACAAAAGAGAGCCAAATCACGAGTGAGCTTCCATTCAAAATTGCTTCAAAGAGAATAAAATACCTAAAAATCCAACTTACAAGGGATGTGAAGGACCTCTTCAAGGAGAACTACAAACCACTGCTCAGTGAAATAAAAGAGGACACAAACAAATGGAAGAACATTCCATGCTCATGGATAAGAAGAATCAATATTGTGAAAATGGCCATACTGCTCAAGGTAATTTGTAGATTCAATGCCATCCCCATGAAGCTACCAATGACTTTCTTCACAGAATTGGAAAAAACTAATTTAAAGTTCATACGGAACCAAAAGAGAGCCTGCATTCTCAAGACAACCCTAAGCAAAAAGAACAAAGCTGGAGGCATCATGCTATCTGACTTCAAACTATACTACAAAGCTACATTAACCAAAACAGCATGGTACTGATATCGAAACAGAGAGATAGACCGATGGAACAGAACAGAGCCCTCAGAAATAATACCACACACCTACAACCATGTGATCTTTGACAAACCTGACAGAAACAAGAAATGGGGAAAGGATTCCCTATTTAATAAATGGTGCTGGGAAAACTGACTAGCCATATGTAGAAAGCTGAAACTGGATCCCTTCCTTACACCTTACACAAAAATTACTTCAAGATAGATTAAAGACTTAAATGTTAGACCTAAAGCCATAAAAACCCTAGAAGAAAACCTAGGCAATACCATTCAGGACCTAGGCTAGGCATGGGCAAGGACTTCATGACTAAAACACTAAAAGCAATGGCAACAAAAGCCAAAATAGACAAATGGGATCTAATTAAACTAAAGAGCTTCTGCACAGCAAAAGAAACTACCATCAGAGTGAACAGGCAACTTACAGAATGGGAGAAAATTTTTGTAATCTACTAATCTGACAAAAGGCTAATATCCAGAATCTACAAAGAAACTAAACAAATTTACAAGAAAAATCAAACAACACCATCAAACAGTGGGCAAAGGGTATGAACAGACAGTTCTCAAGAGAAGACATTTATGCGGCCAACAGACACATGGAAAAATGCTCATCATCACTCGCCATCAGAGAAATGCAAATCAAAACCACAATGAGATGTCATCTCACACCGGTTAGAATGGCAATCATTAAAAAGTCAGGAAACAACAGGTACTGGAGAGGATGTGGAGAAATAGAAACACTTTTACACTGTTGGTGGGAGTATAAACTAGTTCAACCATTGTGGAAGACAGTGTGGTGATTCCTCAAGGATCTAGAACTAGAAATACCATTTGACCCAGTGATCCCATTACTGGGTATATGCCCAAAAGATTATAAATCATGCTACTATAAAGACACATGCACATGTATGTTTATTGTGGCACTATTCACAATAGCAGAGACTTGGAACCAACCCAAACGTCCATCAATGATAGACTGGATTAAGAAAATGTGGCACCTATACACCATGGAATACTACCCAGCTATAAAAAAGGATGAGTTCATGTCCTTTGTAGGGACATGGATGAAGCTGGAAACCATCATTCTGAGCAAACTATCACAAGGACAGAAAACCAAACACTGCATGTTCTCACTCATAGGTGGGAATTGAACAATGAGAACACTTGGACACAGAGTGGGGAACATCACACACTGGGGTCTGTCGTGGGGTTGAGGGAAGCGGGAGGGATAGCATTAGGAGAAATACCTAATGTAAATGACCAGTTAATGGGTGCAGCACACCAACATGGCACATGTATACATATGTAACAGACCTGCACGTTGTGCACATGTACCCTAGAACTTGAAGTATAATAAAAATAAATAAATAAATAAAAGAGGCTTATTATGAATAATAAAAGATATTCCTCTAACCTTTAAAAAATCTTGATTACCTACTTACCCATCTTAAAAAGTAAAAAATAAGTTAAAAACAAATAATAAATGTAAGAGCAAAAAGTGAGATTAAAAAAGTATAATATAGAAAGTCAGTATGTCCTGAGTTTGTCTTTTGAAATAAGAATAGGGAAATGGGAATACTTATGGTAAAATTAGACAAATAACTAAACAAACAGAAAAAAATAGTGAGGCAATAATACAAATAATAATGGGGAGATAATCACAGACCCTGTAGATATTCTGTAAATCATAAAAGTACAATGAACTACTTTACGTCAATAAACTTTAAAAATCACACAAATAGAAAATCAAACAAAAGGCAATTCTTAAGGATGTTCCGAAACTGGTTATATATATATATATATCAGACCAAATTTTAAGGAAGCAAGTGATACCAAGGTAAGATAACAATGTAGAAAATATCATTAGGAACACATATTCAAGCTGTTGGAAAATATAAAGTGAGAAAAATCTTGACAAGGACAAAAAAATCTAAATGAAATGACAATAGTGTCAACAGTTCACTTCTCAAAAAAAAGAATCTTGGAAACAAGAATACATTGAATCATATCTTTAATGGAGATAAATAAACTGTTAATTTAGAGTAAATGTCTAGCGAAAACACCTCTCCCTTGAACTAACTAAAAATACATATTATAAAAATAAAAATATTTTTCAGATATTGGACATTCGGCAACTCTAGACAGTGATCCTTGAGATAAAGGGAAGAGACTGAGCTAAGATTTTCCCAGCTAGCTTCTGAGAGAGTTTCAGGTCACTGACTGGTAAGGACACACTCAGGAAGAGGCTGGTAGTCTCCTAGAATTCAAGGAATGGAGCCAGGAGGCCAGGAAAGTCAAGGCAGCTACAGTTCACAGGGTTAATACCAGAGATGGGTGAACTGCCCAGTGGCCAAGCTTCAGAGCTCTGAAGGGGGCCCCATGGGCATCTAACATGGGACAGATCAATGCATGTGCTGGCTTACTGAGACCAGGGAAGGAAGCACTCACAAGGAGGCAGAAGGAACACATCTGGGAGCTCACACAAACGTTATTGGTACTCCCTCAGCAGCATGGAAAGCTTTGTAAATAAAGCACACTCAGATGCTCAGAAGTGTATGGCCTTGAGATTAGTCAAAAATTATCCCTAGATGAAAGGCATTCTTTGTCCTGCCTAAACGGCTCCCAATAACTAAAATCCACAAGATCTGGAAATTGATGAAAAAATAAAGTCACTCAATAATGGCATAAAATAGGACTCAGAATAAGAAGAAAAGTTGATCAACAGAAGCAGATGCAGAATGACACAAATGATAGGAATAATAGAAAATGACTTTAAATATTTTGTATAATTTAATCCATACCTTCAAGAAGATAAAGATTGGGCATCTTAAGTAAAGATATGGAAAATATTTTAAAAGACCCTACTTGGAAATTTTAGAAATAAACAAATACAACAGCTAAGATGAAAAATAAACTGCAGAAGAAAAATATGTACAAATATGAAGTTCTCACATCAGTAGCTGTGCGAAAACTTCAAGTGGCCTAATATATGTGTCATTGGAGTCCCTAAAGAAGAGTCAGAGATAGAAAAAATATTTGAAGAATAATTACCATTTAAAAAGGAATTGAGGTCAGCTACGGTGGCTCACATCTATAATCCCAGTGCTTTGGGAGACTGAGGCAGGAGGATCACTTGAAGTTGAGTTTGAGACCAGCCCGAGCAACACAGAGAGACCCCATCCTTACAAAAAAAAAATGTAAAAAAATTAGCCACATTCATGCCTGTAGTACCAGTCACTCAGGATGCTGAAGCTAGAGGATTATTTGAGCCCTGGAGTTTGAAGTAAGAGTGAGTTATTATCATGCCACCGCACCACAGCCCGGGTGACAGAGTGAAATCTTGTCTCTTAAAAAACAAACAAACAAAAAACTTTTGAAAATTATGAACCCACAGATTCCAGATTCCAGAAGTTCCATGAACATCAAGTAAAAGAAGCTACACCAAGAGATACTGTACTCAAAATTCTTAAAACTATTGACAAAAAGAAAACTAAAATAGGTCATACTTGAGAGAAGAAAAGACACATTCATTGTGTATGAGCAAATATTTCTCATCAGAAAAAAAAAAAAAAATGTAAACCAGAAAGAGTATAAGTAGTGGTTTAGGCATATTATAGGAAAACTAGGAAGAGCAAAATCTTTAACAAAGTGAAAGAAGGACCAAAAGCACCCTAAAACTCCATACATAAAGCATAATACTTTGTCGAATATCTTTCAAAAAAAGGCAAAAATAAGGACTATTTTAGCTTCACAGAAGCTGAAAGACTTCATCAACAGCAAATCCACCCTACAAGAAACTAAAGGAAGTCTTCCGGTGGAAGGAAAAATGTAATAGACATAAACCTAGATCTACAAAAAGAATAATGAACCCCAGAAATGGTACCTGGGCAGGTGACATAATATTACTTGAAGGTTGATTGTTGTACACTAAAGATGTATATTACAAATCAGAAGATAATCACTGTCTTAGGCCATCTGTGCCACTATAAAGACATTCCAGAGTGGGTAATTTATAATTGATAGAAACTTATTTCTCACAGTTCTGGAGCTGGGAATTCCATGGTCAAGGTGCCTGCCTGTTCAGTGTCCTGTGAGGGCTGCCTTCTGGTTTTAAGATACTGCATTACTGTTGTACCCTCCGGACAGGGGGAGCACTGTGTCATAACATGGCAGAAAGGCAGGGTGGGCAGAAAGGAGGAGTTGGCAGAAAGGGCAAATGCTTCTTCCCTCCAGCCCTTTTATAAGACTGGTAATCCCATTCATGAAGGCTTTGCCCTCTTATCTAATCACCTCCCAAAGGCCTTACTTCTTAATACAATCACAATGACAATTAAATTTCAACAAACGAATTTTAGGGAACATATGTGGACTATATCAATTACTAAGTAAACAAGAGGGAGTCCAGCTAATATGTTTCGAAGAAGATAAAATGAAAATTAAAACTACTCAATTTTGTATTAAATCTACAAAAATGCATAGGCTTCTTTTCTAATTTGTGCAGCACTACTCTTAGTACATAGGTTCCCGACATAAGTAAAATGTTCATCGACAGCAGATTCGTTGAATAAGCCCCCAACTGGGCCTGCTAAACAGTTCTGAAATGCTAAGAAGACATGAGGTTCTTGTCTATACACTGTTTAGGATTGTATTCAACAAATAAAAGGAAATTGGATAGAAATGTGTAGGTTATGTTACTTTTCATCGAAAAAGTAAAGAATATATGCAGATACATACATGTTCATATTTAAACATGAAAGAATAAACCAAAATATTTTGAATAGTTATGAAAAGAGGAAGGGAACAGTATTGAGCAGTAAGGAATAGAAATTAATCTTTTTCTAACATACCTTATTGAAATATGAAAAAAAATATTTTTAAATCAAGCTATTAAAAACAAGTAAAAAATGAACTAAAAATGAACTAAAGTATATCTATTGGTGACAAAACCTTGGAGAGTGGAACTATTCCAAGTAGTTTTAAAATGCAACACACGAAACAACAACTCAAGCAGTGTTCAAGCTGAAAATAAAAGAACTATGAGAAAACCTAAAACTACCTCCTTTCAGTGATCACATTGGTGGTGGCATTTTTCATATAGTTATTTTAATATTCTTAGGTATAGGATAGATAATTATCTTGTGAACCAGAATTTTCAGTTTGAGAGTGGAATTTATCAATCTAAGTTTGATATTGGAAAAGTAAATGTATGCTGATAGCCATTGGTGGTGTATTTGGAAGTATTTATTTCATCTTATGTTGTGATTTTCAAATTTTCTTATTTTACCTTGTTTTTCCTTATCTTGACATCTTTTTATTTATTAGTGACTTTAAAATGTATTGTTCTATTTCTAAGAATGCTTTTCTTCCTTTAGATTAGAAGCTATCCATCTTATATATGGCCAGTGAATGGATGCTTTAGAATTTTGCATGCCTTTTTAACATAACAAGTTGTTGAATTCCTAATTTTCTCTTTTTTAATCCCTAATACAATAAATACTTTCTCATTTCTAATCTTATAAGTTATTATTGTTCAAACTTTAATATTTATCTTGTTTTATACTAGCCAAATAAGGCCTTATTCATACTATTTTATTCAAAGTTTTTATTAAATTTTATGGTTTCTGAAGTGCATTGATTATTTATAGCTTCAGATTTTATATGTCCAAAGTTTATTGATCATGATATGACAAGAAATACTCCATATACAGGCTTGTTTCTAAACAATAAGATTTTGGTTATAGTCTGCTGAAAATAATGATGCTAATTGACCAAGTCTCTTTAAACCAACCGTGCCCAGAGTGTTCCATTGGCAGCCACATATTTTCTCACTTAGTAAGAAACAAGGCAGAAGTCCGGGCAAACTATTATATAAGTGATAATTAGAGAGGCAAGAGTTATAGACCATGACTATGAAATGTGAGTGAGATGCAAATAGAGTATCACTGATTAGCAACAACTTACTTAACCATCAAAACAGCCCATATATATTATATATATAATATATATGCAGAAATATATATATATATTTCCCATTTTTTCCAAGGATGCTCAGGCCCTAGTCTGCATGGGCTACCATCACAAAGTACTACCTAGGTGTCTTAGACAACAGAATTCTACCTTCTCATAGTCCCGGAGGCTGGAAGTTTGAGGTCAACGTGCTGGCCTGGTTGGTTCTCGGGAGGCCTCTCTTCTGAACTTGCAGATGGCCACCTTCTTCCTGTTCCCTCACAGGGTCTTCCCTCTGTGTGTGTCTGTGTCCTGATCTCTTCTTATTAGGACACTAGTTGTATTGCATTAGGGCCTGCCCAAATACCTCATTTTAAAGTAATCACTTCTTTAAGTACTCCATCTCCAAATACAGTCATATTATAAGGTACTGGGCATTAGAACTTCCACATATGAATTTGGTTGACACAGCTCAGCTGACAACAGCTCATCTCAGGCTTATTGAAATAAGTAGCTTTCTGAAGTTGGACAAGCCTCAGTAAACTGGGTACCCAGGATTCAAAGTAAACCCTGTCATCAGAACCCATGGATGTGTGATGAAAACTACCTACCAGTCAGGATTCTAAAATCTTAGAAAATCATTAATAGTAAGAAGGTAGGATAGCATCATTAGAATACATTTTCATCTAAAATTCAAACCATTTCTTTGTATGTTTATGCTCTGAAATAAAAAATATGTCATATTACTTCCAATGGCACAACACTTACTAAAGTAAATATAAAAATAAAGGCAGAAAAGATTTTTTCCAATATTCATTTTGTAGAAAAGATTTTTGGGTAGCTATTTCATTTTCATATATGAAGTACACATTTGTATATATTATATAGCAAGTCAAAGATAAATTTGTCTTGAGAAGCTAAATTTACCTAAAATCAAAATGGTTTACATTTATGGGCATAATTTATTGCCACTAAGCATTGCTTTGATGTGTCCTTATCCTTATTGATCAAAAATACATACATTTACTTTCCTCATTTAGGAATTTTTATGTAGCCATTTTTCATTTGTCAACCCATTTATGGGCAACCCTTCCTGCAAGTCAAATCTGAACACACCAGGCTTACTTGCTGATAACTGTCATGCTTTCCATGACAGGTAAGAATATGGATTTAATACTTCTCCTTTGCTTCAATTTCCAAGGTAGCAGACTTGCTCTGTGTGCACTCTCACAGATACAGCAGTATTGCCTTTAAATATGTATCTATATATGTAGCAGGTTACTACTACATGGTCCAGAAATACATTAACATTGTTTCAATTATCTTCCCAAATGAGGAACTCACATCAGATATTATTCATTCTGATACTTCCATTATGAGTTTCATAAAATAATAGTATTGAGAAGATAGACTATTGAGGACATTGAAATTAAGAACCATTGATAAAATTTAAAAATGACTTTTTTACAGAAACTCATATTCAAAATGGATAGACATTTATAAAACAGTGAAGTAATCCTTTATTAAAACCATTGCTATCTCAAAAAATAAAAATAAAACTCCTTTAAAAGTTGTCAATGTTGGTGATAAGATTAACTTAGAAGGTAAGAAAAATAGAGGCCATAGCTAAGGTTGAAAGATAAGATGGTTTCCCAAGTGCTTTTATTCTTGCTGCTAGTGTTTTTGTTTGTCCCTGAGGAAAGTGTACAGACTTAGATTGTTGCCCTCTGAGTCTCTACAACAATTAAGAATACGTGAACATGGAATGGTAACCTGTAGAGTCCATGCATTGAATTTCAAGGTCCTAATGGGTGAATATTGTTTATACCTTACACATTCCAGGTCTATCTAGTTGAGACAGGAGCTCTTAAATTCAGATAAGACTATCATTTATGAATGTTTTGGGCTTTATATATCAGTAAATTTTTGTACATTTGAAAGGCTAGCCCGATTATAATTCAATTCCTTTTGGTGAAAAAAAAAAAAAGTATTCTTCTACTAACAGTTTCTAGCAGGTTTTATTTAAAATAAATGAGAGAGGAGAGTGTGAATATTGCTTCCAAAAGCTTATTGGATTCCTGAATCCAAGATATTCACAGTTGTATTTTTCTTTAAATGTATATGAATTTTTATTCTAAGTCTCTTCCATTTTTCAACTATCTCAACATACCTAGCACAATGCTCAGAGCACTGTTACAATATTTAAACTTTGTACATGTCACAACGGGAATTTTAAGAATTACACAGTACAGGTTGGGCGTGGTGGCTCATGCCTGTAATCCCAGCACTTCGGGAGGCCAAGGCGGGTGGATCATGAGGTCAGGAGATCAAGACCATCCAAACACGGTGAAATCCCGTCTCTACTAAAAATACAAAAAATTAGCTGGGTGTGCTGGTGGGCCCCTGTAGTCCCAGCTACTCGGGAGACTAAGGCAGGAGAATGGCTTGAATCCAGAGGGTGGAGTTTGCAGTGAGCCAAGATCATACCACTGCACTCCAGCCTGGGTGATAGTGCGAGACTCTGTCTCAAAAAACAAAACAAAACAAAACAACAAACAAAACAACAACAACAACAAAAATTACACAGTACAATGGAAGACTTCTAAATATTGGTTGAATGTTTTTAAATGAATTCTGTCAATCATGGATATTCAGTGTATTTCTCAATGAAAATTAAAATGCTTATATAGCACAGCATTACTTTTGTAAGTTTTTACTGATCTAACAAATGAATAAAGGATCTAAGATATTTTGCCCAAATAAAATTTTCATAGGCCACTGTGGAACTCTAGTTAGGGGATGAGTCCTATGCATAGTCACAGGAAGACCCTTTGCCTGTAACCACCAATTTGGAGAAAGATCTTAGATGCCTAGATACTGCATAGGAACCACAATGGAGTCTGACATGCAGGGTGATATGTAACTATGACATATTCACTGTGGGTAAATAGACCTCTAAGTGGCCCTAGATGATTTTCTAAATGATCCTAGACAATGGTTTATAAATAGACCTAAATGATTGTTGTAGTGTTATTTTAGTTTGAAACAACCAAGACACTATGACCTATGGATGAGATGAGTGATACTAAGCAATGAACAATATTTACTGGAATTCTACCAAATTACAGAAAGCTGTTGTAGCAAACACCCAAATCTCATGTTGAATCACAGTTCCCACAATTCCTACGTCTCATGAGAGGGACTTGGTAGAAGGTCATTGAATCATGGGGGCGGGTCTTTCCTATGCTGTTCTCATGATAGTGAATAAGCCTCAGGAAATCTGATGGTTTCAAAGGGGAGTGTCCCTGTAGAAGTTCTGCAGCTTGTCTGCTGCCATGTAAGATGTACCTTTTGCCTTCTGCCACAATTGTGAGGCCCCCTCAGCCACGTGGAACTCTAAGTCCATTAAACCTCTTTTTCTTTATAAATTATACAGTCTCTGGTATGCCTTTATCAGCAGTGTGAAATGGACTAATACATTAGTACACAACTCTGTGCAAATGCCAGCACGCCTCATTTGTGCCAGTAGCTGCAGGTTATAAACAGGAAGCAGGAAGTCTCAACAACAGTCCTGACACTGAACCAAATGATAGAGTGTATCCTTATCCAGAAGTGCACTAGAAACAGAAAAGAAAACAAGAACTCTCACAACTACCAGTCTGAACCAAGTGGTAGAATGGGAGAACGTGATGTGGATGACTAGGAGGTCTTACACCTGGATGCTTCAGGAGCTAAAAGCTAGGGAGGGCCAGACACGGTGGCTCACCCCTATAATCCCAGCACATTGGGAGGCCAAGGCAGGTGGATCACCTGAGGTCAGGAGTTTGAGAGCAGCCTGACCAACATGGTGAAACCCCATCTCTACTAAAAGATTTTAAAAATTAGCCAGGCGTGGTGGCATGGGCCTGTAGTCCCAACTACTTGGGAGTCTTGAGGCATGAGAATCACTTGAACTCAGGAGGTGGAGGTTGCAGTGACAAAAGATTATGCCACTGCACTCTAGCCTGGGCGACAAAGCGAGATTGTGTCTCAAAAATAAAAATAAATGAATAAATAAATAAATAAACAAATAAAAGCTGGGGAGCACAGTTTCCTCCAGCCGCTTCCAAGCATCCAAATCACTGAAATAGAGATCACCTTTTACAGCACAGAACAGGTTTTCACCTTTCCACCTTTATCAAGTTCTTCATATTTTCATGTTACTAAATACTTATCAAGGGACAACTTAAAAGATAGTATTCCCTTTTCAAGACAGTGGGGTAAGAGTTTATGCTGGTTACAAAAATTGTTAATTCACAAAAGTCATATTTTCTTAGTGTGTTCAATAAACTGACATATATTTATTATTCATTCTACTCTCATCGATTTTTCTTTGTAAATGGTATTTCATCAAATGTTATTGCATATTTTGTAGACTGTTTTCTCATCACCCTCTGTTTTAAGATATGCTAGATAGTCTTAGAGTTGCTGCATCACTGTGATTCTGAGGCAGCTACATCCTTGGAAGGATATACTATACACATTATCAGTTTAGCCATACTCAAGAAATAAGGTCAAACTAAAATTTTAAAAGACACTCAATAAAATAAAGCATAAATTGAAATTTTAAAAAATGTGTTCCCAATATATTTTTTTCCAGAGTAGTAAAAATATATATATTAGCTAGTTTTGCATTTGTACATTAATACACTTATTTCCATAGTGAGACTATGTTTCAAAGACACTTATTAACAAAGTCTGTTGAAAGCATCAGCTATCTTGGGAAGTGTTGTCTCCAGATTTGAGTCATGTTTTAGTGTAATATTTAATCTTATGTGAGGAGGTTGGAGAAACTACATCAGGACACTAAGGAATGAAGGTCAAAACAACAAATGCAGGGAACTGGATCTCTCATATATTTAACTTCTTAAATATACTAAGTTATAAGGTCAAAAAATGACTGCCAGAACTTCCAGCTTCTGCTGATGGTGTAGACATCTGGAAAATGTGTCTTTATTAAAATTACATTTGAAAACGAGTGATATTCAAGGTCATAACTTTCTGAACCCATCAGAGAGCTGAGGTTGCAGGGAAATTAAATAGTTTGAAATGAAGGAAAGAGAGGTGCCTCCTACAATAACAGAGATGGGCTGCGAACACTGGCTGACCTGTGGCAGAGCACAGAAAGAAGGCAAGGAGGACAGCTCCATGCAGGTAGGAAGAATGTAGCTAAAAGAGTTGGTGGGTTCCTAAAGAGCAAATATAGTTTAGGATGAAAATTGAGTAACCCTAGCAGCCACAGATACAAAGGAAATTTGCTTACTTTTGTAGCGTTTTTTTTATGCACCAGCTCCAAGATGTGGAGTTGATTTAAATAATGAGATTATAGGCTTTGAACTGCCACTATCATGAAATGAGACTTCTAAAGCCCTCAGGAGGAAGTGAATGCATGATGCATTTACAAGAAATGTGAATCACTGAGGGACAGAAATTGGAGTGTGGCAGGCAGCTTCTAAAGTGGCTGTCAGTGATTCCCCCTCCTGGTATTCACTGCCTTGTGCAATCTTTGCCCCTTTTGTGTGTGCTGGAACTGGGGACTTGCTTCTGATTGTTAGAGTGCAGGAAAAGTGATGGAATGTCCATTTAAGATTGGGTTGTAAAGGAAGATTACTTCCGTCCTGCTTACCAGCACTCTATGTCTCCAGCTCTTCTTATGTCCTGGTCCTCAAGGTCTGCAAGTAGGGGTGGCCCACGTGACAAAGGGCTGATGGCAGCCAATGCCCAACTGCCAGCAAGGAACTGAGGCCTTCAGCGCAACAGCTTTAAGGAATTGAACCCTGCTAACAACTCTCAAGTGAGCTCTGAGGTGGATAAATCCCCCCAAAAATCTGTGGCCCCAGCCAGAATTCTGCATGCACCTTGTGAGAGGTCCTGTATCACAGGCCCAGCGAAGCCGTGCCTGCGCGCCTTGCCCACATAAATGGTGAGATCATCTGTGTGTTGTTTTAGCTGCTAAATGTGGGTTAATCAGGATGTAGCAGTAGATAACCAGAATAGATTTAAAGGGCGAGGTGGGAGACCTGAGAAAGATGCCTCAGTGGTACAGCCTGAGAGAGGGAGTGGCCACTGCTGTGGAGTGGAAACCAACTCTGCCTGTGCCCTTCTCCCCTGAAGTGTAGCGGGTTGGGCCAGACGCAGTGACTGACGCCTCTAATCCCAGAACTTTGGAAGGCTGAGGTGGGTGGATCACCTGAGGTCAGGAGTTCGAGATCAGCCTGGCCAACATGGTGAAACCCTGTATCTACTAAAATACAGAAATTAGCTGAGCATGGTGGCAGGTGCCTGTAATCCCAGCTACTCAGGAGGCTGGGGCAGGCAAATCACTTGAACCCAGGAGATGGAGGTGGCAGTGAGCCGAGGTTGCACCACTGCATTCCAGCCTGTGTGACAGAGTGAAATCCCATCTCAAAAAAAAAAAAAAAAGTAGAGGGCTGAAGTCACTGGGTGAAGGCAGTGAACACCATATCTTTCAGGAAATATGTATGTAAAGACGAATTAAGGCAGGGAAAGGGAAAAGAATAAACCACCTACCATAGAAGGCAACACAGAACTAAAAGAAAAACAAAAACAAAAACAAAAACAAAAACAAACAAGTGTCAAATATTTTTAAGTAAATGAAAAATACATATGTTATTAAGTGAACCAAAAGTTGAAAGAATGTATTACCAGTAGACTTACACTATAAGAACTCTTAAAGCAGTTATTTAAGCAGAAATGGTACCTGATAATTTCTGTTCTTTTGCATTTGCTGAGGAGTGCTTTACTTCCAACTATGTGGTCAGTTTTGGAATAAGTGTGATGTGGTGCTGAGAAGAATGTACATTCTGTTGATTTGGGGTGGAGAGTTCTGTAGATGTCTATTAGGTCCACTTGGTGCAGAGCTGGGTTCAATTCCTGGATGTCCTTGTTGACTTTCTGTCTCGTTGATCTGTCTAATGTTGACAGTGGGGTGTTAAAGTCTCCCATTATTATTGTGTGGGAGTCTAAGTCTCTTTATAGGTCTCTCAGGACTTGCTTTATGAAGCTGGGTGCTCCTATATTGGGTGCATATATATTGAGGATAGTTAGCTCTCCTTGTTGAATTGATCCCTTTACCATTATGTAATGGTCTTCTTTGTCTCTTTTGATTTTTGTTGGTTTAAAGTCTGTTTTATCATAGACCAGAATTGCAACCTCGGATTTTTTTGCTTTCCATTTGCTTGGTAGAACTTCCTCCACCCCTTTATTTTGAGCCTATGTGTGTCTCTGCACGTGAAATGAGTCTCCTGAATACAGCACACTGATGGATCTTGACTCTTTATCCAATTTGCCATTCTGTGTCTTTTAATTGGAGCATTTAGCCCATTTACATTTAATGTTAATATTGTTATGTGTGAATTTGATCCTGTCACTATGATGTTGGCTGGTTATTTTGCCCATTAGTTGATGCAGTTTCTTTCTAGCATTGATGTTCTTTACAATTTGGCGTATTTTTGCAGTGGCTGGTACCGGTTGGTCCTTTCCATGTTTAGTACTTCCTTCAGGAGCTCTTGTAAGGCAGGCCTGGTGGTGACAAAATCTCTCAGCATTTGTTTGTTGGTAAAGGATTTTATTTCTCCTTCACTTATGAAGCTTAGTTTGGCTGGATATGAAATTCTGGGTTGAAAATTCTTTTCTTTAAGAATGTTGAATATTGGCCCCCACTCCCTTCTGACTTGTAGAGTTTCTGCCAAGAGACCTGCTGTCAGTCTGATGGGCTTCCCTTTATGGGTAACCCAACCTTTCTCTCTGGCTGCCCTTAACATTTTCTCCTTAATTTCAACCTTGGTGAATCTGATAATTATGTGTCTTGGAGTTGCTCTTCTCAAGGAGTATCTTTGTAGTGTTCTCTGTATTTCCTAAATTTGAATGTTGGCCTGCCTCACTAGGTTGGGGAAGTTCTCCTGGATAATATCCTGAAGAGTGTTTTCCAACTTGATTCCATTTTCCCCATCACTTTCAGGTACACCAATCAGACGTAGTTTTGCTCTTTTCACATAGTTCCATATTTCTTGGAGGCTTTGTTCATTTCTTTTTACTGTTTTTTCTCTAAACTTCTCTTCTCGCTTCATTTCATTCATTTTATCTTCAATCACTGATACCCTTTCTTCCACTTGATCAAATCAGCTACTGAAGCTTGTGCATGTGTCATGTAGTTCTCGTGCCATGGTTTTCAGCTCCATCAGGTCATTTAAAGTATCTGAGGGAAGCTAGGATCTACACAAAAGACACAGACTTTTGAAAAACTGTTAAAGTATGGGTAAATATGAAAACAAGCTTTTTGTGTTTTATTTATTTTATTTATTTATTTATTTTGGGACAAAGTCTCACTCTGTCACCCAGGCTGGAGTGCAGTGGCACTATCTCAGCTTACTGCAACCTCTGCCTCTCAGGTTCAAGAGATTCTCCTGCCTCAGCCTCATGAATAGCTGGGATTACAGGCGCCTGCCACCATATCCAACTAATTTTTTTTTATTTTTCAGTAAAGACGGGGTTTCACCATGTTGGCCAGGCTGATCTTGAACTCCGGACCTCAGGTGATCCACCCGCCTCAGCCTCCCAGTGTTGGGATTACAGGCATGACCCACTGTGCTGGGACAGTTTTTTGTTTTTTAACATAAACAGAGGTAAAATGTACAACAAAATAGCATAAATACAGGAATTGGAAATGTATGATAATAAGATTCTGATACTGTTGTGAAGCAGCATAATATTACATGAAGGTTGACTATGATTCATTAGAGTTTATGGTGTGTAAAATAAAATAAAATTTCAGAACCCTCTAAATGTATTACACCAAGGAGAAAGTTAAGCTCTGGAGACTGAGTCAGTGGCATATTTGCAGTTCTACTTCTAAGATTAAACTCTCTCATTGTTCTGGTTCCCATAAATGCCTATGAGAGGCCAGAGACCAGACAGCCCCTTCCTATCATGGACCTTTGCTATGGATTAACTGCCTCCTTTATCATTCTGTAATTTTCTCAGAACAGATGGCACACAACAGGCCGTAACAGTTGTATCTTCAGTGTAGAATGTTAAATACAGTTTCCAGAAACAAAAAGACCACCTCAACTAGTCAGGTTATTGTAGCTATGCATTATGCCTTACAAAGAAAGATGAAATTCTGTTAAACTTCCCTAAGCTTTGCCTATATAAGCAATCCCAGACTTCTACACTTTGGAGCACTGACTTGCATTCTTTGGAATCCATGCTCCTCAGTCAGGTGGCTCTTCCTCAAATTGTGTGCTGGAATTAATTTCCTTTAAATCAGATTCTGAACTTTCTGATGATTTTAGATTGACCAATGTAAATCCCAAGAAAATAATGAAAAACTCTAAAGAGGCATAAATCATTAATAAGAGCTAGTAGTGAAGATGAAGTGGAATGATAAAATTTACTTGATTAAGAAGCAGGCAAAAAAGGAAACAAAGAGATAAAAATATGCAAAACAACATGATGGTTAATATTTATCCAGTAAACAAACAATTGTATTAAATAAAATGTTCTAAATGTATTAATTTAAAAACAGAAATTGCCAAACGGGTTTAAGAAAAAAGGCCCAGTGATGTATTTTTAAAGAGATGTCTATTTTAAACATAAAGACACGGACAAGTTAAAAGGATGAGAAAAAAAAAATGCAGGCCAGGGGCAGTGGCTCACACCTGTAATCCCAGCACTGTGGGAGGTCAAGGCAGGCAGATCAAGACCATCCTGGCTAACAAGGTGAAACCCTGTCTCTACTAGAAATACCAAAATAAGTGGGGTGTGGTGGTGCGCACCTGTAATCCCAGCTACACAGGAGGCTGAGACAGGAGAATTGCTTGAACCCAGGAGGCGGAGCTTGCAGTGAGCTGAGATTGCGCCACTGTACTGTACTCCAGCCTGGGTGACAGAACGAGACTCCGTCTCAAAAAAAAAAAAAAAAATCCTGTAAATGCTAACCAAGAGACAAGAGCCACACTGAGATAAAGTAGACTTCAGAACCAGAAAATTTGTTAGAGATATAAAAGGATAATAAAAGGAACTAAGGATAAAGACGTCAATTTATCAAGACACTACAGTCCTAAATGTGTACGCACCTAACAACAGAGCTGTGTGATACATGAGTCAAAAACTGAAAAAACTGAAAGGAGAAATTGACAATTGCTCAAATATGTATATACACATAATATCATGCCCAATGTGATTTATCCTGAGAATGGATGCAGAGTTGGTATTTACAAAAAGGTATCTCCACATCAATCAATGGAAAATAACAGAGTCCAAAAATTGATGCATTCATATATGGCTAATTGGTTTTCAACAAAGGTACAAGGGCAATTCAATGGATAGGAGACAGTCTTTTCAAAAAATATGCTTGATCATTTGAACATTCCTACACAAAATAATTAACCTTGATTCACACCACATACTTAATATAAAAATTAACTTGAAATGGATCATACACCTAAATATAAAACCTAAAATTATAAAATTTCGAGAGGAAAACAGGATAAAATATTTTTGGCCTTGGTTTAGAAACACATTTCTTTGTTGTAATCCCAAAAGCATGATCATTGAAATAAAATATTTGATAAACTGTACTTTATTTGTTTGTTCATTTATTTATTTATTTCTGAGATGGAGTTTCACTGTTGTTGCCCAGGCTGGAGGGCAATGGTGTGGTCTCAGCCCACTGCAAACCCTGCCTCCTGGAGTCAAGCAATTCTCCTAGCTCAGCCTCCCAAGTAGCTGGGATGACAGGTGCCTGCTGCCACACCCGGCTAATTTTTCGTACTTTTAGTAGACACGAGGTTTCACCGTGTTGGCGAGGCTTTTCTTAAACTTTTGATCTCAGGTGATCTGCCCACCTTGGCCTCCCACAGGGCTGGGATTATAGGCATGAGACACTGTGTCCAGCCAACTCTACTTTACTAAAATTAAGGTGTTCTGATTTTTAAGAAGGATTATTAAAAATTAAAAGAGATGATGAAAACTGAGGAAAAGGTATGCAAAACACATTTCCAGTAAGAGATTTGTATTCAGAATAAACAAAATCTCACAACTCAGTTACAACAAATTGTTGATTATTTAATGTGGGCAGGGAGATGACAACAGAAGGCCACCAGGGAATTCCTTTTTGGCAGTGGGACGGGGCTATTACCTTGATTATGTTGGTTGTTACACCAATGTGTACTTTATCAAAACATGCACAGCTACAAATTAAAATGGTTGTATTTTACTGCAGGTAAATCATACCTCAGTAAACCTGATAGAAAATAAAATAAAATAAAACTACTGCCAAAAAACCTGGTATATATACTACAGCAGAAGACGCATTATGTATTTAAACATTTATTTAAAGACAATTAGTTTCTATCTTTATAATTCTCCAACATATTAATATGTTCTCTGACTTAGAAATATGAAGTTTTCACAAACTTAATATAAAAATTTAAAATATGTCATTTAATTTTTGCTAAACAGATAAGGTGTGTTTTGTTATATATTCCTTCCAGATTATTTTTCTTACTTGTCACTTAACAATATTTCTATCTATGTATTATGCTAGTCTCTGGCAAATAGTGATCTTCAAAATGCAGTGGTTTCTAGAAAATAACTATGGTGTAATTAGGATTTTCAATTCTTATGTGCCATTCCTGATACAATAAAAAACAAAAACCAGGCTTTGAAGGCAAGCCCATATGATTTTAAATTCCCATTCTTGATCTTTCTCACTCTTATACCTTTATGCCCTATCTGTGTGAATGTACATTTATATTTATAACACATGGTATTAGTGAATGTTGACTCAGTGCATAAGTAGAACAAGTTTGCCACCCTATCATATATTGTCAATAAACAATAGTTCCTTTTTTTTTCTCAGGAGAAAAGCTTGAAAGTTTGTCTCTTCATGTGATGTTCAACTCTTATTCCACAATTCCTGTGCCGGCCTGGTCTTGTTTGTACGTTGCAAAATAGAACACATGGAAAAAAAAGAAGATTTAGTCTATGTAATTTAAAAAATAATCATCTTTTAAGACGTTCATTTTATACAATTAAAATTAGTGTAATTTTTATTTTACCAAACTTTGTGAAAATTTAAAAAAACAATGCTTGGGAAGACAATGTGTAAAATTAAGTGCTATTTGATGATTTATTATTACTATATTAATCAAAGCACAATTAATATGTGAAAGGCATATTATTGACAAAATCTTGCTAAAAAACTCATTCATTTATATATTTCATTAAAATTTAAGCCCTGTTAGATCATTCAGTTTAGAAAGAAAATAGAAATAAGTAGCATCAAAATGGAGATTGTGAATAAATAATTGGAAAATACAATTAATATTTAAAGCTACTTACATTTCTATTCAATATTCTTCAGTTAATAGTAAGTTCAATGTTAGTAGGTATTAAGACATTTATGCACATCAAATAAAATAAGAATGTATATATATATAATATAACTTAAAAAGTCATTACAGCCTTCTTTACCAATACCCTTATGAAAAATCCAAATCTTAATTTCAAACTTTATTCAGTGAATGAACTAACCAAGTTGGTAAAACTTGATTAATTGTTTCAATGACCAAAAATATGATCATATTTGGTGACCAACTGAAAAGAATCATGCCAGTTTGGGAATAGGCCCAATCATTTATGCCAATGAGGATTATTTTCATATTAAGCCATTTATGCCTGAGGTTACAATTTTTCGAATTTTTGCATTGAGACCTTGGCAATGACCTTGAATGGTAGGATATAAATAACTCCCACAGGCTTAGTGTTCCAATAATGCAACACTAGGCATAAATGGGCTTAGCAAAAATTTCTATCAATTATTTTTTCCTGAGGATGAACTCAGAACAGGAAAAAAGATTCAACGTAAAGATCAGAAGCAAAAGAAATAGGGAAGACCCTGGACAAAAGTTAACTAAAATGTTAATAAATAGACCCAGAAATACAAACTAAACTAAATATATCTCTTTATTCTGTGATTGTTTAGATCACTGACAGATTAGACCAGATTAAAATTAGTAGAGAAAGAGTACATAACCCTAAACTCTCAAAAACCTCTTCCAGCTAATAGATAAATCCATTAAAGTTGTAAGATACTAGGTCAATATAAAAATTAGTTGTGTTTCTATACAATAGCAATGAACAATCTTAAATGAAATTAAGAAAATAAACTCCATTTAAAATAGTAACAAAAAGAACAATATTTAGGAATACATTTAACTGAATAAATATGTATCTTACGAAAACTATAAAGCTATAAAACTGTTGAAAGATATCAAAGACAATCTAAATAAATGGAAAGGCATCTATGTCCATGGATTGAAAGATAATATTGTTAACATGATAATACTCTCCAGATTCAATGCAATTTCTAGCAAAATTCTAACTGCCATTTTGCTGAAATGGATAAGCTGTTCCTTAAATCCATGTGGAAGTGTAAGGGACCCAAAATGATCCAAGCAATATTGAAAAAATAAAGAACACAGTTGGAGAACTCATAATTCCTAATATCAAAACTTAATACAAAGCTACAGTAATAAATACACTGTGATAGTCATATAGGAATAGATATGCAAAACAACGAAAGAGAATAGTGATCCCAGAGATAAACCTTTACAACTGTGATTCTGAGAAGGTTACCAAGTACATTCAGTGAGAAAAGAATCATCTTTTCCACAAATGCTGTTGGGACAAATAAATATCTACATGTAAAAAAAAAGAATGGATTTGGACTCCTACTTTACATCATATTCAAAAGTCAAAGACCTGAATACACAAGCTAAAACTATAAAGCTTTAGAACACATAACTATAAATCTTTGTGACTTCAGACTAAGCAAAGATTTCTTAGATATGAAAATAGAACCACAAGTGACCAACGAATAAATGCATACATTGAATTTTATATAAATTAGAATCTTTATTCCATCAAAGAATACTATCAGGAACATAAAAAGACAACCCATGGTATGGGAGAAAATATTTACAAATAGATATATATAATAGATATGAAGAAACTGAAACCTTCATGTGTTACTGGTAAAAAATCCAAAATAGTTTAGCAACTATGGAAAACAATTTGGCAGTTCATCAAAAAGATAAACCTATTGTTACCATGGGGTCTAAGACTTCCACCCCTAGTTATACACTGAAAAGAATTAAAAACGTGTGTGTGCAAAAATGTATATATATGTGTGTGTGTGTGTTTGTTGTAGCATTATTAGTAATAGCCAAACAGCAGAAAGCCAAACCAAAATGTCTGTCAATTTATAAATGGATAAACAAAATGTGGTATACCTCAGAAATATTGAGGGATAATATCGAGCCATAAAATAAATGAAGTCCCAGTGCTTTCTACACCATGGATGAACCTTGAAAACATTGTTAAGTTAAAAAAGGAAACAGATAAATAAGGCCATATATCCTGATTCCATTTACAGAAAATGTCCAGGATAGGCAAATCCATGAAGCCAAAAAGTAGATTAGCGGATATCAAGGGTTGGGGAAGCAGTGAGAGTGGAGAGTGACTTCTAATGGGTATAAAACTTACTTTTTGGGTGTTTCTGCAGAAAGAAAAAGAAAACTCAAGCAGGATTACAGGTGTTGGCTATGTGTGCCCTGCTGGCAAAGCAGGTACACACCGAGGGCATATAGGTAAGACACTGACAGCGTCTGCCATAGCATGTGTGTCAACCCAAAAGGAAAATACATCAAAGAACAAGTGTCATACTTAAACAGAAAGACAACGTGGACCAAATGAAAACACCCGTAAAGAATCTGAGTTGTACCAGTTATCCCAATGAAGTATGATTGAAAGAACCCCTTTTCAGTCACAAAGAAGGTGAAATAATTTAGAAATATAAGATCATGTATTATATACATGAACACATAAACTACAGTCAAGAATAGGACATCAAGCTGGGCATGGTGGCTTGTGCCTGTAATCCCAGCATTTTGGAAAACTAGGTGGGCAGATCAACTGAGGTCAGGAGTTCGAGACTGGCCTGGCAAACATAGTGAAACCCCATCTCTACTAAAAGTACAAAAATTAGCTGTGTGTGGTGGTGTACTCCTGTAACCCCAGCTACTCAGGAGGCTGAGGCAGGAGAATTGCTTGAACCCAGGAAGCAGAGGTTGTAGTGAGCTGAGACTGTACCACTGTGCTCCCCGCTGGGTGACAGAGTAAGGCTCCATTAAAAAATAAATAAATAAAATAGGACATCAAACATAAATTGTATCTATTTGCATAAACAAAAGTTGAAGTCATCAGAGTAATCCATGCAGTTGCGTGAACTTGACTTTGGAGTACCCAATGTCTCCTCTGGAGAATATAAAATACCAGAAAACCAGAGTCAAGCATGTTTCTGCCATGAGATATCTTTATTCCTCACCCACCTCAAGATTCATGGCAGACACACCTGTAAGAAAAGACAGATTCACAAGACAAAGGCATGCATATTTATTTGAAATAAGTTTTAGATTAAACACAGTCTTCAGAAATAAAGACTCAAAAAATGAACAAGCCTGTGTATTTTTCATGCTAGGTTTGATTAGGAAGTCATAGAGTAGTATGATTAGATAAAAAGGCAAGATCTGATGGCAATAAATTGAGGGGACTTCGTAAGTCTTGTTTGTTCAGACTCATTCTTTCCTTCCAGCCACAGGGAGAGCACCCCTGGAATGCCGGCTTTAAGACCTGCTTCAGGGAAGAAAGGGTGAGGGAAGGCCGAGAGGGACCTTCCTGCTTTTGCTGTTTTCTCAAAGCTGAGGTGTCATATTTTGGAGGAGCCTGTCCTGAATCCCATCTCTGTACAGAAAGACAAAAAGGTTTTGCTCTAAATAAAGTAGTTAATTTATTAAACAAATGATTTCAGCACTTGCATAAACTGTAACTAACCTATTGCTCCTAAGCATCTGACCATGAAAGTGGGATGACTTTGTGCTCTAGACACAGAGATGCGGCAGGCTGTAGGAGGATTCCAGCTCACGTAGCTAGGAGAGGGCAGAGCTGAGACTTGTACAGAAGCACTTTGATTTTTGAGGCCTGGCTTTTAATCTCCAGGCTATGCTGTTTGCATAAAATTAACCGAAGCATTATATTCCCAATAAATTGTCAGCCCTTTCTTTCCTTGGCCACAAATGAAAGTATTACTTCAAATTTCATTGTTTTATTTTATTGTTCAAATTCAACTACATAAGATGTTATGTTTTTCTTTTCAGCATATTTATTTTATAAATAAATGACCTCATTAATAACAGTAGTATTAATTTAAATGAACTTGGGTCAGAGGAATCATTCTTTTAAAGCCAGAATAATCATCTTTTAATTAATTTATTTATATTCTCTGGAACTCTCATTTTTGTTTTCTTATTTCCATTTAATGACTTCACTTAGGTTTCCTTTCTGACAGGCAGGAAATTTAGATGTTCAAGAGATTATATTTACCAGGAAAAAATAATTTAGGGTACTTTGAACTTGAAAAAAGACAACGAATTTTATAAAACAAATAGATTAGAAGTAAACCCAGACTCTTGCTGTCCTACTAATTTACACCTGGGCAAGTCCATAATTTTGATAAACGATATCTTTGGAATAGCCAAGTTATCAGAAGAGAAAGGACAGCTTGGCGGTGTTAGGATTCGCTGAGCTGGAGAGGGCTGAGCCCACAGGGGCAGGTGGTCAATTATAGTAACAGGACAAACACAGGCAGGCCTCTTCTCCCTCACTAGGCCCAGGAAGCCAGAGCCGAAGCAGAGGAAGCAGTGACTCCCTTTCTCCCTGCTTCCAATGGAGTGGAGCCCTAGTCCAGGGTCAAGCAGATCTGTGCAGATGTGAGGGTCTTCTCACCATCGAGGGAACTCCAAACAAAAGGTTCTTGCAGTTTTCTGGGCCCTGGAATAAAGGAGAAGGATGAGGGAAGAGGGTTAAGAATGGAAAGTGCTGGGCGAGGGCTCAGAGTGGGAAAAGTGTCTCCAATTTTTCTCCTTCCTTGTGGCAAAAGGAGGTCTCAGCAGAGGAACTTGAAGAAGACTTTTGCTCAGAACCTCAGCTAAAAAGACTTAGAAATGAAGGGCTGGGAATGTAAATGTGCAAAGAGCATGGCCAGCCTGGTCCGGAGTCTTTGACTGTAGCTTCGTTTAGACAGTGATGCCGACCTGCACCAAACCAGGTGCCCAGGTTTCTCAGGCGAGGCCGGCTAGTTGAGGCAACGCAGGTGAGGCCATGCAGATGAGGCCATCAGGTGAGGCTTCGTTTGACCAAGGACAGGCCCAGACACCATGCATAGGTTTCCAGCCACGAGCCAGGCTCCGCAGGTGGAGGCAGTTTTGCAAATAGCTCTCGGTGTCGATTTGACTACTCACTAAGATCTTCTGAGTAACACTGTACATAACAGTTTTTATGTTTTCTATTAATGTGCTATGATTTCATTCCCTCCAGTTGTGAATATTAAGCCAGTGAAACATGGAAAAGGAGTGACTCTCTGTATCCATATGGTCACTTAGAATATTTGAATGAACTTTAAATGTTCTGCAGGTTTATTGATGGGAAAATATAGAGATAGAAATGTGGGCAATTTGGCCTCACTCAGCCAGAGGAAAATCAATGCTGCTATACATATCAATATCTGAAATCCAGAAGAAATTGGAGTTGAATATCATAAAGTTTCTGCTGATGGCTTCCTATCAGTCATATGATTCCGATTCCAATTCTTGTTATGATGACGAATGGTGCCGCTGGGCATTGGAACTTGGACAATAACATTTATGGAAAGGACAGAGAGGAGCTGGTCTTGGGGATGACGAAAGTTAGAGTTTGAATGGAACCAGTCATTAGGACCTGTTAAAGCAAAGTAAATATGGCCTGAGAAGCACTCCATACTTCTATATTTGAGTCCTTGTGGATGAACTGTAACCTAGCTTAATAGTGAGACAAAGTTGAAAACCTAACTTAGTAGTATATGCACCTGTAACAATGGCTAAGTGTTGACCAATCCTAGTGGCCATACTTCAACCACTCATAGACTGCTGAGTGTTCAAACTGCCTTCAAATAAGACCAATCTGAAGAGCAGAGCTGTAACAATCTCACTGTTTCTGTACCTCAATTCCCACTCCTGTATGCCACTTTTGTTTTTTGTCTATAAATTTGTTCTGGTCACAAGGCACCTCTGGAGTCTCTGTGAATCTGCTGTGATTCTGGGGGCTGCCTGATTCAAAAATCGTTCATTGCTCAATTACACTCCTTTAAATTTAATTCGGTTGAAGTTTTGCTTTTATGAGACCCAATGGCTCCATCATGCCTTCACTGCTCCACCAGACCTCTCCCTTTCCTTACTGGGACCACAGTCAGACAGGGAGGGACTTGTATATTCTAGGTACATTTTAAGAAGTGTTTTTGTGTGTGTATTTTGGGGTGGTGCAGAAAAGTCAGCCCCAATCTGGGTCTGATTCACGGTCCAGTCAGACCACAGGGCTGGAGCAGGGAAGAAGTGGGCACCCTAATCAGAGTAATGAAGGGCGTCTCGGCAAGCAAGCCAGTCACAGGGGAGCCTAGTTCTAGTGGGGCCCGCAAAGTCTGCTATTTTGGAGGTCCTCTTAAGAAGAAGATGAACTAGGAACACGAAATTGTGTGCAGAGATGGGAAAGGGGCACCTGCCTGTTACCGGAAAGGAGTCTGGATCCAGACCCCAAGACAGCGTTCTTGGATCTCGCACAAGAAAGAATTCAGGGCGAGTCCATGGAGTAAAGTGAAAGTGAGTTTGTTAAGAAAGCAAACAAATAAAGGAATGGCTACGCCATAGGCAGAGCAGCCCAGAAGGCTGCTGCTAGTTGCCCATTTCTATGGTTACTTCTTGATCATATACTAAATAAGAGGTGGGTTATTTATACCTCCCCATTTTAGACCACATAAGGTAACTTCTGAACGTTGCCATGGCATTTGGAAACTGTGATGGCACTGGTGGGAGTGTAGCAGCGAGGACGACCAGAGGTCACTCTCGTAGTCATCTTGGTTTTAGTGGATTTTTGCTGGCTTCTTTACTGCTACCTGTTTTATCAGCAGGGTCTTTATGACCTGTGTCTTATGTTAACCTCCTATCTCATTCTATGACTTAGAATGCCTAACCATCTGGGAATGCAGCCCAGTAGATTTCAGGCTTATTTTACCCAGCCTCTATTTAAGATGGAGTTGCTTTGGTTCAAACACCTCTGACGGGCCCTCAGGGAAAGGCTGATGAAGGTCACACTTTATTGACTTCATGGTGAATTTGCCCCTGAAGCATAAAAGACACAGCCAAGCTTCTAATCCCTGACTATGAAATTGCTTGTACATCACCCATTAATCTCTTACCCAAACCACATTTTAAAATTGTATATACAAATAACACAAATTAAGAGGTACAGTGGAAGAAGTTTCTAGACTGATACTTGTTTTCATTTGAGAAGAGAGGAAGAAACATGAATAGTAGAAAATTAATCTAAACCAGTTTCTTCCTGTGCAGAGGAACATGGCAAGATGCCTTTTATATTAACTCACTTTAATTCTCACCAAAGCCTAGGGAATTTTATTTTCTCTTTCATACAGATGACCATTAAGCTGAAAGATGTTACGAAATCCTAAAAGACTTACCAGAGGTTATATAAGAGTGATGGAGAATGACTAGAATTAACCTCAAGGATTTCTGGGTCAGAAGCAAGTCAATGAAAAATGGGGTCCTTCAGGAAGGAGATTCTTGGTTAAAAAAAAATCTTGTAACCTTCAAAGTCTGGGAAATAATATGGTAAAGGAAATCCAGGAACCAGGAAGGGGAATTTGAAAAAATCTGAATTCCATGTTTTCTAAGGAATAAACTGTTTCATGGCCAGCAAAGCAAGGAGAACCTGATTAAGACTAAAGGCTACTGCCTGTGACTCCCTGAAGATAGGCATAGTTTTCACTAAGAGTGCTTTAGAATCCTTCCGTTCCATCCATCGTGAAGTAGCCCTTGTGTCTTTACATCACAATAAAAACATCTCATTATCTAAGTTCACTAAGTAAGCATACTTATAATTATAATAATGGATTGAATTCCAACAGCCACTTGAATAGCTAAATCAAACATTTGGTCTTTGTGAAGTTAATTTCTTTCTTGAGGTTGTTTTTTGATACACACACGTATACACATACACACACACACACACGCACTCTTACGTTTATGTACATATATGTGTACAAAATATAAGGGTAGAAAATAAAAGGCACAGTGTTTCTGATAATTTATGAACTAGACAATTGCCACTGGTGTACATTATATAACCATGCCCAGTTTGGCTCTGATTAGATACTAGCTCTAAGTAAAAAATATGTACCACATTATATAAATATAAAAACTATATTTTTAGTAAAATCATTTTTAAGCTTCTATATTGCACTACACAGTGTAATATATTTTTCAGTGTTATCAAAGCCTTTTGAAGACAAGTGCTATCACTCCTTTTATAGAGGAAGAAACAGGGCTTAGAGAGATGAAATAACATGTCTAAGCTCACACAATTATAGGAGCCGGGAAGGTGACGACTATTCCAGAAACTCTGAGACAAATATTTGCACTAGAATTGAATTTGTTTCAATGTAGATAAAGCCAAGCAGAGCCAAGGCATTCTGGGAACATCTTTATAAAAGTAAAATTGGGGCCGGGCTGTAGATCACGCCTTCAATCCCACCACTTTGAGAGGCCAAGGTCTGAGGATTGCTTGAGCCTAGGAGTTTGAGACCAGCTTAGGCAACATACTGAGATCCTGTTTCTACTACGGGTGGGGTGCCTATAGTCCCAGCTACTGGGAAGGCTGAGATGGGAGGATTGCTTGAACCCCAGAGTTTGAGGCTGCAGTGAGCTATGAGCACAACACTGCTCTCCAGGCTGGATGACAGAACAAGACACTCTCTCAAAAAAAAAGTAAAAAAAAATTTTATTTTTTGTTTCTTTCATTTTCTTTTAACTTTTATTTTAGTTTCGGGAGTACATGTACAGATTTGTCATACAAGTAAACGTGTCATAGGGGTTGGTTGTACAGATTATTTCATCACCCAGGTATTAAGTCCAGTACCCAATGGTTATCTTTCCTGCTCCTCTCCCTCCTCCCACCCTCCACAAGTAGACCCCAGTGTCTCTCGTTTTCTTCTTTGTGTTTATAAGTTCTTATTATTTAGCTCCCACTTTTAAGTGAGAATATATGGTATTTGGTCTTCTGTTCCTGTGTTGGCTTGCTAATAGCCTCCAGCTCCATCCATGTTCCTGCAAAAGACATGCTCTCCTTTTTATGTGGCTGCATAGTACTCCATGCACCACATTTTCTTTATCTAGTCTGTTGTTGGTGGGCATTTAGATTGATTCCACATCTTCGCTTTTGTGAATAGTGCTGCAATAAACGTTTACACCCATGTATCTTTATAGTAGAATGATTTATATTCTTCTGGGCATATGTCCAGTAATGCGATAGCTAGATTGAATGGTAGTTCTCTTTTTAGCTCTTTGAGGAATGCCAGCTGCATATGAATTTTATATATCCCAGAGAGAATTTCATAATGCATATTCCATTATTGAAAAAAAGACTACTATACTTTTTCATTTAAAAACAATTAGAAAGATAAAAATAAATAATGTAATAATTTCCAAAAAATTCCACATCAGTAGTTCTTATAGTTAATATTCACCACTGTAATTCATGTGACTTGTAATTCTTGTCACAGGAACAAGATTTTTGTTTTTGTTTTTTAATCAATTATTAATATTTTTGTGGTTTTTTTTTTTTTAGTCTTAGTCTAGCAAGCTTCCCATAGATGAAAATTATAACCCAATAGGGTTGGAAGAGTAATATTTATTCTACTTGCTAGAGCTATTAATAATTTTCTTAGTGTCTAACTGTGAATGTTTATGTTTACTAAAATAAGTCTGTTTTTATACACACCAAAAACAAATGTTTGAGGCAAAACTAGTCTCTGTTCTCAGAGAGCAGGTTAATGGGTGCTCTTGGTGAGCTGTGGTGACTGGGGCATAAACAAGGAAGCTTCCAGGTTGTTAGTCATGTCTTGTTTCTTGACTTGCTGCTGGTTATATAAATTCAGTTTGAAAAAATTCATCAAGAATACTACTGGTATGTTGAGATATATAATGATATGTGACTTTTCTGTATTTACATTAAACTTTAATTTAAAAGTTTTAAAAAATCCACAAATGTTGCAAAGTGTTCTTAAAAAGTTATTTTGTAAATGATAATTTTGATGTATTTTTAAGAAAACTCTGGGGCTCAGTGAAACGGAGATCTAGCAGCTCTTTTGGCACATAGCAGTCCATAATTCACTCAAGTTTTAAATATTATTGGTTTCTAAATATAAATACAGTGTATTCATGACTTGATTTAATTTTCCCAAATGTATTTATTTGACCCCAGATCTTGCTGACTTCAAATCGTCTCATTTTCAAAATGAAATCAATAGATCTATAACTGGAATGATTTTAGGGTGTTAAAATTATGTTTCAAAGTCTTTAATGAGAAATGATTGATAGTAGCTGCAAGTTCCCCATAGTACTGATAGGCCCCGCAGAGGGAGCCCGTGCTCATACTGTCTCCAGTTGAGGGATTGAGTTCCTCCTGTCATCATGGTATCTATCCTACTCCCAGAGTGTCTCCAGTGTGGACTTCTCTTCTGAGATCCAAAGCCCTGTGTCTAATTGCCTCCCTGATCATTGTACTTAAATATCTAGCAGCTAAAGAAAAATGAGACCCATCTTTCTTTAGGTATTCCAATCCTGTCCTGCCAAAGCCTTACAAACCTCTTTTTTTCCTAATTTCAGCAGACAAGGCTGACATCCATCCATTGCTAATTCCAGATGCATCTTGCCATTCCTTTCCTATCTTTCACCCCTCACGTCACCACATCCTGTGTATTCACCAGGCAGTGGATTCCCTTTCCTTTCATCAGAATTCATTACCTTCTTTTCATTCCTTGAACACTGCAAGCTCTTCATCACCTTAGGATTTTCAGGTACAAAAGTACCCCTGGAAGTATTTTTTTTTTTCCTCCATTCTCTGCACAGTTGAGTTGTTCTCATTTGTAACTCAGGAAGCTTTTTAAAAGAAGTATTTTAGTCTACAAAGGAAAAAGCTCATTCATCTTTTTTCCTCTAACATTGTTATTCTCTCTCCTAACAGTCTGTTATTTTTCCCCGTAGCAATTAGCACAATTAAATTATAAATATGTTTGTTTACTTGCCAGGCCACAAAATTGCACAAGTCAATGCATGAGCCATTTCTTTAAAATAATATTTATACTCCATATTTGTATTTTATAGAATATATGCTATACATGTGTATATAGTTAGTTATGTGAATCAATTATATACATAATTATTATTATATTCGTTCTCTTTCTCTAGAAGCTAATCCTTGACTAATTCAGTTACCAGGTTCAGAAATTGGCTGATTTTGAGTTTCAAGTGGGGAAGCAAGGCTTTTACTCAGACTGTAAAAGCTGTGAAGAGAAGCTTCTGTTCCTTGAGACGGGAAAGAAAAGAGTACTATTTTGGCTGAAAGAAAGTGAACATTGTGCCAGTGTTCACTTTCTTTTGTGTTCACTTGTGTTTCATGCTTGTTTCAGTGTTCACTAAACACTTTCATGTTTGTTTCAGTGTTCACTGGTTCACAGTGAAATGAGCCAGCCTTGGAGGCTGTTTAGAGTTCACAAAACATTGCTCATAGTCCAGCAACTCATTGGAAGAGCAATGCACTGGCCTAATTCTGGAGTGAAGCAGGCTCGAAGAATGAGAACGAAGGTAAAGCTAAACCTGTGGGCCTGGAGTCAAAGCACGCTCCATGTACTCTGTGTGCTTGTGTGTGCTTTCACATAATCTGACCCTGAACACTGATTACTTTGACAAACATGAAAATGAATTTAAGTCTGGGCGCAGTGGCTCATGCCTGTAATCCCAGCACTTTGGGAGGTGGAGGAGGGTGGATCACAAGGTCAGGAATTCGAGACCAACCTGGCCAATGTAGTGAAATCCCATCTCTACTAAAAATACAAAAAATTAGCCGGGCATGGTGGTGGGTGCCTGTAATCCCAGCTACTCAGGAGGCTGAGGCAGGTGTATCACTTGAACCTGGGAGGCGGAGGTTGCAGTGAGCCGATATCACACCATTCCACTCCGGCCTGGGAGGCAGAGCAAGACTGTCTCAAAAAAAAAAAAAAAAAAAAGAAAATGAACTTAAAAATCCAGAGCACACACATATCAGGGGAGTAGCAACGACACATCAAACTCAAATTGAGTATTTTCTGTGATCTGACTATTAGAGTGCTGGGAATATTTAATAATTCTATTCATGAAATGGATTATAAAGATATAGTAGTACATATATATTGCATTATTTAAGGAGTTCTAACAATTTTATAGCCATTTTTGAAGTACTTAATATTCAGCTTTAGATGTAAGAAAAGGTGACAAAGAATTGCTAGCAGAGACTTTAGTCCCATGGGGAAAATCTTAAAGTGCCAATATTAAATTTTCATTTATATGTCATACCTTGTAATGCAAATGGCAAAGATGAATACTTTTATCTGACAAATAAAGATATAAAGCACTGAGAAGTTCCAGTTCCTTATCTAATGTGAACCAACTTGTCAGTGCAGAAGCTGAGGGAAAAAGGACACAGTTTTTCCTGCAAGCGGTGTTAGCATTGCCTCTGCTGAATTCCAGTTATGAGAACAGGAAGCAGTGATGGCAGCAGGCTGATGGAAATCCAGGAGCAGGGACTGTTCAAAGAGTGTTGGTCTTTGTCAGATTTCCTGAGCATATCGATTTTTTTTTTTCTTTTTTTTGAGACAGAGTCTCGCTCTGTCACCTAGGCTGGAGTGCAGTGGCAAGATCTCAGCTCACTGCAGCCTCTGCCTCCTGGGTTCAAGTGCTTTTCCTGCCTCAGCCTTCTGAGTAGCTGGGACTACAGGCATGCGCCACCACACCTGGCTAATTTTTGTATTTTTAGTAGAGATGAGGTTTCATCATGTTGGCCAGGATGGTCTTGATCTCCTGAACTCGTGAGGTGCCTGCCTCAGCCTCCCAAAGTGCTGGGATTACAGGCATGAGCCACCGCACCCAGCTGCATATCGCTTTTATGGAAGTACTTCAACGAGTGAGCGGGAGGCTTCACACACACAGGCAATGTCTATTCCACAACAACTCCATAATACCTATGTAGGTGAATTAGGCAATTGTCCCTTTTATTATTTGGTTGGCCAAAGTCTAAGTTCCACTTGGACAATTATTTGTTAGGAAAGACCAAAATGTCATCTCCACATCATTCTTTTGCAGGCACCAATTCCATCTATTCTATAGGTAAATAGATGTGCATCTTAGAATAATTTGCAGTGGCAGTTAAAGGACCTACAAAAGTAAGAACCTACAAAAATAATCTAGGGTGTATTAAGTACATCAGACATTTCATCTAATTTGACTCCTTTTCTTTTGTTTCCTAGATAAGGTCTCCATACTTGCCACCCAGGCTGAGTGCAGTGGTGTCATCATGGTTTACTTCAACCTCGACCTCCCCCGCTCAAGCAATCCTCCTGCCTCAGCCTCTGGAGTAGCTGGTACTACAGGCATGCACCACCATACCCGGCCATAATTTGCCTCTTGCTGTAACTAAAAGGTCACAAAAACAAAGAATTCAAAAAATATTCTGCTTAAGTAGTACATTTAGTATTTATCATGATGACAATGTTCTAAATTGCACCTGCCTCCACCAGCAGGATGCCAAGATTACTGCCAGACAGAGAATTCGGACCGCTGGTCCAGAAACATGGCTATGAAATGCACCAAGGACAGCAGAGTGTATTTTGGAGAAAGTCAGGTAGCTTTTGTTGGGGCTTATTCCAGGTGATAGGAAAAAAAAATGATTAGAAAAATCTCATTTCTTTATTCATTTCTACTCTGAGAGCTTTCTACTTCTAGAAACATGGTCTCAGTTTTCTGTGTTTTTATGTTTTTTTTAAACTGATGAAATTTCACAATTAATTTATATTCATCCAACTGTTTAATAATTATACCTTGAATTTGTCTTATAATTAGTATTTTCTTGTTATTTCCAACAAGAGATAGTGTGCAGGAAAAGGGACTAGATCAGGTTCAGAGATCGAGGGGTGTTCAGTCAAGCAGGCAGAACACAGGACACTGAGCAGGGTAAGAGACAGTCAGAGTCCCCACACCCGCAGAGGAGGGTCCAAAGGACAGCTTTTCATGATCCAGGAAGGAAATCTCCTTCAATAACATCTCTCCTTCCAGAAGCTGAGGGTGTCGCTGGGATTCAAGGTAGGGATTCCAGGCTTAGACTGAGGGAAGGAAGGGAGGCAAAAGGAAGGAAGCCTCACATCCCCATGTGAGGAAGTCAGCTTGTAGAAATGAAGCTCAAAATGATCCCTACAGCACAAGCAGTCTAGGGCAAGTGGACTCCTACTGGGTTGGTGCCAGGATAAGAGAAGAAAGTGTGAATCAGGCCTGAGACTCGGGAGCCCTGCACTGGGTGTGCGTCTCTACAACCATCCCAGAGTCAGCCCAGGTACTAGGTCTTCTGGCTCAGATAAAGATCACACATGACTCACCTGAAAACTTGAGGCAGAGGTGTGCCATTGTCACAAAAGGCGCTGTCAGGGTGGAGGCTCAGGGAATGATAGAGGAGTTCTTCAATCACCGTGGATAAATTTTACCTAGGTCAGACAGCTACAGAGCCAACTTAATATTTTGATTTAAAATCTAGATTATTTGGGGGCTGGTTTGGAAACTGGGGAGATTCGTGTATCCAGGCATGGTAGCAGGAAGCAAAGAGGCTTCTTTATAACCCTACCGACCCTTCCTCTCACTTGTCCCCAAAGCATAGGGTGAGAAACAAGAACATTGGTACAGTGCGTTCAGGAATCTTTTCAATGTTTTATGTGTATTGCACCAAAATATTTTTTCACACATACAAAGACCGGGGGTCAGGGACTTTTCCGGCTGGTTAGAAAAAAGGATGCAAGGTTTTCCAGTCCCTGGGTGGGTCTCAGTTCTCTTAGAGGCTCTGCCTCCCATTCACACCTCTGCTAGAAGGATCTGAGAGGCTCTGACAAGATTGTGATCTGAGGACACTTTGCCACCTCAGCGCCAAGACCGATGTGGGGATATGGCCTACTCAGTGAACATGCTTTACCCAGGGTACCCAGGGCACATAATGATACTGACAATTCTGTTTACATCCTTCTCCACTGCTTCCAGCATCATTCAAGGCGTAATCTCTTGGAAAAGGTTGATTAGAATGAATTCTAGTTTAGTTAGTGTAGGTTATTATGCACCTAATTTGGCTAAACTTAGCTTCATATATCAAACATAGGATATACGTCTCTAGAGATGAGTCTGTGGAGACATCCATAGGCACCAGTATATATTACTCCAAGTTTTACCTCTTTTCTTGTGCATTGCTACCTTTGTGGTTCTCCCTTGATTAGGTTTATTTGCAAGTATCTTAGAAAATGTCAACTCCAATTCTGCAACCTACTGAGCCCTATTTATTGAAAACTTCAAAGTTCCCAGTCCAGTCCTAGGTCTAGATCTTACTTCATATGTTGTTTTTATCTTCTCTTGGGTCCTTTCAAGGGTGATTTTTTTTAAACTTCATCTTATCAGGGATATAAGTGCAGATAAAGGAGAAACAGATGAACATTTAATTTTTTTTTTCAGTGCAGTGATTATGGAGTCAGGATAGTATTTCTACTCTGTATGCTAAATTCTATAGGATCTCATTTATTCATAGTTCAAAGGCTTTCCTAGGGAAACCAGTATGCTAACTTCAGGCAGAAAATAAAACCTGGGGTATATGGGGAGTGTCTACTTTGACACATTCAGGGATAACCCTCTCCTGCTGGTGCAATTCAATGTGAGTTTAATCATTTGCAGTCACTTAACAGCAAAGAGATCTTTCTACAGAGTCTAGGTGTGCTGATTATCAAACTGGGGAAAATTGATGGCCATTTGTTATGGCTAATAACAGAGGTGCCGGTCAACTTTACAAAAATGTAGAAAAATATTTGCCATGAAAATTATCTTAACTGTTGTGGGAAAATGCCCATCTCATTTCAATTCATACCTGAATACATATAGGGACTGCAATTTTCAGACCTGCGGTGAGTTCTGACCAATGGAATTCGAGTGGGACGATAGGTGCTGCCTTTGAAGCCACCCTATCAACTGGCTCATCTCCTCCCGTCTCAGCTCTTTCTCCTTCTGCATCCTGATGCAGGACCACTCACAACCTCACAAACCTTATGTGGAAAGTAGTGGAACCACCAGATGTTATGGATATCCTTTAACGGAGAACTTTACACTACTTTGAAATGATGGTTTTATACTTTTCATAAGAAAGAAAGAAACTTCCATTGTACTAAGCCACTGTGTTTTGGGCTTTGTTGGTTAAATGGTGAGCAACATCCTAATAAATGCACTGGAACACCACTTCTCCACCATGGGAGCAATGGAACTCAGAATTGCAGAGTGAACAAGGTGGATGACAAGGAAAATAATGGGAGCAGGCATTTTATATATACAATTATGGAAAGCATACCAGAGTCTTCTTTCTTTTAATGTAGCTATTATGCTCCTTGGATCTTCCAGTTAGAAATGTGCTCTAGAAGATACTCAGAAGTGATCTTTGAGGTAGATTGACTGTAGGTGGGTAAGGTCTGTGACTACTGTGTTCACTCAGCATGCTGGGGCTCTGAGGCAGAATTAAATAAAAATAATCACCATTACTCCTAGATGGCATCTCCAATGTGCCTAAATTTAGGATAAATGGCTAACTGTAGATACACACACACATACACACACAAGCACACTTACGTACTACGTAAGTTATATAATACAAGATATTTCACTAACCAGAAAATAAGCAAAAGAAGCCAAAATATGACTCTTTCCTGATGGTTCATGGGATGGCTTTATGGTTATGACCCAGATTGGATAACCTGTTGTCAGCAATCAGAGTGTGGTATTGTAAGTATTAGCTAAAACACCATTTGTTTTTAGAAAAAGGAAATTAAGAATCACCTGCCTGTGTTATAATTTTAATGTCGCGATTCTTTTTGTCCAGCTGATGCCGTGTCTGCTGATGCAGCAGCACCTTGACTGGGCTGTTATGATGACTCATTCTTTCCTCAGCAGTTTCAAAGTGGCTAATGAAATTCGGGCAGCCTCCCCTCAGAGTTTCTTGGTCCACCGGTTCTTCTAGTTTTTGTTATTTTATTTTATTTTGCTTTGCTTTTACATTTCCTTACATTTATTACGGATGAGTAACAAGATCTTCAAGGACGGAGTGAGAAAAATAAAATTTATTGTTTTCCTAATGTTCAAGGATTTTAAATAAATTGTTTTGGGAACTGTAGAATGGGAATTTTAATAACCCTATTGTCATTGTTATAATGCTAAAGATAATCTAAACTTGTACCACAGATAAATATTTAGCACTTTCTAATACATTATTACTGTATCATCATAGATTGATTTCTAGTGTATGTAGAATGTAATTCTGTTTAGGTGTGGAACAAATTGTGTCAGAAATCACTTCCTCCATAACGGTATAAATAATTGTGAGAGAAATTGATTTATAAGAAAGAAGTGTGATCCTAGAATCTAAATATATTAGTGCAAGAATTTACAGGTATTCTAAAACAGTTTCTTCATGGGTGAAATCTCAAATCTGGTTTCAGATTCCTCAGCAATGCTTCTTGATCTTATCTATCCAAAAATACATCATTAGTTACCAACACTTCTTTTCCATTCCAGTCCATTATTCTCATGGAGCATTTCAGGATTACTTTCAAATTTTAATTTAATTTGATTTTCTTCCACCAAACATAAAATATCCTTATTACTATCTCAATCAATTAATCTTCCTAGCCCCTTCTTATCTCTATTTATTCTTATAAAATATGTATAGCTGCAACCACACAAATACAACAACGAAAAATGAGGACATTTTAGCAAAATTTACATGTAAATATTGTGAACATAAAATGTGATTTAGACAGAAAAAGACCACCCAATTTTTTATTTGATCCTATTGGCATTATGGATTAGGATTTATAGTGAAATTTACACTGAATGAAAACAATTTGAGTTCTGAAGATGTCACATAAAAAAATAGTAACCTATTCATTGAACCTGAATAGTAGGTACTATTGTATATGTATATGTATATAAGCCTGTATGAATATTTGTAGCAACTTGGTTCATAATTACTAAAAAATAAGATATCCTTCTTACCTTTTTTAATAACTGTAGGATATGTAGTTATATTTTCTTTTTCAATCCTGATATTGGTAATTTGTGTTTTCTCCTTTTCTTTATCGTGTTCTGCCTCGCTAAAATTATTGGTTTAATTAATTTTTAAGAAGATAGCTTTTAGCTTTGTTTTTCTTTTTATGTTTAACAGCTTTATTGAGATATAATTCATATACCATAAAACTCAGCCATTGTAAGTCTACCACTTGTCTTAGTTCACTTGGACTGCTATAACAACAGTTCCAGAAACTGGCTGATTTTTAAAGAACATAAATTTATTTATCACAGTTCTAGAAGCTGGGAAGTTCAAGACAGAATGAATTAACAGCCTGTCATATACTCATACAATGGAATACTTAGTATTCAAAAAGAAAAAGAAAAATACTATCAATTTACACAACAATTTGAATGAATTTTAAGTGCATTTTGTTAGGTGAAAGAATCTAAACCCAGAAGGCTACATATGGCATGATTTCATTTGTATGACAATAAGAAAAAAGTCAAAATGATAGAGGCAGAATATAGGTCACTGGTTAGTGAGAATAAAGAGATTAATTCTAAAGAAAATGTTTATAGTAAAAACACTGTTCTGTGTGATACAATGGTGTTTGATAAAAACTATATTTGTTTGTCAAAATCCATAGAAATGTATATTACGAAGAGTAAATTTTACTGTGTACAAATTTTTAAAAAGCAGGATGTCAGTGGATCCAAGAATAAAATGTACTCTGCAAGAAATTAGCCTGAATGCATTAAATTTGTCACTTAAGGGGGAGTAGAGAAGGGAAGTGACCTAAGTTCCTTTGGAAAACAGTATCTTGAGTGAACATCAGGAAGCTTAAAAATAAGAGAAACTGTACAAAACATTGTACCCTAGTTGGCAAACTTTCTTCTTACAGGGATATATGTTGCCAATTCTGAAACTATTTTACACATATATTAGAGTTGAAGAAATAAGGAAATAAATCTTAAATAACAGGGGCTAGGATTCTCACTTTCAGAAAAAGAAGTTACTAATAAACATCATAGACAAATAAAATCAATCCTATGGTGCTGAATTAACTTTGGAAGTTCAGTGTAAGCTCATTTACCTTAATGTATATTTAGAGAATACATAAATAAATACCAGTATGAATGTATACCTGGGTTACTACACATACCTATATCTCTTAGCTCTGTTTGCCAAGAGTGCCTAGAAGCAGTGAGCCCCCAGCAGCAATGAACACATCCAGTGCCTGGATTTTGGTTTCTAAATGCCACCCTCCAATGAAAAGAAACAGGAATTTTGGAAGAAGAGCTGATTTTAGGGTTGGGATGATAAATACACAATGAGCTTGTAGTATCTTTTTATGTCAGAAAGTAAGATGTGCTTTGTTGCCACTGAAGAAAGAAAGAAAAAAGATAGAGGTGTATCTAAAGGACATGGAAAATAACCTAAAAAATCCCTCAATGTACAAATCTAGAATTTGAATTTGAATAATAATAATAATGGGATTGTTGTAGAGATCTCAAAGAATGAAATAAATATCCACAAGTTCATATTGCTGTAAATAAATGATTAAATGAAGATATTGGCAAAAGACACTATTCTTTAAAGGAAAATTCAAATACCATATGAAAATAACTTCCTTCCAAACACCATGAGGTGTAGTTTAATTCCTCTTTCCTGGAGTGTGAGTTTGACTTAGTGATTCTCTTTTCAAGGACAGGGTCTGGAAAGTTAGAATACTAACTTTATGCCAGACAACACCTTAATCAAGTGACCAAGGTGAATACTGTGTGATAAGTCATGCTGTATTGGTGTCACATATTCTCACATTTTATGTGATAGGGACACTTCATCTCTATGATACTCTTAAAAACAACCTATAGCTTCAATCTAGCCATGATAAAACTTCAGAGACTCAAACTGAGGGACATTCTACAAAATGCCTGAACCATACTCTTTAAAATTCTCAAGGTTATGTGAACAGGAAGATTGAGAAATTTTCACAGTCTGGGAACTAAGGAGACATGATGACTGAATTCAATGCAGTCTCTTAAGTCAGATCCTGGAGAAATAAAAGGATATTAATCGAGAAGCTGATAAAATCCAAAGATGCTGTTTAGGTATTAGTATTATGCCAATGATAATTTTTAAATTTTGCATTAATTTAATAATTTTGGATTATGGTTGTATAAAATGTTAACATTAGGAGAAACTGAAGGAAGGTCCCTGGGAACTCTTCATACTATCTTTGCAATTCTTCAGTGAATCTAGCATTATTCAAATATTTTTTTAAAGTTTAAAATTTCTTATATATATCAAGTTCTTATGTATCAAGTACAACATGTTTATAATTTGAGAAACTTTAAATATATGTCATGGAAATGACTTGAGATGATTATCACCCTGCATGTTCAGGGCTTCAAGTTGAGTTTAGTTTATGCATTAAGTCCTCTAAAGAAAGCAACTATAAATATTAATCAAAACTCTTCTCTGACCTATATCATAATTTAATATAACATTCTACATTTAGAAGGGAACTTAAATGTAATCCATTTTCAGATTCCTTGTACAATATTGTAAAGATCTCTTTCAATGCTTGCAGACACAGTCATGTGTCATTATCAGACACTCGGTTCAGAAAATCTTTTTATTGAGCCAACACAAATATCAATTTCATTTTTATCCACTATGTCACTCTAAGCTTCTTATTTTGACAGAAAATAAATCTAATTAAACAGCTGTAGCACTTGTATGTGCACATTGCAAGGGTGAGTAATCTTAAGGCTTCTTGTTTGTTTGTTTCAAGAACGCTTGTCACTTTTTAAACTGCATTTAAAAGTCTTTATGTATTCCTCATAGTATCTTACAATCGGAACGAAACGTATGATCTCCATTGTTGTTTGATTGATCAAGATTTAAGAGGAACCAGAGATCTCTTATCTACATATTTTCGTTCTGTACCATAACCTAAATTACCATAAGATCGTCACACTATTGAAAAATATTGATGTTGTATCCTCAAATTACTTTCACCTATATTTCCTATAAGTATTTTGATCCCACACTTTTGAATTAGTTTTTTTAGAATGAATAAAGCTTTTTAGTTATTGTCATTATATGACTCATCTTATTGTTTTGCCTTTCAAAATTACTTTGAATAATTATATTCCATTTGTTTCATAATCTTAAAGATAGAATGTTATGAATGCCCTTAGCTGAATCATAGACAATAATAACTATGGATGGAGGACAGAATTACAAAAAACAACTTGTGCAATTCTCCTCCATGTTAAAGTCTACTGTCTTAGAGTTTACTAAGAATGAACCAGTCTAACAATGTATGTAGCATACATTCTTCCATTTTGTTCATTAATTTAAGAGAAATAGTATTCAATCCTTTGGTGAAACTCGGTATGCCTACCAAATGTGTATCTGTCTAGTACTGATTACAAGATTATAAAAATTTAAGTTAAATGTACTTTGTTTTAGAGAATAGATGTTTGTCCCTAGTGATGGAAAATGTTTGTGTGTGTGTGTGAATATATTTTAATAACTCATGCTAGATATTGGACATGATTACATCAAAGTGAATGGTATGGACTTATAGAATCTATGCAATCTACTTTCTAACTTTCCAAAGATATAATAACTAATTTTGTCATTTTTTACACTAAAACTCTCTTTCACATAATCTATTATTTTTCAAGATCATTGACATTGTTTTAGAAATACATTTTTGTGTCATTATTTTCTTGTAAACTTTATAAAACACACTGAAGAATCTTAAATTATTTTTGGAATGAACATATATGCATCTTAAAGACAATAAGATTCATAAATATTGATGTATAGAAATTAGATTATATGGATATGTCTGTTATATTCAATTATTATATGGGTTATATACAGATTATTGTTATGATCTGAGTTGTCTCGCCAAAGTTTATATGTTGAAGACGTAAACCCTAGTACATCTCAATGAAACTGTATTTGGACATAAGATGTTTAAAGACATAGGTAATTTAAAATGGGTCATTAAATGGGGTTAAAATGGGGCCCTAATCCAATATGACTTTTAACAAGAGAAGGTTAGGACGTAGACACACACAGAGGGAAGATCGTATGAAGATACAGAAAGATGATTCCCATATTCAAGCAACGGACAGAGGCCTCTGCTTGAAAAATAACCATCATCATCTCAGAGTTCTAGTCTCCAGAATTGTGAGAAAACCGATTTCTTTTGTTAAAGCCACACAATCTGTTGTTTGGGCATAACTTTGTTATGGGCAGCCCTAGTAAACTCATATATATACATATGTATACACACACACACATATATATGTATATATATGAGTATATATATGTGTGTGTGTATATATATATAACTAAAGATTATTTAGTTCTCATTTTACAAAGATGGTGATTTTTTTTCAACTTTTATTTTAGGTTTGGGGTACATGTGCAGGTCTGTTACATGGGCATATTGCGTCTCACTGAGGTTTGGTGTACAAATGATCCTGTCACCCAGGTAGTGAGGATAGTAACTGATAGGCAATTTTTCAACGATTCCCTCCCAGATGTGAGTGTCTCCCAGTGTCTGTCATTCCCATCTTGATGCCCGTGAGTACTCAATGTTTAGCTCCCACTTACATTTGAGAACATGCAGTATTCGGTTTTCCGTTCCTGCTTAAATTCACTTGGGATAATACCCTCCAACTGCATCCATGTTGTGCAAAGACATGATCTTGTTCTTTTTTATGGCTGCATAATATTTAATGTTGTATATATACTACACTTTCTTTATCCAGCCCACTGTTAATGGGCATCTAGGTTTATTTTGTGTCTTTACTACTGTGAATGTCTTTACTACTATGATGAACATATGCACACGGATGTCTTTTTGGTAGAATGATCTGTTTTCCTTTGGGTGTATACCCAGTAATGGGATTGCTGGGTTGAATGGTAATTCTGTTTTAAGTTCTTTGAGAAATCTCCAAACTACTTTCCACAGTGGTTGAACTGATTTACATTCCCACCAACAGTGTGTAAGTATTCCCTTTTCTCCACAGCCTCATCAGCACCTGCTGATTTTTGACTTTTTAGTAATAGCCATTCTGACTGGTGTGAGATGGTATCTCGTTGTGCTTTTGATTTCAAAGAAGGCAAAAGTTTTGCTGAGAATTACCATGCATATGTTGCATATACATTTTAGTAAAATAGCAAGCACATATACATACACATAATAGCCCATGGAGGCTGCTCAGACAATGTCTAATAAAAATTTCCAGTTTTGCTTCAATAAGGGTGAGATCACGAACCACACAGTGATATCAGGAAAGAGCCCCTGCACTGCATCTGGCTGGGTCAGCACTCCTGCCCTACCGTTCTCAGTTTGCACCAGTGGCTCCCTGCTGGAGGTCCCCATTACTAATCAGAGGCATGAGCATTTGAAAGCACTTTCTCAATGAAGCTTTTAACAATGGATGTTTTTATTGGTTTTGTTTCCAATATATTTTGCAAAATGCTGGCTATATACTGTTTCCTCATTTTACGTGATGAGAGTAAGAGAATGATTTTGTTTTCTCTAACCTCTGTATTTTGATTTTGTATTTAACTCTTCCTCAAGTTCCCACCTTCATTCTCTGTCTTTATCAATGTTTTAATGCTACAGTGGTGCAACGATTATTTAATACCACTTTTGCAGAATAGTTTTGTGTTTGAAGTCATCAGTATAAAGACATATCATTGTGACATCAGTGGTGTCAAAGATTCCTAAGAACTTGACTACCCAACCTTGTGACAACTTTTTGACTACTTTTGCTTTTCAAATATTGCCTAATACCCATAAACATTTTGTTATTTTCTTTATGTCAAAGGTGGACATAAAATAACAAGCATGCCTGCTGTTTTCATTTACATATTCTTTTCCTTGTAGACGAAAAGAGATGGTTGATTTCTCAGACTAGCATAAGACTCTCTTCTGATCATCGGCAAATACTAAGCCCCAACTTTTTATTACCCTGAGTCACCTTCGAATAGTATCTTGGCTATAATCAAGAACTAGATGCTATTTCAATCTAAAGCTAAAGTAAAAAACACTTATTTAAAAATCTATACATGATGCACTGTGGAGTGCATAATTGTTTAAAGCAGCATAGTGAAAAAGAGTTCTTTCATCTGCTAATGGGTAAAAAATGGGTTGGTGAAGGTTGCTGTAGCATCCCTGGAAATGTGTAGTTCTCAATGCCAGAAACAATGCATTAATTTTTAATGTAAACTATTTTGGAGTTCTTTGAGAATCTAAGAATTGCTGTATGCAGTTAGAGTATATGTATGGCAGTTCTTGGAGTTCTCAAAGAGTATGTGTGTGTGCATGTGTGTGTGTATAGCAGTTCTTTGAGAGCTCAAATATATATATAGAATATATATATAAAAAACAGTTGGAGTATATGTATACACACATAGAATATATATATTCTATGTACAGAGAATTACATAGGATGTAAGCATAAGCACATATTATATATAATTATATGTATATAAGTTATAGACATATATACATATAATTACATATTCTATAAAGTTATATATTATTTTATATAAAACTTTCATTAGAATCATTACTATAACTTACCTGAGCAAATATGACATGTGTGACTGAAAACGGTTCACCTCCATGGCAAATGTGGCACACATGATGGACAGGGGGAGAATAGAACTCCACTGTCCCCACCTGTGATCTATCCTGCCTCTTTGTAATCTTGACATTAACCTTACTTGCTAAATTGGGGGGAAAAATGGCACTTCAGGTTATCCTCTCTTTAGGAGTTTTCCACCCAAAAAGGAGGCTTCAAATATCAATTGGCTGACATACTCTAATGGCTGCTATTTCCTAGGCAGATACCACTGAATTTTACAAAATTACCCTGACTCTACATCTGAGTCTCCTATCCATAATGATTTTTAAGCCACTGATTTTTAGCTATCCATTTTGATTTTGATGAAAGTGAGCTCAACTTGAAAGGGATGTTGACAAGCAATAGAATAGGAGAGCTCTTTTATCCATATATACTAAATAAATCACTGGAGTTGAACTTGAGCTGAACTCTAACGAATGTTCATCTGATTCTCAAAGGAACTATGCTGAATCATGATGCCACAGAATAATAACTTCTACAAGAATCTCAGTTCTCTGGCGTCGGTGTGTTGTCCTGCAGCTTTAGGCATCTGCAGAGGTAGGCTTGGGAAGGAGGACTAGTGTAGAATCACGGACCCGTTTCACCCACTACATGAAGCCATCCCATTGAGAATAACATTCCCGAAAGGAACGCTCTTGGATGTGTCTGAGACAGGCACTGGAATGATGTTTTGAATAATTATGATAATGCTATTTTGTTTTTTTCTAAGAGTTGCTTCTAAGCTTTTTTTGTATTTCAGTTAGTAAACATAAAATTTATATCTGCGTTTTCTATTAGATATTAAATTCATTGGTGGCAGAAACCATATTATTTCAAAGAAAAAGTGCCCTCCGAGGCAAGGCTCTTGTGGCGGAGGAGTGATTGGGCATGGTAGTGGGGTTCTTCCTGTGAGCCACTGTTGCATGCTGAAATTCGTAGACAAAACTCAAATGTCTGTCAAGCATGCTCATAATTATATTTTGAGGTACAGTTCTGAGGTTTTCATATCACATTTTTAGGACCGCCTATTAATCTTTCTGCTTCATAATGCTACTGAAACAGTTTGTACCTTTTTTTTTTTTTTTTTTTTTTTTTTTTAAATTGAGACGGAGCCTTGCTCTGTTGCCCAGGCTGGAGTGCAGTGGTGTGATCTCGGCTCACTGCAAACTCCACCTCCCAGGTTCATGCCATTCTCCTGCCTCTGCCTCCCAAGTAGCAGGGACTACAGGGGCCTGCCACCGCACCCACCAATTTTTTTAATATTTTTGGTAGAGACAGTGTTTCACCGAGTTAGCAAGTTAGGTCTCAATCTCCTGACCTTGTGATCCGCCCACCTAGGCATCCCAAAGTGCTGGAATTACAGGCGTGAGCCACTGAGCCTGGCCTGAAACAGTTTGTATCTTATAATTTTAGTTTGAATAGTTAGACTTTAAAAGTCTTTTCTTTTAATTCTGCAACAAAACACCCTTTTGCAATTGTGTAGAAAAACATAGTCTAGTCAGGTGATAGCTGTATCAGTTTATAAATCTTAACAGAACACCCAGGAATACCATATTCAAAGAAGGGCCTCTACATGTCTCCCTAGCATCACATTCTGTTTAAGTGAAGCAATGGACAAAACTTCCTTTCAACTCCCTTCTACATTAGCTCTGGACACACTGGGCCATTTGTAAGAACTTTCTTTTCTCCCCACTGATTAGTGCCTATTATGGTTTTCTGGACAAGAGCAACTTTGTTTATACTACTCAAAATATTGCCTTCATACAAATCTCCACCCCTTTACCCTAGTCCCCTGGTAGCCTATGTGGCTTCACACAGAGGGCCGTCTCACCCTGCCCTGCTCTTCCCTACACCCACCCAGCTGCAAGAAACACATGGACTCACCCTCCACGCCCTGTCCAAGTTCAGGCAGCCGAGTCCTCAGGCTGTCCTGGTGCCTCCTCAGTGTGTTCTAAGAGCACAGCTACAAAGACCCATCAAACTCATCAACGTCAGGGCATTCAGGACAAAAAGCTAAAACCTGTGGCAGATTTTTTCATTCTGGGTATTATGGTCTTATAGAAAACTCAAGGTTAATGTTTGAAAATTTTGTTTGAACTAAAACAAAAATAGAAAATTTAAAAAATAATTTTTAAATAGATATTCAGTTGTACTATTTCTTTCAGCTTTAAGAACCCAAGTATGGGCCCAGTGAAAGGTAATTAACGTAAGTTTGAGATGAGTTTTAGGGAAAAACATCCCCCTGCATTTAGGGAACATGTGCACTGACTGGGTATTTGGTTATGCTGAGGAATTATTGTTATACTTTTCAGAATGATAATGATGTAACAGTAATGTTCAGCAAAAATAATCTATCTTTTAGATACACATAATGTAATGCCTGCAGAAAAATAGAATTACATGCGCAGAGTTGTAGAGTTCACTGTAAAATCATCCAAGGATAGGAATAGGACCAGGATTTAGACAAAATCAAACAGCACAATATGTGGCTAAATTTTTCTAAATGTAAATAGATTGTTAAAATTTCAAAGTTTCTCTTAAATATGACCAGCCAAAGAGAGTATTAGAAGGAAAAATTACAGGCTTATTTCATAGATGAACTAAAACTTTTGTAATCTAATTAATTAAATACAAACTAATAGCAAACATTATTAATCAATGTGTAAAAAGCTTAATATGTCATCCATTATCTCTATTTTATGATTCTATGTTTCATCTGTTTCCAGGCACAAAACCCTCCCACCCCTTCTTCTATGTGATGATTTGACCTGAAGTTAATTTTCTAACTCTGCTCCCTGGTAAATTGATATAGTGGTATGTCAGATACGCAGCTAGGCCACATGACTCCTAGTGAATATCACCCTTGAGCGGTAGGTTGAACCTGGACAGGGAGAACCATGAAGGCAGCTGTGTCCCTGGGCTTCCCTGAGGGCAGCGACTCTTGGAACTGGCTGATCCCTTCTGGGAACACTGGTAATTATACCTATGGACCTATAAGCCTGTGCACAAGAGCTACTGGCACTTTGGGGAATGAGAGTTTTAGCCAAGGTGACTCCCACATCTCTTTTCCCCATCTGAATCTCATTTTCTTGGCCCTAAACTATACTGCTCTGTGAACTGTGCAAGGTCTTCTCATAACAACTATGGCTTCTATTTCATTTGGCTTAAGAAAACAGAGTATGTTGGACTTATAAATTATATGTGTGCAACAACCAACGCCTACTTCACCATTATTTTATTTATTTATTTATTTATTTTTGCGAATGCAGTTCCTCACTACCACAAATCATGCAGTCGAGTTTCCCACATTTGGGGACATCACAGGGGTCAGCACATCCAGAGTGCAATGGATAAGGCTTGCCTTGGGAAAACCATCTTCATGACCATGGTATCTCCCCTGCCAGGTAAGTATGCTTCACCATTTTCTTAATTTAGCAAAAATATTGTTCTACCATGATGTTTATTCTTGAACTTTTTAGGTAAATTTAATGTAAATTTCACAAAATATCTTATATTGTGCCTTTGACTGAATGAATTTCCAAAATAGTCCTTTTATTTCATAAATGGAATAAAAAATATTTGAACTAATTTTGAAATTAACTGAGCTTATTTTCTGTTTGAAGCAACTGATGACACTAATTTATACCTGGCAGTATTTAACTATTAGCAGAAGTTTTCTCTTATAACAGAATGAAGATAACATAGAAAGTGACAATGTCAAGTCAGACCCATAGGGCTCAGAGATTTTACTCAATAGCAAAGTTTATTAATTCAAGGAAAAAGATCACTGTAAGGCACAGGTGAAGCTCTGTGACCCACTCAGGTACTCACTGTACTTCTTCACTGCGTGCCAGAAAGAAAAGCCTCTCTGTGAGCTCTTGCCCTCAGCCTTTAACTGCTTGCCAGTGGTCACCAGTTGCTGGTGGTGAGCTCCCTGCTGATGTACTGTTTCTTTGCTAAGCATAGGATATGACTTCAGGGTCATGAAAAATCTTTGCAGAAGGGATGAGTGCATTTAAGGAAATTGTGACCAGCTACTGACATCCACAAGTCTGGTTGCTCAAGGTGCTATCTGAGACTGAACAAACACAGACTTTTCTTCTTGGTTCCCTGAAACTCCTCCAACTTACTCTCTAGCTGTATAAAACATCTGTGCTGCTTCTTTCTGTTAAGGCAGATTTGTGAGATCTTGCCCCCTCCCACCGTCTTCTTGCTTTGGCCAAATTGAATAAACCTTTTTCTCCAGGCATCTATATGTCAGTGCGTTTGCGTCAGCTGTACATTGGGTACAAAAGCTTGAACTTGGGGTTTTACAACACCTGGATAGATTCTCCTGAGGACATTGACTTTACAAACAGCTACCCTCTTTCCTGCAGCCCTCAAGGCTTGCAGAAGCAACCCATTCTTCCCTGGTGAAAGCTAGGACCACCTTCAAACTGTAGGTCACGGCTGCAGAGGCCTCTACCCCACAAAGCATTAGGTGTCCTCCTGAAGAATGGCCCACTTCTTTCCAAAGCTGACAGGACCATAGCTAGAGGTAACACCCAGCATCAGCCGACGTGGAGAATGACACACTTGAAATTGATTGTACATCAAAGGGGAAACTTACTGTTAGAGTGGACTTTAGAAGAGATGGCCACGATAGATTCATGTGGAAATGCTCCAGTTTCCTTGTGAAATGTTAGAAGAAAGGCTGACAATTGAGAAAAATGCGAATTCTGGAATGGACATATTGCATAAGACCAGAAAACTCACCTAAGTTTTGTGTTGTCTGGGAATGCCCAGAGGACACATTATTCACCAAGGTCATTCAGAATGCTTTGGAGAGGCCGGCACCAGAATCACTAACAAATTCGGTCATAACTGTCCTCTGCATGCCACAGCTGATAGTAAAAAAGGGAGTCACAGTTTTGGCCTCAAATATACATAAAGATACACTAAAGCATTAGAGGTTAGGTGCAGCTCTTAACTGCTGGAATCCAGAAAGCAGCAATTACCACAGTGACCAGCAGGTTCTCTGCTTCCTTTTTAATTTTATATATATATATATATATATATATATATATATATATATATATATATATTTCTGTTGAGTGTTTTGGATTCCTTGCACACTGGATATTAGTACCTTATCAGCTAAATAGTTTGCAAATATTTTCTCCCATTCAAAGTATCTCCTCACTCTGTTAATTATTTCCTTTGCTGTGCAGAACGATTTCGTTGAATACAGTACCAGCTGGGTGCAGTGGCTCACACCTGTAAGCTGTGAGCACTTTGGGAGGCTGAGATGGGTGAATCACCTGAATTAGGAGTTCGAGACCTGCCTGACAAACAAGGTGAAGCCCCATTTCTACCAAAAACACAAAAATTAGCTGGGCGTGGTGGCAAGCACCTGTAATCCCAGCTACTTGGGAGGCTGAGATGGGAAAATTGCTTGAACCCAGGAGGGAGAGGTTGCAGTGAGCTGAGATCGTGCCATTGCACACTCCATCCTGGGTGATGGAGTGAGACTCCATCTCAAAAAAAAAAAAAAACAAACAAATATATATATATATAATCCCATTTGTCTATTATACATCAAGAAATTATTTCTATACACAGAAACATGGAGAAATCTTAGCAAAAAAATAGTGCTGAATGAAAAAAGTTGGGAATAGATAAAGGTCAGTACTACTCATGTAAATTTGGAATGCACATAAAGAGCAGTACATATTTTATTGGAAAGGCTGAAATGAAATAGTAACATCAAACACCTTAGGAGGTTTGCATGGTGAAGGAAAGGGATGCAGCTGAGAGAACAGAGGAAAAGGGAAAATGCAAATTAAGGAAATGGAGAGAAGTTCTTCATAGATAAGTGATGGGTGCTGCCTCTTCAGACTGAAAGAAGTGATCACTGATCCTGTGTTTTAAGACAGAAACAAAACACAATTTGACTAAGTGGTGTGGTGAGGAGCTACTCAAACTCATAAGTTAGCTTGAAATTCATAGTAAAATTCATGATGATATATCATTCCACATCTGCCCAATTAGGGGAAAGGAAATAGTCTGACATTATCAAGTGGTGGTGAATATGTGGTAAACTGGCACTCACATACTCTGTTTTTAGTAAACGTAAATTTTATTTACTGGGTACTTTTAATTTACTTTAATTTAATAAGAATTTTCATTTTGAAAACAGTTTAGAGTAGAACAATTTTCTAGTTTCACTAGTAAAATAAATATGTGTTTTCAATAAACATAGTCAGAAATATGCATAATCTTAGTCATTTTAACATTCATTTTTACTCTCAGTCTTCCCAATTGGAAGATACAGTATGTGGTCAATTTCGCCCTGAGTTCTTAGGAAGGCATATGTGTCATTCGTCTCAGTTTTTTTTTTTTTTTCTTTTTCTTGGTGGTTATCAAGGAATTGAAGACAAACTAGGAACATGTAGGAAAAAGTTGCAAAGGAGTTTGCAATTTACCTCGTGTATTAGTCAGGCTTCTTCAGGGATTGGCTCACCTCATGAAGGCTGAAAAATTCAGAGGTCTACAGTAGCAAGCTGGAGACCCGAGAAAGCTAGTGGTGTAGTTCCAGTCTGAGTCCAAAGTCCTGAGAAATAAAAAGAGCCAAAGGTGTAAGTTCCAGTCTGAGGGCAAGAGAAGACTGATGTCTCAGCTCAGCATTCAGGCAAGCAAAGTTCTCTGTTATCCAGGCTTTTGTTCTAGTCAAATCTTCAATCGATTGGATGAAGCCCACATACTTTAGCTGCTGTGCCAAATTTATCTACTGATTCAAATGTTAATTTCATCCAGAAACACCCTCTGAGAAATACCCTATGTTTGACTGTGGCACCCTGTGGACCAGTCAAGTTGCCACATAAAATTAACCATGACAATGTCAAGTATTTGAAAATGTGCATATTTTATGACACAGAAAGTCTACTACTAGATTTATAACCTAGAATAACTCTCCCATATGTGCAACAAACAATTCAACTCCTCATCAACAGAAGAACAGATAACTACATTGAGATATTAATATACAATGGAATATTGTAGGCAGTGGAAATGAATAAACAGATGACCTCAACCAGCATGGTTGAATCTCAAGTACTAAATACTGGGAGAGAAGTCACAATACAAGGCATACAGAGTGTTTCCAAATTAAAAAAATATATATCAAAACAGGTGAAATTTTCCACACAAAGAAAAAAAGGAAATAATAATATAAAGAGATTTATTAGCAAAGCCAGTTCAGGAACAAGATCATCATGGTGAGAAAGGGAGAAAGATGACAGGAGTCAGGACAGGCTTAGATCCATGCGTAGACCAGAGGCATGAGATGTTTCTCAGCCTGAGGATCAGCAACATGTTGTTCTTTTATTATTCTTTAAAATATGCATCTGTTTTATTAGCCCTTATGAGCCTGTGCTATGTTATATAAAATTTTTACAAAATGGAATTTGGAACACCTTGTTAGATTATTTGTGGGGCTTTTTAAGAATCAAAACTTGTTAAAATCTTCATGTAATACTGTTCTGCTTATCTTTAAGGAATTTTATATCTGAGTGCCACTACAAGCAGGCTATTTACTAATAAGAACAAAATTAAGGCTCAGTGTGGGCAGTGTCTGTTACTCATTTCTATGATGAAAATCCTCAGATAACTCCAATCCTGGCCTCTAATCTGCTGGAGGAAAAAACTAGAATGGTGAGATCTTCAGTACTGCTTCCTCCAGTGCAAACACCATGCACTGAAATTACATTACTCTTCCCATTCTAACTACTTCAACATATGGTCACTTTCTACCTATATGATGTTAAAACATGAAATCTCACACAAAAGAGTGGGAATGGACCCTACATAACATTCTTCTAAAAGGCTAGAACAAGCTGTGGTCCACCAGTGACTAAATGGCAAAGATACTTTATCAAAGAGAGAAAGAAGTCCTTTCACTTCGCCAATATTCTCAACTTCACATAAACTATATCTTCACACAAGGACTTTCTTAGTTATTTTAAGGACCATTATTAGAGATTTATTAGGCATGATAGGAGTGGTATTGATTAAAATGGAAACACATGTTTAGAAATGCAGACTTTTTTTAAAACCAGAGGTCATTTGAAAGACATGGAATAATATGTTATAATACACAAAAATATATATGTAAAATCGTTATATTCTGTATATCCTATATTTCATCATACATTCTCTAGAATCTGTTGCAATAGAAATATATTTGGATAACTCTATAGAATATATTTTATAAAAGCCATTGTAGGAAGATAAACACATCTGAGGCCACAGGATACATTTTAGAAATTCTAAGTAAGTGTAAATATAAAAGTCTATTATGGGCTTAGCACCTGAACATTTTAGATCACAAGAAGGAACAACTGCATGTTTACTGGGCAATTCTAAATTATATCCACTGATGTTTTGGCCCTTTTCCCATTGAGAGGCAAGGTCTAGGTTACTGGACCAATAGAACAAAGAATTGACATTGACATTTTCCAGTCCTGGCCCTGAAGACCTGGCAGCTTCCACTTTCACTCTAGATATGCTTCTTTGACTCCCAGCCACCTTGCCAAGGGCAGCCCCGTGTGCCTGGGAAGAGATCAGACCAGGATTCAGAGCTGTGTCTCTCAAGTTCCACATGTACCTTTACTTCTTAGTCCTACTCTGTCTTTCTTCTGAGCTACAGTTCCTCTACTTGAATCAAAACTCAAAATGACTAAAATCGAACTCACTAACTTGTTTTATTCTTTCCCTTGTAGAATCTAACGTTGTGATCGACACCATCATCCGGCCCATCGTTCAAATCTGAAACTCTGGAGATGTTATCAACTACTTCTCATTCAATTTCACCATCCAATCAGTCAGGGACTCCTGAGGGGCTTTAACTTCCTCCACATGGCCCAAATCTCTCCTTTCCTCTCTCTTCCAATTTTGTCTTTATTCTCCTTGTTCTGTAATTATACATTTTTTTCTACTGATTTCTAGAGTGAAAAACTGCTGGATTCATTTCCATTGTTAACATTCTTCCCTGTTTGTGTGTCTTTCAGGATAACAACCAAATCTTCTCAGAACAGGACTATAAAGCAGTATGATGTCAAAGGGATCTGAGATCAAAGCTTTGTTCTAGATAATAGACAAGATTAGATCTTGGCACTGTTAACACAAACGGAGGCTGATGAAAGAGAAATAATCTGAGGAAGGCATAAGATTGCAAAGAAGGGAAAACAATGCTAAAACGTTAAAGTATAAATAGCATTACTAATAAAGTCTACGAGGTGGTGGCCTAGCTCCAGATAGTCTTTTGTTTAGCAGAATACTTTGATGGACCAGTTCTTTAAGGGAAATTATATCGCAGAGCCTAATCAAAAGATGAATAAAGATATTACTTTCCGGAAGCCAAGTTTTGAATAGCTGGCCTTTGAGGGTGAGTGGTAAGCAGAGTAGAGAGGCTACATGGTGAGGTGAATGCCAGGTGTGATCCTGGGAGGTGACTCATGAACTCATCCTGCAGGACCTGGAGAACACAGCCCTGTGAATATCCAGTAAAAGGTACATGTGGGCACCTGGATCTGGCAATATGATTTTCCCTACACATACTGGCTTAGACCCTAAAAAGTATGTTGCAGTATCATTCAAGCAACAGTTTTAGATCTTTCATTCTATCAACCCCCAAAAATTGTTATTAGGCAGCTTAAGTGTGTGCAGTTCTGTGCTGGAAGCTTTGAAAAATGCCCAAAACAATACATTCATGGAATTTATGGACTTGCTGACCAGGAGTTCTCTATAACTTTTGTTAAAACCAACAATCTATGTTTCTAAGTATTTTCAGCCATTCCCATATTTGATTGACAACAGATATTATTCCTAGATGGTCATGAGTTAGGTGTCACATGGAAGAAAAATGCATCTGCATGAATATGACTGTATTTCATTAATAAATAATATTTGTTAATGATACTATTAAAGTGACAAATATAATTTTTACTACATAAATTGCCTGTATATACACATAAAATACATGCATTAATACTTTTCAGTATATTGTGTGAAATATGCTTCTTTTACACAAATGTTTTAATCAATTTGGTTAATTTGACAAGTCTCAAAATATTAAGGAATGGACAATTTAGTTGAAAATACCTTTAGAAATTTGTAAAAACCAGCAAGATTCTTTTGCCTAGTGTGCCAGATTTTTCCAGTGCTGAATTTTAAAAGGTTGTTAAGGTTGCTATTAGATGAAGTTTCCTCACACTATCTAAAAATAGATTATCTACATTGCCTCTTCAAGTTCTGAACATATTATTTTCCCCCAAGAACTTAGAGGACAATCAAATTCAAATAAAAATTTTAAAAGGACATCAAAAATCATCTTGTTCACTGATTCTCTTTGTTCTGAATAAAGGACATTCTTGTCTATTACTTTGGCAGGGATTTTGAGAATAGCCTCTGAAACACTTCTTTTCAGAAATACACACACACACACCTAGTATACTCACCCGCCTTTTTGCAATATATCTTGTCTTTTGCTTATCCATAGAGCTTTTCATTTTAACATCTCTGAAATAGAGATAAGGCACATAGTCAAGGGTGCCTGGCAATCACTCTTGGCAGGGGCGCATTTTCCACGTATGCTTACAACCTCTGAGACCCATGACCCAGGCTGTCCTCTTCCATGCCGTACTGCTAGGTAGGAACTGAGAAAGCTATGTGAAGAATGAGCAGGGCCAGTCCAGAAGGGCAGGCTGTCCTGTGCAAGAAGCGTGGTCTACAGGGAGCACTGCTTTGCATGGACCTCACTACACTCTGGGACTCAGCCACAGAGGGGCAGTATACCTGTTTCCCCCTCTAATACATACAACACAGCCTATTGGAGCAGTTCCATAGTAGCCTCAAATGTCAAAAAAACATCCTTTAATCTCTTTGATCTCTGAGCTTAAATTTTGGTTTTACCTTAACTCTGTGATCTTGGCAAGTTACATAACCTTTTAGTCCAAATGATTGTTTATCCATAGAATGGCAGTAGTCATCCACTGTATGGAATTTTGTAAGATTTTTGGTACAATGCAGATTAAAATTTTTGCATAGTGGCTGGACCATAGTAGGGGATAATATAAGCCAACTATTGTTATCATTTTTGTTGTTAGTTACCACTATAAAATCTATTTTTAATAATATCAAAACTTATATTGAACATTGCCTTTGATGACATCTGCTTTCAACACTTCTGATATGCCTTCAAACTCACTAATCATAAAAGATTTAACATTCCAGAAGCCCATCAGCAGGATATATGAGTCTCTAAAATATACTTAAAATAATCTCCCCTCTAATGAGCCAAGTAAGAGTATTAGGAGTATTGTGATAAAGAATTGGCAAAAAGATTTATATCAAAGGGGAAGTTTGTATTTGACTGCTCAAATACAATGAACAAATGATCTATTTCTTTGATGTAATATGAAAAGTGGCCAGAGCCCTTTGAGGACAATGAAGAACAATGACCTCACCAATGTATATGCAGCCTATTCCCCAGTAATTAGACAAATCATACAGTTTTGTCGACTTTGCCTCATTTTTTCTGCTTTGACATCAGAACTTGTTCCATGTCCAAGTTTCCAGATTTTTTTTCAAACTTTCAAAACTGAACATTCAATATGTTCCTCCTGTGGTCTGTCCTAGCTGTCATAGAGTTCTTTCCTTATCACATCAACTGAAGAAGATCACACCATCGATGAAAGCAATCATACAACCAACGTTGTGCCATAGAAATATTAATCTGACTTCTGCTTATTAGATATGCCAGAGGGCAGAGATAATGGAAACAAGTATATAAGTTGGGATGTTATTTCAATAGTTTAGCTAATATGTATTGGACTTGCTACAATAATTAATATGATTGTTGAGAGATGGGCACAGGTATAAGAACTGCTTTCAGGAATAATAACTGATATGAGTTGATTTGATGATGGAAAAGTATAAAATCTAGTAGTCAAGTTTGGAAAATGACACAGTTAATATAAAACACAATTTAGAATTGGTAACAAGTTTAATAGGTGTGGAATATTCTGAATTTATGATCAGGTTATCATAGAAATGAATAGGAAGTGATTAATATTGAGACTAGTACTTGAAAGAGAGAACAAATATGTAAGTTACTGGTAAAGAACTGTCCACATAGAGAGTGGTTCAGAAAAAGTAGACAGCACAACATCAAAGAAAGAAGGCTGAAAATGTACTTTCTAAGAAGTCTGGTGAAGGAGCTAAAAGGAATACTCAAAAAGTGAGTGACAGAAACCTGGCTGTCCCATGTCCCATGTCCCATGTCATGTATATCAAAGAAAGGGCAGAGTTCAAAAGAAATATTCTGGCAATGGAGACTGTCATATAATGAAGATACAATGCAGTAAACTGAGGAATGGAAAAAGCCACTGGATGTATCTAATATGTTTACTAACAGGTTTTCTAGAGAACAGTTTTGGTAGCCGGGATTGAGCAAAAGCCTGGTTGAAAGGAGAAAAGGTGTAAAACTGGAGAAGGAGGTGGAAAATTAAAAGATAGAATTTGAAGGAGTTAAAAAAAATGCCACCCTAAAATATGATGCTTTGGTGTGTTGATTACTTGGAACTGAGGGAACTGAGGGCACTTGGGAAACAGCAAACACAGGTAGTGCAGGCAGAGGCTTTCTCTGGGCTCCGCTCATCTGTCCAAAGAAGGGTCCTCCCAAAGAAGCTCAATTGTCATGAATACCCTCCCTCGGCATTCAACCAGGAAAGATTAGAGGATCACAGGAGAGAACATTAGAAGTTCACCCCATGCCCATACAATCATTTATTCCCCCTAAAGTTGCTGAGACTTTGTATCTGCATAACAGGACAACCTTTGTGCCCCATACCTTTCCTCCCTTCACCCTTCTATAACTTGTGTCACCACCACTCCCCAAGAACCACACAATTTTATGCCTCTCAGCTCAGGATGCTATATAAGCTTCAATCATCTGACCATTCTTTGAGTTTCATATATTATGGGGTTCTCATGTATACATAATTAAAATATTTTCCTTATTAATCTCTCCCTTGTTAATTTAATTTCAGTCCTGCCAAAGAACCTAGGATGGTAGAGGGAAGCCATTTTGTGCTCCCATGCATACCTCCATAATGGTAAAAGTTATATATATTATAGAGCAAAATGCAGTAGAAAGACATCTAGATAAAGAATAAAAGGCCAGAATAAGAGCGAAAGTCATGTTTTACAAAAGGAAATATGTGATAAAGTAAGATCTACAGGAGTTGGAGAGAATGTTATTTAGTAAATACATTGTGGGTAACTTTTCAAAATAAAACCCTCAGATAAAAAAATGCAAACATTAAATAATCAAATGGACAATTTTTATCATTTAAATTAAATGCAATTACTGACATAGTTACATTTAAACCCATCATCTTACTACGTATTTATTTCCTATGTTTTCATTTTACTTCCATTGTCCCACATGTTCTAGGTTTTTATTTTCTATTTTCTTCCTTCTTTTGATTAATTAATTACTTTTTGTAATTCAGTTAAAGTGTGTTGGCTTATTGGCTGCAACTCTTCACCGTTTTAGTATTTGCTGTAGTGTCTACAGCATACATCTTTAAGTTACCTAAGTTACCACAGTCTACCACAGTCTTTCATGTTATATCCCAACAATTCCTAGAGTATAAGAAACTTACAGTTATGTACTTCCCATTTGTTATCTACATTCTTTGTGCTATTTTTTCATGTATTGTGCTTTTACCCAACATACACACACATGTATACACTTATGTCTGTATATATTTGTACATACATATACATTTGCATGTGCTATAAACATTACAATATATTGTTATCAATTATACTTACATTCAATTTTATCTTAAAAAATTTAAATATGGCAAATCGTGTATATTTGCTCAGGTAGTTCATATTTCCGGTGTTTTTCCTTGTTTTCTTCTGTATTCTTATTTCAATTTTACACATTTTCCTTCTCTCTAGAAGATCTTCTTTCATATTTCAGATATGCAAGTCCATTTGTGACTAAGTCTTTCAAACACTTTGACTAAAAAAGTGCGTATTTTACTTTAGTTTTGAAAGATACTTTTGCTAAGTGTAAAACTTGAGGTTTATGGATTTATTTTTTTCTTTCAGTACATTAAAAATGCTTCTCCATTTTTTTTTGTCTTTTGTACTTTTTACAGTGAAGAAATCAGGCATTATCTTTTATCATTACTCCATACATAGCAATAGCATATTTTATTTTTCTTGATAACATTTAATACTGTTTCTTTATCCCTGGTTTTGAGCAATTTGATTGTGATTTAAGTTGCTGTCATTTTCTTCATATTGAGTTTATTTAGTGTTTGTGATCTGTGGATTTATAATTTTCATCAAATTTAGAAAATTGTCAGGAATTTTTTACAAATATTTTATGTATCATTTTTTCCCTTCATTTTGGGGGCTCTCTTGATAAAAATTGATCAAGTAATTACAGTGCTTAATTTCTCACAGCCTCAATTTCTCTCTTTTTTATTTTTATTTTTATTGTTAAATTTTGAGTTGAATTGTTTTGTTCTCCTTGTGTGTCATTTTAGATAGGTTCTGTTACTATATTTTTAACTTGATTAATTTTCTGCAATGTCTAATCTACTGTTAATACCAGAAGTGCATTATATTTTCAAAAATCTCACACATGATAATTGTCTTCTCTTTGTCTTCATTTGGGTCTTTTTGTATGTTTGATAGTTCTACTTACCATTTTCAATATTTGCAACACAGCTATTTTAACTGTATTAACATCCTTCTGTGTTAATTTTAAAACCTATCCCAGTTTTGAGTCATATTGATTAATTTTCATTACTTTTTTTTTATTGTTATTATACTTTAAGTTCTAGTGTACATGTGCACAATGTGCAGGTTTGTTACATATGTATACATGTGCCATGTTGGTGTGCTGCACCCATTAACTCGTCATTTACATTAAGTATATCTCCTAATGCTATCCCTCCCCTCACCCCCTCCCCACAATAGGCCCCGGTGTGTGATGTTCCCCTTCCTATGTCCAAGTGATCTCATTGTTCACTATGAATAGTAATTTTACTTCTTTGTATATCTGTTAACTTTTAGTTGAATACAAGATATGGTGAGGTTTGTATTTCTATATGCTACATATGTTTGCATTCAAATACTTTTTCCTGTGGTTTGTAGTGGGATAAAGATGCATTGCTTGAGAGCAGTATGATTCTTTCAGGTTTTACTCTTATAACTTGTTAGATAAGTCCAGAATAGTGCTCAGCCAAGGGTTGATCGAGTTCTATTGCTGGATCAAGGCTTCCTGCAGGCTGTACCGCAGGCTTCATGACTGATGAAGTTTCCACCTGACTGAAGAACTGTCACCTCTCCGGTTTGGGGCTAGTTCTTTCTCTGGCCTCAGGTAGTCTTCTCACAAGCATGTGCTTATCAGAACTTGGCTAAATAATCACGAGTACCCTCTTTAGTTCTCTGGTGTTCTGTCCTTGAGCAGTTTGTTCTTCTCCGGCACTGTGCCCAGCAAACCCTAACTGCATGGTCTTCCTGGCCTCTCAGCTCTAACTCCTCAACCTCAGGAGTCCACCAAGCTATGCATGGGTTCCTCAATGGTGATTGTAATTTTATGTGTCAACTCAGCTAGACCGTAGTGCTCAGTTCTTTGGTCAAATTCTAGTGTAGATGTTCTTGTGAAAATATTCTGTAGACGTGATTAGCATTTACAAACACTTGATTAAAGCAAGGGAGATCACTGTTGATAATGTGGGTGGGCATCAGCCGATCAGTTGAAAGACTGAAGATGAAAACTAAAGTTTTCAAAGAAGGAATTCTGCCTCAAGGCTGTAACAGAAGAAATCCTTCCTGAGCTTTTAGCTTGCTAGCCTGTCTACAGATTTCAGACTTGCCAGCAGACCTCCACAACAACTGTATGAGCTACTGCCTTAAAACATACACACACACACACACGCGGAGTTTTCATCCTATTGGTTCTGTCTCTCTGTAGAACCCTAACTGATACACTATACTAATATTTTGCCCTGGAAGCGGTTTTTAAAACCAGACTTACCTCATTGTTTCTCATCTGTCAGGATTTCTATCCTTGTTGCCTTATGTCCAGTGTCTTAAAACCCATTGTTTCATAGACATTGCCATATTTTGTTTGCTTCAGGTGAGAAGGTAAATCTGGTTTCTATTACTCCTTTTCCTGGAAGTGGAAGTCTTTAGTAATGTTCTTAGGTATCTCTTCCTCTAAGATGGCTTCACTCTCTTTGGGCCAAGCAGCTACTTAACTCTGACTGACCTCTTTCCCTGTTACACCGTTTTATGCGTCCTCTGGATACTTGTTGCTCAGTGCTATTGAATTCCCTTTCATGGATAGGATTCTACTTCACCCTTAACTTCAGCCTGAACTAGCCAACCCCACTAACCTCTTAATTATAGTGTCCGTTCGCTGCCTCACTGGGGTAGTCTACTCTCCTGGAAAAACATATATTTTATAAGAATGATAAGCCCACATCCCCAAATGAGTTTGTGATCTGATTACCAGGACTTACAGATTTGGATTGCCAGGTAAAACCTTCATTTGTACATACATCTGCCAGAAATAAGTAGCATTTACTTATCTCAGGGGACATGTCAAGGTGCAAAAAGAGGGACCAGAACAGTGCGATGGTTTGAATGTTCATCCCCTCTGAAACTCATGTTGCAACGTTGTTCTCAGCTTTGCAGCGTTGAGAGGTGGGGCCTTTGAGAGGTGATTGGGTCATGAGGGCTGCCCTCATGAATGGATTAATCTATCCATGTATTAATGGATTAATGAATGAATGGGTTATTATGGGAGTGGAAATAGTGACTTTATAAGAAGAGGAAGACAGACCTGAGCGAGCATGCTCAGACCCCTCACCATGTGATTCTCTGCATGGCCTTAGTATTCTGCAGAGGGGTCCTACCAGCAAGAAGGCCCTCATCAGATGTGATCCCTTGATCTTGGACCTCTCTGCCTTTGGTACTGTAAGAAATAAATTTTGTTTCTTGTAAATTACCCAGTTTCAGGTATTCCGTTATAAGCAACAGACAACAGACTATGATGAATACCATTTGTTTCTTCTGGCATTAACTCACAATGTCAGCTCAGGTTGTTCATTTTAGTCTTCTGAGTCTTGGTGTCTACCTGTCTTCTTTACCTTTATGGACTCTTATGAAAAGGCTATCTAACCATCAATCATCTATTTATCTAGCACCAAATATCTATATTTGTCCATCTTTCCACATTTAAATATCTAAAGGAAAAATTGTAGATTCCAGTTGAAAAAGTCATCCACTAACATTTCAGCAGAGAGTTTAGGGAGGAACTCAAGAACACATAAACAAAAAGAAACCTGAGGACCAGAGAGTAGCATGTTATAGCCAAATAAATTCTGATTAAAATGTGTTCTTTGACATTTTGAGAGGTCTTTTGATTTCTAAGTAAACGTGTTTTGACTGACTTAGGTAGTCCTGTTGAACCTGTTAGGTGGTTTTGTCCCATGTCCCGTCTATTAAAGCTTCAATTATCTTTGATATTTGAGAGTGAATGGTGTAGTAATTTGTGCCATGACTAACAAGGCTGAATTACTTGTCAGCACTGCGGTGGGCACCTGTTTCCTAGTAATTCTTCATGGGTCAGGTATTGAGGTCAGTTCTGAAGAACTTGAGGAAATGAGAGTAAGTAAGGAGAGAAATGCTGGGTCAGACCTTACATTTAAAATTGTTTTTCATGGAGAAAAACTTGATCTTTATGAAGATGGAAGCAACAGAAAGCGTTTATGGAATGTCTAGAAAATTACTATGAGGTAACCCTAAGGGCAATGGAATGTGTTAGAATATATCTGCTTCTAGAGAAAAAATAAAATAAGATAAATGCTTAGCCAGAAAAAGAAAACATGAGATCAAACTTCTGCATGTAATGTTTTAAAGAGATATGATTCATTTAAATAACTTTCCAAGCCTCTGTTATTTACAAGGCAAAAAGAAAAAGATAATTTGATTAAATTTAAATGGAAGTTTGTTTTGCTTTTCATGTTCATTACATACCAATTGTTGATGGTGTTCAACGTATTTTATGTGCTGTCTATACCCCCCATTTGCAATACAAGGTGTCTTAGATATGATCAATAGATTCAGTATATTGATGTCCTTTGAATGACACTAAGAGCACAGTTTTGTGCTTGTTTTCCGCCTAATTTTCAGAATCTGCTATAATGACACATACGGCAGGATCTATAATAAAGCAATTGTGTGTATATAGACAGAAATGAACCTAAAGTATAACTTTGTATTCATGGAAAAAAATTGATATTGGGTGGTGAATATTGCTAATTGCAATAATAAGTAAAACATTGAACATATACGTAGTGGGCTGAGCAATGTCCTCCTGAAATAAATACCCATATGTAATCTTATGTGACCTCATTTAGAAACAGGGTCTCTGCAGAAGTAATCAGTTAAGGTGAGGTCATACTGATTAAGAGTGGACTTTAAATCTAAAGAATGGTGCCCTCCTTATAAAAAGGAGGAGGATACACAGAGAAACACAGGGAAGAAGGCCAGATGACCACAGAGGCATGGGACAGACACTCTCCCAGAGCCTACAAAAGGAGCCAACCCTGCTGACACTGTGATTTCAGACTCCTGGCCCTCTGAACTGTGAGAGTACATTTCTGTTGTTCTAAGTTTGTAGCCATTTGTTACGGCAGCCCTAGGAAACTAATACAGCATATTCTGATTACACTTAAAATTCATTAAGTTAACGCTACCTCCATGTATCTCCATACACTTTGTATAATCTAATTTTTAAATCAAGATAATATGATAGACTTTAAAAAAATAATTTTCCCAAGCTACCTAATTAATTTTCTCCCAATAACACTACTCAGCATAGTTTTTATTTCTAATGAAAAATATACAGCAGAGGATTATTTATAACGTGATGATTAACATCACTGTCTTGCTAAGAGTATCTCACTCTTAAGAAAGGAGACCTGTCTTTCCGATGCAGTTTCAATGCAGTGCATGTGGTGGTGTGCCTCCCACCGCCCCCTGGAGGACAAAGCGCTCATAGCCCAAATGACCAGAAGGTTGATCACAGGCAGTTCTCAGCTGAGACCCTCTCTGCAATTTCCCTTTGCCAAAGACAGCCACTTTGCCCCAAGGCCATGCCTCCTTTTTGGGGTAGCGCACATAGGATGCCAAACAATATCAGGAATAAAGGTCAGCCCCTTTGCTTTCATTAGGCAATGCTCTAGTGCCTTTCCAGTTAGACAGAGCCTACTGGGGTGGGTGGGTGTGACTGCTGAGGTCTTGTGAGAGTGTGAAAGCTTTCCGCTTCCTCCTTTGCCCAATCCTCCTTGTTCTTTCATTACCCGAGATGTGTTCATCCCAAAAGAACCCCCAATACATTTCTTGCACACAAACATCAGTCTCACAGTTTTGCTTTCCCAGAAACCCTGAGTCACAAGAGAAATATCTTCAAGTCCAATTTAAGCCACCAGTTCCATCACACTTAGAAAAAGTTGATAGAATATTCTGCCACAGTTTTCTCCCCAACAAAAAGAAGTCAGTACTCCTGGTTATTTGGTTTAGGTCTCCTATAGGTCTAAACTACTGAGCAGTTCTATAGCTATTCCATATATTTGCTCCCAAATAATACAAGCCCAATATAATGGCATATGTTGGTTATGAAATATGGAAGGGGTTGAGCTGCAGATGTGAATAATTGTACAGCAATACATATTTTCTGACCCACAGTCTGTTCAATATTTAGGTTTTTGCAAAATGAAAAGAGATAATAAACATAAGAGACAGGAAAAAGAGAGAGAGAGGGAAATGAAGAGACTGCTTTGAAAGAAAAAAACTAATTTTTATTAACTTTGAATATCAATGCTATGGTCAAACTTTAGCAGTCCGTCTTAGCACATGGTAGGTATAACTCACCTGAAACAGAGCTTTTCTTTTCTTCCCAGTCTTCTCACTCTAATCTAAAAATTATGGGAAAAAAAAGGACAAAGAAAGAAACAGAGGAGATTTATTTCCTGCACACTCACTTTTATACTGTAACTGGAACATTCCAAACAAATACTGATTGCAGATTATATAAGGGATGCTGCATTTTGAAAGAAGTTATAACCTCACCTCTTTTTTCCTATTTAGTACAAGTTTTGCAGGCTAAACTTGCCCTCTGAGTAGACTGTTGAACAGGCAAGTGAAGTAATTTGCTTGGTATAATCTTGGTGCTGAGGGAGGTAACTCCCTCTGTATGATATTTGTATAACGAGTCTTATACCCACAATTAGCGTTAGGATGCCATCTTAAAGGTGACCTTGATTTATTTAGCTGGTTAATCACTAGATACTTTATGGAGTTCAATATTCTAAAGATTGATCAGAAAAGGAAACTTTTAATGTCCTTAATGGGGTCATTGGTGATATTACAGAGTGAAATTAAACTGAAGGACAATCTCAACAAACCTTTTTTTAGTTCTAATAGCATACCCCTGGGAAAGTTAATAGCTAGTATAAATTGGTGCCTATTTCCTTTATCTCATTTTCTTTATCTGGCTTAAATAGATAACAGATGATTACGTTGAATATAAATTAGAAGCATTGCCTGTTTTCTAAACTTGACTCTTATAAAAATAAATGCATAAACCTTTGTAAAGTCAAGGAGAATTTTTATGGAGATTCAATAGTACTTTCCAAAAGTTGGGTACTTTTTTATGGTCAATAATAGAACTGTTAATATTTTTCACTGTGGAATGACAGCAGTGGATGCATGACTCAGTCATTGATTTCAATTTTGATTTGTGAATAATTACTCCAGATGATGAAGTGTGGGTTGCAATTCTCATCAGGAAGGAAAGTATCAGCCAGAGAGACAGTTTTCCACATCCTAGGACAGAATACAATTTCATGTGCTTCAACCCAGTGAGGACTCTGTGATGCCTGGAGTGAACTCTGGACAGAGGTGAAAGAGTGCTGATTTCCACACAGGTTTTGCCAAGTTCTCAAGAGCACCAACTACTGAGTCTTTTCCTGCCATTCTTTGGGTTGTAAGTAGGCATGCCTTGCTTTCTGCTGTATGGTTTACGTAAGAATCAAATCAGATAATATGTGCAAAAGCAAGCTAAAAACCATAAAACAATACATAGACAAAAGGCATTTGAAAGGTATTACTATTCCTTATTCAAATCTGACTTTATCTTGCTTTTCTTTTCTTTTTTTTTTTTTAATAATAGAAAGAGGTTTAAAAGAACACCTGAAGGGAGACAGGAAGAGAAACAGAATATGAAGAGGATTCGACCAAACAGAGACAATGAAGGAGACAAAGCAACTTAACTAATAAGAGCAATTTTTAAAAATTAGACAAAAAGGAAAGGATACTCAGTACATAGTTGGTGGCTTAAGAAAATAAGATTTTTTTAAAAAATTATGCTTTAAGTTCTAGGGTACATGTGTACAACATGAAGCTTTGTTACATATGTATACATGTGCCATGTTGGTGTGCTGCACCCATTAACTCGTCATTTACATTTGGTATTTCTCCTAATGCTATCCCTTCCTGTTCCCCCACCCCATGACAGGCCCTGGTGTGTGATGTCCCCCACCATGTGTCCAAGTGTTCTCATTGTTCAGTTCCCACCTATGAATGAGAGTATGTGGTGTTCGGTTTTCTGTCCTTGTGATAATTTGCTCAGAATGATGGTTTCCAGCTTCATGCATGTCCCTACAAAGTAGGACATGAACTTATCCTTTTTTATGGCTGCATAGTATTCCATGGTGTATATGTGCCACATTTACTTAATCCAGTCTATCTTTGATGGACTTTTGGGTTGGTTCTAAGTCTTTGCTATTGTGAATAGTGCCACAATAAACATACATGAACAAAAAGAGTCCTTTATTCATGATACTTTCTTGTTTCTTGCTGAAATAAATGAAAAAATCCAGTATGTCCAAATATCCTTTATAGCTAGGACAGGTGGTATAAGAAGCCAACTTTAAACAGCTTGTAATAAATATGCAGGGAAATCTGGATGTTAGAAAGTCCAATGATAAATTCAGTATAAATTTATCATAATGCATGTTAAAAAGTAAAGTAAATACAAGCACCAAAAAGCCTACTAGAGCTAATAAACAAGTTTGTGAGATCACAGAATACAAAATGAACATATAAAAATGAATTAAACCCATTTACAATAGTATCAAAGAGAGTAAAATATTTAAGAATAAATTTAACAAAAGAAGTGTAACATTTGTATGCTGAAAATTACAAATAATGATGAGAGAAATTAAAAATCTAAATAAATCAAGACACATTCTATATTTATGGTTGGAAGTCACAATATTGTTAAATACCATTTCTCCCTAAATTTATCTATCAATTTCAACACAATCCATTTCAAAATCCCTGTGAGTTTTTTTTGTAGAAATTAAATGTTGATCCAACAAATTTATACAGAAATGAAAGTACTTGAAGCTTAAACAGTTTTTGAAAAGATGAACAAAGTTGTAGGATTCATATTGCCTAATTTAAAACATTACAATAAAGTTGTAATCCAGACATTATGATATACATAAAGGAATAGGTTAGATCAGTGAAACAGTGTTAGCGTCAAAAAATTTACCCCTACATTCATGGTCAATTGCTTTCCGATAAAAGTGCCAATTCAGTTCAGTTGTGGAAAAGATTGTCTTTTTACCAAATGGTGACAGGACTATTTGATATCCACATAAAAAATAAGAAGAAAGAGAAGGAGGATGAGCAGGAGGGGATGGAGGAAAAGCTTCCTCCTTACCTCCTCATGGTATACACATAAAGAACTCAAAATGTATTACAGACCTAATTGTGAAATCCAAAAACAGAGAGCTTCTAGAAGAAAACACAGGAAAAAATCGATATGATCTCGAGTTAAACAAAGAGTTTTAGATGTGACAGCAAATACACAATCTATAAAAGAAAAAGAAAAAAATGTATTTCAATAAAATGAAAACATTTTGTACTTCAAAAGACACCATTCAGAAAATAAAAAGACCAGTTACAGACCAGGCAAAAATATTTCCGAATCATATATCTGATAAAATACTTGCAGCTAAAATGTATTAAGAACTCTTACATCTCAGTAGCACAGACAACTCTATATTAAAATGGACAAAAGGGTTTTTTATTTTTTTTTAACAAAGAAGACATATGCATGGTTAATAAGCACATTAAAAAAAAGCATCATTAGTTATTTTGGTAATGTAAACCATAACCCCATGGAGATATCACCATATGTCACTAGCATGGTTATAATTCAAAAGACAGATAATACCCAGTATTGGTAAGAATATAGAGCAACTAATCCTCTCACATTGATGAATAGGATGCAAATTGTTGCAAACCATTTGAGAAACAGTTTGGCAGTTTCTTAAAAAGTAAACTATGAGCTTATCATAGATTCCTACAATTTTTCTCCTAAGAATCTACTCAGTAGAATATGTGTATCCACAAGAGGACTTTGACATAAGCACATACTGCAGAATTCTTCATAATAGTCAAAAACGGCAACATTCCAAATGTCTATCAACTGATGACTGAATCAACAAAATGTGGTATTTCTATGCAGTGAAATGGTAATCATGATAAATGACATGAATGAACTGCTGACATACATGACATACTGAACTACATGACATACTGAACTACATGACATACTGAACTACATGACATGGATAAAGCTAAACTATCGTAAGCCAGACATTCACAAAGTTTTTCTTAAAGAGCCAAATAGTAAATGCTTTAGGCTTTTCAGGTCCTATGGTCTCTGTCAGTAACTCAATTCTACTGTTACAAAAAAGCAGCTATAGACAATGCATAAACACATGAGCATCGTGTGTACCATGATAACTTTACAAAAAGAGGCAGTATGCCCACAACCCATAGTTTACCCCAATCTATGCTAAGTAAAAGAAAGCAAATGCAAAAGTCTACATATTATATTACTCCATTTACATTAGATATCCAGAAAAGGCACATTATAAGAATAGAAAACAGTAGATTCCTGGGTCTGGATGAGAGAACTGGGATTGACTGGAAATGGACTTGGGGAAAGTTTAAAGGGAATATAGTAATGCTGTAATCGTGGATTATGGTGATTCCAGCACCTCTATATAAATTTACTAAATATCATTATATTTTCCACTTATTATGAGCAAATTTTGTGGTATGTAATTTAAACCTCAATACATTTTGGTAATGTGAACCATAACCCCAAGCTGTAATGAATAAACAAAAAGAAAATTCAAGACTAAATAAAATAAGCAGTTGTTCAATTCCTATCACTGGAAAGTGAAAAAGTGAAAAATATTTACAGAAAATAACTTAAATGCCCTTCTTGTTACCTTTGTAAGAAAAAGCAAATATTGGCAATTAATTATGAAAATATTTCTCATCAACTCATGACCAAAAATGAAGAGAAGTTTCAGAAAATTTGCCTGCTCTGTCTGATTGATTTTTCTGCTTCTAAATGATTCTCTCTAGTCTCTTGATAACTAGCAAGATTTACAAGCTCTGCCAATGTCAATTGTCACCCATGTTACACAATATTCAGCATAGTCTGAAGACCCTGGTGAAAGGGGAAAATATAACAGATTTTCAATAAGTTGGTGTTGACAACTAGTAAAATGACTATAATTTTAAAATTTAATTAATAAATGTAAAAGTAGTAGTAGCGGAACTGTCATATTCTATCTTGAAAGCATATATGGAAACATGTTTATAAAACATGCCTATGATATAAATTTGAACAGTTCCAAAAAATAAAATAAGACTGAGAGAAGTTGGTAGTTAGTATATATATTTCAGATCAAAATATGAATTTCAAAAAAGCTAAAACAGTTTTAGGACATCATAGACTCATTCTGTCATGGTATGGAAATAATAAAGGTTCTACCTACACTTCCATGAGCTGATAAAACTAAACCTCACCCAAGCTATTTTGTTCTGGGTACTATATTTAAGAAAAATATTTTTAAAATTTCACAGAATGAAAGCACATAGTCAGATTGAATTACAAGTGCTCATGATGGACAGTGTGGTGATGAGTTCAGGAAACTTATTACATAAGGGAAGGGAAAGTTGAAGAATTAATCTAAACTTTGACCAAATATGAGATATCATTAGAATCATCTAATGATGAAATGGTTTGGCTCTAAATGTAATGAGTTTTCTAACACAGGATGTGTGTAAATAATAATTTATTCAGGATTGCACCACTGTATTAGAGAAACAGCAATAAATGCCACTCATTGACTCAAAGGAGCTCCAAGTCTAGTGCTGAAGGAGGCAGGTTAAAGGAAAATTATAATGAGTAACGACACAAGTTCAGGACAATGGGTGCCCTTGAAATCCTTTACAAAACTGAGACCTGGAGGACAGGAAAAGCTTCTTAAAACAGGTTACAACTGAGCTGATATTTTAAGGAAGGAATAGGACTTATCCAGACAAAGAAAGGAGGATGGGATGTTACAGACAAAGGGATGTGCAAAGGCATAGAGACATTAAAACTCACAAATATTTATTATTCACAAACATTATTATGCACTATGCATCAAGCATTGTAGGTGCTGGAAATACAATAGTGAATGAAAAATACATATGTAAGTTGTAAGTATGGTTTATTTGAAAATAAATACTACATGAGAAATGCAGCAGGAAAGAAACATATGAAGTGTCCTGAGGGGAAGGTCACAGTTTTCAGTGGAGCAAATTGGAAAGTTCTCACTAAGAAGGTGATGTTGAGTAAAGATCTAAAGGAAATGCAAGAGCAGAGCTCTCAGGCAGAAATGGCCACAGCAGTGCAAAGGCCCTAAGCAGGAGTGTTCCTGGTCTTCCCAGGGTGAGCGGTCCCGGGGGATGGATGAGAGTTGAAGGAATGTATCTGAGATGAGACCAAAGAAGTAATTATTTGCTCTAAGAGGACATATTGTTTCAGCCTCATTTAAGGTCTGAAAAAATGAGAGAAAAGAGCTGTGAACTCCAAATATTTGAGACAGTCTGAGTCAATTTAGAAAGTTTATTTTGCCAAGGTTGAGAACATACACCCATGACACAGCCTCAGGAAGTCCGGATCACATGTGCCCAAGGTGGTCAAAGCAAAGCTTGGTTTTATGCATTTTAGGGGTACATGAGACATCAACCAATATATGTAAGATGTACATTGGTTCCATCTGTAAAGGTTAGAAAACTTGAAGCAAGGACTGGTTTCTAGGTCACAGGTAGGCAAGAGAAAAACAGTTGCATTCTTTTGAGTTTCTGATTTGCCCCTCCAAAGGAGGCAATCAGATATACATTTATCTCGGTGATCAGAGGGGTGGCTTTGAATAGAATGGGAGGAAGGGTTGCCCTAAGCAGTTCCCAGCTTGACATTTCCCTTTAGCTTAGTGGTTATGGGGTCCCAAGATTTATTTTTCTTTCATGTTTCCCCCTCTTTCTTTTTAAAATTTTTTGGAGAACTCATTTTAGAAGAAAATGAGTCTCTTGTCTCAGGCTTCATCTGATCTCTCATGGCTAGGATGGTTTATATCTAGATGGGTAGGTCCCCAAGTTATTAGGAAAGCTCACTTGTAGCATGTTGTAAGTCTCATGACCTACAAAGAGAAAATAGGGGGAGGAGGGGAGAAAAACAGCAATCAAAAGGAACAATCCTGGAAAATCAATATAGTCCACATTACTCTGAAGTCCATAGTATATCAGTAGGCAGGTATGAAAGTGGCTTTTGTATGTAAATAGGTTTTTGTTATTTTCTTCTGAACTTGAAGTTGTCCAGTTTCAGTTCACAGGGCTTTAAGAAAGCACAGCTTAGCTTTCAGTAATTTCAAACCAGGAAAAATGAGGGGAAAAGGAAAACAAAGAAGAAAAAAACTGAAAACATTATTTTGGAGACTTGTAGCCAGGAAAAATTAAAATTCAATCCAAACTAAAGAAAATAATAAAAATTGTAAAACATCAGGTAAGACTAGAATTTAACTGCAGGTGTATTACAGTTTTTGAAACAGATTTTTTGTCACTCCAGTTTCCCATTTTTACTATGACCAATCATAACAGGACTGATTTGCTTTATTATACCTTGCCTGATTATTTGTACAAAATAAGGTAAGAAGAATTATGTTTTACATAAGCTTTTTAAATTGACTTTCACTTTGTTCCGTAGAAGGAATCTCAGATAAATCTTTTTTAAAGCCAAGACCAGCCATGGCTTTGTACCATTAAATCCTATGAGTTGTCTAAATTCCTCTCCTCTTGAGGTCCCAAGATAACCTTGGGCTCCTGGACCTGTCAGAAAGTGACATTCTTTGCTTACCACAGGTCAAGAACCCTATATGTAGACTGTGCAGATAAGGTATGAGTCCAGTTTTCCGAAGGAGCTTTTATTGACTGTATAAGTTAAGTTTGATTCCTTAAAGGAAAGCACATCAATCCAGTTAAAGCTTTAGAAAATGACCAGTTTCTCCAATCGTGTCCTGTTGCAAAAGAAAACATTCTTATTGCACTTACAGAAATAACTATATTGCCATAAGTTAAGAATTCCTCACAAATACTTTACAAATTCTGGAGAAATCAGGCAGAGAGAAACAAATATGCTCCAAATTCTGTTCACAGGAGTATATTTTACTCAAATGCTACATGCAGTAAATAGCTCAAAAGTTTTCTTGACTCTGAAAAACAAAACAAAGAATTAGCAATGTCTTAGGCAAAAAACTCAAAATATTACTTTAGTCTTTAATTAGTTCAGTCCATGCAGTTAACTCTTGCTCTTCAAGATATTCATGGACATTCCAACTCTCCATGAGAGTCCTGAAAGTTTTACTCCATTCTAATTTCACAATCTCCAAAGTTATCAGAAACCAGAATTCAAGAACAACTGTTAGAATTTATAGCTGATTATACAACCACCTTCTAAATAGGACCAAAACAAGGCAACAACTGTCTGTGGATGACAAAGTTTTTGGGACAGCCATAGTCAAAGGCACAATTGACAAGGAAATTTGTTACCTCTGTGGCATGCAATAATTTAACATAACAATTATAATTATAAATCACAATGTACACTGAGTCATATCAGAATTGTAGGAGTTTCCCATAATTTTGGAACACATACCGATAACATATTTATACAAATACAGGCCGGGCGCGGTGGCTCAAGCCTGTAATCCCAGCACTTTGGGAGGCCGAGACGGGCGGATCACGAGGTCAGGAGATCGAGACCATCCTGGCTAACATGGTGAAACCCCATCTCTACTAAAAAATACAAAAAACTAGCCGGGCGAGGTGGCGGGCGCCTGTAGTCCCAGCTACTCGGGAGGCTGAGGCAGGAGAATGGCGTAAACCCGGGAGGCGAAGCTTGCAGTGAACTGAGATCCGGCCACTGCACTCCAGCCTGGTGACAGAGCGAGACTCCGTCTCCAAAAAAAAAAAAAAACAAAAAAACAAATACAGCTCAAAGAAGGTCAAACATCATTTCCTATTTGGCAATGCTTCCTTTATAATTGTTATACCAAATAAGCCAAATATATCATTTTTTGGACTTTAGATAACCTAATGTATTAAAGGATTAATTAGGTCAGAAAAATTCATAACTTGTAATTTGATTTTGGAAAGTTTGTCAAATATCAAAGGTTTATAACACTTGATATCACAAAATAGAATCGCAGGCTATCGTAAAATAAGTCATTCATTCAACCAAAGTGATAACTCAAGAATTTCATGAAAAGGCAAAAACACTTTTTTCTGAGAGAGGAGTCTTAATTTTCCAAACAATAAGCCCTAATAAGAACAGCGTAAAGCCAATTAAATTTGTTTTTCAAAATTTTATAACAATATATACAATTTTAATTATCTTGACCATAAGAGATAATTTCCATAAGTCTTTTTTAACCTTTATTAAGGAATCTGTTAATGCTTCAAGAAAACCTTGTTATTCTGACACAGGGGCCCATATGCTGGTTTTGCATCAATGTACATTTGACATTAATGGCTAATTTATAGAGAAACTGAACTTACTTATCTCTCAAAATTGGTCCTTAAAATCTCATGCACCCACCTCTTCCACAACTGTCCCAGGACCTTGAGGAGTTAAATAGTTTTAATTTCTGTCCCTGTGTCTCAGAAATACAGTTTACTTGGATTGGCATCTGCTATAGAGACTGAAGATGAGGTTTTGACTGCTATTGGTGTAAAGATTTAGCAGTACATGGTGTCCTTTTAGACCCAGGCATCAAAGCCCTGTAATTTAATGGCATAAGGACTTTAAAGCACATACAGAAAGTTACATGAATGAATAACCAAAGAAAAAAATTAATCTAAATTTTTTCCTAAGCAAACCAAAACTTTATAATAATGGCATAGAAATTATTTCAATAAAACATAAAATCTGTTATAATTTATTAAGAGTAAATCAAACCCTTAAGAAAATTTTATTTTTCTAACCAATTATTTAATGTATAAGTGGATTTTTTATATTAAACCCAATTTCTAGAAAGATCATTATAATTTCCATTTAATTATAGACAACTTGATTATATAACAACTTTGGTTTTTTTTCTTAAATAAATCCCTTTATTGTGACTTACACAGACCATTCATTACATGCTTGGACTTTGTGGTTTGACCCAACCATCCCTCTTTCTTAAACAACGAGTAATTTTATTCTAAGACTAAATTTCCCAAATAAGATTCTTTCTCACATAAAATTATTTCTGTTTAAGATTTTATCAAAAAATACCCTTTTGTTTTTATAACCGTTTTTACATGTCTCTTATTTCCTGGTTCCTTTTACCTTATTTTATATATAACCTTTAGATAAGCTTTGAATTAGACAAAAATTCATCTTTTTAAAAAGGACCTTTTTTAGAAAGAATGTTTTCTTTCCAATATACTTTTATTGGAAAATACCTCAGTAATGAAGTATCTGTTATTGAATTTAACATAACTTTAGATTCTAAATTATGAAAAGTTTGTCTACAAGTATTTACTCAATACATTTACGAAATTATTTTAATCATTTACCTAGATTATTTATGAAAACTGTGATAATTGTTAAAGTTATGAAACCACCATTGCAAACTTGAAACTGAGGCAGTGAAAAAGATCTGAAGTAAATGACCCCATCTTGCTTCTAACCTCCAAGCTGTCCTTGTTAATTCTTAAGTGTACAACGAACTAACTTTGGGAATAAATTATAATTTAACTTTGAAACAAAGATGATAACAGTCCTTTCCCAAAACAAACCCCCTTTCTGACTGTGGTCTAGACTGTCTAAAGCCACAAGATTGCCACAAGATTAGAAGTTATAATTATTTTACTAAATAATCCAAGATTTAGCTATTTTTATTAAACTAATATCAATATCTTATTTATCAAAAATTACACAAGCAAAGATTATTCTATTTGGGGCTGGGTTTTTATAGTTTTGTAACCCCATGCCAAATTTTGACACCTATGGCATTTGGCAGGGATAAGTATGAAATTGTTTGATTAATAAAGGCAAATAAAAGTATATGCTGACAATAATTAATACATCACTAATATTAGTTTACCAATAATTTTAAAGCTAGCTTATTTATTAAAGATTTTACTTAGGTTATGTAAACTCAGAAAAGCATTTGACTAGTCTTTCCTTTTCTCTGATAAAGTATTTAAGTGTTTTATTTTTCTTCAAGCCAATTAACTAGAACTCTTTTATATAGTTTTAATAGTGAAACACTGTGTATGCAACACATAAATACATAGATGTTTTAGGCATACCAATAGAAGTACATCTTATAGATTCATAAGACCTTTCTTTTTTCATGATCTTAGACTAGCAAACTCTTGATAACCTGTTTCGTTACCCTGGCAGTTGTCAGATAATAGCCCTAAATTGGCAAATTGAAGGCAACAACTCCTAGGTGAAAATCCAACAGCAAAATTTACATCTCAAGGTACAGAGAGAAAAAGTGTGGTGATGCTAGAGGGAGATTAAAGATGGATGCCAAATCAAACATAAAATTATTAGAAATCTATCATAGGATTATATAAGGAGATCAATTTATTTAGAGAGGGGCTACCTATATTTTAACTGGATCTCTGAGCTCTGGGCAGAGCCCACACTGAATCCTAGGCCTCCAAAAGGGAAGAATTATTATGAGGCTACACCATGTGGTGCTTTTACAGTGCACTTAATTTTATTTTTAAACAAAGACATTTCTAAGTGTCTAAATTACACTCTCCCTTAAAAACCCAAGAGGAGCCTCTGTTACAATGACTATTTTAGTCAAAAATTCAGGTAGCACAATACAAAATCAAGCAGTTTAAGAGCCGAGATGGCCGGGCGCGGTGGCTCAAGCCTGTAATCCCAGCACTTTGGGAGGCCGAGACGGGCGGATCACGAGGTCAGGAGATCAAGACCATCTTGGCTAACATGGTGAAACCCCATCTCTACTAAAAAATACAAAAAAAAACTAGCCGGGCGAGGTGGCGGGCGCCTGTAGTCCCAGCTACTCGGGAGGCTGAGGCAGGAGAATGGCGTAAACCCGGGAGGCGGAGCTTGCAGTGAGCTGAGATCCGGCCACTGCACTCCAGCCTGGGCGACAGAGCCAGACTCCCTCTCAAAAAAAGAGCCGAGATGAACTTTTCCGTTTATACTCTTGGGGTCCCATAAGAAATAACAGAGGTTTCTCCCTAAAAGTGAGTCTGGCACCTTCTCCATTTTCTTTAAGAAATCTCAGGCTACTTTAAACTATTTTAGTTCCCTCATGCAGCAGAGGGTGCAAGAGAAAGGAGAGACAGCAGAAGTAAATGAAGAAAATGGAATTTAGTCAACTGAGAAGAAAAAAAAATTGCTCAAAAAAGACCAAGTCTAGGAGAAAAAAACAAAAACATAAAGGCTTTTTAAATACAAACATGCACACATAGACACACACATTTTGGATGTTAGCTTTTAATTAATCTGACTTTTAACCATTGAGCTTCTTCAAAAAAATGTTTTATCTCATTACCATATGTCATCTAGGACAAGTTGCTGCTATTTCAGGATTAATACGAAACCAGAAAGGGCTTAATTTAGGAACCAAACCCAGGCTGTCATGATTTAAAAAAAGGAAGGCAGAACTTTAGCTAGGGAATTGCAGTGTGGGGTGATAGCTGTTGCTCTTTCAGTTTGATGTGGCTAGCAAAAAGGTAAAAAGCTGGCCTTGTTACATAAATAAAGCCTCTTAAATAGCCAAAACCGAAGATTGTTTTTATCTTTTTCCCTTTTGCTGGTTGTTTTTCTCCCCCCCACCACACCACCTTTTGTGTGTGCATGTGGTGGGAATTTAGCCACTTCAGAGGCCTTCTTCCCCATTATTTAGAACTTTCCTTCGGATTTGATTGAATCGAACAGAATTGGTCAAACCCAATGGGAAAAGAAATTGAAACAACTACAAAATCAGAAACAAACAACAACAAACAGTCAAGCAAAACAAACAATTGCACAACTTACATGGTTACTGAGCACTCTAATCATAAGGAGAAATTAAGACCAGCTGGTTGTTAATCTCAACTTTAGCCAAGACAAACCCCAATTCTTACTTTGGGATGGGTCTCAGGCTGAAGACTACTCTCTACCATCTGAGTAGTAGGAAAACAAAAACAAAAACAAAACAAAAACTCTATAAAGAAGTTACCCGCCTTCCATCGTCGTGGAGGCAGGAAAACTTGCCTTTCTTGTGTTGGAAGCAAGTAAATCTCCAAAAAAATGGAGTTATACAGCAAAATGAACTTTAGGTATCAATCATATTTGGGGAGATCAGAGATTCTCTGGAGGGGTTGCCTCCAGGCCTTAGCAAATTATCTTATTGGTTTGAGCCATAAAGATAGCTCAAGCTGGTACCAAGGACAGATAAGAGATTTGTCAAAGATTAGGGGCACTTCCACTCAGAATCCCATCGTGGTTGCCAAAATGTGAACCCTCAATATCTGAGACAGGTTTCAGTTATTCTAGAAAGTTTATTTTGCCAGTGTTGAAGATGCATGCCCATGACACAGCCTCAGCAGGTACTGACAACATGTATCCAAAGTGATCAGGACACTGCTTCGTTTTATACATTTTAGGGAGACATGAGACATCAACCAGTATATGTAAGAGGTACATTGATTCTGTCTGGAAAGGCCGGACAACTCAAAGCAGGGCGGGGGTGGGGGTTGGGGGCTTCCAGGTCACAGGTAGGTGAGAGATAGATAAGCGGTTACATTCTTTGAGTTTCTGATTAGTTTCTCCAAAGGAGGCAATGCATTTATCTTGGTGAGCAGAAGGATGACTTTGAATAGAATAGGAGGCAGGTTTGCCCTAAGCAGTTCCCAGCTTGACTTTTCCCTTTACCTTAGTAATTTTGGGGCCCCAAAATATATTTTCCTTTCACATAGTTCTTTCACAGAACTTGAATGTATTCAGAACACTCATAGGAAAATCACCAGGAGTTGCAAGAAGTAAAGATAAATTGGGCAAGCAGGCAAATTCTGTCCTGGAGCCCCCTGCATAGGATGACCACTGGCCAGGTTTGTTCACAACAGCCTAGTATGCTCCTGTTGTCCTAGAGCAATTTTTGGTAGCACCCTATTTCATTCTCAAAGCTATCCTGGTTTAGAGACTACATTTTATGGTGCCTAAATTTCAATTAGTGAAGGAGCATGCTTTTGGACTTACAAGAAAAGCAAAATGCTGGAGGCTGGCAGCACATGAGCTCAACGTGGAGGCAATGTGGTCAAAACCAGGCTGGAGGCCAGAGACCTGTGCCATGGTGCAGGCGAGACCTGCTCAAGGCTGCAGTCAGTGCAGCACTAGCATCGAGGGCACCTCCAGGCACAGAGAAGTCTGTGCTCATTTAGTGACTCCATTCTCCATCGTAGCTTGTGCTCCTCCAGGGAGCATGCTGGAAGACAGTCTGCTGTCACACATGCTGTCTTTAACTGGGCTGTTTTTTTTCCCCCCTTAAGAGAGGACTGTTTGTTCTCTAGAGAGTGCAGTAAAGGCTTGTGCCTTAGTATCCCCTTCATGCTTCATGAGCAGTGGTTCTGACCCCAACATTAAGAAGTTCAGAAATCATTAGACGATTTGGTTGAATATTCTGGAATGCTATCAAGTACAAAACACCCTACTCAAAAGTGCTTATATCTGCTGAATGCCTCTGAAATGGAGCATAATTCACTATTAGCATTATAGTTTTATGCCACAGCATCTGTTATGTAAGTAACTTCAATCTCATAAAAAATTTACAAGAAATAATGCTACTCTAATTCTAAGGAACTCCACCAGACAGCTGAATCAACTAAAGAACCAGAGTCTGGCTTCTTAAGCAATGTTAAAATCAAATAAATTCTAATTTTTGTTTTCAATAAACTTTCCACATAAGAAGACTATTCATCTTGTGTGTGATGGGGAAAGAAATTAGCATTAATTGAGTAACCGTAATATATTAGACAACATTTAAGTATTACCTAATTTTTGATTTTTTCATTTTTAATTATTATGGATGCATAATAGTTGTACATATTTATGGGGTAAATATGATATTCTGATACAAGCATACAAAATGTAATGATCAAATAAGGGCAATTGGGTATCCATCTCCTCAAGCATTTATTATTTCTTTGTGTTAGGAAGATTCCAATTCTCCTTTAGTTATTTGAAATAAACAATTATCATTGTTAACTCTAGTCACCAAACATCTACATTTTATTTTGTTTTTTTTCCTCTCTCTTTTTTTTTTTTTCAGCTTATTCTTTCTATCTAATTGTAATTTCATTTCCATTAACCATCCCATCTTTATCCCCCCTCCCACAATGCTTCCCAGTCTCTGGTGACCATCATTCTACTCTCTACCTCTTATATCCTGTCATCATGGGAAAATTAGATAATGTCATCATGGCCTCAGAATGTAAATCTTATCTAATTTAAAGATTAAAAAACTGAGGCTTACAATGGTTTGGTAACTTGCCCAAAGACGTTTAGTAGGTGACATAAACTTCATGCAAAGCTAGTTCCTTGAACGTTAAAGCCCCACTTATTTCACTAAAATGCAGTCTCTGTTACTGTTTACAACAAATATTCTACTGTATTGCTGATAGATCAACAGTCTAATTGTCTTTAAATATAGAAAACACATTCCATTAAATGCACTGGTGTTGGTGTCCTTTTTATATGTAAACTGACTGGGTCATTTCCTGGGATGATTGATATGTTTCATAGAATAAATTGGTAATAATTCTAATGGACACAGATAGACTTTACTACATTCAAGGAACTGTTCTACCTACTTTGTATATGAACCGGTATCATTTTCTCAATGATACTATAGGGTTGCTAACAGGGAAGCTGTCTGAATGTTGTTTTGTTGATCACCTGGGCTGCCTGGAAGCTGGTGAGCTAGGAACGTTCCCTCAGTGACTGGCACTGCCAGTTAATTGACTCGAGTCAAAGGTGGTGAGACTAATTTTTAACTTAGTCTTGCAAATAAGTGGTTATTATTATTTTACTGTAAATAATTTTTTAACGAATTTTTAAAAATAGAAGGCAGTTTTAGAGTGTATAGGCAGAAACAAATAACAGTACAGCCAGGATAACATAACTTTTAAAAACAGAGAAATAAGTGACTTAGACAGTGTTTCACTTAACAAAATTTAGAAAAAAATACAGTTCAAAATATATGCCATAAATGTTGCAAAACATAAGATCTACCTCAAAGTGCAGATTGGATTGATTATTTCTGGCAAATGCCTAAGGTGTCTCTCACAGGAAGAGCCCATGTGGCTTCATTTCTCAGGTTATGCTTTCACTAATAATGGTTTCAGTTAGATGTAACTTTCTACTAAGTTGAGAAACAAATGTTTCACCTCTGCAAATTAAAAGTCTTGTCCTGGCCTATACTGTGATATGAAAAATTATTTCAAAGGGAAGGGCACATCTAAACATGAGTGACCTTGGAAGTGAAAATTGGAAATTTCACTTTCTGCTCTAGATAAATCAACACTCCAGATATTCAAAAGATACAGAAAATAGACACCATATTAATGCATTGTTTTAGATTATTTTCATATATTAGACAGTTTTGTGTACACAATAAAGAGAATATTCAATTTTGCTTTGGAACACAAGATATTTATTTATAACTTCTATAATGTTAGAGGTATTAACAGGCTGCCCTTCTATTACTTTTATAATTTTATAAAAGTATAAAAATTACCTTTATAATTGATTGTATTCAAAGTAGTCTATGGATTCCACAGAAATAAACATTGATGAGAACAAAACATTAAGCAAATTGTTTTATTTTGGTTATTACTATATTGGAAAATTGTCTTCTTAATCTCATGGATTTTTTTAGATAGAAATGTATGATTTATTGCACATAAAAATTTATATGAGTATGGATTTTCTTCAGTGTTGGTCCTCAAATGCAATGAACACCATGTTTCAAATAAAAGATTTTATACATAGAAAAGATTACACATTTATTACATATAAAACTCTTACAAATTTAATTTTTATTGATCTGAAAATGCTGAGAAATTACAGTGCTATTATCAATTGCATAAGTGGAACCAGAGAGGAAGAACATAAGAGCTATCAGTGTATGTGGTGGAAATAGCAAAGAAAGACCTTTAACACCTAAAATGGATATCCATTGTCATTGACACTATAGTGTTTTGTTACTACTTCTATGATATTAAAAAATCCTACTTTTATATCCCTTTACAGAAATGGGAATTTTATTCAAAACACTGTGCCTTTTAAACTACAGTTTTCTAATTGCTAAATATATAAATAAAATATGATTTTTATTTTAATCATTTGTTCTGATTTCCAATTTTTAAAAATTTTACTTTAAGTTCTGGTATAAATGTGCCACGGTGGTTTGCTGCACCTATCAACCCATTCTCTAGGTTTTAAGCTCCGCATGCATTAGGTATTTGTCCTAATGTTTTCTCTTCCCTTGCCCCACCCCCTGACAGACTCTGGTAAGCGATGTTCCCCTCCCTGTGTCCAGTGTTCTTATTGTTCACTTCCCACTTATGAGCGAGAACATGCGGTGTTTGGTTTCCTATTCAATTTTTTAAACTGTAGAAAAATTCTTAATAAACTGTAAAGATCAATACTATGAATACTGGCAAAGTATTAGTCACAACACTGCTTTCCATTTCACTCTTCTAAAAATTTATCATGAATTATTTCTCCAATCAAATTATATGAGGAGCTTACCCACATACAAGAGGGTTGAGCCTTTTCAGTGAGCATTTTCATGATCCATTCGATTATATCAACATGGCAGTCTCCACTGGCTCATTTTCTGTAGCCACACATGCTAAGCCAACACTACTGAAAAATTTGGTCAGTTTCCTAGGCACTTCAAATCATGAACATTTTGTTTCAACATCTTTACTAATGCTGTTGTTTTTCTGAATTATAGTGCACTGCTCTGCTCTATATTGTAAATTTAAATGGAGCCATGTTCCCAGTTCAATTAAGGAGTGTGCAGCATGGGTAAGCCAGCTATTTGGCTACTCTAATGGGCAGATCAGGGCACTGCAAGACCCAGCTGCATGGCTGTGAAATAAGAGGATATGTGGAATAGTTGAAAATGCTCAAGAGTTGGCAACAAAAGCTGTAGTTATTTCGTAAGGTCTTGTATTTATGTTAAATTGTTTACTTCTTCATTATTTCTTTCACCTATTAGATTGTAAGATCTCTGAGGGCACAACTTGATTTTATTCATCCACTGTAACTTCATTGACTATCATATTTTCTGCCACACAGGACAAGCTTAAAAATTAATTTTTGGTTTAACAGATTAGGTCATTTTTGCTATACTAAAGTCTTAATGTAGAATTTCCATATATATATGAACATATACTATGAAGATTAAATATAATTTGCATTGGAAAATTGCTTCTGTTAGAAGATAAATAATATGTAATTATAAATATAAAAATTTGCAGATCTTTTAAAATAAAACTATAAAAGTTTATATAGAGACATAAAAGAAGACTAAAAACACACAGAATTTCTTATGTAACCAGACTCAATAGTGAACAGGTATCTACTCTACGGATTTTCTACACATGTCATGAAATTAAATTAAAATATAATATAGTTAAGGAAAGGCTAAAATCAAGAGTTACGATGAGAAAATGTCCCTATCCAATATTGAAATGAATTATGAAATAATAATGATTAAAATCTTGTGGAACAGACATAGTATTAGAACAGGCAAGAAAATTTAAAGATAGCTTCAAATCACAAAGGAATTTGTTGTAATTCGATGTTCTAATAAGTAGGAAAGTTTGCTTATTTGGTGAAAAACTGCAGGATACTGGCAACCAACATGAGAAATTATCTAGATATAGTAAACCAAAAATGAAATCCTAAGCTCCCTACCAACTGAACGAATCCCCTCCTGGCAAAGGGGACCCCAGAGAAATCCGAAAAATGTCGCTCCTGGCCATGACCACAAGGGAGATTGGACATACCTTATTATATTTCCTCTCTTCTGGAGTTTAGGCACAACTGACTAGGTTAAAAATAGAAATCACAAAACTGACAGAACAGACTCTCTGTGGCATAAGATACCAAATTGTAAACAAAACCTAAGGCCCTGCCAGGCAAGGCTTCAGTTACTCCCTACAAAACATAAAATCTCATTAAATGGGTTCTTTTATTAACCCTGTATAATGTGGCTGACTTTCCAACTTAATGCTGGTACAGCATCACATGGTAGATAGCAGCCCCTGAAGGATATCAAAATATTTTATCCCAAATACATGTATTTGACATAGTTTGAAATGACTCTGCAAAGCCGTCTTTTTTTCGGGGGGCAGAAGAGGGGCGGGAATTTGCATCTGTAGGGAATGTCCATTAATACAACTATGGTTTTCTCAGATCTAGGAGTGATTAACTGAAAATCTAATGTCATTAATGTCTGAAAAGCAACGTCTACCATCAATTCTCTTTGGGGCTGCTACTTAGGAGACTTCATCTATGTAACAAGAACCTTGGCTCCCACAATCCCCTTATCTTAACCCAAGCTTTCATTTCTACTGGCTTCAAGTCCTTAGACAATAGCTTAACTCTCTCAGCCAGTTGTCAAATAATCCCTAAAACCACCTATGACTTCTGAGCCTTTGCTTCAAGATGTCCCACCTTTTCATGCTGAACCAATGTATATCTTACATGTATTGTTTGATGTCTTTGACTGTAACCCTTGTCTCCTCAAAACGTATCAAACCCAACTGCAACCCGAACAGCTTGGGCATGTTTTCTCAGGACCTCTTGTGACTCTACCCCAGGTCCTGGTCAGTCATATTGGCTCAGAATAAACCTCTGTAAATACTTTATTTTCTGTTAACAATATATATCTCCCTCATTAATCTATTTCAAAGTAAATTTCAGGGGTCCAATGATTTAAGCATAATAAAATGAAGACATAAAAGTAACCAGACAAAACTTAGAAAAAAATTTGACACTTTTGGGGCTGGGCACAGTGGCCCATGCTTATAATCCCAGCACTCTGGGAGGCTGAGGTGGGCAGATCTCTTGAGCTCAGGAGTTCAAGACCAGCCTGGCCAACGTGGTGAAACCCCACCTCTACTAAAAATACAAAAGTTAGCTGGCACGTACCAGTAGTCCCAGCTACTTGGGAGGCTGAGGTGGGAGGATTGCTTGAGTCAGGGAGGTGGAGGCTCAGTGAGCCAAGATTGAGCCACTATGCTCCAGACTAGGTGACAGAGTAAAACTTTGTCTATTAAAAAAAAAAAAAAGACACTTTTGGTAGTATAAAATATTGTTAAAATGCTTAATTTTTTTTGCTAATAAATAAAGATACTCTATCTTTCATAAAAACAATTTTGGATAATTATTTTTCACTCATTGAGATAAGAAAGATTAATTACCACTTGCAGTGGTAAATGAGGAAAGAGAAACTGATACTCTCATGCATAGTTCCTAGGAGTGTAAAATCGTGTGAGATTTTTGGAGGACAATACAATGCCCTGTATAAGATTAATAAATACACACATCTCTTCACTGCACAGGTCTATTTCTAATAGTCTATCTTCATATTTATTCTACAAATGTCTGTTGATGCTGTACAGGCCAATGAGAACTTCCCCTTTGTCTTCTGAAAGTTTTCTGAAAAATCAACTGTCAGAAGGCAGGTTAATAGGAGAAAAGGCCTACAATTTTTTTTAATATGCACGGGAGTCATGCACAATGTAAGAACTCAAAGAAAGGCAAGATGGTTCACACTTTTATACCACCCTGAAGTTACAGGAAGAATGCAGGCTCCAAGAATGACACAAAAGAGGTTATAGTGCTAAATCTATTTTACTGGCAAGACAGGTTAAGGGATGGAGAGGCAGTCTTGTTATGTAGACGTAACTCCATAGGTAAGCAGCCCTCTGACAGAATACATGGTCATTGTTTCTTTCAGACGCTTAAAGTTGGCAGCCTTTCAGTTAATCTTTCTAGATCTGTAAAAGGTAAGACCTCAGAAAGCTTGACTGCATCAGCAAAACTCATACACAAAAAACAGCTTTGCAGAGATACCTCTGTTTGCAGGCAGTCTCAACAGCCACCTCAAAATATCAGAAGTATTACATTTTGGAGTGAAATAGTTTAGCTTCCTTCAATGCAAATACAAAAATTATACTTGAGGCATTATATGAATTGAAGAAAAAAGAAAAAAAGAAAAACCCTGAAAGTCCAACTACAGATTCTGGGAAGGTAACTGGTAGCACGTCCATACCAGGGAATTCTATGTGAAAATTCAAAACTCGATGCATTTGGAATGTGGTCATGATAACAAATAATTGATTTTTTCTAAATTTCTGTGTGATATATTCCAAAAATATTATTAAATGATTGAATATGTAGGAGAAATGTTTCACAATTTATTATGCACGATTATAGTACAAATTCACCCTTGCTAGAGATAGGAAAACAATTAATACTTAAAAAATCCTACATCTTAAATTTTGTATTTTTCTTGTAATTCATTTCTCGTAAGTTAAAATTTGTTCATAATTCATTTGCTGGTCATAAATTCTCTAACATAATTCAAACATTTTTTAGATATTTTAACAGATGTTCCTTAAACATTGTAATAAAGAGAGAAGTACTTTTTGAAAAGCACTATTTTGTGGAATTAAATAGCACTCATGAGAGCAGCAAATCACCTAATTATTTTTCACAACATGGGAAAAGATTGTAATCTGGGTTTAGTTGGTCTGGGCACTTTTATATGTTTGGAAATTTCAGAAATGTGTTGGATGAGCTTTTGAGATTTAGTTTTGAAGGAAACTAGTAACTCTGCTAGTTTAATGATTTAATATTTCTGATTTTTCAGAGATCTTGGTTGTTTAATCCAACATTAGCGTGTGCAGATCAGAGGAATGGAAGAAGACAATGTGGCTATTTTCTAAACCATTTCCATAACTTAGCTGAATATTTACCCACTCAACAAGTGTTTACCAAGCCTATTGTTAAAAATATAATTTCTGAATATTTCTAACACTTTAGAAAAATAACTTGTATTCCTCAAAAAATGACATGAAGAAATTGAATTTTGTTATATGAGGGAAAAGTTTTTATAATTCCCAAGAAAATAAGTTAAGGTATTGAATTATACACAATTTAGTCAAGTGGAGCCTGTTAAAATGTTCATTTTCTAATTTTAAGATAGAATATTTGGAATACATACATAATTATGTATTATTTAGTACTGTGAAATTAAATAACTCAAACTTAAAGGTGTTGGATGTTTATTCTGAGCCTTGAGAGCAATGTGGCTATGCAGCCTGAGTCATGCAGCAGGCAGCTCCAACATCTGCTTTTTTTTTTTTTTTCTTAAACTGTAAACGATCAGGAAAACCAAATGGTGTCAGAGATAAGACCTCTTCAGATTACTCCTCAGATTACCTCTCCTTAACATGTAATACAGTCATCTTCCTTGGAATGCAGCAGTCTGTAACTGATCAAATTTCTATCAAATCTCTGTAACATATGCACTGGTCTTACATGGGAAATATCATTATCCTGTTAAAATATCTCTGTCTCTACCTTTATAAGTGAAACTTTAACTTCACTTTGTAACACTGTATACTAGTCCATTCTCATGCTGCTATAAAGAAATACCTGAGGTTGGGTAATTTGTAAAGGAATGATGTTTAATTGACTCAGAGTTCAGCATGGTTGGGGAGGCCTCAGGAAACTTACAATCATGGCAAAAGGGGAAGCAAACACGTCCGTCTTTACCTGGTGCCAGCAAGGAGAAGTGCTGAGCAAAAGGGGAAAAAGCCCCTTATAAAACCATCAGATCTCATGAGAACTCACTCACTGTCATGAGACTAGCATGAGGGTAACACCCCCATGATTCAATTACCTCCCACCAAGTCCCTCGCACGACATAGGAGGATTATGGGAACTACATTTCAAGATAAGAGTTGGATGGGGACACAGTCAAACCATATCACACTGCCCATTCATTTGGAGCCAGTGTTCCCGAATGACATTCCTCAAGTTTTATGTTCAAATAAACTCTCTACTTCATCCTGTTTTCTGGTTGACAGTATACCCATATATGCACAAGTTGATCACTTTTATCATAGTTGCTCACGTCACATCTCCTCCTCTCCTCTTTGAGTTTTCTTCATAGAACTCATCCAATGTATTAAGTATGTGAGTATCTATTTGTTTATTGCCTATCTCCCCAACTAAATTGTAAATTCCATAAGAGCAGAGATTTTTGCTTACAGATAAATATTTGTTTCATAGATGAATATCTAAAACTAACAGTCTGAGGCTGGGCATGTTGGCTCGTGCTTATAATCCCAGCATTTTGGGAGGTCTAGGTGGGTGGATCACCTAAGGTCAGGAGTTCAAGACCAGCATGGCCAACATGGTGAAACCCCACCTCTACCAAAAATACAAAAATTAGCTGGGTCTGGTGGTGCACACCTGTAGTAACAGCTACTTGGGAGGCTGAGGCAGAAGAATCACTTTAACCCAGGAGGTTGCAGTGAGCTCAAATTGTGCCACTGCACTCCAGCCTGGGCAACAGAGCGAGACTCCATCTGAAAAAATAAATAAATACATAAAATAAAAACCTAACAGTCTGGTTGATAAACACATGGTGCATTAGTCATAACAATATACCCTTGATGTCCAACTTCTATAATTCTCTTATGGATGGAAAATAAACTGTTTCCAATTTCTAAGTGCTTTTATCTACTGAGGATTTTAGATAACTTTTATACAAATATTTTCCTAAATGTACTAAAGATAACATTTTTAATTTTCTCATGGAGATATTATGAGGATTAATAAAATAATGCACTTTATGTTTCAAATCTAAGCAACCATAAAAACAAATTACTTTCATCACTATGTGGGAAGTGCATTTGGAATTTGCATAGTATAATGCAGAGGAGTTTAATATAATAATGACTCTTTAACAGAGTTATTGAAGCAAACAGGTTTATTTGTAGATAGGTTCTAAGATAGAACAATATTAGCTTCAGGGTGACACAAAACTGTAGGAAATTATTTGGAATGGCAATAAGACCATTATAGATCATCTGCCAGACAAAATAATCTACCATTTTGATTGTTTATTATACTTCATTGTAAATGCTTTATAAAAAACATCTTTGCTTAATTATCATAAGTTACATCTTTAGCTACTAGTTCCATCCCTGCTCACTGTGTAATTTTGTCAAGTTATTTAACCTCTCTGTCCTTAGTAGCTTCATTTGTAAAGGGGGATAAAAGTATCCTCACTGAGTGGAGTTTCGAGAAGCATCACTTGTATCAATTTTGTAAGGGGTCCGCTATATAGGAAACACTGTGAAGGTATTATTATTATTATTATTGTCAGGAGGAGGAAGAGTGTTTATAAAAAAAATAAAATATGAAGTTTACTACTAATTGCAAAATATTAATACATATTAAAACTGCAAGGTGGCAGGCATTAAATAAATCCTACTCCAATGTGTATAGTAGAACACTATTTGTTGGCTTTATCAAATCATAAGAATATCAATAAATTTAAGAAGAAAGATAAAAGACAAATGTGAAGCAACAATATATATCAACCAACAATTATGGAATACATTGAAAGGAAATAAGTAGTTTTTACTAACTTGTGTGACCTAGATAATTATTTTCCAGTTTCATTTCTTTCAGTATAACACTGCCTGAATATGTTGCAATCTTTTCAGCCATTTTGCTATTGAGAGGTGAAGTCAGCCAGGCTTCTGGGTTGAGTGGGGAGTTGTAGAAATTTTGGGTCTAGCAAAAGGATTGTAAACTCACCAATCAGCCCTCTGTGTCTAGCTAAAGGATTGTAAATGCACCAATCAGCATGTGTAAAAACACACCAATCAACATTCTGTAAAATGGACCAATCAGCACTCTGTAAATGGACCAATCAGCAGGATGTGGGCGGGGCCAAATAAGGGAATAAAAGCTGGCCAGCCAGGCCAGCAGCAACATGCTCCCCACGCTGTGGAGTCTTTGTTGTTTCACTCTTCAGGATAAATATTGCTGCTACTCACTCTTTGGGTCCGCACTACCTTTATGACCTGTAACACTCACTGCGAGGATCTGCACCTTCACTCTTGAACTCAGCGAGACCACCAACCCACTGGAAGGAAGAAACTGGACACATCTGAACATCTGAAAGAACAAACTTCAACACACCATGTTTAAGAGCTGTAACACTCACCACGAGGGTCAGCAGCTTCATTAAATCAGCAAGACCAAGAACCCACCCAAAGGAATAAATTCTGGACACACTATCAGCTGGTGTCCGTATTATTGCCAACGTTCAGCTATTATGAAGAGGTTGCTAAAAACATATGTCTATGTTGTGGCTCGGAAAACAGTACCCAAAATGAAGGCCTTAGCAGCAGCCTCACAAGCAAAAGTTTTTCTCCGTCCTCCTGCTTCCCATTCTTAGTTCCATTCTCCCCTAAGGCAAGCCCTAGAAACCAGAACTCCTTTCCCCAAAGCCAACCATAAAACCTAAAAATATTACTCTAACATTTACTCTCTCCTGTCTTTGTAAAAACTGTCCATCAAGAAATTATCTGACCCACCGTATTTGACTGTGTGTCATAAGATCCCCACATTGCATAGAGTGTTTCTCTACGTCCAGAAGAAAGGAGTACATGCTCCAGAGACTCAAAAGAATCCAGGCGGCCTTGGTGGGTCTCCCCACTCTGTCTACAAGTTATTATTATGCTGTTTTTGGCCAATCACATTTCTACACAGCTCTCCACACTTTGTTAAACCTAAGCGTAAAAATGGACAATTTCCCTGTGCCTTTGGGCCTTGATTCTGAAGACTCCCATGTATACATATTAAATAAACCTGAATGCCTTTTCTCCAATTAATATGCCTTTTCTGAGTTAATTTTTCAAAGAACCTTCAGAATGCCAAGGGTTTCCATTCACCTTTACATATGCATATGAAAATATGCAAATAAAAATTTGTATTGAACTAACAAAAAAATAGCATAAAAGCATAAAGCAGGAAGAAAAATGACAAAAATAAGAATACTATTTAATTATGAGAGTACATTTAAATCAATTAAAATGCTCTATTATGAATTGGCAGAAATTATTGAATTGCATTAAACACAATACTTTTAGCTCTAAAGAGAGCTAAACAGAGTCAACTAAAGAGAGACTGTAAACAGTGACACAAAATATTTAAGACATCACCACCAAATATTGTAAAAGAAGAACTCATTCTGAAACATTAAATGAGGCACAGAGGACATTAATGTTTTATAGATACAATTGACAATAAAGTCATTTGAATCATAAATATTTTTCTACTAAATGCTACAGCAATTGCAAAAAAAGAAATTAAAATTTAATCTTCAATTTTAAATGTGATGTTAAATTTGTTAAGCTTTAGGAACTGAAAAGAACAATTCTTTAGGATAATAAAGGATATTTAAGTCAAATACTAGTGTCTTATTTAAGTATAAAAGTAGACCCATAATTACTAAAATAAGCAATTAAAAATGCATATGTATCAGCAAAACATCAGTATGTTAAAGACCTTCTAATAATTACTATAATTATCAAAGTTGATGGAAACATTCGATACAAGTGTCAGAAGGAAAAAGATAAACATTGTTTTTATATAATTTTGTCGACTTCGTGAAAGACATGAAAATCTATAAAAATGAATGTAAGGCTTCAGAGAATTGACTAACCACAAAAGTAAATTAATATTTTAGGATGTAATAGTTTTCCAATGCACAAGTAGTGTCCACTAGACTGAGACAGACAGAGATAAATGACAGATGGAAGGATGGAGAGACAAAGTGGCATTTCAGAGAGAAATTAGATGCTTTAGTTTCTTAGTCACACTCTGCTAATTGGTTAAGATTTCAGAAATGATTGGAATTAGATTTCTAGCTTATTCTAAAATTTCAAAATTAAACAAAATTTAATATAAAAAAAATGAAATCATGGAGGTAATGGATCCACGTTTAGGTAAACTTGTGGTAAAAAAGGATTGTTTTCAGAATGACATCATGGCAAATGTTACAGAAATGTTTGATAGCCTCCATGAGATTTTAATTTTTCTTCCACTGACTGAATAGAATGTTAAAAAATCTGTATAGAAAATTGATCGAGAAAGATGTTTAAAGTAAAAGGACACACTATAGCACAAATACTTTCAGACGAGTGATTAATACATTGTGTGAAGATCGTAACAAAACACTGATACTCTGGTAAAAGCCCAGTAGGAGAATGGGAAAAACACGTGACCTTGCAGTTCACAAAAAGAAAGAAATCAGCCAGTTATCAGAATGAAGAAGGAAAGGGAAGAAGAGAAAGAAAGTGAAGGAGAGGTAGGAGAAGAATTTAATGGAGCAATATTCAAATAAAAGTAGCAAATATAAATTTCTGAATACGAAAACAAGCAAGTGACTGCTCCCAGCACTTTGTATATTACCCCCATCATTCATTTACACATTTATTCTTGCATCCGTTCAACAGTGAATTCCAATGTTTTCAGCCCCTATGACATTGCCAATGCCGGACTAGCTTACAGGCTTTAAAGGTAAAAACACAGGAAAAAAAAAATCTCTGATTTCTTGGTTTAGAAATTCTGTGGAGGCCCTTCTCACACCATTCTGTTATCTGCGTTTAATTAACTACTGTGCTGGAAGGTCCTCAAGTTCGTGCTTGTGTCTTCTTCATCTTAGCTCTGGTATCTAAAAAACAGCTGGACTATATTAGATAGGAAATAGATATTTCAGGGATTAACAAAGAAATACAATGCTACAATGGCAAGGGTAAGAAAAAGTGAAAATAGTTTAAATTGCTAACAGTATAAAAAAATTGATATTCGAAAAACTGGCTTCTATTTGAATATTAAAAGGATAGTTACAGAAGAGTAGTTATGGATTTGAAAAGATACTAAAAAATTGCTAGAAAAAAATCTATTATTCTACTTAAAAGAAAACTATCTGTGGTTGACATGGCAAATATAGGGACCACTATTTTCACTATGGTGTCTTGTCTTGGTGTGCTTAATATTCGATTATTTTTTCTTTACTTCCCTCTATTTTTAGAATTTTCTCAGATTACTGAAGAGTAATTGTGAAGTAGAAATAAAAGTGAAAGCACATTTTAACTCCTTAAAACATGATTAGAGTAAAAATCACCTATATACCGTAACTTTTGCACAAACATTCGTATGAAACCAATTTTTAGAGAATTTTTCCCTTTCTGTTTGTCTTTTTACTAGTACTGTTGTTATTATTATTATTTCAGAGACAGAGTCTTGCTCTGGTGTCCAGGCTGGAGTGTAGTGGTATGATCATAGCTCACCACAGCCTTGGATTTCTGGGCTCAGGTGATAACTCCTGCCTCAGCCTCCTAAGTAGATTGAACTATGGGCTCACACTACAATGCCTGGCTAATTTTATTTATTTATTTATTTATTTGCAGAGACAGGGTCTTGCTATGTTGTCCAGGCTGATCTTGAACTCCTGGGCTCAAGTAATTCTCCCATCTTGGCCTCCCAAAGTCCTGGGAATAAAGCTGTTACCAACCACACCCATATTTATTATTTGTAATATATGTTTGAAGTTGCTTTTCAATTTTCTTATCTGTGTGTTTCAAAAGTATTACCACCATTTTAAAATTAGACTTACATGATTAAAATTATTCTACATGCATGTCACAGAGAAATTTATTTATGTATTTACTTTGTAAATTTTTTGCAGGGTCTTCCTATATTGCCCAGGCTGGACTTTAACTCCTGACCTCAAACTATCCTCTGCGTCGGCCTCTCAAGTTGCTGGTATTACAGGTGTGAGTCACCATCGTGGCCCTGTTACAGAGATATTTAAGGTACAAATTTATGAAGAATGTTTAAAACGTACTGGCTTACACAATCCAGATAAGAGTCACAAAGGCACATATAGCCCCAAGGGTTGTGGTAAAAGCATTTTCTATAACATTCCAAATTTCTTATAGTATTATTAAAATCTGCCATTAAATATTGCATAATTATGCTTCAGTTTGGCTGCACTGTTTCTTCTGCACATGTTAACTGTGTTTTTCATTAGTCTACTTTTGTAAGATTACATTTACCTTCGAGCCTGAACACTTCATTCTAGCTGTGTAGTCTTGATAATATGGTTAAGTAAACTCAATGCTGATCACCTAGGTCATTCTGCCAAAGTTTCTCCATCCCTGAGATTTTCCTGTGATTTACTTTTTACTGGCTGGATGTTTGGGTTGTTGTTTAGTTATCTTTTGTTTATTTTGTTTTTAAGAAGTGGAACTGAGTACCATTTTGCCAGATTTATTTGGCTGTTGTTGCTTGTTTTTTTCTTTGAAGTATGTAGCAACCTGACTGGTTATAAATATTATTAGGTTAAATTTGATTTCCTGAGTTTCTTGGTAAAGGTGATTCTCTACTCTTCTGGCATTGAGTGATCTGTAAGAAATTCTGAGGCAAGAATGAGTTATCTTCCATATCTGTAGGTGTGACCTCCACCATAGGTAACCTGCTCTTTTCTGCCATAATGCTGTTTAAGGTTTGCTTTTTTTTTTTTTTTTTTTTTTTTTTTTGATAGGGAGTCTTGCTCTGTTGCCCAGGCTGGAGTGCAGTGGCACAATCTCAGCTCACTGCAACCTCCACCTACTGGGTTAAACAATTCTCTGCCTCAGCCTCCTGAGTAGCTGGGATTACAGGCACCCACCACTATGCCTGGCTTATTTTTGTATTTTTAGTAGAAACAGGGTTTCACCATATTGCCCAGGCTGGTCTTGAACTCCTGACCTCGTGATCCACCCGCCTCGGTCCCTCGAAGTGCTGGGATTACAGGTGTGAGTTACTGCGCCTGGCCAGGTCTGCTTCGTTAATGTCCTTCTTACCCAGCTAGAGATGAATTCTGCTCCTACGGGATTATTCCTCCAATTCAGAGGGATTGGGCAAATTTGGACTCCCTAATGGCCCATTCTGCCTCAACTAAGAATCTCCATTTATTATGTTGGGCATCATTATTTTCTCCAACCCACTTCACCATTCCTTGGTCTGCTTCTCCCCCATAATTTGGCTAATATCAGTGAGAAATTATCTTTTACTGACCGTCTCTTTTCAATATAACTTTAGTGATTTGGACATAGGTAAGGTCAGGGGCCACATCATGTTGCAAGGCAATATTCCATCTAGTTCATGCCTTGCTTGCGCTGACATGGCATGAGGTTTTATCATCTTTTCATTTCACTATCTTCTGTTGTTATTTTCTAGCAATAGATGCTAATTTGACTTGATTTTATCAATGTCTTCTAATTTCTATTTTTAAATTAAGCAAGAGGCCCAAATTTAGGAAGCCTATATCTTTTTGTATTTTACAAACAGAAAAAAGATTATGGAATGAAAGGTACTTGCAGATAAAATGATATAGACCAGAGTTCAGCAAATGTTTTCTATAAAGGGCCAGATAGGAAATAATTTCATCTTTATGGGCCAAATCATCTCACTCTCACACCACAAGGCGCAAGAAGCCACAGATAACAGATGGCATGACTATGTTTCAAGAAGTCTTCATTTACGGACTCTTACATTTGATTTCTACATAATTTTCACATGTCACAAAATAATATTCCTCTTTTATTTTGTTTTTCTTTTACCTATTTTAAAAAGCAAAAGTCATTCTTAACTCATGGTGCAAAAACAGATGGTGTGTTGGATTTTGCCCATAAGCTGGTAGCTTTCTAACCCCTGTGGTCAGGGGCTATACTTTGGAAGTTTAATCAGCGTGGTTCTTGAACAGATGTCTTGTTTTGTTTCTTCATCAGACAGAAGCTTTCTCACCAACCAATATGCGTTTAGGATTTAGATGAATAAAAATGCTGAGTGTTTAGCTCAGGGTTTCCCCATAGATGAGAAACACAAAACAGACACAACAGGAGACTTGTTGGAGTGTGCAGGTAAAGGCTGCCTTGGTGTAGTTTTCTTTGGATGGAAGAGACTTTTAAACATGTGATACCCAGAAGACAAAGATTCCCCTTGAGACTTTTCCCCGCTGTCAGCTGTGGATGCTTCGCTCCTGTTTAATGTTCCCGGCTGAACCCTGAGAGGCTGGAATTATAGACACAGCACTGTATTCATCTTTATCTTTTTTTATAAGATTTGTAATGATATCTCTTGTGCTAGAATTTAATCTGTTTTTACAGCATCCACAGCTACTAAAAAACTTCCTTATGACATTTTCAATGTGCAAGGTTCACTCAAGACATGACTTCTCTCTTCTGGTCCTGTTTTGATAGCAGATATGAAGATTTATTACACTTTCTCTCATCTCACTAGGGCACATTTTTGTTACTAAAGAAGCGCTGCCCCGTTACTATCTGTGGAGTGTTTCCAACGCCTCAGAGCACAGCAGGAATGGTTGCTGGTGAAGGTTTTGGCTGGGAGCTCCTCAGGCCCCGACTGTGCCTGCCAGACACAGAGTCCCCATGCCCCACCCAACCCCCAGGCTTGGCAGTGTCCCCAGATCTGAACCCAGGGCAGGGCTGTTTCTTATACTGCAGCAACACAATTTAATCCTTGTATCTGTGTTAGCCAGAATGTCTATGCTTTGTTATAGTAACAAATTAACCTCTAAATCTCAGCGATCTGACACACTAAAGGCTTATTCATCCATTTCATTTTCTAGGCATTTAGATATTTATGAATTAATAAAAATAATTATTGAATACTTTTTTTTACAAAATATTTTGTACTTTTCTGTTTATTAATGAGGGTTGGAGATTTACAGGTGATTTTGAAGTATATTAAAATGTGTGTATACACACACACACCCACACCCACATATATATATGTGTGTTTCTTAAATGTCTTTGTGCCCATACTAGCTTTCAGTACATGGGTATTAGTTGAATATTATCCTAAATACTCTATCCTTTCTATGATTTCAGTTTTTAGATGTTAATTGTTTTCTGATAACAAAAATTATATACTCAGCAAAAGAATGTGGAAAGGGTCCAAAAGTTCAAGGGAGAAAGTAAGGAGCATTTACACAACCGCAGACGATAGGATGCCCCTCCAGTGTGCTGTGCTGTGTTCTTTCAGTCCTTGGCATTATCATTCGGAACTTTAGACAGTTTTGAAGAAAAAGTGGTTAATGTGTTGTCATTGATTTCATCTGCATTCCCGTAATTACTAATAAAAAAAGGCCATCTATTTGTATAATTTGAAGTTATTTATGCTACATATCATCATATTTTGAGACTTTTGTCTGTTAGGGAGTTTATCATTTTCTAAATGGTTTGTCTGAACTTTTCAGGTTATTGATTTTCGTCCTTCTCTGCCACATTTGCAATGATTTTTCCAGTTTATCTTCTTAGTTATAATTGTATTCATTGCATTTGTATTGGTAAGAATGTCCATGCTTTGTTATAGCAAAAAAGTAACCCCTAAATCTCGGTGGCCTAATACACTAAAAGTAAATTTATCTTCAGTTCCTAAAGCAGGTGTTGTACCATCCATAGCAAATCTGGTTAAGTAAGGAGGACAGAAATATTGGGCTTTTTGGACACTGCCATCACTATACAGGTCTTCTATGTGTTGTCACAGTAGGGCAGAGAACCGCAGGAAGGACAATGCATCCTCTTCCGTTCATCAGCCTGGAAACTGCATACTTGCTACGCTTGTCTAATTGGGCAAACCAGTCCCTGGACTCACAGGCACATGGCAGAAAGGACAACGTGAATCTTCAGTGAGGAGCAAAGGTCTCCGCCATAGTATTCTGCTGCAGAGATTTTATGATTTCATTTTGAAGCATCCAAACTTACTTTGGCAATTGCTTTGTTAGACCGTTATGTCATACCCTTTCCTTCCTTTCATCTGCTCATCTCTTGGCTTGGACTAACCATCTTTTTTTCTACCTGAGTGCTCCAGGTCTTTCTGCAGGTCACAGAGCAACTGGCATTTCCCTTTTCATGACTTCTTGGTCCCCATAGCACATCCACCTTTTTATGTTTCTATGCAGGAATCACAATGTATTTCTGAAACACTATTTTTTTTTATTATGTGCATCTCTTCTGTGGGTGCCTTGGGGGAAGGGACATATTGTTTCTGTGGAATGTTTGATTCTATGTGTGCACCTGGAGCAGCACTCTGTACAGTGGGACAGCTTGGAGTGCAAATGCCTTTCATAGCATTTATTATGATGGAGCTTAATGATTAAGTGATCAGTCACTTGGGCTTTATTATGTCATCTTAAAACTAAAGGTACAAAAACAAATAACAGATTTTCGTATGAATTAAATAAAATGACTTATTCAAAATACAAATTATGACACTCAATATAAATTCAAATATTAACAGTTTCATTTTTTTAAAGTTCTCCTTTATCCTCTTTCTTCCACAGTTTCTTATGTGACAGAACACTAGAATATTTTAAGACTCTTTATTACATGGCAAAATGCTTCCCAAATTTCATTTATTTATTTACCAATTATACTATCTTGTAATAACTCTCAACAACATACATTATACTCTACTTAACATTACTTTTCTTATATTGACTCAATTTTAGCTATAAGACATACTTTAAATGAAAGTTTTATATCATTAACATTAATGGAAAACCAGTAACACTTGCCATAAATAAAAGGTGACAAAACAACCTTATTAAATTAAAAATTAAATTGTAAAATAAAAACAAACTATAAATTGTAGAACACATTAAAATGATTGTGAAAATGCTCATTGGAAAATAAGTTCTTTAATGAGAACGTTTGAAATATTTGTGATGATTCAGTAATAAAAATATTTGGCTCAGTATTGCTTAAATATGCCACGGTGGACTGTCTAAAAGAAATTTCTTTTTTGAAATTTTCTGATGTTTATTTGCACTGAAAGAATCCAAACTCAGATACATAACTTAGGGAAACACAAAAGCATTTAATGAATTTCTTGAGAGGTCTGAACACTGACATAAAATACTGTAACAAAATAATAGAAATGACTTTTGGTGCACAGACTTTTATTTCAAGATGCTGCCTTCTTAAAACAATCTTTCCTACTGTTCATACTGAAAGGTTTGATAAAATAATGGAAGTTCTTACAAAATAAAATAAGAGATTTTCTCTTAGTAAATCAATGAGCTTCATAACAAAACAATAATCAATTTAGTCTCTACCCACTTATTTATATAAAGCTGAGAAAAAATAAAAATTTTCAGTATCCTGCTCTTAATATGGCTAGCAATTATCTAGCTTTCATCAATATATCTCCAGAGTGTTCACACACAGTCAACTGGAGTACCCTTTTTATATTACACTGTGGTACATGGATGAAAGCTTCAGATTTGACACATCTTTGCATTTGCGCTATTCTTATTTACACAAGTGTATTGCTTCTTGTGTAAATGTTTTATTGTTCACAAATCTCATTTTATTTCTACAAATTGGCACATGTTGAAAGAGTACTATATGCTCAGGGCTTCTTTTTACACCTCCAAACTGGTAAACACCAAAAGATTTGGTTCACAATAATGGGAGTGTCATCCATGTACAATGGATGATATTGATTCAAAAAGAAAAAAAAACAGAAATTACAAGTTTATATATTTTGGCTGAATTTCTAACACTATCTTGCATAGTTTCTGACAGAGGTATCTTAACAATCAATTTATTGCTTTGTTCATAATTATAAGTTTTACCATTTCTTGTAATTTTTGCTATGTGTCTTTCCAATTATTTTGGCATCTCTGGCCCTTGAAACTAAATATGAAAATATAATTAAGGCTTCATGATTTTTCCATGATCAGTTCCTGTCACACTGAGCATTCATTTCCAGGACACTAGAAAATCCTTCTACTTTCTTTAAAAAATTCAATTAGTTTTTCATTATATTCTTTGTGTGTTTTAAGATGAGCCTTAAGGCCTGTTGCTTTCACTACAGAATACGAATGTTTACAACTGTAAGACAGACGATGAAATAATTCAATCACATCTTTAGGAAATGGAAACACATATTAAAAACAATAATCATCTTCACGTTGTTTTGATTTTTTTACAGCTGGAAATGTAATAGGATATGTACACATAGAGAAAGAGTGATAATTTAATTATCACCACCACTAATGCATACATTTTTATCATAATCCTCGATATTGAACATTAAAATGCTCTAATTTTTAGATTTTGGGAGTAGAATATGTATGTGTATATGTATATGAATTTCCATTAAATTAAACCCTTTAATTCTCTTCGTCAAGGAGTCTATGTTCTTCCTAATATTTTGCCTACTCGATTGATCAATGTCTAAGAGAAATTTATTAAAATTTTCTCCTCATTGCTATGGAATTCTTATTTTTTCTTGTGTTTGCATAGACTTTTGCCTATGTGTTTCCTGTAAATATGTGTGCTATGACTTCTAGTCCTTCCTGTTGGGTTGCCTCACGTATCATTGTTATAGTACCCATATTTCTCTATCATCTTTTGCTTTAAATTCTACTTTGTCTGGTATTAAAGCACCGCTTCCAGGTTTTAAATTGTATACAGGCTCATAGCCATTGTTATGCTGGTAAATGTTTAACATCTCGTTATCACGGTGAAAGCCCTGATTTGAAGAGCTTGCTGGTTTCCATGCTGTAAGTATTCCGTCCACAGAGAACATCTGCTCCCCGGGGCCAGTGCTGGCTACCAGCACACCGCTATTTACGTCCTCTTATTTCCCAGATGGCAATTGCTTTTTCCTAAACCATGTTAGCTTCCTCCAGTTAGGGGGCTGCTCCATTCCAGTCTCTGCCTCTCTGCTCTAGTCTTCACTCTCACGTGTATGACCTTAGGCTGTCTCCCACTTGGGGATCTGCAGCCTCATCTGTCATGCCTGCTTCTGGTTCTGAAATTCACCCAGCCTCAGACTTCAACTCCTACTCATGGTTTTGCATCTTTTATCATGGTACCTTTCTACAACAGCACGTTTAAAATAGAAGCATAACTATTTTAGTCACAATTTTTGCTGAGTTTTAGCTAATGTATTCTCAAGTCAGGTGTCAGACAGTAATATTCCTTTCAGAAAAAGAAAGTACCTGAAAATTAGTTCTTTCAGTCATATGTGATCTCCACCTTCTAAAATAGTTTGGAAAGCTTGAGCAAATAATTAAAGGTTAGGAAAATGTATTAGGAGAGCACTCTCAGTGTGCAGGGAGTCCTGCACTTCCCCCAGGTTGGATTGAATTTATGAGTGTGTATGGAGGGTGGGTGGATTTGACTTTTGTTTGTGTTAGAAACGTCAGTGGAATCACCCAGAGGATGCATATCTGGTGCCAGGACCTTAGCACACTGCATAGCCTGCTCTCTAACAAAGATGAGTAAAATAAAGGTGTGAACTCAGAAATAGCTAGCTGCAAAGGAGATAAAACTGAAATGGGATGGACTTGTGTTGCCAGAATTTGTTGGACCAAAATATGCATGAGTGTTTTCCCTGGCCTGGAAATGGACTAGATGAGAGAGAGTAGTCAGGGATCACCTGAGTTTCTGTTGCAGGGGGCCCCTTAGATGGCTGTGGGGCCTGCGAGATAATGGGGGAGGGCTACTGTGAGATGTCTAGCAGCTAGGAAAGAAGTCGTAAGTGACCAGCAAGGAGAGAAAGTTATTTATTCAAATGTAATGAGGGAGGTTACAAAGAACCTGTAAATGCACACTATGACAGAAAAAGTCAGCTTCAACTCTGGCAGAGCCCAGAAAGCACTGGAACTCACCATCATATTGATGGAAAAGTAATTTGCCTATTCCCTTTCCTTTCCTCCCTCCTTTGCCCCCTCCCTATTCTTCTCTGGACTGGCCCAAAGCAGCATGGGTTAGAAAAACATGTTGTAGTGGTAAAATCAATCAGCAAGGACAGGGGGGAAAAGCCAACCACTCCTGTCTTCGCCTTAGTGTGGACTGGAGGAACTGTCTAAACTAAGGCTTAGATTGTGACATAAGACTGGACATGTTAATCACTGACCTGAGACTATTTTGCAATTACGTGAAATTGGAGGACTTTTTATTATTTGAGAGTAACCAAACAGTAAGTAGAACCTGCCCCAAATTATGTCCACAGAGATGGAAAAAGTAGTCCTGCAAAGTGAGGTTTTACGCAAGTAACAGTGGTGTAGAGGGGGTTATTGTGTTGCTTTTCTGATTTCCATCTAGGACTCTTAACTATTCAATATAACAGATTAATTGATGTTAAACCTGTGTGTGTCTCTTTTCATCCTTTCTTTATATACATATTTTCTATGACAGCTCTGCACGTGGTGTAGAGAAGTGATCAAGCATAATATCACCGCAATGCATGGACCATGAAGCCCACCAAATTTACTTTACAAACAGAACATAGCAGCAGCATATCTGCCATTTAAAATATCTTTGGTGAGATATTTAATGGCAAGTTAAAAATGAACAAATCAACAAATATTGCGCTTTTGCCAATCTAGGTGACTTAAAATATGAAGTCTACGCCTGTAATCCCAGCACTTTGGGAGGCCGAGGCAGGCGGATCACGAGGTCAGGAGATCGAGACCATCCTGGCTAACATGGGGAAACCCCGTCTCTACTAAACAATAGAAAAAAAATTAGCTGGGCATGGTGGCAGGAGCCTCTAGTCCCAGCTACTCGGGAGGCTGAGGCAGGAGAATGGCGTGAACCAGGGAGACGGAGCTTGCAATAAGCCGAGATCGCACCACTGCATTCCAGCCTGGGTGGCAGAGCGAGACTCCATCTCAAAATTAAAACAAACAAACAAAAAAAAAAAAACATGAAGTCTATTTTTGAAGACTATGAGTAATTAAGTTGTTATTCATTTGACCCAATGTTTCTGGATGTAAAACAAATACACAAAGCTTACTTTGAATTCTTCTGAATGGTTACTAGAGGTAGCTTCACACCGTCTCACCATCGAAATACTGCCTACATCTATGGATGAATAGGTCAATGTTGGAAGGAAAGATAGATATCGCTAAGTCCAAAACCTTTGACTCCACAGGTAGACAAACAAACTCAGAGTGGAAAATAGGCATGGTGATTTCACATATTTCCATTTATCCACTCTAGTGGAACTGACTTAAAAAGATCTAAAGTCTCTTTTCACTCCACCATTTACCAGCTGCACTACTTGTGGAAAGGCACTTGACATAACAAAAGCTCTATATTCTTAATGTAGAAAGGGAGAAGTGCTATCTCTCCATCTCATAGAGTTGTGTTGTAGTTGGGATGATGGACATGTGTGAATTCTTTGGAGAATCTATACCTTTAATACATTGTTAATGAAAACAATAGCTTTCATGCTACTAAACTACAGAAATTGTGTTAGCTACCTGCTTAATGATACCCTAAACAATAGTATCTTTTTCCATAGTAATATAACATCAAAATTAAGGGGAATTGTTGGAAGAGCTTGCTATCCACCCGGAGCCCAGCATGCTATCCACCCGGATGCCAGCCAAAGAAGGTCACTTGTCCCACAGTCGTCACATAGCTGCAGTAGAGTTGAAAGATGTCTTCACAGGTAATTAATGTAAATATATAAAGAGAGGTTATAATTCATTCTGACTTAATTATCTTAAATACTTCCCTCTTGCTTTTTTTTTCCAAGAGTTTACTTGTTAAAGAAAAAGGTCTAACATGTAGTCATTATTTTGACAATAAAGACAAAAGCACTGACACCTAGAGGTATTTTTTAAGTCAACAGTATGGATGGAATAAACCACCTGCAAAACCTTCCCAGCATCAGCCCATTCTAGCCTATACTTTGAAGAGTGGACTAAAAGTTGAGCCAAGTTAAAGATGATCTCTGACAGTGCCAGAGATTTCAAATCTCATTGTAGGGGCACCAGGGAGCTGCTGTACAACTTCTCTCATTAGGAACCTGGAGACGCTCTTGTGGCTCTCTTAGAGATTTAACCACTTGGTTTTAGACACACACACAATTTCCCATAACAATATTGAGAAACTTATAAAGAAAATGGGAAAATATGCTTTAAGTTGGCCATCCTGAAAGCCAGTAGTAGTGACAACTGAACCATTACCTTACACCTGTTTGGAAGTATTCATTGTATCTGTATACTCTTCATTTTTCAAATTACAACAATCCTGAGTGGTGACTGTGTCATTGTTTACAGGGAAGTGATTATACCACAACTATAGAAATATGTTACTATAACAAAGTATAAAAGAAGTAACAGATGGGTATCTATTATGGAACAATTGTGCCTTTCCTTGAATGTGCTTATAGCAAAACAAAGCAATGCAGATTTAAAAATACATGAGTAAAACATCTTTAAGAAGAGGTTTTAAGCATTTATCCATTAAACATCAAATGGTCTGTTTTGTTTTATTTCTGCAGAACGTTAAACTTCTGGGATTTTTGTATCTCCCAATGAAAGTCCCTGGTTGGATATATTTCCTGCTGTAAGTAACCACACCAATCACTTTGTTCAACCTGTTTACTTTACAGATTAATAAACAGAAGCCAATAAAAGATTATGCCTTGCCCACAGTTTACAGTTAATAGGAAAGGCAAATATAAAGCCCCGACATTTGGCCCTCGGTGTTTCCCCATTTTCTACACTGGATATGTTGATTCTGCTCTTTATTTAAATGATGCATTAATTTTATGACTTGAAGGTGACTGGCACCAAACATAATGTCATTTTTCTGATTACACTCTATTCCCTGCAAGATCTGGCATATGTTTTTCCTCCCAAGCCCTTCAATATTACTGTGCTGTAACAAAAAGTAATAAAAACTGCACTCATAAAATAAGACATTGTTTGAATAGTTTTGATCTCTCTCTCACAAACACAGGGTTCAGGTAGCTGGACAGATGGCTCAAGGAGAATTGAGAGGGTTTAAAACTAATGAGGGGTTTGGAAAAGAGTCCTGACAGGAAAAATTGAAAGATTTTGGGGGAATACTAAAAGCCCACCTCAAAACAGTAACAATGAGTTTGTCATGGGATTAATCTGTAGGGTGATGCTATTTATTTTGCCCAGTTTTGCCATGGTCTCTTAAAGTAGGAGAGCTATGGCCAAGTAATTGAACTTATGTAAAAGGGAGTTTGTAATACAATTATCACTGCTCTCTGACTCCACACTCCTTGCAATGTAATACTGCACCTCCTCCTAAGGCATGGACTCTATTTTTCTTCTCTTCAAATCCTTGTGGTTCTTGGGATTTGCTTTGATCAGTACAATGTAGCAAAAGTGATGATATGCAGGGTTACATGTCTGGGCTCCAAGGAGACTTGCGTGCCTTTTGTCTTTCTCTCTGGAAATCCCTGCTTACTCCATAAGACCAGGCCCAGGCTAGCCTCACTGAGAATGAGTGACCGTGGTGACCACGTGAGCAAGACCCAAGCTGACCCAGCTGTTTCACCTGAAGCTCCCAGTGATGTGACAGCAATCACAGCCACTGTCAGGAAAGCCACCCGACAGCTCACCGCTGAGTAAGATGCATACTGTAGGGTGGATGAGTGAATGCGTGAGAGATTCCATTCAAGACCAGACTCAATTACTCACTTGAAGAATTATGAAATAAATACCTGATTGTTGCTTCAATCCACAAAGTTGTGGTGGTTTGTTACAGAGCTCCTTTTAGTGCTTATTAGGGAAACTGCTTTGGAAGAAACCAAAATGAGGTAAGAATAGGGATGATAAACTTAGTGGAGGTGTACTAATGTTGTTAGAAAGATACTGAGGCAAGACACTGAATAAAAGGAAAAAGTTAAAACTCTGACTTTCGGGGAGTAGGATGCCAAGATATATTTGAGGAGTTCCACATAGGTGATAACTGACCATTGATTTTGTAATCCATTGCTACATCACTTTTCACGTCTCTGTGACCCTTTATTCAAGTTTTAAGAAAAGCAAATATAGAGAGAGAAAGAGAAAGAAAGAAAGAAAGAAAGAAAGAAAGAAAGAAAGAAAGAAAGAAAGAAAGAAAGAAAGAAAGAAAGAAAGAGAAGAAAAGAAGAAAAGAAAAGAAAAAAGAAAGACGTCTTCCAATGATGAATGAATTATTTGGCCCCTCTTTGGTCAGGAGTCCACTCTGATGCAATCTATGGATATAGCATAGGTCAACACTGCTCAATAGATCTTTCTGAAGTTACACAAATGTTATATAGTGGATTATGAACTCAACTGCAAGGACCCAAATATATTGTGCCATTTTCCTAGAAAAAGGAAATATGGGAAGTTCAGGAATGATAAACATATCTATTTTAGTTAGTTGGAAAAAATTGAGAATGAGTAGGAAGGTATAGTTAGCATGACTAGTTGGCCTTAGAGAAGACAAAAGAAAACTTCCCCTTAGTCCACTGAGGGTTCACTGGAAAATTGACTCACGAAAGGCAGGTGAAATGGAATACAAATTTATTAGTGTGCATGGGGGAAATTACAGAGCAATTGCCCCACCATGCAATGGGGTAGAAATTGTTCTAGACTTTCTTAGGGGTGAGGGAGATGGGGAGTGTGGATGATCTTAGGGAGGTAGTAGATAATCTTTGGAAGAATTCCATGGGCTTGAAGAACATACAATGACCTGGGACAAAGTCTGCTACGCTTACAGAGCAGACAGAGATTTGTGACAAATCTGCTCAGGTGTGTTGACAGACTTCAGTCTTTCTTCCTGCAATATGAGTTCAGTCAATAAAACCGCAGAAATAGGAACCAGAGGAAACTCGCAGGTGCAGACTTTAGGCAGATAAAGCAACTTCAGAGAACAACTTCATCCTGTGCTTTGGGAGAGACAGAGGACAGAGAGATAAGAGGTCAAGAGAAGGTCAGAGAGACCTTGAAGCTTCTTCTCCAGTTCAGCATGTCAAAGCGCCATATTTTGATGTATCTGTTTTTGAGCCCCAACAGACTGAAGTTTAAAGTAAGAGTTTTAGCACAAAGGTGAAAAAATTAAGGTCTGCAAACGTTTGGAAATGGGTGGATGGATCTGCCAGGACATGGGTAATAGGAAACAGGAGTTGGAGTACGATAAAAAATCTTCTCTTGTTTTAGTGTCTCCTGGCTCAGCAGTTTTGACCATGGCTGCCCGGTGAGTTGACAAGCCAACCTAGGTGAATGCAGTGAAGCTGCAGGATCAAATAAATGCCTCCAACTCTGGAAACTGGCAAACTCTCAGCATGACAAGGTACTTATTACCACAATTTCTTATTTCCTCTTTTTGTAGTATTTTGTGCATTATTGGGAAAAAATGTAGAAATAAGTGTTTATGTAAATAGGAGAATACCCGACTAGAAGTAAGTCTGGAAACTAATACTAATAACAAGTGGTACTGGAAATTACACTTGTATAAGCATTCAATGTGAGCTAGAATGGCGACTGTTCTAAGACACACACACACACGCACATGCACACACACACACGCACGCTACTCCATCTTCATGATACCTACTAGGAGGTAATATTACCTGATGTTATTATCTTTACTTTGCAGATGTGGTAGCTGAGGAGGAGACAGTTTAAGTTTCCCAGAGTTGGCCTATGGTAACTGGGCAGGCAGGATTTGATGGATGGGCTGTTCATCTAACCACATACTGTACTACCCCTAGGGCTCACCGTATACTATTAATAACCTACTAATAGAAGAAAGAAAAAAACACACACACACACATACACACGCACACACATATAAACAAAAATCAAAACAAAATATAGATTCTGAAGACAATATAGTAAGAGAGAAACTTTCCATAAGTCATTTGAGAGAGTTTGATGTACCACATACCAACTGTGAGGTACATAATAACATGGCTTTGTGGTTCACCATGTGGATTCTCAGGGCAGAATACTTGCATTGAAATCTAAATTCCGCCACCTACAAGGTATATGTCATGTTGGTCCTCAACTTCCTTATTTGTGAGATGAGGCCAGTAGTAGAAACCACACAGAACACTTGTGAATTAACATGCTGAGAACAGTGCCAGGCACATAGTAAGCACTGGATAAAAGGTAAATTTTATTATCACTGGCAAAACCAGAGACTTAATTAAAAACTCATCTTGCATAATTAAGATCTCCACAGGCTGAGAGCATTAGAAAAGACTGGAACAGAGAACGTTTTAGGAAGTAAGCCAAAATTATACAAAATTGGGACTTGGGAGAACTACTGTTGTTTAAGTACATTAACATCAGACCAGGGAGAACACTGAGTCACATGCTATGAAAGTTAATGGCAGTTTGGTATTTTTTTAAGTTAGGAGTAAAGCTAACTAAAATCAAATCTGGATGTTTCAATGACTGCTAGCACAGCCTCATGGCAAAAGGCAGGTCTGGAAAGTGAGAGACTGGAAGTAGAAGGCTATTGCTCCAGGGTGACCTCAGTTAGTGAGGCCTGGCTTACAGCTGAGGCAATAGGCGTCACAACGCAGTCCTATGTAGAACTGTGGGGACTTGCATCTGCAGGACATGGTGTCTGCAGGCAGATAGATGAAAGAAGAGCCAAGCATGACTCCAGACATACGGCTCTGGGACTACAGGAGGTCCGTTTCCAGGCGAGAAGCTGAGAAGACACTGCAGCTTAGTAAGGCATGGTGGAGAAGAAAGGGGAAATCCAGAAGTGGGCAGAGGAGGAATTCTGACAGATGACACAGAGGAATCCAGAAAAATTATTTACCCTTGACAGGTCATATGTTTTAAGTACAGTTGTTCTGGAAGAATGTCAATGTCCCTGGCCAGAAGTCATTATGTACTTCTGATTGTTCTTGGAATAAAACCCCCAAACGTTCACAGATCTGAAGAGGTAAGACATGCTCTGTCTCCTCACCCGGCCTCTTTTCCACCTTCCTTTTGCCTACTCATATTCAGGCCATAACGCGTCTTACTTAAAAATAGCAGCCCTAGGCCAGGCGCGGTGGTTCATGCCTGTAATCCCAGAATTTTGGGAAGTCGAGGCAGATGGATCACCTGAGATCAGGAGTTCAAGACCAGCCTGGCCAACATGGTGAAACCCTATCTCTACTAAAAATACAAAAATCAGCCGGGCGTGTTGGCAAGTGTCTGCAGTCCCAGCTACTCAGGAGACTGAAGCAGGATAATCACTTGAACCCAGGAGGCAGAGGTTGTGGTGAGCTGAGATCATGCCACTGCACCCCAGCCTGACAACAGACTAAGACTCCGCCTCAAAAAAAAAAAAAAATGGCCTCTGCTTCTTTTCATCCCCAGACTTTTATCATGTTCTTCCCCTCTCCTTCTCATAGTAAAATTTCCATTCAGATCTTAATTCAGTGATGTGTTTTCAAAGAAATGAACCTTTGACCCTTTTTACATGGTCTCTTAACCCCTCATGGCAGATTCACCTACCTAATCTGTCCTCTGCATTTTTCCTGACATTCTTCCTTTTCCATTGCATTACCATGGAGACATATGCATGTGTGTATGGCTGAGAGCATCCCTAAAGACTGAAAAAGAATACATATTTTCTTCAAAATCAATGACAAGAAATAACAAAATAAACTACTCTTTTAATTGTATGGCGAATAATATTTATAATTTTATTTTGTTTCCTAACCATTTTAGGGGAATAGGTAAAAATGGATAGCAAGTTAATTCTGTATTTAATAAACTCATAAAGCTCAAAGTTAAGCCAGTTTGTTGCCTCACAGCGAGTTTCCTTGGTAACTACGTATCTTCCATTTTCAAATGGACCTCTATTTGAATTTTCTCCAAGATGCAGCCTGCATTCCTCATCAGGATAGGTGTTCATTACAATCACACTGTGTTTGGAACCGAGTGGGGAGGAGAGTGGCATTTTTTCCGGAGTAACAGCTGTGAAGATGAACAGATGCAGTTGATTAGCTGTGTGGTGTTGCTGATTCTAAGTAATTGTTATGAGTATTGAAATGTGGCTGAAATGATACGCTTGGCAATATCAATTTCTGTAGCATCTTATTCCTATTCATCACATTTGTAATTCTTGTGTTTATCCAGTTCATGGGAATTTTCCTTTTATGACTATTTAGATTTCATTAGTCATCTCTTCTGTTAACATACCAAGCCATGGGTATGTTTGTTAGTAAATGATAATGAAGGAGAAATATGAAAGGAAATAGACTTCTCGAACTAAAGAGCCAAAAAAAAAAAAAAAAATGAGATGATGCATTCTTGTCTATATGGAGTCTGGTATTGAAATAATACAGAGCTGTGGAATAAACATGTTAAATTAATAAATATTGAGCCCCCATCACTCATTGAGATTAGGGTTTGTGATCTGGACTGTGCTGCAAATGAGAACAGGTTAAATCCCCATGTAAGCCCAAACTGTTACATGTGTTGTGTGCTGTATTGAAAACACCAACTGTCTGATGTGCTCATCTTTGTCCCATCAAAAATATATGCATCTTGATGTCTATGAGTACATATTGACAGCACATTCTTTGTAAGAATATTGTAATTTTAATCTCAGTAGAAGGGACGACGACTGTCTACTGCCTTTGGAATATATTTATACGACATATCTAATGTTAGGATTTGCCTTCAGACCCATTATAAAACTCAAGGGAGGAGTATAGGGAAATGTATGAACTTGACTTTGTGTAGTTTCTCAACTGCTCTCTTCCCCCATTAAAAACAAACAAACAACAACAAAAACCTACTGGCCTGGCGCAATGGCTCATGCCTGTAATCCCAGCATTTTGGGAGGCAGAGGCATGTGGATCACCTGAGGTCAGGAGTTTGAGACCAGCCTGGTCATCATGCTGAAATCCCATCTCTACTAAAAATACCAAAAATTAGCCGGACTTAGTGGCGGGCGCCTGTAATCCCCAGCTACTCAGGAGGCTGAGACAGGAGAATCTCTTGAACCTGGGAGGCAGAGGTTACAGTGAGCCAAGATCACCCCACTGCACTCCAGGCTGGACAAAAAGAGCAAAACTTCATCAAAAAAAAAAAAAAAGAAAAAGAAAAAAAAGAAAACAACAACAAAGAAAACCCTATTATTAATGATTTCTTAGGTCAGGGTAAAGATAAAATGGGGAGACTTGGTAGGCTTTGGTTTGGTGCAGTTAATGGTGACAGGGTTGGTTGTCAGGTTTATAGTCGCTTTTCTGTCTTTATATGTCTGTCCTCTAGTCTTGCTTCCTATGATATATGCTTTTTGTTGCTGTTTTATAGAATTTTTAAATATATAACACTCAATATTAATAAGAATTATCTCCATGTAAATATTAACTTATAGCTTTGATCAATAAGATATATGAAGGCATAAAATTAACTTAGATTTTGTATATTCACCTATGTAGAATAATTTGAAAATGCACAGAATTGAGTACTTAATAAAAACAAGGAATGTGAAAATTCACTTTTGGCAATGTCAATGTAATGGGAAAAAGTCTGGTTGATTATTTAAAATGGGGAGTTAATTGAAAATCCTACACAGGACAACTTGACACTTGAGTATGAGAAGCTTTTTTCTATTTCATTTCAGTCTGGAATAATTACATTATGCCACAACGTTCACGTGGTACTGAAATAACAGTCACTGTTTATAAGCTCTCAGTGTTGATTTAATGTTAAAAAATATCCCAGACTTACTCTCTGGTACCATAGACAATATTATAGCAATGTGTCATATTTGACTAGACCACACATTAGACTAAAAGGGACCTGTATATATATGTTTTCACCCATGTCTCATAGCCTTAGTTGCTGAAGAACACACTAGAATGTGCCCCTGATTTAGAACAACATGAGAAATCTCATGAGGATATAAGTTAGAGAAGAAATTATTTCAATGAATATGTCAAGAAAAAAACACTTTAAGAAAAACAAGAGCAGTATTTGGGTGGTCTAGTGACAGAAAATTCAGATGCTGCAACAGTAATCTGATGAACTTCTATCAGTTGTAAGACCAATGTTGGGTATTTGTGAGTGATCTCAGTCTAGGTTTATACAGGTGACAGTTAATGAGGGTCTATCTTCAATTAGTTGCTGTCATTGTGTTCAGTTTCAACAGAATGGTATTATCACAATATTCATTATATCCATGTACATAATTAATTTTCAGTTTAAACGAATTGGGAGGAAATCTTAATTTATAAAACACCAGCTGAGTATTCAGGAAGTTTTTTGTTTTAACCATTTAGGCAAACAAGTGTTTAGATCTGGGAAAACTGGGACAACTGAATCATGTCTTAAACACTGAGTGTAGCCTGGACGCAGGGACAAGGTAGATCAGTCTATAGCCATGCTGCCACATAACAAGCAATGCATAGCCTGCTCTTAATTTTTCTTGACAAAGTCCTCCTGTTAGCAGTAATTTCCTCTCTTTTCCACAATTTTCAATTTTTAAAAATGGCAACGTGAAGGTTTGTAATAGCTTATTTAGTAGTAATACTTGATGGAACATGAAATGAAGCTCCTTATAATGTTTGTCTCACTTAGCAAGAAGATTCATACATTTCTATACAGAATATTAACAACTGATTCGAGCCTCCTTCCACCAATTTCTGCAAGGGGTGTTTACTATGTTTCTATAGCTGAAACATTCTGGGTTTGGGGCTAGATTTGGTTCCAATTGTTTCGGATAAAGTATTGTACACCCGTATAGCTGCTACCTCTATGAGTATTGAAGCACACACATAACTTCCTTTTGATACTAGATGGCCTTGGATGTTCCCTGGAGAGCCACATTTCACCTGACCACATGATTCGCAGCCACTCTGGTGGGAAGAACATCGCAGGCATAACTGCCAGGTCATCAAGGGTGCTGCCCAGAGCTCAAGCTGGTTACTAGCTGTGTGACCTACAGTGATTTTCATTCTATTCATGTTTTACCCCTTATGTGTAACATGCACATGGCCATTCTTACCCCATGAGTTAGCTTTAGTAATGGAGGTGATATGTCTACGTACATAAAGCTCAAGAGACACAGCACTTCATAAATGGCAATTACAAATATAATAGAGGATTTTAAAGATCTTGATTATTCAGTAAAAAGATAATCCTATTAATGCAAAATTAAAATGTTTTGTTAAATAATGGAGGGATTGGTCATGAAAAGTTTCTAGGAGATCAGTAATTGATAGAAGAGCTTCCAGGAAATTAAACTGATGACTCCAAACGTATACAATACTTTTAAATAATTCTATCCTTCTTCCTTACATTTGAATGTGGAATTATACTCAGAACTCTGAAATTTGGATATAAATCACACGAGGTGGGAACAATCAGATATATACACACAAGCAAGATTAGAAACAATTTTCCATCTACAACATGAGCACCGCAATCCATCATAGAGTGTTAAAACCATAAGTCTCACCTAATTTTGAGTAAACTGAATGCACACATGCATATTAATAAAATAAATGGTGATGGAAAGCACTTTAGGATAAGTTTCTGAATCTATTTTTCAGTGTTTAGTGCCAACTTGACACCAATAAATAACAACCCTGTAAAATATGGCTGTCTTCAATTTAGTAATCTCATATCCACTTTGAAAATTAATATATTCCTTTATAATACGAACAGGGAACTATCTATGGGTAAAAGCATACAAAAAACTGACAAAATTAGTATTAAATCATATAATTATTATGAATTTAAATTGAACTCTAAATCTTTGAAATCACTTTTTTGTTTAACATAGATTTCCTTATAATGTCATTTTAACAAGTGAATTTAGTTATTGAAAATAAAATGAGAAAAAAGTAATTATGGCAATGTTTAAATTTCAAATGTGCAACAGATAATTAGTAGCTCAGTGTAATTCCATCACATAAGTACTTTGCTTTGTGATTCTAGAGTCAGTAAGGAATTAAATTCTATCCATAATGGATTCACTAGAAGAAAAATAAAGCCTCCGGAAGTCAGTCTTAATGTCTTTTCATTTGGGGTAGTACTACTATCAATGAAATTATTATATCAGCAAGAAAATCTCTCGCTTCAGTAGTTCTAAATATTGCCAGCAGAGCAGGGGCTCTTAAGGAATGTCAAGGTTAATTATTTAGCAGTAATGACCATTGTGGAGGACATTACTACAGCTTCCAGTATAATTTTTAGCAGGGTGGGGAAAAATCTATCTATGTATCTATGTATCTATGTATCTATCTATCTATGTATCTATCTATCTATCTATCTATCTGTCAAATTATTCAGTTCAAATTGTAAAATTATGGCTGTAAAGGCTGTAAAATATTTCACCTTAAGACAGCAAGATATTTATTAACATCTACGATTTTATACATGTGTATCAAAGTACGATTATCTAGTACAGTTATGTACTGTTAGGTGTATACTATATGATATGCTGGTCAATCATTTAGATTTTCTAAATGATTTTGTTTCCTTACTGTTTTCTTCTGGGTATTTAACTCAGTGTTTCTAGAAGTATTTACTATACAAAGAAGAAAACTGTGATGATACACCCTGGCTGCAGAGCACTCTTCCCCTCTCTGTGCCTGAGGTCAGGGAGGAGGCCGTGGGGCATCAGAAGCAGCAAACAGACCCCTGTGCACATAAACAGCTCAAGGCAATTCACTGCAGGGCCGCAAAGGCAGAGGCCACATCCAGAATGCCCATGCCTTGCCCTGCTCTATCAGTTTTTCAGACTGTGTTTTAACTCTTCTCCAGCATAAAGTAAACGAGTCTAAATCCCAGAACGCCTTGTTTTCATAGTCTAAAATTAAGACCATTACAAAAATTTATATTTTAAATTTGAAAATTGATGGTCTGTTTCATGGTTAAATTGTCATGCAATTGGGATATATAGAAACACTTTGTCATAAGAAGTGAAAACATTTAATTTAGAATATACTTAATTTTTAAAACATGTAGCAATTGAACCAGATGGTAATTTACTGATATGAATTATTATATTCAGCTTTTCCTTTGTGGAATCAAACCAATTATCCCTGGTATGACAGAGGGGATAAATCTATGTGGCTGAGGCTTTGATTATGAAGACTCCAACATACCAGAATCAAGGAGGCTTCCATGTTTTATGGATAGAAGAGAGGGTGCCAATATCTGACTCTCTTGAATAATTATTATTGCTGTTATTATTATTAATATATTAATATTTTCATTATGCAGTATTTATATTGCATGGTGATTGATAAATCTTTGTATTCCTATCAACTTCACAGTAATTAACATTCCCGTTTTGCTTTATTAATTTCTTGAAAAATACAGAAGTGAAGTTGTTAGTCATATCTATCAGAAATATAATCGATAGCAATGGTCCCCAACCATTTTGGCACCAGGGACTGGTTTTGTGGAAGACAATTTTTCCACAGACCGGGGGGGCAGGGGAGATGGTTTTGTGATAATTCAAGAGCATTACATTTATTGTGCATTTTATTTCTATTATTATATTGGAATCTATAACAAAATAATTATACAACTCACCATAATGTAGAATCAGTGGGAACCCTGAACTTGTTTTCCTGCAGCTAGACTGTCCCATCTGGGGGTGATGGGAGAAAGTGACAGATCATTAGCCATTAGATTCTCATAAGGAGCGTGCAATGTAGATTCCGCGTATGTGCAGTTCACACTAGGGTTCACGCTCCTTTGAGAATCTAATGCCCCTGCTGATGAAAGGAGGCGGAGCTCAGGCAGTAATGTGAGTGATGGAGGGGGCTGTAAATACAGATGAAGCTTCACTTGCTCACCTGGCTCACCTCTTGCTGTGTAGCCCAGTTCCTAACAGTATCCGTCTGTGGCCTGGGGCATGGGGACCCCTGATCTCCAGGATATCTTCTTATCTTCTCCTATCTTGCTATTATCAAACTGTAAAATATTACCAATCATATTCCATCATTGATTTTTATGTTTGTCATTAAGGTTGAGCAACTTCTCATCTGCTCAGTAGCTGTCTGATTTCTTCTTTCTTGATCAGACTATTGATAGTCTATGCCTACTTTTCTCCCCCCTTAATCTATTTCTTTTACTCTTAAGGACTCGTATTTATTACATTTTCTGAATATGTATCTACTGTCAATTTATTCTTTGTCTACATATTCTGCTTGTCTGTGGCTTGGCTTTTATCTACGTAAGGGGTCTTGGGTAGTGCCAGCATTAATTTTTAATGTAATACTCTAGAACATATCAATTTGTATTTCACTAATTGCTTTTTGTGTCATGTTTAAGAAGTAACTCCCTACTTACATTCATGAAATAGTCTCTTATATTTCCCTCTAAAATATTTATAGTTATTTCTTTTCCCCCTTTATCAATATAACTGTAATGCATTTTACCTTTTTATTAGATAGAAATTTGGTTCCAGTGATGAGGTGAATTCACATAAGATTTGAAGCAGCAGCCGTGTTCCTTGTCCTACTGCTGCTGAAAAGAAACGCAGGACACATATGAACATTTGCAGCGCCTGACTGAACCAGCACGTATTGAGGTGAGAGATGGCTATGACCCAGAGAGCAGAGGTAGCGCTAGATGCCTGTAGATCTGTAGCTACAGGGAGGGCAGTGTTTGTCACCTACTTTCCTGGAGGGTGTCCTCACCCACCACCCTCCAGTGCCCCAGAGGAAGTTAATTTTAGCTAGGTATTCTCTTTCCGGTATGGAGCAGCTTTCTGTTCATCAAATTTGGGAGCCTATAGGTTGCTTTTAAAAGCCAACCTTTTTATGAGCCATAACATTCCTACAAAACATTACTAAGATTGTATTTCTGAGTAATGTGATAATAAGGAAATTATAAGGCTGGCATTTTCTCTTCCTAAGTTGTGTCTTAACTTGACAAATTTTCTTTTTTTTTTTTTTTTTTTTTTAAGATAGAGTCTCACTCTGTTGCCCAGGCTGGCGTGCAGTGGTGCGATCTTGGATCATTGCAACCTCCTCCTACTGGGTTCAAGTGATTCTCTTGCCTCAGCTTCTTGAGTAGCTGGGATGACGGGTACCCATCACCACAAATACAATTTTTGTATTTTTAGTAGAGACTGGGTTTCACTATCTTAACCAGGCTGGTCTTGAACTTCTGACCTCAGGTATTCACCTGCCTTGGTCTCTCAAAGTGCTGGGATTACAGGCGTGAGCCACTGTGCCCGGCCAACTGGACAAACTTTCTAATTGATTGGCTCCTGTGCATTGCTCATCCTTCTCTCTCATTTGTTAGTGGCTAGGAAAAAGAAATGTTTGTTCTCTGAGAAATATGAGTCCTTTTAAAGTCTCAGGCTAACAGAGGCATTTAAAGTGCAACAGCAGTCTCTTCTCACTCTTCCTTGAGCTAAATAATGACCTCTTGAAGTCACTTGCTATATGGGCTTTACACTGACTAAAGCCAAGTAATCATAAAATGCCGTATGCTGGACACCATAACCCATGCCCTATAGTTCAGCAGTGTACAGCCAAACCCTATCCAATGTCATCTCTGCAAACCAGTGAGAATTTCTGTCAATCAACTGTGTCAGCCCACTCCTTGTCCCCTTTTTGCCTACAAGAACCCACTTGTAACAGAGGTCCAAGGGAGCCCTCCCAAGGCAATGTGGAAGTGTGTCCTGAGAAGCTGTCCTCACTTTGGCTCAAGTAAATGCTTTAAAATTATTGTTTGTGCCTCAGCCTCTTCCTTCAGGACAACACTAATTAGGGCCCTCCTGAATCAGCGGGTTGGAGAGGAAAGGGCCTGATCTTTGCCTTCAGGTTGGTTCCCCTTGTCTCAGTGAAGCGGGAGGAATTTGGGGAAAGGCTCTGCTGTCAGTCCTATTTTCTGTTGCTTTGAGAATAGAAACAAGTGCCTTTTCTAATTTTGTAAGACCTCATTTTACGGATTCTTAAAAATGTAGATTTCAGGCCACCCAAGGTGAGCCTCCCTCTCTTCAGGACTCCTTTAGTTCCCGTGTTTGCAAACTGGTACCCCCTTGCTTGAGATAAGCTCACTTGTAGTGTCTTCCTCAATGCAGCAGAGGAGTGTCTGACCCCCATGAGCATTCTGCTTTTCTCAATCCATTTCTCTACAGCTTGAGGCTCTTGGGCAACCCGATCTGTTTTCTGATCATTAAAGTGGCTGTTTTAGGAAAGCTTTGCTGCAGCATGACAAGGGGCAGTTTTCCAGGCTGGAATATCTGTTTTCTTACAGTCCACTGGAGTCCAGTCTCTAAGAAAACAGATTATGATTCCATTCCTCCCTCACTGTCTTCAGAAAGAAAAAAGAAAAAGTTTTATCTGAGGAGGGAGAGCCCAGCCCACCTAGTTTTAGCTAGGTCCATGGCAGCCAAGCTCCAAACTAATTTTCACATGTAGGGAAGTTTACATTTTTCTCCTTAGGGGTGAGTCTATAAAACAAACTGATAGTACACAGATTAACAGAAAATTAGGCCTACAAATTTTATTATGTGCACAGGAGTTATACAAAATATAAAAAATCTCAAAGAAATGACCAGATGGTTGCCCCTTTTACACCATCTTGAGGTTACAGGAAAATTGGGTCCATGCGTCTTGTTCGGATGGCTATCTTGGGTAGTCACCCCACCCGAGGTCTGATGGGCATTATTTTGACTTGAGGAGACGTTGGACTAATTAGATGGACTAATTGTTAGCAGTAACTCCCCCTAAGCAGGAGGATTCCACAATGGGGGCTCTGACCCTGGTTTGTTTCAAGAGTAGCCTCTGGGAGAGAATGAGAGAATGGCCCAGAAAAGGTTATGGGGGAAGGCAAATCATGAGATGGGGCGAAAAGGAGCCTGGCCCCAGTGGCGGACTTGTTATGTAGATGAAACCTTACAAGTAGCAGTCCTCAGAGAGAATATTCAGGAAATCTTTCTTTTAGACATTTAGGGTCCTCAGACTCTCAGTTAACCTTTCCAGGATCCAGACAAGGGGCCGGACCTCAGAGAAAGGCTGGATGCATCAAGGCAGATTCTCCACGGATGTATCAAGGCTTCTCCCCAGCAAGACAGTTTTGCAGGGCCATTTCTGTCTGCAGGTCCACTGAAAAGCCATCCCAAAATATGCCAAAGTATATTTTAGGATGAAAAGTTTTGGTTTCCTTTATTCAGACCCCCACCTTATGTGAACACTGTTCAGACTTGTGCCCCACAAATACTGAACTCCAGACAGAGCTGTTGATCTTGCTCCCAGATCCCAGCAGGCTGTAGCTGCAGTTCTCTTTCTTGCTTTGCATTTCTATTCTATTGATGGGACATAAGAACAATTTCCTATGTGTGAACCCAATTCCATATTTTTAGTTTTCTCTTTTTATGTTTATTCTATCAATTTAGGTGTTTGGAGAAGATAGAATGCGTCAAAGTAGAAACTTATTGAGTTATTTTGCTTTCAAATTGTGGGATATGGCCCTCAGAATAATTTGAAAACATGTCAGAGTAACAAAGTTTTATATACATTGTTCATTTCTTGGAGCATAAAGTGAATGAAATATTTTTCCTTTTTTAGATATTGTCAAACTTAAGAACTTTCTAACTAAACAGCTACATATTTAAAATGATAAGTGAGTAAGAAGCTGAGGGAATATGTTCCCCATGTGGGAAAGAAAGCTTTGGAGGTCTTTGGAAATCAGAGGTGCTTAAGTTGTATTTACAGGTATCATCTTGTAACCAGACCCAGGTTTGGCTGCTCATCACTGAAAGCCAAACACAAGAAGCGAGGGTTGGCCGGAGGAAAAGCAGTTTTAATTCGTGAGCCAGTAAACCGAGAAGATGGCAAACTAGCATCTTAAAGAACCATCTTAAATGTTAAGGTTTTTTAAAGGAAAACTTGGTATGGGAGAGTGGGAGGGGTGTAGGGTGTAGGGTCTGCGTGTCTTGTTTGATGACTATCTTAGATAGTCACCCCTCCCGAGGTCTGATCGGCATTATTTTGACTTGAGCAGATGGTGGTGGACCAATTATTAGCAGTAACTCCCCCTTAGCAGGAGGATTCCACAATGGGGGCTTTGAGCCTGGTTCGTTTCAAGATTAACCTCTGGGATTTCTAGGCAAGATCATAATTAGATAAGCATGTACTGCCAGAGGAGGAGAGTCTCTAGAGAGGGAAGAAATAAAGAGGTGAGAGAGGAGGCAAGGACGAGAAAGAAAGTGTGTGATTTTTAAAACTGAGATCCCCGGTTACAATCTCTGGCTAATGGGACTGTATCTCCCCTTTCATTCTCTTCACTTCTCTTTTTCTCTATTGAACATGCATTGCTTTCATAAGAAAATTATTTATTTTTTATTTGGCTTTAAAAGAAACTTCTAGGAAGTTACTCTACAGGTATTTTTAACTTTTGCTATAAGATTGTCAGAAAAAAAAATAGGCTGAAGATGATAGTGATAAAATAGTTGTCAGCTGAACTGTCATAACTTTCCTGCACTATATTTTTATAATTCCCTCCTCTTGGAAGAAGAAGTGCGCATGTCATAATAAGTTTACATTAGATATTATTTGGGGATTATCAAATCAAGCCAGAGGGAAGACTTATTTTGTTTTGTGTTTTAACGTTAGCAAAAACAGTCTATCTTCCCAAGTCAGGTTGTCTGGTGGTGCTGTGGTGAGCAGCCATCGTCTCTGCACTGCCTCTAACTGGCTTGCGGAGAAGAGAAATGAGTGTGAGGTGACTTGGTGCTTTGGAGACGTTCCCAGCCAGGACAACTCCACAAGGAACAGGCGTGGGATGTGTGTGGACCTGCACCAGGAAGAGGGCAGCTGGCCTGGGACGACTGGCCATTAGAATGAGTGCCATTAGAATTACCTTTTTTTCAAGTTGTCATGAGACTCAACCCTGTTTTTCTGCCTTTTCTCAAGAAAAGAAAGAAGGGAACCTGCAATATTAAGCCGACATCCATGAGGAATTGTCAACCCTCACCCGCCACCAGTTGTGTTCATGGTGAGAGAAACTGTCCAGAGAAAGCCACAGCAGCTCAAATCATCTTGGTTCAAAGTAGTCAATTAAAGTACTATTCACTTTTGTTATAGATTATAGTATGAAAAGTATTTCGTTTGGTACAACACTAACATGTGTTTGCAGGAAGAATTAAAAAAAAAAAATTTGCTAGAAAATTCTTCAAGCTAATCCCAATGGTCTTCTGCAAACCTCCCTTTTATATCAATTTTGCGTAGCTTTTCCAGTTGGCAGATAGATAATGGGATGACTATCCTCATTGATTGCATAACAGAAGCCCACACAGATCCCAGGGAAAGCTCTCCCAGGCTTGGGTGGGCTTTAACATATCATTTGGTATTAGTGATCTTTGAGGGTCTTATCTTCCTGCTAAATAAATCACCCCAGCCCCTTTAAGCCTGGTGTCGTTTGTAATTTTTTAAGTTTCTTTTCTCTTTCTTTCATTTCCAACCAGTCAGCTTCGAATAGGTCAATTTACTCTACAAATCACAGCCCCCAAAGTTACCCAACATAGATGAAATTACAGTAACAATTTTGTTAAATATTCTGGAGGACATTATGTCAAAGTAAACAAGCCAAGCACAGAATGACAAATACTGCATGATCTTACTCACATATAGCAACCAAAAAAGTTCATCTTAAAAGTAGAGACTAGAATGATAGTTACCAGGAGTTGGAGCAGTTGGGGCAGGCTGGGGAGATGTTGGTCAAAAGATTCAAAATTTCAGTTAAATGTGAGGACAAGTTCAAGAGATCTATTGTACAACATGGTGACTACAGTTAATAGTATAAAGTATTCTTAAAAGTTGTTAAGAGTGGACATAAAGTATTTTTACCACACATACAAAAAAAAAAAGATACCTATGTGAGGCAATGCATATGTAAATCAGCCAGATTTAGTCATTCCACAATGTATATACACTTCAAAACATCATGTTGTACATAAGTACATATTATTGTCAAATTTTTAAAAAAACACAAATAATTTTTAAAGCAGGCAAAAATACTCACCTATGTGTAATTTGCTGCTGTAATGCAAAATAAAATTTAAACATGCTTTGGTAAAATATTTTTTAACACACAAGTACGTTGTTACTTTATGCATAATAGCAAATACCAGTCCACATTTGTATAGAGCCAAGTGATATGTAAAACATGCTTTCTCATTTACTGTTGAAAATACAATCTCTACTTACAGAATACTTAGAGGAAGAAAATGCCTCTGATCTTTCAGTGCAAGCTCTCTGTGTTATTTTCTTCTAGAAATATTTATTTGGGCTAACTTAGAAATGTTAAAAATATCTAAAAAGTTTTCTGAATATAAGAAATACTTATTAGTATAGAAAATCTAATTTTGTATTAATTACAGTAATATTATTGTGTTTTGAAAAAACCTAATGCACCTCTATAATTACCTAAATTAAACTTAGGGCATAATTAAGTGCTGGAGAGTTTCATATTTCTTACCTTAAAAGTGAATTTAAATGCTACAGTTAAATATTTTAAAAGACATCCCAGCAAACCTCAATATAAGATTGCAAGTTGGAGATTTCTTTGTTTTCCAGTCTTTACTTCAGGGATTTCATTTTACAATTTCACCTTCTAGAGGTGAGATCCTTACACATTACATAGGCATCTCTGCCAATTTAGATGCTGCATACTCTGCCATCGGACGCTGCACCCATGTGATTTTCAATTTTAATAGGTAATTCAAGGCAGAAAATTACTTTTGAAATTTTTTCAGCAGTTATCATTTCTATTATTTTTGTAATTGTTGTATTACTGTGTGTTCTCTTGTACAATAGGCTACTTACCTGAGACTCAAAGACAAATATGTTTCTCCCCATCCAAATGCATATATTAGATTTGTTATTTTAAAGATACTGAAATGGTTTATTTTTTAAAAAATCTTATTTGTTTGTTTTCTATTCTTTTGTTACTTTCTAGTATTTACTTTGTTACTACTCTATAGTTAGACTATTGTAAATCTTCTCTTAAAAAGCTTATTTTTTAAAGTGTAGAATACTTTTGTTAAAGAAAAATATTTGGTTTATATTTCATTGTTACCAATGTCTTAAAGATTCAACAATTAGACCATTTAACATATTTATGTACTTTTCAGCTTTGCTATTAATGATGAAAAATATGTCAATAAAGATTCATCAGGAATTTACAAACTGAAAATTGTAGTAATAAACAAGGTGGGTTTGAGGGGCAGAAGGAATCCTGTATGATTGGAATTGAATTGAAATTGATTGTATGAAAGAGAGTTTGAGGGTTATAGGAGATGTGGTCAGTGTAGATCTTAGTAAGGGCTTTAATTTTGTTCTGCAAGTGAAGGGGAGTCATTGGAAGGATTTTAAAGGAGTAATGTGATCTGATATTCAAATTCGAAGATCATTGTCAGCTATGTGAAGAAAAGAACAGGGAGAGAGGCTGGTGCAGAAGTAGGGAGCCCAGAAAGGCACTTGCTAGGGAGTTCAGGTGACAAATGGAGATGTTATGGTTTAGACACTAAGAGTTGGAGGAGAAAGGAGTCTAATAGGGAATATATGTTACATAGAGAAATGGAAGAATTTACTGAGGAATACATCTGATTTCTAAAATAAAAATAAAAGTAAAAATCACTCCTAGAATTTTTTTGTCCCAAGAAGAATGAAGAGTATTATCACATATACTCTAGTTGGAGACCCTGTTGGAGAAGTGAGTTTGGGAAAGAGATGCAGAAAAGGAATTTTGCTGTGGATGTAGTAATGTGAAGGTGTTGTTAGATATTAAGTGAGGGATTCAAGCAAGCAGTTGGATATATGAGTCTGGAACCCAGGGATATAGCTGGGCTAGAAAATACATTTGTGAGCAATCGGTGCTTGAGTTGTACTTACAGCCACCATTATGAATGACAACATGTACTATGAGAGAGAATCAGCATGAAGATGGAACAATCCCTGTGTGTTGCTCATTTACATTTTCTTCTAGTGCTTTTCTTATTTTCATTCTCCCTATGTGGTACATGTTTTAGTTGTAGGGAGAAAATATTTAAAGTCAGCTTGTTTTTTTAGCATAAAAACGTGTTTTGCAGGGGTCTGTCCCAAGATGATCAAATAGGAACAGCTCTGGTCTGCAACTCCCAGCGTGATCAATGCAGAAGACGGGTAATTTCTGCATTTCCAACTGAGGTACCTGGTTCATCTCATTGGGACTGGTTGGAAAGTGGGTGCAGCCCATGGAGGGCATGCAGAAGCTGGGCAAGGCATTGCCTCACCTGGGGAAGTACAAGAGGTCAGGGAATTTCCCTTTCTTAGCTAAGGGAAGCCGTAACAGACTGTAACGGGAAAATCAGTACACTGCCACCTAAACACTGCACTTTTCCAAAGGTCTTAGCAAATGGTACACCAGGAGATTATATCCTGTGCCTGGCTCAGCGGGTCCCATGCCCAGAGAGCCTTGCTTATTGCTAGTCCAAGATCAAACTACGAGGTGGTAAGCCTGACTAGGGGAGGGGTGTCAGCCATTGCTGAGGTTTGAGTAGGTAAAACAAAGCGGATGGGAAGCTCGAACTGAGTGGAGCCCACTGTAGCTTAACAAGGTCCATCTACCTCTATAGACTCTATCTCTGCGGGCAGGGCATAGCTGAACAAAAGGCAGCAGAAACTTCTGCAGACTTAAACGTCCCTGTCGGGCAGCTCTGAGGAGAGCAGTGGTTCTCCCAGCGTTATGTTTGAGCTCTGAGAATGAACAGGCTACCCCCTCAAGTGGGTCCCTGACCCCCATGTAGCCTAACTTGGACACACCTCCCCGCAGGGGCCAACTGACACCTCATACAGGCGGGTACTCCTCTGAAACAAAGCTTGCAGAGGAAGGATCAGAGAGCAATATTTTCTGTTCTGCAACATTTGCTGTTCTGCAGCCTCTGCTGCTGATATCCAGGCAAACAGGGTCTGGAGTGGACCTCCAGCAAACTCCAACAGACCTGCAGCTAAGGGACCTGACTGTTAGAAGGAAAACTAACAAACAGAAAGGAATAGTATCAACATCAACAAAAAGGAAATCCACACCAAAACCCCATCTGTAGGTCACCATCGTTAAAGATCCAAGGTAGATAAAACCACAAAGATGAGGAGAAACCAGAGCAGAAAAGCTGAAAATTCTAAAAACCAGAGCACCCCCTTCTCCTGCAAAGGATCACAGCTCCTCACCAGCAATGGAGCAAAGCAGGACGGAGAATGACATTAACGAGTTGACAAAAGTAGGCTTCAGAAAGTTGGTAATAACAAACTTCTCTGAGCTAAAGGAGGATGTTTGAACCCATCACAAGGAAGCTTAACACCTTGAAAAAAGATTAGATGAATGGCTAACTAGAATAAACAGTATAGAGAAGAACTTAAATGACCTGATGGAGCTGAAAACCATGGCATGAGAACTACATGACGCATGCACAAACTTCAGTAGCTGATTCAATCAAGTGGAAGGAAGGGTATCAGTGACTGAAGATCAAATTAATGAAATGAAGTGAGAAGAGAAGTTTAGAGAAAAAAAGAGTAAAAAGAAATGAACAAAGCCTCCAAGAAATATGGGACTATGTGAAAAGACCAAATCTATGTTTGATTGGTGTACCTGAAAGTGATGGGGAGAATGGAACCAAGTTGGAAAACACTCTGTAGGACATTATCCAGCAGAACTTTGCCCACCTAGCAAGGCAGGCCAACATTCAAATTTAGGAAATACAGAGAACACCACAAAGATACTCCTTGAGAAGAGCAACCCCATGACACATAACAGTCAGATTCGCCAAGGTTGAAATGAAGGAAAAAATGCTAAAGGCAGCCAGAAAGAAAGGTCGAGTTACCTACAAAGGGAAACCCATCAGACTAACAGTGGATCTCTCGGCAGAAACCTTACAAGCCAGAAGAGAGTGGGGGCCAATATTCAACATTCTTAAAGAAAAGAATTTTCAACCCAGAATTTCATATCCAGCCAAACTAAGCTTCATAAGTGAAGGAGAAATAAAATCCTTTACAGACAAACAAAGGCTGACAGATTTTGTCACCACCAGGCCTGCCTTATGAGAGCTCCTGAAGGAAGCACTAAACGTGGAAAGGAACAACCAGTACTAGCCACTGCAAAAACATGCCAAATTGTAAAGACCATCAATGCTAGGAAGAAACTGCATCAACTAATGGGCAAAATAACTGGGTAACACCATAATGACAGGGTCAAATTCACAAATAACCATATTAACCTTAAATGTAAATGGGCTAAATACCCCAATTAAAAGACACAGACTGGCAAATTCTATAGAGTCAAGATCCATCAGTCTGCTGTATTCAGAAGACCCATCTCATATGCAGAAACACACACGGACTCAAAATAAAGGGATGGAGAAAGATCTACTAAGCAAATGGAAAGCAAAAAAAAAAAAAAAAAAAATGCAGGGTTGCAATCCTAGTCTAAAACAGACTTTAAACCAACAAAGATCAAAAGAGATAAAGAAGGCCATTATATAATGGCAAAGGGATCAGTTCAACAAGAAGCGCTAACTATCCTAAATATATATGCACCCAATACAGGAGCACCCAGAATTCATAAAGCAAGTCCTGAGAGACCTAAAAAGAGACTTGGACTCCCACCCAATAATAATGGGAGATTTTAACACCTCACTGTCAATATTAGACAGATCAATGAGACAGAAAGTTAACAAGGATATCCAGGACTTTAACTCAGCTCTGCACCAAGCAGACCTAATAGACATCTACAGAACTCTCCACCACAAATCAACAGAGCATACATACTTCTCAGCACCACATCGCACTTATTCCAAAATTGACCACATGGTTGGAAGTAAAGCACTCTTCAGCAAACGTAAAAGAACAGAAATGATAACAAACTGCCTCTCAGACCACAGGGCAATCAAATTAGAACTCAGGATTAAGAAACCCACTCAAATTGCACAACTACATGGAAACTGAACTGGGTACATAATGAAATGAAGGCAGAAATAAAGATGTTCTTTGAAAGCAATGAGAACAAAGACACAACATACCAGAATCTCTGGGACACTTTTAAAGCAGTGTGTAGAGGGAAATTTATAGCACTAAATGCCCACAAGAGAAAGAGGAAAGATCTAAATTCGACACCCTAACATCACAATTAAAGGAACTACAGAAGCAAGAACAAACAAATTCAAAAGCTAGCAGAAGGCAAGAAATAACTAAGGTCAGAGCAGAACTGAAGGAGACAGAGACACAAAAAACCCTTCAAAAAAAAAAAAAAAATCAATGAATCCAGGAGCTGGTTTTTTGAAAAGATCAACAAAACTGATAGACCGCTAGCAAGACTCATAAAGAGATAAAGAGAGAAGAATCAAGTAGACACAATAAAAAATGATACAGGGGATATCATCACCAATCCCACAGAAATACAAACTACCATCAGAGAATACTATAAACATCTCTAAGCAAATAAAATAGAAAATCTAGAAGAAATGGATGAATTCCTGGACACATACACCCTCCCAAGACTAAACCAGGAAGAAGTTGAATCACTGAATAGACCAATAACTGCCTCTGAAATTGAGGCAATAATTAATAACCTATCAACAAAAAAAGTCCAGGACCAGATGGATTCACAGCCGAATTCTACCAGAGGTACAAATAGGAGTTGGTACCATTCCTTCTGAAACTATTCCAATCAATAGAAAAAGAGGGAATCCTCCCTAACTCATTTTATGAGGCCAACATCATCCTGATACCAAAACCTGACAGAGACACAACAAAAAAAGAGAATTTTAGACGAATACTCCCAAGGAACGCTGATGTGAAAATCCTCAATAAAATACTGGCAAACTGAATCCAGCAGCACATCAAAAAGCTTATCCACCATGATCAAGTTGGCTTCATCCCTGGGATGCAAGGTTGGTTCAACATATGCAAATCAATAAACATAATCCATCACATAAACAGAACCAAAGACAAAAACCACATGATTATCTCAATAGATGCAGAAAAGGCCTTTGACAAAATTCAACAGCCCTTCATGCTAAAAACTCTCAATACACTAGGTACTGATGGAACGTACCTCAAAATAAGAGGAGCTATTGATGACAAACCCACAACTAGTATCATACTGAATGGGCAAAATTTTGAAGCATTCCTTTTGAAAACTGGCACAAGACAGGGATGCCCTCTCTCATCACTCCTATTCAACATAGTGTTGGAAGTTCTGGCCAGGGCAATCAGGCAAAAGAAAGAAATAAATGGTATTCAATTAGGCAAACAGGAAGTCAAATTGTCCCTGTCTGCAACTGACATGATTGTATATTTAGAAAAACCCACATTGTCTCAGTCCAAAATCTCCTTAAGCTGATAAGCAAGTTCAGCAAAGTCTCAGGATACAAAATCAATGCGCGAAAATCACAAGCATTCTTATACACCAGTAACAGACAAACAGCCAAATCATGAGTGAACTCCCATTCACAATTGCTGCAAAGGGAATAAAATACCTAGGAATCCAACTTACAAGGGATGTGAAGGACCTCTTCAAGAACTACAAACCGCTGCTCAAAGAATAAAAGAGGACACAAACAAATGAAAGAACATTCCATGTTCATGGATAGGAAGAATGAATATCATGAAAATGGCCATATTGCCCAAGGTATTTTATCAGTTCGATGCCATCACCATCAAGCTACCAATGACTTTCTTCACAGAATTGGAAAAAATTACTTTAAAGTTCATATGGAACCAAAAAAGAGCCCACATTGCCAAGACAATCCTAAGCAAAAATAACAAAGCTGGAGGCATCATGCTACCTGACTTCAAACTATACTAAAAGGCTACAGTAACCAAAACAGCATGGTACTGGTGTCAAAACAGAGAGATAGACCAATGGAACAGAACAGAGGCCTCAGAAATAGCACCACACATCTGCAACCATCTGATCTTTTACAAACCTGACAAAAACAAGAAATGGGGAAAGGATTCCCTATTTAATAAATCGTGCTGGGAAAACTGACTAGCCATACATAGAAAGCTGAAACTGGATCCCTTCCTTATACTTTATACAAAAATTAATTCAAAATGGGTTAAAGACTTAAATGTTATACCTAAAACCATAAAAACCCCATAGGAAAACTTAGGCAATACCATTCAGGACATAGGCATGGGCAAGGACTTCATGACTAAAACACCAAAAGCAATGGCAACAAAAGCCAAAATAGACAGATGGGATCTAATTAAACTAAAGAGCTTCTGCACAGCAAAAGAAACTACCATCAGAGTGAACAGGCAACCTACAGAATGGGAGAAAATTTTTGCAATCTACCTATCTGACAAAGGGCTAATATCCAGAATCTACAAGGAACTTAAACAAATGTACAAGAATAAATCAAACAACCCCATCAAAAAGTGCGCAAAGATATGAACAGACACTTCTCAAAAGAAGACATTTATGCAGCCAACAGACACATAAAAAATGCTCATCATCACTGGCCATCAGAGAAATGCAAATCAAAACCACAATGAGATACCATCTCACACCAGTTAGAATGACGATCATTAAAGTCAGGACACAGGTGCTGGAGAGGATGTGGAGAAATAGGAACACTTACACTGTTGGTAGGAGTGTAAACTAGTTCAGCCATGTGGAAGACAATGTGGTGATTCCTCAAGGATCTAGAAGTAGAAATACCATTTGACCCAGCAATCCCATTACTGGGTATCTAGCCAAAGGATTATAAATCATGCTACTGTAAAGACACATGTACATGTATGTTTATTGTGGCACTATTCACAATAGCAAAGACTTGGAACCAACCCAAATATCCATCAATAATAGACTGGATTAAGAAAATGTGGCACATATACACCATAGAATCCTATAAGCCATAAAAAAGGATGAATTCACGTCCTTTGTAGTGACATGGATGAAGCTGGAAACCATCATTCTGAGCAAACTATTGCAAGGACAGAAAACCAAACACCGCATGTTCTCACTCATAGGTGGGAATTGAACAATGAAAACACTTGGACATCAGGTGGGGAACATCACACACCAGGGCCTGTCACGGGGTAGGGATATGGGGGAGGGATAGCATTAGGAGATATACCTAATGTAAATGGGTGCAGCAAAGCAACATGGCACATGTATACATATGTAACAAACCTGCACATTGTGCACATGTACCCTAGAATTTACTAAAAAACACGAAAAACTAGCCGGGCGAGGTGGCGGGTGCCTGTGGTCCCAGCTACTTGGGAGGCTGAGGCAGGAGAATGGCGTAAACCCGGGAGGCGGAGGAGCTTGCAGTAAGCCGAGATCACGCCACTGCACTCCAGCCTGGGCGACAGAGCGAGACTCCGTCTCAAAAAAAATAAAAAATAAATAAATAAATAAATAAATAAATAAATAAATAATAAAGTATAATTTAAAAAAAAAATGTTTTGCTTCACTTTTCTTTTCACATCTATTCTTATTTAACACTTCCCTTAGGGGCAATGCTAAAATTCCCAGGTTGAATTTTCCCTTATTTCTCTTAATTTTGTCACGTAAAAGACAATCTGGATTTAGATAAGGAGAGAGTTTATTCAAAAAGACTATTGCAGCGGAAGGAGAGGATTGTTGCCTAAGGGAAAGCCAACATTGCAAGAGGGAGAGCACGCCAAGGGTAAGATCTGAGGGTCTCAACTTTCAAGAAGAAAGGGCTTTTCTTATATAGGGAGGGAAAAACAAGATTAGAAATAACTGGGCCTCTTGGAATTAAGGGAGTCCCAGGAGTGAAAAGCAGATTGGTCAAGATCTTTTCCCTGAGGTCAGTTGATTCTTTCAGAGCGTTTGTAAAGACGGGTTGATCCACTTTCTGTTGCTGCTTAAGCTCAAAGGTGAGTTAAAGGCCAGGGGCCTGGAGGAGGCATTCATCCTGACTCAAGTTTGGTCAAGTTAGTCGGCACTTTGTCCAGATTGGTGGAGACAAACAGTTCAGCTAATCACTTGGCAGACAAAAACTGAGGATTTAGAGGACCTGCGTCTGGCCTGGTCACAGATATACAAGGGGGTTTTATCTAAATCATATGGAGTAGGGTGGTTCTTTACAATGATATGACTCACAAGGATGGGGTTGTTTCTTAACCACTGCTTTCCAGGAGCGCAGACTCCCGTAAAGTGCAACATTGTCTATTTCAATATAATGTTTTCTTTTTATTTTTCGTCTGCATCTTTATTCTGGGAGAAAAGTCTAGGGATTGTTCTTGACACTGCTGATTCTTTTCCATACTGTCCAATTTGCATTTTTATTCAATTTCCAATAAGAATTTTAAGTTTGCAACTGCATTTTCTATTTCCTTAAGCTTTGGGGGATGATGTAATCATTGATTTGTCTATCTGTCTCATTCTATTTTAGGCTTGCCTTTTCGATCTCTTTTATAGAAGCTTTGTCTTGAATCCTATCGTATACACTAGGACACTGTACATTTTATTCCGTCATTTCCAGTAAACATTCAGAGCTATGCCTTTCCTCTGACTCTCCAGAATAAAGCTTGGATTTCTCATGTGTTTTATAAATCACCTGGTTTATTTTTAAAACTTTTATTATTTTTTCCCTTTATCCAACCACTGATGACTTGTGCTGGGTTCTGCTCTTTTTTTCCATTGCTTGTTGTCAGAATCCTCTTTTTAAATCCAAAACTAGGGAGCAGGTTTGTTAAACACATACTTCAATTTTCACTCTGTAACCTACTTTCCCAGAGTAAGACTTACCTTATGCTTGGTTCTCTGACACTTTCAAACATTGACACATATATGGAGAGTGTGGAAATGTACTCGAATTATTGATTTTCCTTCCCCTGTCTCCTTCATAGGTATTTGTCAAGATGTGATTCGACACCGATACTCAATCTGCCAAATTTCTGATTTACTAGTTTTCTGTGAGATAGTCCACGGATTCAAAATGCCAAATTTATGTTTCAGAGATAGTACTGCTTTGGGTTTGGCTGGTAGGGACCATGAATCCCATAAGCCAAGGATACTGTAAGAAACAAATGACTGATGAAACTACTATCTTTCAGACGGACAAGACTAAGATAATAACACTCTAGTCATTGCTGCAGTATAATTCCCGCTTCCATCATTTTGGTTATATCATTAGTGGGTTAGGTTCTTTTAGATTTTTGGAGTAAGTTAAATTATAATTTTAACTTCTCATGTTATACTGCTTCTTTTTGTCATACTCTTTAACACATTTTTAGTCTTTTTTATTTTAAAAGGTCCAGCTGGCAGGGAGGTGGGAATTATGCTTAAAGGAGGCTGGAGACTGTGCTGGGAACAGTCAGCTATCCTCCACTTCAAACCGAAAGCTAATATTTACTCAATATGAGTGGAAGGGAATATTGAAACTATGCTGCACAATAATCCCCTCTCAGCCACACATATAATTTAAATCAAACCACACCAGAATCATGGCAAATTGGGCTACACTTTTTAATGTACTAATACATTATTCAGTAGCAAGTTAAAACTTGAGAGAATGCATTTTAACAACTTTTAGAACTATTTAGTCAATTGCGGTAGCAACATGCCTAGATTGTATCTACTCACTCAAACTGAAATAAAGGAATTGGAGAAATTTGTAAAGCGTTGAAGCAAAGTAATAACCTTTCAGAAACACTAGCATAAATAGGCTTTGTCTCACCTTCCAACCCAACTGGTATTGTAGTCATTTAGTCTTTGCCATTCACATCATTTTATCTCTTTTAAGACTATCTCTATAGTGCTTCTTTTTCAAATATTTTAGTCCAATATTCCATGCTGGCATCAAATTACCTGATAGGAATAAAATAAAATGCTGTCAAAATATATAACAAATACTGTGGCTGAATTTTCTAGAAGTTTTTCTTGAGTTATAATTTTCACAGTATAATACAATTATTATTATGCAATTAAAGCAAATGAGTAAAAATAATTTAGTATGAATTTGATGACTACATTTTAAAAATTTGATTTATAGCCTTCTGTATATGCTTTTTCATATAAAGGTAAGTGTCAGGTTGATACTTAAACAGACCCAAGAATGTTCTGGTTAATCATGGATGCATTAATATTTAAACAAGTTCTGATTGATTTGATATTTACATAGAAGTTGTGTATTTAAAGAGTGTCAAGATGTTCAATAGACGACCTTACAGGATTTATTGTCAACAATACCACTACAAGATGGATTGACTTCTTATGGTGATTTTAGCTATTATCTGTCCACAACTTAAGCCACACACAATTACTTCTGATTTTTTCCCCTCCACACTCTGTTTTACTTTTGCTTTTATTTCCATAGTAACCAGCTAGCACAGGACTGTTCAAACAGTTCTGTCAGCCTCAAATCTCTTGCCAAGTTACTCTGCTGACAAGATACTACCTTTATCATATGCATGGCTCAGTTTTCTATTGAGTTCTGTTTCTGGTTATTTAATGTGCATCAAATTTTCTTTTTTTTTTTATTTCAAAAGGTACCATATTAAACATTTAACAGTTAAATCCATTTATTATAGCAGCGAATTTTATTTTTCAAATTTAATAATGCTTCTTCATATATTGAATGTGTGAGTATCTTTTAATCAAGATAAATAGGCTTCATTTAATCTTTGAACATCTAATATGTTTTGGAATGTTAATAGTTATGAACATATTTAAGTTAGGATTATTGCACTCTGAAAACCATATTTTGTGGGGGAAAATGTCATGAAAGTAATTATTTTAAAATAAGATTTTGAAATGTAGACTGTACAAATTATGATTGATTTATAAGAGAGAGAAAGATTTATTCTGATTCAGGAGGAACCTCTGCATAAATGAGCACTTTCCAGAAAAAAAATCTTAAGGGAAGATACTTAAGAAGAATAATAGAATCACAGAAGACAGGAGACTGGGAAAAGTCCTAGGTGTTCAGAGAAAATAAGAGACATAATGTTCCTAAAGTAGATAATAATTGGCGTGTTAGATGCTTGAAAATAATTTAACATAGAGGCCTAAATGAAACTGCAGTTTGTGAGCAGAATATTTTTCTAAAGGTAAGAAACTGCCTGGATTAGGCAATCAAGAGCCAAAACATTCCTGAAGAAAGGAATCAAAACGTGTTTTGAAAAAAATAATGGCAACAATATGGGGAATGGGATTCAAGAGAAGAGTGTGTACAGAGAACACATTTGGAAACAGCTATGTGGTTTAAGGAAGAAGTGGTGGTGGCCTGAACTACAATGTTCCACGCAGATATGAAGAGTAAGAAGAGATTTGAAAGATATTTGAGGTATAGAAGCTCCATTACTCATGTGCAGATGGGTAAGGAAGAAAGAAGAATCAAGAATGAAGTAGCTTTGACACTTAGGAGTGTGGGCATGCCTTCAATGGATGAAAGGATACTAAGGGGAGATTTCTGGGAGTGGGGAGTGAAAAAGTCTTATTATTTTGGTTTCATATTTTCCAGGTGGCCTAAGTTTTCTTTTTCTTTTCTTTTTTTTTTGAGACGGAGTTTTGCCCTTGTTGCCCAGGCTAGAGCGTAATGGCGCAATCTCGGTTCACTGCAACCTCCACCTCCCAGGTTCAAGCGATTCTCCTGCCTCAGCTTCCCGAGTAGCTGGGAATACAGGTGCACACCACCATGCCCAGTTCATTTTTGTATTTTTTTATTTTTATTTTTTGGTAAAGATAGGGTTTCACCACGTTGGCCAGGCTGGTCTCCAACTTCTGACCTCAGGTAATCTGCCCTTTTCAGTCTCCTGAAGTGCTGGGATACCAGGCGTGAGTCACCGCACTTGGCTGGCCTAAGGTTTTTTAAGCAGTCATGAATATCTGTGTTGTGCTTTAAGACTAGCATTCTGATATTAGCTGTTATTAGTGTCTTCTTGGTACCCAAGGTTTGTTTTAATCAGGCATGGAAAGGCACTTAGACTCAGAAAAGAAAGAAGTTTTGATTATTCTCATGGAATAATCAAATTCTAGAGAATCCCCCCTAGAAAGGGAGACAGTGCACCCTACAAGGCCACCAAGTGAGATGGGAAGGCAGAGAGGTAAAAACTGTAGACATCTGCCTTTACTCTGGTTTCCCCTAGGAGAAATGGGCAAGGCCAGAAAAGCAAACTGAACAGCTTTAGGATTGGATAGCTCTAGTATTGGTTAGTTTCAATGATTTCTGCAGGCTCTGAGCTGCAGGAGTGGTCCTAGCTGTCTAATACCTGACGCTGGTGTGCCAGAATTAGAATGCCCAATAAAAAGAGGCGTTTGGGGTATGGACTCTGGATGGGTAATGGTGTGCTCTCGGGAAAGTTCTTTGCTGTCTCTAGGAATTAGCTAGCCTTGGAAGTGATAGCCCTTCCAGTCAGGAGAGCCCCAGATGTCAAAGCATCAAGAATACAGAAAATAAGAAAATATTGGCCAGGTGTGGTGGCTCATGCCTGTAATCTCAGCACTTTGGGAGGCCGAGGCAGGCGGATCATGAGGTCAAGAGATCAAGGCCATCCTGGCCAACATGGTGAAACCCCATCTCTACTAAAAATACAAAAAATTAGCTGGGCATGGTGGTGGACACCTGTAGCCCCAGCTACTTGGGAGGCTGAGGCAGGAGAATTGCATGAACCAGGAGGTGGAGGTTGCAGTCAGCCAAGGCTGCGCCACTGCACACTCCAGCCTAGTGACAGAGCGAGACTCCATCTCTTTCTTTTTGGATTTCTTTCTTCTCAATATATAAACTCTCCTCAAAACATCACATTTACTTCAATGACTTTAGTTCATTGTATTAACTATATATATGTTGTATTAACTATATATTATATTAACTATATATACTAACTATATATATTGTATTAACTGAATATATTGTATTAACTATATATATTGTATTAACTATATATATTGTGTTAACTATATATATATATAGCTAATTGTCATTTGGAGAGGCATGGCCTGAAAAAGAGGGCTCATCAGCACAACCAGAGACAGAGGCACTCAACTCCTTTCTTACCACTTTAACAACAAAGTAATGAAATATCTGCAAAAGGACACCAAAGAAATACAATTTTTTAAAAATGCTATGACTGGGCATGGTGGCTTACAATTGTAATCCCAATGTTTTAGGAAACAGAGGTAAGAGGATCACTTGAGGTCAGGAGTTCACAACCAGCCTGGGGAACATAGAAAGACCCTGTTCCTATAAAAAAAAAAAAATGAATAAACAAATTACCATGCATAATGACCTGCACTTGTAATCCCGAAGAAACTCCCAAAGAAAGCTATATCTGCTATGAAAATGTGAGCTTCATGTTGAAAGACTATCTGTATGTAGTTATGATGCTTAAGAATATTTCTGCTTGGCTGGGCGTGGTGGCCCACGCCTGTAATCCCAGCACTTTGGGAGGCCAAGGTGGGCAGATCATGAGGTCAGGAGTTCAAGACCAGCCTGGCCAATATGGTAAAACTCCTTCTCGACTAAAAATACAAAAATTAGCCAGGCATGGTGGCGCATACATGTAGTCCCAGGTACTCGGGAGGCTGAGGCAGAATTGCTTGAAAACCCAGGAGGCGGAGTTTGCAGTGAGTCGAGATCATACCACTACACTCCAGCCTGGGAGACTCCATCTCCAAAAAAAAAAAAAAAAAAAAAAAGAACATTTTTTCTTTAGATCTCTTTGTTGTTTTGTACAGACTAAATTTTATGCGGCAGAAATAGACAATCAAGTACCAGTCCTGTAGTCATCGTCACTCAAAGATCTAGGCTGACAGAGGCGTCATCCCAATAAGCACCTCCAGGGTCTCTAGAGCAGTGAGAATGGACCACAGCAGCCTGATGGATGTCACTTCACTCATATCTCACTGAATAAGACAAGCTACACGGCCACATGATCTTCAAAGAATGATTGTGCAATCCTGCGCAGTGCGTAAAAGCTGGGAAGCTGGGACTATTTGGTAAACAGAAGAACGATATCTCGGCCTACTTTTCTGGCAGCAAATATTCTGCTCACTTGTGCTCTCACAGGAGAATGCCCTCACTCACTTTGTAAAGGAGACAATCCCCAAGTGTTATCATACGCCATGCTGCAGGAGCAAGATACCCCAATTTCAGTAGTTAAAACAGCAAAGCTTTACTGCTTACGTGCACTCTCCGTCCAGAGGTGGATGGGGCTCTGCTCCAAATTGTCCTGATCCTCAGGCCCAGCCTGATGTGAGTCACCATCTGGAACATTGATAGTCATAGTAGAAACATGTATTCTCGGGGCTGCAGTCAAAATGGACACATTTTGTGTCCTCAGCAAATGCAGGGAAGGGATTCCTACATTTTCCAAGGCCCAAGAAGTCTCAGAAGTAGATAATAGGGGGAATGGTGGGGAGTGAGGAGCAGGCACCCTTGTTGGAAAAATGTGGGGTGAAGGAAGGAACCCCCATCAGAGGTTTTGCAGACACTGGGACTGGTACAGGCTGTGGCCCCCTTATCCCACAGAACCCCAAATTTAGAAGGCTGAGAAGAATGTTGGCTCACTCCTGCATCTCCATCCAAGTCCCAGAAAGCAGCCTAATAAAGACACTTCAGAGATGGTGGTCAGAGTCCCTCCCTGCAGACTCAGACTCAGCACCACCCCTCATCCACACAGACCACCACCAGCAACCCAGGGCTGCAATGGCCTCCCTCTCCCACTCTATCTGTCCCCCATCTCCCCCAACTCTAATCCTTTGCTTCATCAAAAGCTCACCTCATTTCACTTCCTCCCAGTTTTTCATTACTGCCTGAGTTCTTTGAGCCCACACATTCTCCTCCTTCCATTTATCATATTTAGGTTTGTATTTGTTGGAACTTCTGCAGAGAGAGATGTTACTCAGTAACTATGAAACTGAGAAGAGTTAAGATTTGAAGGGGATACCTTCGACTTTTCTCAACAACATGGCATCTATTCTTTATCTTTCCTGAATGATGCCCTTTTAATATCTGGACAATCTTTTAATTTCAATGAGTCATCTTCTACTCTTTTTAAAGTCAAGATGTTGTATAAGGTGGTTGTTGAATCCTACCTTTGACATAGGTTGCTGGCTTCAGGAAGCTAAGTGGTGATCTGAGAATCATCCAGCTCTGCAGAATGCTGAATCTCTTGTGGGAGAAGCATTTGAATGTTGGCTCTTGGCTCTTCAATGCTACTCATTTGAACGTTGGCTCTTCAATGCTACTCACTGTGGTCATCTTAAGAATACCGACCTAGAAGGTGAATACAGCCATGAATGTTTAACTCCAGGTACAAAAACCACCAAATAAAGGATAGCAAGGTCACTGAAATCCATACTCACAGCGAGTCAAGGGCTGGGACAGGTCCCAAAGTGTTTGTGTAGGTTTTCAGAATCGTAAGGTTTTAGAAGGTTATGAATCACTATGATTGAGGAGGAAAGTATATTTCTGAGGATTAAAAATGAGATTCAAGTGAGAAGTAAAAAGCTTCGGTCAACAAGAATGCAGGCATGTGGCGATAGTTTCCCTTCTTTGTCAAAGTTGGCGTATATCACATCTTCAGTCAACTTGTTTTAAAATCTGTAAGGCTCATGGGTGTCTGTAGTCACCATATTACTTCAGTAAGCAGAGAAGAACTGGACAACTGAGAGACAGCTCTTCTATTATTAAAGCTATTGCTACTTGCTGTGTGATTTTCATGAAATTGTAAGAAATCTTATTAAAATCTTGTCACTTTACTGATCACTAAACATATAGTAGTTACTGAATACATTATTTTCAGAGCTTCCAAATAAAATCTCAACTCCTTTCATACCAGTAAGGTCTTTACATTGCTGATCTGGGGAATTTACATGAGGCCAACTTTTTACTACCCAGGCTACTTTCCTTAACCTAGCTCCAAAAGGTGTTACCTTCCCCCGGTGTGGCTGCTGCATTGCAAAATCACACTCACAGTGAATATAATTTGCAGAGTTTTACAGTAGCTTTGGGGAAATTAAAAAGCAGATTTCGATTACATTTTGTGACTTTCAAGCTTTAAAGATCTTATCAAGAATTAAATTAGGCTAACTTTCTCCAATTTTTTTTTTTTTTTCTTTTTAGGGAGCATGCATTGAAGTGGTTATTTTCTGTAGTGGTTGGGATAAAAACATCTTAATTCAGGTGTTTTAAAGGGTGATAAAACTGACCCTGCATGTTATAGACCAATCAGCTTCATTAATGCTGCAGTTAAATTGCACATGAGAATTTTACTGCAGTAGTTGGAGCTGATGAAAAAATTTAAAAGGACAGATCTAATATGTTAATGGCAGTTAGGTAGTTTCCCAAATATCCCAAAGCAAAGCAATTTTTCTTGTTGAGCATTGATCTTGTCTTCACTTATATTTCAGTATATTTATTCAAAGCAAGATGACAGGCAAAATGTAATTTGTGTAACTGTCACAGACAAGACTCGCTTTTGTTGGAATCCCAGCCTGAGCTACTTGCAGTGACCTCTGATTGCTTTCTGGTCTTCACTCAGGGCTCAAGACAAGATATTAAAAATTCACAGCTTAGTGAACAATAAAGTATTATTTGAGAGGGATTGAAAAGCCTTGCTTCCACTTTATTAATGTGTACCTGATTTGCTTAGACAAATGTATTTACATACACATCCGCATGCATGACAGTAAGTATTTGTCTCTGAGTGAATGCTTATATTCATGTACAGCCGACACTTGGAAGTGATTACAATGTGTCCAGGATTGTTTTAATCACTTTGTATGTATTCATTCCTTCAGTGCTCAAAAGAAGCAGCCTCTCAGTGCATGAGCCCGTGTATCTATTAATAGCACATGAATGTAAGGAAAATGAGCCTGGGCTGTAGAGATCTAATCTGGAGTGTGCACACACCTTCTGAACAGCTTCCACGGCACACCTGCTGCATCATCTCCAAGAGTGGGGTATCAGCAATTGTATTTTTAACAAATTTTCAGGTAATGTTGGTGCTTACCAAAATTTATAAATCACTGTGTCACACAGACATTGTCTTGTTTTTCTTATATTATTTTCTTAATAGGAATTCTAAAACTGGTAGTTAACAGTTTTCGTGTCATGACATTTGGTGACTTCAACTCAATCTTTTCTGACATTTCAGTAGTTTTCAGATTCACTCTGCACACAGTAATCATGTCTTAAAGATTAACTACTCCACACTCTAGAAAGCTGTTATCACTGATAATATACTCCCACTACTGATAACTTTCTTTTCAACCTTTATAAGTTTTTCACTGCATCCCCTTATAAAGACCTCCCTTCCCCTGTATAATATCATTCTGCGTGGCCTGGTCCATTCTCACTTAAGTCCACTTTCCTGTTTTTAATCATCTAGGAACAAAGGCAGTTCCCACGCACCCCCATCCCAGATGGGACCCTCGCCTTGTCACATGATTCTGTGGCCAGGTAATGTTTTTCTCATGGTCCGTTGTAAGACTCTGCCGCTCCATCACTGGCCTGTGTCACTCTGTCAAGCATAGCATTATGGTCCTTGTAGAGGCTGGTCCATCTTTTATGAAGAGATAATCAGCTTTACATATCTACAGGTGTTCTTCCCTATCAGGTGAGATTATAGGAAAACAAAACAAAACTGGGCCCTTGTTACCTCCAGTATCAGTTCCCTCTTCCCAGCTGGTGAAAGCACGCAGCTAAGTCCTGACACTCTGGATGGAGAACTCTGATCTATGCCAGGCTCTGTTTCCTCACGTGCCAGGGATTCCAAGCTTTCTCTTCCCAGCATGACGTGGGGTTGTTTATCTGCCATTTCAGGCTTGGGAGAGAATGAACAGTTTCCAGGCCGATTCACCCCTAGGAAATACAAACGGACACTTTCTTTAAGATCTTTTTAGTTTCTTTTTCAGATTTATTTGTACCGACAGTTTCATTGTAACATCCTTGGAACTAACTTTTAACCGGGTGGCACAAAAAAAAGGTATTTATTACATTTTTATTGCTAGGTATAGATTTTTAGAAGCAGAGATTATAAAATATCAAGAATTGGATTCCAGCTCCAATTCTACATTTCCCTGATGCCATAATGTTAAATGGAGCTAAATGTACATACATCTCTTATCTATAATGTGTGACTCTGGAGAGTCTATGTCAAGGTCAATAAAGGGCATAGTCATCCATAAATGGAAGTCATATATGTCACGTTATTGGAGACATCCCTAAATGGCAGTTAGTTAGTTTATTTTATGGTGTATCACAGAACGGTAGAACTTGGAGGGACATTTTAAGATAATTTCTTCTGATACCTTTATTTTAAAGATAAGGAAATGAAGTACAGGGAAATTACAGTATTTGCCCAAGGCTAGAGAACTACCTAATTACTATTTTCCATAAATAGTAATTATATTTAAAATCTATATTTAAAACTTGCCTCCATTTTCCTGCAGAGAGAAGGCATGCAAAGGGAGTTTATAACTCATAAAGTAGGAGAATACAGGGGTGTAAGTAAACATGAAAATTGTTGCTGAAAAAGATTGGGGAATTTTCAAACTCATAATTTACTCATGCTCTATCATTCTTTTTTAATTTTAGGAATATGAATTAAAATCCTATTTTCATATACCTGTATATGTAAATGCAAATAAACCTGTATATGTAAATACTCAAGCAGACAGGTTACCCAGAGACAGGTTAACTCTGTAAGAGTTATGGTTGTCTATTACATTTAGACAATGTAATTAGTCTATTACATTTTTTGTTGAATATAACAGGGCAGCGGGGGAATCTGAGAGCTGGTGACAGTTGTAGTGTCTGGTAAGTACTTACCTTCTCAGTAGGATAAGGGAAGCTGGCCATAGAACCACAGGACAAGATTTCCAATACTAGCTCTAAGAAGACCATGCGCCAAGGTGAGATGAAAACAATTTGTTAGAATTTAAGGCTGTTTCTAGATAGCTTTTCTTCTTGAAGTTAAATGAAAACATACCTGCATAATTATGATCTGCTTCTTCCTTTTCTTACAAACAAAACTTTCCATATGAAGTTATTTAGTCCTAAGTCTCAGCTTGTAAGCTTCAGCAAATCATTCTGTGTCTTTGAGTCTCAGCTTCCTCATGTAAGAATTAATTGAATAAGTGCATATACATCACTCAGAGCAGCACCTCACAAAGTGTGTGTGATCTCCATTATCTGCCATAATACTTGGTAGCTTGAGTAGTAATAGCAGAACTGTCCACAGGCATAAGTTCTCAAGGAAACATTAAGTTCCTTGGAAAAGAAATATTTTAAATTGGCTTATGTTTGTTTTTCACTTGTTTTACTTCACTTATATTCTACCATTTGGCAGCTTCTCTGACCAACCTTTTTTACCGTAAATTATCATCTCTTTCCTGCATTCACATTAATGATGTCTTGGAGTTTCCAGGACTATTTACAATAGACTATTGTGTGACATTGATAAAGCAGGCATCATAGGAAGAAAACAGGTGTGGGAGTAGATAGCAGCAGTAAGTAGATAAAGAGTACAGTTTTGAAAATGTTGAGATGAAAAGCTCATTGAAAATCTGCATGGGCTTTGTCCTACAGGTCATCTGGAATTTGTGTCTGTGGCTCAGACGAAAAATCAGGATTAGAGTAATGGCTTCCTCTCAAGTTATTATTACAGATACAATATTTTTATTTGTGGAAATGAATACAATCATAACCAAGGAAGAATAGACAGAAAAGAGAAAAGCACCAATTTCAAAATATTAAGATTGAATTGGCCAAACAGGTAAAAGGAGAAAGACGATAGTACAACGTCATCATTTCAGGATGTGGGGAGTAGACCACAGTAACCAATGCTCAGGAAACGGAACTGTCATCTGGATTACGCTTTCAAGGATTAAGGATGAAACTTTGATAAAAAATTTTCCCAATTCTGTAATTTCTGTAAGGTTTTACAGATAGGTAAGAAATGTACAGAAAGGGAAATAGTTAAGAAATATCAGAAATTTACTTAAATATCTGAGAAGAAAAAAGTATGAGAACTTGCAGCATGACTTTCAAGAAGAAGCAGAGAAGCGTAGGTACTCACTATGTATTTATTGCTTTTAAAGTATTTTTATTTATTTCTATGCAATCTTTCCCATTGGCTGTAGCGTTTGCATGTTTTTGGATCCCCTATTTGGGATCCCATGTTTTCATATAACATTCTGTGCGTTGCACAAAACGTAGTCTTCAGCAGCCTTTTAAATCTTTTTGTTTAGGCTCATTGGGGATTAGACATAATTAACAAATGTGGCTGAGTGGATGCAAACACTACAATGTCTCCAGGTCCTACTGAATATAGCTGTTATTGTCTCTGCTATAATTATATCTATATACTCACATGTTTCTTTCCATTCAGAACTTACACATTTATTCTAGTCTTTCATCTAAAAAGTATTTATTGAGCATCTTCTAAGCATTTTTGGACCTCTGATTCTAATAAAGAAATAATAGATAACTCAGATCAAATCTCCCATTCACAATTAAAAATCTTGAAAAAAAAAATACAAAGCCATCTACTGGATTGCATGGGAGAGCTAACACATTATGGAGGCATAACTGGCTATGATCTGGGGAAGGATTAAGAAAAGGCAAACTAGCTCATGATGTGGTGCCACTTTGGGGCAATGGGATTTTGCTTGCTCCAGAATGAACAAAAATGAGAGGATCAAAGCTTGCACAGAACTTTTGATAACCTCTGGAGTACTGGAGGAAGAGACTGTAATCTAGAACCTCCCCAAATGTCAGCTCTATGGTTAAAACTCTCCGCTTTGGGCTGGAAATTCCTGGTGAAAAACCTCTGATTTCGTGAGGACAAGGGTAAGGCAGACACTCAGAGACTGCAGCTCATGTTTAAATCATCTCACTTTCTGAAATTGAATCAAGCTGCTTCTGGATTATTGGCTACTGAGGAGCCTGATGGAAGTACAGAGAAATTCTCTGTTGAAGGAGGAAATATCCTAGTTTCCGAATTATTTCTGCAAACGATTTTGGAAATTAAATGTCTATTTTAAAATAAAAAATATCCAAAGAAGATGAAGAGATGACAACAAGGAAACCAAAGGAAACAAAATAGACAGCAGATAAGACACATAACAAAAAAGCAAGCTTTCAGGGGCTCCAGATATGAGGTTATTAGATACAAACTTTAAAATATATGTATTTAAAGAACTGAAACAAGATGGAGGACTTTGGTAAACAGTAAGACTCTATAAAACTATAAGCAAAGTAACAGAACTAAAAAAAATAACTAAAATTAAGAACTAATAGGTACATTCTACAGCAGCATAGACACATTTGCAATAATAATAAATTGAAAAATATACCCAAAAATTGTTCATGATGGAATACCAAATGGTGAAAGACAGTAAGAAACATAAGAAAGAGTGTAAGAATTCTAATATACATTTCGCTGAAGTCTTAGAAAGAGAAGCAGGACTAAGAGGTGGAAACAAATTTTTGAAATATAAGAATTTTCTAAAATTGAAAGATGACATAAAGTCAAATATTCAAGTATCACTGTGAATAGCTGGCTGAAAACATGAGTAAATAGAACTGAGATGATTATGTAGACCCTGTAGAAAAGTAAAAAGGAAGAAAACATTTAAATTTATAGCCAGAAACAGAAAGAGAAAATACTATCTTCAAATGTAAAACAAACTGATAGCTAGATTTTCACAGATGGAAACTAGAAAAAAATAGAATTATATTTATAAGGATCTGGGGAAAATGGCCTACCTAGAATTACATTGCAAATGCATATATCTTTTAAGAATGAAATGGAAATAATGACATTTTCATATTAACGAAAACTAAGAGAATTCGTCATCATCCGACCCACGGTAAAATAAATACACACGAATTTCTTCATGCTAAAGTCAAATGACTGGCAGGAAGGTCAGAGATATAGCAAGGGATAAATAAAATGAAAATAATGAATAGCTAAATCTAAGTAAAACCGAACAAAACAAAATGATTTTCTGTTGGGGCATACACACAGGCACATGCATATATAAAGGGAGATCTCTGTCTCTTTCTCTCTCTCTCTTTACACACTGAGAAAATACAAAGCATTTGAATGGAGAGTACACAAAGCACTTTTACACTGAATAATAAGACAAGGAATATAATTTGTAAAAGTGTGAAAAATATTTAAATACATATTTTACCAAAGATATACTAATGGCCAATAAACAAATCAAAATATCCTCAACATTATTTGTTGTTAAGGAAATGCAAATTATGATAATAATGAGATATAGATGCATTGTATTGTATGTCAATTATGTCTCAGTATCCTGTTTAAAACTATAAAAAAAATTAAATGGGCTAAATACTGTTATTTAAAAGCATGTAAACCAGGCTAAATAAGAAAACCAAATCATACTATATAATATTTAATGAAATACATCCATCATGTAAAGATACATAAAAAATGAGAAGGAAGTATGGAAAAGCTATCATATATAAATAACCAAAATAATTTTTTAAATAACTGCCAAATGAACCCAATTAAGGTAGAAGGAAGGAAATAACACGGGAAAGAAGAGGAAAATAAAACAAAAAAAAATACGAACATGTATGGTATTTTGCTAAAGCAGTCCTTGGAGAGACATGCATAGCTTTGAAAACTTCTATCAGGAAGTAAGTAAAATGTCAAGCCAATATTCTAACTTCCACTTTAAGAAACTAGAACAAATAAAGCTAATTAAACTCACAGTAAGTGGAGAAAAGGAAATAGAAATTAGAGGAAAAAAGAACTAGGAATAAAAATTATGAAGAAAATTAATAAAATAAAATAAATAAAACAAAATTTACAAATGTTTAGCTATATTGAGCTAGAAAATAAAAAGAATAAGACACAAGTTTCCAAATATCAGAAATAAAGAAGGGGACATCACTACTGACTGTATGCATTTTAAAAATTATAAATGAATATATTGAATCATTCAATTAGACACCTAAAATAAAATGATAAACTCTAAGAAAAACACAAATTAGCAAAACTAACATTCAAAGAAATGAAGAATATGAATATACATATATCAAATATCATTTAATTAATAGTTAAATTTTTTCCTGCAAGAAAATTCCAGGTCCAGACATCTTCACCAGTAAATGTTACCAAATATTTAAAGAACAGATTAATAACAATCTTTCAGAAATTCCATCAAAAAATGGAGAACACTTCCCAACTTGTTCTACAAGGCCAGTATTACCTTGATACTAAAGACAGACAAAGGCATTACAAGAAAATAAAGCTACAGATACCCAGCCCAAACAAAGACATATGTAAAATCTTTAACAAAATATTAGCAAATAAAATTCAATATCTTAGACAAAGGACTGTAAATCATTAACAAATGTCCTGTATCTCGGGAATGCAGAGTAAATTTCACACTTAAAAATCACTTAATGAAATGCACAACACAGGCGGGAATGAAATAAAGGACAAACACTACACGGTCATCCCAATAGATGAAGAAAATGCTTTTGAAACATAAAAAACCATTCGTGAGAAAAACTCTCACTAAACGAGCGATAGAAAAGAAAATTCTAAATTTCATTGTCTCTAGAAACACAGTAAACCCAGTAACATAGCAGGAGAGGTGTGAATGTTCAGTGCTTTCCCCTAAAGGCAGAAAATAAGACAAACATGTTCACTTTCATCAAAAGTAAAATAAAACCAACAAGAACAAAAAAGACTCTAGATTGGAAAGAAAGTCATAAACTTGACTTTTTTCACAAATAAACCTCAATCCTGGATGTAGAGAATCCTTGGAAATTCACACACACACACACACACACACTGTTAGAACTAAAAGATAAGTTAAACAAAGTCTCAGAAAATAATATCATATAAATATCAATTGTATTTCTGTGTATTACCAATAAAACAAAGAAAATAACATCAAGAAAACAAAATCTATATAATCAAAAGGAATAAAATATGTCAAAATAAATTTTTAAAAAGACAAACATTACTCAGAGAAACCTAAGATGGAAATGAATTGAGAAGTATTACATGTTCATGGATTGGATATTTTTTTTCCAACATTGACAATAAATCAACGTAATCACAATAAAAAAAATACCAACAGACTTTTGCAGATACAACTTAACAAACTGACCTAAAAATGTATTTAAAAATGCAAAGGACTCCAAATAGCCAAACCAATTTTGAAAAAGACCAAAATTGCCAATATAAAGTATCCAATTTTAAAATTTAGTCTAAAGCCACAGCAATCAATAGAGTATGGGACTGGTGCAAGGAAAGGCATGGAGATCAATGAGACAGAACTGAGACTCCAGAAATGTCTTCATTGTTATGGTCAATTGAATTTTGACTAACATGCCAGAAAAATTCACGGAAAGATAGTCTTTTCACAAATGATGTTGAGGTAATTGGATGTTCACACACACACACACACACACGCACACAAATAACTTAGATATTTGTCTCACACCATGCACAAAAAATCAACTGAAAATGGAACATTGACCTAAATATAAGAGCTAAAGTTACAGAATTTGCAGAAAAACATAGTAAGAGAAAATGTTAATAACATTGAGATGGGCAAATTTCTTTCAGTATTACAACAAAAGCAAACTCACAAGAGAATTATTTGATAAAACCGAATTCATTAAAATTAAGAACTTTTGTGCTCCAAGTACATTAATGAAGTGAATTTTTTAAAAAGTCACAAACTAAGACTACATTTGTATGTTTTGTGTAGTGTTAATCACATTTGAATGTGTAAAGAATTTATAACTCAATTACAAGACAGACAACTCTATTCCTTTTTTTTTTTTTTCTTTTTTTTTTGAGACAGGGTCTCACAGGTTGCCCAAGCTGTAGTGCAATGATTTGAGCACAACTCACTGTAACCTTGAATTCTAGCACTCGAATGATCCCTCTTGTTCTTCCAAAGGGCTGGGATTATAGATGTGAGCCACACTGCATGGCCAATTTACCATATTACTTGGCATCTTACCCTGAGAATCTTCAAAGATAAATGAAAACATATGTCTATACAAAAATAAATAGTCAAATCAAATAGGTACCATAAGATTATTCATAACATTAAAAATGGAAATAATGTAAATATCTACCAAATGGTGAACTGATGAATAAAATATCCATACAATGGGCTCTTCTGCAGTAGGAAAAAAGAAGAAAGTACTGGACAAAATACAGAAGTGCATAATGGAATCATACAATATATGTAACCTTTGCCATCTGGTTATATTTGTTGTATGATTTCACTCATAAAAAATATCAAAAAATGCACGTTTTATGGATAGAATGATTTGTGGTTACGTAAAGTTGGGGTGGATGTGGGGATTAACCTAAAAATAAGCACAAATAAAGTTTTGGGAGTGCTGAAAATCTTCTAAAACTAGATTTTATTGATGCTTGCACAACTCTACAAATTTACTAAAATATCATTGAATCACACATAAGTGAAATTTATGACCTGTCATTTGTACCTCAATAAAGTTGAGTTAAATATTAGCTGAGTTACAGTTAAGAATGTGAAACAATTAAAAATAGAAAAATGTCAGGGAGATAGACTAGGAGAAAAATAATTGCCACATAAATAACAAATATCCCTTCTATTCAATATATCATATTTTATATACAAAAAGCATAAATCAAAAAAATGAAACACCATATAAAAGTTCACAAGTGACTTCACAAGTCCTTTTCAAAAGATGGTATTTAATTGCTCAATAACCATACGAAAAAATTCTCAACCTCGTCACTGCTTAACCACATTAAGATAGCATTAGAGTAACACTAAAATGGCTAAAATCTTTGTCTGAAGAAGTATGATTGCTTTTAAGTACATCAAGCATGTGGAGCTTGCATGCACTTTTGGAGGAGGTGTACATTGGTACACAAGTCTGGAGACCTAAAATGTTCAGCACACTCAAGAGATGTGGCGAAGAGACTCTCACAAGGACTGCAGAACATCCTCAGCAAAGCCAAAGCCTGGACACAAATCACATGCTCATCAAATTATAATGGATGAATATATCATACTATATAAGTTCAATGGGCTGCAGAAATTGCACCAGCAATTTACAGGCATCTACAACAATGAGGTCCTATCATAGAAACATAATGTTGTGTAAAAGAAGACAGGTGTAAAACATATATTGTACGATTCTACTTCAAAAACTTGAAAGTTCAGAAGACTATAGGATTCAGGAATTCAAGCTCATTTAGTATAATTATAAAGAAAGGAAGGGGGTGACTAACGAAACAAAAGAAGGAGTGGAAGGCATATTAATTGTCAAAGGTATGAAGGGATTCCTGGAAATTGGCAGTGCTCTCAGCTTGCACTAGATGGTGGTTATGCCAGTCTTAGCTTTGTGAGAAACCATTCATCTGCACATTGATCCTTATGTGTCCTTTGTCTATACATATGTCTGGCATTTCACAATGATAAAGAAGAAGAAACCCAGAATTCTGTTTGGTATGGTACTTACATGGAAGTGTGTATTTTTGGTGGAAAATTTATCTCAGAAGACGAAATAAGTATTTCCGGCCAGGATGACATCTGAACACTTTTTAGAAAATGGTAATCATCAACACATCCAAAACTTATTAATGTAGCTCTCAAAAGTTTTCTGTGTTGAAATATTCCTTTGGGAGAAGAGGGGCTGCAGAAAATGAAAAGCAAGTGTGCTTGGATAGTCACACCATGATATATTAATTATGCTTCTGACCTTGGTAGGGGAAGGGGGATTGGAGATGGTCAAAGAACACTACTCAATTGCTCAGATTTATGATGTTTTGGTCTAAGTAATCGACACCATGGTGTTAAAATAAATATCTGCTAACAAGTCTAATAAATTGGACTTTACCCTATATTTTTAACATGCTTTAGGGAGCAAACCCCATTCTACGAGCTTAATAATATGATTTTTGTCCCCAGCCCTTTCGCCATCTCTGGACAGATTGGGTATCTCCACTGAACATGAAGCAGCACCTGACCACTAGCCCTAACATAGGCCTGCTATCTATCAATATTCAGAATTACTTGTGTATATGTGTGTTTATTTCATAACTCCCTTCCCCATCAAACTGTATGCCTCAATAAACAGCATGGGTGTACAGACCCTACTGCACCAGGAACAGTGAATTTGTTAGCTGAATAATTTAATTTCAGTACCCCCTTTGCTGTCCATGCCTGAATAAAAAGAGTCACAAGAAAATAGATGTTTGTCTCCTTGGCTTTAACACCAATAATAAAGAAATTCTCTCCAGCAGCCTATGTAGCCTGAGAATCGTGCAAAACATTTTTCTCTTGGTTTCTGTCAAGTATGACCTTGAAGAGGAAAGTCGCTAAACCAATGGTGTGTAGGAGATGTGACTGCAAGCAGCCGAAATTTCACTCAGCCGTTTTTCACAGCTTGCATCTCTGTGTAACCAGTTATCTGTATATTCTGGGTTCACAAAAATTCTAAATTTTTGAAGAAGGAACACATGAAAAAGGAGGAGACTAATTTTGTCATTAGCATATCCACATTTCCAATGTGCAATATTCCTTATGTCAGAAAGCATAAATTGTATAGCAGCAGAATGATTAACTATATTGACTGCACAACAAAACACTTCTGAACCACCAAAACTCATAGATGTTTGAATAAAATAAACAGAAGAAGAAATCCTCAAGAAATAAATAGTGAGACTCCAGTATCCCAAATGAAAATAATTTTGTATGTAGGATTCTGGAAAAAAATCTGCTTAATAATTTTCCTGACAATTTAATCATGTCTAACTGATAGACAACTCAGTGGAATAGATAATTTTTGAGATACAATTTAAAACTTTCTCATAACAACTCAACAATAAACATAAACAATTAAAAATGAACAAATACACATTTATTTTAAGTTTTTGCAGAACTACACATTTATTTCAAATTTTTGATTAATTATTTTTAACTTCAGATTCAGGGGTTACATATGCATGTTTGTTACATAGGTATCTCATGTAATGAGGGGGGGACTGGGCATCTGGTGTTTCCATTATGCAAATATTGAACACTGTACCCAGTAAATAATTTTTCAATCCTCAGCCCTCCATCCTACCCTCCCCCATTTTGGAGTCCCCAGTGTCTGTTATTTCCATGTCTTATGTTCATATGAACCCATTCTTTAGCTTCCACTTGTCAGTCAGAACATGTGATATTTGATTTCCTGTTTCTCAGTTCAGTTGAGATTATAGCCTCCAGCTCCATCCATGTTGCTACAAAAGGACATGATTTTATTCTTTTTAAAAGGCTGGGTAGTATTCCACAGTGTAAACACACCAGATTTTCTTTATCCAATCAACTTTTGATGGACACTTAGGTTGGCACCACCACAACTTTGCTATTGTCAATAGTGCTGCATATACATAGAAATGCAGATGATTTTTTGGTAGAAAGAAATATTTTCCTTTGGGTAGATACCCAGTAGTGGGATTGTTGGGTCATATGGCAGTTCTATTTTTTGTTCTTTGAGATATCTCCATGCTGTTTTGCAAAGTCGAACAGACATTTCTCAGAAGAAGGAATAGAAGCAACCAACAAACACATGCAAAAATGCTGAACATCATCAATTATCAGAGACATACAAATTAAAACCACACTGAGATATCATCTTAGCCCAGTGAAAATGGTTATTATTAAAAAAATTTTTTTAAAAAGCAAAAAGCAGATGCTGGGGTGGATGTGGAGGAAAGGAAATGCTAAGACACTGTTAATGCGCATGTAAATTGGACTAGATATTTCTTCCAAAAAGACTTACAAATAACCACAAGCACATAAAAAGATGTTCAACTAATCATTAGGAAAATGCAAATCAAAACCATGAGATACCACGTCACACCCATTAAGATGAGTATAATGAAAACAAAAATATCAAGTGTTGGCATGGTTAAGGAGAAAATAGAACCCTGTACATTGTGGGTGGGAATGTAAAATGGTGTAGCCTTTATGGAAAATTATATGCATGTTCCCCAAAAAATTGAAAGAAGGAACTTGGACAGATATTTGTACCCCCATTTTGTTCATAGCAAGATTATTCAAAATAGCCAAAAGATGCAAACAACCCAAATGTCCATCAATAGATGAATGGACACACAGAATGTGATATATAGATACAGTGGAGTATCAATCAGCCTTAACAAAAGGAAGAGGATTTTGACACATACTGCAACATAGATGAACCTTGAAGACAATACACTAAATGAAACAAGCCAGACAAAAAGAACAAATATTATATAATTTCAATTATATGAGGTACCTAGAATAGTCAAATTCACAGAGACAGACATTAGAATATGGTTGCCAGGTATTGGGAAGACAGGTAATGGTGAATTATTGTTGAATGGTTTCAGAGTTTTAGTTTGGGAAGATGAGAAATTTCTGGAGATGGATGATGGTAATGTTGCATAGCAATGTGAGCATATTTAATGACAATGAACTGTGCACACACACAAAAAAGGCTAAAATGGCAAATATTATATTAAGTATATTTCTACACAGCAAAAAAAGTTCTCTAAGTTTACTTCTTGACAAAATATTGTAGTCAATGTGTGTGCTTTACATGTCCTTCCCACTTTGGAATAAATGAGGCTTCTTACATTTTTTTATTCCTGAGAACTACATATCTATCTAGATCGAATTCTTTTTTCTGGATATAACATTCCTTTATGTTCTTTCTAGGCACCCAGAAGTCTTCTATTCTCCATTTCTTTTAAATTTAGTTTTGGGCGTATTACATTAGCTAGTAGAACTTGTCAGGAGAAACATTTCATTCCCATTGTTTGATTCTCCAGCTCTCAACTTCCTGTCCATAGAGTATGGAAGCACATACTGGTATAAAGGGAAAACTGGAGACTTTGCATGGAGAAAAAAATGCTTTGAAAATCACCCAAACCTGAAAGTAACTGTACATGCAAGAAATAAACTTTTGTCGTTTTAAGCACTTTCTGATTGAAACAGCAAATTCAAACACCCATCATGTCATCAAAAATAAAAATATTTGACAGTATCATATGTGAGAAATGAATGGCTTCTCTCATGCTCTACTGGTAGCAGTAAAAATTGATGCATATATATTGGAAAATCAACTTATTTATGATATTTAAAATGCACATATCCTATCAGGGAGTGATTTTACATCTTAATCATAATGTGGAGAATCACTCCCATATGCCATGAAGATATACATTTAGAGACATTCAGTATAGCATTGTTTTTAGCATTCACACATCGGAAATAAATTAAATGTCAATTAATGTAGTAATGACATAGAAATGATGTTTATAAACAACATAAAACACTAGGCTTCCACTTAGGAAACATAAAATAGCTCTCTATGTGTGAAATAATGAGTTTCAAGATATGGTATTGGAGAGTCTCATGATAATTTGAGCTCAGTGATACAATTTATGTAATACAAGTTCAAATTCCAAGTATTTAAAAGGAACTCTTAGGTAAACTCCTTGGTATGTAGGTCTAGAAAGAGTCATACCAAGTTTTATAATTATAATTACAGTTCTAACATCAGTGAAAGGAAAGGAATTGGAAGTGCTGCAGAAAAGGACTTTGTTTTCTCTAATAGTGTTTGATTTATTGTGACAGGGATCTAGTCACATATTCCTCATGTATTCACAATGCAATACCTGTGAGGTCCCCTTTGGTAATAGAAGACTCAGTGATTCAGACCAACCAGGCCTATGAGAAAAACTTCGAAAGCCAAAAACAACTAAAGTAACTGCTTCTGAAATAATGAGAGAGCTAAAAGGAAGTGAAGAATTACACAGTCAAGATCCAGGAAAGAAAATGTCTTTGGTGAGCTGGGCATTTGGGATCCCAAATGTAGATGCTGATTTAAAAAGATTAGAAGTTGAAAACTTGAGCAGGTTTTGGAAACTTTGTCAAGTGTAGACAAACACAAACTGAAATCCTAGAACCCACCAATCTGAGGAAGGACTTTTCACCCATGTATTTTGGGGACTGAGATGTGAAAACATACATCATAAATAAAGATTAGGTCAGATATAGCCAGGCACTTAATGGATAGGAACTTATAATAAGTTATAAGAGCATCAATTAGATAATAGAAATAGATCAACAAAAATCCAGATAATAAAGTTTTCAAATGCAAATGTTAACACAACTACCTTCAGATATAAAGAAAATTAAAGAAAAAAGTTGGAATTTCAGGAGAATACTGAAAAAAATGGAAATTCTAAAATGAAAAATTAACTGAAGTTAAGGAATCAATGGAAGTATTTAACACCTGGTTAAACATACAAATTAAGACAATGGTATACTGAAATGAGGAATAGAAACAATCTCTGCAAAATGTGAGGAGAAGAAATTAAGACATAAAATGTAAACTAGAAGATTAAAGGATTGCTACAAGAAGAATGCCAGTAGTAGAATCTCAGTGGGAAAGGGGAAGATAGTGCAGTGACAATATTTGAAGACACCATAGCTGAGGATTTCCCAAAATTGACAAAGGACATCAAGCCAAGATAGAAGATGCATTATGAACCACAAGCAGGACATACCCAAACAAACAGAAACCTAGCCACAAAAAATGATACAGCTCAAAGACAAAGAGCATGTGTATTAGTTCATCTTCATGCTGCTGATAAAGACATACCTGAGACAGGGAAGAAAGGAGGTTTAATTTGACTTACAGTTCCACATGGCTGGGGAGGTCTCACAATCATGGCAGAGGGTGAAAGGTACTTCTTACATGGTAGCAGCAAGAATGAGGAGGAAGCAAAAGCAAAAACCCCTGAAAACCCCATAAGATCTTGTGAGACTTATTCACTATCATGAGAATAGCATGTGGAAGACCGGCCCCCATGATTCAGTTACCTCCCACTGAGTCCCTCCCACAACACATGGGAATTCTGGGAGATACAATTCAAGTTAAGATTTGGGTGGGGACACAGCTGAACCATATTATTCTGCTCCTGGCCCCTCTGTAACGTCATGTCCTCACATTTCAAAACAAATCAGGCCTTCCCAACAGTCCCCCAAAGTCTTTTAACTCATTTCAGCATTAACTCAAAGTCCACAGTTCAATATCTCATCTGAGACAAGTCCCTTCTACTTATGAGCCTGTCAAATCAAAAGCAAGTTAGTTACTTACTAGATACAATGGGGGGTACAGGCATTAGGTAAATACAGCCATTTCAAATGGGAGAAATTGGCCAAAACAAAGGGGGGTTAGGTCCCACGCAAGTCCAAAATCCAGTGGGGCCATCCAATCTTAAAGCTCCAAAATGTTCTCCTTTGATTCCATGTCTCACATCCAGGCCATGCTGATGCAAAAGGTGGGTTCCCACAGTCTTGGGCAGCTCTGCCCCTGTGGCTTTGCAGGGTACAGCCTTCCTCCCGGCTGCTTTCACAGGCTGGAGTTGAGTGTCTATGGCTTTTCCAGGCGCACAGTGCATGCCGTTGGTGGATTTACCATTCTGGAGCCTGGAGGACAGTGCTCCTCTTCTGACAGTTCCACTAGGCAGCGCCCCAGTAGGGACTCTGTGTTGGTGCTCCGACCCCACATTTCCCTTCTGCACTGCCCTAGCAGAGGTTCTCCATGAGAGCTCTACCCCTGCAGCAAACTTTTGCCTGGACACCCAGGCGTTTCCATACATCTTCTGAAATCTAGGCAGAGGTTCCCAAACATCAGTTCTTGACTTCTGTGTACCCACAGGCTCAACACCACATGGAAGCTGCCAAGATTTGGGGCTTGCACCTGAAGCTTTGGCCTGAGCTGTACTTTGGCCCCTTTTAGTCATGGCTGGAGCAACTGGGACACAGAACACTAAGTCCTTAAGCTGCACACAGCACAGGGACCCTGGGCCCGGCACATGAAACCATTTTTCCTGCTAAATCTCGGGGCCTGTGATGAGAGGGGCTGCCACAAAGACCTCTGACATGCCCTGGAGACATTTTCCCCATTTTCTTGGAAATTAACATTTGACTTCTCATTACTTACACAAATTTCTGCAGCTGGCTTAAATTTCTCCTCAGAAAATGGGATTTTATTTTCTATCATACTGTCAGACTGCAAATTTTCCAAACGTTTATGCTCTGCTTCTCTTATAAAATGGAATGCCTTTAACAGTATCTAAGTCACCTCCTGAATGTTTTGCTGCTTAGAAATTTCTTCTGCCAGACACCCTAAATCATCTCTCTCAAGTTCAAAGTCCCACAAATCTCTAGGGTGGGGGCAAAATGCTTCCAGTCTGTTTGCTAAAATATAGCAAGAGTCACCTCTACTCCAGTTCCCAACAAATTCCTCATTTTCATCTAAGACCATCTCAGCCTGGACTTTATTGTTAATATTGCTATCAGCATTTTGGGCAAAACCATTCAACAAGTCTCTAGGAAGTTACAAACTCTAGAGTTCCAAAAATACTAAAGTTCCAAACTTTCCCACATTTTCCTGTCTTCCTCAGAGGCCTCCAAACTTTTCCAGCCTCCGCCTGTTACTCAGTTCCAAAGAAGCTTCCACATTTTGGGGTATATTTTCAACAGTGCCCCACTCCACTGGTACCCATTTCCTGGTTTAGTCTATTTTCACACTGCTGATAAAAACACACCTGAGACTAGGCAATTTACAAATGAAAGAGGTTTAATCGAACGTACAGTTCCACATGGCTGGGGAAGCCTCACAATCATGATGGAAGGCAAGGAGAAGCAAGTCAAGTCTTACATGGATGGCAGCAGGCAAAAGGAGAGATTGGGCAGGGAAACTCCCCTTATGATATCTTCAGATCTCATGAGACTTATTCACTCTCACAAGAACAGCATGGGAAAGACATGTCCCCACGATTCAATTACCTCCCACTGGGTCCCTCCCACAATACATGGGAATTCAGGATGAGATTTGAGTGGGGATACAGCCAAAACATATCACTATGAGAAAAATTAACAAGCATTCAGAGGTAGAAGACAGATTACCTTAAAAAGACAACTGACTTTTCAAAAAAATAAATAAAAGCCAAAGCCAATGGTAAGAATTACCTAATTTGAAAGAAAATGCTTGCCAACCTATTATTCCTTATCAATTATAAATGTGTGTTAAGAATGAAGTTGAAAAGGAAAAAAAGATAATGACCAGTAACCCTGTGCCAATAAATTATTCAAAGCTTTTCTTTAGGCAAAAGAAAATAATCCATGTTTTAAAAAATCAATCAAAAATCCTACTTGATTGCATACGTAAGAATACATTCCAGGATGATTGTTGATCTTAACTTGTAAAAGATAAAATTTAAAATCATAGTGCTTCCCATGTTCACCGCAGCACTTACCATAATAACAAAGACATGGAGTTAACCTAGGTGCCCATTCATGGTAGATAAGAAGAAGAAAATGTGGTGCATATATACCATGGAATACTACACAGCCATAAAAAAGAAAATAATCATGTTTTCTGCAGCAAAATGGATGCAGATGGAAGCCATTATCCTAAGTGAATTAACACAGGAACAGAAAACCAGATAATGCATGTGTGCACTTAGAAGTGAGAGCTAAACATTGGGTACTCATGAACACAAAGATGGAAACAATAGATACCACGGACTATCCCAGGAGGGAGAGAGCAAAGTAAGGGTTGAAAAACTAACTCTTAGGTACTTTATGCTCACTTCCTGGGTGACGGGACCAATTGTACCCCAAATCTCAGCATCACACAATATATCCAGGCAACAAAGCTGAACATGTACCCACTGAATTTAAAATAGAAGTGAAATTATAATGAATAAATAAAAATAAAACAACAGTCCTTCTAAGACACATTAAAGAACAAAAATCCTGTGTCATGTCAGGCTGAGAAAGGTATCGTAACTTAAAAGTGTAAATCGTAAGTGAAATTTGATTAAAATCAATCACCTTAAAATTAAGAACTTTCATTTACATCGGAATAGAAAGCTACCAGACAACACAAAAGCAAAACATATGATACGAACAGGCGCTTTTCAAAGTAGGTACCTTCTGTGGTAGGCAGCTTCCAAATTGGCTTCCAATGATACCTAACTCTAGGTAGTCACATGATACCCAATTCCCTCCTCTTGAGTTTAGCCTGGACATGGATACTAATTAGATTCTGACTATAGAACAGAGCAAAAGTGAAGAAAAATCATTTCCAAGATTAGGTTTTAAGCAGACTGTAGCTTCCAGCACGGGCACCTGCTCTCACTCTTTGTCAGCTCTTTCTGAGGGAAGCAACATGCATGTGTCCTGAAGGGCCCTCTGGGGAGCCCACAGGGTAACTGTCAGCGAGACCTGAGGTCTGCCAATCACAATTTTAAGGGACTTGGAATTGGATCTTCCCACCTGTGGACCTGGAGAAAATTACAACCCCAGTGGACCCTAAAAAGACACTTGCTCAGCTGTGCTGACTCCTGACCCAAGGAACTGCGAGGTAATACATGTACATTCTTGTAAGCCAGAAAATGTTGGGTGAGGTATTATGCACCAATAGATAATTAATACAAACCTAGGTGTTCAATAGATATTTATAAAGCAGCTTAACATCATTATTCATTAGGAATAACTAAATTAAGATACTACTATACACTTATACTAAAACTAGCAATAAATTCTAATATTACTATATACTGACAAAGATTTCAAGCAATAGAAATTATTATGCATTGCTGGTTGAAATATAAATTAGTATAAACATTTTGGAAAACAGATTAATATCTGTATAATCTTTAACCCAGCAATTACATCTTAGTCCTATAGCACACATGAAAGAAATGAGCATTCGCAAAAATGACACACTATATTGCTCATGTCACTGTTGTCCTCATTTATAACATCCCAAAACTAGAAACACTTAAAATATGGATCATGGTTAGAAAGGAAAAATTAGTTATATGAACACAAGGAAATACAGTAAACCAATGAAAAAATACACATAGTTACTTGCAAAGGCACAGATGAAGTCACAAAATAATTCACAGCATAAAGGAATGATTAATACAAAAGAATATAGGTTGTTTTAGAAGGCGAGGTCTAAAAACAGGCATTTGGTCCTCATCTAATCTGATGAAGGCGTAAATAGAACAAAATGTGGTTGTAGGGTGAATTTACTCTTACTGCTTAAGCTGAGATGTCCACCTTCTGCCCACATCAGTGCCCCTGGTTCTTTGGCCTTCGAACACAGACTGGGATTTACACCAGTGGCTCCCCTGGTTCTCAGACCTGTGGGCTTCTCCTGAAATGCACGGCTGGTTTCCAGGGCTTGCAGGCAGCAGGTTGCAGGACTTCTCAACCTCCATAATCATGACAGCCAATTCCTCATGATAAATCTCTATCTCTGTATTCATATATATCCAGTTAGTACTGTTCCTCTAGAGGGCCCTGACTAATACAAATATTAAGGCAGGGTTAGTGAATGTCAGATGTGTAAGAGGCCATCTAAGGTCTTGGAGGTAAGGATTTTCTAAACTCCATTGGGTTACATGGGTGTCCTGTGGACTTTTCTGTATATTTCTTATACTTCCAAAAATTAAAAATAAATAAAAAGCAATTCTTTAAAAAGAGAAAGAAAACCTCTGCCACCTTTCTGTTTCACAGAGGGAAGCTTATTTTCACTGCCAATGGCATGTCTAAATTGAACCCTATCAGCCTTTGGAAGGAAGACATTTCTGTCCGATTTTGATGACATGTTGACTGCATGCTTGTTTCATTGTCAATCGTCAGATTTGTCTGCTGTTATAGATATTTTAGTAGGAATCTTGAGAGAAGGCTTACTGGAAACCATTAACTTGTTGAGAAAATACTACCTCTCTAGAATCTAAATATCTCTTTTTTAGATTAAAATTATTGAAAATGAATAAAGTGATTTATTATAAGGAACCACTATTTCTATATGTTAGTAAAAGTTCTTAAAATGATAAAATGCCACTTCTGTAAGATATAGTAAAACTCAAAAACTATACATTACATTTAGAAATTAGTTATGGCAATCAAACTGATACAAATCTTTTTGTAAAAAAGTAAAACATATTGAAGAGCTTTAATAGCGTTTTTTCCTTCACAAGTATGTTTCTTTGAGAAATTTATCATGAGAAAATACTGTTAATAATATTAAAAGTAAAGATAAATTGAAAATGACTCAATTTTAAGTAGTAAGTAGTTGTAACTATTTACTGTAAGAAATGAGATACTAAGAGAAGACTAAACAGAAGATGTTAATGAAGTGATTGAAAATGTAAATGTATACAATTGTTGAATTCAATAAAATATAAAACGAAAAATTGTTGGTAGAATGAATGAAGTGGTGTTGAAAAAGAGGAGTGACTATGTGATTGTGGTTTCATATATTTTCTTTCTGAAATTTTCAAATTAAAATAGTTCAGTATTACATCGATAATGCAAAAATAAATGTCTATCAAGCATTTTAAATGTCTAAGGTGCTCACTACACACTAGCACTACACATGCTGTTTTCCTGGCTGATGATCTTAAAGACAGAAAAGCTGAGAACTGAAGATTGGGATCAAATTCTGAGGGATCACCATAACCTCTTTTACTATTACTAAAAAGTGACTATTACTACAACTTTGTCATCTGATTTGATTTACATGTCTATGCGACTCTAGCCAAATGTAATAACCATCTTGGAAGCAATTCTGACAGTATAAGGGTAATACCCCTCTTAATTGGTTTTTTTGCAGCTATAGAATGAAGGGTAAGGAGACCCATAATTTATTCCAGTTTTCCAGGTTCTGGCTGTGTAACCTTTGGTATAATCTTTCTATTTCTTCCTTCATTCACTGAAAAAGGAGTGAATTATAATATAACAGTACATTTATAAGGTATCTTCACACTTCCAGTTTTTCTGGATCAGTGCAAAATTTCACTAGCCAAGTAAGCTTGTTATATTAATTTGTTACTTTTATAATTCTGAATCTGGAAACATTTTTTTTAGTTAACGGCAAATGGCAGCTTATTTGCAATTACCAGGAAACTCCCTAGAGACAGTAGTTATAATGGTAATTCGCACCACAATTTGAATTAACTTGATCATTATCTAAAAAATTAACTGATTTGCTAACATTTTGATGATTTATTTTCTTTCTGAGATGGCAGCTTACCCAGTCACACTTAAAATTATCTGTGAAATGTATGAAGTCACCATCAATTTCGAGGTATTTTAATTTAATGTTGCAGCATAGGATTTTTTTTACAACATTACAGTTAACCTAATGGAGCATGTTTTGGTTTTAAGTTGCAACTAATTGAGAGAAATATTATTACACTTCCCATTGGAAGTCTTGCACTGGACTTCTCCAAAACACACTATTCTACTCTGCTGTTTTAAAATCCAATTTATATTTTATTCTCTGCTGGCTAGCTTAGAGTGAGATACAATAATTTATATAGGTACTTATCTTTTTTTCTTTGTTAACTTCTGTAAAAGGCATACAACATGACAGCATGTTCTATGAAGTCATTACTTTCCAGAAATACCCTGCAGTCATGGAACACAGACTAAAGTTATTTGACAGTGTTTTGCAATTAAATTGACAAACAGCATCTTAAGGTCTAGAAGCATGGCCTGCTATCTCTGCATTTGATCGGTCTCTTATAATGACTCTCATACATATTTTTAAAAAAGGCTTTAACGTGTAAACAAATTTTCTAGTTGCCTAATTTTTACAGTGTCTTTTAAGATCTTCTGCATATGTTGCCTTATTTAATCAGGTAACCTGAAGCAGGCAAAGCAACTTTTAAAGACATTATCTGCCGGTATGGGACCTGTAGCGACAGGTAATCTTTTACCCAAAATGTGTTACAGCCAGGGAAGTGGCTGAGCTACAGGGACAGACATGATTCTAAGAAGGCTACTGGGGCTGGAAAACATTCATCAATTCCTTCTTTCTAGAAGTGTTATTTTGTGTGTTTTTCATTTAGGAGTCTTATGCTTCCTACCTGATTAAGTGAAAAAATTTACCTGAAAGTCTACTTGTTCAGCCATCCATCATTCATTCATTCTTTCATTCAGAACGTACTGCAGAACTCAAGGTTTGAAGCCCTAGAGGAGAGGCCTGTACAGACTATGAAGACTGCATTTTATTTCTGAGCCAGCTCAGAATGCATAGGGGAAACAGAGAGGAAGTCAACACACCGCTGGGCAGCTCCTTCCATCAGCACCCTGGGCTTTGGGATGGCAAAGGAGGAGCTCTCCAGCTCCGACTGCCCTGCAGGAGGCTGGGCCAGCACAGGGCGCTTCTGCGATCGGGTGCACACTGTCAACACAGTTTTGGTGCCTAAAAATGGTGGTGGCAAAAAGCAAAAAACTTAGAAAATTTATGTATTTAAAATAGCCATAGAATAAACAATATAACTAAATATGTTTTCTGGCTTCCTGCATTAAAACATGTTTGGTGGAAAATAACTATTTTCTTCAATAAATAATTATTTAAAAATAAGGAATTACTTAAAATTGATAGTTTGAATACAATCGAATGACTATAAAACTCTGTTACTCTAAAATGTTGTATTACAAACTGAGTAGTCATTCAGAGTTTTCATTGCTTCCCAGAATAATGCACAGTACAGACAAATGTAAACGTATAATAAGACTTCCCACAATATTCCCATATAATGAAATTCCATTATTAATATTTTTTGATGTTTTCTTTAAAATGTTCTATGCATTTTATGATTTGAGAACATATCTTATATAAAGTTTTATCTTCCTTTTTCAGCAATGGCCTCTTTGCCTTAAGCCACCATTGGAAGCGTCCTGAGGCCTCTGCAGAAGCTAAGCAGATGGCGGTGCCATGCTTGTATAGCCTGCAGAACCATGAGCAAATTAAACCTCTTTTCTTTAGAAATTGACTAATCTCAGATATTCCTGTAAGCAACACAAAGAATTTCTATGTTATAAAATTCTTGTGAAATAATGTTAAAGTATATTATTTTTTACTGTTACACATTTAATAAACTGAAAAATTTAGAAAACACAAAAGATCAAATACTAGATTCAAAACAAAAAAAAATAATCAAAAATGATGCCACCCAGCTAATAAATTTGTTTTAACCACATGGCTGTCTTTCTTTACCTCATAATTCAAAATTAAAACCATTAAGCTATAATTACTCCACAGTTTTATATTTATATAGTCTCTCTTGATGCGTGAATGTGTGATATATTATTTTTTACAAGAGGGTAATTCCACTATGAATATTATTTTGTAATCTTTTACCCAAAATGTGTATCATGATTATTTTCTGATTTTCTTAGTCTTATAAAAACATGTTTTATATTGTTACAGATAAGAAAAAATATGCATATATATATATAATTTCATATATACTATTTCTAACATACCTTAAAAGCTATATATATATATGATAAATACACTTGTGACTCTGAGAAATTTACTTAACTCTTTTGTGTTTGAATTTTCTCATCAGTAAAATGGAAATGAGGATAATACTGCAACAGTTAGGTTACAGTCAACAGAAAGCACTCTGGATATTTCACTTAGGAAATCTGACATGGGAAATTGGTCATTCAGTTATTGGAAAGCTGAAAAATCAATAAGCCAGTAATACTGAAGTGAAGTGAGATTCATATCCTTAAGAAGCAAGTATGCCCCATAGAACTTGGGGAACAAAGGGCCTCCAACTGGCAGAACCTAAACAAAAAGCCAACAGGTGAAGGAGTGTGAGAAATACACAAAATCCCAGGACACACATCAAAGTACCTAGTATAGGATGGCCTCAAAGCTGAGAGACCACAGACAAATAACTAGCACAAGTCCCCCTCACAGGGTTGGTGACAGAATTAAACGAACTGATACACACAGAGCATTTACAGCGAAGCCTGACAACAGGGTAAAAACCAAATAGCTGTTGACTGGTATTATTATTATTTAATTAACTTAAATATCTCATTCCTTATTTTCTTCATTTTTTAGCTGAAATTTCAAAATCCTTGTGGTCAATTAGCTGAAGAAAAATTGAACTCTAAAAACTACATGATGCAGGAACTCCGAGCGGTGACTTACTCTGATTATATTTCTCTTTTCTCCAATAAGAAGATGCTCCTGATTGAAACTTTATCAAACCAGTTCTCTTTGTAAACTTTTTTCCTCTCTCTTTGTAGGGTTAAATGCTTTGTTTGCTTATAATTCTTGAGGAGTCTTTTTTTTTTTTTTTTTTTTTTTTTGAGATGGAGTCTCTCTCTGTTGCCCAGGCTAGAGTGCTTTGACATGATCTCGGCACACTGCAACCTCTGCCTCCCAGGTTCAAGTGATTCTCCTGCCTCAGCCTCCTAAGTAGCTGGGACTACAGGCGCCTGCCCCCATGCCTGACTAAGTTTTTTGTATTTTTAGTAGAGACAGGGTTTCACCATGTTGGCCAGGCTGGTCTCAAACTCCTAACGTTAGGTGATACACCCGCCTTGGCCTCCCAAAGTGTTGGGATTACGGGCGTGAGCTGCACAGTAGTGATGATGTTTTCTGATGCACAGCAGTGATGATGTGGAAAGAACGCTGGAGGTGCACACATTAAATTCATGGCAGAGCCACACATGAGGGGTGAAGTATGGTTGCCAAGCAGACCACGCTGCACGAGTCCCTGTGTCACTGCAGGTTTCTAATCAGAGAGTGGCTTCGTTTGACTTATGTTTATAAAAATCACTTTCACATCTGTTTGCAGACTGATAAGGTGAGGATGACAAGTGAACAATCAGGGTGAGGATTTAGGAGTCTACTGATGTAATCTAGATGGGAAGTGACTGTGCCCAGACTCAGCTGAGGAAAGTGCACCTTGATGGAAAAGCAAGTTTTGAGATCTATTTTTAAGAAATAAATGACTCACAATAAGTAATACTTCCTTTAGAAAAGAAGGGAAATTATCTCATCAGTACTTCAATTTTTATATATTTTAGCTGCATATTTTATTCTATTGTCTATACAGAGGACCTAGTTTTACTTACCATTATTTGAAAATAGAAATTGATGACTACTTTGATCTTAGAAATGACAATTTCTATGATGTGTACATATCCAATATACACTTATCTTAGAAATAATATGTAATATATATTAGTTCTTATTTTTACGTATTTCCAAGTATTTATATGCAATGGTACTATAAATACCATAGCTTGGTTGGTTGTAATTTTATTTGACTGGAATGAAAGAAAAATCAGAATGCCTTACAAAAAAATTGAGTGTTAAGGAAAACCAGCATGAATAAATTCTAAATATTTCATTTAGATCACACTGTGGCATAAGTTTTAGATTTAAATTGGCCAATTTTAAGTCATTTCAGTGCATTTCCATATTAATAGATTCAAGAAGAGAAAACTTTATTTAAGACACTTAATAACTGAGATACTTAGAACTTGAAATAGACTGAGAAGAAATGCTTGTTTCAGGATAGTAAATGGTACTTCTTTTGGAGGCCTAGAATGATCTGAAATGTAGTATCTATTAGCAAGTTAACCAATATAAGCATTTAAAGAATAATGCTGAAAAATACTCTAAAGCTCTTGCTTCAACCATGGAGGACTAGTCTTACACTTTGGGAGTTAAAAGCTAAACAAAATTATGTTAAAATAGCTAGAAATCTAACTTTTGGTCATTTTAGAATCAGCCTATGAATTGGAAAAGGGGTGTGATAAACAGCCTCTTCCCGACCTCACTGTTGCCACAGTTACCAGCTAGAAAGCAGAGAACAGAGTCACTTACTTCACAAAAGCTGAGGGTCAGTCAGTGATCTCTTCTGGCACCTCTGTAAACAAAACCAGGAAGAGAAATCACAGCAGTTTCTACTACATCCGAGTTCTTAGAAAAAAAAAAAAAAAAAACAAGAATGGAAGCATATGGCAGTCAGTAGTATTCATCTTAGTCTATTTAGTATTGCTAGAAAGGGATACCTGAGACTGGGTTATTCATAAAGAAAAGAGGGTTATTGGCTTGTGATTTTGCAGGCTGTACAAGAGGCATGGTGCCAGCATCCACATCTGCATCTGGAGAGAGCCTCAAGCTGCTCCCACTCATGGCAGAAGACGAAGGGGAGCTGGCAGGTGCAGAGGTCACAGGGCCAAAGAGAAAGCAAGAGAGAGATTAGGGAGGTGTGAGGCTGTTTTTAACAACTAGCTGTTGGGAACTAATAGAGAGAACTCACTCATTCCTTGAGGATTGCACCTAGACATTTATGAGGGATTCACCCCATGGCCCAAACATCTCCCACCAGGACACACTTCCAACACTGGGGATCACATTTCAACATGAGGTTTCAAGGTGACAAACATCCGAACTATAAAATATTCTCTTCAAGATGTAAACATGTCAGTTTATTTTTAGGGTCTGTCAGTCTACAGGATGTTAAAATGCTAGCATCTCTAATGATTTATTGTCTAGAAAAGCCAGAGAAAAGTTAAAATTCAACTAATTCAGATCAATCTATTGCATTAAATAATGAACATATTATAAATTTGCACATTGCTATTTGGAAATAAGTTGATAGAATGCCTTTAAGGTGCCACCTAGGGCCGGGCGTGGTGGCTCACGCCTGTAATCCCAACACTTTGGGAGGCTGAGGCGGGCAGATCACCACGTCAGGTGTTTGAGACCAGTCTGGCCAACATAGTGAAACCTCATCTCTACCAAAAAATACAAAACTTAGCCAGTGTGGTGGTGTGCGCCTGTAATCTCAGCTACTCGATAGAGTGAGGCAGGAGACTTGCATGAACCCCAGAGGCAGAGGTTGCAGTGAGCCGAGATCGCGCCATTGCACCCTACCCTGGGTGACAGTGCAAGACTCCGTCTCAAAAAAAAAAAAAAAAAAAAGAAAGAAAGAAAAAAGAAAACAACAACAAAATGCCACCTAGAAGGAAAAGGCCAACAAATTGGTTTAACTCATAATAAAAACTATGTTTCTTATAATGCAATAATTGATTTACTTCCATCAATAAAGACCCAAGTGGTTCAATCTTTCAAACAACATCAGAAGATATTAGAAATCAAATTTCAAATGAGTTTAGAAAACATATGCAAAATATTTAAGAAAATAATCTGCTGGAAGATAGTTGTGGTGATTATTTGGCCATTTCCCCAATGCACATGCTGATTTCAGGAGAGGATACTGAGAAGCTGAGAAGCACATCAGAACTTTGGACAACTCACAAGGGTAGTGTTATACATTCAGGAGTTCCAGTCTGCTGAGGGAGATCTGCTAATCCTTCCCAGGACTTTAGGTCAGGCCAAAATGAACTAAACTCACGTCTCAAGGAAATTTTTTCATATACTATAACATGAATGAACCTGTAGGATGCTATGGTAAGTGAATAAGCCAGTCACAAAAAGACAGCTTCCATTATAGGAGGTATCTAAAGCAATCAGACTCAATTAACCAGAAAGCAGAGCAGTAGTCAAAAAGTTAGGAGCCGGGGGGGAAGGGAGAATGGGGAGTTGTTGGTTGTTGAGTACGGAGTTTCAGTTTTCCTGGATGAAAAGCATTCCGGAGGTGAATAGTGGCAATGGCTGTACAACATTATAAATGTATTTAATACCCCCTAATACACTTAAAAATGGCTAAAATGACAAATTGTATAGTATGTATCTCTTACCACAGTAGAAAAAAATTGGAAGAAAAAAAAACTGAATTCTTGATTAAATTAAGATGAGATCAGTTTGCCAGAGTTCCTGATTAACTCCTGAAAGGAAAGCTAATCTCTAAAGGAAAATATCATCCAAGGTTGCAAATAATTTATAAAATCTTAATAGTCATTGACCAGCAATAATGATGCATAACCAGAAATTGGAGGAGGTGGGATGATATGATATTCAAATAAGAATAATAACGTAAAATGAGAGCACACTCACAGAGGATCCGGATAAAAGTATTATCTTGCTGGGTGCAGTGGTTCATGCCTGTAATCCCAGCACTTTGGGAGGCTAAGGCAGGCAGAGCACGAGGTCAGGAGTTTGAAACTAGCCTGGCTAATATGCTGAAACCTCATCTCTACTAAAAAATGCAAAAATTAGCTGGGCGTGGTGGCATGCACCTGTAGTCCCAGCTACTCGGAAGGCTGAGGCAGGAGAATCGCTGGAACCCAGAGGGCGGAGGTTGCAGTGAGCCAAGATAGTGCTACTGCACTCCAGCTTGGGTGACAGACCTAAACTCTGTCTCAAAAACAAAACAAAAAAATTATCAGACACAGCCTTGGAGAGCTATGGCTATTATGCTAAGGAAATATAAGATTGAGAACGTTGGGAGAGAAATAGAAAATATACAGAACAATTAAATGGAAATTAGAAAACTGAAAAATAGAGTAACTGAATAAAAAACTTAATGAAGGAGTTTAATAAGAGACTAGAAACAACAAAAGAGAGAAGTCAAAAACTGGGACACAGGTTAGAAAACTTTCAGAATAGAGCAAACACATTGTTCTTTTTTCTCTCTGACTTTTTCAAGCAATTCTTTTCTGGCTTTTGGCTCTAGTCTCACCTTGCATCTCCTCTGTCCCCGCCCTTGAATAAGTCATTTGTCCTCAATAGATTATTTTTAAAATAATCTATAAAATTCAAAGGAAATTTTTAAAAAAATATTTTTTAAAGAATGATGATTGGGAGGCCGAGGAAGTGTGGATCACCTGAGGTCAGGAGTTCAAGACCAGCCAGGCCAACATAGTGAAACCCCGTCTCTACTAAAAATACAAAAAATTAGCCAGGCGCGGTGGCGGGCACCTGTAATCTCAGCTACTCGGGAGACTGAGGCAGGAGAATGGCTTGAACTCAGGAGATGGAGGTTGCAGTGAGCCAAGATCACACCATTGCACTCCAGCCTAGACAACAAGAGCAAAACTCCCTCTCAACAAAAAACAAAACAAAATAACAATAACAAAAAAAGCAAAGAATGATGAATACAGGAAAGAGCATCAGAGACACAGGGTACCAGTGAGGGGTCTAAAGTACATGTAATTGGTGTTCCTGAAGAAAAGGAGAGAGTGCTGGCAGAATTCATAGACATGGGGATTATTATACAAATCCCAGGCTGGATAAACAAAAAGAAAATTACATCTATTCACACAGAAATAAAAGTGTTGAAGGGATACAAAAAATATAACTTCACAAATAATACGTTACCAAAAATTAGACTGACACCTGACTTCTTAACAGAAACAATGTAAGACTGACATGAAATGATGTACTTGAAATCACCACAGGGAAAGTCAGAGATACTGGAAAAAATAAGAAGAAACGAAAGTGGAAAACAAAGCAATAATAGATCTATGTCACAACCGTGGAAACATAGAAAAGCTATTGAAGGTCCTTTAATTTTCTGGGATTAAGTACAAGAAAAACTCATTAGAATTTGTTAAGTAAGAGGTTCATATTGCAATCTCCAGGGTAACATATGAAGTAATATTTGAAAAGAATGTAATTTCTAATATAACAGAGATAAACATTGGAATTACAAACAATACTCTGTTAAAAGGTCATAAGTAACAGAAATAGATACAGAATATTTGGAAGAAGTAAAAGAAAACCAAATGTGAAGAAAGTATATTAAACACAAAAATATCAAGTCTCACATTAAATATAAAAACTAAGATTATCAGACTAGATTTTAAAAAATCATGTACTGCTTTAAAGAAATATCTAAATTTATAAGGATATAGAGATGTTGGAAGTGAAAGAATGGAAATAGATGTATAAGAAAACACACAAGAGCATAAACCAATAAATAAATAAATAAATAAATTCTGGATGTACTATAATAATATACTACACAAAGATCAAACAAAGAAAGTGTTATTATGCATTATTAGAGATAAAGCTGAACATTATAATAATAATATTTGAAATCGCCAGACAGTTATAACTATTCTAAATTTTGTGTGCACCTGATAACACGCTTCACACTACAGAAAGAGGTAATCTATAAAATTCAAAGGAAATATTGTTTTTAAATTCTAACTGTACTAAAGGATTTTCATGTCTCTCTCAATATCAGATAGTCCAATCCAATAACAATTTCGAGAGCACTAAGAACTTACATAGCATGATTTCAAAAGCACACTCATTGATTACAAGCGGCACTATGCCCCCAAACTGTAGAACACACCTTCTTTTCAAGTGCACAATTGACCATGTCGAATAACAAAGCAAGCCTTGATAAATAGACAAGATTGATATCACATAGAGTATGACACCTGATGAAAGTGCAGTTAAAGTAGAAATCAATCATTAAGAAGAAAGACGAAGAGTAGGAGGGGAAGGAGAAGGAGAAGAGAAGGGAAAAAGGAAATAGCTTGGTCTTCATTTTCCCGGCTGACTTCCCATTCTATTATCCAGAGGGAATGCTGTCAATTATTTTAGATTTGCTTATTTTTCTTTGAACCTAGAGTCTTGTTTTCTTTACATCCTCTAACAGATCTATACAACAGCTCTCATTACAATTCTTACACAGTCCAATGTGTCAGTTCCTTGGAGAAATGACTGATCCTACTGCAGGAGCAGAGGAAATGCAACATGAAACTGGAGCCAACACCAAGAAAAGAAGTGCTTAAAAAAGACAGAGCGAGAAAAAAAAAAAAAAAAGAAGAACAATGCATTTAAAAGGACAGAGGAGCCAACCTGAAAGAACTTCTAATGGCAAATGCTGCGAAAATGTAAGCTACAAAATCGTGATACTATTGGATTTTAACACAAAGAGTACAACCCATGTCTGTGAAACTATGCTGATATAAGTAAACAATAGCATAAATGATAAGTGGGGGGAAAGGGGCACATCTTTCTTATAGAAGAGCATCAAACAGTAATCATGGGAGGAACGACGGAAATAGAAAGTCACCATCTCTGTGGCAAGCTGACCGAAAAACCATAAACCCAGTCTAGTCATGAGAAATCATTAGGCAAACCCAAATTGGGAGACATTCTACAAAATATCTGACCATCACTCCTCAAAAGTTTCAAGGTCATGAAAGCTAAGGAAAGACTGAGAAAGGGTCATAAATGAAAGGGAACTAAGGAGATAAAAGCAACTCAATGTAATATGGGATCTTGGATTGAATCCTGGAAGAAAAACATCAACGATTTTGCAAAATCTGGGTAAAATCTTTAGTTTAGGTAATAATATTGTACCAATGTTAATTGCTTAGTGTTGATAAACAGACCATAATTTGTTATATGTTAACATTGTGGGGAAGCTGAGTAAGGGATATACGAGGACTCTAGACTTTATTTGCAACTCTATAAATCTAAAATTATTTCAAAATTAAAAACTGAAAAATAAAAATCAATAAATAGAATTCTTCAAAAGTAATATCATAAATAAACATGTGATAGTTTCAGGAGTGTCATCGTAAGGGTTTGTCAGTGGAGTTTCTGGTGAAGTTTCTCTTTCTCTCACTACCTGAAGTTTTGGATGGAAATTATTCTCCATACCTAAGAGAAACCTAGGAAGAATATGCTGCAAAACTTGCACACTTAAATTTCATACATGGTGTTAATACTCTGGAATTAATTTTTTGTAATTTGTTTCATGTGATAATTAGTGCAAATGACATAAATATATTTATAACATAATATGTCATATTTTGATTATAAAATGTAAATCTATCTATATTTTACAGATAATTAAAACATAAATGAAATAGTATCTACCTAAATTTCTCATTTGCAAATAACAGCATTTAGTGAATGTATGTATTAGGTAGTAAAATAATGTATTCATTATTCTAAATGCCTATTCTTGTTATTTATATTACATATAGAGTGTTCTTTCTAGATATCCATGGAATATTTTTGTGATATCTTATATTTAGATTAATCAATTGTCTTTTCTAATCTATTTTTGCAATTGAAAAACTGAATGAAAATATTGATTCCTACCTAGAGAAAGATTCCTATGGGAATAAAACTCAGGTTACTTTCTTAAAGATATTGAAAGTAAAATCTATTTTTATAATGATATGCAGAAAAATTACATGTGTAAATGGAGAATTATTAAATTAATCAAAACACATTGAAAAAATAAAAATTATATTTTGAGGTTTATAAAGATAAATTCATTAATTATTTTTGAAGAGTCGTGTAAAATACCACTATTTTCTCATAATTTAAAAGTACTAACTTAAAAATCTAAATATTATGTAGATCATGTACAAAACACTTTCAACCACTTTGACACTGTTTCAGCATTAATCACATTATTAAGACCATTTTCTTCAAATAATGGTTACACTGATGTTAGCAATATAATTTTTCTTTGGATTGTTTCTATAGATTGTTCTCATATTTGTATATGTAGAATCTCAAAATATTTTTTAAAACCCTCAATTGTGTAAAAAACCTTTCAATAAATACAGATATTTTAGTCTTGGTAGTATACTAGAACTAATTTTGAAAGTAAACTAAGGAGGTCAGCAATGTAATATCGATAATTTTTTCAAACTTATATTAAAAGTTCAAGATGCAACTTTTTGAGGAATCGTATTTTTGCTATATGTTTCAAAACATGCACATGTACATACACACAGAAATAGCATATTTCAGTTACATATTTATATTTATGTTGTTTAAAGATAATCCCTGATATAAGTAATATCTTGACAATTTGGGAACCACTACCCAAGGGTTAAATTTTCAGTAAATCAGAAAGTGTAGTTACAAGTTATTGCATGTAAGGTTTTAACACAGGTGTTCAAATATGAGCACTAATAAAGCTCATACAAACATTTTTTATTTCTGTATTCCATTACAAATATACCGTAAACGCAGACAGAAATCACAAATGCTATTTTTGGGGCTTTTTCTGGTTGAAATTTCTACTAGCATCACTGTGTTTGGGATGTGATATTGACAGGCACCAACCAAGGAAGCTGTCCAGATGTGTGGCTTCTTATAAGTGCTTTGTGGGGGTCACTGATCCTTTTTGTTTTGGTTTGGTTTAACTATTTCAGAGCTGGTTAGCATGTGGCTTCTCTCTATGTGATCCCAAACCTAACATTAGATAAACTCTTTGTTGAGGACCCTTAGTAGTAATTGTTCTTGTTTTGCATGCCTAGCTAATGTCTACATTCAGCAGATAGTACAAGAAGAACTGAAGGCTCCTCCATTTCCACCACTCATCTCAGAGTTAGTTTCAGGAAGGGCCCTTGGCCTGGGCAGCTGAAGAATCAGCACATTCTGGCCTGACTTTGTAGACAGATGTACCTTGCAGACAGAGCTCAACAGACGCCCAAAGGGCTGTGCCTGAGAAATGTTTGTAATGAGACCAGCTCTACCCAGTCCACTTTTTGGCATAGCCTGTTTCCCAGACTCCCTTTTTGTACCCCAGGAAATGCAATGCCCCTTCCTTAGGTCCTGACTTTAAACACAGAGACCGTGTCATCTGAGGAACTTTCTGTTTCTTCAGCCCATTCCTGCTGCTTGCTGTACACTGAGGTTTTGAGTGCCAGAGCTTTTAATACTAAATTCACCAACTTTTATAGTCGATACCTTATTATAAGGTATTAATAACATAATATCCTCACCTTAAGGATGATAAAGTGTGGAATATGGCAAAGTTTCTCTTCAAACAGCCTGATCAATCCTTTACTCTTTAATTTCCAGTACCAATCCCTCCTTCTCTTTCTTCTTCTTTCCTTCTTTCTACTGTTACTACATACCCAGGCATGCCACATCACCAGTGGTGTTATCAGCAACAGCTCCCACTCCTTTCCTTATTTGGGAAAAGACTGACTCTCTAGCTCGCCACAGACAACCCCTTCCCCCTCTCCCTTCTCTCCCTTACGTGCCCACCTTAGCTAAAAAAAAGTTTAAATATTTAGACAATCGGGTCTAGCTTAGATTCTGAGGTCTGACCCCAGCCAATGGGGAAAGGGCAGAGGAGCAGAATTTGCATCTGGAAAAAAAACTTTCACTCTCTTTGTTCTGTGTGCTCTCATGCTGACCGGCCATATGGGATGCACTCCTCTGCACAGGAGGAAATTTGCTTTGCTGAGAAACCCTTTGTCTGAGTGCTCGTTTTCCTTACGACTCTAAGCTCTATTTCTAACATAAAGTTTGTGACAAGTTCCTCATGTACATTTACTGCAAATGTTAATCCATTTTAAATGCAGTCAATAGAGGGAAAAATAATTATCTTTAAGTGTTTTTATTTAAAGTGCACATCAATGACAAAGGTCAGTAGCAAAAATTAGTTTTACATAAATTTTTCTATTTTTCACAAGTGATGGTTTTAAGTCTAAAAACAATTTTACTCTTCTCCCTGAAGGACCCTAATCTAAGTAGACAATGATTTTTACACTCTGTCAGTAAACACAATTCTTAAAAATTTTTGTAAGAAAACATGTCAGTCTGAGAGAGATACCTGTAAGAAGTATTTAGTATACATAATTTAAAATGGAGCAGCTAAACTAAGTTTTTATAGAGACATTGTATATCGCTTAACTTTTTATTAGGTAAGGCATTTTGCATTTCTAACATTAATAAAACAAATGTTAATAGCATTATCATCACACACAAAGAATTATTACTGGCATTATTAAGATAGTTTTAAATAATATTTTTATATGTTACTCTCCCTGGATTGTAACACCATAACTTAATTTAATGTAATTTTGTTCAGCTGTATAACCCCGGACAGCTACCCAACTTCTCTTTTCCCTAGTTTTGCTATCTGGGGAAGGAAGATAGAGAAGGAAGACAGGAGGCCCTGCATCAAAAGACTGCAGTTAGAAAAAAAACACAAAAAAAGTAATAACATAAAAAGCACCAAGAAAAGCATCTGACACACATCAAGCCTCAAAGAATTGTCCATCATCATCACTGTCGTTTATACTATAAAAGCCCATTTATCTTCTATTAAAGAAAGAAACAATTATTCTAACTCTTGTTAAAGGTGGTCAGGAAGGCCGGGCATGGTGGCTCACTCCTGTAATCCCAGTACTTTGGGAGACTGAGGCGGGTGGATCACCTGAGATCAGGAGTTCAGCACCAGCCTGACCAACATGGTGAAAGCCTGTCCCTACTAAAAATACAAAAATTAGCCCAGCGTGGTGGTGGGCGCTTGTAATCCCAGCAACTTGGGAGGCTGAGGCAGGAGAATCATTTGAGCCTAGGAGGCAGAGGTTGCAGTGAGCTGAGATCACACCACTGCCCTCCAGCCTGGGCAGCAAAGCGAGACTCTGTCTCAAAAAAAAAAAAAAAAAAAAGATAGCAAGACTTTCCTCAGAACCACAGGGATGAGCATATGGATTTACAGCCAAGGAGCAGGGCCGGGGTCATGGGACAGAAAATGACTAAGAGGAAATTCGGGGTGAGTAGGATTCTGGCTAAATAAACCTGAAAGGATTCTTGCTGCAGGCAGGCCAGGGTGATCAGACACCATTTGGAGGATGGGAGAGGATGAAGAATTTGACCCAATATCCAGGGTGATGTAGTTATCATTGGTGTGGGTGCTTCCTAAAATGACTTAGCAGGATCTTTTAAACCTGGGTGATATGGATCTGACAAGGACAGACACTGGAGGCCGACCTGAGTTTTCTTTTTAACTTATGAAAAGCTCATTGCTGTTGATTGTAATAGATGTCGTTTATCCAATCTATATTTTTATTAACTGTCATCCACCAAAATATTGACTCAAATCCTGCAGCTATTTTATTTCGGGCTTTAAATTGATCTAGTATTCCCCGTGGGACTCCAATTGCGTCTAAATAGACGTGAGTGTCTAAAGACCCATAAGGGACTTCTCTCGCTTTAGGGTGTCTTATTTTTCCTCCTTCTGGCTGATGAAATGCCAGGGTGAAAGGGATAGCCAATTGGACTAATGCACAAGTGCCACTCCAGTTATTCAGCAGAGTGCCCAGTAAAGGTCCACCACAATACCACCACACATCCACTCAGGGATGAACAAGGACTGATTGATTGATAAGCTCTTGAAAATTCTTAAGCTCACTGCATCCCTTCAGGTCTCCAAGGAACGCTCAGTTTTCTCTCTGTCATGAGAGAGATGAAGTGAACTTAGTGTTGGGAGACGAAAGCTGGATACCCCTTCAGGGCTGACCCGCAGGGTGCTGGATTTCAGGATATAGCAGAGAGAGCTTGGCACGACTTGTTGCTCCAGGCTGTAGAATCCTGAAAAAGAGCTACCATGCGCCCACGCCTGGCCGACTGGAGGACTACCTTAGTGGAAAGGGGACAATCTGGACCTCTGGCCTGCCATGTGCACAAACGTAACAGCTTTTGTTTAATGTATGGACGAATATTTGATCTATTCCAACCAGGCATTTGTATCTTAGTATCCTGTCTTAATTGCCAAAGTTTGTTTTACATCTTTAACTTCTATGATCCTCTAGTAAAATGAATGTATGGTTTTAGGAAATTACAAAAACCGGTTGGGGCAGTCCATCCTTGCTGTTTAGTGGTCTGCAGAATGTTGGACCAACTATGGCATAAAAGCTTTACATCGGGGGTCGGGGCAAGACTCCTGGTTGACACTGGGGCCTTTATCGAAATCTCCCCGGATTAAACGGTTCCAATTTACTAATGCCAAGTCTGAGGAGAGTCAAGAGGGACAGAGGTACCTTTCTGAAGTAGAAAGCTGTCTTTGACTTGGCGAGTCCCCCAGGGTGTAACAAGGCAAGCATTAAATATAATAGTTTGAGGTGAAATTAACTTGGTTATGTTAATAACTAGATGTTCAGCAATAGAGTGAGGAAAGAAGAAAAAGGAATAGAATAGATGAAAGAGTTACATTTTTCTCAGCTTTAGTTTGGTAGGGTTTTCCCCTGGGACTGTGGCCTGTGACTCTGGAGGGCATGGTTCTTTGACTCGGGTGTGATGAGTCCATCCCTTTTTCGCTGTACAAACAGCAGTCTTGGTGGTTAGCAGCACAAGGTAAGGTCCTTCCCAGGCTGGCTCGAGTTTTTTTTTCTTTCCACCCTTTAATTAGAAAGCGGTCTTCAGGCTAGTGCTAGTTTACCAGAAATTTTAGGAGTGGTACCTGTGCTAAAATACCTTTAGTTTTGAGGGAAAGGGAAGTGAAGATAAACCAAGTATATAATTTTTAAGAAATTAACCTTTTGTTTTAAATGTGGGGACAGTAGCAGTGGACTTTATAGTCCTTGGTGCCTTCTTACTGAGAAATTTCCTTTAGCACTTATTTTTATTAGTTTTTTAGACCAAAGAAAGCCAAACACCATTTTATATTTGACAATGCTTCCTGTATGATTTTTATACCAGACAAGCTAAATTTCACCTTTATAGTAGTGTGTTATTAATGTTAAACTTAGTTTTAATAAAACTTTGTAGACATATATATTCAATTTTTAATGTTTGACCATAAGGTAAGATTTTTAGAGACTCTTTTTAACCTTTTATAATTTTTGTTAAAGAGCAAGTTAGTGCTTAAGAAAAACCCATTGTGTTTTTATTTTAATGTTCAGTTCACAGAAAAACTGGATGATACACTTTCAACTTTAGCCAATATGGTTATACACAGAATTCCCTTTACAATTAACGTTTTAAAACTTGCTTAAGCCTTCAAAACAATTTTTTTAACTTCTTAATGTAGGTAAAAATCCACATTCTTATGCCTCCTTATAATCCCTTTACCAAAGGTATATTTTATTTTCCTTATACACCTTGCACATAAACTGTTACTTCAATAGTATTTAGGAGGCCTAATTACTTTTAATTTATGCAACATTTCTTGCATAAATTCTTTTTTTATATATAACTTTTTTTCTTTCACAACTTTCACAGACAATTCTTCGACATGTCTTAACTTTCTGACTTATTACAAACATTTCTTTCTTTAAACAACCAGTTAATTTATTTCAGGACAAGAATTTACCATATAACATTCTTTTTACATAAATCCTGCCCCCCCTCACCCCTTTTTTTTGCCTTTTTTTGCGAAGATAACCATTCTTTTCCAAAGTGAACTTCCTTTATGTCTGTGGACTAGACTGTCTAAGGTCACAAGATTAGAAGTTACTATAATACATGTTACACTGTTAACTTTTAGCAAACTTTACTTTTGTTGAAAACCTTGTAAGTTTGGGATTTCAATTATCCTTTACTATTAATAAGACCTTGTTTAGTCCAAATTAACTTAGAATTTGTATAGATGGATTTTTTTTTTTTCCTTCAATTACCTGGGAGGAACCATTTATCCTCCCATCCTGAAGGGTTTAGATCCCCTGTTAGGAAACCTGCGGGGTTAAGGGAATTTTCAGTAGTTAATGTGAAGTCACCTTTTTTTTTTTTTTAACTTAGGATACTTCAGAACTGGTGAGGTGTACTCACAGTGAGGTTTCCTCTAAAAGTTACTTTTCTACTTTCTTCTGTTAGCAAAGCAGTTGCCACTACAGATTAAATGCATTTGGGCCATCTGCAGGTTACTGGGTTAAGGATTTTTGATAGGAAGGCCTCAGTACTTTTGGGATACGCCCTTTTTTACAATGACAACAAAGTGGTATTGGAGTGTTAATAGGGCTACTGAGAATACCTTTAATTATCCATTATAAGTTTTAAATTTACCTTGGCTTTTAAAGGAATAGGGTACACTGTTTTTATTCTTAACTACTTGTATATCTCTATCTTTCTCTCTTTCTTTCTGTCTTTGACTTTCGGTTTCCTTCTCTCTTTGACTTTCCTTTTGCCTCTGTCTCTTCCTCTCGCTCTACCTCTCTCTCTCTCTTTCTTTGACTCGCTCTTTGTCTTTCTGTCTCTTTCCTCTCTCTCTCTCTCTCTGCTGGTCTTTCCTTTCCTCTGCCAGCTGCTTATGCTGCTGTTCTCTCAACCACTGTGTGTGGGTGGGGGGCATCCAAAACCAGCTGTAACCAAGTGTCTATGTACAGGAACTGGTCTGGGGGCCCTGGCTTACAGGTTATCTTGTGCCATACCTTTGAAACAAGGGACATGTCCAGGCTTCCTTCTGATGGTCAACCAACATCTAATGCTGGCCAGTGTATCTCACACAAAGTTCTAAGTTTTCCAGGTGTCATAGTAACTCCATAGTCTCCCTTAAATTCCTTTTTGAAAATTTTCAACGTATTTCCTAGTGGGCTGGGCTCACTTTGTGCCTGACCCATGCTTCCTCGAGACAAAACACCATGCTCATACCACACGCGCATCACAAAACAAAGAACGGGTAAAAAGGGCACACATACACTTTTACAGTTTACACCAAACCAGAATCAAAACCAAAATCAGAGTATCAAGAAATCCAAGCCAGGTCAAAACCAAAACTAAAATATCAAGCAATCCAAGTCAAGTCAAAAACAAAACCAAAGTGCCGGTACAGGCATGCTGTCATGATCAGGCCACGCTTCCACTCAAATGGAGTGGGCAAGTTCCAAAGACCAGTCTTACCAAGTTTCAGATGTCTGGACTCCAAGTGCCAAGTTCCTTTCTGGTGTTCAGCCACTGCGTTGATCCCCCATGGGGGCCTGCCACGCACTGCTCTGGTGAGGCATTCCACCCGGGCAATTGCCTTCCCAGGAGCACTCTCAGGATGTGTGTCACTCAAGCCGGCCAGAGTCCCCCGCAGGAATGCTCCACAGGGCAGGCCTAAGCCACCTAAGGGGCTGCCTTGACCATCCATTAATCACCTCGCTTCCCGGTCAGGGAGCCAAGAAATGCAGCAGGACGAGCCATAGACAAAACTCCTCAGACACCGAGTTAAAGAAAGAAGGGCTTTATTCGGCCGGAAGCGTCGGCAAGACTCACGTCCCAAAAACCGAGCTCACCAAGTGAGCAATTCCTGTCCCTTTTAAGGGCTGACAACCCTAAGGGGGTCCTCGTGAGAGGGTCGTGATCGATCGAGCAAGCAGGGGTTACGTGACTGGGGGCTGCATGCACTGGTAATCAGAACAGAACAGAACAGGACAGGGATTTTCACAATGCTTTTCCATACAATGTCTGAAATCTATAGATAATATAAGCAGTTACGTCAGGGGTTGATTTTTAACTACCAGGCCCAGGGCGCAGTGCTGGTCTATCTGCCTGTGGATTCCATTTCTGCCTTTTAGTTTTTACTTCTTTCTTTGGAGGCAGAAATTGGGCATAAGACAATATGAGAGGTGGCCTCCTCCCTTAATCTTACATCCCAGAGACCACCTGAAACATGCATGCTGGATATGAGCAGAAAGGGGTGAAAACACCTAGGCAGAAAGGAGAGCCTTTTCACATGCCCAGTAATCATTGGCTCAGCAGTTAAAATGTCAGAATGTCGCTAGGTGCATGCCTAATAACGAGGTGAAGAGCGCAAAGGAGAAATTACTGAGATACACAGGCATGCGAAGTACAGGTTTACGGCCTTCCTGGGGTGATGGGAATAATCAACGCTGCTATTAGGTGGAATTTGTATCCAGTATGGCGAAGGGGTATGCCCATCAACTAACAGTAAGGGGGAATCCCACAAAATCCGGGCAGGTTCCAGGAGGGGAAAAGGCAGAGACTCATGGCAGAAGCAGGAAAACAGACAAAACCAAAGGACGAGATTTGACACAAAGAGGCAGGAACGTCAAGAAAGTTTAACATCATGAAAGACAGCAAGGCAGCTGTCTTGGGACTGTTGGCTCGTTTTCTCTTTGGAGCAGCCCGCTCTGCCTCCTGTTTCAGAGTGGACTGTCTTGGCTATGACTTAACCCCTGCTGCTACTGCTGCTGTCTTTCCAGCAGGGCCAGCACTCACCTCTCCTGGAATGTACTTTTATCTCCTTAATAAAACTTTTGCTTACGTTACTATTTGTCTCTTGGTGGAATTCTTTCTCCTAAACTAGACAAGAACTGAGGATTCCTGCACTTCTAGGTAACAAAGGCAGAGTCTTTGTCACCCTTGGTCAAAACTGGGCTTCCTAACGTAGCGCTTATAGTCCTTCTGGAGGTTGCTGAAACAAATTGCCAGAAATGGGGCAGCTTAAAAAGGAGAAATTTATTCTATCACACTTTAGGAAGCCAGAAGACTGACACCAGAGTGTCAGTGGGGTACATGCCCTCCAAGGGTTCTAGGGAAGAACTTTTCTTGCCTCTTTTATTGTACAGAGGCCGCTGACTGTTCCAGGGTTTTCCTGAGTGTTGGTCACATCACTATGGTCACTCCTTCCCTCTTCATGTCAACGTCTCTGCTCCATGTCCCTCTACTCTGTGTGTCTCTTATGAGGACGCTAGTCACTGAATTTAGGACTCAGATAACTCCCTATAGCGTATTTCCAAACTCAATGCAGAACTGAATTTTAAATGCTGTTTCATTTTCTTCCAGTCTGCAAGCTTTCCTTTTCTTTTTAAAATGAGTTAATAAAACTTATTAAGATAACCTAATTATGCCAAATACTCTACACGTATTTAAAGTAAATGCACAGCATTCAAAGATAACAAATATCTGAACGTAAGTTGTTTGCAGAAGCCTAAGTGATATATTTAAAACTTTTTTCTGCATCGTTTACTCCTTATAAGAGTTTGGAGCTAAGAAATCCAGAGCTTTTAAAAGGTCCTCTTCCAACCTCTCCCATATTCATCCAATTCTAAACTATTTTAGGTTATTTTTGTTTCAAAGACAGATATTTAATGTTGTAAGAAATGGCAGTCACGATCCAAATGGAAATATACTTAAATCACCTTAATTGAGTTGAATCATCCAGCTACTGGGAATTTTCATGTGGAATTTTCCCAGGTAAAGAAGCACAAATTGTTGAAGCACTTGAAATTCTTGAAATTATTTTTGTACTTTCCCTCATTCATGAAGTTTTTACATCCTTTTTTCACTAGGATTTTTGTTTGTTTGTTTTATCATTTTCCCTTTCTTTCAAACTAACTACAGTGGGAACAGAATTCCTTATTTTAGTCAGAAAAAGAAGTGAATTCATGTAAGAATTCGTGTCATGGGAAATCTCTTATCTTGAGAAATAGTTTACACCACCTGCCTTTTTGCAATCAGATGCATTTCCTGCATTTCTGACTGAGCTCCATAAACTCATCTGTGAATTTGGCTACGGACGTTACATTTCAAAGATTACCTGAGTGTAAACAGAGGGCAGGGATTTTTTTGTAATCTACAGTGAGTATGCAACAGAATGCAGATTTCAACCTCATTTTTTTCTTTTTCCTGACTCAAGAGCTAGATTGAGTATCTGCTATGTTCTGTGCTGTTCATTTAAAAATTAAATATTTCTAAGTTGAATTAAAACATAAACATCCCAGGACATACACTGTTTATGAGAAATATGCCTTAAGCAAGATAGAATCAGAGTAAACAGCTAATCTACACAAGGTGAATATCAATTTTTTAAAAATGAATGGATGACAATAATCATATCAAAAGAACATGTGATTTAATATTTCAAATAGTGTTATATTTTATTAATGATGTATACACTCACAAAGATGAAAATGGCAAAACCATATTTTTGTGATAAAAACATCAACATATTAAAAATGAAGTCTGCAGGAAATAGATAAAAGAATATTCAAAATCAATATTCTCATGTAAAATATTAGTAAAATTACTTCAGTTAATGGCTGATAAAATAGGAACATTAAAGGGAGATGTGGTTCTTGAACTATTAAGTAATGGACTCTAACAACATGAAAGAGACCTCTCTCCAATGTGTGATTCTTGCACATTGCTTTATGGGATCCAGGAACCACCTAAGGCTCCAGTTTTGGAAATTCCAGTGAATTAGTTATAAATAATATATACTTAAATTTTTAAAAAAACATAAAGCATATGAATGTCAAATTTTACATTTTAACCTATTGTTCTCATAGAAATCTTATCACTTATTTCAATTTATTTTTATTTTTAAGTGTTTACTTTGGTAAGTTTTTTGAAAGCAGGTGTTATGTCTATTTCACTCATAATAGTACAAAAACTATTATGTAGTATCTATCAATTCTTATTTGATTTTTGTTTTTGGTATTAATCTAGGACTTTATACCAGAAAGAGTCATAGAAACAAGGAATAATGCTGCAGAGTATCCATAGCATCTAGATGACAGTCTCAAAATGCCATCTCATTGAAAGTCAGTAGGGCTCTGCAGAGCAAGGTTAGAGTGCAGTCTGGGCAGTAAATGTACACAATAAGCATAATGGTCTCATCACAAAAAGCAAGGAAGCTACCACTGATCATCAAAAGGAAACATTTGACAGATTTATTTAAATACATTAACCTATAAAGACACAAAACACACACACACACAAACACACACTCACAAACTAATCCCACAAATATTCATGCACACTTACACCCCTAATTTTTCCCATTTGGATGATATTTACTAATTAACTTGTTACCTAAGTAAATTTGAAAAAAAGAAGCATTTCTCTTTATTTTCTTGTTCACATTTTATCTCAGGAAACCATAACATTGATGATGATATATGGATAACCAAATAGTTGATGACGAAATGTGTCCTCTATAGAATATTTATTTTATATAAAGAAAAGGAATGAAAGAATTAGAACAGACCCTATTGAGCTAATGGATTTAGTCAGTGGTCATCAATAGCTGCTTATACACACATAAAGGGAGACAAGCATTTACCAACTGGCTCCTTTAGAGAGGCAGACAATGCCAGCTATGACACATTCTCGTGAAAATATCAAACCTGAGTTTGATTAAGATCCTGGATACAATCACGAATTTCTAACAATTACAGGGATCGGAGGAACATAGGAAGTGGCCCCACAGTGATGCAGTCAGCAAAGTCCAGGATGTGGAAAAAAAAATCTACAGGACCATAAAACTTAAGTCCTTCAATGAATAATTTGAAAAGTTATTAATATACACCATATAAAAGATTTAAAAGACACACCAACCAATTTCAATATGTACTCCGTAATTTGATAGATTCTTGATTCGAACAAATAAGCTATAAAAACAAATTTAAATAAATAAAAATGAACACAATGTAACTATATTAAGCACTTATTAATTTTTAGGTTGGATACAAATATTTTATTAAAGTTTAAAAATGGTGATGTTTTGAGATATATTTTGAAATATTTCCAGATAAAACAATATGGTATTTGATTCAAAATATTTCCAAGGGAGTGAGGAAGTTTGTAGGAATAGAGTTGAAATAAGATTTTTCATGATTTGTAAATGATGTAAAATTATGGCAATTAAATACGGTAAATAGTAGTTTATAGTCCTTTATAAAAATGTTTTTAAAATGTACCTCAAACTAAATGACATTTTTGAAATAATTTGAGTAAAGAATTTTAATAAATGTTTACATTATTCAACTAATTTTTTACAGTTCATTTGCCCATAAATAGACTTTATTTTTGGTGAGTCACATTTATCAAATCTTTCTGAATTATTTAAATTAGTCTTCACAGATTTGTAACTCCTTATTTGCCCATTATTTCTCAGCAATTTAATTTAACTGTTTAATTATCACAAAAAGTATAAGTGATATAACTCTAAGAAATAAACCCAGCTGACTTTTAGTAAGTAAACAGTTCAGTTGCTAGAAAACATGTTGGAAATTTATAAGATGTCCTATTAGTCATTCACTTGCTGGGCATTAGCAGTATGATTTCTCAACGAAGTAAAGATTATTAATCTGGTAAATTGATTAAGCACAAATTTCTCCTACTTCTTCATAATACATCCACAAAAATCACCTGATGTCTTTCTGCAAATCAGGCTTTACATGAAATTACAGGGCCATTGATGCCTAAAGAGTTCAATTAAGTGTCATTTTCAAGTCTTCCTTTAATTTTCATCAACAAGAAAATAACATAAAAGGCCACTTATTATATTTGGGGAGCACATCCAATGGTCTTATCCTTGATTCCTCACTTTTTTCTATGTCACAATCGACAGCTAGGCTGGGCACGGTGGCTAGCACCTATAATCTCAGCACATTGGAAAGCCGAAGTGGGAAAATCGCTTGAGCCCAGGGTTTGAGACCACCCTGGGCATAGTGAGACCCCATCTGTACAAAAGGATAAAAATGTTAACCAGGTGTGGTGGTGTGCTCCTGTGGTCTTAGCTACCTAGGAGTCTAAGGTGGGAGGATCACTTGAGCCCAGGAGATCAAGGTTGCAGTGAACCGTGATCACACCACTGCACTCCAGCCTGGCTGAAAGAGCAAGACCCCATCTCAGAACATAAACAAAAACAAAAATCCACAGCTAGATTATCAGTTAATCAATTATAATCCAATTTATTACTCTTCTTGACCCAGCAGTTGATGTGAAATAAACTAGTTAAGGACTATTTCTAAAACAAACAAAAGTAATTATAGTGAGATCAGGGCAGGATCTTTACAATAAGCTTGAAAAGTGATAGTTTTACAGCCCCATGGAACGTACATACTGGAAATGCAGCTTTAGACTTATTCAACATGAAAGACAGCAGGAAAGATCAAAGCCCATTCCAAAACCAGACTTAACAAAAATATCCCCCAGCTATGTGTACTGGCTTCTTGCTGATGTCACCTGCTGAGCAAGTAGCCAACCAGCAAAATAAATTTGCTGAGTGTGTGATTAGGCCAGCACACACGTGCCAGAAGAGAGGGGTTTGAAACCTGCTAAAGGGGAAAAAAAGGAAATAGAAAAGACTCATATCATTCCCCAAGCGCCATGAGTATTGGAGGTGTGTTCCTCTTCTCGGGAACAATGTTAGGAGGAATTGACTTCTAGAGTCCTTGTACTAAGGATGAGTTTCTATAGAAACCCTTGGACTCTTCACCTTTGGATGCCCTACAAAAATAATATATACCTATCATTAACTTATGGTGATTGTTCAGTTACTCACAAATGCATTTTTATCAACTGTATAAATTGAATCCTCAAAAATATTAAATAAATTATGGAATAATTAAATAGTTTATTCAATTAAGGATAAATAAATTATGGAATAATTTATTTAATATTATTCTGTGAAATATTACATTTGATCCATAAAACCTGCCTATCTAAATGTCAATATAATTTTAATTGCTGCAAGCTAGTATATTTTATATCAAAAAAGAATGGCAGGATACAGTAGTATTTAAATAATTACAAAATAAAAGCACTCACCTGAAGCAGCTGTTAAAAATAATAAGCTGAATACAAAATAAAAGCACTCACCTGAAGCAGCTGTTAAAAATAATAAGCTGAATACAAAATTAGTTCATGTTATATAGCTTATGGAAAAAGTGTGTTGTAGAATGTTGATTTCATGATTATATATTTTTGTAATTATCTGCTCTTGAATATCTGATTTTTATAGCATAGTGTACCATATTTTATCAAATTATATAAATTGAAATGTCATGCTATTATGCCAACAAAGCTGCTCATAATGGTTAACTCTGGGTAGATGGATTAGCAGAGTGAGGGTACATTCATTATTTTGACTGCATTTGCATCCAAATTGTTGATTATTTTACAACAAAGATGCATTATTAACGTGATGTTTAAAAATAAGAGAAAAACTTACAATCATTCCACCTCATTACAAAATAAATGTATATTATTTTTTAAATTTAGTGTTTTCATGCCTACTACATAGAAAAAATACAAAATAAAAGTATATTACAGCTGCATGCAAATTTTTAGTGAACAATAAAATTTTCAGGCATAACAGTTTCTTTCAGAAAGCTGTTTGCCAATAAATATGTTTCAATCCATATTCAAGGAATTTTATTCTTAAGAATATTAATTAAGAAAATAATATACTTTAAATATCTATATTTTTAATCATATTTTTATATTTATAACTAAAATACTAATTGCATCATGCAAGTACAAAATTGATACAATTAAAAACAAATCATGTATTCTTTGTGAGGCAGTGGTTATAATAAGAAATTAAATTTACAAACCAGATAAACTTGTTTTCATATGAAAACGATGACTATGTGGAACCAAAGCTAACACAGAATGAGCTCTTCATAAGTGTCATGTACTTCTCCAGGAAATGTTATTTTTGCTTATTTCATAGAGGAGAGGTCTTGAGTATAGAGAGTTCTACTTGCCTGCCCAAGGCCACAGAGGTAATCAGGAACAGAAGTTGTATTTTAGACCCATTCTACTGACTTCAAAATATTTTAAAAATATATTTATGATAAAGTAGAGGAATAAATAATTTGCAAAACCAGCAACTGAAAAAACTAATTTAATGTTTGCATATTCAATCTAGTTGTCCTAGATTAGGCTACTATAATAAAATACCATAGTCTGGGTAGTTTAAACAACAGACATTTATTTTGTACAGTTCTGGAGACTGAGAAACTCAAGATCAAGGTGCTGGCCCTTTAGGTCCTGGCAAGGACTCTCTGTCTGGTTTGCAGATGGCTGCCTTCTCCGGTATCCTCACAAGGGAGAGAGAAAGGAAATTCTGGTGTCTCTTTCTCTCCTTATAAGGGCACTGATGACATCATGGGGATCCCAACCTCAGGACCTCATCTAAAGCTAATTACCTGCCCACCTCCTAATACCATTACCCTGTGGGTTAAGGTTTCAACATGTAAATTTTGGGAGGACACAAACATTTGATCCATAAAACCTGCCTATCTAAATGTCAACATAATTTTAATTGTTGCAAACTAGCATATTTTATATCGAAAAAGAATGACAGAATATAGTAGTATTCAAATAATTACAAAATGAAAGCATTCACCTGAGTCTATTCTTATCATATACTTCTATGAAACTCGGAATTTTGAAATTAATCATGGAATCATAGAACAAATCCAGGGCATAGGAGGCATCTCATTTCCATGTGCAGTTCCACTGGATTCTATGTTCTCTGTACAGAGTTCCCACAGCCAAGATACTGACACACACACACACACACACACACACACACACACTAGAGTACCAGGGACTTCCATCCAAGTGCAGACGCGAAAGTATGTCATTAAACGTTAAGTATGTACCTAAAATTTTACAGTTTGCATGATAGAGTGTAAAGGGAATACATCCTTGGATTTCATAAACAATCAAATTTCGAAACTTGCTTTTTTGGACATTTCCACGTGAGGTATGATCACTTATATCTTGCAATGCACCCACCCAAAATCACTGGATGAGAATTTTTTTTCCCGGTTTTGTAAAGTCTTTAGCTAAGAAAATATGGCCTTTAATTAATCTCAGATAACTGTATCAAGAGTGTTCCTCTTTTTGCTTTATTCACTAAGGAATCTAAATACAAATCTGCCTGACGATAGAAACTTTCTTTAGCTTTGGTTTTATATTTAATTATTCCAAGATCTCTCCTTTATTACTTGACTTTTTCCATTTTATTCTTGGGCTTCTTGTTTTTAAAATGATATTAAATATTTGTTGTATCTCAAATCATCTTGGTTCATTTGGGAAGTCTATATGGTATGTTTTAAAATTATACTTATTTATATATTTATTTTTCAGAGATGGGGTCTCACTATGTTGCCCAGGCTGAACTCCTGGACTCAAGTGCTCCTCCTGCCTCAGTCCCCTGAGTAGCTGATACTACAGGTGGGTACTACAGCATCTGGCTATTTTCTGAGCATCATTAAGTAGCTAACGAAGTAACTTACAACTACTAGGCTTTAAAAGGTACCTTGTTTCATTATTATGGAAGACAGAACATGTCCTATTGCTGAATATCATCTTAAAGAGTATTCAGATTTCAAACAGCATATTAAGCATCAAGATTTTGATGATTAAAAGATACCTGCTTATGACCAATTGGCTGAATTTGAATGGACAGCCACCCCCTTTTAAAACATTTTAAATAAACACAGAGGCTCCTCTTGCCCTTGCTTTCTATACTGATTGATCTAGGAGGGGCCATCTCCATACCTGTGTTGCCTCATGTCCATGTATAAAGTGCAGTGCCACACTTATCTACACAAACCTCCCCACCTGAAGAGAGTAATTTAAAGAGTAAGAGGATTTGCTTATAAATACTGAGTTACTGCCGCGCGGTGGCTTACATCTGTAATCCCAGCACTTTGGGAGGCCGAGGTGGGCAGATCACCTGAGGTCGGGAGTTCAAGACCAGCCTGACCAACATGGTGAATCCCCGTTTCTACTAAAAATACAAAAATTAGTCATGCATGGTGGTGCATACCTGTAATCCCAGCTACTCAGGAGGCTGAGGCAGGTGAATCACTTGAACCAGGAGGCAGAGGTTGCAGTGAGCTGAGATTGCACCACTGGACTCCAGCCTGGGCTACAAGAGTAAAAGTCCATCTCAAAAAAAAAAAAAAAAAAAAAAGAAAAAAGAAAAAAGAACAACTGAGTTACCTATTACCATCTGAGACTTAGTTCCTGGAGGCAAGGGGGTCTATGACACATGCACAGAAAAGTGCAGATGTATACTGCAGGCTGTGCTATCAGGCAATCTACAGTCTACAGAGCTCGACTCTGCTGCTCACTCTTTGTTAACTTCCAAAATCTAACTTTTTTCTCATTTGTATTAAAAAGAAGGATAATACAATACAGCATTGTTGTGAGGACTTGATTTTTGCAGTACATGTAGGCATTAGTTTGTAGGAATTAGTCTAGAGAAGCTTTTTACATGGTGGCAGCTGAATAAGTGTTATTTCCCTGAATTATTATTTTTTATTTCATTTTTAGTGTGATTTTAATAATGTTGCACATGTGTGTGTTGCTTAACTGTGTATTTGTATTGTACTATAACATGGGCCTTTTATTTAATTTTTTTGAAGATCAAACATTCTCTAAGGTTTAGTAATGGAAAAAGAAATTATGTATAACTGAGCAGCTGAGTGTCCATCTAACGTGAAGGGAAACTTTCCTAAAGGGACATCACACTTTTGGGATAGGAAAGAAGCCTGTGTGTAGAGAGTGAGGAGTAAGCACTGGTGGCTGGCATTGTCCTGGACATGTTCTGAGAGGGATTTTATCAGAACAGAGGCCGGAGGGTGAGTAGATCCACCTAGAGCAAGCTGAGCAAGATGGTGCGGTAATGCCTGGGAGCATGACTGAAGCAAAGTGCCTGCCATCCAGGCAGTCACAACACAGTTCTGAACCTCACACCATCTGCACTGGAACAACTTGCTGACTGTATGTCAATTATCTGAGAGGAACAATCTGCTATGCAGGATCTGTTACCTGCCATTTAATGGCCATGCTCAAAATTCACCAAGGCAATGAGTCAATGTGCCCCATGTCCAGGGGGTTTGGAGAAAGGGTGCCCACTCTTATTGTTGGGTTAAATTAAGCATGAAAAGAACTTTTTCAACCAGAATAAGAAGATACTACAAGATTAAAACCAACCCATCAAATAGCTATCAGACATATTCAAAGGTAATATTAATACCAACCATTTCATAGATATTTGTGCATTGTAAGAAGTTACTACCAACACATTTATTTTCCTGCAAATGTAAATGTATGCTTGACTCTAAGTTTTCAAGATGCTCTTTAATGAAGTCATTGTTTTACTTATGTAAGATGACTAATATCATTTTACATAGCGAGCTAACCTTTTATTATGCAAATTATAAAAAAGTAAATAATAAAAATAATATCCTATATATGATACAAGGCTTTTCTATTTCCTTTCTGTTCCTGTGCATCTTCCATAATGGCATTCTTTTGTTGCCTCTGCCTAAGATATATATATATTTATACACACACACACACACACACACACACACACACACATACATATACTAATTCTGCATCCCTTGTTGCTATGGCTTTGTTTCTCTTCCAACATGATAATTTACAATAAAATTCTGCTATCTCAGCAGGAAGATTTTACTTCTATGGCTCTTGGTTTAACAGACTGCAAATTATTTATCCTGTAATTCCTTCAGAAAATATTATTTCCTTTAATTTTGTTTAAAAACTCACAAATAATCGGTATTGATTTTAAGACACATAGGATCGCTGAAAGTTTGAAAGTATGATTTAATATAAAATGTTTTTGGTAATTTTAAACTGGTCTGCAACTATTTTGTTGAACAGTTTTATAACTGTCCACTTCTTATAACCTAATACGGTGTGTTTCCAGGGAAGAGTAAACAGCCATTACCTTCTCATCTGTTTCAATTTTCTCTTCTTGTCAGTTACCTCTTTCCTTGGCTAACCATGGAAACTCATAAACATCAAAGTTGGTTCATTTGTATTCCTGTTTCCAAACATCAAATAAAGCCATCCATAAATTAATTTTATGAGCAATTAAGTTCTTCCAAGTCAATACTTTCTAAATTGATTTCTCTTTTACAATCAAGACACAGTTTAGCTTCATTTTATAACATTAGGCACAGCTCTCAGTTGGTTTTTCCATTTTAATTTTGGTGTCTACTTACTTTTTATTTTTTAAAGTAAAAATAAAATTTGGCACGAGAGAGTGAAAGACAGGAAGAATACTTAAAAAAGGTTGGTGAAGGAGAGGCTGATGCCATGACCTGAAGAACTAAGTGGTGAAGGCAAAGGGATACCTGCAGGAGGGACACTGTCGGGGTGGCATCCAGAGCTGGCACTTAGCGGGCACAGGGAGGGGATTCAAATCAGCCAGCAGCCCGGGACAGACACGGGACATTCAGCATTTGTTATGGATGTCAGGAGATGTGGTTTGGGATAAACATTTGGCTTCTCCAAGGTCTTCATATGGTCACCTGGAAGAAATTTTCACAGAACATTGACAACTTTGATTCTAAGAGTATTTGAAACAATACTAGAAAAAAATAAAAAAGGAAAGTGGGGAGGTTCCCCCAAATTGTATGCCTGTTCTGAAGAAAAATAAACAGTGTTGGTCCAAGGAGAAATAGAAAGTCAAATATTACTTCAAATGGTTGCTACAGAGATTAAATTAAATGAGATGATAAAAGGGTTAACACAGCGCCTGGTTGTAATAAGTTGCCAATGTTTACAGATCGTATGCTTATGACTGTGATTATCATTACTGTCTGTATCAAGGTTTGTAACTGCAGTAGACTTTTCTTTATTTATACTTCCTTTTTGTTCCATTTTATCCGTGTTCTTTATTTCTCCCGTTTTTGTGAAATTACTACTGACTAGAACTTTTTGTTTGATCCCCATGGAGGAAAGCTATGGTGCAGATCCAAGAAATAGCTCAGCTGTTGGAATTCCGACTACAGTGCAAGATAGAGTCCCCCATGCTTATCGACTAAAATCTGGCAAGACCAGGGTACATCAAAAGCTTCAGATCAATTTGTTGAAGAGAAGGCTGAATCCATTATCAAAACACCATTGCAACAGCATAGTATAATGGTGACAAAGGTAAAAATCAGATACATGGGGAAACAAGTACCTAAGTGTGAGGCCACACGTGTCATTGATGAGATTAGCATTAGCTTGGTGCAAAAGTAATTGCAGTTTTTGCATTACTTTTAATGGCAAAAACTGCAATTACTTTTGCACCAACCTAAAATGAAAAAAAATGAAGCAAGAATAGAAGTATAGCTATAGTGTGAGAAAGAGCTTGTGAAAACCAGGAACCAGGAAATAAGATGCATCCCTTCTCTGGAAATCACTCTTTTATACACACTATGGCATATTTGGCATGAAGCAGAAAACAACTATTGTTGGTTTGGGCTGCTATACCAAAATAACTTAGAGTGGGTAATTTATAAACCACAGAATTTCATTGCTCACAGTTCTAGGGACTGGGAAGTCCATGACCACAGTGCCAATAGATTCAGTGTCTGATGAGGGCCCCATCTTTCTGGATGGCACTTTTTATGTGTCCTCACATGGCAGAAGGGCAGAAAGGACCCCAGAGCTCTCTTATGCCTCTTTGGGTACTAATCCAATGCATGAAGTTTTATCCTCATGGACTAATCCCCTTTCAAAGGTCCCACTTTCTAATACCATCATCTTTGTGATTAGGTTTCAATACATGAGCCGTGGAGAGACACAAACACTCAGACCACAGCACACCCATTTTTCTCATGCTCTTCATTCTGGATGGGGCAAGGCCATAGGCTGTCTGGGTACACCCTCTACAACAGCACTATCTCATTTGGGAAGCCCTAGCCACCTGTGGGTAGTGAAATTTTGACAGTCACGAGTCTGAAAAAGGATGTTATAAATGTAAAGCACACTCCATATTTTGAAGACTTGCACACAGAAAAAAAAAATGTAAAGTATCTCATTCACACTTTTTAATATTATTTATGTTCAAATGATATTTTGGATGTTTTGTGCTGAATAAAATATATTAAAATTAATTTTATCTGTTTCACTTCACTTATTTAAATATGTCCACCAGAAAATACAGAATTGTATCCATGGCTAGCATTATATTCCTTTTATGTAGAACTGCTCCGGGAATCTTGCTCTACTCTCCTTGTTCTGACTACAATGTTTCAGAGCACTGGGCTTGGCTGTCATGTCATTAGGAGTGCAGTATTTCTTTCAATGCATCCATGCTCAGATGCTGTGTCAAGGTAGTTATTATATTAAGGTGTGGTCTTCAGGGCAAGATGTGAGTGAATCTGGGAAACTGATACAAAGGAAGAAGACATATAATTAAAGTTAAACAGGTCATGAAGTTTCCATTATAAAGTTGTCATCATTAACCCAGGCACACATTCTCTGCCCATTTAAATTTATTTCTTAAATTTAATTCTCGAAGCACTGTTACCAGCTTGATACTACTAGCTTTGTTTTACAGATAATAAAACTTATACGTCCGGAAGTCCAGTAACTAGCCCAAAGTCCCAATTTAGGCAGTGGAGCTAGAATTCCAGTAGAGTTCTATGCTGAGCGCAGTGCTGTGGTCTCTATGAGTGAGAGCCTATTGCACCCAGCTCCAGGGCAAAAGTCTCGTACCCAGGAAGTGAATAGGCTGAAAATTTCTTCTCAAAGGAATTATGTAAGGACCCAATAGGTCTCCAAATCCATTTGTGTCTTTATTTGGATTTCAAAGTATCTCCTAATACTAAATTTGTTCAGGATGTACTATTAAATGAAAGGTTCAAGAATCTCTGAATAACTTCTAGTCTTAAAGAAAAAAAGTATACACATTCCAACAAATTAAATATTCAGCTGGAATTAATTCAAGTAAAGCTCAATACCTAACCTTGTTTTGAATGTTTTAATTTGATGAGTTGTAAACAAATTGTGATTAATATACTCCTTCAGCCTACATTCAGCGATTTGTGCTTAAGTAGTAAGGAAAACAAAGATAAGTAAGAACTAGTTTTTGTTCTTTTAGACTAAACAGCTTGTAGAAGAGGGAGGGAATGCAAGCAATTAATGTGATGAATTTTTGTAAATGCCATAATAAGTGTACAAGATAGAAAAGTGACAAAGTTAAAATAATAACATGGATTGGAGGAGAACAGAAAATGCTTAATGGAAAAGTATGTGTTTTGGGATTTGAACAAAGACTACATGTAATAAGACAGAGATGTGAAACAGCAACGCACAGTCTGGAAACGTTAGATCCTGGCAATACCTTTTGTGCTCCCAATAACATGCAACAGGAGAGGTCAGGCTGGTATTGAGTAGCAACCTTGACAAAGTGTGGAATATTTCTAACCACAACTGTGGGGATGGAAGATGAAAATAACATTGAGCAGACATACAGTGAATTAATGGATCACTGAACATCTTGGAGTTTCTAACTATCTTGGTCGTGGGCTTTTCTTTGCTCACACTCAGCTGCTAAAGCCTAACAGCAAGAAAGGCAGATGGGTGATCAGTACTGTAATGTCAACTTATACTATGAGAGCAAGACACAGTTAAGGAGGCCAGGTGTTGAAGAGTTTTAGCCAAAGAGTGGATAAATTGGCATTCTAAGGGATTAAACTTGTTAAGGAATAAAGCTAAGAAAAAGTTGAAGAAACAGACAATGGGAGTGGCCAAGAGCCTGAGAATAGTATCTCTTGACTGTCCAAGTAGAATAGTATATACTGACTGGCCAAGTAGAATGGGTTAAGTAAGGGATAGAGGTGAAGACAGATTAAATAATAGGCTTTATTGGTTTATTGATTTTTAAAAATTTATATCCCTAAATATCCATAAAATGGCATTGCTTAAGTAGTATAATACTTAAAATGGAGAGATAACATAGTTAATATTTTTCTGTAAATTTTTCCGGGGAAAATAACTTAAAAATACAAATAATAATGATCTGACATTGAAATTTACCTCTGCAGAGAATATAAAAAGGCAATATACTGTTAGATGACAACAATGAAATATCAAAGGTCATATATTCTTAAGGATATTGTTTAAATTTAATATATATTCTCACAAAATATCCAAAAAATTCAATTCCTTTCACTTTATTTCTTAAAGTGTTCATATATAAGCAAATAATCTATGCTTTATATATATATATATATATATATTTTTTTTTTTTTTTTTTTTTTTGCTGCGTGATGATTAATATAAAGTCAGTGCAGAAGTGTTTGTGCAAATGCAAGGGAAATTCACCCGTGGGGAATTCCAGCAGCAGGGGCGGCTTGCCCACCCCCTGGAGAGAACGACTCCAGTCTTCTGCTGTGGGATCCTGTGAATTTCTCTCACCCCAGAAATTAGTCCTGCGTGGGCCTAGATCTGATTTCAAGAACAGGTTCAATAGTTTTAACAGCAGAGAATCTCAGCGGCCCGCTAGGTCTCTTCCGTATCTCGCGCGGGGGAGCTGGGCTTGCGGGACTCTCGGGGTTGCGCCGGCGGCTGTGCGGTCTCGCCTGGTCACGTCTCCTCTGGTGGAGCCCCCAAAACCGCCGCTCAGCCCCGCACAGCGCAGAGAAAAACCCACCCCAAAACCGGCGTCTAGGTACCCGCGTGTCCCCCCATATCCAGCTTTCAAGGAAGCAGGAAGAATTCTGTGAATTCCGCCCATCCGGCAAGGGAAAGGGCGGCATTCCCAGTCCTGCCCCGCAGCTCCGCGCACTAAACCCGGACCATGGCCGCAGCGCCCCGCAGGGAGGAACCTGAAGCCGCGGAGCCCCCGCTGCCCTGAGCGCCCTGGGGTTTCTGGTCTCGTTGATGATCCCTGCAGCGTCGAGTGCTCTCCGTCCTGGGTATTTTCCAATCTATTTTAGCCATCTAGTAATAATGGGGGGAGGGAAGGATGACTTCAAAGAAAGGAGAAAGTCACGACAAAGAACAGAAACTCCTTGTAAGTACGGAGCGGGAAGGGAGACAGCAGGGGCCAAATGGAAGCCGGGAATACTGGTGCGGGGAAGAGGCTTTGCGAGGCCGCCAAAAGCTGAGCACGACCTGAGTTATAGGGACAGATTCAAGGTGCTGCAGCTCAACAGATTTTAATCTTCTTCCTACTAGTGAGCATTCGACGTTACTGGTCCTACGGAGCATTTTCTTCCACATCCTCTGACTTAGACATAACTGATTAAAAAAGAAAGATATACCAAAATTAAAATATGAGCATAGCTATCCATGTGTATATCTGTAAATATAAAGGTGAAATGTGAGCTTCTGAAATTTATTCGGTAATAAAAATTGAAGAATACTATTAACTCATGTATTGGCAAATTTTGTTTGTTGACATAGAAAGCATGCTTCAAATTGTGAGTAAAATTGATTTTGGGGATCTGTGTTCATGGAATAGAGAATTCTTTTCCAAGAACAAGAACCCTTTAAAATTAAATATAATGGAATTTGTCGAGAAGACCCTTTTTCAAAGACTAATTATCTCTGTTCCTAAAATAAAATCTTCTCATTTCATAACCGTATTGAATTTTATAGTAGAGGATAAAATAGGAGTTGTTACAGTAAGCATTTTGACAAATCAATTGACACTTCAACTAAAATCAGCTTAAATTTACACAAATAGCCGTCCTTTGCAAAGCACTTACTGTCATGCCAGCCCCAGTGCTAGGTGTTTTTAATGCATTATGTCATTTATCATTGCCGTTATGGTAGAGATGAAGAAGTGAATTCTGAGATTTAACAAATTAAGTAATACCCTAGTGGTATTTTTAAGATTAGCAGAAGTGGAATTCCAGCCAAGGCATTCTGACTCCAAGGTCCTTGCTGTGAAGCCCTCAGTTATTCTCCACCCTGCCTTTCTCACTAAGGCAAATGGAGGGAACCTTAGAAGAGATCCATATTTATCCAAATAAGTAGTGGATACATTCTTGCCATTAATGTCTCTGGGTGAAATGTTTAGTCCGTTAAACCTTTGTAACAAAGATCGGCATCATAAAATGTTACAGACCCTTATACAGACTCCCATGCTCAACCTCTCATATGCGCATACAACAGTGTGAGATCTTCCAAATACATGCAACCCTCATTTCTACATTTAGGTCATATTGTGTCCAGAATTGGTTCCTTCCAGTGGGTTCTTGGTCTGGCTGACTTCAAGAAGGAAGTGTGGACCCTAGTTGTGAATGTTACAGTTCTTAAAGATGATGTGTCCAGCTTTGTTCCTCCCGGTGGGTTCCTGGTCTTGCTGACTTCAGGAGTGAAGCCACAGACCTTGGCAGTGAGTGTTACAGCTCATAAAGGTAGTGCAGCCCCAAAGAGTGAGCAACAGCGGGATTTATTGTGAAGAACTAAACAACAAACCTTCCACAGCGTGGAAAGGGACCCGAGTGGGATGCAGCTGCTGGCCCTGTGGCCAGCTTTTATTCCCTTATTTGGCTCACATCCTGCGGATTAGTCCATTTTACAGAGTGCTGATTGGTCCATTTTACAGAGTGCCGATTGGTGCGTTTACAAACCTTTAGCTAGAACACAGAGTGCTGATCGGTGCGTTTACTATCCTTTAGCTACACAGAAAAGTTCTCTAAGTCCCCACCCAATGCGAAAGCCCAGCTGGCTTCACCTCTTAATATGATGCTAAATTTACAGCTCAGCAGAGGTCTGATTTTGGCCTGGTGAGAAGGAAGGGGCCATTTTTTATTATACATGGAACGGGTTTTCCCAGAGCAATACCGTTTCACGCTTTCCATTTGCCTTCTGGTGGTCTGCAAGAGTCCCTGTTTTGGAGCTGTCCATTTTACACTGCAGCTTCCTTGTCTCACCAGTTTCAAAGCTCCATGGTCCACGTTGCTACCAGTTATCTATGTTCATTAGGATTATTCTCACTAGAATTAGGATTGAGAGCTATTTTCTTTCTCTCTTTCTTTCCCTCTTTTTTCCTTTTTCTTTTTTTTTTTTTTTTTTTTTTTGGCCTGTGGAGAATCATATTTGAATAATTGCTTCCATTAAAACCTTAGTCTGTTAGATCTTCATCTTACAAGAGTGTAAATTTGCACATCCTTTTTACACAAGTCTTTTCAAATTTTTTCTCTCTGGCAAGTAATACTGTTAATAAAAACTAAAAAGTAATTTTTTATTTTACTATTTTACTACTCATTGCAATTATAACATAAATTATTGAATATTAAGATGATGTTTTCCCTTCCCTTCTTCTGTAACTCATGTGCTTTCCTTTCTCATTTCCTGTGATTTAAGGCAAGCTAGCAGGCTCTTCTGTCTGGTCTTCCTCTGCCATTAACTCTCCTCTGAAACACTCCTGTCTCAGTGACCAGTTTCTCTCAGCTCTTATGTCATGTATAACTGGTATTGCTCCTTGAAATCTCAGACAGAGTGAAGCACCTCTTTCTTCTCAATAAAGTCGTAAGCCTCTCAAACCAACAAATGCTTTCTGAGACAAAGAACCTACCACTGCTGAAGTTCTTTCCCTTTTGAGGAATAATGCCTTTCTAGTTGGAACTGCTTTCTGCTTTTTTTTTTTTTCTTTTTTGAGACCGAGTTTCACCCTCACTCTGTGGCCGAAGCTGGAGTGCTGTGATGTGATCTCGGCTGGCTGCAACCTCCACCTCTCGGGTTAGAGTGATTCTCCTGCCTCAGCCTCCCAAGTAGTTGAGATTACAGGCCCACACCACCACACCTGGTAAAGTTTTGTATTTTTAGTAGAGATAGGGTTTCACCATGTTGGCCAGTCTTGTCTCAAACTCCTGACCTCAAGTGATCCACCCCCTTGACCTCCCAAAGTGCTGGGATTACAGGCGTGAGCCACCACGCCTGGCCAAAAACTGCTTTCTTTGATGGTGTCTTTAAATAAGTTGCTTTATGTCTGATTGTGGTACTAAGCACAATTGGTCTTTGTGGTTACTGGAATTTCATCTTTAATATCAGGAACATTAACTGGCCAAGCAATGGTGTCATTCTAAAGTAGAAGACTATCTCTCTGTTGGTAAGAATTTGGTGAACTCATCTAAGCCAGCATCACAGTATATAAGGAGCATACTCAGCAGGGGTTTCTACTAAATTAATGGATACTAAAAAGACTAATAAAATATACAATTCTTAAACAAACATAACCTTAATATACAAAATCTGTTTGTATTTCACTAATTATTTTGCCAATTCAGGATGTTTTCTGTAACTTGTATTAAAGTCTGAGCTTCTAAAAGACTATTCTTGTTCTCACAGCATTTTGTATGTTTAGGTACATTTATGTCAGATGCCTATGTATTTATGACTGTTATAATCCTCCTGATGAATGGACTCTTTTATCACAACGTGATTACCTAGATTACCTACTTTGGCTCTGGAGACATTTCTTGACATAAAATCTATGTTGTCTGATGTAAGTATTACTAGTCAGCCTTCTTTTGTTTACCATTCACATGGAATGTATTTTTCCATCTCTTTGCATTCAGCCTGTCTTTAAATCTTGAGTTTTATTTTTGTAGAAAGCAAATAGTTGGATTTTGTCTATATATTTACCTTTACAAACAAGTTTCATCATTTTTATGCTATTGTGTTGTTGTTTAGTTGTCCTTTCATGTAAACTTGAAAAATTAACTTTTTGTAAGGCAAGTCAAGTAGTGAGGCGTTTCTTTAGGTTTTGATTGTCTGAGAAAGTCTTTGTCTCCCCTTCATTTTGGAAGGACAGCTTTGCCAAGGATGGTATCCTTTCTTGGAAGTTTTTCTTTTTCTTTTTCTTTTTTTTTTTAGAGAAAACAATTTATCTCATTCCACTCTTTTCTGGAATGCAACGTTTCTACTGGAAAATCCACTGGTAGTGTTATAGAAGTTCCCTTGTATGGGACAAGTCATATTTTTCTTGCTGCTTTCAAGAAGAAACTTTCTTCTTATTTCTTTCTCTTCCACTTCTGAGACTCTCAAAATATATTAATCTAGTTGATAATGTCCCATAATTTCGTAGGCTTCCTTCACAATTTTTCATTATATTTCTTTATTCCACTGAATAGATGACTTCCAATGACCTGCCCATGTGTTCACAATCCTTTCTTCTACTTATTTATTCTGTTGTTGAATCCCTCTATTGACTTCTTCAGTTTACTTACTGTATTCTTCAGCTCTATAATTTCTGTTTGGTACTTTTCAATATTTTCTATCACTTTAATGAAATTCTTATTTTGCTTATGCATTGCTCTCCTGACCTCAGTTAACACACTTATGCACATTATTTTCTGTTGGGTAAATCACATATATCCTTTTCATTAAGATTGGTTTATGGAGATTTACCTTTTTAAATTAATTTTCTTTGTCTGCATCATTTCATTAGATAAAACAATGACCTCTCTCTGTTTTCACATACTGTTCTTTTACAGGAGAAGACCCTCATCAATCAGCCTAGATAAAGATTCTGGTACCTCTCTAATGTCTGTGTTGGTCTCAACCATCACCTTTGTTTTTAGCAGCCCTTGTAATCTAGAGTATGTCAAGTCCCATGAGTACCCTGAGACAGCTAAGATAGAAGCTAGTCTCTTAGTAGAAGCCAGAAAAGTTGGGGCACTAGATATCTGTTCTAATACCTTTCCTCTGCAGAGAAATTGGGAGTTGCAGTTCTTGCTCACTCACTTTCTACTAAGCTGGAGAGGGGAGCTGCAGCAAACACCCACATGCTTGTTCACAGTGCACTCTCTTTTAAACCAGTTCTTTTTTATCTGTATCCCTCAGGGGCCTAGCCAATGCCAGGCCTCATCAGCTCTTGGAGACAGGCAGGTTAGAAGCCAATCCTTCAGTCCCTACTGGAAAAGTAGGGAAGCAGATGTGTAGTAAAATGCCTTATAGGAAGAACCTAGAAGGATTAGTTTTATTGCTGGAGCAAGCTGGAAGCAAGCAACAGGAAGTGCCCCCACACATTCATTCAGGCTTTCAGGGGACTAGTGATTGCCTGTCCCATTAGCTCCCAGAAACAGGAGCGTTAAAAACCATATCCTTGGGCAGCAGATGGAAAAAATAAGGCACTAGGTGTATAGTATAACACCCAATGAGAAACGAGGATCTGGGTTTTAGTCTCTGTTCACTGTACTGAACTGAAGGGATCAGCCACAGTGAGTGCTTGCACACCTGTTCAGAACTATCCTTTGGCTCCTTGTAGTCCCTGGAAAGCTAGTTAATCCTGGACCCACTGGCTTTCAGAAACAGGCAAATTAGAAGCCAGAGCCTCACGTAGCAACTGGAAAATTTGTGGTGCTAGATGTGTGGTTCAAATCTTTCACTTCTCAGGGAAACACTGGAAGTTGTGACCTCCCTCCTGATTGCATGTCCTGTGCTAGGGATGGGGTTTATATTGAGATTGTGTCTCAGATTTTCATATCAATTTCAATATGGGTATTGTCTCACCCTCTGAATGTGCAGCAGTTCAAATACTGACTGGATTTCTCACAAAGGGAGTTAATCCATGTCTAGCTGGTAATTTGGGGGGAGGGAGAGTCTGAAACCTCCTACTCAACTGTCTTGAAGATCATCCCTTCTCCCCACAGCATTTAAAACATGCTTTACTGACTTCATTTAACACATAACATTTTATGAACTATCAGAACTTCTTAAATATTGCATTAGATTGCTATAGCTGTAATGACAATGTACCATAGATCAGGTGGCTCAAACAGCAGAATTCTTTTTTTCTCTCACAGTTCTAGAGGCTAGAAATTTGACATCAAGGTGTTAACAGGGCTGGTGTCTTCTGAGTTCTCTCCCTTTGGCTTATAGATGGCCATTTCCCCCCTACATCTTCACATGGTCTTCCTTTTGTACATGTCTGCATCCTAATATCATCTTCTTGTAAGCACACTAGTCATATTGTGTTACAGTTCACCCTAATGAACTCATTATAACTTAGTCACTTAGTTATAACTTATTCACTAAGTTATAACTTAGGTCTTTAAAGACCTTATCTCCAAATACATTCACATTCTGAAGTACTGGGAGTTAGGACTTGAACATAGGAATTTTGTAGGGACACAATTCATCCCATACCACTCAATCCTCTGACCCCACAAAGTTTATGTCCTCACATGCAAAATGCATTTACGTATTCCCAACAGACCCATTTGATGCTTAACCCATTCTAGCATCAAATTTAAGTGAATGTCTCATCTAAGTATCATCAAAATCAATTATGAGTGATATGAAGGCATTATTCATCCTGAGGCAAAATTTTTCTCTAGCTGTGAACTTGTGAAAATGGACAACAGATCTGTAAATTCCAAAATGCAAGGGTGGGACAGGCATATGATAGACATTTGCATTCTAAAGGGGAGAAATCAGAAAGGAGAAGGGGACTGCAGGTCCCAAGCAAGTCTAAAACTTAGCAGGGCATATCCTGTAAGATTTTAGCACAATTAAGTGAACTACCCTGGAAAGTAAGTAGAAAAAGGAGGGAGATTTCATTACCTCAGAGTGTTGTCAGGACTCTATCTTTAGGGAGATATTTTCCCTAGCTTCCAAAGGTGTTGTTATGCAAATACTTTTGTAGTTGCTCAGAAGACTTGGAGAGACACCAGAATTATAAATAATCATCTCCCCAAAAAAATGATATCAGATTCCATATTCAGAGAGTTCAAATTCCTACTTTCAAAAAGTTGAAGCCTATTGCTTACAATGTCTAACCTCAACTTGACTGAAACAAGAGATGAGAATTTCATAAACACTGGGATACACTAAATAAAAAGTACTGAAAGAGATTAAGGGGGGAAATGTCTGTCAGTGTGATTAGGTCCTCAATGTCTGCTAATTGGCATTTATCAAAGTCAGTTTCCAACCCTCCCACAAAGACTTCAGGACAGAGGTTCTATCCTTCTTGATGATGACATTTATAAGGAATGCTTCCAAGGTCCTTAAAAAACATTTTGGATTGCAAAAGATTTACATCTCAAAGAGCAGAGAAAGGTTACGAGTACATTCTAGTACTTCAGAATGTACGTTGCATGTTTACTAATGTAAATGTTCTAAGATAAAGGTCAGGGGCCTATAGTCCGGTTTTGGTTGGAACAGACCTGGCATGTTAAGGGAGCTGGAATCATGTGAGGGCATGGCCTGGAACTGACAGCAGCCATCCTAGAATTTGATCTAGTCTGTTAGTGTGGGACAGGTAGATGAACCCATTCGTACTGGGTGTGCGGTTCTCAGTAACAAGAAGCTAAATCCAAAAACATAATATATTGATATATTTGGTATAAATTTTTTAAATAAATGCATATTTTAATGTATTACATGTTTTCAAAGAATGAATAATGATGAAGTACAAATAATATCATAGAGTCAAAAGTGTCAAAAGTAAGTAATGTCATTAGAGGCAGGTGAGAAATGGGATCTCCATATATGTCTATGGAATGAGGACACTGTGTAAGCAAGGATTTCCTTTCAGTGTTAGTGTGAGAATATTCTCCTGGGTTAATCTTTTACATATTCAGTAGAAGATGGAAGGCAAAATTTACTTTTCCTGGAGAATTATTAAATCATTTCTATGCAAGATTTGAAGGAGAATTACTGAGAGCTGGAGCACTTGGAAGATAGTCCTGTTTATAGTATGAATTTTCTGGTATGATGCCTTTTTTTCCTGGTGATGGGCGTATGCATTCATCAAAATCTTGAGACTATATGTGTATGTATATACACATATATATGTATACTCTATATATACACACATACACATATAGTATACATATGTATATATGTATATAGATCACCTGCCTCTAATGACATTATTTACTTTTGACACTTTTGACTCTATGATATTATTTGTACTTCGCCATTATTCATTCTTTGAAAACATGTAATACATTAAAATAGGCATTTATTTTAAAAATTTATACCAAATATATCAATATATTATGTTTTTGGATTGTGGATATATATACATATACACACACACACATATATATTTAAGTGAAATACAAAGACATCAACTCAGAAAATATTTATTATATTTAGGAAGTATTATAATTATTCTGACTTTAAATTAAGTTGGTTAAATTACTTAATGTTTCCTAAAGACATTTCCAGTAAGTGATTTCATTTTCATATGTCATCTTAAACCATTTAAAGAGGCTATAAGAAATTTTATGTTGGATCAAGAGAAGTAAGGTAAGACAGTATCGCTAAACAAAGTAAAGACAGAGACTCTTTGATTTCTGGGCAGTAAGTGTCAAAGAATTCCAGGTGGCTATAAAAATAGGCCTGAAAAATATAATTCCCAAGGAGCTATCATTGTCTGGCCTCTGCATGTCGTTATTATGATCTGCCGCAGCCACACCTCAGAGAATCCAGAATAATAAGCATAAAGTGACATCAGTGCTGCTATTTTATAATAAAGCATTTTTTATAATAAAGTTTATGTTTTTTGTTGTCAAAGAATACATGGAGAAATTATTGAATGTGCAAAAGATACAGAGATTGAGAAGCACGTATTATCTGATGAAAGTATTCATTCTAATCATTTTATTGAATGTATGTCTTAAGTATAATGCTAGAAATACATAACTTTATATGATAGTTTTAAACGGCTCTTTCTTCTATCAATGTATATGTTATTTTGGAAAATGTAAAAGAGAGAAATTAAGGGGCAATTATATTAAAAATTATTTAAAACTTACTTCTTAGAAGTAGATACAATTAGTACTTACATTTGGGTGTGTTTAGTGTTTTTTTTTTCTGTGAATAATTATGTATCTTAGCACATATCCATATTAATTTGGATATTTAATGCAGAAGTTTTAAAATTGTCAAATAAAATAAGTAGGATGTCTTAGTAATATCTCATAAAATGGATGCAAATTTTGTTGACTCTTGTTTTGTCTAATAATTGCATGCACATGTTAAGTGAGGCCTTTTCTGCCCCTTTTAGCCAAATTGTACCTTAATCTCAGGAACTCATTTAATCTAGAAGAATGCATATTATTTCCAAATGTCTACAGGGTAACATTAAGTAAGATAAGGTCACTTGTATTGGTAGTATCAATCAAAAGAAAAATTTAGTATGTGGGATGAGGGAAACATTGGTTTTAACTAGTAAAAATGAAATATTTGGAGTCAGTAAATTTAGATAAGTGAACATGGGTTAACAGACTTTGTGTGAGGACAAAATATAAAACTCTGATAACATGCTGGCCTTCCTGACATGAAGTGATGTGAGCCAGGAAAAGATGGCATTAGGAAAATGAAGTAGGGATCCTAGTAAAGCTACACTGTGCCTGAGAAACAGGACCCCCCCGGTGGTAATGATAGCATAAAATGTGCCTCTCTATGAACCTTAAAATCCTTTTTCTGTGATTAGGGCCACCCTAAAAGTCTTCTCAGATTTTTATTCTCAGGGGTGAAGGATTAGGTTTTAGTGGGATACTCATGTGAGTGAATCCATTTACGCTATGGTGATGCTTTTTCCAACTAAAGATTATTTCAAAAGGTGAAGAGTGTAGGAATATTTTAAATTCTTATATTTGCATAAACAGGAGATCAACCAAGTCACTCTTCTCAGAATTTAGTTAATTTGGTTTCTAGAGGACATGATAAATTTAAGAAGTCAGAGAAGTAAAGGTAGAATTTGAGGGTTCAATCATTGGTTCCTCATTATATCAATTTGTTTAAAATGTTGTTTCCTTAAGTATTATTTTAAATTATGCCAAACAGCATTCCTTAATAATGCAGGAAGCCACACAGAACTCCAGAATTGGTATGATTATTTTAACCTGAAAACATGTGTGGATTTATTTAAATTTATCCTACTTGAAATTTATTGAGCTTTGTGGATAGCTAGATTCATGTATTTTATCTAACTGGAGACATTTTCTGCTATTATTTTTTCAAATATTCTTTCCAACCCTTTATCTCTTTCTTCTTCTGAAATTCCAGTAACACGTGTGTTGGTGTCCTTGGTGGCATCCCACAGGTTCCCTAGCCTCTGTTTAATTTTCTTCATTCTCCTTTCCTTCTGTTCCTCAAGCTGGATCATTTATCTAGTCTTCACGTTCACTGATTCCTTTTTCTTTCTGTTCAGATCTTCTGTTAAACACCTCTAGTACATTTTTTCAATTCATTTTTTATAATTTTCAGCTCCATAATTTCCACTTGAATCATTTTTATCATTTCTTTCTCTTATCAATAAACTCATTGTGTTCATGTATCATTTTATAGAATTCTTTTCGCTTTTGGTCCATGGTTTTCTTTAGCATTTTGAGCATATTTATGAAAGTTGGTTTAAAGTTTTATCTAATAATTTTAATGTCTGGTTATCCTCAGAAACAGTTTCTGGCAATTTCTACTTTTCCTTTAATTTGGCCGTATTTTTGTTTATTTGTCTGACTATTACTTTTATTGTTGAAAACTGGGCATTTGAATTTTATAATGTCATAACTCTGAAAATCTGATTTTCCCTCTTTCTGAAAATTTACTGTTTCTGGTTGTTCAGGTCTGCAGTCATACATTTGTTTTAGACCTTTTCCAAACTTTTATTGCAACGACTATAGCTATTGTCATCTGGATTCACAGAAGTCTGCTCCATTATCTGAGTGGTCAGCCAGTGACCAGACCTGAGACAGATTTTCTTAAATGCCTGGAGAGAGGGAGAGAGAGAGAGAACACTCCTCTGCTTGTCATTATGTCATTACAGCTTGGTTCTAATACAGCTGAGCTGGGATACTGCTCAATGCTAAGCAGGCTGCCTGCGGCACTTCCTTTTCCTTCACCCTTTGCTTGAACAAAGCCCACATATCTGCCAGACACGCAGGTCTACGTCTTCTCAGATCCTTTCTGAGCGTGCATCCTGTCCAGGGTATATGCATCACACCCTTTCTTCGAGCCCTTCATTCCACAAGAGACCTACTTCCTTGCCTTCTCCTGCTCAGCACGCTTGAGCCTTCATACCACTTGCCCCATCTGCCATCTCTTGGCCCAGGTGGGTACAGAAAATATGTATCTATATCTTTCGACAGACACTATCACTGCCTTGGGTAGAGGGAGGGAAGGAGCAGCAAAACAAGGATCAGCCTCTGTGCTAGTTCCGCAGGGAAACAGCAGACATGTCAAAATACAAAACCACAGCATTTTAAGAACAAAGACCTTTTCACTGCCCTGGCACCAGCAAACAGCCCCAGAAACACAGGAAATCCTTCCCCTGGCTGCTGCCACTGCCCTAGAAAATGAAAGATGGTAAGCAGATGGATGAAAGTGCCACAGTGCTCTCTCACCAAAAATCAGTTGTCCTTTTCTCTATTGATGAGTTCTTTGGTTGCTGTTAAATTTTAGATTAGGGCCGGGTGTGGTAGCTCACACCTGTAATCCCAGCACTTTGGGAGGCTGAGGCAGGCAGATCACCTGCCAGGCATGATGACCCATGCCTGTAATTCAAGGCTACTGTAGAATTTTTAAAACGTTCATTGTTGATATTTTAGGGATGCCATTTTCAGTCTTTAACATTTTTTTTCTTTTCTTTTTCTTTCTATATTTTTAAGATGGAGTCTCACTCTGTCGCCCAGGCTGGAGCGCAGTGGTGGGATCGCAGCTCACTGCAACCTTTGCCTCCTGGGTTCAAGTGATTCTTCTGCCTCAGTCTCTGAAGTAGCTGGGACTACAGGTGTGAGCCACTATGCCTGGCTAATTTTTGTATTTTTAGTAGAGAAGGGGTTTTACCACATTGGCCAGGCTAGTCTTGAACTCCTGAACTCAGGTGATCCGCTCACCTCGGCCTCCCAAAGTGCTGGGATTACAGGTGTGAGCCACCACGCCTGGCCTCTTTAATGTTTTTATTAGTTATTTTTCTAATTCTAATATGTCCAACACTTGGTATATTCGCTTATTTTATTGCTTTTGAATTTTTCTCAAAAACGATAAAAGAACGAATTTTGATTTTGTTGTTGCTCAGCAATTAGTCACGGTTAGAACTAATTCAGTGATGCGGTTTTGTATGAATAGTTAAGGGATCCTGTACTGCTGGGCTTAGGGAGTATCTTCTGCTTTCTCGTTTCCTGGCTTTAAGTTTTATATACGTTCCATAGTTTACAAATTTTTTCTCCAGATAAGCAATATAAATTCAAACTTCAGACCAACTTAATATACAAGATCAGAGTTTGGATTTCTCGTGGTACATTTTATTGTATTTAACCCTAGACAGTAGCAAAAATCTTCTTTGTCTTTTTGAGTCAGACAGATGTCTTTCTCTAGAAAGACATTCTGCTAATGGGTCTATCTTTTATGAAGGTTTCTCATTTCCTACCTTAACCGTCATGTTTTCTTTCAGGCGTATTTAAAGCCATCACTATGTATAACACAGTCTACGTTTTCTTCTGTGGCTCCCAATTCTCTTTCAATAGCTAGGTATGTTCTTTTCTTTTTTTACAAGATACAGAGTGTACTCTTAAAAAACTTCTAGTTGCACAATATTTCTAAAGATTTACCGAAATCCTACATAAACTTATCTCATGTTGCTAAAGTTGAACTATCATTATTGACTCTTTAACTTACTTTAATCTGCATCTATTCATATCCCTTCACTGAATTACCAAATTCAACAGTATCTCTTATAGTCTTACTTTACTTGATCTCTTGGAAGCAAATGGTTTAATAAATCAATTTCTTCTTTTTAAACACATTTCTATTTATTCTCTGTGCCCGAATATTCCTTTTCCCATCTGATTGTTTCTTTCAGTATTTTTTTTCAGATATTCCTTGAATAATGTTTTGTTATGAAAAATTTCCTACAGTTTATTGCTTGATTCTTTCTAATTTCACTGAAATCAATTATTTTTTATTACTTTTGATATTCTAGATTAGATTTCAAGAAGGAGGAAAAAAACTATTTTATTACATTAACTTTAAATAGAAAGCAAATAATTCTCAGCACTGTTTAGGCTTTTGGATGGATAGGTTTCCTACCTTAGTAGCCTTTAGTAGTAGCTGGTCACTAACTGATGTTAGGCTTGTCCATGGATATAAAACAGGTTAAACCATGCCCTAATTGTGTCATGCGTGTGGTAATGGTGATATGCCTAGTAACAGAAAAACTATTCCAAAATATATTCAGTTAAATATTTTAAAGCACTTATTTCCTCAAGAAATCTGAGTAAAACCAATTCCAGTGGGAGTCTCTTAGCTTACATATTAAGACTATTAATAAATATAGATTCCGGGACAAAGTTGCCTTGTGGCTATAATCAGAGTGATTGTGGAAGCACAGATTTCCATTGACATCTGGTTGACCTAATTCTCCTACATTTATAGAGATTGGTAACTGAAGAGAATTTTCAATAGCTGAATATTTCTCCAGGGCACACCTCCTAACCATTTTTGTAAACATAATCGTGTTCATAATTCTGAATTGATTACTTTTTTATTGGAGAAAATTTTGTTACACTGACAATTTTAATGTGTTTTTTTTTCAGAAAACATTAAACATCTTCTGTCTGCTAAACAATTCAGTTTAATTAACTTGTGAGTTTTGTTTCCCTCTGTAAAAATGGAAAACTACTCCCCAAAATAGAAGATCTAACACATTTATTCTTTTTTAAAAACTTTATATGGAGCTTATGAACTTCACAATTACATTTTCAGGATAAAAAAGTTTTTAGTCCATAACACTCAAACATTCTGATAGAAAGAATGTTAAATTTTCACAACAGTGGGAAGAATGTCAGTGGGAGAGGCATGGCCAGAGCTGTCTTCCCCTGCCCTAAGAAAGAGGCCGGCAGCTGCCAAGTCACATGGAATTCAGGGACACAGTGAATTTCCCTCTCACTTGATAGATGTATGAAGATTGTCTTGACAGGGTCAAGAATAACAACATCATTGTTCCAGGGAGCTTTATTATTATTATTATTATTTTCCAGATAGTAAAAATTTTATCTGATTAAGGAATTGAGATGGGCTATAAGATACAGCACATTTGTAAAGACAACTGCAGTTCAAAGTTAAAGGATACGCTCCAGAGAAAAGCTTAAATCAGCTTATTTTACATTTTAGGGCCTTCATCTACAACATCCCACTCCTGGCCCAAAATTCTCTATATAATTCAGAATGTTTTTAGTTAGAGGTATTAGAAGTCCTTATGGAACCACCAACATTTCTAAATAGATGATAAATTGTTCACTAGAGGTCCAGATAACAGAATGCAGGAAGTAGTTATGAGAATGATCATGATTTCCAGAAACCTCAAACATAGGAACCACAACCACACACTGAAAACTGCAATCAGTTCACATCAGAAGGATGCTTCACAAGGATGAGACTGCAAGAAAGATAATTGCCAAAGTACAGGGGAGCATCAATCTTTCCATAAAACATAGTAACAATGGCCAGATACAAAAGAAGTAGTCACAATTCTATTGCTCTATTATCAAATTCTCACCAAAAAGTAAAATGTTCAACTATTAAAATATCTTTAAATATTTTGCACTCTTTCTCATTTAAAAATTATAATAAACTTAATAACTAGCATGTGCTATAGGAGCATGTGCTGACATTGATGGTAATTGCACCAAATAACTGGGTAGGTCCCTCAAAATTTCTTTCAGACAATATTAGAAACATTGCTTTTAGGAGTTAAGAGTAGATAAGATAACAAAATAAAATGGTTTTCACTATGTTTATAAACTACCCAACAATAAAATTGGTATATTTCACACGCCCCGGTAAGATCATTTTGATTCTCCCAAAGTTGAAAATCTGATAATACATGTGTTGCCGACAAGTCCACATCTGTACATGTAGCAGATATTAATATCAGTTACTAAATTGATTGTGAGTGACTTCTGGCTGGCAGCAAATGTTCTGGAGCAATAATATAATTTTCTCTTTTAGGAGAGGAGTCAGCCAAGGTCAAAAGTTGTCAGGAACTTGAGAGGATATGGAAAGTAGAAGTAATGTCAGAGTAAAAATCAAGACAAAAAGAAATGATTTAATGTGGCTTTCTGCCTCTTCTTTTTCTATATTTATTCTATTCTCTCATCCAGATTTAGTTTTGGAGACAGTGGAGGATAAAGGTTAAGAAATGCTGGGGTTTATTCCTTGTCTGACTACTTGTAGCTTTGTAGTCATAGGCAAATTCCTTAATGTCTTTATATTGCTGAATTTTCCTTTAAAAACCCAATTGTTCACCCTCAAAGTGTAGGAGAAAAGCATACTCTAGCTCAGAGGGAGGACCTTCTTCCTAATTTCCCCTTCTCAGCCTGTGGAATTAGAAGAACTTCATGGAAGTTGCCATCTGCCAGGAACCTTGAGCGTCTCTTGCTCATTCTTGCTCATTATTCCCAGAAAGCAAGATGGGGCTGGTTTTGATCTGGACCCTGCCTCAGGGTTCTGTTTCCATGGAGCAAACTTGAAGGATTAGGCAACAAAGATGATGCTTGTTTTTATTCACTGTAAAAGTGGTAAATCCCCCAGTTCAGTGTTCCTTTCCAGAAATACTGCCCACCACATATCCGGACTGGGCCTCTGTGTAACTCTTGGGGAGCAAGGAACCAGCATGAACACTGAGCATCCTGCCTGCGATTCCACCACGGCTCTTCCTGTGAGTCTCACAGTCTTTGACTTTGATTTAGGAATCTTGTGTTTTCACGAAACTATGTATGGGAGGCTAGTTTGTTAGCTTAAATGCTGCAAGAGATTTAATTTTCTCACACCTTTCACAATTATTTGCAGCCACACTTCCCTATGGAAGTAACATAATTTTGTTTCTCAAAATTGAGGAGGTAACTTTTTTAACTTACATAGAATGAACAATTTGCAAGAGGGATTTCTGAAGTGCACAGAGCCTGATCTGGAAAAAATATTGTAGGACAAAACAAGAGACTTTGGGATGTGTTCATGAAAGACTAGGAAATAAAGTTAGCCTGTGTATAGGAAGCAGTCTTAGTATGGAAAAATCTAAAGGTATGGGTATAAGGTTGTTATGGTCCAAATGTTAAACTGAGTGTGCAACAATTGGGTTTCCTGATCCACATATTGGAAGACAGAGGATGCGTCACAGGATGACGCATGGAGAATGATCCATAACAAAGGAGTGCTGTTGCCGGGGCTGATTCAAAACCCTTTGAGATGAAGTAGTGAGAACAGTGATGAATATTCCATAATCAACAAAACCACCAAGTAACAACTAACATTCAATAAAATACGCCATCAATGGTTCATAGCTGTGAAGAAGTGGGATAATCTGCTTTGAATTGCTTTGTTTTAGAGAGTGAAATTTAACAACTTAGAAAAATCGCTAGGAAAAAAAGGCAAGCATACTGTACAAATCCATTTATTAGCCTTATTATAAGCTACTTACAAATTGGTAAATTTAACCTATGGTCATGAATTCAATACATATGGTTAGACTAGTTTAAGTAAAATACCACAAAAAATAAATGAAGACAATTTCAGTATGTCTTATAAAATCAGAAGACAGACACAAGTTCCCAATTAGCGTAAGTAGGATGAAAATATTGATTAAGCTTCTGCATATGGGTAGGATGGTATAGTCTATGGCAGGCCAATGCTTTCATTCCAATAAGCAGGAAAAACTGGATAAATTATGAAAATCATGTTTAAAGGCTTAAGAGAACTTCAGAAGCAACCAAAGAAGGGGAGAATCTTTTATGTGGCAGCTGAGGATCTGCAGCTATCCACAGAGGCATTTACTATTTCAAGGGAAGGCCAGAGTCTAAGAATTTAGGATTGGCTCAGCCAGTAGACATTACTAAAAGACACAGAGGTGAGACAGTACCACCGCTGATACTACCACCGCTGATACTAGTTGTCACCAGCGCACCTTATTAATACACCTTTGTGGGATGCCTTCCTTTCTCTGGCCCACTTTCTAACTTCTCCACCTCCAAAACTTACCTTTTGATCCTTCACTCAGAGTCTGTTTTTGAAAACCTGTGTTAACTTTACTGTTTTAAATTTAAGGATGTTCTGGGCTTTGTTGGTAATATGACAGCTAGCATGAAAATATGAGTTACAGCAATACAATGCCAGGCTTGATACTCTGGGCTTGTATAGTTAAGACTTGAGGGATTGTATGTTACATGAGGATTTCTTAGACAACTGTGATTATATAATCAAGTGTGACCACAATCCTTGGGGTACTACACACACAGCTGCCTGAACCTAAAGAGAGACATGACCTCAATAAGGTGTACATAAAACTGTATGCAAAGTTTCATATATCAACTGATATTAATCAAATTAAAAATAGTAGTAACAAGCTGATAAGAGATGAATATTTAGACATACCATACATATGCACATGTAAATGTATAAATAGTCCTGAATTGAAATAATTGAATTTTTAACTTTAAAAATAATTTTCAGTGTGGAAAATTTATATCAAAAAGTGAAAATAGCTACATGTACCAATAGGATAAGACATAATTATTTTGTAACCAGTTTTTCTACTGAAAATATATTGGAAGTACATCTGAATCAATCAAATACTTCAATGATTCATAATGCAGACAACTACATTGAGTATCTAGTGTTTGACTTATAATTGCAGGACATCTACATCATGCTGTATTTGGCTCTTCTAAACAATGATTCTGAAAATTTTTTGTAATAAAACAAAACGTATTTTCAATTATTCCCACAGGCTATTTGTATCAAAGATAATGCATATATCGAAATAGTTTTCTAAATTTTTCCCAGTGAAAAATATAAAATTTACATTTTCTTCTAGAATATTTGAGTGTGCACGTTCCCGCAGACATAGACTCATACTGAGATTTATCATTATTTTTATCATAAAATGCTAAGAAGGGTAAAATGTGTTTGTGTTTTAGGCATTTCTGAACTAATTAGTTTATATATTTATTGGCCACATATATTTTTTCTTTTGAGAATTGCTTTTTCACTTCATTGCAAATTGTTTTTTAAAACCCATTTATGTCTAGTGTTCCATTAGTGGAACGCTAAGCATGTAGAAATTATTTATATCCTACTTCTCAAGGTCATCGCCAAGGTCTATTGAGAAAATTCAAAAAATTGCAACCTCAGGCACAAATGAATTATGTTTTTGAGGCTCTTTATATGTACAGATATTAGTTCTTAGTCTTTTATACATTTTAAGTATTATTTTTCCCGTTTTAAATAATATTTTAATAATAATTGCTCTTCTTTCTTTTGTTTTCCTTATATATCTTTATTATTTTATTCATTCCCTTTTTCCCTTCTTCCTACCTTCCTTCACTCCCTCCTTTTGTTCCTTTTTAATTTTACTTTGTTTCTTCTCATTTTGCTTGTTTTCTATTTTAAATTGTCAAATGTATCAGTATTTTAATTTATAAATTGTATTCTTGAAGTCAGGCTTAGAAAGCCCTCAATCATGTTAAAATACATAAAGTTTCATCTGCATTTTATTCTGGGTTTCATATTTTTACATGTTCACTTCCTAATTCTTTTATAACATACCATGCTATAGTAATGGCTACATTTTAAGGGATGTCAATAGAATTAGTGATTATGGAAATACTGCATTTTAAGGCTGGATGAGTCATTTGAGGAAACAACAGACCTAAGTAGTTTAAACAATTTTTTAATTACTATTTATTTAAATGAAAGAGGGATAATCATCTCTGGAAGCATTATTTGGGAGCTTAAAGTTACTTCTGGTGAGCCCTTAGGTAAAGAGCTTATGGCCAAACATAAGGGAGAAAGGAGCTGATGATGCAGAATCTAACCTGAAGAAAAGGTCCCAGCAGCAGACCAGCAGGCCAGGCTAAGTCTAAGCAAATAAAATGCCAATAGGGTCTCCATTTACTGAAATAGCAGCAACATTTTGGTAGTGCGAGAAAATGTGTTACTTAAAGTTTACCTTTCCATGTTATAAATCCCTTCCAAAGCTCTCAGTTATTTGTTAAGTGTATTATAGAATGCAGACTCAATGCCAGTTGCTTATTAATTCCCTTTGGATAATGAAAAAATATATGCACCAGGGTGATTAGCTGAGATGCAGGGGTGAGATTATTTGAGAGGATGCTGGAGAAGCATGAACCCACAGGTTGGACCAAAGGTCACACATGACATCACTGACACATAAGTGTTCCCTGGAAATCTCCTAAAAGCACTGAAATAAACGGAATTATTTAGCAGTCAAGCAAGATGTTCCTCAGGTGGGTAGAAAAATTTGGGAAATTCAGGTAAAGGTGAACTTAGACACTAGAAATTTCAAAACTTAAGACAGGGACCTTTCTTTTGCTCTCCTTGTGATATTTGTGTTATGAATGCATGTTATTAGATAAATTGTAAAATCACTTAATCACATGAAATACCTCTAGAGTTTTTACTTAAAATGTATTCTATTTAAAGATTAATTTGGGGATAATGTACCCATTCTTAACATGCATTGTTTTTGTTTTTGTTTTTTTTTTTCATAAAAGAGCAAGGCAGTCTCTTTTCCTGCTCAAAGTTTATGTGTGTTTCCCAGTGGCATTTTGTGATATTTCTTAGAGCTCCTGCATAGCAAACAGTTGTTCCTAGTTTTCTGAAATATTCACCTACTACTCTAAATGAGATTCTTAATTGTGTAAATTGTTTTGCCACATATGCTACAAAGGATATACTTTTGACTTTTCATTTTTTTGATTTCCCAATATAATTCTCCTTTTAGTCCTAGTGTGTTTCAGTAGATTTGCTTGGGGTTTTGGTGACAAAATCTCTCCAGTGACAAATAATTATAACGGTACTTACTTGATTGTTACGTGTATGTTTAATTGATTTATTCATACTCTATTTCAATGACTAAAATCCAAGAATTTTTTTTTTTTTTTTTTTTTTTTTTTTGAGACGGAGTCTCGCTCTGTCGCCCAGGCTGGAGTGCAGTGGCCGGATCTCAGCTCACTGCAAGCTCCGCCTCCCAGGTTTACGCCATTCTCCTGCCTCAGCCTCCCGAGTAGCTGGGACTACAGGCGTCCGCCACCTTGCCCGGCTAGTTTTTTGTATTTTTTAGTAGAGACGGGGTTTCACCATGTTAGCCAGGATGGTCTCGATCTCCTGACCTCGTGATCCGCCCGTCTCGGCCTCCCAAAGTGCTGGGATTACAGGCTTAAGCCACCGTGCCCGGCCCAAGAAAATATTTAAAACAAATAACCTTGCATTCTTAAGGCCTTTTATTGGTAAGATCTGCAATGTTTCAGTATTTTTATGATGCTTGCTATTGACAGTGTACCATACTAAGGAAGTGAAATTATATTATTTTTCTTAATGATTTATTTCTTTAAAATGAGAGGCTGTTAAATTTCAATGGTTTTTCTATGCATAGTGAAGTACTAAGAAGTCTTTTCTGTTGAAAATTTATCCATAGTGTGATTAGCTTGCAGTATTTTAATAAACTTTATTATCATTGTGAATTATTTCTTTAGATATACAGAATACTTCAATTTGGGGTGTATATATATCATGATTGAAGACCTCATGATTTTATGGTGATTTTTTTTCATCTGTTGCCATCAGGGCATTACTGGTCTTATAAAATGTATTGAGAAGAATTTCTGTCTTCTGTGTCCAGAAAATTCAAAAAAATAGTTTATTATAATGGAAATCATCTAATCATGAAAAACATTAATGTTATTCTAGTTCATGTAACCATCTGGCTGGTACTTTTCTAAGACAATTTTAAAACTATCTTTTTTTTTTGTCTGTTCAATTTTTCCAATATTTTGAGATAAATTTAGAAATTACTAGTTTTTATGGGAACTTACTACAGAAAATCAAAATCTAAAAATATAACAAGAATAAGTTGTAATTTTGTAAGCCTCAACTAATTGGGTTTATTTCCAAATATTCTAATTTCTTCCCTTTCATTTAGTGTTTTGGCTCTGCCCATTTATTTATTTATTCATTTTTAAGCAATTTTTTAAACTTTGATCATTCATTTCCACCAGATTTCAGTCTCCTAATTAAAAAATAGTTCCTTTTACTTTTCTTATTTTTTTTACTTTTCAAATTTTGTTTTATTTAGATTTTTAAACCCTCTTAGTTAAACTTGTAATTCATTTATTCTTGGACTTTTAAATGTGAGTACCATTTGTGGGATAAGTATTCCTTTTGTATGCCTTTGGCTAAACACCATTTTTCACATTTCATTCGAATTTGTCCACTGAATGTTGCGCTATGTTTGTTTACAATGGCACTAAATAGACTGCATTACTGTTTTTGCCAATAGTTATGCCTGGAAGACTTTCGCATTTCTCGTGTTCCTGATTGCACCTTACACGCCACTATTTAATATAGTACATTCTGCTCCCTTGTTCCTTTGAAACTATTGTTACCAGAAGCTACAATCTCCTGAGTGGATGTAGAAAATGGGATAGATCATTAGGCTCTTTGCAGAAGGAGCTCTGTGGGGGAACAAATGCGATGTTTGTATCTTATTACCAGGCCTAATTGTCTTATATAAGGTTGGAGGGTGGGCATGGGGTGGAAGCTAACGCCATTTTCTGTTTTTTCAAACATTTATGGGTGAGTTTGCTACCAGTTATCACTTTTTATGGCCAATTCTTTTGCAATTAGTGGTAATTCTTCTTGATATTTGGTACATTATCGGACAATACATGCTATTTCAGTATAGGTTCTTCTTGTTTGTTTGCTTTGTTTGGAGTTTGCTAATTTTAACAGGGAGATTGAAAAAAGATGAATCGGTGCCATGTAATTAACCAAAATTGCATTCCAGATATCTTCTGGATAGCTTGTTTGCAAACCTCATTATATACCTTGAGATAAGGATTTTTGTTGGAGTTTATGTTATATGGTATTTTATCAATAATTTTCTGATTTTCTATATAAGAAAGATTTTAGATTGGTCAGAGAGATATAAGTTTGAACAAATAATATTGGGTGCACTTGTCCGGACTTATGCCCAAGGATAATTTATGTCCAGGGAGATGGACATAAATTGCTAAAGTATGACTGTTTTTGCATTACATACAGTATACTGGCAAGTGTTTAACAAACAGTTATTGGAAACAGCATATACATATATGTAAGAGATATACAGTATATATAAATAGATATACTTGTTCATTACAAGTATTACTAATATAGATGGTATGTAACAACACTTAATTTACAAATAACAATAAAATATTTTTGATAATTTAATTTAGCCATCTGATTCTCACAGAATGTTTCATTGATTTTTGCCAAGCTTCTCTTGTGTTTGTAGCTAACTTGCGGTTGAAATTAACACGAGTATAGATCCAACATAAATATTGGTTGATTTTTTTCACATGAATAAGAAAGATGAACATAATAAAGACATACACATGTTGGAGCTTTGCTCATTAATTGTTGAGAGTAACTTTATTGAACTATATATGATATTACTTTTCTAGTACTAAATAATTTTCAGTAATTTTGTGTTATTCATAATGTCATGGCTACAGACACATATCACACTTTTAAGCTTAATCCACATTATCTTTAGGTAGAAGACTTCAAAAATGTATGGGCAGAATTTCATTTCTTCATCACTTTCTTAATTGTAGTTAAGGTAACAATACATCAAGCCCTGATGCAGAGAGTTTTCAGATATCCGGGTGTGACTCCTCCCATTGTGGCTAATGTGAAGCTGGACAACATGACACACAGCGGCACTCTGCTGTGCATGGTTTCTCCCGCCCAGGTTCAGTGGAGGGATCTAACCACCGGGTGAAGAGGATAGTATAAAGCATAGAATAACTGGAAAAGGAGGTTTAACTATGTATTTACTTTTTTTTTAATATATTTATTTTTCTTTAATTTAATCTTTAAAAATTGCCATGTTTAAAACCAGTTCATAACATTTCTGAAAATGTAACAGTTGTTTCTGTGAGACCAGGTGAGTCAGCCACCACACACCATCGATTCCATACTTGTCCTGCCATCTCAGCTCAATTAACCGGAGTCTGCACTTTCCAGTGGTGTGTTCGCTAAATGCTGGCAGTGCGGTCAGTGTGATTACTTTGGTAAAGTAATTCACAGCAACAAGAAAATGAGTCCTATTTATTTACTCGTATTCATAGGAAACTTATTAACCCAAGGTTTGAATAGAAGCCATTGGGGAATAATTTTGAAAAGTGATTTTCCTTAGTCCAGGATAAATGTATACCAATAAACTCTCCTTAAAAAAATCTCACAGCTAGCTTGCCTATATAAAGAAAAACACAGAACAGGCATTATAGCCAAACAAATAATCAACTCTCTCCCCACAAAGGCAAGTGTCCTCCCAATAAACACAAAATCACAAACATGAAATGCACCGTTACACAATGTTGAATAAACATGTAGAGTTAAACACCAGGAAAAGCATATAAGGGAATTATGAGTATAAAAATAGAGGAGAATTTCAAGTATTCCCATATTCCATGTAAACATTTTGTTTAAACTCTTTCTGTCCTCTGCTTTCCTCTTCTCAATTAGGTGTTACGAATGTGAAAAACTGGACAATAATTTGTCAGTTAAATTGCAAGTTAAATCACAATAAACTAACATGATTACAAGTATATTTTAATTTACTTATACAATTTAGTTTCCTTAATGTTTCATTAAATGAGTGAACTAAATTTCAATGAGAGCAAATTTATTGATAATGAGGACTGATTTGCCATCATGTCTATACGTGAGTTAAGTACTGCATGTAATGTATGTTGTCCAGACTCTCCTCAACACATCTTTGAATATAACCAATAAAACAACACACTTATTTTCTTATATGCAAGCTTATTTATTGTGAGAAAACTCTAATTAGGATAGTAAGATAGCTTTGGAGTTTTAGTGCTTCCCTTGGCTGAGATAATGAGTAAATTTGAACACTCACCTTTAACTTACTGACCCATCAAGGTCTCTACCAAATTTCGATTGTACCAAGGCAAGTACATTTTTAAAGTTTTCCACCTAAAGTGGCATTGTTGCTAGGGTGTTTATATTTTAATTTGGCTTATCTTTTGATTTTTCTCTTTAAGATAGGATAATTCTCCTTCTCTATCACCAAATTCACAAATTAACCTTAATTGCCATGAGAGTATTATTTCTGCCTTAAAGCAGTTTCTTTATTACAGATGTGTATTTTAGATAGATTATACAAATTGCATGGACTCCACATACCTTATTATTGTGATAATAAAACTAAATGTTATTAGAAAGAACATCTTTCTTACTATATTCTTACTATATATTTTAATGCCATATTTCTTATAAGGCATATCTTTCAAATGTTTAAATTGGATTATTAATTTATTCTTATAGCTCAGGGGCAGAGTTTAAATTTATATGCAAATGTCACCACTTCTAAAGGTCTGAATTCATCTAGTTTGTTGAAGTGTGACTTTGCATCACAGTTACATAGTGTGCATAGAATCTCCTGGAAGAGAAATGACTTTCTCCAGTTATCTTTAGTATAATAACTGAACAGGAATATTTGAATACTTAGAAATGTAGAAGATCTATTTTATGATTCCATAAATATTTCATATGAGAAAACCTTGCAATCTGCATTATCATTCACTTTCAAGTTGATATCACAAGTATCAAGATTAAGCCAAATAAATATCTCCTTGAATTTATGGTCAAGCACTAATAAAATTAAAATTACAAAATATGCATAAAATAACATGTAAAGAAAAGAGTATTTTGATATAATCCCTTACAGAAAAAATATACATATATACAAGTTGATTCAGTCTTATTTTGAAATAGCACCAAAAATAAAAATCGTGCACCCTATGTTAACCTATTTTTTAACAACAACTACTTATAAAAACTTATTCATATAGTGCTTAATAGTCTTTTTGGATCTTCAGAATGATTGAGAGCAGTTTAATGCATCTACTTTTCTAACCTTAATATGATCACAGTGTGTTATTAAATCATCCTTAATGGTTCTGTTTTTCAAGCTAAGTGCATCCAGATCCTTTTTTTATAGTAAATTTTTCCTGCAGGTCAAACTGCCTCAACCACTGGGCTATGGAACCATTCCAGGGCAACGACCAGGTCTTATTTATCGTCACTCTGTCTCTCACAGCTCATACCATCCCCTACATTTATAGTAGACACTCAATAAATGTTTGTGAAATGAAACATTTCCAAACCAAATTAGTACATTGCTTAGCCCCAATCACGTATTGGGAAAACAGCTAGAGATAAACATCAGTAAACACAGTCTTTACAACTAGAGAGATTTCAGACATGGACAGAGCATGTTTAGAAACAAAATAATAAATGAAATCATGAAATAGTATACAAGTCCCGGTGGAGTTCAAAAACAAGGGAAAGAAAGCTGAAAATGACTTGAAAGATAAAAAGTAAGATAGACTCTGAAATAGGATCGTGTGGGACCTGAAGTGGAAGAACTGTAATATTCAATAACCTGGAGCCATGGAATAGGCAGCAGTTTTCCATGAAATGCAAGTAATTGAGTATTTGTAGTGACCCCAGGTCAAGGGAAGTTTATGTCGGTGTAGGCATGAGTGTGGCATGGGAACTTCTGGCTGGTCAGGCATTCTCATAGCACGCATCTTATCAAGCTTCTGTGTCTCCACTGCTGTGAAATGCCACTTCTATTTTAAACTTACATTTGTATATATACTTGCTTTATCCTTACGTTTGTATGTCCTAGGTTTTGAACTTTGCATTAAACTCAATTCATTGTCTATTCTTATGCTATTACACACATATTTATTCTTCTAGATTTATAATTAATTGGATTTGATTGTATGGTGAGACTTCTTTGTTATTTTCTGTTTTCAATGATTTGCTGAGTGAAGAGGTGTGGGAATGGATTTGGTTTGCAGAGGATGGGCAGAGATGGAACAACTTCTGTAGGGTGTAGAGAGAGTTTCTAGATAAGCTTACACAACAATTTTGCTGGCCAGGATTGGGACCCTAGCCAAGATTGAATGAGATTGAGTTGAGACCCTAGCCATGAATCTGAAAATGCCTTGCTCTTAAGCCATGTGGCTTTTTCCCTCAGCCCTCAGAATTCCAGATGTAGAACTCAAAAGGCAAGTGGTAACATGTATTCAACCATGAGTTGTGGAAGTTTTGAATGTTAGCAAGAAAGTGACTGCATCCTTGGGCCATTGGCTTAAAGCTTCTATGTGTAAATAAAAGTCACAGTTGAGGTATTGTACTTGGTTAACAAAAGGAAACATCTATATTTACAAAATGGAAAGACAGTGGAAAAGAGGAGAGAGAATGCTAAGAGAAAGGAATATTTCAGAATTAGTTTTCAGTGTTAAAGACGTTCCTAGTAAGGAAAACATAAAAGTGTGGCCGTGAAGGTCCATAAAAAAGTGAATTAAATATGTTAGTCATAGGAATTAAACAGGTCTAAGAAATCAGAGGTTAGAATGTTACAAGTTCTTTCTTCAAAGATATTGAAACCCCACCCGGCTCCCCTACCCCGCCGTAGTGAGAGATTTTACTCTGAAACATGGGAATGAGGTCACTGTTTTGTTCTGCTTGTTTTTTGTTAGGCAGGAAATGTGATAAGCAGTGCATCCGGGAAATCCTAGATAAGAGGAGTGAGGGAGGAAAGAATTGGAATGAAAAGAAATGTGGCAGTTGTGGTTATCTCTGGAATCACCTGGGCTGTTTGCACAGCTTCATGCTAGATATGATGAAGATTCTGAAAAAAGATTATTTGGATGGCTGAACATGTACTTAACAAAAGAATTCTATCTAGTTTGCTAGAGTCAATCATGATTATACAAGTAACATATAATGAGGTTGTAATAATGACATCCAATACTTAATGGTTAAGAAATCCTTGGCTTATTTTTTTTCAAGATATTATTACTTAGCTACTATTTCTGTGTCATATGTTTTCTTCACTCATACCATTCTAAACTGGGATGATATCACCATGTATCTGGGTCCTGCTCTCCAACTCTCTGTATGTACTTAATCAAACAATTTATGTTAGAAATGGATCAATTTTATTTAAAGGGTCTTTAATTTCTTTCTTATACTCTGCCAGATTCTCACCAGTGGTACTCAAAATTAAACCAAGATGCTCTTGGTGTGCTCCAGTCTCCAGTGACAGCACTTATGGGAGCATATCCACACCTCTCACCTCTGCTTTTGCTGTGCCATGGGGAGGCTGTATTTAGATTTTGTAAGTGCACACACAAGGCGGCACTGTGGTTTTTGGCAGGACTGCCAAACACGCTCCGTGGCTCGGGAGTCTACTGTGCTGTTTTATGCCTGCCAGCAATCATTCGGGCTGATACTGCACATATTTGGCACTCACTGAATTCCTGTGACTTTATTCCCATTTTGTCTCTTTAATCTTGTCTGTGATATTGTGGTTGTGGGCCACAAAGTGTTAGAGGAGGAAGAAAAAGTGAGACCACTTTGCTTTGGCTGGAATACATCAGTTGAGACTGGCGGAATTTCTGTGAGTAAAAACAAAATATGTTTATCCTTATTTTTATGACTTCCTTAGCTTAGTAACGGAACAAATTTCATTCAGAATTCCTGTTATAAAGCACTTCGCTGTTCACCAAGCAAATGTGAAATACGTCTTCTGTGCACAACCCTCTTTTCTGGGCTTCCAAACTAAAAACTCACGATGCACCCAAGAGCTGTATGGACTTTGGATTTTGCCTCGCAGGCTTGCTTACACTTTTTAAAAATTGGTGTTTCATTTATGAATACATAAATACACCCAGATAACTAGCTTGGAGCTTAGCCTTATGTAGGAAGACAGACTTATTTCAAGGGAAGAGCAGGAAATAAATTTTTCTGTAAATAAGGAAGCTGAAATGGTATCTCATTATTTAATTCAATTTGTTCATGGATTTATTGGATGTTTAATTAGCTCTTTGTGAACTGCTTCTTTTTAAACTAATTTAAAAATATTTTTGCAGAATTAAAATGTTAATATTTTTTGGCATTATGTTCATTGCAAATGTCATCATATTTTATCAAGATTTTAAGTTGAATAATCAATTAAAGGAAATTTTATAGGCTTTTGTCATTCAAAAATTTCAAATTAATGTTACAAGCCATTGAAATTAAAAATAGGACATACGGACATACTCAAAAATGGATCAAAGACTTAAGAATGGAAACTATAAAATGCCTTTGGGTGTATACTCAGCAATTGGACTGCTAGTTAAATGGTATTTCTCTCTTTAGGTCTTTAAGGAATCGCCACACTGTCTTCCACAATGATTGAACCAATTTACACTCCGAAATGTTTATAAGCAATCCTATTTCTCCACAACCTTACCAAGATCTGTTATTTTTTTATTTTTTAACAGTAGCCATTCTGTCTGGTGTGAGATGATATCTCATTGTGGTTTTGATTTGGATTTCTCTAATGATGTTGTAGCAAAGACATGCAATCAACCTAAATGCCCATCATTTGGGTAAAGAAAATGTGGTACATATACACCATGGAATACTATGCAGCCATAAAAATGAATGAGATATGTCTTTGCACAGTCATGGATGAAACTGGAGGCCATTATCCTTAGCAAACTAATGCTGAAACAGAAAACCAAAAACCACATGTTCTCACTTATAAGTGTGAGCTAAATCAGAGGGTGGCGGCTGGAAGGAGAGTGAGGATCAGGAAAAATAACTAATGGTTATTAGGTGTAATACTTGGGTGATGAAACAGTCTATATATCAAATTCCCATCACACACGTCTGCCTATGTAACAAACCTGCACACCCTGCACATGTGCGCTTGAACTTCAAATGAAAGTTAAAAAAAGTAAAGGTGTCAATAAAAACTGAAAAGTATAAACTCTTAGAGAAAAACATGGGGGGAAACTTCATGGCATTAGGTCTGGCAACGATTTCTGTGTTATGACATCAAACAAGAGTATAGGTACTTCAGGAATGAGGTATTGCTTTTGCTTTACTGTTTTTCTAAATAGAGGCAATCATGTATCAGAGAACTAGCAGGGAGATTCTGCCAGCTACTAAGTGTACGTACTTCAGTTATGCATTCTGGACCTGAGGAAGTAACCACAGCATGGGCCTGGAACCACCATGCAATGGATCTGACCTACATCTCCATGGATCCCTTGCTTCCATGAGCCCTACTTTCACTAGAAGGCCACAGGGATGTTTTGTGTCTCTGGGAATTAGTGTCAGGCAAGACAAGTAATCAGTAGACCCTTAAAAGTCTGATTATTTCCTTTCTTCTAATTAACAGTTATTCTGGTAAAAGACCATAAGACCCTTTAGAGAAGGCTGCAGAAAATAAGATGAACGCTTCACATTTTTGGCAGTATAGCAAAAGTCATTTTCAAGATGACCCAGCCTCCCTTTCATTCAAGGGGTTCTGAGCCTGCAAACTGGCTCAAATATGAGCATTAATTGAGGGGCCAAATTCTCTATTTGAAAATTCAACTTAGAATTATGTTCACATGACCTGTAATTTTTTTGCTTATACACATTGAGTATGAACTCAGTTGGCTTCTTATCTATTTAACTTTAGGGACAGCACAATCAGCTAGCCGATACCATAGGGTTCTACAAGTCAGATATTTCTGATTGCTGCTTTGATTCTGGACCCTGTTATGGTAATCACCCATCTTATCTTTGGCAATTAAATGTCACCTCTGGCACTTGCCACTCCAGGATTCAGTTACCCTTGTTATATTTATGGATTCCAGTTCAGTGAACAGCAGTTCCCATTGCAATTTCTGACCTACGGGGAAAAGCAACCACAGAGTTCCTCAAGGATGCTGGGGCTCCCATCTCATCCTTATTCCTCACAGACATGGAAAAAAAATATGTCTTCTGGACCCTTCCAGGGCAAGTAACCAGACATCACATGAGAAATCCACTCTTCCAATCTTAGTAAGCCTTTCAATACCTTCCTCTATGGTATATCAAGACAGTTCTGGCATTTAATGTCATTTAGTGTTGGCCACGTTTTAGTACATGTTTTAGCCGATCAAGCAAACAAATTAATTGAATTATTTCTGACCTCGAAAGCTACAACATTAAATCCAGAAACTCTGCTTGGTGGGCTCATATCAATAAATTTGGCCTGATTCAACTTTATGTTCTTTCCACCATTATTCTGCACCCTTGATTTCCATTCCCACACCTATTCCCTAGATTTCTGCTTGGATAAATTGGAAAAACCATGCAGTTATTTTGGAGTGTAGCAAATCTTTTCATGAGTCTTTTTAGGACTTGCTGAGACTGATTCTAGTTATAGGTCTAGAAGCAAAGCAGCATGGTATCGATGGGTCCTGAGGAGAATCGCACTGCCTTGCATGGAAAATCCTCCAGCAGAGGCCATTATAGGCTCATCAGGAACAGAAGGATTAACCTTTACAGGAGTGGAGTGGCAGCTTCTACTGGCAAAGAAGACTCAAGTGAATTTAGAGGATCATTGTCCTCTCCTTCATCAGGATCTACACATATGTCACAATGTCAGTTTTCAGGATTTCATCACTTTACAATCAATGCACCCACTTTAAGAGCAGATACCCTGAGAGGCTGGGGATTCTATTTTCATTATAAGTCTGCCACTCACAAGATGAGACTGTGGGTTTGTTTTTCCAAGATCTCAGCTCTGTGACTGCAGGAGAAAAAGATTTCTTTCAAAACATACATAGAAACTTTCCGATCATTTATACAGTTCTTGAGCCAAGAATTTGAATTTCTAAGCTCTTCCTTTTCTTTCCCAACTTTGTGCATCAGAAATAACAATAACTGGCCAATCATGTCACACTCATGAGTTTGACCTAAACAGAGTGAGGTATTAAATGCATGGCTCAACAGAAAATTGCTCATTATACCAAGAACAGCATGACCTTAAACAGAATGAAAAATGACAATTACAGACAGATGCCAGCACCAAAATTGCAAGGATGTTGGAAATATGTCTCAAGAATTTTAAAGCAGATAACATAAAATCTTTAGCAAGAAATTATGAATACATTTTAAATCAATGAAAAAATAGAAATTATCTTCTACTACCTTGAATACTTCGGCCAAAAAAGGAGATAAAAATATAGAAATTTTAGTCAAAATAAAATGACTGAAAAAAATTTTCAGTGGATGAACTCAAGAGCAGAGTGGAAAGGACAGAAGAAAAAATCAGTGGACCAGAAGAAAGAGCAATTAAAATGACCAATCTGAACAATAGAGACCTGTAAGACTTATAGAGACCTAGAAATTCATGGTATTGGTATTTTAGAACATACGCAAAGACATACCATATCCTGGGTTATAAAGCAAATTTCAATGAATTTTTAAGAATGAAAATAATAGACATCATGATCTCTGATCACAATTAATTCAAATTAGAAATAAATAACAGAAAGATAAAATCTCTAAACATTTGGAAAGTAAACAAATTTCAAAATAATCCATGGGTCAAAGAGAAAAGCTCAAGGAAAATAAAAATGTTCAGTGCACTGAAAAACAATGAAAATACAACATTTCCAAATTATAACACAGATAAAGCAGTTTGATTGGAAAATTTCTAGCACCAAATACATACATTAAAATAGAGAACAAATATTTAATTCAATAACCTAAGATCTCACCCAAAAATTATAGAAAGGGAAAAATAAACTAAAAGATGGATAGAAATAATAAAGATAAATCAACAGATTTGAATACAGAAAAACAATAAAGGAAAGTCAATGAAACGGAAAGCTTTTGTTAAAAGGATCAATAATTTGGCAAATCTCTAGATAGGGTAATAAAGTTAAAGAAAGAAGACACAAATTACAGATTCATAAATTCAAAATGAAAGAGACGGTATCGCTATTGACTCTGCAGACTTAAAAAGGATAGGTTTCCTGAGTTTTTAATGATTGCCATTCTAACTGGTGTGAGATGGTATCTCATTGTGGTTTTGATTTGCATTTCTCTGACAGTCAGTGATGATGACAATTTTTTCATGTGTCTGTTGGCTGTATGAATGTCTTCTTTTGAGAAATGTCTGTTCATATCCTTTGCCCACTTTTTGATAGGGTTGTTTGTTTTTTTCTTGTAAATTTGTTTGAGTTCTTTGTAGGTTCTGGATATTAGCCCTTTGTCAGATGAGTAGATTGCAAAAATTTTCTCCCATTCTGTAGGTTGCCTCTTCACTCTGATGGTAGTTTCTTTTGCTGTGCAGAAGCTCTTTAGTTTAATTAGATCCCATTTGTCAATTTTGGCTTTTGTTGCCATTGCTTTTGGTGTTTTAGACATGAAGTCTTTGCCCATGCCTATGTCCTGAATGGTACTACCTAGGTTTTCTTCTAGGATTGTTTTGGTATTAGGTCTAACATTTAAGTCTCCAATCCATCTTGAATTAATTTTCGTATAAGGAATAAAGAAAGGATCCAGTTTCAGCTTTCTACTTATGGCTAGCCAATTTTCCCAGCACCATTTATTAAATAGGGAATCCTTTCCCCATTTCTTGTTTTTGTCAGGTTTGTCAAAGATCAGATGGCTGTAGATGTGTGGTATTACTTCTGAGGACTCTGTTCTGTTCCATTGGTCTATATCTCTGTTTTGGTACCAGTACCATGCTGTTTTGGTTACTGTAGCCTTGTAGTATAGTTTGAAGTCAGGAAACAACAAGTGCTGGAGAGGATGTGGAGAAATAGGAACACTTTTACACTGTTGGTGGGATTGTAAACTAGTTCAACCATTATGGAAAACAGTATGGTGATTCCTCAAGGATCTAGAACTAGAAGTACCATATGACCCAGCCATCCCATTACTGGGTATATACCCAAAGGATTATAAATCATGCTGCTATAAAGACACATGCACACGTATGTTTACTGTGGCACTATTCACAATAGCAAAGACTTGGAATCAACCCAAATGTCCATCAGTGACAGACTGGATTAAGAAAATGTGGCACATATACACCATGGAATACTATGCAGCCATAAAAAAGGATGAGTTTGTGTCCTTTGTAGGGACATGGATGCAGCTGGAAACCATCATTCTCAGCAAACTATTGCAAGAACAGAAAACCAAACACCGCATGTTCTCACTCATAGGTGGAAACTGAACAATGAGATCACTTGGACTCCGGAAGAGGAACATCACACACCAGGGCCTATCATGGGGAGGAGGGAGGGGGGAGGGATTGCATTGGGAGTTATACCTGATGTAAATGATGAGTTGTTGGGTGCTGATGAGTTGATGGGTGCAGCACACCAACATGACACAAGTATACATATGTAACAAACCTGCACATTATGCACATGTACCCTAGAAATTAAAGTATAATAATACAAAAAAAAAGAAACATTAAAAAAAAAAGGATAGGTAATACTGCAAAGAACTCTACAATATAACTTTTACAACTTTGTTTAATTCCTCAAAAAACTACAAGCTATCACAACTTGTTCAACATGAAATAGAAAATAGTAAAGAAATCAATTTCTTGTTAAAAAATTCCTTAATATCAGTTATTGTAATTGTAGTACATTTGTAAACATTTTAAAAAATGACAATTCTGCAATGCTTTAGAAAATAGAAGAGAACAGACAGAAATTCATATTATGAAACTGGTATTAACCAGATGCCAAAATCAGATAATGACAGTACAAAATGTAAAATTATGGACTAATATAATTCATATAGATGGAAAAAGTCTCAATAAAATATTAGTCAGTAGAATTCAGCATCATATGAAGATTTTTTGATACAAAATAACAAAGTAAGATTTATTCTAGAGATGCAAGATTGGTTCACATTTGAAAATCAATTAAAGTCATTTATCATATTAACAAGCTATAGGATAAAAATCACATAATTGTGTTAATTGATGCAAAAAGCATTTTATAAAATTCAATATACATTTATAATTTTTGTAAAATCCTCTTTGGAGATTAAAAATGGAGGGGAACTTCTTATTCTGATAAAAAGCATGTACAGGCTGGGCATTGTGGCTCATGCCTATAGTCCCAGCACTTTGGGAGACCGAGGTGGGTGGATCACTTGAGATCCGGAGTTAGAGACCAGCCTGGACAACATGGCCAAACCCTGTCTCTACTAAAAATACAAAAATTATCTGAGCATGGTGGCACACACCTGTAGTCCCATCTACTCGGGAGACTGAAGCACAAAAATCACTTGAACCCAGGAGGTGGAGAATGCAGTGAGTCAAGATCGTGCCCCTCACTCCAGCCTGGGCAACAGAGCAAGACTGCATCTCAAAAAAAAAAAAAAAAAAAAAAAAATATATATATATATATACACACACACACACACACACACACCCCCCAAAAAAAAAACTTACAGCTAACTTTATACTTAATGGTGAAGGACTGAATGCATTTCTGTAATATTGAGAAGAAAATAAGGATGCCTGCTCCACCACTCTTATCAGACACAGCACTGACAATTCTTGCCAGTGCAATAAACAAATAAGAAAATAAAGGTCTGCAAATTGGAAAGGAAAACATACGATTGTCCGTATTTTCAGAGGTCATGTTTGAATAAACTGAGTTCAACAGCTTGTAGGATACAAAATAAAGATATAAAAATCAATTGCTTTTCCATACACTATCAATGGGTGTATGGACACAGAAATTAAAAACATGATACCATTTCAAATCACTCAAAAATAAAATACCTGGATATAAATCTAAGAAAACATGTGCAGGTATTATGTGTTAAAAACTATAAAAATGAAAAAGGTCAAACAAGATCTAATTAAATGAAAAAAAAATCATGTTCATATATTGGAAGTCACATAGTAAAGATGTCAATTCAACCTAAGTTGATATACAGGTTTAAATAAATTTCTATCAAAATATCAGAAAGATTTTTTTGTCCCTAAAGACAAGATGATTCTAACATTTATATGGAAATGCAGAGGAATAATATCTTCAAGATTTTTTAAAAAGAGTAAAGTCAGAGGAGTAGAGGCCAGGCGTGGTGGCTCACACCTGCAATCCCAGCACTTTGGGAGGCTGAGGCGGGCGGATCACGAGGTCAGGAGATCAAGACCATTCTGGCTAACACGGTGAAACTCCGTCTCTACGAAAAATACAAGAAAATTTAGCGGGCGTGGTGGCGGGCCCCTGTAGTCCCAGGTCCTCAGGAGGCTGAGGCAGGAGAATGGCGGGAACCTGGGGGGCGGAGCTCACAGTGAGCCGACATTGCGCCACTGCACTCCAGCTTGGGCGACAGTGAGACTCTATATCAAAAAACTAAATAAAATAAAATAAAGTAGGAGGAGTCACCTACTGGGTTTCAAGACCTGCTATATAACTACATAATCAAGATTGTGTGATATTTAGAGGAATAGACACTTGGTCAATGGAAGAGACTAGAGGACCTATAAATAGACACACTAAAATATGCCTAACTGATTTTTGACTAGGGTGCAAAAGCAAATCAATGGAAGAAGGATAGCCTTTTCAAAAAGAGTGCCCAACATGGTGAAACCTCATCTCTATTAAAAATACAAAAATTAGCCGGGCGTGGTGGCACACGCCTGTGGCACACAGATACTCAGAAGGCTGAGGCAGGAGAATCACTTAAACCTGGGAGGCGGAAGTTGAGTGAGCCGAGACAGTGCCACTGCACTCCAGCCTGGGCGGCAGAACAAGACTCCATCTCAAAAAAAAAAAAAAAAATTGGTGCTAAACCAATTAGACATCCATATGCAAAAAAGGAAACCTGACCTAACCCTTACACTCTATACAAAAATTAAATGAAAATTTATCATGTATTTAAATTAATCTGGTATTTAAAGAAAAAAAGCTTAATTTTTAAAACACTTGGTAACAAAAAATATTCGATAAAATCTTTAGTATCTAGAACTAGGCAAACAGTTCATAGAACTGACACCAGAAGTATGAATGATAAAAAGAAAAAGGGATAAGGTAGAGCTCTTATTTTAAATTTAGGTTTTGCAAACTGCAAAATAGAAGATGAAAATGAAAGCTATAGACTGGGAGAAACGATTTGCAAACCACCTATATGACAAATGACTAATACCTAAAATACATAAAGAACCTCAAAACTCAAGAGTAAAACAACAAAATCACAAAATGAACCAAAGTCATGATCAGATATTTCATTAAAGAGGACATAGAGATAGCAAATAATCACATGAAAAAATATTAGACATCATTCACCATTAAAGAAATGCAAATTAAAAACTACAAAATGATATCACTCTAAATGTCAGGATGGCTAAAATAAACAACAGTGGCAACACCAAATGCTGGCAATAATGCAAAGAAACCATGTCACTTTCACATTGCTGGTGGGAATAAAAGATGGCACTGGGAAATATTTTTGCAGTTTATTACAAAACTGAACACATAACAACCATATGTTCTAGCAACTTCACTCCTGAGCAATTGTTCCAGAAAAATGAAAAGTTAAATTCACACAACATTTTTGTGTGATGTTCACAACTTTTTTGGCAATAACCAAATACTGAAAACAGTCTAAATGTCCACAAACTGGTGAATGGTTAAACAGATGATGTTCACTCATATGAGGAAATACTATTCAGCAATACAAAGTAACAAATGATACATGCAACCTCAATCACTAAAAAATCATGCAGAATGAAAAAAGCCAATCACAAAATGTCAGATACAGAATGTTTCCATTTATATAACATTCCTGAAATGTAAAATCTATAGAGAATAGAAAACATGAGTGGTTGCCCAGGGTCAGAGACGGGATGGAGAAAATGAGGTGGGTAGGACTCTAGACAGGTAACATGAGGGACCCTCTGGTGATGCAAATGGGCTGTCTTGTCACTGTCAATATAAATATCGCCATGTTACTGTAATATACTTTTGCAAGATACTACCAGTGGAAGAAAATGAGTAAATAGTACATGGCATCTCTCTGTATTATTTCTTACAATTACTTGAAAATTTTTAACATCCCAAGAGATTACACTAGCTCCCCAGCAATGGATCCAAACTAAGATAAAATCTTTGAAATACCAGATGAAGAATCCAGAAATTTGAGTATTAAACTACTCAAGGAGATACCAGAGAAAGGTGAAAACCAACACAAAGAAATTAAAAAAAAAAAAATTCCACAGAGATAGATATCCGAAAGTAAAACAAATCAGAACTTCTGGAAATAAAAGGTACACTTAGGTAAATACAAAATGCAGTGGAAGGTTTCAACAATAGACTAGAACAAGCAGAAGAAAGAATTTCAGACCCTGAAGACAAGGCTTTCAAATTAACCCAAGCAGACAAAAATAAAGAAAAAAGAATCAAAAGAAATGAATAATATCTCCAAGTAATATGGGATTGTGTAAAATGGCCAAACCTAATAATAATTAGTGTTCTGAGGGAGAAGAGAAGGCTAAATTTGGAAAACGTATTTGAAGGAATAATTGAGGAAAACTTCCCTAGCCTTGCTAGAGATTTAGATGTCCAAATACAAGAAGATCAAAGAATTCTTGAGAAATTCATTGTAAAAATATCACCATGACACATAGTCATTTGGCTAAGTCAACATGAAGGAAAGAATTCTAAGACCTGTGAGATAGAAGCTTCAGGTAACCTATAAAGGAAAACCTCTCAGACTAACAATAGACTTCTCAGCAGAAACCTTACATGCTAGAAGGGATTGGGGTCCTATCTTTAGCCTCCTTAAACAGAATAATTGTCAGCCAAGAATTTTGTATCCAGAAAAACTAAGTTTCATAAATAAAGGAGAAATATACTTTTTCAGACAAACAAATGCTGAGAGAATTTGCCACCACCACATCAGCATTACAGGAAATGCTAAAAGGAGTTCTAAATCTTGAAACAAAAGCTTGATATGCACCAAGATAGAATCCCCTGAAAGCAAAATCTCACAGCACCTATAAAATAATAACCCTGTGAAAAAGAAAACAATATATCTATGTAAGAGCTAGTATGAATACAACAGCACCTCACATTTCAAAATTAATATTGAATGTAAATGGCCTAATGCTCCATTTAAAAGACACAGAATGGCAGAATTGATAGGAAAAATAACAACTAAATATGTGATGTCTTTAAGAGACTCAACTAATACATAAGGATTCATATAGACTCAAGGTAAAGGGGTGGAAAAAGATATTCCAACAAATGGAATCCAAAAGCAAGCAGGAGTAGCTATTCTTATATCAGAAAAAAAAAAAAAAAGACTTTAAAGAAACAGCAACTAAAAAAAAAAAAAAGACAAAGAATGACATTGTATGATGATACAAGAATCAGTCCTACAAGATTATAATCCTAAATTTACATGCACGTAACACAGGGCTCCCAGATTTATAAGACAATTACTTCTAGATCTCAGAAATGAGATAGCAACACAATAATAGGACACAAAGCAAGCCTCAATACATTTAAGAAAATTGAAATCATATCAACTATTTTCTCAAAACACAGTGGAATAAAACTGGAAATCAACTCCAAAAAGATCCCTCAAAACTATACAAATACATGAAAATTAAATAATCTACTCTTGAATTATATTGGGGTTAACAATGAAATCAAGATGGATATGAAAAATACTTTGAAATGAATGATAATAGTGACACAAGTTATCAAAACCTCTAGGACACAGCAAAAACAGGAGAAAGAAAAATTTACAGCCTTAAGTGACTACATCAAAAAGTCGGAAAAAGCACAAACTGACAACCTAATGTCACACTTTGAAGAACTAGAGAAAGAACAAACTAAACCCACAACTAACAGAAGAAAATAAATAACAAAGATCAGAGTAAAATTAAACGAAATTGAAACAAAAAGCAATACGAAAGATAAATGACACAGAAAGCTTGTTATTTGAAAAGATAGACAAAATTGATAGATTATTAGCAAAATTTACCAAGAAAGGAAGAGAGAAGATCTAAATAAGCGTAATTAGAAATGAAACTGGAGAGCCGGGCGCGGGGGCTCAAGCCTGTAATCCCAGCACTTTGGGAGCCCGAGAAGGGCGGATCACGAGGTCAGGAGATCGAGACCATCCTGGCTAACACGGTGAAACCCCGTCTCTACTAAAAAATACAAATAACTAGCCAGGCGAGGTGGCGGGCGCCTGTAGTCCCAGCTACTCGGGAGGCTGAGGCAGGAGAATGGCGTAAACCCAGGAGGCGGAGCTTGCAGTGAGCTGAGATCCGGCCACTGCACTCCAGCCTGGGCGACAGAGCGAGACTCCGTCTCAAAAAAAAGAAAAAGAAAAAAATGAAACTGGAGATACCACAGATATACAAAAGATCATTCAAAGATACTATGAACACCTTTATGTGCACAAATTAGAAAATCTAGAGGAAATGGATAAATTCCTGGAAACATACAACCTTACTAGGTTAAATCAGGAAGAAATCACAACCATGAACAGACCAATAACAAGAAGCATGAATCAGTAATAAAAACACTGCCAACAAAAATAGGTCAGGACAAGATGGTTTCACAAGTAAATTCTACCAGACATTCAAAAATGAATTAGTACCAATCCTACTAATCCTATTCTAAAAGATTGGGAGAGAGGAAATCCTCCCTATGTCATTCTGTGAAACTAGTATCACCCTAATACCAAAACCAGGAAAGGACATAAAAACAACAACAAAACTGTAAGTCAATATCCTTGATTAACATAAATACAGAAATTCTCAATACAATACTAGTTAACTGAATCCAATAGCAAATCAAAAAGGTAATATACACGATGATCGAGAGGGTTTCCTCCCAGGGATGCAGGGATGATTTGACATACGTAAGTCAATAAATGTAATACATCACATAAACGGAATTGAAAACAAAACCATATGATCATATCAATAGACACAGAAAAATAATTTGGTGAAATCCAGCATCCCTTTGTGACAAAACCCTCAACAAAATAGGCATAGAAGGAACACACCTCAAAGTAATGAAAGCCATATATGACAAACAAACAGCCAATATCATCATGAATGGGGAAGAGTTTAAAGTATGCCTCCTGAGAACTGGAACAAGATGAGGATGCCTGCTTTCACCTCTTCAAGTTAACGTAATACTGAAGTCATAGCCAGAGTAATCAGGCAAGAGAAAGAAATAAAAGACATTCAAATTGGAAAAGAGGAAGTTAGACTATTGCTGTTCACAGATGATATTACTGTATAACTAGAGAACCCTAAAGACTTATCCAAAAGGTTCCTAAATTTGACAAATGAATTCAATAAAGTCTCAGGTTACAAAAGTAATGTACACGATCAGTAGCACTGCTATACACCAGCAATGACCAAGCTGAGAATTAAATCAAGAACTCAATCCATTTTACAACAGCTGCAAAAAGTATAAAATACCTAGGAATATATTTATCAATGAGGTGAAAGATATCTACAAGGAAATCTACAAAACACTACTGAAAGAAATCATAGATTACACAAACAAATGGAAACACATCTTGTGTTCCCAGATGAGAAGACTCAATATAGTGAAAATGACCATACCACCCAAAGTAATCTACCAATTCAATGTAACTTTCATAAAAATACCGTCATCATTTTTCACAGAACTACAAAAAAATCCTAATATTCACATATGGAACCAAAAAATAGTTTGTATAGTCAAAACACAGCAAAAAAAAAAAAAAAAAAAAAAAGAAAAAAACAATTAATAAAAAAAAAAAAAAACAAAAAAAAAAAAAAAAAAAAAAATCTGGAGACATCGCATTACCAGACTTCAAATTATACTACAAGGCTATAGTTAACAAAACAACATGATACTGGCACAAAAATAGGCATTTAGACCAATGGAGCAGAAAAGAGAACCCAGAAATAAAGCCAAATACTTACAGCCAACTGATATTAAACACAGAATACAAAAATATAAATTGGGAAAACGACACCCTATTCAATAAATGGTGCTGGAATAATTGGCAAATCACATGTAGAAGAATGAAACTGGATCCCTTTCTCTCATCTTATAAAAAAATCAACTTAATATGGATCAAATATTTAAATCTAAGACCTGAAACCATAAAAGTTCTTAAAAATAACATTGGAAAAACTCTTCTAGACATTGGCTTAGGCAAAAAATTAATGACAAAGACCCCGTAAATAAATGGGACCTAATTAATCTAAAAAAGCTTCTGCATAGCAAAACAAATAATCAACAGAGTAAACAGACCACCCGTAGAGTAGGAGAAAATATTCACAAACTATACATCCGACAAAGGACTATTATCCAGAATCTACAAGAAACTCAAACAAATCAGCAAGAAAAAAATAATAATCCCATCAAAAAGTGGGCAAAGGTCATGAATAGACATTTCTCAAAAGAAGATATACAAATGGCCAACAAACATGAAAAAAAATTCTCAATATCACTAATCAGGAAAATGCAAAATAAAACCGCAGTGAGATACCACTTCACTCCTGTAAAAATGGCCATATAAAAAGTCAAAAAAAACAAAACAAAACTAGATTTTGGTGTTGATGTTGTGAAAAAGGAACACTTTTACAATGCTGGGTAGGAATGTAAATTAGTACCACCACTATGGAAAACATTGTGGAGAGTCCTTAAAAAACTAAAAGTAGATCTACCATTTGATCCAGAAATTCCACTACTGAGTATCAACCCCCCCAAAAAAAGTGATTATGTGAAAAAGATACATGCACACACATATTTATAGCAGCACCATTTGCAACTGCAAAGATGTGGAATCAACTTAATCACCCATCAACCAACAAATGGAGAGAGAAAATGTGGTGTATATACACCAAGGAATACTACTCAGCCATAAAAGGAAAAAACATAATGTCTTTTGTAGCAACTTGGATGGAACTGGAGGCCATTATTCTAAGTAAAGTAACTTAGGAATGGAAAACCAAATATCGTATGTTCTTATAAGGGGGGGCTAAACTATGAGGATGCAAAAACATACAGAATGATATGATGGACTCTGGGGACTGAGAGGCAGGAGAGAGGTTGGAAATGAAGTAAGGGATAAAATTCTACATACTGGGTACAGTGTACACTGTTCGGGTGATAGGTGTGCTGAAATCTAAGGATTCACTAGTAAAGAATCCATCCGTCTAACTAAAAATCACCTGTACCCCGAAAGCTATTGAAATAAAAACATAAAAATAAAAAGTTTAAAACCATCATAACTATTTAATTAGATATGTTTCTTTATGAAAATTATTTTACTTCTGAAAATATAATGACCTTCTCCATTTCCTTACAACATCATATATGCTTTCAGAACCCGATCAGTGCCTTATTGCAGATCTTTGGTTCAATTTCCCAGCTAATACAATCAGTTGTTTGTTATCTGGATTCCATTTCATGCCTCTGCAGCAATGCATTTGGTAAAGCATTTTTAAACATTTTTCTTTAGAACTCTCACTTGTAGAAAATTAAACCAATTTGTGTGGTATTATCTTTGTATAGAATGCAACTAAATAAACCACTTTGTAACATGCGTTAGTTAAGCATCATGACAGTATTTTGCCCACAGTCATTTAGCTTATGACTTCCAAATGTTCAGTTCTCTATGGCTCCAATAATAATTCAATTCCTTATTACGAGTTCAGCTGAGCAGTTTGCCATAATTAATAAAAAGATAATAATAATGATAGCACTTAAGAATGGACAACCATGTAATTAACTGAATTGTTTACACAAAAGAGAGATAAAGATGTTATGTTCATTGGGAACATGAAAATAATGGATATTTGTTAGTTATCTTAGAGATTTTTTAAATGCCTGTAATGTATTTTAAAATTAATAATATAAAATAATTTCAAGCACTCGTATTCAAACTGTTAAATATTAAAAATAATCTAGAAATTTAAGGGTTCTTTTGTATGTTGATATTTGCTTGTTCTGAACTAAAATATCCATATAAACTTTCAGCTTATAATGATATCTAACTTAGTCCTTGGTGTTTTTTTTCTAATTTCCTACTAGAACACTTTTAGAAATTGGGTAGGAAAAGTATAAACCATAGCAAGCAAAACTAAGTAGCTGCTGAGTGACAAACTGAACTAATTTTCTGTTAGAGCATAATACATTTAACTTAAGCAATCACAGGGAGGAAGTGACGCTGACAAAATCTTAGCCACTGAGAAGTGAGCCTGTAGTGATGAAAATGTTCTATATCTTTATTGTTCTGTCTCTTTGTTGTATCAATATAAATATCTTGGTTGTGGAATTGTATAGCAAGACATTACCTTTGAAGGAATCTAGATAAATGGCGCGTGAGATCTTTCTTATTTTTTATGCCTTCTTGTGAATCTTCAATTATATCAACGTTGAAATTTTACTTTAAAAAGCTACGTTAATTAAGACAGTATGGTATTTTTTGTTCTAATCAGACTTTGAACCGATTGGATGAGGCCCATCCACGGGTAATCCACTTTACTCAAAGTCCACCAATTTAAATGTAAATTTCATTTAAAAACACCCCTGTAATCCCAGCACATTGGGAGGCCGAGGCAGGTGGATCATCTGACGTCAGGAGTTCGAGACCAGCCTGACCAATATAGCGAAACCCCCATCTCTGCTAAAAATACAAAAATTTCTCAGGCATGGTGGTGTGTGCCTATAACCCCAGCTACTAGGGAGGCTGAGACAGGAGAATTGCTTTAACCTGGGAGGCAGAGGTTGCAGTGAGCCGAGACTGTGCCACTGCACTCCAGCCTCTGCAACAGAGGGAGACTCCATCTCAAACAAACAAACAAACAAACAAACAAAAAACACCCTTACTGGCTGATTACAGTGGCTCATGCCTGTAATCCCGGCATTTTGGAAGGCTGAGGTGGGAGGATTGTTTGAACCTGGGAATTTCAAGTTGCAGTCAGCTATGATTGCACCACTGCACTCTTACTTGGACAATAGAGTGAGACCCTGTCTCCAAAACAAAACAAAAACAAACACCCTCACAGAAACATCTAGAGTCATGTTTTACCAAGCATCTGGGTAAAATGGCCCGGTCAAGTTGGCACATAAAATTAACCATCACAGTCTATAATGCATTTTGAGTTCATTTTTGTACAAAGAGTGACTTACACCTTAAGATTCTCTGCCCCTCATGATTGTCCAATTAGTGGAACATAATTTGTGGAAAGAGCTGTCGTTCCAACATTGAACTGCTATTGTACCTTTGTCAAAATCAGTCAATATATTTATGTGGGTTGCTTGTGGGTTCTTTACTCAGTTTTATTGATCTTTGAGTCTATTCCTATGACAATTTAATTACTGCAGCTATAAAATAAGTCTCAAAATCACATAGATTCTTCCCACTAAATTTTGATTTTTCAAAAATCATCTTAGCTATTCCAGCAACTTTGCTTTCCATATAAGTCTTAGAATATGCCTCTGTCTACAAAACACTTTTTAAATAGATATTGCAATAAACCTAAATATCAATTTGAGATTTTCCATCGCCTTTATATTGGTATTTCCAATCTGTGGAAACAGTGGGTCTCTCTGTTTATTTAGACCTTTTATTTCTTTCATCTGCTTTTTGAGATATTCTGCATATAATTCCTGTATATTTTGACAAGTTTACATGTAAATACTTCATGTTTTTTGGAGTGAATCTAATTTTCATTGGATTTTTAATTTTTATTTCCATATGTTCACCTGTTCTTTCATTCTCAATCTTGGTTATTTTTATTCTCTTTTTACTCATGTCAATATTGCTACAGGTTCATGAATTTTAAAAAAATATATTCAAAGATCCAGTTTTTTGGTTTTATTGGTTTTTATCTATTCTTTTACAGTTTTAGATATCATGGATATCTGTTCTACTTTTACTTTATCCTTCAATCTACTTACTTTGCAATTTGATTTTTATCTTTTTGTAGTTTTGCTGAGTTAGCAGTTTAGATAATTTATTCATGATCTTGCCACTTTTCTAATGTAAGCATTTGGTGCTATAAACTTCCTTCTTAGAATTGCTTTATCTGGATCTGACATTTTTTATTGTATTTCATTGTCATTCAGTTTTAAGTATTTAAAACATTTTCCTTAGTGATTTCCTCTTTGACCCACATACTATTTAGAAGGGTATTATTTAATATCCAAGTTTTCAAAGTTCTTCCTGTTGTCTTTCTGTTATTGATTTATAGTTTGATTCCATTTTGGTCAAAGAACATACTATATATGATTTAGATTGCTTTAAATTTGGTGAAGTGTGCTTTGTAGCATACAATATGGTCTATGTTGGTAAATGTCTGTGAGTGTTTGAAAAACGTATTTTCTGCTGTTTTGGGTTGAATATCCTGCATTTGTCAGTTGAATCCTGTCGGTCATTTGTGTTATCCAATTCTATATTCCTGCTGATTTTTTCAGCCTAGTAGTTCTATCACTTGCTGAGAGTAGGGTGTTGATGTTCCTAACCATAATCATGGATTTGTTTGTTTCTCCTTTCAGCTCTATTTTGCTTCATACATTTTGAAGCTGTTTTGTGTGGTGTGTATGCATTTAAGATTGCTATGTCGTCCTGTTGGATCGTTTATCATAATCTAACATACCTCTTTGTCTCTAGTAATTTTCTGCACTGTGAAGTCTGCTTTATCTGATATGAATTTAGCCACTTTTTTTGGTTAAGATTTGCATGGTATATATTTTAATCCTTTTACATTTAATCTACCTATGATATTGTTTTTGAAGTTTCTTGTGGACACATGGCATATTGTTAATCATGTTTACTTTTTAAATCTATTTGACCAAACTATGTTGTTTAATTGTTGTTGTATTTATTTGTTTAATTTAATTGTTTATTACATGTGATTATTAATATGTTCATGCTTAACTCTACCATAGTATTAGTTATTTTCTGTTTATTTCCTCTGTTTCTTGTTCCTCTGCTTTTATTATCATCCTGTGGGTTATCTGAACTTATTCTTAAGGTTAAATCTTAATTTATTTATAGTGTTTTGAGTATATCACTTTCTATAGTTTTCTTAATGGTTACTGCGAGTATTAAATTATTAATACATAATGTATTACAGTCCACTGGTATCAACGTTTTACTATTTTGAGTACAGTGCGGGTCCACTTAGCCTCTTGACTTCTAAAATGCAATCGTTTTTCCTCTGTATATATTGATTTCACACTAAATGGTATTATAATTTTGCCAAAACCACCAAATATGATTTATGATACCCCTGAGGAAAAGGATAATATGTTATATGTATTCTTTTTTTTTTTTCTTTCCAATGTTCTGTTTTTCTTTTTGAAGTTTCAAGCCTTTTTGTTATCATTTCCTTTTGGTTTGGAGTCCATTACATAATTATTCTTTGAAGGTAGATGTGCCAGTAAGAAAAAATATATATATCTAACTTTTCTTCCTTCTGTGTGTTTTTTCCTCTTCATTGCTAAAGGATATTTTTGTCAGGTATGGATTTCACATTTAACAGTTCTATCCTTTCATTACTTGCAAATATTTTGCTACTTTCTTTTTGCCTCTACTGTTTCACACTGGAAATTGCTGTCATTTAAATTGGTGTTCTATGCTAAATAATGCACCATTTCTTTCTGGCTGCCTTCGAGATATTTTCTTTTTTAAAAAATTTTTTACAAGTTTAATTATGATGTGGCGTGGTATGACTTTCTTTAGAATTCTCTAAGTTAGGCTTCACTCAACTTCTTGAATCTCTAGGTTTATGACTTGACAAATTTGGGAAATTTCAGTCATTATTTCTTTCAGTAATTTTTCAGTTCCATTCTCTCTTACCTCTCCCGAATATTTGATGATATAAATTTTAGGTCTTCTGTTATTTATCTATATGTCCCTGTGACTCTGGTCATATTTTTTTTAGATTGGATAATTTTTATTCATCTGTTCTAAATTCATTGCTTAGATCCTCTGCCGTATCTCCTCTATATTGAGACCACCCAGTGAGTGCTTTATTTCAGTCTTTGTATTTTTTAGTCTTTAATTTCCATTTGGTTTTTGGCTATAACTTTATTTCTTTCTTGAGACTTTCCAATTATTGATCTGTTTTAAGAGAATTCGTAATTACTAGTCAAAACACTTTAATGATGACTACCTTAAAATTCTTGTCAGATAATTCCAATGTTGAATTTATCTTGGTGTTGCCATCTGTTGACTGTCTTTACTCAGTCATTTTTTAATTTTTCTGGTTTTGATATGACAAGTGATTTTCACTTGTATCTTGGAAATTTTGAATCTCATACTGTAGTATGAGATTCTATATCTTGGTTTATAGATAGATAGATAGATAGATAGATAGATAGATAGATAGATAGACAGATAGATTTTCTTTTCAGTAGAGAGCACTTTCCTAGTGAGGTGTAATATGAGAGCCAGGTGTGTGTCTATGCACCATTTACTTCTCACAGGGCCCCACCACCACTATCACCTTCACTGTGGGCACTGACTTAGGCCAACTCTGTCTTCAAGTGAGGTTTGAAAATCTGTTCCTTCCTGGGTCCCAGTGCCAGCAGGGAAGGTAGAAACAAAGGAATGACTCACACTGATTTGTTGTTCTACCCTGGCACCAGAAGCTGGACTCTACTGACACTCAGGGAGTAGAAGTGGGGAAACCCTGAGTGTGGAGATGCTCCCTACCACCACCTGGCCTCATTAATGCAAGCTGAAGGTGGCGACTCAGCTCCTCACTGGCCCTGCTTTCAGCAGGGAAAGTTGGAAGCTGAGTGTTGACTACCCCACCTGGTTCAACTCATTCTGCCTGGGTGATGCTAGGTTGGGTTGGGGACACAGCTTCCTTCTTGGATCTTCTGACATCATTGTTAGAGGGAAAGGACAAGAGCAGTGGTTGCCACTGTTATGTCCTGCTTCCTTCAGTCTTTTTGCTGTCAGTTGGATGTGGACCTTTAGGTTCTCCATGGGACTCACAGCCACCAATGGTGGGGCTGGAAGGGGAATTCGAGTGCTTTCTGGCCCTGACATGAACCACCTTGTTAAGCCTCAATTACCCACAGAGGGTAGATGACATGGCAGTGGAGAGAAAAGGAAATAGTGAAGCCAGGTGATGGTGAATGCAACCTTGCGCCACCTCAGTTAAATCTTGTTACCATCCTGTACGGGATGAGAGATGAGTTCCCTGCCAAGCAGCTTGACAACCATCGGTGGGATCTAAGCACTGCTGCCTGCTTCTTATGCAGAGAGGGCATAGTGGGTGGAGTGAAAAGTATGGGGGTAATCAGTTTCCTGCTGCGTCCCAACTAGAAGCTTGTGAGGGCAATGTTTGTTCACTGGTGTTTGACTGAACAAGGGCTGGTTATCTGTTACCTGTTGTTAGGTCACCCTTTGTCTTAGAGTACAGGCTTTCTTGGAGCCCTTGTCTGTTCCTATTTTACCTACAGTGTTGCAGTCTTCTACGGCACCATGTTGCACAGGCATGGAAGGAGCACAGACTTTCCCCAAGTTTCAAGGTCCCTAGGCCTCGTCAGATGCTCTGCTTGTTTGCTGTGTTATCCCCGATGTTCTTTGGCAATAAGGGGACAACGTCGGAAGAATGGGGTTACTATATACTGATAGAACTAGATGTCCTAAATGTGGTTTCTAAAATGAATTTGATATCTTACACCTTTTTCTTCTTTCCCAAAGAGTCTTGTCTATTGTCCCTTTGATTTTTCCATGTAAGTTTCAGAATGAGCCAGCCAATGGTTTTTTCAAAGCCATCTATTTGGATTTCATTGATATTTCTTTCATTTAATGTGAGATGAGTCTGAAAAGAATTAACATCTTTAATAATGACCATTTGATAGTTTCCTTTCTTTTCTTCTTTTTCTCTTTTTAAAAATTTCCTCCTTTACTTTATTGGTCGAACTTCTAAAACAACACTTAATTAAATTGGTGATAACAATCATCCTTGTTTAAACAGGGAAACTTTCCATTGTTCTTTAATTTTTAAGTACACTCATGTTTAAAATGTACAGTATTGGTTTGTTTTTGCTTGTTTATTTACTGAAAGTGGCATTACAGTGAGAGCAAGTCTTAGATTTGTATGCCCGAAAATGTATTTTCTGTTTCTCAAACATAAAAGTACCTTAGAATTATAATTCCAGCCTTATAAGCTATTAATATTTCTGTTTTCTTTCATTGTTGCTGTATTTTATTATAGACTTAATTTTTCTTGTTTCTTATGAAAATACTCTTGTGAATCTGATTCTCCTTTTACATGTATTATTTTATCTTTCTGGTAGTTTTATGAGCTTTCTTTGTATCAGTGACATTCAGAAGTTTCACGAATGTATGCCATTATGATTATGTTTTTCAATCACTGTATTCATAAGTTAGCACACTCTTTTGTACGAAAGTATCAGGTGTTTCTTCAATCAGTGAAATCATCTTCAGCTAATCATTATCTTTCCATATTTCTTTTCTTTCTTACCAAGCCCTAGCTACACAATATTGCATCACCTGGCTTTGGTGTTTGCACCCTTCATTTCCTCTCAAGCATTCTGCCTTCCTACTCTTTTAATCTGAGAAAATAATAAAAGTGTCCTATGTACTATTTTTGATATAGTATTATCTCTTTTGTTTACATTAAAAAATGTCAGAGGTGACTATCTACTTTGATTTTTTTTTTAACATGGTCTATGTAGGCTCATCATCTCCAATCAGGTTGTCGATTTCTACAGCTCCACTGGTGGCATGCTTTCCTGTGGTATCTGCATGTCCCTCCTCACAGGGACAGGTAATCCTGGGCATCCAATCTAGTCAGAGACATGGAGTGAATCCACATTCTTCTCTGTATCAGAATTAAAATAAACCCAAGTAGGATGGGGGCATGGATTGGACAGTGGTAACTACAGATAGAGAATTGACCCTGCTTCTCTCATCTCCTCAAAATTTCTAAGTTTTAGGTATCTCAAAGGGGCTCCTTTCTAATATCAGCTATAGAAAATGTAGACAAATGCATGTGGCTAGGTTCCATTAAAATTGACTTACAAGGCAGGCCTCGATGTAGTTTGTCAACTCCAATGTTAAACAATGAATTAGAGGCCTTACGCAATACAATAAAAAGACAAAACAGAAAAGCCTAAAAACCAATGAATAATTAAATTGTTTTGCAAATAAAATAATTTTGTGTAGAAAAAACCCAAGATAATGTATAGAAATAAAAATAATTTGAAAGCAGACATTGAGTTACTGACATTGTTAGCTACCGAAGGAGTTAAGTAAAGTTGCTGAGTGCAAAACATCAACAAAACTCAATATTCTGTAACCAACAATGATTAATATGGCAACATTAATTAATGCTAACATTCTGGGGAATAAATCAAATACATTAGGTTAAAGAACGCTCTAGAGAAAAGTACAATATATTTAAGGATAGAAAAGTCACTTAACTAAATGGAGAGGTAAATTATGTTCATTGATAGAAAAACTATATATATATATATATGTTAAATTCTTTCCACCAAGGTATTTTTCAATCAAAATTTTGAGTGCTTTAGAAAACTATGACTTTAAGAGCCAGTTTGAGTATTTTTGTGGATGAATAAACTCTAGTTAAAAAGTTTTAAAGAAGGATGAAGAAGAAAAATTTAACCTATCAAGTATCAAGACTGTAAAAATAAAAGAGCATGATTTTGATGCAGAAACGAACAAGTAGACCAATTAAAACTATTGAGCTCAGAAACTGATAGCAATATAAGAATTTGAAATATGATAGAGAAAAATTTTGCAATATGCAGGAAAATTATGAACTATAAAAAAATTACCACAACAAAATATATTAAAAACATAAAAAGAAATACTAAGAGTGGATTTCCTCAGTGTTGTGTTTTATAGCAGGAGGATTTTGAGAATGAATGTACTACTTTGGATGTTGTTGAGTTGGCAAATTATATTATTTCATCAGAAGTTTAGAGTATCACAGAGGATGAAATTTCCAGCATGATTAAACATTGAAAAAAAAATTTTTTTCACATTGCTCTTTTCCAAGGGAATCTAAATACTGAAGTAATTTCCTACCTTCTGCAAATCATGTGCAAGCATTTCTTTGAAAATCAGAAATTTTATGTTGTATCTTTTTTCCTTTAATATGACTCCATTCCATTTATTTTAGAGAATTTTATCATAACATGCATTATGCTTGAAATTATTTTACTAATCACTCCATTATTTCTGTACCACAAATTATGTATGAAAATTGATTTTTAAAAATTCTCCATGATTATATATTTCTAAGTTATGAAATAATATGGGTTGATGTATTATAATTAGTATTAAAACTTGAGCATCCTGTAGAATTCTATTATAAATTATAATACATCTTACGTATAAAAATGAAATATTACTTAACTGAATTTGCATATCTTAATGAACAGCATCAAGATCTATCTTAAATTATATTTCTGTGTCTGAATGAGCACAACTTGCTGCTTGAATGAGTCAAAGTTCACCATAATTTTTCTGGCTACAGGCACTGTACACATTCACAGAAATAAAGAGATGCTCATGTTAGGAGTTTTCTCATTGCAGTTTCATTCAATTCTTTGAATTTTTTAGATATATGCCAAAAATGACACAATGGTTTATTATGAATAATTACTTTTAGTGGTATAATAGCTAACAGCTTGGTTATTTCCTCCTTCAATGTTATTGAAAAAAATTAAACCAAATGACTCAGAGTGATTTTATACAATTATTTGCACTTATTCTATTTAAAAAGAGAAAGATGATTGACAAAGGAGCAGCTTGACTTTAACCAAAAATTTACTCGCAGGATGGTTACTTTTAGGAAAACCAACATGAGAATAATTTTGATGATCTGGAAATATATTTCTTCAAGATATATATGAACCATAGTTTAAAGACTTCTGCCAGAGGCATCTAAAATAAGAAAACAAGAGCTAGAGGACTCTTCCTGAATAAATTTAAATTTTTTTTTATTTTTTTGACCAGATTACCAGCTACTAATGCAACATCATTGTACTGTATCATACCATCTGTATAAATTTTCAAAACATATAATACTGTATTATATACAGACATACATAAGTGCACACATAAACACACACAATATAAAATTACATGACATATAAAGTAACATGGTAAAGTTATAAAAAATAGGTTTCAGGATTTTTATTATATATGAAGATGGTTTGCGGTGTGGCTCCTACATTTCCTTTAAATTTATCTTTTTCTAAAATGAAATAAAGCCTGAAACATGAAGAAAATAGAAAGAATAAAAAGGAAGGAAAAAGGAAAGAAAAGAAGGACGAAGTTATAAAGAAGGGGTTGACTTTAAAATGGCCCTCAAAAGAAAAATTAAATAATTAAATATGACTTCCTAAAAAATAGTATATTATATAGAAGATGCACTAGATATATGCAAAAAGATAGAAGACAAGGAAATACTACATGCCATCCTGGAAATGAAAATTAAGGCTCATATTGAGTATCAAACTACATGGTCATACTAAAATTAGAAAAATTCAAAGAAAATTAGAATGGAAAAATAACATGTTTTATTTATTGATTTGTTCTAGATGCTGCAAAGTCACAGTTGACCAAAAAATAAGGACCATTTCCATATAAAAATAATTTAGAATTACCCTACAAAATGAATACATGTACAATTTCAGCACAATTCTACATTACTAATTATACATTTAAGTATTAAAACAGCATTGTATTTCAAAGCATCACATTGAATAGCATATATTCAAAATATTTAATCAATTATACTATGGTCAAAACTGGTCTAAAAATTGAACAACAATATCTTAGTAAGAGAAGTATAATAGAAGAGATAGCACACAGAAAACTTTGACCTTTGGAATATTCAAGGAGATACTTGAAAAGTCATTCACTTAAGAGCCTCTGAAAAGATGGGTTTGCCTGACTAATCCTTGTTCCCTACTGAGCCTGTGTACTATTAACTATTTTTCACAGAATAAAAACGATCACCAAGGTTACTGGTTATGGTAGACTGGAGAGGCCAAGGCCATTAAAAAATAACTACAACTGGATTCTTTTTTAATTTATTTATTATTATACTTAAGTTGTAGGGTACATGTGCATAACGGTAATGAGCTACATATGTATAGTTTCTTGTGCTGGTGTGCTGCACCCATCAACTCAAAGTCATTTACATCAGGTGGCAACTCCCAATCCTCCCCCTCCCTCCCCATGATAGGCCCCCGTGTGTGATGTTCCCTTCCTGAGTCCAAGTGATTCATTGTTCAGTTCCCACCTATGAGTGAGAACATGTGTTTGGTTTTCTGTTCTTAAAGATAGTTTGCTAAGAATGATGGTTTCCAGCTGCATCCATGTCCCTACAAAGGACACAAACTCATCCTTTTTATGGCTGCATTAGTATCTCCCATGGTATATGTGCCACATTTTCTTAATCCAGTCTGTCACTGATGGACATTTGGGTTGATTCCAAGTCTTATTAGGAATAGTGCTGCAATAAACATACGTGTGCATGTGTCTTTATAACAGCATAATTTATAACTTGGGTATATACCCAGTAATGGATGGCTGGGCCATATGGTACATCTAGTTCTAGATCCTGAGGAATCAACTCATACTGTTTTCCATAATGGTTGAACTAGCTTGTAATCCCACCAACAGTGTGTAAAAGTGTTCCTATTTCTCCACATCCTCTCCAGCATCTGTTGTTTCCTACTTTAATGATCGCCATTCTAACTGGTGTGAGATGGCATCTCATTGTGGTTTTGATTTTACTTCTCTGATGGCCAGTGATGATGAGCATTTTTTCATGTCTGTTGGCTATATGAATGTCTCTTTGAGAGAAATGTCTGTTCATATCCTTTGCCCACTTTTGATGGGGTTACTTTGTTTTTTTCTTGTAAATTTGTTTGAGTTCTTTGTAGGTTCTGGATATTAGCCCTTTGTCAGATGAGTAGATTGCAAAATTTTCCCATTCTGTAGGTTGCCTGTTCACTCTGATGGTAGTTTCTTTTGCTGTGCAGAAGCCTTCAGTTTAATGAGATCCCATTTGTCAATTTTGCTTTTGCTGCCGTTGCTTTGGTGTTTTAGACATGAAGTCTTTGCCCATGCCTATAGTCCTGAATGGTACTACCTAGGTTTTCCTTCTAGGATTTTATGGTATTAGGGTCTAACATTTAAGTCTCTAACTAATCTTGGACTAATTTTCAGATAAGGAGTAAGGAAAGGATCCAGTTTCAGCTTTCTACTTATGTCTAGCCAACTGATTCTTTATAATTTCTGTGAGTAGGAAAGGGTAGCTGTCCAGCTTCAGCTTTCGAGTAGACTAAATCCTTTAAGCCTCATTTCATAAACAGAGCAGATTAACTATTTGCATAAATCTGAAATAAAATTCATACACATAAATTAACAGCTGATTTACAAATTTTCACAGTCTTGTCACTCTGTAATTTTACTAAATAAGGGAAGAGACATAAACTCAGACTTTGGACTAACTATACACTATAAAATCTAGTTGAGGTGGCTGTGAGAATGGCTTGTGTGACGGGGAGACAGAAGGCATGCATTCTCTCTGGAACTGGATATTGTTGATATTATTGAGGAACTCGTCTTTTTTTCACATTCATTAACTAGTTCCTAATATCACAATGCAGAGAAGATAAAGCATCTGAAGTTTTATTTGGATAACAGCTAAGCCTACATTAAAGAACAAAAAACAACTCTGATGTCAAACCTCCTTTCAGATGCTATCAGTGTTCAGAGGGGACACATATTTTTAAAATTTCTTGTCATACAAAATGATCCAAAGACAAAGGACTATATGAGTAGTTTAGTGCCTCATACTTCAACATTCAGTTGTAAGTCCATGTAAGGTTAAGGAAGATTTACGGAACTACCAAATAACTTCAGATGCATTGCACCTTGACAATTTTACTGTACCGTATTTTTAGGTGTAAGAACTTTGCTAAATTCTTGGGATTATATTTGGGTCAATATGCTACATTGATAAAGTATAGGGTAACCATGAATTCTGTAAGTATAACAATAACTAGGAGTCTTTTAAAAACTCATTCTACCTGTGGTAAATTATATATCATAAAAAATCTGAAACTAATGTATCTATCATATAACATCATGGATTGAATGTAATTAGTAAAATGAAAAATGTAGCATTTTGTGTATTCACTTGGGGTTGTTCCTTTATCTCTTAATCATACTACTTGGGTAGTGGGGTTAGTATGGGATGGTCTGCACACCTGAAGTGGCTGTTGGAAAGTGTAAAGCAGTTTGTAGAGGATAAAAGTTACATTTAGGTGGAGTAAAAGAAGTACTATCGCTCCTATTTATACTGCTTACAGTTAGGAGTGCTTGTTCTATTTATGTATCTGGCTCATAAATTACAGAGAACATACTGTTCAGTTGGGTATCTAAAATCAGGAAAAATCAGGTCAATAAATAAATAATTGCATAGAAATATAAGAGATAGCCCTGGATATGATTTAAGTATAAACTCCATAACTACCTATGGGACCTAACAATATATTGAGGTGGTTCACATGTCTATGCAGAAAAAATAGAAAATAGAGGAGTTAAAAATTGAATCTGGATTTTCCAATTCTGGTAGAATGGGGCTCTGCTATTGGTAATGACAGTAGAGATTAACTTGGATCAACTTTCTCTGTAATAGATAACAGTTGTCTGGTGTTAAAAACTAACTGCCAGGCAAGGTGGCTCACACCTGTACTCCTAGCACTTTGGAGGCCAAAGCAGGCTGAGTTGGGTGGATCACCTAAGGTCAGGAGTTTGAGACCAGACTGGACGACATGGTGAAACCTGTCTCTACTAACAATACAGAAATTAGCCTGGCATGGTGGCATATGCCTATAATCCCAGCTACTCAGGACGCCGAGAAAGGAGAATTGCTTGAACCTGAGAGGCGGAGGTTGCAGTGAGCTGAGATCATGCCACTGCACTCCAGCCTGGGCAGCAGAGTAAGACTATGTCTCAAAACTAACTAAATAAATAAATAACTATGTGAAGACACTGGAAAGCTGCCAACACATGTAGAAATTGCAAAGGAGTAGAAACTTAAATAACTGCACTGATCATTGTACATATATTTACTAGATTATGCATCCCAGTTCTCACTGTTGGATCAACAATTTGGAAATAAAAAGTGTCAGGCTTACTGGCTTGAGAAGTCAGAGAACAAAATCAAGGCTGCCAGAATGTCAGAGAAATTATGGCAGAAATCCCTGGAAGGATGATGTCACAAGGGGAAGCCCCAAATCTATATGGAAACCCCACCAAAATAATTGACTGGTAATCCAGATTGCACCTGCACAGTGGAGTAGCAGAGGTGGTACTTCATAGTCCACAAAACTCAAATTTGTGTCTAGCCCTGTATAGATAAATTTTGCCAACTTATGACTTGGATCCTGCCTCATACCATACATAAAAATTAATGAAAATGAATAATAGACCTAAATGCAGTAAGTGAAATATTAAACTCTTCAAAGAAAATGTAGAAGTAAATCTTAGTGGCCTGAAGTTTGGTAAGTATTTCTATATAAGATACATGCACAATAGGATGGCTAAAACAAAGACAGAAAACAAGTGTTCATAAGGACATGGATAAACTTGAAACTTCCTACATTGCTAGTAGGAATATGAAATGGTTCAGCCACTTTAAAGTATTGTCAATTTATTATAAATTTAGCTACAAACTTACCTTACAATTCAGCAATCTTTACAAACTTACCCAAGAAAATGAAAACCTGTGTTCACACAAAACATTTTCATGAATATTTGTATTTTGAGAGGGTTATGGTGTTACCAAAATGCCAGTGGTTGGCCTAGGTCCTGCTGCTTGCCACACAGAAAGCCAGTCATTGAGACAATGAGTATTGCCAAGGGAGAAGGCTTTAATCAGGTGCTGCTGCCAAGGAGATGAGAGATCAGTCTCAAATCTATCTCCCTGACCAACTAAAATCAGGGGATTATGTAGCAGGAGAGAAATACAACAACAGGCACTAAAACAGGAGTTAGGGAGGGGTAAGAAAGAGGAGTTGGTCAATAGGGAGCAGGTGGTCAGTTAGGCAGTCATGAATTGTGAGGGGTTTGGCATCTCATTGTCCAAATTCAGTAATCTGGTAAGTTTCAGATTCTTGATACTATCTGGGAGTCCTGATGGTTGTATTCCTGAGAAAGGAACTCAGACAAGACAAATGTAACTTTTTCAAATTTTAACACCGGGATGGTCAATTTCTATGTTTATTCAAAAGAAATTGTAAACATCAGTTGTATAGGACAATTTGGCTGGTTTCAATGAATCACTTAATTTATGCATTTGTCCAAATTAATTAAATTGTACATTTAAGATGTGTAAAACTTTCACACATAGTAAGTGTACGTTATAAAAGTAGAACTATAAAAAATACTGAACTTCAGAGATAAACTTGCTTTTTAAAGTGATTTGAATCAGCAATTCTGAACCTGTGTTCTCTGCGTCTAGCCTTGAGCAACTGCATCAATAGATTGAAAGTAAATAAAGGAAACCAGAATTTTCACTTTGGAGAATGAAGGAAGAGAGTCAGAGGAATCAATAGGGCAGGATTAGTTGTCTCACAAAGATGAAGGTCATTGACTCTGTGCTGAAAGCAGCTCGAAGCATTGACTGTAATCTGAAATTCATTAGTTACTTTTTCTTTGAGTTATTTTCCACCTAAACAGTGAATCACTAGAGGCAGTACCCTGTGGATCAAAAAACTGGGAATCCCTTTAAAAAGCTCTAGAGGGAAAAATAAGGCACCTGTTTATTAATTTCCTGGCTTTGATAATTATATCACAGTTATGGAAGTTTGATAACATCAGGGCATACAAGAGAAGGAGAGAAGGGTCTGAGTGAACTCACAACATTTCATTGAAAGGTAACTTTTTTTAAGTTTTAAAGTATGCATTCCCTAGAGCGGGAAAAAATGTGCTTTCTTCTTACCCAGGTGTGACTGTGTGTAATTTTCAAGAAATATTTGAATACCCTCATAGATTTTTAGGAGCTTCATCAGTGCAGCTGTTGGTTCACAAATTTTCCCTAAAAATGGAATAAGGGTCATTATTGATAAATCTGGGTTCACAACTTTGAAAGTCCTCTTTAAAAGAAAAAAAAATGGCTTGGTTTGCAAGCTCCATATGGTTGCTGCTGGTAGGCATCTGTTACATTGCAGACATTTACATGTTTGTAGCTGTTAGGATACTGATGATTTGTTTTACCATGAATATGATGTTTAGTAAATGGAATCACTTAAAACAGAATGTGCACAGAGAACGTACACTTTGGGAAGGCAGGAAATAAGCCTTCATCCTCTCTTGAAAGCCTGTTGTCTAGCACTGTGTTTTGAGAAGATGATCGCACACTACTTGTATTAAAATTAATTGAACTGTACAAATATATCTTAGATCATCTATGCAGTGATGATCCAATCTTATGAGTTTCTTTTATGTAAAACTAATTTAGACTCTTCAGTGTTGCAATTTTTTTTTGTCTGGTAAATTTGGTTTTCCTTTATAAAAGTACTACGTATTAACTATGGAAAATTTAGCAAAAAATGTTGAAAATAAAATTCACCAATAACTGTACCACCTAAGCTTACCACATTTAACATTTTGCTTCATTTCCTGTTCATCTTCTATGACGTTGTATTTTACAAATGTGGGAGTTATTTAGACTTTTCAGGAGGATTTGCCTTCAATCCTCAGCAGTAAACTGTACTACTTTATGTACATTAGATAACTACAATCAAAATGTTTTTTATTCTTGTATAACAACTTCCTCTTTAAAAATTATTTACATATAAAAATTCCTTTACTCCTAACCTCTAAGTTGTTGAATTGGTAGCCTCATGAGTTAGCCCTCTCTAACTGTGAGGAAATTGACACTTAGAAAGGAGAAACTGACTTGTCTACGCTACATAGTCATTATCAGTCCTTGGTAGTGGTTCTGGGATACTTCGTAGAAATTTTTCCTTGCATTGTTTAATGCATTCATTTATGATCCAAACACTTAAAAAGTATATCTCATTGGCTGGAATTTACTTCCAACAGTGTCTATTTTTTGTAAGATTCCAAATGCCACTTATTTACAATTAATCAAGAACTAGTAGATGTGAATGTTTTCCTAGACAATAATGGTTTTATGTGTTCAGCTGCCACAAAGCCCTACTGGGACTATATCACTTCTGCAAGATGAGAGAAATCTTCCTGCACATTTTACTAAAAAATGGAACATGAAAGGCAGAGAAGTCTGTTACTCAGCTGAACTCTTCACTCACTTAATCTGCTATAATTGTGGATAATCATTTGCTAAAGTAGAAGCAATGCTAAAACAAATCAATTAGTCTAACATCTAAATCCATGAGATTAAGATACACACAGTGACAAAAGGATAAATAGGGATATTGTGTTAAATGAATTATGTGTGTGAATAAACAATATATTTAGGCAGGGGAGGGTATTCAGAAAATTAAAAATCTAGTATTTGAATTTAATTATTAAAAAATTACATTTATTTCCTTAAATAAGGAGCCCAGTTAGAAAACATACAGGAAAGCATTTACAGCAAAGGAGCCTTCACACTAGAAAATAAACAAATGAATAAATAATGGAATGATGGTAGGATTATACGTGCATGATTACAGCTTCACATCTGCACCCACAGTTGCCTGGAAAGCTTACAAATTTATCCTAGTAAATGAATTTTCCGACAATCTTCAATGACTATGTTACAATTTAACACAACTACCCTCCATCCCTTTCTTCAGAAGATAATTCTGCATATGCTTTATAGAATCAGAACCTCTAAGTCAGGATTTTCCTGATTTTCTGCCCACCATGCATAAATGTATATGCCTCTATGCTTGTCCTCCTTAAGAACTGTTGATATCCTGGAAGAGAAGATCCTCCTGTTGGGAACCAGCCTGCTGCTTTGTGGTCACCATCTTTCCTATAACCCAAATGGACCTTGTTCTGGGGGATGGTCCACCTTTCCCCACCACCACTCCCCACCACACACACAAACACACTTTCAATTTCTTGTCATTTAACACCAGGAATTCAGCCTACGTTCTTTGCTCACCACAGAAAAAGCCAATCACTGAGACAACAAGTATTTCCAGAAAAGAAGGCTTTATTATGTGTGGTGTCAGCTGAAGAGACAGGAGACAAATCTTAAATCCACTCCTTCTCCCTAATAAGTGAAGGGTTTATGTTGCCAGGAAGGAAAACAGGAGGGACAAGGAAGAATAATTGGTCTACAGGTAGCAGGTGCTTCTCATTGTGCAAATGTAAGTTCTCCAAGCGTCAGTTCTATGGGCATCCAGCTTGTTGGAAAGTTCAACCTATTTCACTCATTCTCTCCACTGACTAGTTCTCACCAGAATCTAAACAGTGCTCCATTAATTCCCTATCTTTAACTCAAAGGAATTGCAAAAGCAACACCTCAACCCCTTAGTTCACATTCTCCTTAACAATAAAAATGAATTCCATCTCTACCTAAGTCAAGTACTTTCTAATCCAACAGTCTACATCATCTTACCATTTTTAGTCATTCCGAAATATGAAATATTTCACTCACATAGAAAAGTCCAGGTGACTGTAGAACTACCAGCTATGTTGCCACTACTAAGATTTCATAATTGTTAATATTTTGCAAATAGTTGCTTCAGATTTTATTTTTAAAAAGGAAATAAATGTTTATTATTAGAAATGCAAGTGCAACCTTCTGGGATCCACTATCTGCTCTGGTCCCTCTCTAAAGTTAGCTAATATTTTGAAATTTTAGTCTAACCTTTATTTTTATATTTTCACTGCATTTTATCGGATCTATACACAGCATATACTAATGCATTACAGAGTAGATATTTTAAGCCTTGGGGATTTATTCTCACCAACCTATGTAGAGTTAGAGTTGCGTCATTCATTTAAGACACTCTAGACTATTTCATTGAAAGAGGTGATTATGTTTTGGTTATTTCTTTTGATGAAAAGCAAGGTTGATTCTGTTTTTCTTTACTCCAAATCTTGCTATCATTAAAGTCTGCCTGCCTGTTGCAAAGTCATATGTGACAAGTTCCCATTAAATACCAAGGATATGAATAACCTGCTTATTCAATATGCTTATTCTCAACTTAAGAAGATGTTGTCAAATTGCTCTCTAAGTTGGTTGTATTAATTTCCATTACCACCAGGTCTGTGAAAGCTCACTTTCCTCCATGAGAGCAACAATACTTGTTACAGTCAGACTTCTGAAATGTTTCCACACATTGTTGATTTGGGCTTGCTCTTCTGTAACTTACTTTTGCACCAGCTTTGCCACTTGTCAGATTGTGTGCCTCTTTGTCTAAATCTAGGATTGATTTACATAGTCTGGGAACTAATGCTTTACTGACTATATGCCTTGAAATATCTTTTTTTTTTTTTTTTTTTTTTTTTTTTTTTTGAGACGGAGTCTCGCGCTGTGTCACCCAGGCTGGAGTGCAGTGGCACTATCTCGGCTCACTGCAAGCTCCGCCTCCCAGGTTCACGCCATTCTCCTGCCTCAGCCTCCGAGTAGCTGGGACTACAGGCGCCCGCCACCACGCCCGGCTAGTTTTTTGTATTTTTAGTAGAGACGGGGTTTCACCATGTTAGCCAGGATGGTCTCGATCTCCTGACCTCATGATCCACCCGCCTCGGCCTCCCAAAGTGCTGGGATTACAGGCTTGAGCCACCGCGCCCGGCCGAAATATCTTATTGTAGTCTGAATCCTTGCTTTCAAAATTAAACTGTGTGTTTTTTCAGATAAATGCTGAACACTCTTATGTAATCACATTTGGTAATATTTTATAAAACATTAAAACTTTTTTGTTAAATTTTTCTTCGATTTGAATTATTTAAAGTCATTTTATAGGAGGAAAGTTAAAGATGAAAATTGTTTGTTTGTTTGTTTGTCATATGGATACTCAGTTGACAGCCACTGTTAAATTTCCCTTGATTTCCCAGTGATTTGCAAGGTGGTCTCACTCACATACCAAGTGTTTTCTAGGCGTGGGTCTGCTTCCAGATGTTTTAATAGGTTCCACTGATTCATTAGTCCAACCTGACCCAATACACACTGATTCACTTATAATAATTTTTGATATCGAAAAAGAAAGATTATACCATTCTATTCAGTTTTTAAAATTTATATTAGCTATTCTTGCCCCTTTTAAAATCTTCCTATCATATTTTCTTAGTATTGTTAGTTTATGTTCATCCTGCATTCAACAAGTTTGTATCCAACAAACTCTCTGCCTTCCAGTTTTATGGCTCCTCTTCCCTGGAATTTTCTGCCTAAATGACCATATCATGCATAAAGAGATAAACAAATTTTTTTAGTATTTTAATATTATCTCACAAGCCTTGACATATATTACTTTATTTATTGTGCAGTTATAAATATTTTATAATTTCATATTTCTCTTTTTTACCCAGTTTATTACTTAAGGCCTCCCTTCTAGGTTTTTGAACATGAGGCTTTGTTTAGTCAATTTTCAGTATGATTTACCTGGAATACAATTTATCCTTTATAAGCCATAACTCAGTGAGTAAATGTTTAATCATGAAACCACCACTGCAATCTTGCAGTCAATCTACATCAACCCCCATTTATTGGTTAGTTGCAGTTTTCGTTTTTCTTAACAGCATATTTTGTTGTTATTTTAACATAACTGCATTGAGATTTCAAAGTATAGTTCTGTATTTTAAGTAGTTTCTGAAAGTGGTGAGTAGTTAATTAATCTAACATTTATCAGTGTCCATGAATGGTACAGTTACATCACAATAAAATATATATTCTCTTTTTCTGACTGGGCATGGGGGCTCATGCCTGTAATGCCAGCAGTTTGGGAGGCTGAGGCAGGTGAATCACGAGGTCAGGAGTTCAAGATGAGCCTGGCCAACACGGTGAAACCCCATCTCTACTAAAAATACAAAAAATTAGCTGGGTATGGTGGCGGGCGCCTGTAATCCCAGCTACATGGGAGGCTGAGGCAGGAGAATCTCTTGAGCCCCAGAGGTGGAGGTTACAGTGGGATGAGATCATGACACTGCACTCCAGCCCAGGTGACAATGTAAGACTGCGTCTCAAAAAAAATATGTATATGTATATATATAATATATATATTCTCTTTTTCTTGAGTGGTGGGCTATGTTATACACAAATATATGCACATATGTATAGCTCTTTCATATATTTCATACATGTATGTCTTTAGATTGAGTGGTATTTTGATATATAACATATTGCATATATTTTGGTATAATGTATATTATAGATATATGAAGATTTACGCATACATGTATGTATGTATACATATATGTTTGTGTGTACATACATAACCTATCTTAAATATCTTATGGAATATTGGTTTATTATTACTGTTTTTAGAACTGCCCAGATAAAAGTCATGAGGTAGAGTAGGGAAACTGGTCGTCAGGAACATCTTGGGCTGAGTTTGGGTCAAATATTGGGGAAAACTCAGAATTGACCTCAGACTTACTTGGCTTCACAATTGACAGTCAAGGATGTTCTGCAGTTGGCAGTCACACCTGCACTTGGAGGGCTGACAGGCACAGTGAGTCAGGGGTGCAGGTTAAAGCATGAGAAAAACGGGGCCCTGAGGAGCTGCGCTTTGTCTGCAAAACATTCTGTGACTGTCTGCTTTGTGTAGCTAGCTCAATACTTATAAGTTGTTTTGTTGTTTTTGTTGCGTTTGCTTTTTCTATTAATAAGGGCTGCTGCCATCTTTTTTTTTTTTTTTTCTGTTGTTCTTCTGTTGTGAGAACTGCATAAGGGAGATTAACAAAATGATCCCAAGCTGTAATAACCAACATGATTTCAAGAAGGCAGTGAGAAACCAAAATTGCCAAAGCCGGAGGTGGCCACATCATCTTCGTTACAAATTCACACATGCATTTTGGTTGTTATCCTGGCAAAAATTTGGGCAGTATGTTCTCTGACCTTTAGTTTGTAGTTGTCTGGATTAGAAAAGCACAATCGTGTTGGTTGATTCATCTTTAAATCAGAGCCAGCAATAGTGAGAAGACCCTCCTGTGGCCCAGTAATTACGCTATATTCTCCTAGTCTGTCAACAACAACAACAACAACAACAAAAAACCCAGGACCAAATGGTTCACAGCCGAATTCTACCAGATATACAAAGAATTGGTAACTATCTTACTAAAATTGTTCCAAAAAGTCAAGGTAGAGGGAATCCTCCCTAACTCATTCTATAAACCCAGAGTCACCCCAATACTAAAGCTACATATCAGGACAACAAAAACAGAAAATTTCAAGCCAATATCCCTGATGAACATAGAAGCAAAAGTCCTCAGCAAAATACTAGCAAACCAAATCCAGCAGCACATCAAAAAGTTACTACAACACGATCAAGTGGGCTTATTTTAGGAATGTAATGGTTGTTCAACATACACACCAGATAAACAGAATTTTTTAAAAATCTGATCATCTCAATAGATGCAGAAAAAAGCATTCAATAAAATACAGCATCCCTTCATGATAAAAACCCTTAACAAACTAGGCATTGAAGAAACATACCTCAAACTAATGAAAGCCTTAAATGAAAAACCCACAGCCAACATTATACTGAATGGGTAAATGTTGAAAACATTCTCTCTAAATACTGGAATAAGACACAGATACTAACTCTCACCACTCCTATTCAACATAGTGGGAGCCAAGTAATGGGTACATATGGGCATATGAAGTGGAATAACAGGCATTGGAGACTGCAAATGCTGGGAAGCTGGGACAAGGTTGAGAATTGAAAAATTACCTATTGGTACAAGGTTCACTTCTTGGGTGACGGGCACACTAAAAGCCCAGACTTCCCCAATACACAATACATGCATACAATAAACCTACACTTCTACCCCCTAAATCTATTTAGAAAAATAAATAAATAAAACCACCTTACTAGTTAAAGGAGCAAGGACAGATTTGAATGGCTAGTGTGATATTTAAGTAGGGAAAAGTGTGCATCATAAACTGAACTCATCTTTGTAGAGAGGTAATGGGGCTTTTTAGGGGACAATGAGGGAATGGGGAAAGGTCAAAGTGGGGGCTTAGTAGAGGCAGAGAAGGGAAAAATTGTAAAAAGTGGAAAAAGGCCTTTGCTCACATGAACTCTGCCTTTATGTGCTTACTGGCACTCATCAGAATTAGGCACCTGCCTTCCTGCAGAGGCCCACACAGGCTGAGAGACAGGGGCCCCCTCTGCAGGGTTTAGCTAGAATAAACACTGAATCCTTTGGGCAGCCTGAGTGTCCTCAGGCAAGCATCTTCAGCGGGGCTAGGGTCATCCTAGGGATTCAGTCTTGCTGCTCAGGTCTTTATGGGACAAGTTTGAGTGCTCTTTGAGAAGAGGGCTCAGAGGGGCCTGGCTGGAGTGGGGTCAGGAGAGTGGCTGCCCCTGCCCTGCTGCCCTCTCCTCGTTGAGCAGCCAGCTCCTCCAACTCCATACTCCCTCTGATCTGATGGCCTGGCTTAGTAATTCGCTGAAGCAGTATAACTAACAAGAAGAGAATGAGTATTTTAGGTACCAGTACATCCGTATTACTGTGGCTAAAGCAGGGATTTATACTCATAATACAGTAAAATGTCCAGAAGCAGGTACACTAGCTCTGGTGCATCTTCGCAAAGATGCTAGGAAGAACTGATTGTAAGCATGACACTTTTGTCTTCAGATTTCAAAACAACTGCTGAGTGTCCTGACTTGCACCAGAATTCCAGGCCAGGGAACAGAGAATGGACTAGAATCAAAAAGGACTCAGAGGAAAGCAACTTCATCTTGGAAGATTTTTGTCTTTCTGTTCGGAAAGTAAAAAAATCTCTTCTTGAACACATACTTCACCTATTCCTCCTTTGCATAAATATGATACGAGACCACTGTTTCCCACTAGGGGTTCTGGAAAGATCCCACGCCTCCCCTCCCGGGGTGAAGCTCAGGGCATTGGGGATGGTCTGCTGATGCACTCTGTGGGACCGACACAGCAGCGGGGTCTGCAGCGGCTCTACCTGGGCCTAGGTCTTCCTTCAGCCTCTTAGTACTGGATCTGATGTGTGTATTCCCTGACTTCTGCCCATACCACCCAGGTCAGAGGCTGCAGGGAAAGGCATGGTTCTGAGTCCCCAGTGGGAGCTGCCAGCTCCTGCTATGGGGTTCAGCCTGTTCATCATCTCCCCCACATTCCATCCATCTTCCCATCTGTGATGATGAATACTAGGCGTCCACTTGGTTGGATCCAGGGTTGCCTGGATGGCTGGTGAAGCATTGTTTCTGGGCATGTCTGTGAGGGTGTTGCCAGAGGAGATTGACACATGAGTGTGGACTGGGAGAGGAAGAACCACCCTCGGTGTCCGTAGGCACTGTCCCACAGGCTACCAGTGGCTGGAGCAAAGCAGGGGAAAGGAGGTGGGATAGCTTTGCTTGCTGGGGCTTCTGGCTTCTGTCTTCCGCCTGAGCTGGACACTTCCATCTGCTCCTCCTGCCTTGGACATAAGACTCTGGGTTCTTCGGCCTTGGGACTCTGAGACTTGCACCAGTGGCTTTCTCTGGGTTATCGGGCCTTCAGCCAGACTGAGGGCTGCACTGTCAGCCTTCCTGCTTTTCAGACTTTGGGACTTGGACTGAGCCAGTACTCACTTCGGCTTCTCTCCTCCCCAGCTTGCAGATGGCCGACCATGGGACTTTGCCGTATAATTGTGTGAGTCAATTCTCCCCAGTAAACTCCCTTTCATATATACATATATCCTTTTGGTTCTGTCCCCCTGGAGAACCCTGACTAATACACCATCCAACTAACTACCTGCCCTGTGGGCTTCAAGCATCAGACAAGAAGACGACAGGCTTAAACAAATGGTTCAACCAGCTCCCTCAATTGCACAAGACGATTGATCTCTCTCTCTCTCTCTGCATATATATGTTAAACTTTATTCTATTAAGACCTTCAATTGATTGAAGTCCACCTACATTATGGAGGATGATCTGCTTTACTCAGAATCCTGATTTAAATATGAATGTCATCCAAACACATCGTCACAGAAATATCCAGAATTATCTGGGCACTTTGCCTTAGCCAAACTGTCATAAAACTAATGACCAGAGTATTTTTCAAACTTATACTTTTCAATCTTTAATTTCTAAATGTTAAATATTGTTTATTAGCTATGACTATGTAAATATTGTTCAGTTGCATTTTAACTTTAATTTTTTATGCAATCTGGCTGTTTAAATGGATGAGAGTGCTATATATATATTTACCCATGAATTTGCATTTATTTCATATGTAATAGTCTGTGTTTCTTGGTCTTTATGTTTCTTGACTTCTTTTCTACTTCTTTTGCTTGAGATTGCATTGATAAAGTGCTTATATTTTCTTTACATTTTTCTCTCCTTATTTGGAAGGTATAAAGAAATCTTCAATTATTTATGTTACCTTTAAAGTTTTAACACATTTAATTAATTTTTCAGTGTTTCTAACAAAGTCTAAAATTACTCAGCAACTCCTTCCTACTCCTGAGTAAAATAAGAAACTTAGCAAAGTTTAATTTCTTGTAGACATCCTTTCTGCCATTATTTTCTTAGTTATTATTGTCAAGAGGGTTGTTGTCTTTTAAACACAAAACTTTAGTCAAGCTTTTACAGTGACTAGTAAAATTAATGTACAGGTATGTGTATTTATTATTTGCTTGCACTAGTCTTTAATATATCAAGCCTTGTCCTTGGCAACCCTTCTCTCTTGCCTGAAGTAGTCTGTTAGCATTCTTTTAAATTTCTTATTAACTATACCCTTGCCACATTGTGATGCTAGACACTCAGTCCTCCAGATTACTATGCCCAACTATTTCCAATCTTGCATACAGTTTATTGTGACAGTTTACTTTAAAAAAAAAAAAATCTGTCATTATAATTTACTAAAATTAACAAAACATTTTAATATCAATTTATTCTTGTTTTTCCTGTTGCATAATTTCAGATTTCCTTTTTTTATAGATTATTTGCCTTTATCTCTTTGAGACTCTTGAATATGTTTATTTTCAAGTTGTCTCAGTTTTGTTCTATTATTTTCATTGGATATGGAGTACATTCATCTTATTTTTGTGGATCTGTTGATTTTTATTTTTAGGGTTAATATTTTCTAAATATTTTCAAAATTTGAAGATGCAACCCGAGTGAGCATTATTATCTGTTTTATTGTTGTTGTCTCATCTAGTTTATAACTATTTTCCTGTATTTCTCTGTTATTTTGATTGCTTTATAGATGTCTCCACTTTATCCGGGAAGCAATTTTTTTATGGGTGTCTTGAAACTTTTACTAAATGGTTATGTTGAGGATAGTGCAGATCTGATAGCAAGTCAGTGGTCTCTGTCCTATCTGTGAGAGAGTACCTGTGCCACGCAGCCTCCCTAGAGGGCAGCTGTGTAAAGCCTATAGCTATTTTCCAGCACGGACCATTGAGGGAGCTCTACAGCAGCCTCCAGCTTTGGGAAGAGAATATGGCTCTCAGTCTCTTCCACTTATGCCAAAGTGATGTGCTCCCATCTTTCTTGTTCCCACAGAGTATAGAGGACTTGTATTCTTGACACAATCTCACTTTGGCTTTCTCGATAGCGTCTCCCTTGATACTTTTCCTAGTTTTTGGATGCTTATTTTTAATTTTATTTTGTAGGTAGTTCCTTTTTCAATTATGACCTCCCATTTTTAAAGCATATTTTAATTTTAATTTTAGCTGATAAATAATAATTATATATATTTATGGGGTACGATGTGATGTTCAGATTTGTGTGTACGTTACAGAATGATTAAATCAACTTAATTAACATTTCTGTCACCTCGCCTACTTATTTCATTATGGTGAGAACATTTCAAATCTATTATTTTAGCAGTTTTGAAATATACAGTGCTTTATTATTAAATTATTGAAATAGATCACTACAGCTGTTCCTCCTGTCTAGCTGAAACTTTGTACCATGTCACCAGCATCTCTCTCTTCCTGGCCAGCCCTGTCACTCTAGCATTCATGATTCTATTCCACTCTTACGAGCTTAGCTTTTTTTAGATTCCACAAATAAGTGAGAGAGATTATGCAATACATTTCTCTCTGTGCCTGGCTTTTATCACTTAGCATACTAAACATATAACCTCCTGTTCTTAAATAACGCCTATATACTGATGAGTCACTGATTTATATTTTCATCCAAGACCTCTTTCTAAGTTCCCTGAAGCTACCTGCAGGTTATTCACTGATACAACATGCCCACCCAGGCCAGAGAAAAGGCGTAGAGCTGAGGCTGGGATTTTCGTCTTCACATTCACATATGTTGTCTGTGTCCCAACTGTTAATTCTGGTATTTCTATGCTAGAAAGACTTAACAATTGTTTTTGTTTTTGTTTTCAATATGATGCCTTATTCTGTGAAGATGTGTATTTTTATTTCATCGTTGCGTTTTAAGTTTCTCTTTCATGATAAGGACTAGATCTTGATTTAAAGGGAATAAGATACAATGAAAATATAGTGTCTTCCTAGCGATGGCAGAGGAGTCATATGCGAAACCATTATAAGGACTGGATCTTAGCTCAGAGAGAATAAGATACAAATAAAAAGGTGTCTTCCCAGAGATGGCAGAGGAGTCATATGAGATACTCAGTAAATTGTTTAGTATGTCAAAATTTACAGAGAGGACATTCTGAATAACAAATCCTGTACTAAATCTAGTGTCCTACGGATCACATGACCCATGGTGTGCACTGACTTTCCAAGTGTGTGAAAACTTAGCCTAGATGCCTCTCACTCCTTAGCACACTTTATATCCTGCGGCTAATTTAGAAAGATGTGAATGAGCCAGCTGCAAACCACTATGTTCCCTACTTCTAGCCAACCTGTGTGGCCAAGCATGCAACCTTTGATATGCAAATGCAGTCCATTAGCAACTGAGTTCACCCAAACGTGGCTATTCCTGGCCTTCTTGCCCTTTCCTCACATGTTCCTGGCAACATGGCCACCCCCACATATCCCCACATGTGTAGAACTTCATGAATCCTGGTTTTCCAAATAACCATGTATTTGCAATATTAATAAACTCGGGTGAGAGAACCAGCTTTTTTCCTGGGCTTTGTGAATGACATGCCTGGTCAAACCAATCCCCTTAGCCTTATGCAAATCAGACCCTGCCTCCTCCAGCCTCTGCAATAATATATACCTGGCCGGTGTGCACCGCACTTAGGGACCTCCTCTTTTGTCTTTGGAGCCCCCCTCCCTCTGTCTCTGTGTGGGGGAAACTCTTCCTTCTGCCTTCTCTTTCCTTCCTTGCCTATTAAACTCTCTGCTCCTTAAAGCCACACACACACACACACACACACACACACACACACACACACACAAACTGCATTTAGGATACTACGTGCTTTTGTTCTCAGAGGAAACACATTTACTAGAGAGAGAGTGGCACAGGATAGGACAGCACACTCACCTCCTCCAATCTCAGCCCTTGTTGTAGGATACAATGTTTTTCCATCTAACCATGACCTGCATGACTATGTTTCTGGAAAGAGAGAGAGAGAGAGAGAGAGAGAGAGAGAGAGAGAGCTGTTGTTCCTGCAGGCATTATTTGGAAAACCAGGATTCGAAAAGTCAGTTGCTCTAGTTCCTGCCTGGGGCTAGAATTAAGTCTCTCTTTTTTAAGTCTTTCTCCACATACGTCGCTGACTACATGTGACAAAAGTAGGAACTTAGTCATCCCAGGTCCAACACTGGGAGCTACTTAGAGAAGAGTATCCCTGTTCACTAAATTATTTGAAATTGAGGTTACCAAATTAGAGAAGGGACCGTCACTCATTTTAGTTCAACTACATCTTAAGAAAGAACATTTGCAATGAATGATAGGAGTTTCTTCTTATACTCGACACAATTTATTTTAATCATGGACATTTTTATTATTTTACTGGTAGCATAACACATCTGTTCTATTATTGATATAGAAAGCTAGCTCTCAAACAAGTTCATTTTGTTCAACACCATTTTGTTATAACTTTGATAAGAAAAAAGGTGATTCGCAGCCAGAGCCACTGTCTGTATGGAGTGTGCACGTTCTCCCCATGTCGTTGTGAGATTTTTTCCAGGTACTGTGGTTTCCCTCAACATCCCAAAGCTGTGCCTGTCAGGTTCTTGGCATGTCTATATGGTCCCTGTGTGGGTGAATGTAGGAGTGTGTGTGTGAGTGCACCTGCCACAGGATGGGGGCCACCAGGGGGCTGATTTCCGCCTTTCTTCCTCAGCCGAAGGGAGAGGCTCTGCCCACCTGTGACCCTGAATTGGAAGTAGTAGTGGGTTGGAAAATGAATGAATAAGTTATTTTACAAATTACTGTAAAATAAAAATTTGCTAAATATACAATAATCATACAAATGCAGAACAATATACAACGAGGTAAGAGGGCGCTCAGAGGACCACCATACTTGTTCTTATCTGGTTTTGAACTCCATGTGGTATCAATATCCTTACAATTTTTGCTTTGTAAGCATTTATTTCTTGATTTAACCCACCACCACCACAAATGCTGTCCCTCACTGATTTATCAAAAAATGGACTGGTAGTTATTAATCATTCTTAAATGTGTGTATAGCTCACATTTACTTTAATTTTTAATATGAGAAGTCTTTTGAATCTTTATTTAGAAATTTGGTGATGTTTTTGTGACCAGACAAATATGCCCCAAGAACTTAATTCTTGTTATGTCAATTAGCATCTGGTAAAACTGGTTTCGTTATGTGTCGTTTTGGTTAACGTCCCAGTTTTCAATAACCTGTTGATGATGTTAAGTGAGGACTCACTGTACTGATCTAAGAGTATATAGTATTTTACTTTCTATATGCAATGTTTCTCAAACCTGAAATCCTGAAACTTGAAAGTGTGGTAACTGTCATCCAAATTTTAGAGTGGGTGTGTTACAGTCAAAACATTTTTACCTCAATATATAAATAAACATACATGACAACTCCCACACAATATTTTTCCCTATCATATATCTTAATTGTTCTACAAAACATTAAAGACATAGGTTAGGCATATATGTGTGCATGTATATGTATATTTTATAATACACTTACTAGGTTCTTTTTATTTCTATATTCATTGCTTTTCTTAATCTACAAGTCATTTTTTCTATATAAAAGTCTCATTATACCTGACATAACTATATGTATACGCGTTTGTGTGTGTGTGTGTGCATATATATATAAAAATATGTTTTGTCACCTCTTTCTCAACTTCCATTCACTGTAAATATATTTAAATCACACTTCCCTTGCCATCAAGGTATACACACCACTCTTTTCAAGGACACCGTCAATTTCTATGTTGCCAATTTAAATGATCATTGTCCGTTCTTACACTACTGATCTTTCAGCAACTTTTGATAGAACTGATCACTCCCTTTATCTTAAAATCTTTTCTTTAAGTGACTCCAAAGACCCTTCTTTGGGATCCTTCACATTACTGGCCAATCATTCTCTGCCTTTATTGCTAAATCATCCCCTACTTTCTTACTTTTAAATATTGGATTGCCCTCTGGATCATTTAGTGTTTCCCTTCCTTTTCTTAACATCCACTCCCCAGATGAATTCATACCATCCTGTTGCTTTTAAGCCCATCTATTTGCTACTGATACTCAAACTTATGCCCACAATATCATCTTGAGGCTAACTCCAGACTTTAAAACATAACTACATACTTCTTATTTAACAGGCTGGTTAAACTTAGCATCTCTAAGGCAGCACTGCTGAGTATGTTTACCCTCCTAACAAACAAACAGTAAAAGCCTGCTCCCTCTCTAACCCAGTTTTTTGCTTCTGAGAATATGGCACTCCATTTATTCAGTATCTCTTGAGAGAATGCTGAGACTTCTTTGTTTCTTTCTTAAAATTTCCCTCTGACATCCCATATCCGGTATATAATTCCTGACATCTCTACTTGTGATCATTAAGGATTTACCATTCTGTTTAAAGTCAACATCAGCGTATCACCTTAACTGTTGCAACAAGTCCGTAACTGGTCTCTCTGTTCCCACTTTTGTCCCATAACACAATATTTCTATTCAAGACCTAGTTATTATTTGAAAATATAAATTGGATTATAAAAATACTCTGTTCAAAATATTTCAATGGTTTTACATCTTACTTAGAAAGAAACGTTTATCATTCACCATAGTGTACCAGCTCAATGTGATCTGCTGATGCTCAGAGGACAGAATAACTCATATCTAGCCATACTGCCATCTTGCTTCAATTTTCAGGGCTTTGTACTTTCTGCTGCTCTGCCTAAAATGCATTCTCCCCAGGTTTTGCAGAGTTAACTCTTTACGTCATTGAGACCTCCATTCAAATGCCACTTTTTCAGCACACATGTTTTTATTAGTCCATTTTAATACAACTATAAAGGAATACCTGAGACTGGGCAATTTACAAGGAAAGACATTTAATTGACTTACAGTTCTGCATTGCTGGGATGGCCTCAGGAACCTTTCAATCATGGTGGAAGGTGAAGCAGGCACGTCTTACATGGCAGCAGCTGAGAGAGAAAGTGAAAAGCCTAGGAAAAACTGTCATTTATAAAACCATCAGATCTCCTGAGAACTCCCTCACTATCACAAGAACAACATGGGGGAAACTGTCCCCATGGTCCAATCACTTCCCACCAGGTTCCCTCACTCAATACCTGGGGATTACAATTCAAGATGAGATTTGGGTGGGAACACAGAGCCAAATCATATCATTCTGCCCCTGCCACCTCCCAAATCTTATGGCCTTTATATTATACATTTCAGAAACAATCGTGCCTTCCCAACCGCCCCCCAAAGGCTTAACGCATTCCAGCATTAACTCAAAAGTCCAAGTCCAAAGTTTCATCTGAGACAAATCCCTTCCAACTATGAACCTGTAAAATCAAAAACAAGTTAATTACTTCCTAGATATACTAGAGGTACAGGAATTGTGTAAGTGCTTCCATTTCAAATGAGAGTAATTAGCCAATAGAAAGGGGCTACAGGCCCCATGCAAGTTCAAAATCCAGTGGAGCAGTCATTAAAACTTAAAGCTCCAAAATGATCTCCTTTGACTCTATGTCTCACATCCACATTAGACTGATGCAAGAGGAGGGCTCCCATGGTCTCGAGCAGCTCTGCCCCTGTGGCTTTGCAGAATACAGTTCCCCTCCTGGCTGCTTTCACAGGCTGGCCTTCAGTGCCTGTGGCTTTTCTGGAACATGGTGCAAGCTGTTGCTGCATCTACCACCCTGGAGTCTGAAGGATAGTGGCCCTCTTCTCACAGCTTCACTAGGCAATGGCCCAGTGAGGACTCTATGTTGGGGCTCCAACCCACATTTCCCTCTGCACTGCCCTAGCAGAGGTTCTCCATGAAGGCTCTGCCCCTGCAGCAGACTTCTGCCTGGACACACAGGCATTTCCACACATTCTTTGAAATCTAGATGGAGGTTCCCCAACCTCAGTTTTTGGCTTCTGTGCATCCACATGCCCAACACCACATGGAAGCTGCCAAGGTTTGAGGCTTGCACCAACAACAGCTCGAGTTGTACCTTGGCCTCTTTTAGCCACAGCTGGTGCTGAAGCAGCTGGGATGCAGGGCTCCATGTCCTGAGGTTGTACAGAGCAGCGGGGCCCTGGGCCCAGTCCACAAAACCATTTTTTCACCTATGCCTCCCACCCTGCTATGGGAGGGGCAGCTGCCAAGATCTCTGACATGCCCTTTAGACATTTTCCCCATTGTCTTGGTGATTAACATTTGGCTCCTGGTTACTTAGGCGAATTTCTGCAGCCAGCTTGAATTCCTCCCCGGAAAATTGGTTTTTCTTTTGTGTCACATCACGAGGCTGCAGATTTTCCAAACTTTTATGCTTTACTTTGAAATACAAATTTCAATTTTAGATCGTCTCTCTCAAGTTCAAAGTTCCCCAGATCTCTAGGGCCGGGACAAAATTCCGACAGTCTCTCTGTTAAAGCATAGCAAGAGTGACGTCTGCTCCAGTTCCCAAGAAGTTCCTCATCTCCATCTGAGACCACCTCAGCCTGGGCTTCATTGTCCACATCACCATCAGCATTTTAGTCAGAGCCATTTAACAAGCATCTAGGAAGTTTCAAACTTGCCCACATCTTTCTGTCTTTTTCTGAACCCTCCAAACTGTTTCAATCTCTGCCTCTTACCCGGTTCCAAAGTTGGCTTCCATGTTTTCAAGTATCTTTATAGCAGTACCCCACTCTCTGAGATCAGATAATTAATGGAATTTCAGCACGGGTCCGACTTACAGTGGGTCCAGTGGACTCATCCTGTGGTCATTTCCCCAGTGCCAGAATGCATAATTGGCATAAGCATACTTAGCAGCTGGCAGAACTCCCACATTGACTCCCTTACCAGTAGGATGAGGGCTATTATGGTGGGAAAGGCCAAATGGAAGCCATTAGAGCTGCTAGAAAAAATGGAGCTACTAGAAAAATAGTAAATCAAAAATAATATTCATCCCTGGAGGGATTGCACAGATTAGTGCCACCATCAAGGACTTGAAAGACGCAGGGGTGGTGATTCCCACCACATCCTCACTCAGCTCTACTATTTGGTCAATGAAGAAGACAGACAGATCTTGGAGAATGACAGTCTATTATCATCAGCTTAACCAAGTGGTGATGCCAATTGTTGTTACTCTACCAGATGTAGTTTCATGGCTTGAGCAAATTAACACATCTCCTGGCACCTGGTAGGCAGCCATTGATTTGGCAAATGCCTTCTTCTCCATTCCTGTCCATAAGATCCACCAGAAAGAATTTGCCTTCAGCTGGCAAGGCCAGTAATATACCTTTACTGTCCTACCTTAGGGGTATATGAACTCTTGGGCTTTGTGTCATAATCTTGTCCACAGAGATCTTGATCACTTTTCCCTTCCACAATCACACTGGTCCATTACCTTGATGATATTACGCCGATTGGACCCGGCGAGTGAGAAGTAGCAAACACACTGGACTTACTGGTGACACATTTGTGTGCCAGGGGATGGGAAATAAATTCAACTAAAATTCAGGGAACTTCTACCTCAGTAAAATGTCTGGGGGTCCAGTCATGTGGGGCATGTAGAGATATTCCTTGTAAGGTGAAAGATAACTTGCTGCATTTGGCCCCTCCTACAACCAAGAAACAGGCACAATGCCCAGTGGGCCTATTTGGATTTTGGAGGCAACACATTCCTCATTTGGATGTGTTACTCTGGCCCACTTATCAAGTGACCTGAAAGGCTGCTGGTTTTGAGTGGGGTCCAGAACAGGAGAAGGCAATGCAACAGATCCATGCTGCTGTGCAAACTTCTCTGCCACTTGGGCCATATGACCCAACAGATTCAATGGTGCTGGAGGTGTCAGTGGCAGATAGGGATGCTGTGTGGAGCCTTTGGCAGGCCCCCATAGTGAATCACAACAGAGGCCTCTAGGATTTTGGAGCGAGGCCCTGCCATCTTTTTCAGATAACTACTCTCCTTTTGAGAGACAGCTCTTGACTTGTTACTGGGCTTTGGTAGAAACTGAATGTTTGACTATGGGTCATCAAGTTACCATGTTACCTGATCTGCCTATCATGAACTGGTTGCTTTCTGAACCATATAGCCATAAAGTGGGTCATGCACAGCAGCATTCCATCATCAGATGGAAGTGGTATATATGTGATCGGGGTCAAGCAGGTCCTGAAGGCAGAAGAAGGTTACCTAAGGACATGGTTCAAATGCCCCTGGTCTCCACTCCTGCCACCCTGCCTTCTCTCCCACTATCTGCACCAATGACCTCATGAGGAGTTCCCTACACTCAGTTGAACAAAAGAGAAGACTAGGACCGGTTTTACAGATGGTGCTGCACGAAATGCAGGCACCACTCAAAAGTGGACAGCAGTAGCACTTCAGCCTCTTTCTAAGGCATCCCTGAAGGACAGTGGTGAAGGAAAATCTTCCCAGTGGGCAGAACTTCGAGCAGTGCACCTGGTTGTGCACTTTGCTTGGAAGGAGAAATGGCCAGATGTGTGATTATATACTGATTCATGGGCTGTAGCCGATGGTTTGGCTGAATGGTCAGGGACTTGGAAGGAGTATGATTGGAGAATTGGTGAAAAGGAAATCTGGGAAAGAAGTATGTGGATGGACCTCTCTGAATGGGCAAAAACTGTGAAGATATTTGTATCTCACATGAATGCTCACCAAAGGGTGACCTCAGCAGAGGAGGATTTTAATAATCAAGTGGATGGGATGACTTGCTCTGTGGACACTACTCAGCCTCGTTCCACAGCCAACCTTGTCATTGCCCAATGTGCCCATGAAAAAAGTGGCCATGGTGGCAGGGATGGATGTTGTGCATGGGCTCAGCAACATAGACTCTCACTCACCAAGGCTGACCTGGCTACAGCCATCACTGACTTCTCAATTTGCCATCAGCAGAGACCATCACTGAGCCCTCAATATGGCACCATTCCTTGGGATAATAAGCCAGTTTCTTGGTGGCAGGTTGATTATATTGGACTTGTTCATCATGGAATGGGCAGCATTTTGTCCTCACCAGAATAGACATGTGCTCTGGATATTGGTTTGCCTATCCTGCAGGTAATGCTTCTGCCAAGACTGTCATCTTTGGACTCACGGAATGCCTTATCCACTGTCACAGTATTCCACACAGCATTGCCTCTCACCAAGGAACTCCCTTTATGGCTAAAGAAATGCAGCAGTGGGCTCGTGCTCCTGGAATTCACTGGCCTTACCATGTACCCCATCATCCTGAAGCAGCTGGATTGATAGAACAATGGAGTGGCCTTTTGAAGTCACAATTACAATGCCTACAAGGTGATAGTACTTTGCATGGCTGAGGCAAAGTTCTCCAGAAATCTGTGTATGCTCTGAATTAGTATCCGATATGTGGTACTATTTCTAACATAGCCCGGATTCACAGGTCTAGGAATCAAGGGGTACAAGTGGAAGTGACATCACTCACTATCACCCTTAGTGACCTGCTAGCAAAACTGTTGCTTCCTCTTCCCACGACATTATATTCTGCTGGCCTAGAGGTCTTAGTTCCAGAGGGAGGAATGCTGCCACCAGGAGGCACAACAATGATTCCACTAAACTGGAAGTTAAGATTGCCAACTGGCCACATTGATTTCCTCCAACCTCTAAGTCAACAGGCTAAAGAAAGAGTCACAGCATTGGCTGGAGTGATTGACCTGGAATATCAAGAGTAAATCAATCTACTACTCCACTATGGAGGTAAGAAAGTGTATGTGTGGAATACAGAAGATCCATTAGGGTGTCTCTTAGTATTACCATGCCCTGTGATTAAGGTTAATGGGAAATTGCAACAACCTAATCCGGGCAGGACTATAGATGGCCCACACCTTCAGGAATGAAGATTTGGATCACTCCAGCAGGTAAAAAAAATCACAACCTGCTTAGGTGCTTGCTGAAGGCAAAGGGAATACAGAATGAATAGCAGAAGAAGGGAGTCATCAGTACTATCCATGGCCACGTGACAATTGCAGAAATGAGGACTGTAATTGTTATAAATATTTCCTTCTTAATTTGTTAAGAACATGTTTGTGCATGTATACACTTGTACTAAGAAAATATATCTTCATTTTCTTTTATTTTTTTCTTTAGCAAGTAACATAAGATTTACTGACTTCATGTCAGCATTTAAGTGTTGATAACTTTACATAATAGCATCTAGGTGAAGGATTACTGTGTTTCCAGTTGTATGAAAGACAGCTGTATTATGTTATGTATAATTATGACCTTATTATTATCTTTATTTGGAGATTACATATGATTTCAGGAGATGTGTATGGGTTCAAGTTGACAAGGGGTGGACTTGTGATGATTAATATTGTCAACTTGATAGGATCGAAAGATGCAAAATATTATTTCTGGGTGTAACTGGGTGTTTCTGGGTGTTGCCAGAAGAGATTAACATTTGAGTCAGTGGACTGGGAGAGGAAGACCCACCTTCAAGGAAACCCACCCACAATGTGGTTGGCACCATCCAATCGGCTACCAGTGTGGCTAGAAAAGCAGGCAGAAGAAGGTGGCAGAAGCTGACTTGTTGAGTCTTTTGGCCTTCATCTTTCTCCCATGCTGAAGGGGGTCAGCCCCTCCACACCTGTGGGTATTTCTCGGCAGGTGGGATGAGAGATTGAGAAAAGAAATAAGACACAGAGACAAAGTATAAAGAAAGAACAGTGGGCCCAGGGGACTGGCTCTCAGCATACAGAGGACCCACACCAGCCCTCAAACATCAGACTCCAAGTTCTTTGGTTTTTGGACACTTGGACTTACACCAGTGGTTTATCAGGGGTTCTTGGGCCTTCCGCCACAGACTGAAGGCTGCTCTGTAGGTCTCCCTACTTTTGAGGTTTTGGAACTTGGATCGAGCCACTTCCTTGCTCCTCAACTTGCAGAGGGCCTATCATGGGACTTCACCTTGTAATTGTGTGAGTCAGTTCTCCTTAATAAACTCACTTTCATATTTACATATATCCTATCAGTTCTTTCCCTCTAGAGAGCCCTGTCTAATACCATATTCCTGTAAAATATATTTCTTTTCACTGTCTCCAACAAGCTGTTTCTGGCACTTAGTGGGAGCTCAATGATTATTAGATAGATGAACAATAGCATCACGTGAATCTGGAGTCAATATAGTTAATTATCTACAGTATTAGGCTGCCTGTGGAGTATGCAGGGGTAGAACCAAATTATTTAAGGATTCTTGTCTATAAAATAATTTCATAAAAACATTTTTTAATTCATAGGCTTATAAAAAAGTATAGTGATCTATTGATGAAGATGTAACATAATGCATACAGAAAGGTGCTTACATATTTGTTTATCATCTAATCAGGGCAGATGAAGAGTCTGCATAGTCTTCAGGCGCCTTCTCGTACCATTCAGGTCTTAGGACCATCTCTTCATGTTCTTTCTTGTCAAGAGCACCATTTCTTGCTAATTTCATATCTCTCCTCTAAGACAAAGGTGACTGCACTCCTGTTACTCATCTCATGGCTCATTGGACATGTTTGTATTAAAACAATACATATCTTCTTACCTTTATGGTTCCCAAGTAGCCTTTATTTTACCCTGTTACATTGTTACTCATGACGCCATGATGCCCACTCACACTCATTGTGCAGCTCTGACTCTCTCAAACATCATCACTATTTTTGCTGATGATAATCCCAAGGGCAGCTCTTATGCAGAATGTGCAGGAAAATGTAAAAGATAATTTGCTTATTCATGTTAATTTTTCCATTGGAAATTCTATGATGTTATTGTGTAAACCTAGAACAACACATGTTCTCTTAAACATATCTTCTGTTGAACTTTGTAGGCTGTAATCAAGCCTTGCCTGAGACTTCTTTCACTGTTGAGAACACCTGGATGTCCACACACTGCCTGGCCCATGGGCAGAACCTGGGGAGGGGGGCAGCTGACCTCAGCACTATGCCACTGTGGGCAGCATGGGCAGAAAAAGATGAGGGAAGGCCTGAACACCTGCCCACACATGCAGCTCCAGCCCAAGGCACTGACTTGACCCTACTTCCACAATGATCGAGTGTCACCCAAAATCAGAATGTCCACACCATCTTGGTGTCCCAATCCCACATCATCTGTTTCCCAGGATCGTCCATGCGGAGCCTGAATACTACAGGCCAGGTGCTACCCCATGGCTGCCCATCGCCTCATCTCCTGAGCATCTGGATGTCACAGGGAGCACGGGGAAAGATTGGGGATGGGGAGTTGGAGAGAGCTCCCAAGGGGAGAGACAAAGCGTGGGACATGCACCCCCAGTAGGTGCTCAGGGCAGCACCCTGCCCAGGCTGCAATGGGGATGGCTGGTCCCAGACACTCAAGGAGGGCTTGAAAATATTCTTATACTCTTCTCCAAAACCAGGGTACCCTCACCTGGGTCTAAAGATTCTACTGCAGGAGAAAATAGTTTCTGTTTAATCATCTGAAGAAAAATTAGGGCCTTTAAAGGTAAAATCCTCATTTAAGATATCTTCAAATATGGTAAATAGAAATCTCTAAAATATAGATTGAAATTTTATAATGGAAGAAAATCATGGTTAATAAACTTGGATCCTATTGTTTTTGCCTAAAATGATAAGAACTGTGACTTTTAAATAATGAGATGTTCATTTTATTGTTTAACCTGAAAACTGACTCTAAGGCCAAATCTGTAAAGGAGATGTGAAATTATTTCGAGGAGTGGAAGTATCCTCAGAATAAATGTTTTGCCTGATGTAACTACTTCAAAAAATCGTGTTTTTCTGATTATGTCTGTGCTATTATGATTATTTAAAAATTTAGTCTTATTACTGATCAGACAAAGCAAAATAAAGAACTCTCCAGTGATATTAGGTGAGCCATGTGCCTCATCTCTATGGGAGTCAGGCAAACGCTAATGCAGGCTAAATTCACTGGTTAATTTTCCAGTTTTAAATGGGAAAAAATAAATTGAAGAGAGGAATAAAGCAAGCAATAAAAATAATTGAAAGACTGGGAGATACAAATAGGATTTGATTTAGTTGGCTGGAAAAATGCCTAAGGGCTAAAAAGGATGTCTCTATTACTATTCTCAAATAAATGAGAGGAAATGCTCATTATAGAGCATGGATACCCATAAATGACTTCTTTGGCAAAAGCATCTTTGTACCACATATACATGTCACTTTAACTCTACAGCCCTATATCGACTCAGCAGTATAAATGAGAGAAGCAGTACGCACACTCCCACACACACTCTCACACACTCACCCCCACCCACATGCACACACACACACACACACACTCCACCCCACCCACCAATACACACACACACACAACTTAACCTTAGGATACAAAGATTGAGGCAACATTAAGACCAACCCAGTAGAGCACTAAGATGAATGGATTCAAGGTCAATCTATAATATTTTGAACTCGTCTTAGAAAAATACAATCCCTACACATGATCAATCAAAAAAGGAATTTGGGAACAGATGGGAGGGGTCAGCTCAGTGACCTCGTTTTAGGTTCAGTGGTTTTATAGCACTTTTTTTCCAAAACAATTTGAGGAGCTGTACTGCTTTCCCATTGTTGCTATAACAAATGGTGACAAACGCCATGGCTTGAAACAAGACATTTATTCCATCAGAGTCCTGGAGGCCAGGAATCCAAAATCTGTACCCCTGAGCTGAAATCAAAGTGTTGGTAGGGCAGTGCTCTCTGAAATCCTTGACACTTTGGGTTTCTGGTGGTCGCCGCATTACTCCGTGTTACTTCAAACTTTAGGACAAATGTCTTCAAATTTCCCTCTGTTGCATCTTCCCCCCGCCTTCTCCTCCATGTGTGTCTGTGTGTGAAATCTCCCTTTACCTCCCTCTCAGAAGGAGATGTGATTACATTTAGGGCCACTCAGTTAAGCTAGGAGAATGTCCCCATCTCAAGATCCTTAACTTTATCACATCTGCAAACACTTTCCTTCTTTCTCTCTTTTTGCCATATAACACTCACAGATTCCAGAGATTAGGACATGGATATCTTTGGGATGGGGGCATTTTTTAACCTACCACATGAGTATTGGAGGGCTTCTTATAAAGAAGTTTTAAGGTTTACAACAACTCACCATATAATACACAGTTCAAGATTTATGCTAAATGACTAGAATACAAATGAATGACAATGGGGCCCTGAAATTAAGTAATACACAATGTAGAGACATTACACAATCTTTTATAGGTTTGAATTTTTTTTCTTATAGAAGCAAAACTACAGTGACTTGTAGATCAGCATATAAATGTGCCAAGAAGAGCTTCCATCTTGACAGGATTGGGTATTGTTCGTTTGCTTGTTTTTAAATAGATTTCATTTTTCAGAGCACTTTTAGGTTCACAACAAAAGTTCATGGAACAGAGAGATCCCACATAATTTCTGCACCTCATATACATAGCCCCTCCCACCATCCACATCCAATACCAGAGTGATGCATTTGTCACAACCAATAAAATCATGTTGCCATATCATTATCACTCAAAGTCCATAGTCCACATTAGGCGTGAAAACTCTCTCTTGGTATTGTACGTTTTATGGGTTTGGACAAAAGTAAAATGACATATAGCCATGGTTATGGTATCATACAGAGTAGTTTCACTGTCTCAAAATCCTCTGTACTCTGCCTGTTAATTCATCTTTTCCAGTCTGACTTCTGCAGCCACTAATCTTTTACTGTCTCCACAGTTTTGCCTTTTATAGGATGTAATATAGTTGGAATCATTCAGCGTGTAGCCTTTTGGGACTGGCTTCTTTAACTTAATAACATGTATTTAAGGTTTCTCTGTGTCTTGTCATGGCTTGATAAATAATTTCCTTTTAGTGCTGTGGTATTCCATTCTCTGGATATGCCACAGCTTACTTATCCATTCACCTACTGAAGGGCATTTTAGTTGCTTCCAAGTTATAGCAATTATGAATAAATTTTGTTTCTGTGTGCATGTTTTACAAGGTTGAGTTTCAATTCCCAGCACTGCCCTATATAGAAAATGACACCCTTTAATTCTACTGAAAAATAAATACACATTTAGTGTCATAGGACCAAAAGGTTTGTATGCCTGCTATGCCATAGCAGACCAATACACTGAGACAGCAGGGTTTGCAGAGTTTAATGATTGCAAGGCACACAGCAAGGAGATGGGAGGACACTCAAGTCCATCTCCCTGATGAGTTCTAGTCTGGGATTTTTAAAGGGATCATGGAAAGTGAAGAGACTGGAAAACTGGGGTCATTGATTGGCTGGGGTGAGGGGGATGAAATCATCTGGATGTGGACGCTTCATTCTTTAGTGAGTCAGCCTCCTGTGGGGTCCTTCAAACCAGCTGGCATCAGTGGTTTCACTGGTGTGCAAGGACCTGTTCAAATTGTTATGTATAGGGCAGTTAAGGGGAACCATCATCTTGTAACAGGGTCTACATGCTTCTGGGGCAAATGAAGAAGGAGTAGAGAGCAGGGTGACCTCATAATGAATGCTGAGTGTGCCGCAATGGATTATTTTCATTTCTCCCTCTCCCTTCTTCCCTGATTAATTTTACAAAGTTTATAGGGATGGTTATAAGTAGCATCACTGTAAGAGTCATATTGCAGGACCTAAGACTGAAGACATGGATGGTTGTGAGAAACAGTGGGACCACATGCAAATTTCCCACAGCTTCCAGGTAACCACAATTCTGCTTCCTTCTTCAAAAGTACACTTATTTATGTATTTATTGCATTATATTTCAATAAGGAAATTCTAGTCTTTTTTCTATCAGATCAAATCCTAGGAATAATAAATGGTCATTCATTACATATCAGACACTCTGTAAGAACTTTAAGCTGCACACATAAGTCTGGTTGTGAGGCACAGTCAAGCCCATTGACATATGAGGAAATGGAGGCTATGGAAACTAAGCACCCAAGATCAAGTAACCAGTAAGAATGGAAGTAGGGTTTGAGTCTCTCTGACCAAGATTCTCTGCTATTTAAATCCTATCGTTAGATAATTCTCACAACTTAACTGCATAGAACTTCTGTGAGCGTCTGACTGCACTCCAGCCTGGGAGACAGAGGGAGATCCTGTCACAAAAACAAAAACAAAAACAAAACACTTTTCATGTGCACATATTTTCCTATTCAGATATTTTATGTGATCTTTTGCATCTAGTTTCTTTCATTTAGCCCAATAGTTTTGAGGTTAGTCCACGCTGTGGCATGAATTAGTATTATTTCTTCATAGTATTCTATTGCATAGGTATAAGGCACAGGTACAAGGCATTTTGTTTATTCATTCACCGGTTGATCAACATTTGGGTTCTGTCCTCATTTTGTCTATTATAAATAATGCTGTTATTTATGTTTATAAAATTGTTTTTGTAGGGCATATGTTTTCATTACTCTTGCGTATTTCCCTAAGAATGGAATTGTTGGGTGTTATGGGAAATTTAGAAGTCTTTAAACCATTTGAAGGGATGTCTGACTAGGCAAACCTGAAAATTTCTATGAATGTCCCTAAAGTTTGAATGTAAGGTCAAAAAAATCATGCAAAATGTTTAAAAACAACAACAATTCATCCAATCATTGCCCATGTGTGGTAAAGTTTCCACTAACCTAACTACCTATATGAGAGAATTCCGAAGATAATGCAGGTTTATCTGCTGGAGACACAGACATCAAAAAAAGAAAATAAAAGAAGCATCTTAGTGCTTGCAAGTAAACAGTGAGCTCCTCAATTGCCTCCATGCTGTTTACTCTCAGATTAAGAAATGCAGGATGGGCCGGGCACGGTGGCTCATGCCTGTAATCCCAGCACTTTGGGATAACGAGGCGAGTGGATCACAAGGTCAAGAGATCAAGACCACCCTGTCCAACATGGTGAAACCCCGTCTCTACTAAAAATACAAAAATTAGCTGGTGTGGTGGTGCCCACCTGTAGTCCCAGCTACTTGGGAGGCTGAGGCAGGAGAATCGCTTGAACCCAGGAGGCGGAGGTTGCAGTGAGTCGAGATCATGCCACTGCACTCCAGCCTGGTGACAGAGCAAGACTCTGTCTCAAAATAAATAAATAAATAAATAAATAAATAAGAAATTCAGGATGTTTGCAACCAAAGCAACTGGAATGTCACTCATTGCCTGAAAATGTGTAATTTTTTAGGTAGCTGGGAATCTAGCTTCTGGACCACTTTCCCCTTCATAAATGCTTTTGAAGACAGTAGTGTAACATGAAAGACCCATGTAAAAAAGAGGATGGTGCCTGGCCCTGGCGAACTGAATTCTTGAAGAAAGGGCAAATCTATTCCAATAGACCTGTGTGAGTCAGGATTGGAGGCAGAAAGCCCAGGGACTTGGTTTTTTGTTTTTTGTTTATTTTTCTTATGCTAAATCTGTTTATACTCTCAGAATTTAAAGTGTGGTGGTAATAGAATATTCCATCTTTAGCTGAGAACTGGAACTCGAGCAAAAATATCCAATGCTGTTTTCATTATGGTCTGCAATTTGCAGCATGTAACAAGCATACATTGGTGTAGATTAACTAAAAATGTGTTGCTATGTTGTTTGATTGTTTGTTTTGCGTAACAGAAAGACTGAGATGGACAGAGAAGGGCTAGCGGAGAAATTTTAAGATACCATAAAAGGCCCAAATTTCCACTCCTCAGCTCCCTCTTTCATTTGTTCATCACAATGTCCTTACCAGGTGGAGCTCAAGAGCAGATGAGGAGATAAATTCATCACCTATATTGAGAAAGCAAGCACAAATTGAGTTTCATTGATTTATTGAGAAGTTCTATGGAGGTCTACCATAAAATACATATTTACAAATACCCAATACACAATTTGAGTATTCACCAATAGTTAAAATGCAGTAAAAAGTTATCATTTCTCTGTCATTTATTCATTCATTTTATGTTTTACATACCTATTTAAGACCCACACATTTTTCATTTTTTCACATTTTAAAATAATTAGCTCTTACAACACTTGGCACACAAAGTTCTTATTGAAAAATTATTTATTGGTGAGTATTTTTCTCTGTAGTAAATTTATTTCTTGTTTGTACCTTTTGTTTTTCCTTGCAGTCTAATCTTACCATTTCACTAAACTTGTCATTTAATTTTTTATCTGCCTATATTTACCTGATATTTCTTTATACTTACATAATTAATAGTTCTCTATGTTTACACATAGTTCTCTTAGAAATCATTTTATTTCAAAAGCAGGAATTTGCAACAGTTAATTTCCTAGAAAAAAAAATGTGCATGTTCACATTTATTTTCCTAACTGAAGACACAGGTTTTACTTCTATTAGTTTTTTGAATGCTTTCTGTGTTATATATTCATTTTTGGCAATATGTTATATAGATTGTTTAATTGCTATTTTCCTAATTATTTTGTAATTTGAAAATCATGTGTCTTTTACTATTATCCTGATTTATATGTTTTGGTGTTTCTTACACATCCTCCATTCAGTCTTACTGTCAATAACAGCAACTGCCATGAATGAGCCACTATGTATTATTTATAACAAAGTTCAGCAAACTATAGCCTCTCATGCCAAATTTGCCCTGCTCTGCCTGTGTTGGTAAAGGAAGTGTGATTAGAATACAGCTAGACCCATTTGTCTACATGATATCTACGAGTGATTTTTTGCTATAATAGTAGGGAAGAATAATGGTGATGGAGGACCCATGGCTGGCACAATTGAAAATATTTACCTGTTACATACAAAGTTTGTCAACCTTGACCTAAACAGACACACATACACACACACACACACACACACACACACACACACATTCCCCTTTGACATGTAAAGCAAATTTTAACCGATCAGATAAAATATTGACAATTCACTGCCATATACTGTGGGTTTTTCTAGCACTTAAAGGTTATTCCTAAAAAGCATAAAAATAAATATCAGGCAGCTGTGAATTCTAGAAATTTATGTAGTTTTTGCAAGGAAAAAATATACTTTCACAGTACAGTAGGAGAATATTACACTTAATTACATAGAGTTGAAATTGTTAATACAGAAAATACCTTTAATAGGATATATTCTTCCAATGGATCAAAAACGATGACCTTTCTTAAAGGTACATTTGCTACCTGACTATTGTAATTTTAGTTCTTTGTTAAAAATATTCTACATTATGGAGACAATAGCCTTAGCAATTACAGAATAGTAACAACATATGCATATTAAAGAGCATTTCCATTTTTCTTTATGTACAATCCCATTTTATTAAGTTCTTATTCTTCAGAACTAACTCTATTTGAATAAATGCACTTCATTTCACATCAATAAACCCCCGAAGGTGACATAAAATTTGACAGTGATGTAAGTGGCAAACCACTATCTATTTCTTGCATGTCTGTTCTAGAGTATTAATTGTGCTGTTGGTATTTAAAGGGTTGCAATGAACATTCCCATTGGTATTCTATGGCAATTTAATCACACTACTATTCATCATTAAGCGTTACCCTGTGGATAATATCACTCACCACAGGGCTGATATTATGATACACTGGGGGCACCTGGCAGCTTTGTCTTCATTAGCTGACTTATGTAGTGACTTGTAAGATTAAATGTCATCAATGACCTCCTAATTGCCAAACCCATTGGCCTCCTTAGAGCTCTCATGCTAATCGTCCTTTCTGCAGTATTTGACCCTGCTACAAAACTGCATTATTTTTACACTCTCTTTTCTTTGCTTCCTTTACACTTTGCTTTCTTTACACTGTCTTGGTTCAGTCCTTTTCTAAAAATGTTTACATTCAATCTCTTTTAAGGACTTTATTTCCTCTGCCTTGTTCTTAAAAGCATTCCCAGGATCTCTTTAATGAAGAGCGTTTTGCTTTGCATCCCTTTCTCAGGGGTCATTTTCACTTTCATGAATTTACTATCACTTCTCAGAGCAGACTTTTTCTGCTGTCCAGAGTCATCATTTCAATGACTTAGGGACACTAGTTAGGTTCATAGGGAGGGAAAAAGGAAGAGAAAAAAGAGTTAAAGTAAGAAAGGTCTTTTATTATAAATAATTAATCCTTCATGTTCCAGACTTTAGGCCCAATATGAGAAATGATCATGAACATCTGTCACAATCAGAATTTCAATAAATATCACCCAATTTAACTTTCCACTACCTGATGTCAAATTATAATGTATTTCTACACGCTGAGAGTTGATCATTTGATAAGAGATATCAAGTATATATTTAGCTAAAAAATAATGAATCATTTTATGATTTATCGACCAATATGATTTATTGACCAATATTGGCCAATATTTTCTATCAAACACCAGGAAGGGTCTGGGAATTTACCTTACTTGCAAGCTAATAGCTTAGCTTGGCGCAGGTTTGTGGATGCTGGCAGAAGACGCAACACTTCTGGGTCAGAGACAAAGGGCCATTTGTTATTAAGAGCTAGAGCCATGGCTAAAGCATCTGTACTGTTGCCAGTTCTTCAAGCCCCTGATCCCACAGGTGACACAGAGTGTTAAGCAATGCCCATGCTTGCAATAGGTTGTGTTAAAAGAGAGGAATCACCATTTTAGGAAAACCAAAAGACAGTAAGCCTGCCTTGACCTTTGCCCAGAAAAAGGCATTGTCTTTGTTATTCTGGACAGTAAACAAACCCGCACTTTTCTCTGGGATGCAGGAGTGTGAGGGTGTAGAGAAGACACTGTATTCCAAGGTTATTCAGTATACGAACATCCTTGGAAAGACAGTCTACAACCAGGCAGTCCCACTCCAGAGACATGCAAAAATGTGACAGACCCATGGAGAATTTTCCTTAGTAATATTTACCCCTTGTTTCTCCACTGTCTTGGCTTCTGAAGACTTTCCCATGAGTCTGCCACTCTTGCAGTCACTCTAATTAATCTGACTGGCAGAAGCTGGTATCAAATTTATTTAATGTATCTCAAATGTCATTTAATTAAGACTACTTTCAATGGGACTCAACATTGAAGGATGAGTCCCACTTGAAATATTGACTTCATTTATGCTCCTAGAGTCTTGCATTCAACCAGGTTTAAAAATAAAAAACAATACTCAGTGACCATTAGGATGAATTTTTGAAATCCAAGTGGCTTGCTCTTTAAGTTTCTGAGTTGATCTTTCTATTTGATCGTAGGCAATAATCCAGGTAGAGGAGGATGCATTCTTTATGGTCCCGCCTCCATCTTGACCCACTGGGAAGAAGTTTTGCACAAGTCTGTAGTCTTTAACTTTCCTTGCCAGGCAGTTAAGGCCTGAATGCCTTAAGACCTGAATGCCTTCCAAAGATACCATGGTGTCATTTATCACTGCAGGTCAAGTCAGCACAAAATGTTGTAACAAGTTTTCTAATAGGATGATTCCCATCACAGAGAAAACTGCCAACAGTGTGGGCTTAAATAATCAATTAGTTATCCCTCTGGGAAGTTCCCCTGAATAACCAGGGTTGGCCTCATTTTGGAGATATGCCCGCAATTGCCTGAGGGCTATATGATTTGCTGATAGTATTGCTTTAAGACTTAAAGGTTACTTACTACCACCACTAAGATGGCGCAATTCACTAGGTTTTATTTTTCAGGGTAGAATGGGGTTGGGAGGGGTAGGAAGCAAGTTAATGCCTGATTTCCACACAAATAGTACAATTTTGAGGACACACAGGGTGCCCCTAGAAAGACCGTGTTGTTTACAAGCAGGACATAGAACATAGATTAGTCAGGGTGCTGTGTGACAGTGCCTACAACATAACCTCCCAGACAGCTGCTAGCTCTAAGGGTACACTCACCCACCCAACTCCCTCTTATTAGCAGACAATATAGCAGAGGTCCACTTACGTTCCATTTGGCAATACAATTTGTAAACATTTTCATCATTGATTCCCATGGACTTCCTTCAAATCGCTCTAATCAACCCATGAGGTCCTCATTCTTTCTGCTTAATTAAGCCGCATCTTTGTCACATCCCATCCTCATCATTTAAACAATCAAGAACTGTGAAGCATTTGAGATTGTGCTCTTCTAGCAAGCTAACAAATTAAGTTGACTTAGTTTCCTGGATCCAAGCAGAAGATACAAATATCGTAATCAGAAAAAAAAAAAAAAAAAAAGATTAGTACTCACAGAAATAGTAGCAGTTCAATATCAGAATTTGCACTGGTTCCTGAAACTCCAAATCCCCCTGGGTGACATAAGAGGGTTAGATATACCTTCACATGCAGTAAGTGACACAGAAAAGGGACTCTAAGCTTGGGAACCTGAATCTTTCATAACAGAGAGGAAGCCTTTTTAGCTCTTTTTCTGGAGGAAGTTGTAGTATTTTTTCACACTGGAGAGCAAACCAACTTGCCCCTTTGTTCTTTCACTCTATTCCAAGTCTGTTAACTATGCAAATATCCTTGAAAAGACAGCCCAGAACAAGGGTGAAGGGTGGCCAGCACCTCTGCTCACAAGCTGTGAGGAATAGGAGAGAGCCATGGGAAATCGTTCACGAATATCCTCTAATTGAAATAATTATTAGGAAAAAAAAAAAAAAAAGAACAGGAATAGTATTCACAGAGCTCTTCCAAAAAGAGATGTGAAGCAAGCAAAGCATTCTTTAAAACCCATGTCTTGGCCGGGTGTGATGGCTCACTCCTGTAATCCCAGCACTTTGGGAGACTGAGGCAGGTGGATCACGAGGTCAGAGATGGAGACCATCCTGGCTAACACAGTGAAACCCCGTCTCTATTAAAAATTCAAAAAAAATTAGCTGGGTGTGGTAGCGGATGCCTGTGAGAGGTGAAGCCAGCTGGACTTCTGGATGGGGTGGGGACTTGGAGAACTTTGTTGTCTAGCTAAAGGATTGTAAATGCACCAATCAGTGCTCTGTGTCTAGTGAAAGGTTTGTAAATGCACCAATCAGCACTCTGTATCTAGCTAAAGGTTTGTAAATGCACCAATTAGCATTCTGTGTCTAGCTAATCTGGTGGGGAGGTGGAGAACTTTTGTGTCCAGCTAAAGGATTGTAAATGTACCAATAAGCACTTGGTGTATAGCTAAAGGATTCTAAATGCACCAATCAGCACTCTGTAAAATGGACCAATCAGCACTCTGTAAAATGGACCATTCAGCATGATGTGGGTGGGACCAAATAAGTGAATAAAAGCAGGTCACCTGCGCCAACACCGGCAACCTGCTGTGGTCCACATCTGCTCTGTGGAAGGCTTATTCTGTCGCTCTTCACAATAAATTTTGCTGCTGCTCGCTTAGGAGCTGTAACACTCACCAGGAACGGCTGTGGCTTCACTCCTGAAGTCAGCGAGACCACAAACCCACCAGGAGGAAGGAACAACTCCGGACACGTCCTAACATGAGAAAGAACAAACTCTGGACACACCATCTTTAGGAACTGTAACACTCGTTGCAAGGGTCTGCGGCTTCATTCTTGAAGTCAGCAAGACCAAGAACCCACCAATTCCAGGCACACCTGTAGTCCCAGCTACTCCGGAGCCTGAGGCAGGAGAATGGCGTGAACTCAGGAGGTGGAGCTTGTGGTGAGCGAAATCCCACCACTACACTCCAGACTGGGTGGCAGAGCGAGCCTCCACCCCAAAAAAACCAAAACAAAACAAAACTACCATTCTGAGATGGGCGTTCCAGAGAGCTTTGTAAAGCCTGAATTCTCTCTTATGTCCTTCTGCTACAGGAATGGAAAGGCTGTAAATAATAGAGGTTCACGTAGAGTGGGGTCACTCCAACATCATTAGGAAATTTTGAGTAACCTGAGACGATAAATAGATTGCCGTGAGAAAGAAAAGACAAAGCAGGAGAGACATAGAATGTCAAATAAAACAATTTAAAAAGTTGAGAAGGCAGTGAAAATATAATGGATACATATTATCATGGCAAATTTTGAAGGCATAAACAAGTAAAGAGTGGGTTCTGTGATTTTCAAAAATCTCTTACGAACTCTGGATTATGTCATAATTTTTAATCTTTCCCAAACTTACAGCTAAAACATGCAATGTCATTAGTATTTTAATTGTTGTATTTGTTTTTTATGTTATGTTTCATTTTTTTCACTGGTGTATTATGTGATTATGTTTCTTGTTTAATTTGTAAACTACTTATCTCCTTTGCCCACTAATTTACAAGTCTGTTTGTATTTTTTACTGGAAAATTTTTTTAAAACTTTAAGGGAGCTAGCCCTATATATATCATATGTTTACAGTAATTATCAAAGGCCTTTCCTCAATAGAATTTATAAAATAATCCACCTGTTTAGAAGTATTTTAAATGATGCTTTAGTATAGCTTAAATATTTATGTGCCTATAAACTTAGTTTTATTTATTTTGTTTAAATGAAAAGGTCATACTCTTGATTACCAGAGATTTAGGTTACATTTTAATACATTGTAAGGCTAGTTTGCCCTATTTCAGTCTCTTGTTCAAATATGTTTTCAGGTTATTCTCACCTGTATATAGGCATACTATCTTTTTTTTTTTTTTTTTTGAGATGGAGTCTCGCTCTGACACCAGGCTGGAGTGCAGTGGTACAATCTCGGCTCACTGCAGCCTCGGTTCACTGCAACCTCCGCCTCTTGGGTTTAAACGATTCTGTTGCCTCAGCCTCCTGAGTAGCTGGGATTACAGGAGCATGCCACTACACCTGGCTAGTTTTTTGTATTTTTAGTAGAGACGGGGTTTCACGCTGTTAGCCAGGCTGGCCTTGCTCTCCTGACCTTGCGATCCACCCGCCTCGGCCGCCCAAACTGCTGGGATTACAAGCGTGAGGCACATTACTTTTAAAAGAAACCATTTGGTTCAATTTCCTCCAAAAGCATTATATTTAATTGGAACTTTATTTTAGAGAGATTAGAATTTAAAACAGAATATTTTCTTTAAAGTAAACAGGAACAAATCAAAACATGTCCAATGCAAATTGAATATTCTTGAGTATAAGGATAAACAGTCACTTGAGTCTGGCAATAACCTGAGATGTCTTGTCTTTCCTGGTACTGATGATCCCATTTTATATGTATATTACTACTTCTTATGGTGCAGTTTAAGCATTTTTAATTACGTCACTAACTAAGCTTCTGATCTTTATGCCTAGAGAGTAGGTATTGGCTAGCCCATTTTTCTATTGCTCAGAATGACACATTTTTCTTAAACAAACACAAAAATTCTCTAGACAAATGATTTCTGCCCGGATCCTTAAAAATACTATTTCTCTAATGATTCCTTTGCTCTTCTAACAGTTCTTTTCATTGGTCCTTTTTTTTTTTTCATCGAGCTTTTTTCCATGATATTCTAGAACCCTTTCCTTTTGGAAGCAGGCATATTCAATTTCAATAGTACGTTTGGAGTTACATGACAAATTTTGAGAGATATATTCAGCTATTTTTAGCATGGTATATTGTCTCCTTTTGAGTTAGGCACGTGGAGGTCAGAGACTTATCCCATGTTGGCTACCATTCTGTCTCCAGACGAAGACCTTTAGCAGGCCTGCGAAATGATTGCGAAGTGGCTAATCTATTAGCAATTTTCTCAAATATGTAATTGGCCTTTTGTTGCATCATCATTTTAATGGACACAGAGAGGTGAGAGATGAAAATAGAATTAAGGGTGATCTTAGAAAGGGCACTAAACTTTGAAGTTTAATGCCTTCCACCATTTCAGTGCCAGCAAACACCACCACACAGGATAGGTTTGAATAACTATACATTGACAAAACAGCTTATCTTTTAAGTGGCTTTGGCCCAATAGCATTATTTTGTAAAGAAACCTGTATGTGTGAAAAGCAAGAATGTTTATTCTCTGCAAATTTATAATTATTATGGTTTAACCTATAGCTTCAAAAAGTCAAGTAAAGGATACAGCCTTTAGTATTTACGTGTAGGTGATGAAGATCATAAAACAAGAACTCTGAACTGAACAAGGATCAGTGTCCTCTAAGGAAAACTGTGACAGCAACCATACCCTGGCTTTCTTTCCCATTCTTTTCACATGTGCTAATCATGCTGACCTTGGTGATTACAGTACCTAATTACGAAGAAGATAGACGGTACTTGAGTAACATGTATTCATAAACATATAGAGTCTTTCAGAAAGCCACTTGGAGAGTTCGCTCAGATGAGAACATGACCATGGAACTGTGAATAGGTTTGCTAGGCATGGACAACCCAAGGCCAAGGGCAGCACTGAAGATCTGCCAGGCAGCATCATTCTGTGTTCATTTCCATCACCTCACTTCTCTAGCAGCCTTGATTATGAGTAATGTGTTGGAATGTACTTGACTTTTATTGTTATATTTAAACCCTAGATCAATCGTCTGCTGTTTATAGTGATAACGGGACTATGTTAATATTCTTCTACTGGAAAATCAAATCAACATGTGTTTATTAGGTACAGTGAGTTAGATACCATTTTTCTGGGACCACAAGGGAGTTTAGCTAATATAATAGAATGTAGAAATAGACCTTAAAGTTAGAACCTACTTCAAGCAGGCATGGCCACTTTCAACTTTATCACACCCTCAACTTCATGGTCTAGTGTCTACAGCACTCTGCTCTCAGCTTCTTTTATTTGAACATGTGAGCTCTGTCTTCCCCTCCTGACCCAATTCCTCTGCCAAGTGCCATATTATAACTGGTATCTCGAAAGCACTGAAGTTGGTTGTGATATCACTAGATGTCTACGATACATAACTTCACAATACTTTCTTATGTGTCGCCATGAAGGATGACAAGCTCATTGGTTCTCTTCACTGTGTAAAATTTGGGACAGCTAAATTGGCTGACCAAAAATTACAACGTGAACCAGAAAAGTGAATTTTTGCAACCTTTGACAAAACCTGTTCTTTTGACTATATCTGTGAAATGCTAATGTGTTTGCTAATAGTTGCTTGATTCATAACTCTGGCATTTATTTCTCCCTTAAGAAAACTTTACTTGTATATGCAGTAGCCTTCTGGTGTGCTCCATTTGTATGTCTACTGTGTATGTAGAAATCAACATACCATAATGTCTTCCTCCTTAAATGAGACCATTCACTAAATACTCCCGACCTCAAACCTAGGATTCACCTCTGAATCACTCACCCACCAGGTTCAATCCTTAAGCAGGTTTTATTGTTTCTACAGCAAATATTTTCCTTTTCCATCTATCACTGCTATCACCTTAGAAGCCATTTATTTTAGCCTGGCCTATATCCTTACTGGATGTCAGCTTTCACACTTGACCACAATGATCCATTACCCGTTTAAAACTACGAAACAGATTTATTACTTTTCTGCTTACACTTTTCTATTGACTTCCCAATTTGTACTTAGAGGAAAACCCAAATTCTAACACATCACTGATGCATAGGAGGACTCTGCTTTTTTTCATACCTCAGCTGCTGCCCTGCTTTCTCACAGGCATGACTTCATACTCACTGTCTTTTTTTGGTTTTTGTTTTTGTCTTTTGATTTTTGAGATGGAGTCTCGCCCTGTCGCCCAGGCTGGGGTGCAGTGGCATAATCTCAGCTCACTGCAGCCTCCACCTCCTGAATTCAAGCGATTCTCCTGCCTCAGCCTCCCAAGTAGCTGGGACTGCAGGCGTGTGCCCCTACGCCTGGCTAATTTTTTGTAGAGACAGGGTTTCACCATGTCTCTACAAAAGGATGGTCTCAATCTACTGACCTCGTGATCCACCCGCCTCGGCCTCCCAAAGTGCTGGGATTACAGGCATGAGTCACTGCACCCAGCCTGCCTTTTTTATTGTTTCTTGAATGCACCAAATTTGATGGCTTTTAGATTTTATTTCCATTCCTAAGATGTTCTTCCCAAAGTATCCACATAGGGATCATCAATCAAGTCCCCTTTCTCCAAGACACCTTTCTCAATTGCAAAGATATCTGAACATAACACCCCCCAGTCATTGTATAAATAACCCTTCTACTTCCTTATCCTGATAAAATTTTATTTATTTGGTTAGTTATCCTTAAGTATTTTTATTCCCCCACTAGAGTGCAAGCTCCACAAGAGCAGAAGCCTTTGCTATTTTCCTCCCTGTGCTGTATCCAGAGCCTAGAACAGGACCTGACATGCAATGGAGGCTCAGTAATGACTTGTTTACTTGGATAAAAATGAATGAATGAAATAATGATTTGGTTCAGTTTTGGACTGGAATTCATATTAATTTTCTCCCCATTTTCTGCTTTTCTAAATGACAGTGTTCTTTGAACACATCTTGTGTTTTATCTACTGTTTTAAATTGGGTATGTTAGGAATAAATAAACATTTCTGTTAGTCCATAGATTTCAAAGTTATGTATGAGAGGCCACACAAGGTTCAGACTGAGAGAAATAGAAAAGACTGGCTGGGTACGGTGGCTCATGTCTGTAATCCAACACTTTGGGAGACCAAGACAAGAGGATTGCTTGAGCCCAGGAGTTCAAGACCAGCATGGGCTACATAGCAAGACTGGTCTCTAATAAAATTGCAAAAAATTAGTCGGGTGCAGTGGGGCACAGCTGTAGTCCCAGCTACTCAGGAGGCTGAGGTAGGAGGGTCGCTTGAGCACAGGAGATTGAGGCTGCAGTGAGCCTTAATCATGCCACTTCACTCCAGCCTGGGTGACAGAGCAAAATCATGTCTCTGAAAAAAGAAAAAGGCTTAGAAATTTAAAACTTAGAATTACCTCTAGTGGCTGGCTGTGGTTTTGAAGTAGGTGTGGCTTTGATTATATGTAACCTTTTTGTATTAAAATAAGGAATGAATTTAAATTGTATTTTACAAAGAAAGGCATTGATGCCTCTGTGTGTGTGTGTGTGTGTGTGTGTGTGCGCGCGCGCGCGCCAGGCAGCCATGAATTAACAGCATCCAGTGTTTATTGTTGTGTATGACAGCACATACTCTGGTCCCACAGTGGGAAAATGGCACTGCCATACAGAGAGAGAAAAATCACATTGACGGGCAGCAGTGATTAACCTTGAGCTGGGTTTGTGGTCTGGCTGCATCTTCTCCAGGGTGCTGCTCCTGGGCATGAATGGTAGAGAGCCTGAAACACATGTGCTGAAAAAAACAGAGACAAGAAACGACCTTGAGAAAGGGAGTCCGTGCAGTCTGGTTTGATCCCCAACCTACAGCTCTTCGATTTTGCTTACTTAAGCAAAAATTGTTTTATGTAAACAAGTTCGGCTTGGATATGAGGGCTTTGCAACCTAAGAGCCATGAATAACTGAGAAATTGTTAGAAAGGCTTTGTGTGTGCCCTAAAAATCTGGATTAGCAACTTGCCCAATATGCTTTGCATCTCAGAATATTTGTTTATTCATTTGTTAAATGACAATAATAATATCTACCTTGCTCTGTAAAAAAGATTAAATGAGACAATATGTACAAAGTGTTTACCAAAGCACTCACCCTTCCCCCCAAAACGCTCAGTTTGTACCACTGCTAATACCACCAGCACCAGCACCACAGCAACAGAACTGCCCTAGCCTGTGTAGTGTCATTGAACAATTTATCCATGGACACTCCGACTTTTTGGGTCCTCCCCCACTGACCCTCAATCTTTGTTGACTATACTTCTCCTCAAACAGTTATGTATATAAAGGATTATAATATTTAACAGATTTGACTTTATTAGCAAGAGTTAAACACCAGGTGTTAATTATGTCGGAAAAGTCAATGTTTGAGGACAGAATTGTCCATCCTTCAACCTGTTCTTATTGCATCATGAATAGAAATGAAAATAATACCACCTACTACTTTAAAAAAGGCCATGAATTTATTCTTCATAATTGTTCAGTTCATCTACAATTATTTTAGTACTGTGAAGATATACCATAATTAGCCACTAACTAATGACAAAATGTTTTATAAAATTATTTTTCTCTTAAAATTCCTCTTAAAAATGTTAACTAATTTTCAAGCGTGTTGATAATTGGTGAACTGCCTCTGCTGATAAATTCAGTCTGCCATGAAAAACATCGTAAGGTAAAGCATTGGCTATTTTCATAAATAGATGAATTTCATATTTCCCCACTAATAAAATACTTGTTAAATATTTATTTCACCTTCACTTACTGATATTTTCTTGGGCATATAGTAGTAACTTAACATACGAATCAAAAAAATAATATTTGAGATTCTGCAATAAATTATTTTAAAGAAAAATTGTCATATCCAATTTATTCTGTATCCGTATTGAGATACAGTTTAACTTTTCTGCTACAATGTTGAAGACTGTTAGTTTAAATTCAGCATTAATAATTACTGAATTTACTAAAAGATGCATTGCTTTACTTATTCAGCCAATAACACAATGTGGGATATTTCTCTTCTACTAAGCCACGGAAAGTATGCCACAGTAATTTTCTGCTTATTTAAGGACCAAGTGCATTTAAGTGCATCCCACATTTCTCTCTTCAAGGATATGCTTTGACAGTGTATTATAATGTACAAAACTTTTGGAAGACAAGATTACCGAAATGACAAAGTCCTTGTGAAATAAAGACTTCAAGATAACTGAATCATGCCTTGTGAGAGTAAACAGAAATATTTATCTTATCATTCTGAAACTATCATTTCTCTTTATTTACTATTAGATTCTATACATGGTAACAACATGCATTGATGAAGTTTTATTTGCCAGTTATTCTAACAGTAATAAAACATCTTGCTGAACAACTGGCAATTGATCACAGGAGAGTGCTAGAGATGTGTCCTGCTAAATGTGATAGCACCTTATTCAGAACCAGAAAATGCTGCAAACATTGATATCAGCTTTGAATTTTATATTTGTTTGTATTTTGCTGTTAAGAGTTAAAATGGCATTCAGTAAGCTAACAGCTCTTCCATTATATCTTGAAATATCATTAGTCATTTTAGAAAAGTGGGGTTTATTCTTGTGAATGTGTTGAGGATACATCAAGTCTTTACTGAGTGGTATGAGCCATAATAGATACTGTTCTAACCTGCTTAAAGAAAACGTGAGCATTTATGTTGAAACCTTTAAGATATGCCATTACTTTGTCGAGTAAAAATGCCTCTTCTCAAGGAGATAGTTATACATTCATTAATACAGAATTTTTAAAAAAGTTTTTCAGCAAATGAATAATGAATAAGAACTGAGGTAAAGAAATATTCTTGTGGAATTATCATCATATTTAATATATTTTATTCAACAAATATCTTAGAGCAGCAGCTGAGTTCCAGGCACAGCCTAAGGGACAGAGACCCAGCAAGGAAGGAAACGGGGGACTGAGGGGGAAACTCCGCCTCTGGGGACTTACATGCGTGGTCTCAACAGATACTTGACTGTTTGGGATGCGTGGTGTTGTGTTGAATCATGAATGATGAATTAATAAAAAGTAAATCCTTAATCCTATAGATCACTTGAACTACTAAGACTCTTCCTAAGATAAAGTTGAAGAAATATATTTTAAAATACTAGCAAATCAATAACTCAGTATCATCACAAAGTAAAATCTCTACTCGCACATTTGATTAACTCATGTTTATTCATTATAATTTAGATTCTATCCACTCTTAAGGTTAAATAGGCACTGAAATATGCAAACCTGATTAATTACAAATTAAAGAGAAAATAAGAATAATGGGATTGCTAGTATTAAGTATTTTATAAAAGTTTATTTTGGCTTTAACTTTATTTTCATTTATGATCTGACCAACATAAAATGATTATTTTTTTAGGACATAAACATGTGGTAAATGATAAATTAATAGTGTAAAATCATATCAAGAAAGCAAAACAAATATGTGAACTAACAATAATGGCAGAAATCTAAAATTAAAGTATGCAAATATGTTTGATTTGTTTTCCTGACTTTTGTCCAAATGTCACATATAATATGATCCATATAAATCAATTGTTTTTCTTAGAACATCGTTAATAATGCATGAGAAAATGTATGCTGACTTTGTGACTGGCTGGATAATGTTCCCCTAAAGATGTTCATAAAGTAATTCATGAAACCTGTGAATGTTTACCTTCTATGGCAAAAGGAATTTTGAAAATGAGATTAGTCTAAGAAGTTTGGAAAGGGGATTACATGGGTAAATCCAATGTAATCACCAAGGTCCTTACCTGAGACAGGCAGGAGGTCTCAGAGTGGGAGAGCTGATGATGGCGGCAGAGGCTGGATTGATGTGGAGAGGTGGCCACAAGCCAAGGCGTGTGGGCAGCCAGCCAATGGAAGCTGGAGAAGGTGAAACTCCCCCGTAGAGCCTTCCAGAGGAGCACAGGTCTGCTGCCACCTTAATTCTAATCCCTAAAACCCTCTTCAAACTTCTGACTTTCAGAACTTTAAGGTAATAAATTCATGCTGTGCTAAGCCATTAAGCTTGTGGTGATTTGTTATAATAGCAATAGTCAACTAACACACTGTTTTAAAAAATTTATACTCCAACCCAATTACTCTGCATTGTAATTTTTATTACTCAGATTTGTCACTTATTTTCTGTAAGGGATGCAGTTCTTAAACAATTGTAAATAGCCATTATATTCTCCTCTGCCTTTGTTTACTTAAATCATGTTATCAATGCTTTTGTAAACTTAAACCATGTTTAGTTATCAAATCAGGTGTAGTATTAATGAAACATTGATTCTACTTATTTCTCAACAGTATTTGCAGTGAATAATTTCCATTTTCTTAGCATAAAACAAAAAATATATTTGGAGAGACTTTTAAAAAATAGAAGAAAATATGAAGTTGCAGAAACATCTAGAATTTATTATTTATAAAACGAAAGCAAAACTCCTAAGTCTGGTAAGACACTGCTTATGCCAAATGATGCAAGCTCAAAGGGTATATGACAAGAATAAAAATAGCACTGAAACTGATCAAAACATTTGATACGATCCTTTTGTACTCCAAATTCAGCTTAAACAAATCAGCTTGACCTAATGTTTGCACAAAACATGACTGTACTTTATTATTATTATTAAGAAAATGCCCCTGATATCCTAAAAATCACTGTATAAATGTTGCCATTTTCATTTCACCTTGCCTACGCTGTAAGGGATCATTTATTGTAATAACCAATAGCAATTTCACTTTCTTGGAAAAGCTAAAATTGATACTGAAATATGAGCTACCCACAGTTTCTTAATATTCTTCAACTTTCACTTTGATATTTAGACTAAATGATTCTAAGAACAATGATACATTTTTGTATAAATAGTAAATAAAAATCCCACACAAAATCTTTTAAATTACGTAAGGTATTTAATATAAGCTAAACAGATTCAAATCCTGAGGGTGTGCCATGGCCCATCAGGCATACTGGACTGGTTGTCAGAACATATTTTTAATCCCCAAGGCAAGCTTTTTGGACTGCACCCCAAGAACTCCAAATGTAGATGCAGGACAGTTCCAAGAAGAAGGAGGAATCTGAAGCTAGGCATCAGGTTAATTACAGATGAAACTGTCTTCCAAGAAAAAAGACTGTCTCAACCTCACATTAAAATATAGGCAGGTCGATAAATATAAAAGAGAAAAAATTGGCAATAGCACTGGAAAAGTGAAAGAATGAAGTTAGATTTGAGAGATGGGAGATGTTTGAGATGGATCCATGGGCACCCCAATGATTCCAGATAAACAATGAAGATATTGAAACAAACTAAGAAGAGGAAGAAAAACACAATTGTAACTAACATCTGCATTCCCTGGAATTCAAATAAAAGAATTTCTGCATATTTTCAAAAATATATAAACTTGACTGCATCCCTGTTGTGGAGATATATGTTTTATGATTTGATCACAGTCATGCAGGTACTTACTTCATGTTCATCATTTAAAGAAGGTATCTTTTCAGATGTCTCATACAAACTAGTTTTGAATATTCTAATTGTGCAAAATCCCTTATGTCTGCTTAAGTGACAGTTTGTACCTCAGGGGCATAATCTAGACAGACAAAATCACCAGCTCTTTCAAAGTTAGTATCATTTCAGGTGTTGCATGCACGGATTGCATTATCCATTTGGGAGAGGAAAATTAAGGAGAAGTTCCAGGAATGATGAAGGCATCTGGAGCAGAAGATAGATTGGAAGCCTACATCTTCCTGTCAAATTTGGGCCAGAAAGTTGAAGAGGTCTGCCCTGCAGAGTCAGAAAGTCAGGAGGTGTACTGAATACATGACCAATCATTCCAAGGGGTCAAATTCATGTTGCATTCAGTGACAGTCTCTGAGCCTTAGAACTGCCAGGAGGTGCTACCATGGGCCATGGAGTAACTACTTTCTTCTGAAACAAGGGTACAGATGATAAGGAGTCACTACAGAATCTTTGCAAAATAGGTTACAAAGCAAACACATACTTTTTTTCAAGCTGAATACTAAAATTATATTAATAATGAAAATATTATGCCGAATGGAAAATGCCAACATAGCCAGAGTGATAGATTAATTTATAGACCAGCAAGGCAAATATAAGAAAAAGCTGAAAAAAATTACCATACCAATTACATTTTAATTGTAGTAATATATCCCCATCATCTCAGCCCAAAAACTCCTTAACTGATAAGCAACTTCAGCAAAGTCTCAGGTTACAGAATCAATGTGCAAAAATCACAAGCATTCCTTCACACCAACAATAGACAAGCAGAGAATGAAATCATTAATGAACTCCCATTCACAATCACTACAAAGAGAATAAAATACCTAGGAATACAGCTAACAAGGGATGTGAAGGACCTCTTCAAGGAGAACTACAAACCACTGCTCAAGGAAATAACAGAGAACACAAACAAATGGAAAAACATTCCATCCTCATGGATAGGAAGAACCAATATCATGAAAATGGCCATAAAGCCCAAAGTAATTTATAGATTCATTGCTATTCCCATCAAACTACCATTGACATTCTTCACAGAATCAGACAAAAACTACTTTAAATCTCATGTGGAATCAAAGAAGACCCCATATAGCAAAGACAATCCTAAGCATAAAAAAACAAAGCTGGAGGCATCATGGTACCTGACTTCAAACTATACTACAGTGCTACAGTAACCAAAACAGCATGGTACTGGTACCAAAACAGATATATAGACCAAAAAGGAACAGAACAGAGACCTCAGAAATAACACCACACATCTGCAACCATCTGATCTTCAACAAACCTGACAAAAACAAGCAATGGGGAAAGGATCTCCTATTTAATAAGTGGTGCTGGGAAAACTGGCTAGCCATATGCAGAAAACAGAAACTGGACCCCTTCCTTACATGTTATACAAAAATTAACTCAAGATAGATTAGAGACTTAAATGTAAAACCCAAAACTATAAAAACCCTAGAATAAAACTTGGGCAATACCATTCAGGACTTAGGAATGGACAAACGTCTAAAGCAATGCAACAAAAGCCAAAATTGACAAAGGAGATCTAATTAAACTAAAGAGCTTCTGCACAGCAAAAGAAACTACCATCAGAATGAACAGGCAACCTACATAATGGGAGAAAAATTTTGCAATCTACTCATCTGACAAAGGTCTAATATCCGGAATTTACAAGGAACTTAAACAAATTTACAAGAAAAGAAACAAACAACCCCATCAAAAAGTTGGCAAAGAATATGAACAAACACTTCTCAAAAGAAGACATTTACACAGACAACAAACATATGAAAAAATGTTTAATATCACTAATGGTTAGAGAAACGCAAATCAAAACCACAATGAGATACCATCTTACAGTCAGAATGGAGATTATTAAAAAGTCAAGAAACAATAGATGCTGGTGAGGCTGTGGAGAAAAAGGAACACTTTTACACTGTTGGTGGGAATGTAAATTGGTTCAACCATTGTGGAAGATAGTATGGTGGTTCCTTAAGGATCTAGAACCAGAAATACCATTTGACCCGGCTATCTCATTACTGAGTATATATACAAAGGAATATAAATAATTCTGCTATAGAGACACACACAGGTATGTTTATTGCAGCACTATTTATGATAGCAAAGTCATGGAACCAACTCAAATGTCCATCAATGATAGTCTGGAAAAAAGAAATGTGGTACATATACACCATGGAATACTATGCAGCCATAAAAAGGAATGAGATTGTCCTTTGTAGGGACATGGATAAAGCTGGAAGCCATCATCCTCAGCAAACTAACACAGGAATAGAAAACCAAGCACTACATGTTCTCACTCATAAGTGGGAGGTGAACAATGGACACAGAGAAGGGAACAACACACACCAGGGCCTGTTGTGGGGTGAGGGACAATAGGAGGGAACTTAGAGGACAGGTCAGTAGGTGCAGCAAACCACTATGGCACCCATATACCTATGTAAGAAACCTGCATATTCTGCATATGTATTCCAGAACTTAAAGTAAAATAAATTTTAAAAAAAGAAAAAGAAAAAACTCACCATACCATTACTTTTTAAATTGTAGTAATACAAGCTTGATAATTTTAGCGTATCTCAATATAACATATATCCTATCAGATGATCAATACCTAGATCTGCTTTTAAATGAAAGTCTGCAATAATTTAATACAGTTTTTAGAAATTCAAGGTAAAATGCCTTTCAAAATGTGAAAAATATATTTCCTTAAAATACATTTGCTTGGCAATCCCATTACTGGGTATATATCCAAAATTTTTTTTAAAAAGTTCGACCAATAAGAGATGCACCCACATATCCATCGCAGCACAATTCATCACAATAGCAAAGTCATGGAATCAGCCTAGGTGTCCATCAACGGTGGACTGGATAAAGAAAATGTGGTAAATATAACTGGAATACTTACACAGCCATAAAAATATCCTGTCCTTTGCAGCAACATGGATGCAACTGGAGGCCATTATGCTAAATTAACTCAAGAAGAGAAGAACAAATAGTGGATATTCTTACTTACAAGTGGGAGCTAAATGTCCAGTACTCATGTACATAAAGAAGGCAACAATAAACACTGGGGACCACTGGTGGGGAGGGAAAGAATGAGGTAAGGGTTTAGAAACTAAGTGTTATGTGCTAACTACTTAGGTGATGGGATCATTCACGCTCCAACTTCAACGTCACACAATATACCCAGGTAGCAGCCCTGCACACGTATCTCCTAAATCTAAAAAATAAGTTGAAAAAGGAAAAAAAAAAAAGTACATTTGTTTGGAAATCACACCAACCAACCATATTTGACCATTGAAATGAAAGTTATTTTAAAATTTCTGTTAAGAAACGAGGAACAGATACAGAAACAAAAAATGTATTCACTCAAGAAGATCAAGTGAAGGAATTATTTAATGTGGAATAATGTACAAGTAATTTGTCAAATGTAACAGCTTTTTCTTGTGTCAGCAATAATCAGTTGATGGCTATTGTGGGCAGAGTTTCCATTCTGATAAATATAAATAAACAAATAAATAAATAAAATATACAAGGTAAATGGAATGTATAACAAAATAATTAACATGAAATATAAAATAATGAAATATGGAATGCATAGGAAATATATACAATATATTGAGTATTTGACAGGAGGTGGCTAAATTAAATGACAAACCATACCACTTGGAAATATTGAATACTAAAAATGTGGGAATTGTTTCTAAATTAGTGTATGGATTTACAAAAATTTATATTATTATTCAACCATGTTTTATGTTAATGATTCAAAGTTTTCATCATAATAATACTTTACCACAGTTAGCTATTCTCCCAAGAGTTAGTCTATTTCAAAGTCATTCATTAATATACACAAAGCTTTATTAAACATTTTAGATTAGTAGTTCTTCATCTTAACTCATAATTAGATTCCAATGAGAATTTTTATAAGTCCACAACGTAAAAATTGAGGGACCAGCTCAATCAAATTAGAAATTCAAGCATCAACAATGTTTAAAGCTTTCCACATGACTCCAATGTCCAGCATGGTTAAGAGTGAATTTTGGAAAATTATTTTTGTATGACTGCTTTTATTTTATTTGGATAAATTCCTAGGACATAAATTGGTTTTGCAAAAAGCACACTAATTTTAATGGATTCTTATAACTTTTCAAGAGGTTGTACTGATTTATAATTCCCACAGAGAGTAAAAGAACTCACTCTCTTGCATCTATCAACATCTATCTAACTGTTTTATCATTTCTTGTAGGCAGTGTGAATTTGCTAGAAGAGCAATGCTAAAATATATGATGCTAATATAGACAACATCTTTATTTGAAATATTTGCATTTCTTTCGTAAACTACCTGTTCAGAATTATGCCAATATTTACTCTAGCATATTCTTCTTTAACATGCTGCTTCAACGACTTCCTATAATATTAAATCTTTTTAATCTTTTGATTTTCTCCTTCTCTCTTTCTTTTGCATTTAAATTTTACTAAGATATATTTGTTATATCTACTTTTTAAAATTATAAATAATTTTCTTAAAGGAGTTTATAAGTTTTTGATTACCTCTACAGCACATATTTGTTTACGTTTTATTATATTTCTGTCATTATATTAAGCTCTCTGCATTTGTATCTTTATGATTTAATTTTTGCAGTTTACTATTTAATACATCAGGTATTTAATCTTTTGTGTTTTAAATGTGAGCCTTGTATGTGTTTTCTTTTTACTCTAAACAACAAACTTTCATACTTACAAGTAGATTCTTTCTGATCTAACTTTATCCATTGATATCCATTGATATAATATATCCAAATTTGTACTTATATCTATGTATGTAATTTTTTCATTTTATTATATTGAGTAGCTGATTATTCCTTGAACTAATATTTTATAATTTTAATAATTATAGCTTTATTCTATTATTATTTAGTAATAAAATTTTCCCTCTTTATTCTGTTTTTTAAGCAAGTATTGCTAATTTTAGATATCTTTTTTTATAAATGTACTTCAGAATGATTGTGACTCACTGAAAAATTTAAATCCCTTGAAATTTCATTGAAATATATAAAATATATGTGTATTCATACCAAATTAAATATTTCCACTTAGAAACTTACTACGTTTCTGCATATATTCAAATCCCACTTTAAAACAAGTCAAATATTATAATAAAGTGTTTTGGTTTCATCCTGTAGAATATGATATATATATATGAATATGAATATATTATATATGACAAAAATACATACATATATAATTTTAGTAACTATATGTGAATTACTTTCTCCCTATTATAAATTAATCAATTAGTTCTAGGTAGTAAAGAAGGTATTAAAGTTTGTGCATTTATTTTATATAGGTGACATTGCTGAGTCTTCATAATAGATCTAATAGGATTTCAGTTGTTTTGGTTGTGGTTGTCTTCCAGGTAGAATATCTTGTTCATACACTGTGTTGCACACAGCCCTCAACAGGGCTGCAACCATCCTTCCCATTCCTGGGGCTTCTTCTATTATGTGACTTTGGTATATCTCCTATCAAGAAGGTGGATCTATGCCTCCTTCACATTAACCTGCAGGCTTGGGACTCCCTTATAACTGGAAAATATAGCAGAAGTGAGGCAGAGTGATCTCTGAGGTCAGTCATAAAGGGTGGCACAACTGAATTTTGTTCTCCAGAGTCGTAGGTCAAAACGGGTGAGCAATCTTGGCTGCTCTGAAGCCACCATGCTGTGACCTTACAGGTCAGACCTGAGACTACACCGAGAGAGGTGCCATGTCAGTCCCAGTTTTAACACTCAGTTCCCAGGGGATGGTTTGGGGACTATTTCCTGTACAGCAATAGAAAGCAGATCACCCTATTGTAGGAAATAATGATAAGTTTGCTTCTTTCCTAATATCTTATTTTAAATTTCTATATCTCTGTATCCTACTTTATTTGCTAGAATATTTGGAATAGCGTTAAATGATAACAGTGATAGTAGCCCTCTTTTCTTTGTCCTGCTTTTATGCTAATGCCAAAAATATTGCACCAGTAAGCATGATGTTGACTGTAGACCAAATTTTAATAGCTGGTGAAACTTCTGAACCAGCACCTGGGAAACTAAACATGGCTCAAGGTCAACTGTAAAGGTCCATCTTCTGAGGTGTAAGCAGGCCAGTGTGGCATGCAGCACCATTGGCAGGCAACGGGTGGTGGTCAGCTGCTCATGTGTCTTAGGTACTGCATCATGAATGGAATTTCACATGTTGTTGATATCAACCAGGCCACCTATAAATGAAAATGCATAGGAGGTGCAGTAAGTCAGAGCAGAGTTCTGGGATCAGAGCCCATGTCTAGTATCCGAGATCAGGACTTTGACTGGATTAATGAAAAATGTGTTTAATAAAACCAAAAAAAAAAAAAAAAATCCCACAAATGTTAGTTTTTGGAATAATTTTGCCGTTTATCGTTATTTTTTAGAAACTCAATTTGCATAGGATGTGCTAAATTATGTTCAATTTGTTAATTTAGAGGAAAAAATTATTGCTTAGTTCTTACTCCTCGAAATGTAGTTAGAATGATTTAAAAAAAAAATAAACCACTATCTGAGAAACCAGCCTTGAATATCTGAGCCCATAATGTTAAAGCAAATGCCACTGGGTCATTAAACATGGCCATAGGGAACTAAATTAACTTCTCCTTGATGAGAAATCTGACTTGTGATTTCCTCAGAAGAAAAGTTAATTAGCACCATCTTATTATACTATGTTCTGATTTAAAGGAATTCACTGGTGTCAATGTATGTATCCAACTATATCTAATTATTCATTTATTTTTATAACTCATCCTGTAACAAAATGCAGATTATTGATTTTCAAATATAAATGCAAGTAACAAGGTAAACTTTAATAAATGAAATAAAACTGGGGTAGAAAAAAGAAAACTAAAGTCATAATACATAATGAAGAATAATGAATTCATATAGCAGTGAGGGGTTATATGAGTTTGTTCTGAAATTTCTACAAGCAATAGTTTATTTTGAACAATGTTGTATTAAAAATTTTTGAAATATGATCAATATTGGAATTATTGTTTTTGCACAAAGTACTGATATTAGTTACATCCTGAGATTTGCAGACAGATCAGAATGAACAGGACAGGAGACTGTATGGTGGTCTGTACTGACAACTTGAGAAATATTGTCTAGTGACCCACAGGAGATTCATAGTTTTCCTCAGTCTAGTTATGGAGAAATGATAAAGTTAATTCATGTGAATGGAGATTTCTTTTTAGAAATAAAAAGCTATATGCACACAGAAGAGGATATTATTAGTTACATATTGATGAAGAACAAAATCTTTAAATGGTGCGTTATTTCTGCCAGTTACATGGTCCATCAGGCCATGATCGTCTGTAACCGAATTGTCGATTTCATTGAAAATGAAAATCAAACTGGTAAATTATAACATGAAGGCTGAGTAATAAAGATAGATCATGTGGTTCATGTCTCTGTACTAAACAGTGACATGTTAATTTTAACTCTACCACTCATATACATAGCAACTTCTACTGAGTATGTGGATAAGGAGATAGGAGACATGACCAAATCATCAATTAAAAAAAATATTGATTGACCAAATGACACAAACTATGTTCAAGGGTTAGTTAGTTAATTTCACTAGTTTTCTAATTTATCAAGTATTTATATAACAATGATCCTAGGATCACCTCTTTAATTTGTTATGTTGATATACTGATAATTAATTCTTCATATATCTCTTCTTTGCAATGCATTTCTTTTAAATATTGTTTTTATTTGATTTCCTCATTTGAGATATATTGTTGCACTTTGCATTTTAAATTATTTCTGAAGTAAGTAAATTTTAAATCCCTCCTGAAAATAATTACATAGATTAGAAATAGTTTACTGGTTTTCTTTTTTTTTGTTTTTTGGGACAGAGTTTTGCTCTTGTTGCCCACACTGGAGTGCAATGGTGCGATATTGGCTCACCACAATCTCTGCCTCCCAAGTTTAAGCGATTCTCCTGCCTCAGCCTCCTGAGTAACTGGGATTGCAGGCATGCACCACCATGCCTGGCAAATTTTGTATTATTTAGTAGAGATGGAGTTTCTCCATGTTGGTCAGGCTGGTCTCAAACTCCTGAACTTAGGTGATCTGCCCACCTCAGCCTCCCAAAGTGTTGGGATTACAGGAGTGAGCCACTTTGCCCGGCCAATTTACTGTTATGTATTTTACATGCAATTAGGAGCTATTAAAGTTATTTAAATGAAAATGCATAGATAATTTGGATATCTTATATAACCGCCCTAATATCTTATAAATTATGTTCCTCTTTATTCAGAAACTGGGAATACCATTTAAGTTTAGAATTCCAAAGAATCAAGAAAACTACTTAATTGCTAAAAATACAATTACTTTTTTTCTCTCTGTCATCCTTAACATTGAAAAAGCCCTCTTTGCTAATCAACTGGTTTAAGGTAAAAAGTAAAGGAGTGGGAACAGAGAACACAGAATTAACACATTTTATTAGGCAAAGTGGCCTCATTCTTTGTTTCCTTGTGGTTCTTCCTAAGCAATGTGGTTAAAATTTTTCTAATGTTTGGGCAGCATTCATTGAATTGGTGGGTGGTTCCCGGTTTACATCTTAAAGTGTCTCAGGAAGGGACTGGCTATTGTCCTCTCTCATCTAGACTACATCTTCCTGTCTTTGAAGGAAACTTTGTTTTCACTTGGTAATTAAAAGTGTAATCTCCGTAATCAGAGTCCAATGCTTAATTCCAGATTTCTCTTTATTTTTAAAACTCTCTTTCTATTTCTTTCTTTCTTCTTCTTTCTGTCTTTTTCTTTTTCTTTTCTTTCTTTCTTTCTTTCTTTCTTTCTTTCTTTCTTTCTTTCTTTCTTTCTTTCTTTTTTTTTTTTTTTCTTTTTTTGCTAGAAATCTGCTTAGGTCTTCACATTCACATAGTATCCTGGCTTTTCTCTTTATATTCCATAAATTCAAAGTAAGTTTATAAAATATAAAATCAGTACCCATTCCTTAGTGACATGCCTCCAAAGAATAATGCATGCAAAGTAAAAAACAGTAACTTTACAGTGAAATAAAACTGGAAGACATGACATTAGCCAGCGGACACAGTTCGTATCACCAGTGACAAAATATGTGAATGTGATATGACAAGAAGAGCACTCAGCTTCTGTGATTGTCTTTCCCCAAATCCATAGCCTCAGTCTAATAATGGTAAAATATTAGATGAATCTGAAAGGACACAAAGACACAAAAATGCGTACCCGCTCCCCCACTACACCCTATTGCTAAACCCTTTGTTCTGCTCTCTAATCTCTGCACGTACCAGAGATTTCATAAGTTCTGTAAGTACCTGTTTTTCTTTCTGAGGCCGGGTCACAAGATGTGTTTAAGTAAGATACGCTCATGCTGCCATAAACCGGTTGTGCAACCTGACGCAATATAATTAACTGCCTTTGTGTAAAACTGCTCTCCCGCCTCAAGGGTTGAACCGAAATATCAGAAATGGCGGGAACCAATCATAGTTAGCCAAATCGCCTTGTTCAAACACTAGCCAATCATACATCTGATTTGTATAATAATTCTATGCCCACTTTTCTTAGACTATATAACACTGTTCGGAGCTCAGTGGGGGAGCTCTCCTGCCCGTCTCGTTTCGCGAGCAAGGGAGAGTTCCAGGTTCGAACCTGTAATAAAGATCCTTGCTGCTTAGCTTTGACTCTGGACTCTGGTGGTCTTCTTCAGGGAATAAACGGTCTGGGCATAACAAATGGGGGCTCGTCCGGGATTTCCCCAAGCCCACCAGACCCCCGAGTCAATGGATCTTAATCTGTAGGTAAGCCGGCTTTGTCACTGTCTCTATCTTTGTCTCTGTCTCTATCTTTGTCTCTGTCTGTCTCCCTGAAATTTCGTGAAATCCGTAATCTGTAATCTGTATTGGTCTGTTCTGTAAGTGGCACGGTCTTGGTGGACGCGCTAAAAGACAGCCACTCGGGACTGGTGGGAGACGTCCCCCAGTGCCCATCTGGGGGCCTCCATCCTTGGTTGCCCCGTCTGACTCAGGTCGGAAGTCCGACACGCGCTCGCGAAGGCTCATTGTTTCTCACTGTCTGTCCGTTATTGTTAAGTGTTAAGTGTAAGTCCAAAATGAAACATAAAACCTTTTCTTCCCCTTCCAGGACCGGACCTGTCGGATACTCCCCTCTGCTTCACATTCATTTTCGTCCCTCCTTCTCTTTGTAAGAGCAGTCCAAAGATGGGCAACAACCAGAGCATGCCGCTCTCACTCCTTGTTACCAATTTCAAGGATGTGAAGGCTCAGGGGCGTAACTTAAGCATAGAACTAAAGAAGGGAAAGCTAGTTACTTTCTGCCGTTCGGAGTGGCCCTCCTTCGGCGTAGGGTGGCCCTCCGAAGGGACTTTCTGTCTCTCTATTATTACTAAGGTAAAAACTAAGATTTTCCTGCCAGGGCAGTCAGGACATCCTGATCAAATTCCTTATATTTTAGTGTGGCAGGAACTTGTGGAAAACCCACCGCCCTGGGTAATTCCATTCATCCCTGAGCCTGGCAAGGTCCTAGTAACGCGACCTACAAGACAAAGGACTCCCTCTGCTCCCTCAGCCCCTGTGCTGCCAGACAGCCAGGACCCCCTAACGTTAGAACCCACACTTCCCCCACCATATCCGCACCTTATCCCGCAGGACCCAGTCCCCCAGGGTGGTGCTTCCGTAGAAGGAAACCGAGAAGCGGAAGCAGCCAAGAGCGAAAGTAACCCGGGGGGGCCGGCCGGCCAAACGCAAGGCCGCGTACAGCGGGACCAAGCTTCCCGACTCCCTGACTCCACCGTAGCCCTGCCTCTCAGAGAAATAGGATCGCTCGATGATACCAGGCTCTCCCGTCTCATGTATTGGCCTTTTTCCACTAGTGATTTATACAATTGGAAGTCCCAAAATGCTCGGTTCTCTGACAATCCCAAAGATCTAACCTCGTTGTTAGACAGTGTCATGTTTACTCACCAGCCAACCTGGGATGACTGTCAACAGCTCCTCCGAATCCTGTTCACAACGGAGGAGCGGGAAAGAATCCAAGTTGAGGCCAGAAAGCTGGTTCCAGGAGATGACGGCCAGCCAACTGCAAATCCTGACCTCATTAACGCGGCTTTTCCTTTGACCTGGCCCAGATGGGACTACAACAAGGCAGAAGGTAGGGGACGACTGCTCATTTATCGCCAGACTCTAATGGCGGGTCTCCAGGCTGCAGCTCACAAGCCCACCAATTTGGCTAAAGTATATTCTGTGTTACAAGGTAAGACAGAAAGCCCCGCTGTGTATTTAGAGAGATTAGTGGAAGCCTTCAGACAGTTTACCCCTATGGACCCGGAAGCACCAGAAAATCAGGCTGCAGTAGTAATGTCCTTTGTAAACCAGGCAACACCAGATATTAAAAGAAAACTCCAGAAATTAGAAGGTTTAGAGGGAAAGCAGATTCAGGACCTCCTTCAGATGGCCCAGGGAGTTTATAATAATAGGGATACTCCAGAAGAAAAACAGTTCAAGGCAACCAAAGAAATGACCAAAGTCTTAGTAGCAGCTTTCCCCCAGGCAGGGAATGGCCAAAGCAGAAAGCAGAAAAAGCAAGGCTCTAGGCAAGGATTAGAAAAGGATCAGTGTGCTTATTGCAAGGAACGTGGTCACTGGATTAAAGACTGCCCAAAGAAACGGAGACCAGCTAACCCTACCTCCGTACTCGTTACCCAGGACTCTGACTAGGGAGGACGGGGTTCGGACCCCCTCCCCGAACCCAGGGTAACTTTGCAAGTGGAGGGGTCCCCAGTTTGCTTCTTGGTCGATACTGGGGCGGAACGCTCAGTCCTAACCAAACCAATTGGAAAAATGTCTAAGAAAACATCCTGGGTGCACGGGGCCACAGGCATCAAAAAATACCCCTGGACAACCCAGAGGACTGTAGACTTAGGAATGGGAAAAGTCTCCCATTCCTTCCTAGTCATCCCAGAGAGCCCCTGCCCTCTACTAGGGAGGGACTTGCTGACAAAAATGGGGGCCCAAATCCACTTTGAGCCAGAAGGGCCCAAGATAACTGATTCCCAAAACAGGCCAATATCTATCCTGACTGTCACCTTAGAAGATGAGTACAGACTCCATCAAGAGCAAAAGCCCCCCGATCAGGAAATTGACTCTTGGCTCCAGCGTTTCCCTGAAGCGTGGGCAGAAACTGGGGGCTTAGGGCTAGCTAAACATCGACCTGCCATATTTGTGGAAGTTAAGCCAGGGACGGACGGACCCGGTTCGGGTTCAGCAATATCCTATGCCCCTGGAGGCAAGAGAAGGAATTACTCCCCATATCCGCCGACTCCTAGACCAGGGAGTCCTACGGGCTTGCCACTCATCCTGGATTACTCCACTGTTACCTGTTCGTAAACCCAACAGTACGGACTACAGGCCAGTACAGGATTTAAGAGAAGTTAATAAAAGGGTCATGGACATACATCCCACTGTACCCAATCCATACACCCTTCTGAGTGCCTTACATCCTGAAAAACAGTGGTATACCGTTCTTGATCTAAAAGATGCTTTCTTCAGCCTTCCTCTGGCTCCCAAAAGTCAAGAACTCTTTGTATTTCAATGGACGGATCCTGAGAGGGGCATCAACGGTCAGCTAACATGGACCAGGCTGCCACAAGGGTTCAAGAACTCGCCAACCCTGTTCGATGAAGCCCTTCATGAAGATCTGGGTGAGTACCGGCGGCAACACCCCGAAATAACTCTTTTGCAATATGTTGATGATCTCTTAATAGCGGTCAGGTCCCCGGAAACTTGTGTTCAAGGGACTGAGGACCTCTTGAAGACTCTGGGGGAGCTAGGCTACCGAGCCTCAGCAACAAAGGCTCAGATCTGCAAGTCGGAGGTAACTTATCTGGAGTACCTATTAAAAGGGGGGCAACGCTGGCTAACCAAAGCCCGAAAGGAAACAGTCCTACGCATCCCTAGACCCCAGTCGACACGGCAAGTGAGAGAATTCCTGGGGTCGGCAGGGTTCTGTAGGTTATGGATACCCAGATTTGCTGAGTTAGCCAAGCCCCTATACCAGGCAACAAAGGAACGGCAGCCCTTCAATTGGATGGAAGAGGCTGAGTTGGCCTTTCAACAAATCAAAGCTGCCTTATTATCAGCCCCCGCGCTGGGGCTCCCTGATGTCTCCAAGCCCTTCCACTTATACGTGGATGAAAGTAAGGATGTTGCAAAAGCCGTGTTAACACAGTACCTAGGCCCCTGGCAGAGGCCAGTTGCCTATTTGTCAAAAAAATTAGGTTCAGTGGCTGCTGGCTGGCCACCCTGCCTCCGGATAATCGCGGCGACCGCCCTAATGGTCCGAGACGCTGATAAACTTATCATGGGGCAAGAGTTGCGCGATATAACCCCGCATGCCATTGAAGGCGTCCTCCGGCAGCCGCCGGACCAATGGATGAGTAACGCCCGGCTCACCCACTATCAAGGACTGCTGTTAAACCCCCTCAGAATAACTTTTCTGCCCCCAACCTCTTTAAACCCTGCTTCACTGCTGCCAAATCCAGACTTGGACGCCCCGTCCCATGAGTGCACTGAGATACTGGTTCAGGTGCATGGGGTGCGGGAGGACCTGCAAGATCGTCCGCTCCCCGACACAGAACTCATCTGGTTCACTGATGGCAGCAGCTACGTCCACCAAGGCCAGCGGTATGCAGGAGCGGCTGTAACGTCAGAGACTGAGGTAATCTGGGCGGAACCCTTGCCTCCAGGGACATCGGCCCAAAGAGCCGAACTGATAGCACTCACACAGGCCCTCACCCTAGGGCAAAGAAAAAACTAACAGTATACACGGATAGCCGCTATGCTTTCGCTACTGCGCACATACATGGGGCCATCTACAGAGAGAGGGGACTATTAACAGCTGAAGGCAAAGAAATAAAAAACAAGCAAGAGATCCTAGCTCTATTAACTGCTTTGTGGAAACCAAAGAAATAGGCTATCGTACATTGCCCTGGGCATCAGAAACCAACTACGCCAATTGCTCGAGGCAACTTCTTAGCCGACCAAACCGCAAGGAGCATAGCAAAAGCTCCCAGTCAGCTCCTTGCACTCCAGCTCCCTGATCCTGGCCCGCGAAATTTGCCAAGTTTTCCCGACTATACCGAACAGGATCGCGAATGGATGGACACACTTCCCCTAAAACAGGTTCAAAATGGGTGGTGGACTGATGTAAATGACCAAACCATCCTACCAGAGAAATTAGGACGGCAGGTGTTGGAACATATCCACCAGACAACACACCTGGGTGCCCGGCAAATGATAGACTTAATCAGGCATGCCAAGTTCAGAATCAGGCGCATAGCTGAACTGGCCAGCGATGTCACAACAAATTGCAAAGCCTGCCAACTGAACAACGCTTGCCCCCAAACCCAGACCACCGCAGGAATTAGGTGTAGAGGAACTAGGCCTGGTGTCTATTGGGAAATAGACTTTACTGAGATAAAGCCTGGAAAATATAGGTATCAGTACTTACTTGTCTTTGTAGATACTTTTTCAGGGTGGACAGAAGCGTTCCCAACTAAGAGAGAAACTGCTCAGGTTGTAGCAAAGAAAATTTTGGAAGAAATCCTCCCCAGGTATGGCTTTCCCGTCCAAATAGGGTCAGACAATGGACCAGCCTTCGTTGCTAAGGTAAGTCAGGATTTGGCTTCCATTCTTGGGGCAAATTGGAAATTACATTGTGCTTATAGGCCCCAAAGCTCAGGACAGGTAGAAAGGATGAATCGGACTCTAAAGGAGACCTTAACTAAATTGACTATGGAGACTGGCGCTAATTGGGTAGTACTTCTCCCCTATGCTCTGTTCTGGGCCCGAAATACCCCTTACAGACTGGGCCTCACACCATATGAAATCATGTATGGCAGACCCCCACCCCTGGTCCCCAGTCTAAAAGATGACTTACTCAAACCTGAAACTGAAAATGTCTCTGAGCTCTTGTTCTCCTTACAAGCCTTACAGAGAATTCACCAGGAAATTTGGCCCAGACTACGAGAACTGTACGAAGCAGGACCTCCACTGACGCCCCATCCATTCCAGCCGGGAGACTGGGTCCTAGTCAAGCGCCACCGGCAAGAAACTCTTCAACCCAGGTGGAAAGGACCACTGCAAGTACTCCTGACTACTCCCACCGCTCTCAAGGTAGAAGGCATCGCTTCGTGGATCCACTACACACACGTCAAACCAGTGGACCCAACATCCGACCTTCTCGGGCCGTCTGGAGCACCGGTTACATGGACTGTAGACAAAGCTAAGAACAATCCCTTAAAGCTAACCCTGCGCCGTCATCCCCATAGCCGTAACCATGTCTAGCTTACCTATGCTTTTATGCCTTATGCATCTGACTCTCCTCACTACTGCGCCATCTAATCCCTATGTCTGGGGGTTCTGGCTCTATGAGAACAAAACTCACCTCGGGGAAACCCCCCAAGCGGGTAAACTGCTAGCTAGTGCAGACTGCCCCCCCTCCGGGTGCAATGCTCCAATTTACCTCAATTTCACTAAGTTCCAGATTGCCCAACAGGGGATACCCATGATCTGTTTTGAATATGATCAGACTGAATATAATTGTAAAAATTATTGGTGGCACCAGAATGCAGGCTGCCCATACCACTATTGTAAAATGCACTCAGCCAGGGTATGGGACGAATACCCGAGAAAGTCTAACCTCCTCAGGACTCGCTACCCGACAGGGACTCCCAACATATACACTTGGATAATAACAGATCCAGAGCACTCCCGGTGGACATCGCCCCAACATGGGGCAGTCTACTACGATTCCAGCAGTAGCTGGCCTAGTAGCCACCTGTACCTGTGGCGGAGTCTAGTCCAGATTCAACCCTTAATCCATACACAAATCCACAGACAAGAAACCAAGCTATCACAAGACTTGCAGCCCTTCTCCTGGCTAACCCTATTACAGGAAGGGCTAGCATTCGCCAACCTCACTGGTTTAGGCGACCTGTCCTCTTGCTTTATGTGTGCAACCCTAGGAAGACCACCATTAACCGCTGTTCCCCTATCCTCCCCTCCCACAAACTATACAACAGATTTTAATTCATCAACAGTCACAATACCCGATGTGGCCCTGTACCCTGACCCATACCAAGAGAAATATCCCTACTGTTATTCGGCATTTAGCAACAGCCTCTGCAACCAATCGGCTGCATACCCTAATAGCCCCATATATGCTCCCCCTGGTGTGTTCTTCTGGTGTAATATGACTCTGTTAAAAACTCTGTCCAAAAGCATCTCTGACGGACAGTTGTGTATGCCTGTTACACTAGTTCCCCGACTGACCCTGCTAACCCCGGCAGAGTTCATAGGCTGGGCAGGGACTGCCCCAACTGAAACTGCGCGACATAAATGAGCAATTTTTCTACCACTAATTGCCGGAATATCCTTAACCACCTCTGTCGTTGCAGCGGGGTTAGCAGGAGGGGCCCTACAACACTCCATGATAGAAAACGACAAGCTGTTACAACAATTCTTTGTTGCTATGGAAGACTCTGCCTATTCCCTAGCTTCCCTTCAGCGGCAGCTCACCTCCCTAGCACAGGTCACTCTTCAAAACCGCAGAGCCTTAGACTTACTCACGGCTGAGAAAGGAGGTACCTGTATGTTCCTCAAAGAAGAATGCTGTTTCTATATAAATGAGTCAGGGTTAGTTGAGGAAAGAGTCCAACGTCTACATAAACTAAGCTTAGAAATGAAAAAGCAACAATTCACTACAGCAGCTAACAATTGGTGGAACTCTTCAATGTTTTCCCTTCTGGCACCCCTTTTTGGCCCCCTAATGTCTTTACTGCTTCTATTCACTATAGGCCCCTGTGTGGTAAATAAAATTTTACAATTTGTCAGAGAAAGATTTGATACCATCCAACTAATGGTCCTCCGTAGCCATCACCAGCCTCTCCTGCACCCAGAAGGTGAGACTACATTGTAAGACTCTGGAAATCCAAGATTGGACGTCCAGTTACTTATGAGAGGGGGAAATGAAAGGACACAAAGACACAAAAATGCATACCCGCTCCCCCGCTACACCCTATTGCTAAACCCTTTGTTCTGCTCCCTAATCTCTGCACGTACCAGAGATTTCATAAGTTCTGTATAACCTGTTTTTCTTTCTGAGGCCGGGTCACAAGACGTGTTTAAGTAAGATACGCTCATGCTGCCATAAACCGGTTGTGCAACCTGACGCAATATAATTAACTGCCTTTGTGTAAAACTGCTCTCCCGCCTCAAGGGTTGAACCGAAATATCAGAAATGGCAGGAACCAATCATAGTTAGCCAAATCGCCTTGTTCAAACACTAGCCAATCATACATCTGATTTGTATAATAATTCTATGCCCACTTTTCTTAGACTATATAACACTGTTCAGAGCTCAGTGGGGGAGCTCTCCTGCCCATCTCGTTTCGCGAGTGAGTGAGAGTTCCAGGTTCGAACCTGTAATAAAGATCCTTGCTGCTTAGCTTTGACTCTGGACTCTGGTGGTCTTCTTCGGGGAATAAACGGTCTGGGCATAACAAATCCATACCGAAGGACATTCTACAAAATATCTGACCAATATTCTTCAAAAGTATCATGACAATAAAAGAGCAGGAAAGACAGAACTGTAACAGACCAGGGAAGGGTATTAGCTGAACTAAATATGTCACTCCAAAACTCATATGCTGAAATCCTCAATCGCAATGTGATGGCATTAGGAGGTGAGGCCTTCAGGAGCAAGGTGGTCATGAGAGTGGTCATGGGACTTGTGCATTTATAAAGAAGAGACAGGACCAGATCCTTCACTGTCCACCATAGGAAGATACAATGTGAGAAGACAGCTATCTGCAAACCAGAAACTGTCCTCATCAGATGCCACATATTCCAGGGCCTTGAGCTTGAACTTCCCAACCCTGAGAGCTCAGACAAATAACTGTTTTTTAAGACACTCAGTCTCTGGTACTTTTCTTATGAAAGCCTGATTGGCAAAGACAGAACCTAATGAAAGATAACAAGGGAATACAATGCTTCATCCTGGAGTGCATCAAAGGACATTAGTGAAAAGGACATTAGTGGAAAAAGTGAAATGTGAATAAAGGCACCAGTATTGCATTAGTATTGTGCCAATGTGGATTTCTCAGTTTGATAAATATTCCTGGGTTATGTAAGATGTTAACATAAGGGGAAGCTGGGTGACATGTTTACAGAAACTCTGTACTACGTTTACAACTCTTCTGAAAAAACAAAATTATTTCAAAGAAAAAGCCTGAGATTTCTAGAACTGAGTTTTCATTTTTTCTTTCGAAAAAAATGGCATGCCACTGGATGCCTCATGGGTACTGAAAAGTAAGAATGGTCCTAAACAAAACTCCTTTCTTTTCTCCATTATTAGATGCTGCATAGATATGCTCCTATTTCTCAAACTCATCCATCCTATGGTTATGCAAATCTATTTTTCTAGTTTTAATTCTGTTGCTTTTCTGACTCTTTTGTGGGGTGCCTTTCCTTTTTTCTTTGTTTTTGTTTTTGGGCTTTTGAGATATAGTCTTGTTCTGTAGCCCCGGTTGGAGTGCAGTAGTGTCATCTCAGCTCACTGCAGCCTGGATCTCCTGGGCTCAAGTCCTCAGCTTCCCACCTCAGCTTCTCGAGTAGCTGGGACCACAGGTGCATGCAACCATGCCCAGCTAATTTTTTCATTTTTGTACAGACAGGGTTTGACCAGACTGGTCTCAAACTTCTGAGCTCAAGCAGTCCTCCTGCCTCAGGCTCCCCAAGTGCTGGGATAATAGATTGTGCCCCCATGCCGGCCCCTTTTCCTTCTTTCAAACATTAAATGCCAGTTGCCTTCAGGGTTCTATATTAAGCTGTTTCTTCACTGTATGTACAATTCCTGGGTGAACTTGCCCTCACCAATAAAATGAACCCCAAATTCATTATGATGAATCTCAGTTGTCTCTATGCAACCCATGATTACGTGTTGAGTACATCCAGTGGACTACTGTGCATTTACATTGGGACACTTTAGGTACATTAATTCAATACAACCAAGAGAACTCACAAATCTTTCCCTGAAAAGATTCCTAAATCTGTGATTTCCGACCCACAATGACATTTCCTGAGTGACATTCCAGCAGCTCCACAGAGAAATCAGAAGAAGACTGCATGGTGCTCTTCTCACTAAATCTCAAGACAATACTCCACAGTTTACAGATTCTAACCTCACCCCTTACAATAATTATTACTTTTATTTTATGTTACTATTTTATTTTATTATTTTATTTTATTTTATTGAGACGGAGTTTTGCTCTTGTTGCCCAGTCTGGAGTGCAATGGCGTGATCACAGCTCACAGCAACCTCTGCCTCCTGGGTTCAAGCATTTCTCCTGCCTCAGCCTCCCAAGTAGCTGGGATTACAGGTCCGCCACCATGCCTGACTAATTTTGTGTTTTTAGTAGAAACAGGGATTTTCCATGTTGGTCAGGCTGGTCTGGAACTCATGACCTCAGGTGATCCGCCTTCCTCGGCCTCCCAAAGTGCTGGACGTGAGCCACCATGCCCAGTCAATTATTACTTTTAATAGAATACTTCTTGGAGTAGTTTTCATTTCATAACAACATTGAGAAGAAGGCACAGAGATTTCTCATGTACCACCTGCAACCACACATGCAATCTCTTTCATTATCAACTTACCCACCAGAGTGGTACATTTGTTACAATTGATCAACCTACATTAACACATCATTCAAACCCAAAGTCTACAATTTAGATAAGGGTCACTCTTGATGTTGTGCATTCTGTGAGTTTTGGACAAACGTATAATGACATGTATTTACCATTATAGCATCACAGACTTCCCTCCCTCATCCCTGACTTCTGGAACTACTGAACTTGTTGTTGTCTCTGTATTTTTGCATTTCCCAAAGTGTCATATATTTGGAATCATACAGTATGTAGCATTTTCAGATTGACTTCCCTCAATTAGTAATATAGAGTTAAGTTTTCTCCACGTATTTTCATTACTCAATAGCTCATTTTTTACTGTTGAATACTATTCTATTTTCTGAATGTACCACCAAGGTTTAATTCATTCATCTACTAAAGGATATCTTGGTTGCTTCTAAGTTTTGAAACTTATGGGTAAAGCTACTATAAAAATCTATGTGGAGGTTTTGATGTGGACATAAATATTTAACTTATATGGGTAAATACCAGTGAATATGATGGTTGGAATGTGGTGTAAGAGTGTGTTTAGTTTCGTAAGAAGCAACCAAATGTCTTCCAAGGTAGTAGCACCATTTTGCCTTCCCATCAGCAATGACTGGGAGTTCTTGTGCCACATCCTTGCCAGCATTTGCTGTTTCCAGTGTTCTGAATACTGGTAATTCTAATAGGTATGAAGTACTTTTCTTTCATTTTATTTTGCATTCTCCTGATAACATATGACATGGAGCATCTTTTTAGGTGTGTATTTGTCATCCATATAACCTCTTTGGTGAGGAGTCTGTTGAGGACTTTCACCCAATTTTTAATAGAGTTGTTTTTCTTATTATTTAGTTTTAAGTGCTCTTTGCATATTTTGCATAATAGTCCTTTATCAGATATGTAATTTACAAATATTTTCTTCCAGGCTGGGGCTTCTCTTTTTATTTTCTTAAAAATGGTTTTCTACAGAGCATATATGTGTGTATATATATATATTTAAAATAAAGTTCAGTTTATTAATTATTTGTTTCATAGATTGTACCTTTGGTGTTATATCTAAAAAGTGCCAAATCCTAGGTAATCTACTCCTATGTTATATTTTAGGAGTTTTATAACTTTGTGTTCTACATGTAGGTCTATGATTCAATTTGAGTTAATTTTTGTGAAGGGTATAAGACCTGTGTCTAGATTCCCTTTTTTTGCATATGAATGTTCACTTCTTCCAGCATCATTTGTTGAAAAGTCTATTTTTTCTTCATTTTATTGCCTTTTCTTTTTTGTCAAAGATCAACTGACTGTATTGATGTGGATCTATTTCTGGTATATCTAGACCATTCCATTGATCTATTTGTCTATTCTTTTGCCAATATTATACTGTCTTGATTACCAGCACTGTAAAGTAAATTTTGAAGTCCAATAGTGTCAGTCCTCTAACTTCACTCTCCTTTAATATCGTGTTGGCTATGCTGGGTCTTTTCTCTCTTTTTGTATACTTTAGTGTCAGTGTGTGGACACCCACAAATTAACTTGTTTGGATTTTTATTATGATTGCATTGACTCTATATGTTAAGTTGGGAAGAACAGACAGCTTGACAATAATGAGTTTTCTTATCCAAAATAAAGGAATATCTCTTCATTTATTTCGTTCTGTTATTTCTTTCATAAGAATTTTGTAGTTCTCCTTAAATATCTCTTGTGCATATTTTGTCATATACAAGTGCTTCTTTTTTGGGGCAAGTGCTAATATAAATGGCATTGAATTGTTCAATCTAAATTCTACTTGTTCATGCAGGTATGCCTTGCAGTAATGGCTTATTAATTACAAGAATTTAGATCTTGATTTTTTAGATTTTCTATACGGTGGATTACATCTTCTGTGAATAAGGGCAGTTTTATTTTTTCTTGCAAATCTGTACACTTTTATTCCCCAGTCCCTTTTTTTTCTTTTACATGAGCTGATACTTCCAGCATGATATTGAAAACATTGGTAGCAGGAGATATCCTTGCCTTGTTCCTTATCTTAGAGAAGAAGCTTTGAGTTTCTTATCGTTAAATATGATGTTAGCTGTAGTTTTCTTGTAGATATTATTTATCAAGTTGAGAAAGTTCCCCTCTGTTGATTTCAAACTCTATCCCTAGTTTACTAAGAGTTTTTATCATGAGTGGTTGCTAAATTTTATCATGCTTTTTCTTGTAGCTATTGACATGATCATGTAATTTTATTTTTTTTAGTCTATTGATGTGATAGATTATATTAATTGACTTTGTACCCAGCCTTGTCTGAGTACAGGTAAAATAGTTCTTAGCAGATGGACTATTTGTTAATCTGTGTCATAGTGAAGAACATTATATTATATAGAGAAATATGAGTCAAAAATATTTGGGACTACTGACTAAGAAGAGTGTGTATTGACTTAGAAAATTACGAATAAATAGATAATTATGCCCAACTCAGATTGGGAGTCATACATTTGAAGTGGCCAAAAGCCTGAATGGTTATTTCAGTTTTTCCATAAATATTTAGCTATGAAAGTGTTTAGGTTTTTAAGATATATGTGAAAAAAATCATCAAAGTGGTAAAAGCAAGAGAATAGTTAGAATATAAGATTACGCAATCTCAACTTGCGCGGAAGAGAAGGAGAAAATCACAGGGGCAATGGAGTGAGTATCTTCATGAAGTCCTGAGACATGTTGAAGCAGGATTGCAGCATTTTGAACAAAGAAGAATTGGAGGACTGAAATACTTAGCAATTTAACATCTTAAAGGTGGAGCAGACTTGAAATAACAAGACCCACAAAGTGGCTCTGAGAATAGGTTTAGAAAGTGGAATTTAAGGATTGCGAAATGCCGGAGATGTTGGATATTTAAGCCAACAAGCTTGTTCAGGAATAAAAGTGGAAAGTAAGATTGGATCTGAGAAAATGACCAAGAGAAAAAGTTTGTATGAAAAATAAAAAACAATGAATAAGACAAGGTGATATTTCTGCATGAGCTTGTCTGATTGATCCTCAATTTTGTCAGGAACCACTCAGTAGAGGACAGCACCATTTCCTACCAGGTGGTACATGGAGGGTTAGAGAAAGCAGTGTTGTTTCAAGCAAGGTGTCAAAATGTTTCGGCTTAAGTGAGGAGATAAGTCTCAAATTTGCTGAAGAGGTGAAAGTTCAGGGAAATTTGTTGAGAGTAAAATAACCATTCCATTGGACACATTAGAGATTGGGAGTAAAGTTTACAACTGGGAAATGAGAAAGAGAATGCATTCAGATCAGATGATAAAATGACTAGTCCTTGGAAAGCATATCATTTGGACAGTGCCCAAGGGTCACAGTCGTAAGAGGCATGAGCTAAAAAAAAAAAAAAAAAAAAAAAAAAAAAAAAATCACACTTAGGTAAATTTCATACTTTTTTCTAGGCTCTGTGGGTTACCTCTACTTCTTCCTGAAATGCTAATCCCTAGGAATCATGCAAATGCTTTTCCTGACCTGTATCAGGGGCCCAGATAGCTTTAGTATCCTAGTGGGTTCCAGAGGAAAGTCTCTGATGCTTCTGGGTGGTATTGTGGGCTGGAAGAGCTAGGTAAACTTTCGACACTAGCCAAGAAATGATTTGGCAGTGGTGAAGTAGGGCCAAGAATATTTTTAAGCCCAGAGATATATTGAGAAGAGAACTGCTTCTCCCACCTCGTCAGTTTCTTGCTCCCCTCTTCATCTGCAAAAAGCACTGGTTTCTGTGCCCTATGAACAATGCCTTCCATTTGCAGTTACTGAACATGATTTGATTGAATGTTCTTATGCTGATTTCTTCCACGCTGCTGCCTCTAAATTTCTTCACAACATTATTTCATGACTTGCACCCAGCCAACAACCTTTAAGAGAGTGAATCCTTCCTCTGTGCTGTATTTCTACCTTGTACAAGGTTTTAGGCGCCATTCCCACATTGTCCTGTGCTTATTTCTGGTATGACTCTAGAACGTAAGCAGGGGTGATAGTGTAACAGAGGGTGTGAAGATTGGTGGGAACTCACACCATTGTGAGTAAAGCTTTGCACATATTTTCAATCTACATGTTTGCCATTATCCCCCCAAAATTATAGAGCAGTGCACAGAATTATTACCTATACATGAAAGAAATGTCTCATCAAAACCTATAAAAAGAATTTTATATTTTTCTCTTTCTCACACGTTGTAGATCATTACCCATTTAATGATAATTATTCTTGCATTATAACATGAAGCCATCTGTTCCATTTCTATAGAGATCACTAAAAATACCACAATAATAATAAAAGTCAAACACATTTTCGTAATTCTGAGCTACAGCAAATTTCAATTTATATATGTGTGTGTATGTGATTTTGTAACGCTGTTAAGGATAAAAAAATTATTGTCTTCTACATCATGTGATTCTGAGTCCCTTTTTAATGAAAAAGAGCCCGCTTACCAAGAAAATAGCCAGAAGAAGCATTTGACCAATTGCCCAAGGATTTAAAACTGCTTTTAAAATGGTGTGAACGTAAGTGTTTGGTGGCAAAGATCATTAGCGCCTGAACTGTGAAGAGTCTCGATGTGAGACCGAAGAACAGATACGTGAGTGGAATGTCTCCCTAGAGACAGGCACTGATTGCTGCAAGTGACAAAACAATCTACTACTGTAGCTTATAGACTGCTCTGTACAATAATTAGGATTGAATTCCATGAAACAAAATTCCCATGAATTGTAAATATGCAAGGGAGCTAGGGGCAATGTGAATACAGTGATGAGAGTCATTCGGTGCAGGTCGGATGCCAAATATAATTCTTAGTGAGGTCACTGCAAACAAAGTGACAGACTCTGTGTATTTAGGGCTATAGTTTAGAGAATTACTTACAAAATGTCTTTCTTTCTGATTAACCTGGCTCAAAATACCATTCTAGAATCTAATTCTAAATAGATGTCACTTGCTTGTGGAGTAAGAATTAATTGAACAAAGCAAACATTGTATAACATTTTAAATCCTGTGCATAATGAAATGAAATACAATTTTGCTAACTGCTTTTTATACATAAACAGATCGTTCTTCTACTTTTGTGTCTGAGTTCATAAGTAAAGAACCAGAGGAACAGCAGATTAAACATTTACAATTTTGTCATATTGTGAAGCTGAATAATTCCTCTCCTCGAAATTTCCTCATCACCTCCTGCTTGGTTTTCTGGGGACAGGAGTGGGAGAGGACTGGAAGGATATTCTCCTTCCGCTATTTTTATGATTATACAGGGTACATTGATGCAATGAGAACACGGCCAAGACATTAGAATATTACATAAAGTTTAAATTTCAATTTTTTTATAAATGAAAAACTAAATACTAAAAAGTAAATAAAAATCAGTTGATCAAACAGTGCAGTTTTGGGAGACCATAGATCTTTAATAAATCACCTATTTTAAATTATTTTCATGTGAGATAGTCATACATAATATATAATTATAGCTCAGTAAAATTTTAGATATAGTTATATCTGTTGGTCTTCTCCCAACCATTTGCTCTATCTTTTGTGTATTCAAGTATTTTTGGTGAGCCCAATGGTTAGAGAATAATCAAAACACAACTTTGCTACACATGCTAGTAACCCAATCAATAAAACACACACCAGAAGCATGAGCTCTACAACTTTTCAGTTTATAATTCTTCCAAGGTAGCTATATAAGGGAGAAAATGTGGATTTAAAGACAACTAATTTGTGGATAGCTTTTGACTACAGAGTGAGAAAGGTCTGTGGAACACAGGCAGCACCTGCAATCCACTGTCTCATCTCCCATCTTTGTCCATTGTACCAACTTCTCCCACACTCTTCATCTGACCTTCCTCAAGGAGATGCTGACTCTATTGGATGTTGTCCACTACTGATTACCATTCACTTTATGTTATGATTACACATTATATGGTCAATGATAAGAGAAGTAGGACATGTGTCCACGGCAACTTGAACTGTTGTCAGAATTTCATCCTTGAGGGCATTCAACTCCATTTGGTTGAGTGTCACCTGTGATCTTGGCTATATGTACACTTACAGCTACAGAAATGCTAATATAATGCAGCACTCCGCTTTTCACCTGGTTTCTTGCGGATAACATTGCACGTCCTCCTGAACCATTTGAGTTGTATTTCCACCTGCAGAATAGACACAACATGTCCAATCACATGTAGCTATTACTTAAATTTTTCCTGATACTTCCGTCTGAAGTGAACTAAGTTTTTCTTCCAATCAGTACTTCCATATATGGAAGTCCAAATAGAGATAGTTTACCCATACTATGTCATTTATTTCACATAAAATACATTTTTATAGGAATAACTGTTATATAAAGGCTATTATTTTAGAATCTTTATAATATTCCATTATTTTAGTCAAAAATTTAGATATAACTGTATCTGCTGATCTCCTCCCAACAATTTGCTTTTATTTTACATTATTTTGGAACAGCCTAATCAGATGATTGATCAACAAATATTTAGTATATTTTCATTTCTTCCGTATTATTAAAGTGGTACAATGAACATCTTTATGTACACCAACTTTTGATTGCCTTCTAGATCATTTTATTTAAAAAATAATTACAGAAATGGGATTAATTGACTAGAGTATATAAACATTTTTAATGATCCTGATAAATACTGCCAAATTACTTTCTTCAAAGCTTGTAGCAAATTAAGCTTCCATGAGCATTATGTACCTGGGCCTTTTCAGACATTTTAGCATTTACAAATAAAGCAAACCACAAATTAATGAGTTTCACTGATAACAATATTTTTTATTTTTGTATTATTGGATTTCTATAGAGAAAAAACATAATGTTTATATGCATTTGATTTCTTTTGTAACATATCCATTAATGTCATTTATTGCCCTTTTTATCAGTGTATCCAAATTCTTTGAATCATAAAAACTCATTATATATTAATAATATTTCTGCCAAACTGCCTTTGCAAATTTGTCCTGTCATTTGTGTTTATGGTTCATATTAAATATCTTATTTTGAATATTTAAAAATTGCAGAAAAGCTGCTAGAATAGTAGAAGCTCTTTACCCAGATTCAACAAATTTTACTATTTTGACATAATTGCTTTTCCATCCTCTCTAAACAGATACAGATGAGGGGTAAGCAGATAGGAAATATATATATACCGTATTACATAGTAAAATATACATACAGAGCTCCTTTTACTCTTAATGAGCTTGTATATATCATGCATTTTGTCCCTTAATATGTCCGTGTGTGCTTTCCAAATACCACCGAACAGTTACCAAATTCAAGCAACTTAACATGACATAATCCTTTCACCTAATCTACAGTCCATATTGCAGTTTCCTGAAGTTGTTCTAGTAATATCTTTTGCATTTTTTTTTCGTCCCATAGAGGATGCAGTTCAGGATTTTGTAGTGCATTTAGTTTTCCACTTTTTGGGGACACTTTAAACTGATATAGTTTTTTTAGCCTTTCTTTGTTCCTCATAATATTGATATTTATTTATTTTGTAGCGTGTCTTTCAATTTAGGTTTGTCTGAGGTTTTTCTTTTGGTTAGATGCAGGTTATGCAGCCCATTGGTATATTAAAAAAGCGATAGTATGTTTTCATCATGTTCAGAGGTTCGTGATATTATTTGGCATTTTCTGGTGATATTACATTTGATGATCTGGTCAAGGTTTTGTGTTGTATTTTGTTCTTGTTTTGGACTTCTATTTACTATTTTATCTATTAAAAATAACATGCAATCTGTACTGACACACTTTCAGACTACCCAAATTTCTAACTTTCAGTCAAATCAAACAACTCCCTTGCCTCCAATTTAGCATCTACTGATGATTCTTAAATAAGTTCATCTTTAGTATGATGGGTGCAATATGGGAATTTTCCAACTCCAGCATACATTTTATCAGCAAATGGTTAAAATTCTGTCATACAAAAGACTCTTCTCTTCTTCAACATTTATTTATTGATTGTGCTTCTTTATTTATTATTTATTTTTTGATGCTGTTATCTATTCACTGTAAATATAAACTCATGAATTTCCATTTTAATCAATGATTTGCAACTCATTAGTTAGTTTTGTAGGTAAGCAATGCATTATGCTTCATGTGTTTCTCTGCAAAAATAATCAGATTAGTGTATGTTTATTTAATGCTTTTCTTTTTTAGATAATACATAATATGTCACATACTACATATTATTTTACAATTTACAAATGTCTTGCCAAGCTTCCCATATGCATCCTGGACATCTTCGATGTCTTTATGGAGTACTTCATCGTATGCGCATATCACAGTCTCCTATGTTTGAGCCTTGAGGCAGTTATCAATATTTCGAAATCACAAATAAACTTACGCATATGCATTTTCATACTTTTGAAGGTGTATATTCAGGGTAAATTCCTAGAAGTAGAACTGGTGGGTCACAGGTAAATGCATGTGTAACTATGCTTATATTGCCAAGTTTAGTTCCCCAGGGACTTTATCAACTTGCATCCTTAGCAATAATACATGAGTTCAAAATAGGATTTCCCCAAAGCCTTGCCACAAAAGTGTATTGTTAAACTTTTACATTTTCACTACTTCCTCTTCAAATATTTTCTATTTTCTTAGTTATTTTTCTATGATTAATTTTCCATATAACTTTAGAATGAAATAATCCACCTCCAGAAAATCTTACTGGCATGGTTACTGAAATTACATTAGTTTTTCAAATTAATTTATCAATAATTGATATGATGATGATATTGAGACAACCTATTAAAGAACAAGAGATGACTTTCCATTTGTTCACATCCACTTTTGTATATTTTCAGAAATACATTTTAAGTTTTTTAAAGTCAAGTTTATTAAAATTTTCTTTTGCTAAAACTTTCTTGTTAAATTTAGTGCTAATACTTAACCTTGTGCCTGACTTAATGGAAATGGCTTTGGTGATTTCCCATTAAGTAAGATGCTGGCTTTAGGGCAGACACACGCACAGTTGTGCTGACATGCACAGTATGACATATATGCCGTTTTATTTAATATATATATATGTATATAATGCCCACACACTTCTCCATATGTTAAGGAAATGCCTCCATTGCTATATTCGTGAATGTTTTCTTAAGAAAGTTTGTTGAATTTTGTTAAAGATTTTTTCAGCATTTATGGGATAAACATAGTCCCTCCTTAGGTCTAATGATATGGTGAACTATGCAAAGAGAGTTTCTCATATTGAAACTTTTGGACATTACTGTTATATTTCATGATTGGTCATGATGTACTCATAATATTCAATTGAAATTTATTTACATTGTATTTTATTTAGAATTACAATTTTTGCAACAATATTTATGAGAGTTATTCAGCTGAAATTTCCTTTTGAGGGGGTTATCTTTATCAGATATAGATATTAACATTATATTTAATTTTTCAAATGAATTTGACAGTTTATTTTCTATTACCTGAAGCAGTTTATATGGCATTGAAACTATTTGCTTCACCTTTTGGTAGAATACTCACTCTTGTGACACCAACTCAGGCTACTGTCTTTATTATTTTCTCTTTTTTAAATAAAAATTGATGTATTTAAGCTTTCTGTCACTATGGGGATCCATTTTGATAAGTGAGATATTTTTTAAGACATCACTCATTTTAAGTAAAATTTCAAATTAATTTGTACAGAGGTGTGGTGCAATGGTTTAAAAGTTTTTAAATTTAAGTTTTCTATATTGATAGTTATACCCTCCTTTGCATTTACTAATTTTTATACTTGTGTTTTATCCTCTCTTCTTGACTAAACTAAATGATAATTTATTCATTTTGTAATTTTTTAATGAAGATTTTATTTATAATCTTAATATGCTATCTGTCATTATCCACCTAATTGGTTTCTGTTTTTACCTTTACTATTTTCTTTCTTGTGTTTTATTTTGGTTTATTTATATTTGCTCATTTTCTAGCTCCTAAAGAATTTAAATTCATTTATTTTATATTAGTGTATGTTTATTATCATGCATTTTTAAGGCTATGACTTTTTCTCTGGTTACTACTTTAAAGTCATCTAACATGATGTATAGTGTTTTTATCCCTATAATGTTAGAAATACATCCCTGTATGTTAGAAATTCTGTTATTTCTGTTTATATTTACCCTCTATATTAGCTTGTTCTTGCACTGGTATAAAGAAATACTTGAGCAAACTCAAAATAATTTGTAAAGAAAAGAGGTTTGACTGGCTCATGGTTCTGCAGGCTGTACAGGAAGCATGGTGACATCTGCTCGGCTTCTGGGGAGGCCTCAGAAAACTTACCATCATCATGGCTGAAGGTAAAGGGAGAGGAGGCATGTCACACGACCAGAGCAGGAGCAAAAGACAGAGTGAAAGAGGAGGTGCCACATGCTTTTAAACAGCCAGCTCTCACAACAACTCACTATCACAAGAACAGCACCGAGGGTATGGCGCTAAACTGTTCATGAGAAACTCACTCCCATGATTCAGTCACCTCCCAATCAGCCCCACCTCCAACATTGGGGATTACAATTCAACACGAGATTTGGGTGGGGGCACAGATCCAAACGACATCATCCTCTCATCCAAGAGTTTCTTAATAACATTTTAAAATTGATTCCTAGGTGAAAGTAATTTTTAATATCTAAGTTCATTGAATTTTAATCAAAGAATATTGCCTATGAGATTTTAACTTTCTGCAACTTATGTGTTGATATTTCTTAGTGATCTAGCATATGATCTGTTTTGTGACAGTTTCATGCGCACCTGAAAAAAAAGAGGAATTTGTTTTTTCATTCTGTTAACTGATTTCAAAACGTTTACTGCGTCTCAATTTTCTGCCAATGCCTAGTTTAGACTGTAAGGATACAGAAGAAAATAAAATAAGTGAAATTTATTTTCTTATGGCACATATTTTATCAGGAAAATATAGACCATGCACAACAGAAGAGGATTTTAGTAACACAGTAGAAGTTAAGGCAATGGGGAGAGGTGTATACATAAGGTAGTCAGTGAGAGGCTTTGTGTTTATGTAATATTTGAACAGAGACTTGAAGAAGTGAGAGAGCAAACCATGGGGATGTTTGTGAAGAGAGTCCAAGGCATTGGCAAGAGAGTGTGCAAAGTTCTTGAGTGAGGAGTGTTCCCATTTGAGAAACAAGAAAGAGGCTACTGTAGCCGGTGGGCTACAGAGAGACAGTGGTAGGAGAAGAGATTACAGAGGCAGCCAAGAAACGGTATAAACTGTATATGCTGCAACAAAGAACAAAACACACAAAAGCCATTCTGTATCTGTTACATTTGTAGGAGATCAAAATATGCCACCCTGAAATATGCTATTTTGCTGAAGGCAATTGAGATTCAACAAAGGCAAAAATAAGCTTTCCCAGCGCTTCCATTTTCTGCCTAAAAGAAGACACTTCAGAGAAGTGAGGACTTCCATCTATGTTCTCTCAGGGCAAGTTTCACAGCCACGAAGAAGATAGAAAGTCGGCACCATGATGGACCTGCCCCCTAAAATCTTACTTTATTTGTTTTCCCCATGTATTTACTTTTTTACAGTTTGCTTTCCCTAAAAACCTAAATTCCTTTCCCTTTGTCTTGTTACAAGTGACAAGTGGCTCAAACATAACAGAAGTTTATTTTTCTTTCTCCTAAGAGTCCAGACGTAGTCAGGTGTTTCCAATGTCTAGTCAGCTCCTAATGGCAGATTCATCTGAGACCTGTGTTCCTTCCATCTGGTTGCTTCATTATTTCTTAAACTCCTGCTCTCATTTCTTGATCAAAGCAGGGATCACCAAGTCTACATTCCAATGTTTTAGCCTACTGAGAAGGGAGGAAGAGACGATGTAGCGGCAAAGACATTTCTGTTTTAAAGTCCATGACCTGAAATGTCAGTCGCAGTGTACTCCCACACAGCTTGGCTAAATTTAGGGGCAGTTCCTCCTAGCCTCACAGCACACTGGGAAATGCAATCCCAGGTAGGAGGTGCATGGGCCAGGCAGAACCTTCAAGGGTTCTATTACTAAAAAGATCACCTAAAAGTAGGTCCTAGAAAAAAAAAAAAGCACAGTCTGACAGAGGCCAGTTGATTTAGATCTCTGTAGACTCTTGTAAGACATTTATTATTATTATTATTACTATTTTTTTTTTTTTTTTGAGACGGAGTCTCGCTCTGTCGCCCAGGCTGGAGTGCAGTGGCCGGATCTCAGCTCACTGCAAGCTCCGCCTCCCAGGTTCACGCCATTCTCCTGCCTCAGCCTCCTGTGTAGCTGGGACTACAGACGCCCGCCACCTCGCCCGGCTAGTTTTTTGTATATTTTTAGTAGAGATGGGGTTTCACCGTGTTAGCCAGGATGGTCTACGATCTCCTGACCTCGTGATCCGCCCGTCTCGGCCTCCCAAAGTGCTGGGATTACAGGCTTGAGCCACCGCCCCTGGCCCGTAAGAAGTTCATTTTAAACAATGAGTGGGATGCAAAATCTTTATAAGATTTGAGCAAAGGAGTTATAGCATCAGACTTTCGTTTAAGAAAATTACTTTTGCTGATTATCACATCTTCACTATGCTCAAATAACACTCATATATTTGTAATGCTTCCTTTTACATTCGAAGTGTGATTTTTATATAAGTGGTTCTGTTTCAAGAATATCTTTTCTGCTTATCAACCTGGAGCCTCTTATACAGTTTCCACTTTTAATTATTGCAGTTCCATACAGAGGGATTATAATACGCAGGGATGGAAAACACAAAACAGAAATACCTCTACCTTCTATCCTCCTAGGTTCTCCAGCTGAGAACAGGCACAAGGCAGGTTAACAAGACAAAAATAAAGTTTCTTAACATGATGCAACACATAGCACACAGGAGAAACTTCAGTGAACGGTAGTTCAGAGGGGTTGTTAGAACCTGGGACTTAGGGAGCGACTTAGCAAAGAACAATACGTTTATAGAGAAGTGACGAGACAAAGGAAAAGGAGTTTAGGTTTTTAGAGAAAGCAAACTTTGAAAGGTAAATATACGGGGGAAACAAATAGAGTAAGATTTTTGGGGGCAGGTCCATCATGGTACCGACTTTGCATCTTCTTCGTGGCTGTGAAACTTGCCCTGAGAGAGTATGGTTGGAAGCCCTCACTTCGAAGTGTCTGCTTTTCGGCAGAGAAGGGAAGCGCTGGGAAAGCTTATTTTTGCCTTTGTTGAATCTCAATTGCCTTCAGCAAAATAGCATATTTCGGGGTGGCATATTCTGATCTCCTACAAATGTAATAGATACAGAATGGCTTCTGGAGTAGGGTATCTGTGTTTAAATATCAGAAAAGCCCTTTTCTAGTGTGAGACTTTTCTGTGCCTTAATTTCCTTATCTGCTTTGAAGGTCTTTGTGACGAATTGATACATTAATGTGTTACATAGTTAAATAGCTACTGGCACATAATAAACCCTGTAAAACTAGTAGAAGTTAATTTTCCTGTTCTACCGTATTTTAATAATTTCCATTTATTTTTTAACTTAAATTTTAGTATTTTCACATTTTTTTCTTTAAGACTTTCATTTTCTTATTATTTTAAAATTTTAATATGCTTTCTTAAATATTTTATTGTGAAAATTTAGTTTGTAAAATTTTTAGCATTGCCATATTCAGACAAAGATATAATCACTCATCGGACCAAATTTACAGTTCTTTAAAAAATATTTTTAAAATAAAATTTACTAGTTTTAATCATATACTTTTCACATATTCATTGTTAGGTTTTCAACAGAGTTTTTCAACTCTTTTTTATAATTTTTTTTTGTCTGCCTTCCTAAAAGCCACATGTGAAATTGCATTTGAATGTGTTTATGTGAACTGTTTACATTTATATATATTTTCCAAGGACACCTCTATGACTTTTATAGACTTATCAAGACAAACTCCAAATTTATGAATATTTTATTTCAAGTATTTTATATTACACTTTCTCCTGTGAAATCTCACAGTAGGCTGTGTTTTACAATAGAAACGGCTGTGTGTTCTTTCTGATGCTATTGCCTTGAATTCAATTTGGCCTGAAAACAAGTAAATCAACCAAGAAACAAAGCAACCAAAACTCTGATATGACTTTTCTGTGCCTGATAGTTTGCCATGTCAAAGTGCAAAAATTTCACATTAATATATAATCTACATGCTAAATTTTAAAGACAAAACAAGTTTCCTTTCTTATCCCCTCAGTATAGGTGACAGAATGAACCATAAACTGAAAAAGGGCAGCCTTAGTCAATGTGCAGGCCCACAGGGGTGTGTGTGTGTGTGTGTGTGTGTGTGTGTGTGATATTTAATATCAAATATTTCTGAGATGTTGCTTCCATTATCGTTTAGACTTAAACTTTAGTCCCAGGAGTTCTTCAGTTTAGCCCTGTTTGTGAATCTCCGAGACACATATCTTTCTTCATTGCTGTTTTTCAATCTCAGTTGATTGATAGTTACTGATTGCTTCCTAGGGAATAGAAGGCAGCCCCAAGAGATAAATGCACTTATGGCTTAAATTCTTATACCACATCATTATGACCGATGTCTTCTTTGATCGATTGAATGACTAGGCAAATGAAGCGGCAATTGACCTCAACACACTGCAATTTCAATGGTGTGTTGCCCCTCTCAAGACTAATTTTTCTTTAAAATAAAGTGCTTGCTACAACATTTTCATGATTACAAAACATTATTCTAATTATACAAATTATCCTTGTTGTCACAAGCCTCATCCCCATAACTTAGCAACGTGCATCACACAAAAGAAAGGAATTTAATATCTAAAATGCGTACATACTTTTTACCCATTCCTCAGACTTTAGCATAATGTATACTTGATAAGATCGTAGTGAGTATATGATAACTATCTCTTCATACAGCTATGCCATTCCGTACAAATGGAATCATACCTTGCTTCTGGCAAAATTTTTTGAAAGTGTTTTAACTATTTTGGAGGAATCTTTATGCTTCATTCAGACTTCTTACACTTTAGAGCTTTTATTATTTCTGAGAGTGAAGAATTGAGCCCAGTAGAAGGTAAGATTCTGAGGCTCCTTGACCGAACTCTTCCAGCATTTGTTTGTTAGGTCATTTTTATATGATAGTCCTGAAGCTCTCTAAGAGGTGAGTGTGCTGGGCAGGGCATGACAATGTTCTTCTCTTTTGCTTATGTGATGGTGGAACTGTCCCAAGGCAGTTCCTAGGCTGTGGAGTATTCAGAGGCCCAAAGAGGAGAAATGCTCATCCCTACCAGTTGTACACTTTGCATTTCTACTCTAATGCCTTTTCCCATTCTGGCATGAAAGGTTCTTATTAAATGTGCAAAGTGTAGTGCAAGGGGTAAACGATTCAAAATTTGAGAAAGGTTTTTCCTTCTGTGTTGGTTCTCTATGCAATCAAGCAAAAAAGAGTCCCAGGTGCAACCCTGACGCTGCTCCACGATCCCACAGCAGTGTGTCCCCAAATGGGCACAGTTTTCTGAGGGAGGTTTGGTTTGCCTGCTCTGTCAAATCTGAATGCAGAAATTTTGGCAGGAAATTTCAGCGGAGTCCACCTTTTTCTCTCCTTTCAATGATGAGAGGTACATTCTTCTTCCCTCAGAAATTTCATAAGTAAAATACAGAAGCATACAGTCTTGAGAACGGACAGGCCCATATTATATGATAAAGAGTCAGCTCAAACAAGTGCACTTTTAATGGCCTTGGGAAGAAATGGTTTAATTTTTGCCTGCTGATAATGGTTTGGATGTTTACATTTAAAAATTATACAATAGGACAGCTAAGTTTATTGTGTGATCTCTGAACTGAGCCACCTTGTATCAGGAACGTTGCCACATTCTTCATATATAAAAATTAATTTGTAAAATCTCAACATTGTGCATCTGGCTATAATTGCAATGGTATTCTGTGGTTTGTTTCCAAATTTGCCTTACCAAGTAATTGGAAAGAACTTTGGAAGGATACTTAACGATAGTCACTGTCCAATTTGTGCACCAGTCATCTCTTATGTAATTTTATAGGCCATCACCCACAATGTTCCCTTACTAAATCCAAGGAAGTTTACTTCATTTTATCTTTTTCTTAAGTCAGGTTAACTCATTTTATTGCAGAGAGACTGAATCTTCTTTTCTAATGATAAACAAGCTTTAAGATTGTTCAGTTCCCGTCTTTAACTGCTGCTGCTAATGATAGCACATCATATAAAGACTATCTTCAAATCAGTATTGTTCATTAGACACAGAATTTATTCTACTCCACAGCAGAAACTGTCAAATGGGACATACCTTCTATAATTTAATAGCGAATTTGGATCTTGCTGTTATTTAAAAAAGACTTTTCAGTACACTTAAAAAAACCGATGTCTAATTGAGGAAATATTATTTGAAACATTTAACACTACAGGCATTACTATAATGGTAATGCATATTTATTCCATGCTATACATTTTCAGTTAATCCCCTCAGAGTGGATTTCTTGTTTCACAGCATGTATTTCATAGCAAAATTGGAAACTCCTTTGCATTATTCCCATAATATCATTAATAAAAAGGATATGCCAATCATGTTTCTTTAAGGCAAGTGGTTTTAAAATGTTCAGAAACAGCTCCTCACCCAAAGGAAGGACTTCTTTTTTAAACCATCAGGTTTGTTAGAATGTTTCACAGCATTCGTTATTGTTTTTTGTGGCAGAAGAAAATTATATGAAATAAGATACAAGTTATTCTGTAAAACTGTATTTCATACTAAATGTTAGATGTCTTTTTCATATTATGTAATATTATCATGGGAGTTTTGAGACATGAAACAGAGAATGATATAAACAAGAGTGGCACAATTGTTAGACTGGAAAAATCACAGGCATGTGAAGATCACTGGGTAATTTCAAAGAAAAATAATTTTAGTGACAGAATCTCTTATATCACTCAAACTTGCATAATAAATTTAAAAAACAGAAAAGTAAAGACTTTTATACAAATAGGGTCAGTATGAATAATTTTTAAGTCAGTTTGTACCATAAAAATATGATATACCTTTCCACAAGTGCTCTTGAAATATTTTTAAATGTATTCATATGTTAGGCCACACATCAAATGTCAATAGCTCTGGGAGATTACAAAAGGCAGATAATATTATGTGAGAACAATGAAAGTAATAATAGTATAGATAAGAACTGCTAATGCTACCAAAATTTATCTATTACTAAATATATGTCAAGCATTGTGTAAAATTAAATAAGACATGGATCAAGTTTATCAGCCACATATCATAACCTGAATGCTGATCAGAAATGCAAAGTCCATATTTGTCACTGGAATAATAACATATTAAAACAGTTTAAAACGATTTCAATAAATTGGAAATTAACAAAAATGCTTCTAAATAACTTTAAGAAGATTTAAATTCCAACTATAGAATATATAAAATATAATAGCAATAGATATTCATTAGTACTAATGAAACATGAACAAATGTAGTCACATGCAAAACAAAACCCAAATAATTTTATTATTGAAAAAATTAGAAATAAATGAGTGTAATTCAAATGTTAAATTTTAGTAAAATAACTATCATTGACATTTTTCTAAAAATTAAAGACAATTAAAACATAAACAACTTTCTAGAGAATTAGCTCATTAAAATACAATACAAAATCAAAATGTTTATTTTGGAAAAAGAATGATGATGTAGATAATAGGATTGTTTCATTTTGTATTTTTAATAAGCATTGTATATGATAATACTTGTACATGTCAATCATTTTGAAATTATCCATGAAAGTAAATTGTCCTAAATTTTTTAAATGATCAAAATTGTCTGAGAACATTTTTTAAATTTACAAAAAGAAGTGTTACAACTTTTTTAGTATTTTCTGAGCAAATTTTTCAGTTTTTACTGTTACTCCCCTACATACACACACACAAAGAAAATTACACTGTCCCCAAATTACCATCATAGAAGCTCCAGAATCTATAGGCCTAAGTGGCATTACTTTTTTTTTTTTTTTTTTTGAGATGGAGTTTAACTCTGTTGCCCAGACTGGAGTGCAGTGGCGTGATCTTGGCTCACTGCAACCTCCGCCTCCCGGGTTCAAGCAATTCTCCTGTCTCAGCCTCCTGAGTAGCCACCACATCTAGCTAATTTTTGTATTTTTAGTAGAGACGGGGTTTTGCCATGTTGGTCACGCTGGTCTTGAACTCTTGGCCTCAGGTGATTCACCTGTCTCGGCCCCCCAAAGTGTGGGATTACGGGTGTGAGCCACCGTGCCCAGTGGCATTACTTTTAAACTCTTTATATCATATATGTAGCTGAATTTATAAGGACAGTAATGATTATTGAATACAGAAAAAGTCACTTTCTACATCTAGAAAAGTTCTGATACTAAATTTATACAAATGTAGAACAAATACTGGTAGAGATTCATTTTACATGTTACCATAAGTGCAATTTTTTTTAAAGTAGCTATCCTGTTTCAGCATTATATTAAATAAATTAATACACTATTGCCAAGGCAAAGGTTCTTTATCAGTTTATGAAACTATTAAAATAATGGAGAAAAGATTAAAATGAACATATTGATGAATGTTTAAAAACTGCCTGATACAATTTGGTACCTATTCATTGTCTTAAACAAGTAGTCTAAAGAATCAAAGAAAGGAATATTGGTAAATAAATACAATGTCGTGCCAATCAAAATATCAGGTTTATTCACAATGAAACTTGAAAAACTGATTCTAAAATCTATTTTTAAAACAAAAATACATAATAATATTCATACATTACTTATGCTTTTTTTCTAAATTATTGTCTAAGCTCATGTGTGTTTCTTTTTTTTAACAAGAAACTCTTTAAGTATGTAGAAGAAATTCTTGATTTCACGGCCTTGATCTCATTATAAGTCTTCAGATGTAAAATTCCTCTGTTGGTCAGTGTTCTTCAGAGAAACAGAATTAATAGGATACATAGGTAGATATTAATAGATTAGCTAGATAGATAGATAGACAGATAGATTTAAATGGATTTATTATAAGGAATTGGCTCATGCAATTATGGAGGCTGAGAAGTACCACCATCTACCATCTGCAAGTTGGAGAGAGGAAGTGGAGTGGGTCCTGCCTGAGTCTACAGGTCTGAGAACCAGGAACACCAATGGTGTAAGTTCCAGTTCAAGGACTGGAGAAGTCTTATACCTCAGCTCAAATAGTCATGCAGCAAGAGAGAGAATTCTCCCTTCCTCCTGCTTTTTGCTCTATTCGAGCTCTCAACAAATTGCGTGAAGCTCACCCACACTGGGGAGGGCAGTCTGCTTTCTTCAGTTTATGGATTCACATGCTAGTCTCTTCTAGAAACACTTTCACAGACTCAGCCAAAAATCATGTGTAATCAAATATCTGGGCATCCACTGACCCACTCAAGTTGACAAATAAAACTAACCATCACAATTTCCATGTTTTTATTGTTGAGAGTCTCTATAGGCGATAGTAATAATTTAACTTCAAATTGACTGTCTGTTTTTCTTTCAATTACAAATGAATCCTATCTAACCATCTACTTGAAGTTTGGTATTGTTTATAAATTAATGCCCTTCAATCACATTTGGACAGTCAACATGCCTGACAAAATTTATTTATGTCCCTAGATCAATTCCTATTCCTCTCCCACTGTTATTGCCAATTTTATTTTCATATCATAGTTTCTTCATATTTCATCATTTTAATATCTAGAGGGATATGGCAGCTATGTAATAGGTTACTGTCCATGGGATTTGAACATTTAGGCTGCATAGCGATTTTTTAAAAAATAAAAACATACCTGAAGTAGTTTACTTTAGCTACTCTAAATTTCACTTGCTTTACCTAAAAAAATGAACTTAAAACAGTGGATACGGCCGGGCGCGGTGGCTCACGCCTGTAATCCCAGCACTTTGGGAGGCCGAGGCGGGCGGATCACAAGGTCAGGAGATCGAGACCACAGTGAAACCCCGTCTCTACTAAAAATACAAAAAATTAGCCGGGCGCGGTGGTGGGCGCCTGTAGTCCCAGCTACTCAGGAGGCTGAGGCAGGAGAATGGCGTGAACCCGGGAGGCGGAGCTTGCAGTGAGCCGAGATCGCGCCACTGCACTCCAGCCTGGGCGACAGAGTGAGACTCCGTCTCAAAAAAAAAAAAAAAAACAGTGGATACATGCTTTCCACACTAAGCAAACTGCCAGTTAAGCCGGGTGCTTGCTGTCAGGATCAGAAGTTGAGATTACTTTTTAACTATTTAAAATATATTTTGATCTTATAGTTCATAATTTGGTTTATAAATAAGCAGTTAAAATAGTCTACTATAAAAAAAAACACAAAAAACAAAAACTGCTATCAACAACAACCCTTCAGGCCAAAAGTGTAACAAAGTTACCAACCAGCTCCCAGCTACCAGTCTCCACAAAGAGGCCAAAGAACTTTTCCATAGTCCCTCATCAATTCCTTACTTTCAAGTACGTTAATTACTATGTCAGGCATCCTAGGTTTTTGCTCCTTTTTCTCTTATATTTATTTTTCTTTGAGCCATGGGTGAATCTTTGTATTTTAAAAGTAAGATTCTGGTCAAATAAAAATAATGGCTCTATTGGTTTTCTAGGGCCACCGTGACAAAGTAGTAGTTGGTGAACTTGGTGGCTTGACACAGCACATATTTATTCTCTCACAATTTTGAAGACAAGAAGTTGGGAATGAAGGTGGATGCAGGTTCACACTCTCTGAAGGCTTGCTGGAGAATCCTTCCTTCCTCTTCCAATGTCTGGGGACTCCAGGAATTCCTTGGTTTGTGGCAGCATTACTCCAACCTTTGCCTCCATTTTCACACATTCTCCTCTGTGTCTGTGTCCTTTCCTTTTCTTATAAAGACATTTGTAATTGAATTTAGAGTCTATTCAGATTGTGAAGGATGACCTTACTTGGTATCCTTAATTATATCTGCAAAGATCCTTTTTCCAATAAGGTGACAATCACAAATTCTGTGTACACATGTCTGTTGGAAGTCACCATCCAACCCACTACAGTAGCTAAGGAAAAAAAAGAAGTCATTTTCAACATAATAAGTGCCAAGTTTCATATACTTAATAAAGCCACCCAAAGCCACACTCACGTCATATACTGTAGTAGAGATATGGAGGCAGCCAGAGAGAAGGAGGGTATATGTAGTGAAGCAACACTCAATGTTGTTTTCCTTATTTTAAACCAAAGCAAGACTGTGTCAGTTTGGAATTGCATTTGCTTTAAGCAAAATGGCACTAACTTTGGATCTATTTCAACCATATGAGTTTGGTTAGAAAATAGAAAGTGTGCCACGAATTCCAGGAAAATCTAAATCCTTCTACCACATCTTATTGTGCTAGTTCTTTAAATAGTAAGAACTTTTTAAAATTGGAAACAATAAGAAAAGAGACAACCACTATGAATTACTTTTGGATTTTTTAAATGATTTGTCTATCAAATATAAACTTATGCTCTTTATATGTATATGTATATAGATATTCCTTAAATTTACAGTATCACTTGAATTTCACAATTAATCCTGGAACTAAAAGTTTTAAATTTTAAAGGCATACAGTAACACATTGATTATTATACCTCATGTGCAGAGGCACATACAACTTTCTATGAGTTCACTCTGTGTAAAATATATTTGTAATCTGTGTAGATATGTCAGGAGAAAGTTCTTCTTGGTGGGAAATAGGAATTCCTGACTCTAAAATTCAATCCTTAAAAATGGCACTATTATACACAGGGTTTTAAAGCCCCTAAAGGTGAGAGGTGATTGTTGCAATCCCCATTCATACTAATCACCTTTAAGTTCCTCCCTGCTTTATCCCAGAACTCTTCCAAATACTTGGTATAATCAAAATTATGAGGGAGTCATTATTTGGAGTTCCTTCAATATCAGATTAGATATTGGCTTGTTTAATTATTGAGGTCTACTTATCAGTAGAGGCTGCGGTCAAACACAGCCTTTTCCGTAAGGTGGTCCTGCAAATACTCTGCTTTTTCTGCCCACATTCTTCTTTTTCCCAGGCCAAATATACCCCCATCCTTCATTATCCAGGCTGTTTTTTTCATTATCCAGGCTGTTTTTTTCTGAATATATTCCAGGTTGATATTCTCCTTACAGAATACTGTTGAAAACAGAAAAATAAACTCCGGGCTGGAGAATTGCAATTACCTATGTAATTCTAAATTTGAATTGTTTGTTTACACTTTTGCCAACGGCAGTAGCTATTTAGTCCTATTATTCTGCTGATTCATATTTTTCTTACTGCCAATTACTTCTTTTATAATTTCTTTCTGCAAGTTTTATTGTTATGTGGCCTATTGTCTTAACCTGTTCCTGGCTATAGCAAAACATTGTAGACTAGGAAATATGTTAACGTCAGAAAAATATTTCTCAAAGCTCTGGAGGCTGGGAAATTCCAACTCAAGGGGCAGGCAGATTTGGTGCCCGGTGAGGTATCTCTGTATCAGGATAGTAGCTTGTTGCTGCTTCCTCACATGGTGGAATGCAGAAGGACCAAAGGAAAAAAGAGCACCCTGGAACCTCTTTTATAAGACCTTTAATCACATTCATGACTTAATCACCTCCTAAAGATGCCATCTCTTAATATTATCACATTGTAATTAAATTTTATGAATTTTAGGGGACCACATACATAAACCATAGCACTTCCTCATTCTGTTCTTGTATGCTTATTTTTATATTCATCTATTGTACGGTTTATATTATTTCTTGATAGATTCACTCTAATGTTCTTGCTCTTTGAAATTTTAGGAATTTCTCATTCTACCATGCCAAATGTGGACTCTTCTGTATGTCTTCAAATGGTAAACATAGTTTTTAAGCATAAATTGTACATCTTAATCCAGTTCATTTTTTTTTTCAATGCTTAAGAAGGCAGGGTTGAAGATGAAGTTCTCTTCTATTACAAAACTGATTAGTAACTTTTAGTTTAAGCATTTCCATTAGTTACTAACTCCCCTAAATCAACCAGTAGCAAGCCCATATTTATTCATCTTTCCCATCGAAATATGACTTTATACTGTATTCTAAACATACTGTTATACACATCAATTTTTTTTTAGCAGACCAGCAACATCATCAGATAAAAAAAAAAAAACAAGTTTGGTGCTACATAAGTTATTCTTAGTGAACCAGAATGCATTTTAGGAGAGGTATAACACTCCTTTAATAATGTATTAGAGTATTTGGCAAATCTCAATACCAAGTTAATGGGCTTGTAGTTTTTACAGTAGAGCTACTGATAATTGGAAAGCCATTGCCTTTTGCTTTTGATAATTGCAACACTGTTGCCAGCTTTTAAAATATTTTCTACCTCTTTTTCCTATTTGATATTAATCTCCAAAAATGACATAGTATTTCAATTGCATCATTTTAATTTTTAAAAATTTATGTGAACCAGAATATTTGAAGATGTGTTCTTAGATTATTTCACACAATTTTTTTGCCTTCAGTTCCCTGTTGGTTTCGCTCTTTAAAAGCACATGATTACTTGCAGGAATAATAGCCTTTTGGCTGAGAAGAGCAAAGTAAAATAGAGGAGGGTGATTTTTGCCCTCTTTATTGAAAAATAGCTCCAAGTGTCTTCTTTATCAGCAAAGTGGTTAAATTATGTTGACCGTATGTGACTGGAAATCACTAATTATTTTATATGAGGCACCTCAATGTTAACTAGAATATTTAAACCACTAGAATATTTTATTTTTCTACTCTTGAATAAATGGTCATTTCCTGTAATAGAGCCTGGGTTTATTATAAAAATCCACATGACTTATGAAACTCAGTTTTACACATTTATTAATAGAGAATGCTTGTTCCCACTATTAAAGATCATAAATTACTATTAAATTTATGCTCCCTCAGGTGCACTGGATAGCAACAAGGTAAAAAGGAAAGCAGTAACTGATCATACTAAAATGCATAAAGAGAGCACTTACTATGTCTGAGGAAAACACCACATAGTTCTTGGTCCATGGAGGAAGAACAGGTTACTATTAATTTGGGAGTGTAACATCTTATAGCAAAAAAAAGTCATATTTTGCTTTTCCCATTGACATCAGGTTGTCAAGTTACTTTTCATTCTTACTAAAGGTATGCTGAATGCAGTTTTATAAATTTTAATTTTGAAGAATTTTCACCATGCAGACATAGATAGAAATTCTAGAACTTCTTAAAGGTCAAAAGCAAGCCAGCATTGCTAAATAGTAGAAATGCAACAGCCATACTGTCAGAGGTGTATTATTATTAATATCTTGTTCAAAAGTAAAATAATTTACATTGAATTTTTCAGGTATAAAAACTTAGATTGTGAAATACAAAATACTTTATAGGATAAATAGATGTGAGATCTAGTGTTAAATATTAGAGGAAGATGTGCCCAAAAGATTAGGAAGCACATTTTCATGTGCCTTACTTCTAATAGCGCTTAATACAGAACCGTGAGTGTCATATTTCACATTTTATAAGGAAGAGTTACTTTATGAAAATCAGTGAGATTTTTTTTTCAATTGTAAGAGTAACTGCTATACATTACAGAGCATTTGAAGGCCAAACATTAAAAAATGCCATTAGAAATCAGGAACAATCATACTCATTTGCTTATTTTTGAAGGAAAAACACTCCTGTTAGAAGACCGTTTCTTCCTCTTTTCGTATTTGTCTTAGTCTGTTTTGTGCTACTATAGCATAATAGCAGAGGCTGAGTAACTTGTAGAAACATAAATGTATTGGCTCATAGATCTGGAGGCTGAGACGTTCAAGATCAAGGGGCTTTCATCTCACAAAGAACTTCTTGCTTTTTGTATTCCCATAGCAGGAGGGCAGAGAGAGGACATGAGGGAAGCAAAAGAGGTGGAACTTACCCTTTCATAAGGAACCCACTCCCAAGACAACAGTATTAATCCATTCTCTCTGCCTTCATGGCCTACTCACCGCTCACTGGGCCCCGCTTCCTAACATGGTTGCACTGGGTATTAAGTTTGCAGCACATTTTTGTGAGGGACACATGGAAACCATAGCAATATTTAAAATATTTGCCTTTAGTCTTCTTATAAATGAAGGGCTTAAATCATTTGAATACTGTATGACAATTGTTCCTGAATATTGGGGAGGACTCAGGTGACTGACCTTGATGATAAGGAGGCTAAGAAGATTGAAGAACATCTGAAAACCATGTGTGCACTGGGTGGACTGCGTCTACTTGTAGTATCCTCACAGCTTCTCATGCTATTAAAACTAGCAAGGATTTTTAAATAATATAAAATCAAGCTCCCATATAATCTTTTTTTTATAAGACAGGGTCTCACTTTGTCTCCTAGGCTGGGGTGCAGTGGTGCAATTACAGCCTCAGCTTCCCTGGTCTCAGGTGATCCTCCCACCTCAGCCTCCCAAGTAGCTGGTACTACAGGTGCACACCACCACACCTAGCTAATTATTCTGTTTTTTGTAGAGATGAGATTTTGTCATCTTGCCCAGTCTGGTCTCAAACTCCTGGGCTCAAGCAATCCACCTGCCTTGGCCTCCCAAAGTGCTCCTATATAATCTTTTATTAAATTATTATTTGAATTTATATTAATTAACATACAACAAATTAATTCCTTTTGGTCCCCAAAAATACAAAGTTGTAAAACTGCTACAATGTGAAAGCACAGAAAAATTTCATCACTCTCTTAAAAAAAAAAAAAAACAAAAACTCTATTGCGCTATTATTATTTATTATTAAATTTTTTTTTTTTTTTTTTTTTTTTTGCAGTTGAGTACCTCCTTCCTCACCCCTGGCAAATTTACCACTATACTTTTGCCATTTTTCAGGCTGTCATATAATGGAGTCACTTGTTATGTAGGCTTTTGAGTGTGTGCGACTTTCACTCAGCACAACTCATTTGAGATGAATCCATGTTATTGCGTGTTCCTTGTTATGGTTGAGTGATATTCCATGGTATGCTTGTACCACAGTTTGTTTATTCATTTTTCCACTGAAGAATGCGTGCGGTGTTTCTGGTTTTGGTCAATTATGCGTAGAGCTGTTATAAATACTTATTATAGATCTTTTCATAAATGTAAGTTTTATTTCTTTTTTGGGGAAATATTAAGAAGTGGGATTGCTGGGTTATATGTTAAGTACATACTTAACTTTGTAAAAACCATTACCTAAATATTTTCAAAGTGGCTGTAGCATTTTTACATTTCCACTAGAAATGCATGAGATTTTCAGGTGCTCCACACTCTTGCCTGCACTTGATTTTATCAGTATTTTTTATTTTTGCCATCTTAGGTAATGTGTAGTGGTGTGTGATTGCGGTTCTATTTGTATCGTCATAATGGCTAATGATGTTAAGCATCTCTGCCTGTGCTTATTTGTCATCCGTATGTCTTCTTTGGTGAGGTGTCTATTCAAATCTTTTGTCCATTTTTCTGACTGCCTCCTCATTAATTTTTGGAAGTGCTTTAAATATTATGGCTATAATCCTTACATGCAGTGTTATTTTCACATATTTTCTCTCAGTCTGTGGCTTGCCATTTGTCTTAGTAGTGTCTTTCACAGAGCAAAAGGTTGCTTGCAGTTGCTTTTTAATTTACAAATGTCTAATTTAGCATTTTTTTCTTTATGAATTGGGCCTTGGAGTAGCAGCTTACAGCTGTTAGTAGAACCTAAGGAATCAAAGACTGTTTTTTTTTTTTTTTTCCCATTTCTAGTCACAGTTTTGTGACTAGAAAAGTTTGTTGCATGTTGTATTTCGGTCAGTCATTCATTTTGAGTGACTTGTATGAAGTGTGAGATATAGATTGACTTTTCTTTTTCTACATTGGATGTCTGGTTTCTTCAGCAGTACTTGTTCAAAGAACTATCCTTCCCAATTCACTTGGTTCCTTTGTCAAAAATCAATTAACCACATTGGTGTGAGTCTATTTTTGGACTCTCTATTCTATTGAACTATGTATCTGTTCAGTCACCAATATCCCAGTGTCTTAATTATTGAAGTCTTACACTATGTCCTGAAATCAGGTGGTCTGAGTCCTCTAACTCAGGTAACATTTAGAGTTACTGCTCAGACAAAATAAGCATTGGATACCTATGAAACATTAAAGTTCATGCTGTGGGAAGCATTTTTCTCTCTTTCTCTCTCTCTCTCTTTTTTTTTTTTTTTTTGGCTAGAATAACAGGATGTTTTCTATTTCCTACATCTCAAATTTATCTATAATAAAATACGAAAGTTATAATTACCTTTTAGAAATATATTTCAGCTTTTCAACATAAATTTAAAATTTGTTTTAGTAATTATCATCATTTAAGAAAGCCCATTTCACTACAAGTTATACAAAAACAGAATTTGCAGATTATGTTAATTTGATGAGAAAAACAAAATATACTTTATAATTTTCATGAATTATATTTATTTAATCACAAATAAAGCCCAGCTTTGCATTTTAACCCCTGGTCATATTTTAATATGTAAACAATTTGCTTAATATAGCTTTGGCATAATTTTTCAAATGTCATTTCATCTAATTTTATAAGTTGTTAATATACTACATATATGTGTGTATAATAATGTTGGTATTTGTCTCTTTAATTTTCAATATTTCAATAACAATTATTTTCAGAAATATTTTTCATTTTACAAATTTGCATAAGTAATGCAAAATTACAAAAATTATTGAAGAAAAACAGAAAGTAAAGAAAAAAATAGAAATTGAAGAAAAATAGATGCTGTCACCTGGAAATCTAACTAGACACAATTACCAACAATATTTCACTAATAATGTATGCAGTGATTTTCTTGCACAAGTGTACTCACACACACACCTATACATACACACACACACACACACATGCACATGCACACAAATATGCTTGAAACCGTATAAAATATAAACAGACATATGTGTCATTTTAACCTGATATTTTCAAAACAAACACATTTAGAAAATACCTTTATGTCAGAAAATACTAGTTTATATAATTTTAGTTGATTATTTACTAGACTATGCGTAATCATTTAAAATTGTATTGTAGTCAATAATTTTGGTTCTGTTGTTGATTTACAAATAATCATTGATGTCTTAATATATTATTATCTGAGAATTAAATGCTATCCTATTATTTCTACTTGCATTATATTATTAACATCAATTTTATTCTCCTTGTTTGTTATCTCTTTTTCATTTTCAATTTTGAATCAATATATATAACTTGTCATTTGTCTACTGGGTTGTCAGTTTTTTTCTTAGATTTGAAAACGCTCTTTTCTTACCTTTCTACTTTTCCTTGTCATACATAACGAAAAATTTTAGATTGAATCTTAAATTGTCCTTATTTAATTTTATATATTACTTATCTTGTTCATTATTCATATGAAATTACTGATTATTTTATTTTTTATTCTTTAACTTGTAGCTTGTTTTCAATGTAAATCTCATTTATTTTTATTATTATTTTATTGCTTAAATTTGAAAACTCTAAACACAGTTTAGACATTAGACATATAGTTATTGCATTAGAATATTTCCAGTATTATATATAGTTGCTTTTTTGATTTTCCCTTTCATCAAAAAGTTACCTAGAAGATCTAGAAGATATTTTTCTTATTCTGCTTATGGATATTTTCCAATTTCTCTGCCATTTGCAGAAAAGATTTCCCAGCTTCTTGAATATCTTCTTTTGTTCTTCTGTATAGAAATGTATATTTTAATGTAATCAATTCACCTGATATTTATTTCTCTCTAAAAGTGTTGTGCTTTATGGTTCATCAATTTTAATATTCCATACTGACCCATACTGGCCTTCCCCTTTCCACAAGCTTACAGCCATCTCTCAGTAGACACACATTTATTGTTTCTCCTCCTACTATTCCTTTTCTTCCTTTTTTTCCATTTCCTTCTTCCTTACTGTAAATAAGCAAAAAGGTATTTAATGCAGAGACTTAGAGGCTTAAAAATCACTGGACATGCTAAAAAGAGAAGTCTGTAGACTGAGATTGCAGAAATGAATCATAATGAGATTCACAAACTGGTCCACCAGGAATTTCACTACCCCTGTTAAGAACGAGAAGGTATAGAATCATGAAGCCACTCTGGTTGATTGATTCCGTTGACAAAAATTTACCATAGCTGGGATCTCGGGATCAGGAGGCAGCAATCTCTTGACACTTTAAACATTAGAGTGTGCAGAGACCACATGGTGAGGGAGGAAGCAGTGAGAGAGGAGTTGCCAGGCTCCTTTCGACAACCAGCTCCATCAGAAGCTGAAAGAGTGAGAGTTCACTTATTACTGTGAAGATAGCGCCAAGCTCTTCATGAGGGATTTGCCCCATGACCCACACAACTTCCTATCAGGGCCCACCTCCAACACTGGGGATCAAATTTCAACATGAGGTTTAGAGGAAGAAACAGGCAAACTACAGCAGGAGACATTACTGACTTTGAATCTCAAACTGCCAATGAGGTGACAAAGAACCACTTGTCTATATTGAGAAGAATACATGTTCAGATACAGCATACATATATGCATGGTTTTTGTCTTTCCTCTCTATTTTCCTGTATGTGTTTCTGCCACAGATTCCTCATTAGTTAGAACAAACAAAGGAATTCAGTGAATTGCAGGATATAAAAACAACATAAAAATTAGTTGCATTTCTATACACTAAGCATGAACTATCTGAAAAGAAAATTTAAAAAACAGTACCCTGTGCAATAACTACAAAAATAATAAAATACTTCGGAATAAGCTCAGCTAAGGAGATGGGGGATGTGTACACTGAAAACTACAAAATATTAACAAAAAAAGTAAAGAAGGAACAATAGGAAAGGCAACCTATGTTCATGGATAGAAAGATTTAATAGTGTTGAAATGTCCATGCTACCTCAACAGCCTACAGATTCAGTGCAGCCCTATCACAATCCAAATGACATTTTTTACAGAAAAAGAAAAAGCAATAGTAAAATTCTTGTGGAAACACACACAAAAGACACCCACACACCCACACACACACACACATGCACCCGTAACCCTGAGTAACCAGAAAAATCTAGAGAAAAAACAACAAACTAGCAGCATTACACCTGATTTCAAAATATAGGACAAAATTACAGTAATGAAAACAGTATGCTAATGCCAAAAAGACAGATGTGTACACCAGTGCAACATTGGTGAGAGCCCAAGAATGAATTCATACATATACGATCACCGTTAAGATCACCGTGCTAAATAAAATAAGCTGGTTACAGAAATACAAATATTGATGAAAATTCCAATTACATGAGGTATCAAAAATAGTCAAACTTACAGAATCAGAGAATAGATTGCTGGTTGCTAAGGGGGTTGTGGGAGGAGAAGATGGGGAGTTGACAATTAACAAGCATAAAGTTTCATTTATGCAAGACAAATATGTTCTGGATATCTGCTGTACAACATCACCTCTGTAATTAACAATTTTCTATTGTATACTTAAAAGCTTGTTCAGAGGGTAAAGCTCATGTTAAGTCTTCTTACCATAATAAAATAAAATGTTTAAAAATGACATAGTAGCAAGAACAAAGACAGTGGCATTGGGAGTAAAGCCAGTGGTCAGCAAGCAAGAATAAAACTGGGTGAAAAGTGGGGAAATGGAATATGGATCATACCCAGGTGTAAAATTTAGATAACAGATTAAGTTATCTACATTGGGGTAAAATGTAAACTTAGTGTAGTATGTATGTGTAAAATAGAGCTGGATTTATCAACCAGGCAATTATTGATAAATATCTGATGATTAGTGTGACTATTTGAGCTAGAAATGCAGATTTGAGCACTATTAAATCTTTCTACCTATGAACACGGATTGTCTTTTCCTTTGTGTCTTCTTTACTTTCTTTCATTTATGTTTTGTGGTTTTCAGTGTACAAGTCTTCCATCTCCTTAGCTGAGCTTATTCCTAAGTATTTTTTTATTTTTGTAGCTATTACAAAGGGTATTGTTTTCTAAGAGAGTTTGCTCTTAGTGTGTACAAATGCAACTATTTTTATGTTGTTTTTATATCCTGCAACTCACTAAATTCCTTTGTTAGTTCTACCAGCTTTTTGGTGTAGATTGTAGGGTATTCTGTATATAAGATTATGCCATCTGAAAACGGGGACGATTTAACTTTTCCCTTCCCTTTTCTTTATTTTTCTTACCTAATTTCTCTGGTTAGGACCTCCATTACTATTGAGCAAAAGTGGCAACAGTGGGCATCTTTTGCCTGCTTTCTGATCTTAGAGAAAATGTTTTTTAGTGTTTCGTGGTCACATATGTTACCTTTTCACATATTGTCTTTATTGTGTTGAGGTAATTTCCTTCTACACTTAATTTGTTGAGAGTTTTTATCACAGAAGGGTATTGAGTTTTTGTCAAATGATTTTCCTGCATCTATTGAGATCATCAAGTGATTTTTATCATTTATTCTGTTAATGTGCTTTATTTATCACATTAGTTGATTTTTGTATGTTAAGCCATGTTTGAATTACAGGGTTAAGTGTCACTTGGCCATGGTGTACGATCCTTTTAATATGCTGTTAAAATTAGTTTGCTATTATTTTATTGAGGATTTTAAAAGTCCGTATTATTCAGGGATATTGACTTGTCATTTTCTTATCTTGTGGTGTCTTTTTCTGACTTCTGTACTAGAGTAAGACTGGCCTCATAACTTGAATTTATAAGTGTTCCTACCTCTTCAATTTTATGGCAGAGTTGAGAAGGATTTGTGTAAATTCCTCTTTAAGTGATTGGTAGAATTCACCAGTGAAGCCATGTGGTCCTGGGCTTTTTTTCGTTAGGGGATTTTGAATTACTGGTAAAAATAACTTACTCATTATTGGTTTTTCCAGAATTTCTATATCTTCATGATTCAGTTCTGGCAGGTTTTATTTTCCCAGAAATTTATGCATTTCTTCTCGGTTATCCAGTTTGTTGTATCTAATTGTTCCTTGTAATCTCTTGTTATTCTTGTTTCTGTGGCACCAATTGTAATGTCTCTTTTTTTCATTTTTCATTTAATTTATTTGACTTTTCTGTCTCTTTTCTTCTTTAAAGATTTGGTAGTTTTATCATTTCATAACACAAACTCTTAAATTTCTTAATTTTTAAAATTGTTTTCTATTCTCCATTTGTTTTGTTTTTATCTATTTCATAGCTACTTAACACCACCTGCTCATTTTTGTGTGCACTTTCCCCTCCCCATGTTCACAGGCTTCACCAGGCGGAAGATGATAATTACTTTGTGCCTCCCAAGGACTGATTTAGGAATAGGTGTGTGACACATTTCTGGTCAAGAAATGTCTGCATAATGACAAATGTTTTTCAGTCTTAAAATGTTACAAACCCAAGAAAGAATCCCTTCTTTCATTGGGTAGCTTCAGGTCTGTGTCGGTGCCTAAGGTCAAGAAAGGTGCCGGCCTGAGGGGAAACATCCAGACTCTGCACGGGGTCGGGGGGAAACAGCAGAACCAAATGAATAGTAGACTATTGTCCTTGATTACGTGTGGAATGGTTGATGTACCTTAAATTAGAATTGCTCTGCCCTGAGACTTCTTCCTGTTCTGGGAAATGCTGCATTTCTCTTGTTGACTAAATGAGTTCAGGCAGGATGTTTCTGTTCCTTGGATCCCAGTTTAAACTAGGCAGAAAACTGCACAAAGAACAAATCCAGGAAAGTCATGGTGGCCGGGCTGAGCCTGCCATGGGAGCTCATAACAAAAGCATGCAAGAGCGCTGATTTATTGCCTTCGTCTCAAACCTAAAATAAGGACTATGAATTGGCAATTGTCCTTTGAAAAGGTCCCACCGAGAGTAGCCTTTCATTATGAAGGCAGTACCCCGACAAAAGGAAGATGGAGGGCAAGACTGAGACGTTTGCTTGCACGCATCCTGTTGGGCAGCCGAACCTGTCTGCCCTCCCTAGGGCAGCAGCAATCTTCATTATCAGTGCAAATGAAAATCATAGGAGTAAAGATGAATTGCAGTCACATTCTTTGAAGAAATAGAATTTGGACTCTATAATCGTCACTGCTGTGCAGAAGGAGCAAGTCTAAAACAGAGCAGCGCCTCTGAGTGTGCAGTCTTCCTCCGGATTACAAGGTCTGGCTTTCTTTACCTTCAATAAGTCTTTAAATGTCTATTCCTCAAGCAGGACAGAGGATATTACTTGAATGATCTGGAGCAAATTCATACTTTTTCTTGAAAGAGTACACCCTGTGGGAAATTCGTTGAATCCTCCTTGCATCTGAGCCACATTTCTTTTCAATCAATTGTATTCCTATAAAGAAGTTAGGTATTGTTTGGGGACTTGATTTTATTCACAAAGAATGAGACAGAATACAAGCCATTATACAGCAACAGAGTGGGTGTCTGAACTTCATCAAACCCAGGAGAATTGAGTTGGACTTGTTCCTCAACTGTCCTAAGTCACTGAAACTGACTCTGAGTTGGAGATTTGCATGCAGGCAGTTTGTTGGGGACAGAGCTTGGGACCAATGCCTGTGGGGGAGGGTTTAGATGGGATGGGCACCTACAGCAATTAAACTGTAATGCAATTGCTTCCTAGCCCATGGCCACCAGAGCTCTCAACAGAGAATGATTCCACAGAGACAAGTCTTGAATGGAGACTTTGCAGCCCTGCATCCAGCTGTCCTTTCTCCTCCAGAGGGGGTGTATGCTTGGAGGGAGCAACTCCGTTGGCCAACTTCAGTTCCTAGGGAAGACCTCAGGTTAGAAGTCAAAGCTCCTGGCACTGGGAGGTATGCGCACCTAACAGGAGTGTCTGGGCAGTGTATCACAGCATCCACTCCAGAGGCCACAGGGTAGAAGGTGAAAGTGCATGTGAGGGGGAGGAGGGAGAGAAGGAGAAGGAGGAGAAGGGGAAGCAGGAGCTGTGTGGTAGAAGCTTCAAGATCAGGCCAGAAACTGTTTGCCTGAGGATGTGAAAGCCAGTGTGGCTCTGCTTCAGTGTATTGTTTGTCTGTACCGGAGACCTCTGTGTCTGGGACAGGACAGCAGGCAGGGACCCTGAAAAGAGGTGACCTACTCAGGTACGGCATGACTTTTGAGAGAAAACAAACAAACACTGGACCAGGAGACACAGTACTTGGCCTTTGGTATGCATAGCAAAATCACTTCATTCTGGATAAATTTTGTGGGCCGTCATGTCCTAATTTAGTTGGAAGGATATAAACTAGCTTGCCCTTGCTCAAAGGATTGGCCGGTGATCAAAGCAAATGTTGCATGTGAATGTTCTATATCAACTCTAAAGTAGAAAGTGTATACTATCTATGTATTCAGGAGAAATGGAGACATACCTGGAAAAATACATTTTGTTGGAATAAAAATTGAGTATAGCTACTAAAAGTAAAAAAGAAATTTAGAAATTATGATCTAGTAATGACTCAGTGGCTCACATTAATAAAACATTGCTATATATCTCAGAGAGATCCTTTGAGTTAGAAGGGTTTATGTATTCTGGAGTTGGAAGATGGGGAGACTCTAGGTCAGGTTGGAGAATCACCAGGTGTTATGTGATCAGGAGTGGAAGTCCTGGGACTCAGCATCAAATCCTCTGCCTCTTGAAGTCTTGCTCTTCCACTGTGTTTTCCAGATAAACACACATGCTCATCCTGAAATACCCGCACACTTATACACACACACCTACACCTCTGAGGTGAGGTCTACAGTAGGTCAGGCCAAAATCCAACAAGTGACTTCTGACCAGTTGCACACTGTCCCAGGCTCATTGTAATTTTTTGTCTGTCACTTCAGATATAGAATGACATTGCAAATAATAAAAATAGATTTCTCATTTTTCTTTAACTTCAGAGGAAGAGTAATACACAAAGCTGGTAAAGACATTTATGTTTTAAAACCAATATATTTTCTTAATACAAGTAAAACAGTATCAAAGAGGTCAGACAAGTAAAAAGTAAAAAAAAAAAAAATTTCCATTCAGTGCCCCAAACCCAAACATCACTCCTCAAAGAGTTTGTGTGTGTGTGTGTGTGCATCTTTTTGAGCAAACATTTTTAATGCCTATATGGTATAATGACAGCAATTGACAGTTTCTCATGTTTATTTCCATGTAGTATCTATGCTTATAAAGGAAATGCTGAATACCTGAATACCTGAATCCCTGGGAGGTCCACGGAATGCATCCAGCTCTAGTTATCCTATGGATGTGCTACCTTACGTACGTGAATTATCCTCTATATGCTTATTTCATAAATAACACAAAGATTAAAACTATACACACTCTATGTGCCAATTGCAAGAAATAAATGAGCTACCACACCCAAAGTTCTCACGTAGGAATTGCACATAGTTGGAATATGGTATATATAGCCTCTTATCAGTATTCACTTAAAATTATTGTTTTAGGAATAAGGGCATACAGAAAGAATCATAACATTATAATATTGTTTATTTTTTACATTACTATATATAAAACTTATTCTTTCCAGGGACTAATTATCAAAATTTATTCCACAAGTCTTCATTTTGATTAATAGTTAGGATTTGTTTGTTTGCTTTTGTTGTTTATTATTCCAAAACAAAATGTAATACTATATGCATTCCAAAATGAAATGCCTCATTCTGAAGGCATGTGTATTCATTTGTGCAATAAATATCACGAAGCTTTATTGTTGAATCAGTAGATAATGGTATAGATGGTGCCAAATTACCTTCCAAAAATATTACACCAATATGCTCAACCAGAGGTTTGCCAGAGCGTGTATGTGAAGGGCCTCAGAATGGTGCAAAGATTATTGTAAAATGAAGACTTTGGAGATAGAGCAGATGCAGAAAGAAGCCTTTTGAGCTTATCTTATCTGACTACAGGCAGAGTCTTCTGAGAGTGACGCTGCCATAAATCCCCTCTCGAGGGAAATTCCAGCCGGGAAGTAGACTGAGCATTAGCACTGGAATGATAAATTGTATTAAAAAAATTATCGCAAACTGCATACCTTCCATCTGTTCCGTTAAAAGTTCATTTGTTTGCTATGGAAGTCCTATCCCTCCCCCATTTCCAATATTAAGTTGTTATATAAACCCTCATTCCTAGCTGTTTAGGGAGCCTCTTCCCCTGAATAAACCCGCATGCATAATAAGTTGTTCTCATCTTAAACCATCTATCATCAGTTGAATTCACAGGCCTCCAGACTACTGAGACCTGAGTTGGTAGAGGAAAAGTTTTTCCTCCCATCATATCTATTTGAGTAGGGTTGCCAGACTTAACAAAAAATAATTAGCAGATGAATAACAATTTTTTGTATGACACAGACTATTTGGGAGACACTTATACTAAAACAAGTTATTTTTGTGAAGTTCAAATTTAACTGACATTCTGCATTTTATCTGCCTGTCCTTATTTCAGTGAATCAGAAAATCTGGTCTTCGAGGATGAAGTTTTAATAAATAATACACCGCTACAGACATTTTGTTGTTGTGCTAAATATTTTGGAAAATATAAGATTACGATATAAAACTAAGTTTTCATTTAACTATTGGTTTTAATGAGCATGAATGAGGCATCAATGCAGTAACCTTGGTCATTCTCTTTGAAGCAGTGTCAGGGCAGCAGAGCTGAAGCTGGGAGAGAGCCACGAGGCCATTTGGCTCCCGGCTCTAACTAGCACACGTTTTACTTCCAGGAGGGTCCTTCTCGCTCTGGCCTCCCAGGAAACCACAGAAACCCAAGAAAATGTACATATCCTTGCTAATAATTACCAAGACCAGCAGGGTCTCAATGATTCAACAAACTACTTTTAAAAAAATAAACAGTATTTTATTTTAATATTTAAGAGAAGCCAAGTATGCTTTATACTTTCATTTGCTGATATTTTTTATTCCTTTCAGAATGTGGATATTACCAAATTTCACAGGAGAATAATAATACAGAAGAGATAACTTAAAATTTACATTTGTAAAAGAAATCCACCTAAACATTTAAAAATAAAACTTTACTGCTTTTGAACTAGACCAACCAATACAATAAAGGTGGTAGGCCATCAGCCCATGGTACCCGAAGTCAATCCATCGGAAAAGTGAAAAACAAATGTTGTCATTTTTTTAAAATGTGAGATGTTACAAAGCTACATGAATCAAGCCTAAAAATCTTAGAACCATGAGGTCTAATAGAGTGATATCCAAGGATATGGCCTAATCTCAAGTAATTGCAGCTCACCAAGAAGGATATTCTGACCAATGGAAGTCTCTAAACCTAATACCTTTGATCTAGGCAATAACATAGTCAGCACTAACCCCCTCATTAGGAAAGGGCATGTTGCTACTCACTATTTTCTCCTGAGTGGGGCATCTGCTGGATTACAAAAGGGCCAGGTCAACCAGGACACAGATGTCTTCTCATATCAATTCCTGCCTTGCAAAGGCCCAGATTCCCTTTGACAAACCCTGATTGAGTCATTTGGAATTTCCAACAAAAGCACAAGTGAGTAGATCAATGGATCCTGTGATAAACAAGTAAGTGCTACATTTAAAATAAACTAATTCAGCAATAATACAATTATAAATCTTGCAAAGATTGCCATGTCTGATGAATGCCCTTGTTTTTTGTAAACTATTTCAATATTAATTTTTGTTATTTTAACTTTCATCTTCAAAAAGTAATGTTTTATTAAAGATTGTGTAATAATTTTTTCACTACTTAAGATAATTAGCCCAAAACACAACCAGAAAACTCGACAATAAAGGTACGTTTTGCTTATGTTTCTTTTTAGAGAATAATGTTAAAATATTTAAAGACATTTTCTTGGAGAATTAATATAATTACTAATATCCTTTTTTTTCAGCAATAATTAAGAAATAATAATAGAAAGCATTGTGAGTTTTCAAAGTCTCTGAAACTCAAGTACAATTGTTCATGGTCATCTGAAGCCCAAATGCCATTTGGGGACAATTGCCCATTTTAATATGTGAAATTCTAAGGCAAAGTAATTAAATATCAGTCAAGAAATAGATTTAAAGTGACTCTGCATCAGGGATATTACATAACTAGTAGATTTAAACACTTTATTTTAAGCACTTATAATAAATCAGCCACAAAGTCATTGGAGAATATCATGTAGATGGGGCAGCATGAGGAGGTTCTTCGGCCCTTAAGGACAAGTATGACTTTTGGAGGTCTAGGCTTGCCTGTTTTTTTTTTTTTTTTTTGAGACGGAGTCTTGCTCTATCACCTAGGCTGGAGTGCAGTGGCGTGATCTCAGCTCACTGCAAGCTCAGCCTCCCAGGTTCACACCATTCTCCTGCCTCAGCCTCCTGAGGAGCTGGGACTACAGGATCCTGCCACACCCTGTTAATTTTTTTTTTTTTTTAGTGGTGACAGGGTTTCACTGTGTTAGCCACGATGGTCTCGATCTCCTGACTTTGTTGTCCGCCCGCCTAGGCCTCCCAAAGTGCTGGGATTACAAGTGTGAGCCACTGCGGCCAGCCTAGGCTTGCCTGGTATTTGTAAGTTTGATTTGGGGAAAAAACTGAGATGTGACAAGCATTGGACATTAATCTTGTTAGTAAATGAAATTGTTCCTTTCATTTCTGCTGTGAATAAAGAAAACTCATTTTCTGAGGAAATTTTAAGAAACATAGTTTGATAATTTATTAGTAGGTAAACTTAGGGAGTGACATTGTTTTCATTAGCTTTCCTTTATTTAAAATTGTTTTTCCTTAAATTACTTAAAAGAATGAAATACACACACACACACACACACACACACACACATATACACACACATACACACATATAATGATTCAAAAAGTATACATTGGTTTTTAGTAAAATTGCAGAAGAAGGAAAAACATTCAGAAGGACATCTATTGTCATTCTTTCTGAGTTTTTATTGAAAATGTGACTTGCCTTTATTGAAACTGAAACATTTTTACTGACAGGTCTTATTTTCTTCTTTCCCACCTCTTTTGAAATTTGAAAAATAATCCAACTCTTCATAAATTATAAGATTTTTGAAAAATGGTTTTATTAAGATTTTAAAATAATCCTGAGAAAATGGTTTAAATCTGTTAGTGTCTTTTCTGAATACATTAGTATATTAAGTACATTAGGCAAATATTAAAGTTATAGTGATAGATGGTGGGATTAAAGAAACAGGATGTCTCAGTGTTTTCAAATTAACAACCACAAGAAAAACTAATTGTCAGGATCAAAATACCCAACTAATATTTTTTTAAAAGGCATATTGCAAAGTTTAGAATAAGTTTAAGAAAAACACAAAACATGGCATAATATTTCAAATTATAAAACTTATTTTGGACTAGTAATTTTTGAAAAATAATCTTATTTTTTGTTCTCAAATATTGTATTAGAAAAATATAATAGGTGTGACAATAGGTGCTGAGGTATAATACAAACGTGACCCAAGACTCAGCATTCTGGGAAGAGAAATTGCAGAGTAACTGTCAGAGGGCCACCACGTTTGTTGGTAGGATGACTATATAATTTTCTTTTATGCAAATAAGCCAATCAGAAATATGATAACAGACCTATCTGGAAGTTTGATGCACTCAAAAGCCAAATGTAGGAAGGTTTTGCTTTATATTTGCATATGCTTACCCAAATCTGCAATGAAAATGCTATTTTTTTCCTTCTTTCTTTCTTTTTTTAATTTTTTATTTTTTGAGATATGTTGAGACATGGTCTCCCTCTGTTGCCCAGGCTGGAGTGCTGGAGCGCAGTGGTTTGATCATGACTCACTGCAGTCTGAACCTCCCCAGCTCAAGCAATCCTCCTGCCTTAGCCTCCTGAGTAGAAGGGCCTACAGACACGCACCACCATGCCTGGCTTAGTTTTAAACTTTTTGTAGAGATGGGATCTCAGTAGATTGCCATCCTGATCTCAAATTCCTGGCCTCAAGTCATAGTCTCCCATCAGCCTTCCAAAATGCTGGGATTACAGACTTGAGCCACTGGGCCCGACCTGAAGATTCTCTTCTTAAATATGTGTGTGTTGTGTCTTGTGCTCATATTTGTCCTTGACATGCCTGTGTTGAGTCCTGAGACTCTGAAGAACACAGTTTGGGAAACAGCAAATGGCATCAAGAGCTGCGTTGGGGTTTAAAGGCTTAAATGTCTCATTGCTGCTGCACTTTTCTGAGAGTCTGGTAAAAGTATATTTATATTTTTTAACCCTCAAAGTCAATGGTGTTGTATACGTGGTAAGTTTGGTCTTATAACCTGCCTACCCACCACAAAATATGTCATACAGCCAGCACCTTCTAGGAGCCAGCCATTGGCATCTCTGTCTTGTTCCCAGCTTCAGGGAATTACCTTGCATTCAGCTTCATTGTGTGACACTTGCATATTTGTCTAAGTCTTAGCTTCTTATCTTGTATTTGTCACCAGCTTTGTACTTATTCCAGGCATCTGATCTGTGTAATACTACTCTTCTGGAACTGTCTGGAGGTCCCTTTCTCTGTGATTTCTGCTTGTTGCCTTTCAAAGTGAAAATTTTCTGGAAATAAACTGACGGGTTCATCATAATAGTTTCATGATAATAGTTAATCTCCCTTATTTTACTTTTTTTTTTTTTTGTACAACATACTGAGCAAAATGTTCATGTGTGTTTTCTTGTTTAATCTCTGTAATTATTATCGTTATGTAATTATTCTTATGTAAATTGAGACAACTCAGGCTTTAAGGCCTAAGTAACTTCCCTGAGGTTGCAGACTCATGGATGTCATAGCAAAGATGTAAACCTTGGTTACTGTGATTCTAAAGCTTTACCAGTGGACCATGGTTTGCCATGGAAAGGAATTGGACATCTTAACCCCAGAATTGACATTCTTATAAGACAGGCAGACAGTATAAGATAATGTCTTATAAGACATTCTTATAAGATAATGTAAGGGGTGTGGAAGGTAAATGGAATTAGGAAAACCTTCAGCAAAGAATGAGCAATTTAGGATGAGTCATTTTTTATCAAGCTTCCTTTATTTTCACTGGAGTAGACTTCATAGGGGAGGAAAACCCAATTTTTCTCTACAATTAGACTGACATGAGATCGTTTAACAAGAGACAATGCACACAAATTAATTTAATGTCAATTATCTTATGCGTACATGGAGGCCTTCATATAAAAGATATGAAGATCCCAAAAAGTAGACAGGCCTGAATAAGTACAACCCATTTTTCAGAAAGGGTGATAAATTTCAAAACAAAGGAAAAGGATGTTCAGGCTTCTATCACCTGCAAACTGTGGGAAGGTAAATATATGGGGAAAGTAATGGAAAACAAGGGCGATTTTAGTAAGGTTTGTTTGTTTGTGTAGGTCCATCTTGGTGCTAACTTTCCCCTTTCCTCATGGCCCTAAAACTCTCCTGAGAGAGGGAATTGTCTGCAGTCCTCATTTCTCAGAAGCTTCTGCTTTTAGTGATATGAAGGAAGCTCTGAGAAGGCTTTTCTTCTGTATTTGTTGATTTTTCAATTAACTTCTGCTCAGAATAATAAATATGCCAAAGTGGCATATTTTGGGGTGACACATTCTATACCCTTCAACTTTAAGGTGAAGGAGAAAGATGAAGACTTCCTGAAGGCCCAGGACTGCAGCCAACAGTAGAATACAGCTAGCATAGAATTTCTTTGAGGTTTCATGTTCATCTAAAAATGAATCATATTTTTATATTTTTCACTTTAGTCATTTTAACATTTAACAATGTATGGATGCACAGATAGACCTCAACATAGACATAGAAAGGTGTAGAACGATAGGTACAGATATATCATTAAGTAAGCAATAGTCCATGTTATACTGGGTGTGTGTGTGTATGTGTGTTTATATATACATATCTTGAGTATATCTCAAAAACCCTTAGAGGATTAAGTCAGCATCAGTATCTGGATTTGTAAATGTAGTAGGTGCATCCCATACTCCAAGGCTCATTTCTTCCTTTGTGCAGTGAGGAATCAGAGCCAGAATATTTCAAAAGAAATTCCATTCTCAATTCTGAACTGAGCAATCACACAACCAATCATTCGTTATTATATTAACCTACCCTCTATTAGTTTTTAGTGTTTCTAAAATACTCTAGTGAAGCATGATACATATGAGTGGGATGGGGATGCTGGAATTGAAGTGCAATTGGAGAATGTGTTCTGGTCTCCAAGGGTTCTCAGTGATTCCCTTGGGCCTGTTCAAGCCCTATTAGGTGTCCAATACAAGAATGGCCAATTGATAGCATTAGAGCTAGGGCTGGAGGCAACTGAAGCTTAAGCTTAAGAAAGTGATGGAGATAAAGATGAAATGGGGATTAGGATGGGGAGAATGATGGAGAAGAGATAGAGGAACACATAACACAAGGGAATCTAGCCTATTTGCATTACAAAGGTTCCCAGAGTTTAGCAGCTGAAAGTCAATTGACAGCTCATTCAATTATTCTTTTATTCACCTTTTCAACAACTATTTACTTAGTGAGAGGTACTGGGCAATATGCCAGACACAGTATTAAACAAAACATAAGTGGTCCCTGCTGTCAAAAGCTTTTATGTTTTTGTGAGGGAGATAGATGTCAAGATTTGTCTGATGTGTCTGAGATTTGACTCCATTTAGAAGCTCAAGCAGCCTAGCACAATTTCATGGATGCTGGCAGAAAACTTGAGACTTGTGAGTCAGAATGAAAGAGTGTTTCTCGCAGCCACAGCAGCAGCCAGAGCGCCAGCACATGCACCGGCTTCCTGAGGCCCGGTCCCTATCAGCAAAGGTAAGAGGGCCAGGCCGTGCCTGGGCACACCATGGGTTTTTGGAGAGGAGACCAAACTTAGGGAAACTACATTGTTTATAATCAACAGTAAGGAAGGTTGCCAGATAAAGTACAGGATGCCTAGTTAATTTGAAGTTTTGATAAACAACATATAATTTCTTAGTATAAATATGTACCAAACATTGCATAGGACATACTTTATCTTAAATTCGAAGTTAACTGGACACCATATATTCTTATTTGATAAAACTGGTAACTTAGGCCTGTGTGATTTCTGCCCCTGTTGGGGCCACTATCTCTGTCTTCCAAGGCTGTTTACTCTACAGACATCCTTGTGAAGATAGTCCAGGACAGATAGTCATAGCCTCTGCTCATAAGACATGTAAAGATTTGTGGAAAACGATCTTCTTTGATCAAATGTTATTCAAATTAAAGCACTACTATAAAATTTCAGTTTGTAGTAAGTGACAAAAAGGATTTGGAGGGTCCCATTAGAAGGTGGACCTCATATACCCTAAGAAATGCTCATAGATCAGTAAACATCAAATAAAACTCCACAATTGCATCCTCCTCTAATCAGTTCTTAGCCAAATACTAATGCAGATCTCACAGCAATAGCTGTTACTGTCATAACTGTTCATAAAAGTGCTACTCCAGCCTGGCACGTTGGCTCACACCTATAATCCCAGACTTTGGGAGGCCAAGGTGGGCGGATCCCAAGGTCAGGAGACTGAGACCATCCTGGCCAACATGGTGAAAACCTGTCTCTACTAAAACACACAAAAAATGTAGCTGGGCATGGTGGCACACACCTGTAGTCCCAGCTACTTAGTCTGAGGCAGGGTAATTGCTTGAACCCAGGAGGCAGAGGTTGCAGTGAGCCGAGATCGCGCCACTGCACTCCAGCCTGGGTGACAGAGCAAGACTCCACCTCAAAAAAAAAAAAAAAAAGCTACCCTGACTGTACAGCTGCAGGGATTACATTCATCTAACTATATCTTTCCTGAAAGAATAGAGTGAAAATTTTGTTTGAAGCATTCTCCCTTTTTAAAGTTTCATTGATTTGTTGATTTGCTCACATTATTATACTGGCTTTTGCTCTAAGTGGCTAATTTGGAGATAAACAAGAAGCTTTGTACATTGTGGCCTATGTTGGTTTTGATCCATGAACTTTAAATGTTACCAGCTATATTATTTTGAGTTAGCTTGCAAACAAATTTCCAGTATTGAAAAATATGCCTGTAACTAAATGGTTATATTTCAAATAACCATTGTTGTTTATCCCAGGCATTTGATCTGGAATATCACTCTTCTACAACTTTAGTATGTTTCTGCTAAACCAGGTGAAATTAACTAATTAGCTCATCAAATATATGACACTGATGACTAGAGCTCAGCGTCATTCCTTCATTGTATTAATTTATATTAATTTCTAAGCAATTCAAATGGCTTCAATGTTCAATGAAGATTAATAAATCACTCTTTCTGATGTCCATAAAGATCATGTGCTGACTTTGTTTATTTATCATGAATCTACTTCTCCTACTTACTACCAAATAGTACTAAGTTTTGACTTTTCCCTCAAAGCTCTGTTTCCTGAAGAAGGAAAAGACAAGGAGGTTAGTCCTGAATCCATCCCAGTAACACCACAGAGGAACTGTGCTTCTATATTCAGGGTTACATTTTTCCTGCTTGTCAGAAAATATATAAGCTTTACTGATTTTTGATGCTGGGTTTTAAAATACACTTTGAGTATATAAAAATCCCATCATTTATCAGGAGACAATCAGTTTTAATTAGGGTATTTCCAGTGGAGTGTGGATTGCGTACTTCCCTCCCGTATCTGTTGCACTGGGTTTGGGTTTGTTGGATTAGGGGATGGGGCCTGTGCTTCATGAGAAGCCACTCCTCCTCTCTTTATGTTCAGTCCTCTCTGCAGTTTGCCTTAAGCATAAAACACTCCACTGGCTCTGCAAGCATCAAGTTCCCAGTGATTTGTTGTCCTGGCTGGTCTTGCTGTGCCATTACCATTGCTGATTTCATTGATTCATTCATTAATCCATTCTCCCCACAGACATTCACTGGGCACCTAATAGGTGGCTGATGTCTTTCCAGAATAGAAAGATAAAACTTCTTTATTTTGTAGACCTCGTGTCTTTGGTGGTATCACCCTCATTTATTTATTATCACTTCTCTTTCCAGTCGTCCTGAAGTGGCTCCCTCCTGTTCCTCGGCCCATCCATAAAAAGTTGATGTTATTTATGACACTTTCTTCAACTCTTCTTTAATCCATATATTCTCTCCAAAGACTTCATGCAATCAATTATATCTGTTAATTCATTTCAAATATAGTCTTGTCTCAAAGGGCTTCCATATTCATAGCACTGGGACAAATTGTTCTTTTGGTCTATAAATCAAAATTTTCAAATTCAATACTCATTAACTTCGATATTCCATAATCTTCTTAAAAATATTTTAAGTAGTTCCCAAATCAACTCCTTCTTAGTTTCTTCTTCTTGACTTTCTGTCTCTATTAGTTTTGTCACCAAATTCCATTCCTCCACTTACAACCATAGCAGCATTCATCTACACCCAGTATTCCTTCCTTGTTCCCACTGTGTCGGCCCCACGTCCTCACCCCGCTTCAGGGCTGCCTGTGTGTCTGTCACTTCCCTTAAACCTCACCCCGACTTCCATGTTTTCTTAAATAATATGACTTTGTCTAAGTAATACCCACTTACTGATATTGTTAGATTATTAGATTGCAAATATTAGCAATTAATGTTTTTCTATGAAAAATAAAAATGTGGTTCTATCAAGCTCCAGTCTAAATAGGCAAATTCTATTCCTCCATTGTTTCAACTTGTTTAAATTGATATTTATATTTAAATAGCTTTTAAATGGTTGCATTACTATTTTGGTTAATGAAATTTCCTTGAAAATACATTAACAGCACCCAAAATAGTGAAGCAACAATTTACATATCCTTTGCTTTGCAGAAGCTTTTTAACTTGATGTGATCCAATTTGTACATTTTTCCTTTTTTCAAAGAGACACATTAATACATTTGTATTAATACATTTGTATAGATGCAGTAGTCTTATGCTTTAAAATTTTCCTTGTAGTCTTCACAGCTGTTGATAATTCCTTTCCAAAAGTAGAGTAAGTACTCAAACCTCCTCTTACAACAGACAGGCACATCCATGTGTCCTCTTTTTATTTTCTTGGGAGCAGTTCTAGGTCCTTCTTCCACTGTTCCAGTATGGTCTGTTTATTTCCAGTCTGCTGCACACTTGCTGTCTGGAGATTTCTCCTCGTCGTTGCTGTGAAATCCCCCTGCTCTCTGCTGTGCTGGGTCCCTTGCTTCCTGGCTCTGAGTCTGCCTTGACATCCTCCAAAAAGTCTGCTTCCCATCCTTTCGGAGGATGGGAGCTGAGTCTGCTCCCACCCTCCAAAAGTCTAGTGAGGAAGGGTCTATGGTCTGGGAATTTACTGAACTCTAACCCGTCTGAAAAGTCTAACTTAATCTTTAATTTCTATGTATTTACCTCTTTTTACTTTTTTTAAAATTTTTGTGGGTACCTAGTAGGTGTATATACTTATGGAGTACATGATATATTTTGGTACAGGTGTGCAATGTGTAATAATCACATCCTTCTGTGGGTTGTCTCTTCACTTTGTTGATTGTATCCTTTGTTGTGCAGAAGCTTTTTGACTTAATGTGATCCCGTTTGTCCATTTTTGCTTTCATTGCCTGTGCTTGTGGGATATTGCTCAAAAAAATTCTGTCCAGACCAATGTCCTAGAGAGTGCCCCCAATGCTTTTTGTAGCAGTTACGTAGTTTGTGGCCTTAGATTTAAGTTTTTAACTCATTTTGATTTGATTTTTATATATGGTGAGAGATAGAGGTCTAGTTTCATTCTTCTGCTTGTGGATATCCGGTTTTCCCAGCACCATTTATTCAAGAGACCACCTTTTCCTCAGTGTATGTTCTTGGCAACTTTGTCCAAAATGAGTTCACTGTAGGTACATGGATTTGATTCTGGGTTTTCTACTCTGTTCCATTGGTCTATATGTCTGTGTTCTTGCTGGTACCATGCTGTTTCGCTTATTATTGCTCTGTGGCATAATTTGAAAGCCGGTAATGTGATTCTTCCAGTTTGCTTTTTGTTTTGTTTTGTTTAATTTTGCTTAGGCTTTGGCTGCTCTCAGCCTTCCATGATTTCATATACATTTTAGGATAGTTTTTTTCTATTTCTGTGAAAAATGTCATTGGTATTTTGATAGGGATTGCATTGAATAATGTGGTAGTATTATATAATAGTAGATGGCTTTGGATAATATGGACATTTTAACAATACTGGTTCTTCCAATTAATAAACATAAAATATGTTTCCCTTTTATGGTGTTTGCTTCACTGTTGTTTATCAGTGTTTTATAGTTTTCATTATAGAGAGCTTTCACTTTTTTGGTTAAGTTAATTCATAAGTATTTAATTTTATGTGTGGCTATTGTAAATGAGATTACTTTTTTTATTTCTTTTTCACATTGTTCAACGTTGGCATTTAGAAATGCTACTGATTTTTGTATATTGATTTTGTATCCTGCAACTTTACTGAATTTATCAGTTCTAATAGTTTTTGGGTAGAGCATTAGGTTTTTCCAAATATATCATACCATCTACAAACAAGGATGATTTCACTTTTTCCTTTCTAATTCGGATGCCCTTTCTTTCTTTCTGTTGTCTGATTGTTCTAGCTAGGACTTCCAGTACTAGGTTGAATCACTGATGACAGTGAGGATCTTTATCATGTTCCAGATCTAAGAGGAAAGGCTTTCAATTTTCCCCCATTCAGTATGACACTGAATGGTCTATCATATATGACATTTATTATGTTGAGATATGTTCCTTCTATACCTAGTATTTTAGGGTTTTTACCATGAAAGAATGTTGAACTTTATCCAATGCTTTTTTGGCATTAATTGAAATGATCATATCTTTTTTGTCCTTCATTCTGTTGATCTGATGTATTGCATTGATGGACTTGCATATGTTCAACCATCCTTGCATCCCAGGGATAAATCCCACTTGGTCATAATGAATAATCTTTTTAATGCATTGTTGAATTCGGTTTGCTAGTATTTTCTTGAGGATTTTTGCATCAATATTCATCAGAGATATTGGCCTTTAGTTTTTGTTTTGGTTTTTTGCTTTTTTTTTTTTTTTCTTGGAGACAGACTCTCACTCTGTCACGCAGACTGGAGTGCAATGCCACAGTCTCGGCTCACTGGAACCTCCACCTTCTGGGTTCAAGCGATTCTCATGCCTCAGCTTATCAAGTAGGTAAGACTACAGGCATGCGCCACCATGCCTGGCGAATTTTTGTATTTTTGGTATAGACAGGGTTTCACCATGTTGGCCAGGCTGATCTCAAACTTCTGGCCTCAAGCAATCTGCCCTCCTCAGCCTCCCAAAGTGCTGGGATTATAGGCATGAACCACTGCACCTGGCTTTTTTTTTTTTTTTTATTTGTCTTTTTCTAGTTTTAGTATCAGGGTAATGCTGGCCTTGTAGACTGAGTTTGGAAGCATTCATTCTTTCTCTATTTTTGAAATAGTTTGAGCAGGATTGATATTAATTCATTAAATGTTTCGTAGCATTTAGCAGTGAAGCCACTGGGTTCTGGGCTTACTTTACTGAGTGACTTTTTATTATGGCTTTGATTTTGTTATTGTTATTGGTCTGTTCAGGATTTGGATTTCTTTGTGGTTTGATCTTTGTAGATTGCATGTGTCTAGGAATGTATTCACTTCTTCCAGATTTTCCAATTTATTGCCATATCATTGTTCATAGTAGCCACTAATGATCCTTTGAATTTCTGTGATATCAGTTATAATGTCTCCTTTTTCATCTCTGATTTCATGTATTTGGACTTTTCTCTTTTTTTCTTAGTCTGGCTAAAGGTTTATAAATTTTTTTTATATTTTCAAAAAAACTTTTTTTGATATTTTATATTATTTTCTTCATGTCAAATTCATTTATGTCTGCTCTAATCTTTATTATTGCATTTCTTCTAATTTTGATTCAGTTTGCTCTTGCTTTTCTAGTTCTTTAAGATGCATCATTAGGTTATTTATTTGAAGTTTTTCTTATTTTTTGATGTAGGCATTTATAACTATAAATTTCACTGAGTACTGCTTTCCTGTATCTCATTAATTCTGGTATGATTTGTTTCTATTATCATTTGTCTCAAGAAATTTATTAGTTTCCTTTGTAATTTCTTCATTGACCCACTGGTCATTCAGGATCATTTTGTTTAGTTTCCACGTGTTTGCATAGTTTCCAAAATTCCTCTTGTTATGGATTTCTACTTTTATTCCATTGTGGTTAAAGAAGATGCTTGTTATTCTTTCAATTTTTCTAAATGTTTTAAGGCTTGTTTTTTGGTCTAACATGTGGCCTAACCTTGAGAAAGATCCATGTGCTGAGGGAATATGTATTCTGTAGCTGTTGGATGAAATGTTCTGTAAATATCTATTAGGTTCATTTGTTGTACAGTGCAGATTAAGTCTGCTATTTCTTTGTTGATTTGCTGTCTGGATGATCTGTCCAAAGCTGAAAGCAGAGTGTTAAAGTCTCCAGCAATTATTGTATCAGGGCCTAACTCTCTCTTTAGTGCTAATAATATTTGCTTTATGTATCTGTGTCCTCCAGTGTTGAGTGAATATATATTTACAACCATTATATCCTCTTGCTGAATTTATCCCTTTAACATTATGTAATGACCATGTACATCTGATTGGAAGTTCTGCTTTCATGTTGGGCTAGATCCAGTCGTTAATGGAACTATACATGCCCATATCTATGGGTCTTCATTTTGATTCGGTCTGTTTCCTCAGACAATAATTCCCTGACTCTGGCCTGGAATCACAATTCTGGCTGTCAGAATCCTGGGAAGTAAGAATAAAGCAGAGAGGGACAGAATCCCATCTTTCAGCCCCTGACTTTGCATCATTGCATCTCACTTCTACATTCCGGTCTTTCTGATGGTCTTCATTGCCAGAGCATCTCCCCCAAAGCATCCCAGAAAATGCCTGAAAAATTCAAATGTTAACTTGTGGCAAGTGGCAATCCCAGATTAAATGGTAGTAAGTCACAAAATGAACCAAAATGCCCAGAGTCACTCTCAATTCAGATATGCTGGATGCAGAAGTTTCTGTAATTCCATACAGTTCCATTCCTTCCCTCCCTCATATAATATTATTTCTCTGCAACAGATATAATATCATGGGCACTGGGATTCAAAGACTAATTTTCTATCAGATTAGCAATCTGCACAAAAGAGGGACCTTATCTCTTGAATTTTCCAGCAAAAAAGTTTTATGAAACTCATTTCTTTTCATGGCATGTGCCAGTCCTTGTCATGTTGCATCAGCCTCTCTCTATAGATGTGCCTGCCTCTTACAGATGAGTCTTGGTGTTCTGCCTGAGCCCTTTACACACATAACCAGTTCTATCTCAGGCCTGGCCTCTGGAGCCCTGCCTGGAGCGAGGACATGTACCCAGGGTCCCCAGCTTCTCCTTAGTGGACTGTGCTCTGAGGTGGAGGTACTTGCTAGCTGTGTTGTCAGGAGAAGTCCTGGGATGGGGAACCCTCAGCTGTGTTCCCCTTATGAAAATCCCATTTGAACCCTTCCTCTGCTTTAGAGCTTCCTATGCCCTTGCTAGCATTTCCTTTAGTTTATAAGAAATAATGTGTGATTTGTGGCATTATCAATGACTAAAAGGATGTGGAGGGAGCCTATAGTTGTATATTTTAAGCATTTTATCGTAATAAGTTGAACATACACAAAAATAGGAAAACAAAAATCAAATTGTTCACCCACACAGATCCCCAAACTTAAAATATTACCAGATCATCTTCCTCTTTTTAAATATTTTTTTCTTTTTTCTTTTTGGCTGAAGCATTTTAAAGCAAATCAGAGATATCATATCATTTCAAGGTAATATCTCACATTACCTACGTCTTTATACTGAGAGTGGGTTTCTTAGGTTTTTCCTTTTTTTTCCCCCTAATCTGACAGTCTCCTTTTTTAAAAGACATATTTTTAAAAGATACTGACTATTCACTGAAGGGTGGCAGGTGGGAGGGAGGAAGTGTACAGAAAGAAGGGTTCTGTCCCATGAATTTAATTAGTTCAGATGGTCTAATGATTATTCTATATGTGCATTTTAGTTCATATTGCTGTGTATGAAAGGATAACAAAGTCCAAGTCCTAATACTCGACATATGTTAAAAGTAGAGGTAGTAATATTACCACCCCTTTATAAATGTCCTTGGTTTGTTTTTAGGAAGGCCTGTCTTCCAAGAATGACCTTTGTTACTCTACCTCTTGGAGTTGGACATAGTTCTGTACCCAGTCACTGGGATAGTGGAAGAGGGCGAAGAGGAGGGGTAAAGAGAAGAGCTCTTTTTAGGACCTCCATAGCTAGAAGATGGTTTCAGATGACAACCATAGATCTGTATGAGCATTTTTAGTAAAGTGTTTATTGTGGAAAAATTCACTATTTTCCAACTTCTAAGTTTTATAGATGTCCTGAGGTGGCAATGTATGATAAAAGCAGAGCTAGTGAATTAGCCAACTTGTAAATACGTTTTTGTTATAACTGATGGAAAAGGACCATACTGGATATGGAATTGTTAGACCACCTCTGAGAAGTATATGTCAGGACTTGTTGATTAGGTGAGCAGTAGAGAAACAAAAGGAAGTATAAGAGGAGAGGAGTAAGCAACGTGTTCATATTTATATTTTGAGGATAGCCAGTGATGTATGTGCATCTTTTTTGGCTGTACCTTAGGAATATATTAAGTAATTGAGTAGAAACACACCTTCTTGCTAATATCTGAATAGCATAGATCTGATAATGAATTACCTTAGAAACATACTTAGTTTAAATTGTTGTTTTATGGTTCACTTTAATTGAGCATTAAGTGAATACTTTAATCAGAAAATTAATATTTTAATCAGCACTTTGCAAATACTTTTATCTAGAGACCTGTGATCATTTTTGTTTTCTATGAAATTTTTGTTCTGAAAAAGGCAATATTGCATATTTTTCCTAATAGACTGAGTTGATGTAGCATATTCTTGGTTATCAAAATACTCACATACCTTTGATTTTTGAATTGGTAAATAGACAAGATGTGTGAAAACAGCATGACATATACTATATAATCTCAACTCCGTAAAATTAGATCTTGTGTCTATACACACACAGGACCTAGAAGGATACATCAAACTGTGAGCTACATGTGGTTGTGAATGAGTTTGCTTTTTTCTTGTGTTTTTCAAGTTCTTATAATGCACATATTCACTTAAAAATATATAGGTTAAAAAACTAATGACAAAAAGATATAATACAAGTATCTATATCAATAAAAATGAATACAATGTAAATATGGCTGTGTCATATCTATCTTCTTATTAACTGTTTTCCATCATGTGTTGTCCTGTCTGTTCTTTTACCACTTTCTTTCTCTTTTCTTGTCTTTTGTAGATTAATTTTTTTATTTTTAATAATTCCATTGTGGCCACTATTGTATTACTAATAATACATATTTTGAAGAATTTTCTAGTATTTATGTTATGTATCTTAACTTATGGCAGTACTCCTTCAAAATGTATCACTTGATCTATATTGGGAGATATAAATATTATAGGTTTATTTTCTTCATTCTATAATTTGTTCTATTTTATTTCTGTATATATTATACATTTCATACATTTCTATTTCTACACAAGTTAGAAATTTCAATGTATTTATGTAATTTTTCTTTAGATAGTCAATTATCTTTTAAAGAGATGAAAAGCAAATTAAGGATTTCTCTTATATGTACTCTCATATTTGCAAATCATATATCTGATAAGGAACTTTCATTCTAAATGTATGAATAACTCCTACAACTAAAAAATTTAAATTTTCAAACAATCAAGAATTAGGCAAAAATTCTGAAGAGCTACTTCTCTAAAGAAGATATACATGTGGCCAGTAAGCAAATACAAGATACTCAACTTCATTCGCTATTAAGGAAATGCACATCAAAACCATGAAACACCACTTCACCCCGTTAGAATGGCTAAATATAAAAGATGGATAACAAATTTTGGAAAGGATGTGGAAAAAAATGAAAATCTTATACATTGCTTATGAGGATGCAGAATATTTCAGCCTTTTTGAAAAGTTGTTTGGCAGTATCTCCAAAGTTTAAACAAAGAGTTACCATATGACACAGCAATTTCACTGCTACTTATATACCCAAGAGAAATGAAAAAATATAGCCACACAAAGACTAGCAAATTAATGTATGTAGCAGCATTTTTTTGTAACAGCCAAACAGTAAAACTACCCAAATGTCCATTACTTGATGACTGAATGAGTAAAATGTAATACATATACACCATGGAATATTATTAGGCAACCAAAAGGAATAAAGTACTGATGCACACTACAACATAGGTAAACCTTGCTCTGATTCCATTCCCACAAAATGTCCAGAATAGGCAAGTCAATAGAGATTGAACGTAACTAGTGATTGCCCAGGTCTGGGCTGTGAGATGGGTTGAGGAGGGATTGGGCTTGGTTGCTCATCGGTATGAAGATTTTGATGGAAGTGATGGAAAGTTTTAAAAGTAGTTATGGTAATGGTTGCACATCTGCAACTATATTGATATATCCTTGTTATACAGTGGATTCTGAGCTTTAAATGGGTGAGTTGTGTGTTATGTGAATTATTTCTCAGTAGAGCTGCTAAAGAAAAAGAGGTCATTTCAATGACACACAATATTCAATAGGCACACAATGTTGAACAAAGCAAGCAACAATTTACGTAGATGTTTTGCCATGCATAACACAAATTTACGATTACTTAGCTGGAGATAGAGACATCCTCCTTGTCAGAGATTCCTTCAACACAGCCAATTTTATGTTCTGTTGTTTGCATTCCTTACTCGTGGGTACCTGTGTTTAGACAGGACTCTCTTTGTTGCAGATTATAGAAATCCAGTTCAAGTTACTCTAAAGAAATGAATATTAATCTGCTCATGTAACTGAAACAGACAGACAGAGGTGACGTGCCTTTTATCTCATGCCCATTGCGCTTCCCAGGTGAACTCTGCTGTGCTGCAAACCCACACGTCCTAACCTGCATGGCCAGAGCAGTGCAAAGACGTTTTCTACCCAAAAACTCTGTTTTTATGCTATAGGATTTTTTGTTTGTTTTTGTTTTTGTTTTTGAGAAGAAGTCTCGCTGTGTCGCCCAGGCTGGAGTGCAGTGGCGCTATCTCGGTTCACAGCAAGCTCCACCTCCCGGGTTCACGCCATTCTCCTGCCTCAGCCTCCTGAGTAGCTGGGACTACAGGCACTCGCCACCACGCCCGGCTAATTTTGTTTTTGTTCTTTTAGTAGAGATGGCGTTTCAACGTGTTAGCCAGGATGGTCTCGATATCCTGACCACATGATCCGCCCTCCTCGGCCTCCCAAAGTGCTGGGATTACAGGCGTAAGCCACCACGCCTGGCCTATGCTATAGGATTTATGCTGTAACTACTTAAGTTCCTGACAAGACTTTACATAGTTGCATAGCCAGTTCTCATTTAAAAAATTCAACAAGGAGGGACACTAAGAAGGGAGAAAACAAATCTGTCTACCGGTAAGGTAAAGAATGCCGATCAGTTACAATCCTGTCTGCTCATAGCTTGAAATTAATTGAGAAGTGAGGTGTAAGAATCATAAAAATAGAAATAACAGCTTAAATGAAATTAAAGTTTAAATAATAAAATATTATATTAATATAATTACAAGTAATTGCATATATTATAAAAATTATAATAAAATTAAAGCTGTTGAATAACAGCTTAAATAAAATTAAAGCTAATTGGAGAGTGAGGTTGAGATGTATGGCCAAATGACCTTCATATGACTGTCCTGGACAAGCACCAACTGGAGGTGAAATCATCTCTGTGTTGTAGAGGATGCCAAGCTACACTGGGGAGGAGAGCTCTTGGGGTGCCCTCCCCCATCTCACCAACCTGCCCCCCACCACCCTAGTCTACTTTGGGGGAAGAGTAAGAAAAGGAATGTTTAAAAATTATAATAACTCTCTCTATACTTTTGTCTTCTGAGGAGGGGAACTTTTCTTTCCCTTCATGGAAAAGTTAGACATTTGGTAAGTTTTTCTGATACTACCCAGAACAGAAAGAAATAAGTACATTTACAGTTGGCCCTTTATGTTTGTGGATTCTGATTTTGCAGATTCAATTAGTCATGGATGGAAAATATTCAGAACAAAAGGGATGATTTGTCTGTACTGAACATGCATAGACATTTTTTTCTTGTAATCATTTCCTAAACAATATAGTACAACAACTACTTACATAGAATTTACTGCGTATTAGGTGTTATAAGTAATCCAGAAATGACTTAAATTATACAGGAGGATGTATGCAAAAATATTTATATCAGAAACTTGAGCAATCACAGATTTTGGTATCCACAGGGGTCTTGGAACCAATCCCCACAGGTACCAAAAAAAGCTGTCTTCAAAAGTTGGCTCAGCTAAGGGACACACAAGTACGCATGTGAAGTACAGAAACATAGATGCACACACATCAACTGTCAGCATGGCTTTCATTCTGTTCTCACACAGAAAAATGATGGGAACTCACTCTTACTCTTCTGTTTGCATGGGTGTCCTGGAGGAAATGTTTGAATCTGACACAAATAACTGTTGCTGTGTAAAGAGTTTTATTAACTACATTGATGGTGCTTTGATATATGTTATTGTATCTTAAAACCATGAAACAGACTTTAATTTGGCTAAATCAAATAATCATGATGGGGTGACTAAATATCATTGTAACGCAGCATAATAGTGCTGATCTAAATTGAATTATAGAGGTCTCAGAATTAAAAATCAACTATGCTGCAATATTTTAAAAAAGTGATTAGCTTGTAATGAATGTAAAATTAAAGAGCTCTTCCCTTTAATTTAAATGTCTTTGAAATTAAAATTCATTTTCCACTTAAGAACCAACTAGTTCTTTAAATATTAGTAATTATAAACTAGCCATTAATTTTAAATGAACAGCAAAAGATACTATCATTGTCATTATTATTATGATTTTATCTTTTGATGTCTCAGAATGTGTTGAAATAGTGTTAACAGTGACTCTCCTCATTTCTCAAAGAACATAAACTACAAAAAGACTATCAAAAATATAAAAATAGGTAAGAAAAGCACATTTCTATAGATCAGTCTCTCTCTGGGAAATAGATTCATATATTTGGGGCTTAAAATTTAATGTAATAAAAACCTTCTTGGTTAAATTTTCTGTGACTTCACTCTTTAAAATTTAAAATTTTGGATAATCCTAACTGTAAGTAATTAAATAGTATCAATATAAAGGAAATTAATTAAAATATACTGTCAGCTAGTTCCATAATTCATATTTTGACTGTGAACTCAATCCCAATTACTCAAAAAACAATGATTGAATAAAATGTATTCCTAGTTTCACATCATAAATATATTTTAATGTGAAATGAAATTGTTTTAAATTTGAAAAGCTAGAAAAATATTTAAAATGTGACCTACAAAGTTAAAAAAAAAAATCTGAAATTTTCTCAAAACGTTATTTAGTGACATATTGATACTAAAAAGAGTACCTAATTTTTATACTCAGTGGATGTCATTGTTGACTATTCTTGGCTTTTTTATCATCCATATATTTGAATGACTAAATAAGAATCAATAGGTAATTTGCCAGCTATTAAATATATAGACAAAACAATGACTTAATCATCCTCAGTATATATAATTTATTTCTTCCTTCAGTTCTCAACACACTGCTTTTATTTTCCCTTTCTTATTCTTATGTTTTATATCAACTTTAAATTATCAAGTAATAACAATAGTAAGGAACCTTATTTACCACTTATATAGTACTTTAAGGTGGTTTATATACTTTTCTCATTGCTACGGCACTCGATGTGAGAAAATCCTTTTCTTTCATAATTTTAAAGAACAAACTGTAAGTCAGAGAATCTTATGACCTACCAAAATACAGAACTAGAAAGTTTGGAGGTTAGTCTGATGCCCAACATATGTGGACCCACATTCAGTCTTCTTTCCTCTGCAAGTCCTGTCTCTCTTGTTTACATTTAATGAAAGTACAGTTATAGCTAAACTTTAAAAGACCTGCTTTCTAGTTTAATCCAGAGTCAGCAAATAAACTGACTACAAGAATGACAGGGTGAAATAATGGCTGTTTTCAAGACAACCTCAGCAATGACTGGATAACACATGCCGTGGGGTTTGTTATGTTGATGATTGACAGCGAGAGAATTAGAATATAGTTTCTAGAATTATTCTCAGACAAAAGCAAACAAAATGGACACTAGTGAGAAAGACTTTGAAACCTGAGTTAGTTGAAGGAAATTTTAATAGCACACATAGCTTCTTTGAAATCTATTAAAGCAGAAGAACTGCTATCCAAGTTACTCAGAAAATTTGCCAATGAGTTTATGAACATAATCTTGAAATGAGTTGAGAAAACTTGGTAAAGTTCTACAAGTTTTTTAAAGTTTGACAAATAATAATTACACTTTGAAAAGTTGGACAAAGATTGTGCTTACTGCTGATGTGTAGTATAATATTGCCTTCTTGTCTAAGGAACACATCATTAAAGCTGAAAGATGGTTCCTTAGAGGAGGCGGTGAATATAGGCCCACAAAAAACAAATCATGTCAGACTAGGCATTTGTGGACAAGATTTAGAAAAGTGCAAGATCAAAATGATGGATTAGTAGCTGATTGAAAAACTCAACCCAAAGTGATGATTAATGGATAGATGTCAACGTTAAGGTGGTTTCCAGTAGGGTGCCACGGGCTTTATCCTTGGCTATGTCCTTTTCAACCTTTTATTAATCATTTGAATAAAAATATAAAAGGCATGACCATCTAATCTGTGCAGGACCAGTAGCAAGGATATATAGCAATTGTGTTAAATGACAAGCTAAACAATAAGGGATTTTACATAATGCCTTAAAACAATCAGTTCAACAATGTAGTGGGCAAAACAAAATAAAAAACCAACAAACAAAAACCCCACAGATGTGAATATGTAATCTGCAAGAAGATAGAAGAGTAGTTATTTTAAATGAGGGGAATAGTGGCTCTGTTCAATTTTATAGTGACCGAAGGATACCTAAAGATCTGTATTTAGGTTATGATGCACACTTTAAAGGAAAATGTCAAATTAGAACACACTGAAAGAAAAACAAAGAGGAAACGTATGTTATATAAAAATTTAAAAAAACATATGTTATATAAAAAGTATATATAAAACTACTTTTAGTAGCAATTTTTTTTTCCAGGCAATATCAGTTCACAGTAAAAGATAGGCTGATTGGTCCGCTATAGCTTATAAGATAGTTTGTATTTATTGTGTGCTTATGTATTGGCAGAAGGAAGCATGGTGCTTGGAAACTACGAGAAGGCAGATTTATAACCCAGCAGCTCATCAGTATAAAAATGAGTGAGCAGATTCAGTAGGCTGTGAGACGCCATCCATGTTTATGTTCGAATATAAGCCAAATGACTATTTGGGTCAGGAATGGTGTCTCTAGGGAATATCAGCTGCAAGATGTAATTTCCGAGTGCTTTTCATATGTTATTTCTAGCAGCAAAGCCAAGTCAGATACAAAAATGAAATATAAAAGGCAGGTAGAACAGCTATTACATTGAGTGCATCAAGAGCTCTATGTAAAAGAAAAATATAAGCTCCATCTCTGTGGTAGACGATATTACGATGTTAAAATATTTGCTGCTTCTCACAGGATTAAGAAAGCAAGTAAGTTTTTGAGAGAGTTGTATTTCCAATAGCCATCAGTTTGAGCCAGAAGAGAGTTTGATGCTTCAGAATTTAAAATAGGCTTTGGTTCACCCAACTTCAAAGGACAAGAAACAGACTGAGAAGACCATCTGGTCCCAGGGAGGATGCATTCTCAATGACCCTCTCAGATGTGACAAAGTAAGATGGTAAAAAAGAGAGAACGTCTTCAAAAACAGAACCAAGGGTCATGGAGGGAAAAATATACTGGGAGGAAAGTGTCTAATCCCAGGGTATGCAGTCAGGACCCAAAGAATATTCTCCACCTTAAGGACAGGAGCCTCTCAAAATTCTGCCTAGCAGGTTTCTGGGATTGCTACAGACCAGTGATGGCAAGTCCAGTTGTTCTGTTTTCCCAGTGGGAGCATGTATTGCAGTGCTATTGTTCCTGTTGCTCTCCTGAATACAAAGAGGAGTGAGTCATTGAGGTTGAGTTTGCTTCACGGTCTCCAGACTGGATGAGACAGGCTCACGATGGAGGCTGTGGCTGGGAATTTGGGATTGTTGCCTCGGATTAGGGAGTGTGTATGCTCTGAATGTGGTGGGGGAGCAAAATGATGCCCAGAAAGATACAGTGTTTGAGTACACCTTAAAGTGTTCCCTACTCCTCCCTGGGGAAGAAGCATACAGTCATCTCTTGGTATTCATAGGGAATTGGTTCTAGGAGCTCCCTCAGATACCAAAGTCCATGGATGCGAAAGTCCCTGTTATAAAATATCACAGTAATTGTATATTACCTATGCACATCCATTTACTTTAAATCATCTTTAGGTTACTTGTAATAGTACAATGCCTACATATCAGTTTATTCCAGTGGATTCAAGATAGTACTGGGCATATGGTACATTTAAGTACTGATTTTTGGGACTTCGTGACTTTTTTTTCTAAATATTTTTAATCTATGGTTGGTAGAATCTGTGGATAGGAACCGATGGATATAGAGGACCCACTGTATTTCCCCATCTCTTTGACATCAACCCTGTCCTTGTAACTTGTTTAGGGCCATAAAAAGAAATGAAAATGACATATTTTCTTCCCGGAAAAAAAATCCGCTTCCTGGAAAAATATCTTTCTCCCTGCTATGAACTGATACTGCTTCAAAGCCCAGGCTGATGTCAAAATGATGTGGAACAGAGGCAGCCAATGTGTTGTAGATATATAGTGTGAGTGAGAAACAATGTCTTATTGAAAGCCACTGAGATTTTGAGTTGCTTGTTACCACAGCGTAACATAGATTATCTTGACAATGTAATTGTCTATGAGAAAGGAGAATGTTCTATTGAGAGAACAATTTACTTCAACTAAAGAAAAACTGTGAAGCAAATCATCCAGTCCTATAGTGTGTGTATTTTAGATGCTATGGTGTAAAATGCTTTATTATGAGCAAATAAGGCAGCTAGATATTTTATCAAAATTGAAAACTAAAGACAAAATTAAGAGAAGGCAAAGGAGCTTATATACTAATTTATACAAGTAGAAGCAATGTTCTTAAATAAGATTATGCCCTGTTGCCCATCACAAGATACGGACACCACTGCTGAATTCCCTTCATGTGCCACGTAAAGTAGTAAGAATCACTGCTTGTGAAATTATTTCAATGAAAAGATTACCTTTACCTGTACTACATATAAATCTCTACATTATAGATAGTGAATATTGGTAGAAGGACAAAGTTGAGATTATAGAATGTTATGAAATAAAAATTGTTACGGAAAATGGTCCTTAGGTAGCTGTGGGTGGATTTGATGAAGTGACTATCCAGGAAGGATCAGAGATAAGATGCCTGCCAACCCTGATGAAGGAAGAACTAGAGAAAACTCACCAGAAGATCAGTACTTCCTGCTGCTGGAGTACTTCCTGCTGCTGTGTCCTCACACGGAGGAAGGGGTGAGGCAGCTTTCTGGACTCTCTTTGATAAGGGCGCTTATCCTATTCATGAGGTTTCTCTGCCCTCATAACTGAATTGCTTCTCAAAGTCTCCACCTCCAAATTCCATCACACTGGAGATTGAGTATCAACGTGTGAATGAGAGGGAGGAGCACAAACATTTGATCCATAGTGGAGGGAAAATTAACTTCCAGGGTTACCTCACTGTTTGGTCACAATAGGCATACCTGGGTTACCTTATGATGGCTACTCAACATGGTATCCAGAATTTTCTTTGGAAATTTTCTTAGATCCTTTTAGTAAATTTGGTGCTTAAAGATTTCTGATCTAAATCCTACTATTTGTTTCATCAAAAAACTTGTACAATTGTGTTTTTTAGATTTTACTGAATTTTAATTTACAAAGATAACCTTCTTTTCAAAATAGGCAAACACATTGTTTTTCAAAGGTTTTAGTCACCTTTTTAATATGTGCTTTATTATAAAAGTCAATTCTAGGTTTCTCAGGATAACTTTCAAAAATACTCTTCATGTAGATTTACAATTTTTAAATAATATTTAAAGTAATGCCTCAAACACTTCAGGCAATCTGAATGTGTGTCTGGATATCGAATGCATTAATGTTTTCCTTCCCTAAACAAAATTGCCATCTACAGTAATAAATAACAGTGATCACCTTCCTCATGGCCATTCTCTTTTCTCCATCAAGAGTCATCACTTTTTTTTTCTCCCAGTTCTAATTTCCTTTCTCTATTTTGCATTATGAAATCCCTTGGTGTTTTCTTGTATCAACTTTTAATTTAAAACCATGAATTTAATTAGAGCATAAAATTATTTTTTGAGATCAACAAGATACTGAATTGAGCTCTTTCCAGCAGCGATTCAGGGTTTACTGTATTACAGGCTTCCCTACCTCAAAATAAAACTCAACCCAATAGGTTTGTTTTTCAGAGTCATTTTGAAAAATTGTATTTAGCCTATCAACTTAGTATTTTATTAATTTGTTAGTTTTCACATTTTATATATTTTAGAGAAATTTTTGTTTTATAATTGTATTGTTCTAAGAATAGTTTGACATTGCAATTAGCAATAAAGTGCCACCTTCATCAGGTGACAACGAATACACTTTAGAATATTTTATAATTAGCATTTAGACTTTTTGCATCAGAGGTAATTAGAATTTTATTACAAAGCTTCTAAAGTCATTCAAAATATAATTTTTACTTTCAATAATGGCAAAGTTTGTTTAAATATGTGTTTTAATTTATAACCTTGAAGGATAGTTATTCTTCCAAATTTGGATGCTGAAAATGTCCTAAGATTAATTTATTCTAAAAAGATTTTAAGATATAAGTGAAATGAACTGAGGAGACATCAACAATAGCTAGAAACACCAGTTTGAATAAAGAAATTGACATTTAGGTAGGAGCAGAAACAGAACCATGGAAAAAGCCATAAGCCCACTTGAGGACACAACTTCTTACCATGATCCTGCGTGCTCCCCTAACCTTTCCCAGCTGCCCTTTCCTTACTCTCAGCCCAGTGAATAGAGTCAGCACAGTCACGCCAGGCTTGGGAAATAATGGGAAGCTGAGGGCAGGTGGGGTAAGCAGCACCTGCACAGAGGCAACACCCTGTACCGCCTAGCTGGACTAAGGACCTTCTGTTTGATGCTGTTCTGCCTCCCTTCTCATGCCCGAGGTCCCTCTCATCCAAGTGGCCCTCATCAGGTTCCTGCCCCCTGGCTGGAATCCGAGCCAGGTAGTTCAACCTTTTTGAAGGTGCTGTGTTGCACAAGGGAGAGGGGGTGGACTATCGGGGCTGATGTCCATCCTGAGCCTCATGCCCCAGTCTGTATCTGCATTGAGCAAAGTGTATCTTTCCTGATTCTCACAGAGGCACATTTGTGGGGGCCCTGGCCAGCCTTCTGTAACCCTAGCTGTCACCCATTTTTGACCTCCTCCTGCCAGCCCCTTTCCCTAAGAACAGGAGTATTCAGTTGCCTTTTTGTTTATGTGGGCTACACCAGAATCTCACCCCTTCTATGTTTCTTGCAGATCTTTGCCTTGACCTTGTGGAACTGTCCAGCCATCTAGCTCCCAAAAGCAATGCTTAAATCATTCCTGAAATCAGATCGGATGCGAGTGACATCAGCTCATCAGCCTTGGGCAAGTTTCCCAACGCCTGTGTAACCAATCCCACATTTCCTCTGGAAATGGGAGAAATAATACCTATCTCTAGGGTCACTGTTAGATTTAAATTTACCCCTGTGTAAAACAGTGCCTTATTCTCTTTTCTTTTATCAATTTAATTTTTATTTTAACTGACAACTGTATATAATTTTATATTTATGGGGTACAAAGTCATGTTTTGATACATATATACATTGCAGAATGGGCGAATCCTGCTGATTAATGTATCCATCACCCCACATACTTACCATGTCTTTGTGGCAAGAACATTTAAAATCCACTGTTCTGTTACTTTTGAAATATACAATACATTATTGTTAACTGTAGTCACCTTGTACAATGGATCACCAGAAGGTATTCCTCCTGCCTAACTGAAACACTGTACCATTTTACCAACACTGCTGTCCTCACCCACCACCACCCTGTCTGCAGTAACCACCATTCTACTCTCTAATTCTGTGAGTTTGAATTTTTTTAGATTTCACGTATAAGTGAGATCATGCAAAATTTGTCTTCCTGTGCCTGGTTTATTTTGCTCAGCATAGTGTACTCTAGATTTGCCCACATTGTAACAATAATGTTATTTGGTTCTTTTTTAAGGCTGAATAGTACTCCATTGTGTATATGTATATATGTGTATGTGTATATCATATGCTCATGTTATATATATCATATGTATAATATGTAATATGATATATATATTATATGTTTTAATGTTTTAAAGATTTAATGCTTATACTACATGGTATATGAGATATATATGTATACATACACATGTATATATGTGTGTATATCTACATGGTATATGAGATATATATGCATACATATATACACGTGTATATATATATGTATACACACACATATATATATATCAGATATTTTAATCACTTCATCTGTTGATGGGCATTTAGGTTCCCATATCTTGGCTACTATGAATAATCCTGTGATGAACATGGGAGTGCAGATATCTCTATTGGGTGTAGATTTCTTTTTATTTTTGAGACAGAGTCTCACTCTGTTGCCCAGGCTGGAGTGAACTGGCGTGATCTCAGATCACTGCAACCTCTGCCTCCTGGGTTCAAGGGATTCTTGTGCCTCAGCCTCCCAAGTAGCTGGGATTACAGGTATGTACCACCATGCCTGGCTAAGTTTTGTATTTCTGGTAGAGATGGGGTTTTGCCATGTTGGCCAGGGTGGTCTTGAACTCCTGACCTCAAGTGATCCTCCCACCTTGGCATCCCAAAGTGCTGGGATTACACGCATGAGCCACCGCACCAGACCTCAGGTGTAGATTTCATTTTTCTCGGGTATAACCCAAAAAGACAGATTGCTAGGTCTTATTTTAATTCTATTTTCAATTTTCTGAGGAAACTCTGCACTGCTTTCCATAATGGCTGCATCAATTTACATTCTCGCCATCTATATACACACTTTCCCTTTTCTCCACATCCTCACCAATGCTTGTTATCTCTTGCCTTTTAAAAATAATAGCCATCCTAACAGGCGTGAGATGATATCTTATTGTGGTTTTGGTTTCCAGTTCCTTGATGTTGAGAACTTTTCTCATATACTTGCACGTTACTTTTACGGATAAATATCTATTCAGATCCATTGCCCATTTTTTTGGCTAGGTTATTTGTTATTTTGCTATTGAATGTATGAGTTCCTTATGTATTTTGATTATTAATCTCTTATCGTATATAAGGTTCACAAATATTTTCTCCTATTCTGTAGGCTGGCTTTTCATTTTGTTGATTTTCTGTTGCTGTGCAGAAACATTTTAGTTTGATGTTTAGCTTACATTAGTTTACTTTGATATTTTATTGTTTATGCTCTTTTTTTCCTGAGCTTTTGGTATAATAGCTAAAAAAAATTATTGCCCCCACTGCTGGGCATGTATCCAAAAGAAAGGAACTCAGTATGTCAAAGAGGCATCTGCACTCTGTGTTTGTTGCAGCATGTACACAATGACCAAGATTTGGAAGCACCCTAAATGTCCATCAACAGACGAATAGATAAAGAAAATGTGGTACACATACACAATGGAGTACTATTCAGCCATAAAAAGAACAACATCCAGTCATTTGCAACAACACCAATGGAACTGGAGGTCATTATGTTAAGTGAAATAAGTCAGGCACAGAAACACAAACATCACATGTTCTTGTTTCTTTGTAGGATCTAAAAATTAAAACAATTGAACACATGGAGATAGACAATAGAAGAATGGTTACCAGAGGCTGGGAAGGGTAATAGGGCTCTCAGAGCCAGAGGGTGGGATAGTTACTGGGTACAAAAAAAAATGTTTGCATGAATGAATAAGGCCTAGTATTTGATAGTACCAGAAGGTAACTATGGTCAATAATAATTTAATTGTACATTTTAAAGTAACTAAAAGAGTATAATTGAATTGTTTGTAATACAAGGGATAAATGCTTGAGGGGATGGATACTCCATCTTCCGTGATGTCATTATTACACATTGTGTGATTGTATCAAAGCATCCCCGTAAATATATACACCTCCTATATACCCACAACAATTAAAAATTAAAAATATAAAAATAAATAAAAAATCATTGCCAAAAGTATCCCATGTGTTTTCTTCTAGGAGTTTTACAGTTTCAGGTCTTATGATTTTGTGTATTATCTAAGATTAGTGCACAATTTAATTATTTTGCATGTGGATCTCGTTTAACCAATACCATTTATTGAGGGGAATGTCTTCTCCTCATTGTGTCTTCTTGGTGCCTTTGTTGACAATATACGCTTAGGTTTATGTTGGAGGCTCTCAATATTGTTCCATTGAACTCTGGGTCTGTTTTCATGCCAGTGGCATACTCATTGATTACTATTGCTTTATAATATAATTTGAAATAAGGAAGTATGGTATTTCCAACTTTTTTTCTTTCTTTCTTTCTTTTTTTTTTTTTTTTTTTTGAGACAGACTCTTGCTCTGTTGCCCAGGCTGGAGTGCAATGGTGCGATCTCAGCTCATTGCAACCTCCATCTCCCAGGTTCAAGCGATTCTCCTGCCTCAGTCTCCCGAGTAGCTGGAATTAAGGTGAGTGCCACAATACCCAACTGATTTTTATGTTTTTAGTAGAAACAGGGTTTCACCATGTTGACCAGGCTGGTCTCAAACTCTTGACATCAGGTGATCCAGCCACCTCGGCCTCCCAAAGTGCTGGGATTACAGGCATGAGCCACTGTGCCCGGCCATTCTTTTTCAAATTTATTTTTTTAATTGACAAATAAAAATTTTGTATTTATGGGGTACAATGTGATGTTTTGATATATGCATACGTTGTAGAAAGATTTAATCAAATTAATTAACATATCTATCATCTCACTAACTTACTATTTTTGTAGTGAGAATGTTAAAAATCTCTTCTTTTAGTAATTTTGAAATATTCAATACGTTGAAAATATGACCAGACAACAGAAACCTTTTATTTTTACACACTTGTGAGACAAAGTTTCAGAACCTGTGTGTGCTTAAAAATACTTTTGGAAGTTGCTAATTGACACTAGATTTTTAAAATGAATCATAATTTCAGTTTAAAAATTGAGTTCTAACAAAACCAAAGAAATATTATTCAGACCTATGTGACCTACATAGCTACACTGCACTCTTTCTCACCTATAAGTCCAGTTATTTGTTTATTTTTTGGTTATTGCTGCTAAATTGTTGGTTCACACAAGTATATCACTGCCTGATGCGTATTATTTCAGAGAAGTTTATAAATCTTAATGCTGTCTTGGTCCAATCTCATCTCCTTCCTCTTTCTATAGTTTCTGATATATCTGAGTTGTGTTCACTACAGTAGTTTTTTAAGTTGTTTTAAAATTTAATAATATCTTTACAATAAATCAAATTTGTAACTTTAAAATACAATTTACTTCTGTCACATAATGAGTGCTGAGGGTAAGAATTAAAGGTAAGTAGCTGGTTCTCACTCAGTAAAAGAAAGTGTGGAAAAAGACTCAACAGAGGATAGAAGGCAACACATTTACTTTTATTAATACCAATAAATTGCTCCTTACTATAATATTTTTAAAATATTCTTCCCTCTTGAACCCAATGCTTTATTTGTGGCCTACATTTCCTTGCTATCTGATAGCATCATACATCATTACCTAACAGGTGCATTAGCCAAATACAAGGAAAGCCGGATTTTCTTTCCAGTGCTCCTTTAGTTATGCCACTTGCTGTGATAGAGGCCATGAAATGGGAGGGGCTGATGATTATCCAAGTAGCAGGTGAGCAGGAGAGCAGGTGAGGAGGAAATGGCTCTTTAAAGCAGCTGCAGTAGGAAAACACCTTGGGCATAGTCCCAGCTGAAGAAGACAATGGGAGGAGGTGGCAAGCATAAAACAGCGCCTGGAGAGCTCAATGAGTGATAGGCAAGTGTTTGCCCTTGGAGATTCAACACAGTGGGAATGAGATTACAGTATTTGTGACTCTGAAACCAAGAATCAGTAGTATGCAAAAATCTAACCAGGGGATCAGGCAGTGGTTACTAGGAATATCACTGCCGCCTCAACGGGACCTTAAGCACTAGACAGTGGGGTAGAAATAATTTCCTGCCCGTAGCAATGGGTGTGAGACATGGAGTATGTGTCAGGAAGCCAACACAACAACTTAGGCTCAAACAATAAAAAGGGAGCCAATGTCCAGAATGGGATTAAAATGTATGGGTTGTGATTTCTGAATAAAAAAGGAATTGCTAAGGAAGTTCAAAAGGGGTCTGCATTAAGATAAATTGAGATCAAAGCCCATAGTGCTGGGCTGGGACTCCATCAGGATCCTTCCTGCAGCTGCAAGGTGCCTGAGTCTCAGATGAGGCTGTAACACGGGTAGAGGACAAGGGCTCCCCAGGAACCCTTTTTTGCACTCTCTTGCGAGCACTGACCATCTGCCAATCCACAGTTTTCTCCTGTGATCCTTTTGCTATTCTGGGTCTTCTCATTGCTTCTATAAAATATTCTTCAAATGTATTAACTAAGAGGCTTTTTCTTCTGAAAAAAAGTCCCAGCATGTTGTTTGTTACTTTTATATGTTTATTCTGTTCAACAAAATAATCTTATTTCAAAAAATTTGCTGACTCTCAATTCAGTTTTTAATTCCAGAATTCACATTTTAAAGTTGTACTGAAAACATTTCCAAAGGCTTTGGGATTTATAAAAATATTTATGAAATACGAATAACATCTCTCTTTACTCACAAAAATGAATAGTAAGTGTACCCTAATGTAAAAATATAATTTTATTTTTTTACTATGTTGATATTAACTTTTTGAATATTGAATGGTTCTTTAATTCTATTGTACTTTTTAAATGCTTTTAATTCTGATTATTTTATTTAATTACATGTATTGATGGCCTATCATATAGTGGCATAGTAAGTAGACTTAATGATAGACACAATAATAAATAATATATGACCTAGGAAGGTGTCTTAGTCTGCTAAGGCTACCATAACAAAATACCACAGACTGTGTAGGTTACACAACAGAAATTCATTTTTCACAGTTGTGGGGCTAGAAATCCAAGATCAAAAGGCTGGACAATTTGGATCCTGGTGAGGGCTCTCTTCCTGACTTGCAGATGTCTGCCTTCTTGCTGAGTCCTCACATGGCCTTTCCAAGAGACAGAGAGACAGAGAGAGAGAGAGAGAATAGAACTACTGTGTGCCTCCTTATAAGGACACCAGTCCTATCAGATCAGGGTTCCACCACTATCACTTCCTTTGACTTTAATTACTTCTGTAAAGGCCCCAACTATCACATTGAGGGATAAGGCCTCAACATACACATTTCGGAGGTAGACAAACGCTCAGTTCATAACATAAGGTTAATCATACATTCCTGTTTCCCTAAGAAAGTTCTGAATTCTGTGAATATTAATCTGATTTAATTATTAAAAGGACACTTCTCCTTTCACTATGAGAATTGACCTGATGTGCATGATAAATTAAAGTCTCTCCAGACCAAGGCTTCAAGGATTTCAGAGAAGAAGGAGAGCCAATAAAACACACATCAATAGGCTTAATAGAAAAGTTCTGAAAATAGTGTGAGGTCTCATGCAATCAGCTGAATGACATGTTGAGTCAGCTCAACACTTCCGAACCCACTCTTCTTGTTGGTGATTAGGATTAACTTGACTGCACCATCTAGCTTTGAGGATTAAGCCACAGCATGTGAAAGCCCACAGCAGCCCTGGCACACAGCCGGCATGCAGCACTCCATCATTTGTTTCTTGTGGAGAGTGTTTTCAGTCAGGATGGATCAGAGAAGACTTGTAAAAGATGTAGCTCTTGCTAAGCCTTGAGGTGTGAGTAGACATTTGCTGAGCAGAAAATGAGCAGATCAGAGTGGAAAAACCAGCAACACGGACAACGGAGTGATGCCAGAGAGAGTAGAAAGACTTTAGCAAGGATTCGGGGCCCTCAAGTAGTCTGGTGCTCAGACTGGTGTAGGAGGGAGAAAGGGCAGATTAGTCTATTCCACTTTGCTTTCCAAGGGAAGCAAAGATGGAGATCAAATTCTGAGGACTTAGGCATTGTATCTGAGTTGGGACTGTATTCTGTGTGTAATGTAGGAGCACCTCAAGCTCTGAAGGAAAGTTACATAGCCAAACTGAAGTTTTTTTAAAAAAAATTACTCCTACAGAAATATGTTGAACAGATTAGACTTGGGAAAAATCACTGGTGGAGAGAAAAACTATAAGGAGATTTATAATTTTCTTTCTTATTTTTGGCAATTGTAATAAAGTTTTGAGACACTTTTTTTGTGCAGTGTTTGTGTTGTTTTTAATTTCAGAGAATCTTTTCTTAGAGAATTGTGTTATGAAGAGTGGAATAGACAGGAATACTTAAAACCACACAAAGCTTTCTTAAGCTTCTCTTACATGAGCACAAAATACAAGCTAAATAAATGACCTATTATCCTTTATGATCTAGGACAGTGTAGTAAACTCTATAACTTCATGGTCTCATCTTAAGGACTTAAAATTCAAAAAATAAATAAATAAATAAGAAAAAGGAAACATCTCATTCTCACAAGTCTTGTGTTCTATAAATATCAAACTTGGAAAGAAATTAGGTTATTAATTAATTAAATAAGTATTAGATAATTTGTATATTATACAGTATGAGAAAAATTCTCTATATTTTGATATGTGCATATTTTATGCATAGAAAAGACAAGACATTTGTATACCAATTTGAGTGGTTGAGTTCATACGTTATTTGTATTTTTCATGGAGAGAATTTCACTTACCTTATTTTATTTATATTTTAAAAATTTCTTCTGGCCAGGTGCGGTGGCTCACACCTATAATTTTGACATTTTGAGAGGCTGAGACAGGTAGATCACTTGAGGTCAGGCATTCGAGACCAGCCTGGCCAACATGATGAAACCCTGTCTCTACTAAAAATACAAAAATTAGCTGGGCGTGATGGCTGGCACCTGTAATCCAAGCTACTCAGAAGGCTGAGGCAGGAGAATCACTTGAACCTGGGAGGCAGAAGTTGCAGTCCTCTGAGATCGCGTCATTGCACTCCAGCCTGGGTGATGAGCAAGACTCTTAAAATAATAAATAAAATTTCTTTATTATTTTTTACTTTTAAACTGACAGATAAAATTATATGTATTTATTGTGTGCAACATGTTGTCTTGAAGTGTATATCGTATATGCATTGCGGAATGATTCAATCTAGCTAATGAGCATGCATCACCTCACATGTGATCATTTGTGTGCTGAGAACACTTTATATCCACTCCCTTAGCATTTTTCAAGACTGCAACACAAGATTAACTATGGTGGCTATGGTACACAGTAGATCTCTTGAACTTATTCCTCTTAAATCATTGCAATTTTGTGTCCTTTGACCAACATCTCCCCAACTCCCCCACCCCCAACCACGAATCCCCTTGTAACCAGTATTCTATTCTATGCTTTTATAATATCAGTTTTCTTAGATTCTACATGAGTGAGATCATATGGTATTTGTCCTTCTGTGCCTGGCGTATTTCACTTAATATAATACTCTTCTTTGTGGTTATCTTTCCTGACAATGCATTGCTGTACACTTAGGGCCATTTTAAAATACAAATGTGGAAATCTACTGAGCAATTTCTTTTCAAAACGAGTTCATATGGTAACTAAAACCATTTCTGATGGTAAAATTTGTGCACACTTTGAACCCAAATCACCAAATTATTATTTGTTAAAATTAGTATTCAGACAAACACATAGTAGATTATAGGAATAGATCATTTTCCTCTCTTTTCTTCTTTAGCCTTAGCCGTTGTCAGAAATAGGATCCAATAAGAAAAGTCCAGGTATGAGGAGATTTGTCTTTACATGCATAGGTGAGTGGGCACATTTGGAATCAAAGGCAATGTTCTAAAGTTCTGAAGATGAGACCGTGATGTTAAGACTAGAGTTTACTGTACTGACATGGATCATAAAGGATGAGAGGTCATTTATCTAGCTTGTGTTTTATCCATATGTAAACAAATCTCAATAAGGATTTGTAAAACCATTTTTGTAAAAGCTATAATAAATACTTTTGAGAAAAAATTGTTTAGCAGAATTGTTTTAGTAAGTTAAAGAATTTAAAATAATTAGAGAACGGAAAGTTTCAAAGCTGAACTTATTTTGGATAACACTTTTATTCTCTACACTCAAGCTTTGAAAGATAAAACTCTGTTGCTTCGTAGGTTACTTGGAATTGATTGAACTGTTAAGACGTAAGTTTGTTCTGTAAGACACAGGGATGCAAAGGAATTCAGATTTCAGGTTTTTAGAGGAAACCACATTGGGTTCTATAAGACAGAAACAAAGAAATGAGAGAAGGAACAAAGAAAAAACCAGAGGCAGGAAGGGGTTGCAGGAAGACAGGAAGATGGGTGTGAAGGAATATGACCATCTCTATTATAACTTTGCTCTCTTATTTACTGTAACTGATGTGTGTCAGTCCAAATCTTTTTCTTATATGAAAATAATCAACATTACAGTGTTTTAGCATAACTAAGTGATTCTACTTAACTTTAATTATGTGACAGCAGAGTTGTAGAGCAATGGCTTGAAAAGACAGGCAACACTAATAGCATTTGTTGTAGCCTGAGAAACATAAAAAATTGGGAGGGCTGTGCTGCAGCTCTTAATATCTTTCCTGGTGCAACATTATAAGTCACACATAGGAAAACGTATCCACCTAAAAAGATGCATTTGAAGAAAAGTTTGAATGAATTAAATACTTGATCAAATTCAGGCCAGGTGTGGTGGCTCAAGCCTGTAATCCAAACACTTTGGGAAGCCAAGGCAGGTGGATCACTTGAGGTCAGGAGTTCAAGACCAGTCTGGCCTACATGGTGAAACTCCTTCTCTACTAAAAATACAAATATTAGCTCTGTATGGTGTCAGGTGCCTGTAACCCCAGCTACTTGGGAAGCTGAGTCAGGAGAATCACTTGAACGCAGGAGGCGGAGGTTACAGTGAGCTCAGATCACGCCACTGCACTCTAGCCTGGGCAACAAGAGCAAAACTTGGTCTCAAAAAAAAAAAATTAATAAAACGTTTTTTACACAATCAGTTTATTTAGTCAGATATTCTTCCCCTCCTCTGCTGCAAATTTTTCACATTAGCCCCAATGACTTCCTCTCAATATTAACCAGAGGGTTATTTAAGAGAGCGTGTGTTTTTTAAAGGTTATTATTTTGTAAATTTTCATGTAATTTGTTTTATGTTTATAGTAGCAACATCAACTTCTATTCATTGTGGTTAGATACATTGAATTGCATAATTTCTGTGTTGGGGATTTTGAAGTTTATTGTTATTCTTGGGAAATGGTTAGTTTTGAAACCCTTTTGAGCATTCAAATACTATTTAATATCTCAGTCTAGAGTGTGTATTTTTAATAAATAAGTACAAATTAATAGAACTAGAACTAGTCTTTTTGGTCCATTGGTGACTTACAGGAATCTTAACATCTTATGTTATTATGTTATTGTTCACATTCGAGTCAATATTCTTATACAATGAAAAGAGAAGTTGTATTATATCCTTCAGTATTCTGCTTGAAGGTGATCAGATTTTCACTGTAGACTCTATGCCATCAATATAAAATAACCTTTTTTTCCTTTTGATTTTCTTTTGCCTTGAATTTTTCTTTATCAGATATTAATATTGCTTTATTTCCCTTTTCATTTTCCAGCGAAGTTTAGTCCATCTCAATTTTTTATTAAAGATTTATTTTTCATAAGTATGTGTGTTTCTAAACCTAACTTTTAAAAGAATAGGGAACAGAAAAACATATATATATGTATATAATCACATATATTCTCAGCTCCAGATACAGACTATTAAAATTGCATATGCAGCCTTTTAAGCTGTAGGAAAATGATACAATACTGAAAAAAAGTGACAATAGGATTGTTTTATGGCCTTCAGGTGACTGTGTATGTATTATAGAAATGAGTTCAATGAAATTGCAGGATAAACAGCTTTTCTTTATGCCAGGCAGGCGTTCAGCCCTCGATCTTGACACACTATGGTTCCTTCCACACCATGAGCTGCCTCATGCACAGACAGGTGATCTCCAGCCGCCTCCCCTTTGCCTTCGTCTTGTCTTGGCTAACCTTCAGGCCCAATGTGCACTCACTAGTCCTGCAATCTGTTTTTAGGCAGTCAGGCCATGCTGGTACAAGAAGTTGGATAGGGCCAATTTGTAAGGAATTGTGAGTCCTGCATACCAAAAAGATCTCTAGAAGGGAATTTGGAGGCTTGGTAGGTCAGGTCCTTGGAGCCAAGTCATATAGCCTGAAGCACCAGGCCTAGAGCAGGGACCCCTCTTGCCACATTTCTAAAGACAGTACTGATACTAATGACCAAAACACAAACAAAAACACAACTTAATAAGGATAATGGAATAACTGGCAGATTGATACGGACTACAAAAACAGCAACTTCCAGGTAATACATTGAATAGGAAATATGCACCTTTATGAAAGACTTAAGTGAATGGACATGCCTTGTTTTGTTTTTTATGGCAGTGGTCAATATTTTAAAGATTGGTGAATAATATCTGAAATAGCTAGGAATTTAAATCATAAAAAGTTAAAAGGGCAAGTCAAATTCTAAGAACTGACATCTGTTTTAAATTAATGGGGAAGTGATTCTGATGATTATTACTGTTTTTATATTTATTTTTTTTAATTTATTTCAGTAAGTTTTTGGGGAACGGGTGGTGTTTGGTTATTTGAATAAGTTCTTTAGTGGTGATTTCTGAGATTTTGGTGCACCCCTCACTTGAGCAGTGTACACTGTACCCGATGTGTAGTCTTTTATCCCTCACCCTCCTCCCACTCTTTCCCCTGAGTCCCCAAAGTTCATTGTATCATTATTATGCCTCTGTGTCCTCATAGCTTACCTCCCACTTAGGAGTGAGAACATACAATGTTTGGTTTTCCATTCCTGAGTTACTTCACTTAGAATAATGGAATCTCCAATTCCATTCAGGCTGCTGCAAATTCTATTATTTCATTCCTCAGAATACTGAGTAGTATTCTATGGTGTGTATATGTGTGTATTTTCTTTATCCACTTGTTGATTGATGAGCATTTGGGCTGGTTCCATATTTTTGCAATTGCGAATTGTGCTGCTATAAACGTGTGTGCAAGTATCTTTTTCATATAATGACTTCTTTTCCTCTAGGTAGAGGTACCCAGGAGTGGGGTTGCTGGATCAAATGGTAGATCTACTTTAAGGAATCACCACACCGTTTTTCATCATGGCTGTACTAGTTTACCTTCCCACCAACAGTGTAGAAGTGTTCCCTTTTCACCACATTTCCACCAACATCTATAATTTTTTATTATGGCCATCCTTGCAGGAATAAGGTGATATCGCATTGTGGTTTTGATTTGCATTTCCTTGATAATTAGTGATGTTGAGCATTTTTTCATTTGTTTGTTGGCCATTTGTATATCTTCTTTTGAGAATTGTCTATTCATGCCCTTAGCCCACTTTTTTGATGGGATTATTTGTTTTCTTCTCACTGATCGAGTTCCTTGTAGATTCTGGATATTAGTCCTTCATCAGAAGTATAGATTGCAAAGACTTTTCTCTCACTCTGTGGATTGTCTGTTTACTCTGCTAATTAATTCTTTTGCTATGTAGAAGCCTTTTAGTTTAATTAAGTCCCATCTCTTTATCTTTGTTTTTTGTTTTTTGGTTTTGCTTTTGGCATTTGCTTTTGGGTTCTTGGCCATGAAGTCTTTGCCTAAGCCAGTGTCTAGAAGGATTTTTCCAATGTTATCTTCCAGACTTTTTATGATTTTTGGTCTTAGATTTAAGTCTTTTATCCATCTTGAGTTCATTTTTGTATAGAATGAGAAATGAGGATCCAGTTTCATTCTTCCATGCATGGCTTGCCAATTATGGTAGCACCATTTGTTAAATAGGGTGTCCTTTCTCCACTTCCAATTTTCATTTGCTCTGCTGAAGATCAGTTGACTGTAAGTATTTGGCTATATTTCTGGGTTCTCCATTTTGTTTCATTGGTCTATATGCCTATTTTTATACCAGTACCATGCTCTTTTGGTGACTATGGCCTTAGAATATAGTTTGAATTTGAGTAATATAATGCTTCCAGGTTTGTTCCTTTTGCTCAGTCTTGCTTTGGCTCTACAGGCTCTTTTGGTTTCCATATGAACTTTAAGATTGCTTTATCTAGTTATCTGAAGAATGATGGTGGTTTTTTATTTTTATTTATTTATTTTTTTAATTTGAGACAGAGTCTCGCTTTATCACCCATGCTGGAGTACACTGGAGTGATCTTGGCTCACTGCAACCTCCACCTTCCAAGTTCAAGCAATTCTTCTACCTCAGCCTCCACGTAACTGGGATTATAGACAGGTTTTCACCATGTTGGTCAGACTGATCTTGAACTCCTGACCTCAAGCAATTCACCCACCTTGGCCTCCCAAAGTGCTGGGATTACAGGCATGAGCCACTGCACCTGGCCAATGATGGTGGTATTTTGATGGGAATTGCATTGAATTCGTAGATTGCTTTTGGCAGTAGGGTCATTTTCACAATGTTGTTTCTACCTATTCATGAGCATGGGATGTATTTCCATTTGTTTGTGTCATCTATAGCAATCTTTTACCTCTTTAATTAAGTATATTCCTAAGTATTTTTTTTTTGCAGCTATCATAAAAGGGGTTGAATTTTTTATTTGATTCTCAGCTTGGTTGCTGTTGGTGTGTAGCAGAGTTACTGATTTGTGTACATTAATTTTGTATCCTGTATTTTGCTGAATTCATTTAGCACTTCTAGGAGCTTTTTGGATGAGTCTTTAGAGTTTTCTAGGTATACAGTCATGTCACCAGCAAACAGTGACAGTCTGACTTCCTCATTACCGATTTGGATGCCCTTTATTTATTTCTCTTGTCTGATTGCTCTGGCTAGGACTTCCAGTAATATGTTGAACAGAAGTGGTGAAAGTAGGCATCCTTGTCTTGTTTCAATTCTCAGGGGGAATGCTTTCAACTTTTCCCCATTCAGTATAATGTTGGCTGTGGGTTTGTTATAGATGGCTTTTATTACCTTAAGGTATGTCCTTAGTATGTCAATTTTGCTGAGGGTTTTAATCATAAAGGTATGTTGGGGTTTTTTCAAATGCTTTTTCTGCATCTATTGAGATGATCATGTGATTTTTGCTTTTAATTCTGTTTATATAGTGTAGCACATTTATTGACTTGCAAATGTTAAACCATCCCTGCATTCCTGGCATGATACCCACTTGATTGTGGTGGATTATCTTTTTGGTATGCTGTTAGATTCTGTGAGCTAGTATTTTATTGAGGATTTTTGCATCTATGTTCCTCAGAGATACTGGTCTGTGGTTTCTTTTTTTTGTTATGTCCTGGTTTTTGGTATTAGGGTGATAATAACTTCATGGAATAGTGTAGGGGGATTCCCTCTTTCTCTATGTTTTGGAATAATGTCAGTAGGGGTTGGTCCCAATTTTTCTTTGAATGTCTGTTAAAATTTGGATGTGAATCCATCTGGTGCTGGATGTTTATCTGGTGGTAACTTTTTAATTAACTTTTCAATCTTGCTGCTTGTTATTGGTCTGTTGAGAGTTTCTATTTCTTCCTGGTTTAATCTAGAGGATTGTATATTTCCAGGAATTTTGTCTAGTTCATGCACATAAAGGTGTTCATAGTAGCCTTGAATGACCTTTTATATGTCTGTGGTATTGGTTGTAGTATCTCCCATTTTATTTCTAAATGAGCTATTTATCTTATCCCTTTTTTCTTTTTTATTATACTTTAAGTTCTAGGGTTCATGTGCACAACATGCAGGTTTGTTACATATGTATACATGTGCCATGTTGGTGTGCTGTGCCCATTAATTCATCATTTACATTAGGTATATCTCCTAATGCTATCCCTATCCCCTTCCCCCTCCCCACAATAGGACACAGTGTATGATGTTCCCCTTCCTGTGTCCAAGTGATCTCATTGTTCATTTTCCACCTATGAGTGAGAACATGTGGTATTTGGTTTTCTGTTCTTGCGATACTTTGCTGAGAATGATGGTTTCAGGCTGCATCCATGTCCCTACAAAGGACATGAACTCATCCTTTTTTATAGCTGCATAGTATTCCATGGTGTATATGTGCCACATTTTCTTAATCCAGTCTATCACTGATGGACATTTGGCTTGATTCCAAGTCTTTGCTATTGTGAATAGTGCTGCAATAAACATATGTGTGCATATCTCTTTATAGCAGCATCACTTATAATCCTTTGAGTGTATCCCTGGTAATGGGATGGCTGGGTCAAATGGTATTTCTAGTTCTAGATCCTTGAGGAATCGCCACACTGTCTTCCACAATGGCTGAACTAGTGTACAGTCCCACCAACAGTGTAAAAGCATTCCTATTTCTCCACATCCTCTCCAGCACCTGCTGTTTCCTGATTTTTTAATGATTGGCATTCTAACTGGTGTGAGATGGTATCTCATTGTGGTTTTGATCTGCATTTCTCTGATGGCGAGTGACGATGAGCATTTTTTCATGTGTCTGTTGGCTGCATGAATGTCTTCTTTTGAGAAGTGTCTGTTCATATCCTTTGCTCACTTTTCGATGGGGTTGTTTTTTTTCTTGTAAATTTGTTTGAGCTCTTTGTAGGTTCTGGATATTAGCCCTTTGTCAGATGAGTAGATTGCAAAAATTTTCTCCCATTCTGTAGGTTGCCTGTTCACTCTGATGATAGTTTCTTTTGTTGTGTAGGAGCTCTTTAGTTTAATTGGATCCCATTTGTCAGTTTTGACTTTTGTTTCCATTGCTTTTGGTGTTTTAGATGTGAAGTCCTTGCCCATGCCTATGTCCTGAATGGTATTGCCTAGGTTTTCTTCTAGGGTTTTTATGGTTTTAGGTCTAACATTTAAGTCTCTAATCCATCTTGAATTAATTTTTGTATAAGGAGTAAGGAAAGGATCCAGTTGCAGCTTTCTACTTATGGCTAGCCAGTTTTCACAGCACTATTTATTAAATAGGGAATCCTTTCCCCATTTCTTGTGTTTGTCAGGTTTGTCAAAGAGCACATAGTTGTACATGTGTGGTATTATTTCTGAGGGCTCTGTTCTGTTCCATTGGTCTATATCTCTGTTTTAGTACCAGTACCATGCTGTTTTGTTACTGTAGTATAGTTTGAAGTCAGGTAGTGTGATGCCTCCAGCTTTGTTCTTTGGGCTTAGGACTGCCTTGACAATGCGGGCTCTTTTTTGGTTCCATATGAACTTTAAAGTAGTTTTTTCCAATTCTGTGAAGAAAGTCATTGGTAACTTAATGGGGATGGCATGGAATCTATAAATTACCTTGGACAGTACGGCCATGTTCACGATATTGATTCTTCCTATCCATGAGCATGGTATGTTCTTCCATTTGTTTGTGTCCTCTTTTATTTCATTGAGCAGTGGTTTGTAGTTCTCCTTGATGAGGTCCTTCACATCCCTTGTAAGTTGGATTCCTAGGTATTTTATTCTCTTTGAAGCAATTGTGAATGGGAGTTCATGATGATTTGGCTCTCTGTTTGTCTGTTATTGGTGTATAAGAATGCTAGTGACTAATGCACATTGATTTTGCATCCTGTGACGTTGCTGAAGTTGCTTATCAGCTTAAGGAGATTTTGAGCTGAAACAATGGGGTTTTCTAAATATACAATCATGTCATCTGCAAACAGGGAGTATTTGACTTCCTCTTTTCCTAATTGAATACCCTTTATTTCTTTCTCTTGCCTGATTGCTCTGGCCTGAACTTCCAACACTATGTTGAATAGGAGTGGTGAGAGAGGGCATCCCTGTCTTGTGCCAGTTTTCAAGGGGAAGGCTTCCAGTTTTTGCCCATTCAGTATGATATTGGCTGTGGGTTTGTCATAAATAGCTTTTATTATTTTGAGATATGTTCCATCATATCTCGAGGAAGATCTACCAAGCAAATGGAAAACAAAAAAAGGCAGGAGTTGCAATCCTACTCTGATAAAACAGACTTTAAACCAACAAAGATCAAAAGATACAATGAAGGCCATTACATAATGGTAAAGGGATCAATTCAACAAGCAGAGCTAACTACCCTAAATATATATGCACCCAATACAGGAGCACCTAGATTCATAAAGCAAATCCTTAGAGACTTATGAAGAGACTTAGACTCCCAGACAATAATAATGGGAGACTTTAACACCCTGCTGTCAACATTAGACAGATCATCGAGATAGAAAGGTATCAAGGATATCCAGGAATTGAACTCAACTCTGCACCAAGCAGACCTAATAGACATCTACAGAACTCTCCACCCCAAATCAACAGAATATACATTCTTCTCAGCATCACATCACACTGATTCCAAAATTGACCACATAATTGGAAGTAAAGCACTCCTCAGCAAATGTACAAGGACAGAAATTATAACAAACTATCTCTCAGATCACAGTGCAATCATACTAGAACTCAGGACTAAGAAATTCACTCAAGACCACTCAACTACATGGAAACTGAACAACCTGCTCCTGAATGACTACTGGGTCCATAACGAAATGAAGGCAGAAATAAAGATGTTCTTTGAAACCAATGAGAACAGAGATACAACATACCAGAATCTCTGGGACACATTTAAAGCAGTGTGTAGAGGGAAATTTATAGCACTAAATGCCCACAAGAGAAAGCAGGAAAGATCTAAAATCGACACCCTAAAATCACAATTAAAAGAACTAGAGAAGCAAGAGCAAACACATTCAAAAGCTAGCAGAAGTCAGGAAATAACTAAGATCAGAGAAGAACTGAAGGAGATAAAGACAGAAAAATCCCTTCAAAAAATCAATGAATTCAGGAGCTGTTTTTTTTAAAAGATCAACAAAATTGATAGACTGCTAGCAAGACTAATAAAGAAGAAAAGAGAGAAGAATCAAATAGATGCAATAAAAAATGATAAGGGGGATATCACCACCAACCACACAGAAATGCAAACTACCATCAGAGAATACTATAAACACCTCTATACAAATAAACTAGAAAACCTGGAAGAAATGGATAAATTCTTGGACACATACACTCTCCCAAGACTAAACCAGAAAGAGGTTGAATCCCTGAATAGACCAATAACAGGCTCTGAAATTGAGACAATAATTAATAGCCTACCAACCAAAAAAAGTCCAGGACCAGACTGATTCACAGCCGAATTCTAACAGAAGTACAAGGAGGAGCTGGTACCTTTCCTTCTGAAATTATTCCAATCGATAGAAAAAGAGGGAATCCTTCTAACTCATTTTATGAGGCCAACATCATCCTGATACCAAAGCCTGGCAGAGACACAACAAAAAAAGGAGAATTTGAGACCAATGTCCCTGATGAACATCGATGCAAAAATCCTCAATAAAATACTGGCAAACCAAATCCAGCAGCACATCAAAAACTTTATCCACCATGATTAAGTGGGCTTCATCCCTGGGATGCAAGGCTGGTTCAACATATGCAAATCAATAAACGTAATCCAGTATATATCTTCTTTTCCTCGTTAATCTCACTAATGGTCAATCAATTTTATTTATCTTTTCAAAGAACCAGCTTTTTGTTTCATTTATCTTTTTTATTATTATTTTTTATTTCAATTTCACTTAGTTCTGCTGTGATCTTGATTATTTCTTTTCTTCTGCTGGGTTTGGGTTTGCTTTGTTCTTATTTCTCTAGTTCCTTGAGGTGTAATCTTAGATTGTTCTAGTTTTGCTTTTTCTGAATTTTTGATGTAGGCATTTAATGCTATGAACTTTTCTCTTAGCATTGCTTTTGCTGCATCCTAGAGATTTTGATAGGTTGTTTCACTATTATTTTTCAGTTTAAAGAAATTTTAAATTTCAATCCTGATTTCATTGTTGACTCAATGATCATTCAGGAGCATGTTATTTAATTACCATGTATTTGCATGGTTTTGCGGGTTCCTTTTGGAATTGATTTTCAATTTTATTCCACATTGGTCTGAGAGAGTACTTAATGTAATTTTGATTTTCTTAAATTTGTTGAGACTTGTTTTGTGGCCTATCATATGATCTATCTTGGAGAATGTTCCATTCTCATGAATATTACATATATTCTGCAGTTGTTGGGTAGAATGTACTACATATCTATCAAGTCCATTTGTTGTAGGATACAGTCCGTTCTTTTGTTGTTGTTGACTTTCTGTCTTGATGACTTGTCTAGTGCTTCCAATGGAGTATTGAAGCCCCCCACTATTATTGTGTTGCTGTCTATCTCACTTCTTAGGTCTAGTAGTAATTGTTTTATATGTCTAGGGGCTCCAGTGGTAGGTGCATATATATTTAGGATTGTGATATTTTCCTGTTGGACTAGTACTTTATCATTATATAATATCCTTCTTTGTCTTTTTTTAACTGCTACTGCTTTAAAATTTGTTTTGTCTGCTATAAGAATAGCTACTCCTGTCCTCTTTTGTTGTTCATTTGCATGGAGTATATTTTCCACCCCTTTACCTTAATTTTATGGGAGTCCTTATATATCAGGTGAGTCTCTTGAAGATAGCAGGTACTTGGTTGGTAAGTTCTTAACCATTCTGCTATCTAATATCTTTTCTTTTAAATGGGGCAGTTAGGCCATTTACATTCAACGTTAGTATTGAGATGTGATGTACTATTCAATTCATCATGCTATTTGTTGCTTGAATACCTTGCTTTTTTTCACTGTTACTGTTTTATAGGTCCTATGAGATTTATGCCTTAAGGAGATTCTATTTTAGTGTATTTTGAGGATTTGATTCAAGATTTAGAGCTCCTATTAGAGTTCTCATAGTACTGGCTTGTTAGTGGCAAATTATTTCAGCATTTGTTTATCTGGAAAAAATTGTATCTTTCCTTCATTTATGAATTGTAGTTTTAGTGGATACAAAAGTCTTGGTTGGCAGTTGTTTTGTTGAAGAAGGCTAATGATAGGAGCCCCATCCCTTCCAGCTTGTAGGGTTTCCGCTGAGAAATCTACTGTTAATCTGATAGGTTTTTCTTTATAGGCTACCTGATACTTTTGCCTTGTAGCCCTTAAGATTCTTTCTTTCATCTTAATTTTAGATAACCTGGCTTTAGATAACTATGTGCCTAGGCGCTGGTCTTTTTGTGGTTAATTTCCCAGTTATTCTTTGAGCTTCTTGGGTTTTTTTGTTTGTTTTTTGTTTTGTTTTGTTTTGTTTTTGAGATGGAGTCTCACTCTCTCACCCAAGCTGGAGTGCAGTGGTGCGATCTCAGCTCACTGCAAGTTCCGCCTCCTGGGTTCAAGCCATTCTCCTGCCTCAGCCTCCTGAATAGCTGGGACTACAGGCACCCGCCACCACACCCAGCTAATTTTTTGTATTTTTTAGTAGAGATGGGGTTTCACCACTTTAGCCAGAATGGTCTCGATTTCTTGACCTTGTGATCTGCCTTCCTCGGCCTCCCAAAGTGCTGGAATTACAGGGGTGAGCCACCGTGCCCAGCCAAGCTTCTTGCATTTGAATATCTAGATCCCTAACAAGGCTGGGGAAGTTGTCCTTGATTATTCCCTCAAATATGTTTTCAAACTTTAGATTTCTCTTCTTCCCCTGGAACACCAATTATTCTTAGGTTTCATCATTTAACATAATCCCAAACTACATGGAGGTTTTGTTCATTTTTTAAAATTATTTTTTCTTTGTCTTTGTCTGATTGAATTAATTCAAAAGTCTTATCTTTGAACTCTGAAGTTCTTTCTTCTACTTGTTCAATTCTATTACTAAGACTTTTCAGTGCATTTTGCATTTCTCTAAGTGTGTCCTTTATTTCCCTAAGTTGTGATTGTTTTTCATTTATGCTACCTATTTCACTAGAGATTGTTTAATTCATATCCTGTATCATTTTTTTTTTATTTCTTTAAGTTGGAGTTCACCTTTCTCTGGTGCCTCCTTAATTGCATAATACTTGACCTTCTGAATTCTTTTTCTGGAAATTCAGAGATTTTATCTTGGTTTGTGTCCATTGCTGGTGAGCAAGTGTGATCTTTTGGGGATGTTATAAAACCTTGATTTGTCATATTACCAAAATTGTTTTCTGGTTCCTTCTCATTTGGGTCAACTATGTCAGAGGGAAGACTGGGACTCAAGGGCTGATGATTAGATTCTTTTCTCTCATGGTGTGCTCCCTTGATGTGGCGCTCTTCCCTTTCTCTTAGGCATGTGGCTTGCGAGAGACAAACTATAGTGATTGTTTTTGCTCTTCTGGATCCAGCCACCCAGCAGAGCTACCAGGATGGTAGTGGGGAGTGTCTGCAAAGAGTCCCATTATGTGATCTGTCTTCAGATTTCTCATCCGTGGATACCAAAACCTACTCTAGTGGAGGTAGCTAGGGAGTGAAGTAGATTCTGTGAGGGTCCTTGGTTGTATTTTTGTTAAGTGTGTTGGTTTTGTGTTGGTTAGCCTCTAGCCAGGAATTTGCACTTTCAAGACCACATCAGCTATGATTGTATAGGGAGAAGACAAGCTTGCTTGAGGGTTGTCTTTGGATAAGTATTCAGGTTTCTCAGGTGGTGAACAGGGCCATAAAGCTCCCAAGAGATTATGTCCTTAGGCTTGTCTGAGCTCATATATGCCCAACCCTGCGCCTACCTTTCACTAACACAATTACTGATAAGCCTGATGTATATAACACATGATACTGGGAGATGTATACTGATGCACATAATCTAGAGGAAATTTGGAAACATTCATTAAAAGCCTCAAGTATTTTTAAATAACTTACTCTACAATATCACTTATAGAAATGTATTTTAAAATAAGGGACAAATATCAAAAAAAGAAACCCATTAAAATATTAATACTTAAAACAGTAAAGTGAAAGCAACAGACATTTAAATGATTATGCAAATTTTTCAAGGCTCATTAAAATAAGATCATATTACTATGTATAAATGCTGTGTTTATATGTGTTTATGGCTTATTGTTAATTTTTTTCTTTTTTTTTGAAACAGGGTCTCATTCCATCATGTAGACTGGAGTGCAGTGGCTAATGACTCAGTCGTGGCTCACTGCAGCCTTCACCTCTTAGGCACATGCAGTCCTCCCACCTCTGCCTCACTATGTTGCCTAGGTTGGTCTTGAACTCCTGGGTTCAAGCTATCCTCCCAAAATGCTGGGATTATAGGCATGAGCTACCAAGGCTAGTCTATTTTTTAAGTATATAATAGACTTAAATATGCATAGGTAATAAATATTTTAACTTTATGTTTACTCTTTCTTTTAATAACTTAAATAAATATTCAATCTTAAACCCAAGTACTTCAGACAGCCAGTCTCCTCGTTGTTATTTCAGAACTTTTCCAAAGGGGTATCGTTTCCATCTGCACAATCTATTTCTCTCATCTGTCTCTCAGCATGATTCTGAGTGCCACTTTATGTTCTGGCTGTACTTGGTTCCAAGTGCTGAAAAATTCTTTTCCCCTTCATTGATGAAGGTGTTTATAACAGAGCTGTTGTATGAACAAATATTCAGGCTTACTAGAAAGGGACTACAGGATAATGTAAAACAGGAAAGATTCTTTATTTGAAGATCAGTCACCCTAAATCTCCTTGGCAGGTAACGTTAACAGAGGTCCACCATTTGCCATACTTCTTTTAAGGTCCTATTTGCTGCATATTCCATGGTGCCATCCCTTTCCACTGTGCATAATGACCCTCAGGCTGACAGTTCAAAACTCCAAAGTTCTCTAGCCTTTAAAGTATACATAAATCTGTTCATTAACCTATAACAAGAGTAGACCTAATACATAACCTTGATTATCCAAGAAATTCACTGACAAGTCACTCTAAGCACATTAGTAATAGATGGCTGCCACCATTATATTAGGACTATTCTAATACTTCCTAGACTGTAGTAAAGTGTATTATATTTATTCTTACATTGTGTGCAAAAAAAATGACTAGGACATCATATATCGATATACTGTAAAAATTATAAGTAATTTTCCTGCATATTCTATGTTTTTTGAGAATTGTTCTTTAGGTTATATAATTTTTGTAATTATAAATGAAGATAAATAATTACTGCATTAAGAAGAAAGGAAAATAAGAAGAAGAAAGAAAGGAAGGAAGGAAAGAAGGAAGGAAGGAAGGAAGGAAGGAAGGAAGGAAGGAAGGAAGGAAGGAAGGAACGAGGGAAGGAAGGAAGGAAGGAAGGAAGGAAGGAAGGAAGGAAGGAAGGAAGGAAGAAAGGAAAGAGGTTAGTTACCAAAAACTAGCCTGTGCTTAAAACTTGACTCAGGTCAGAGTATGGTGGACTTGTTTTGATTCTGAAATCATATTCTAGAATGTTTGAGTCATGAGCACAAAGTAAAATCATTTAAAAAAAAAAGAAAAACAGGGGAAATCTTAAGAGTAACATTTTTTCTGCGTTAATCTGGCATTACCTGGCACCTTTCTCTCAACTTTCCACAAATAGTTATAAAGTTACATTCTTGGGCACACACTGGCACTATGCTGAAAACCCGATGGGGGAGATCATAATTGATAGCAAATATGATGGACATTCCACGGAGTTTATTGATGGAAAACAATTAAAAAATCTTTTTGTCTCTTTTTCTCTTTTGGAGATGGAGACTTGCTCTCTCACCCAGGCTGAAGTGCAGTGGCATGATCTTGGCTCACTGCAACCTCCGCCTCCTGGGTTCAAGCAATTCTTCTGCCCCAGCCTCCTGAGTAGCTGGGACTACAGGTGCGTGCTACCATGCCCAGCTAATTTTTGTATTTTTTTTTTAGTAGAGGTGGGGTTTCACCATATTGGCCAGCGAGGTCTCGAACTCTTGACCTAGTGATTCGCCCTCCTCGGCCTCCTGGAATTACAGGCATGAGCCACCATGCCTGGTCAAAAAATCCATTTTAAAATTGAACATCCACCATTAGAACCAGAAATGCCCAGGCAAACCCACGGAGAACAGGGCTCCAGTGACTCCAGGCTATCTTCCACACACTCCAGGACACACATCATGTGACACCAGAGCAAACCAGTCAGGGATGTGCTGTGACTTGGCCCAAACCTACCTTGTGCCTTTGTTTCTCTATTTGCTCAGAGGTGGGCCTGCAAAACCATTGTGAGAATAAGTGATATGTCATTGGGGTTGATTTTCTAGGATTGTGGTAGTTTCAGAAAAAGCCTTCTAAATAAAGTCATTAAGAGGAAACCAGATTTGCATCATTTTTTATAATTTGTTAAACACATAATTATTTAATGTCTACTAATGTCATGATTGAAGTTTCAATTCTGAGTAAATCAGACACAGCCCCTACCCACATGGCAAACATTCTAGGAGCCATTAAGCAAATAAATAAATAAATAACACGGTTGGCCATTTTTCTGTTCTGCACCAGCATCTGTGCTGCTGAGCCTTGGGACGACATCACCTGCCTCGGGGGCTGGTGTGGAAGGAGGACACAGAATCCTGCTGGAAGAAGAGGGAAGGATAAATGTTCCAGGAGCAGAAGACACCCTCACCGTTTATGCCTCTACTCCACTCCTTCCAAACTGCCAGAGGGTAGAATAAAAACTAAAGAGTCCTTTCTCACCAATTTCTTTCTTCATGGAAAATTAAATGATTGCAGGATTGGCAGCAACTGACAGTGATCATCGGTGATTTGTACTGTCTGGAACTCCTCCTTAGCACTCATCCTCTTCCTTCTCTCTCAAACATACTCAGAATGCTGAAAGGGGCTGTGTCTGATTCACTTAGAATTGAAAGCCCTTCCTCAATCCCACAGGGTAACATGCACCACACCAAAATCATTCAATATCTGAACAATACAGCTGCCACAGAAGAAATACAACAAACTAAACCACATAAACATCTAAAACAAGATTATTGGAAGAGACACTGAATTGTATAAAAAACTACTGAATATATTTAAGAAGGTAGAGGGAAACATGTATCTATCTAAATATATATACATATATAAAGAGAGAGAGAGTGAGAGATACATAAATATACCCCTGGTAGAATTAAATGTATTAAGTGAGAAAAAAACATAAGGAATGGATAAACAGCAGGATGAATACAATTAAAGAATGGATCAGTGTCATAGAATTAGATTGCAGAATTATTCTAAGAGACAACGTCAAATAATAAATAGAAAATATAAGTGACAGAAGTCAAGTTGCCAAACATCAAATAATAAAGCCCCCATAATAAATTTTTTAAAAATCAGAGTGTTAAAATATTTGAATAAATCATGAAGATAAAGTTTCTTGCATTAAAGAGAAACCATTCAGATTAAAAAGCTATATGAAAAGCTAAAGTGTGAGCTATATATATATATATAGTTAGATAGCTAGATAGATATAGATACATAAACAATACCATATACTCTGTAATTGGTAATGAACTTTAATAATAACAAAAAAAGAAAAACATAAAGTCACCCTAAAGAAAGAATAGATTTTCAATAAAGTGAAGAAAACCATATTAAAATTGGGCTTCCCAATATCAACATAGGAGTTGGAACACAATGGACTTATTTTTAAAACCAGTTTTAATGAAATGTGATTTACACATTAAAAACCACATCCATTTAGAGTGCACTATCAAGTTTTAACAAATGTATACATGAATTAATCTACTGTTAGAAGAAAGACAGAGCACTTCCATCATGCAAAACAATATTTCATGCCCCTTTGCTGCCCATGATTCCAGTTAACTGAGCCCAGACAACCAGTGATCTGTTCTTTGCCAGTAGAGATTTGGTAGCATTTTCTAGAGTTCTATGTAAATAGAATTACGTAAATATGTATTTTTGTTTGGCTTCGTTACTCATCATAATGACTTAGAGACTTATCCGCATTGTGGCTTGTATTAATAGGTTATTTTTATTCTGCGCAGTTGTGGTTTTCATGAATAAGTAGTATTTCATTGTATAAACAGAGCATGTCATGTTTATATATTTATCAGCTGATGGACATTTGGGTTGTTTCCAGTCTTAGACTACTAAAAGTAAAGCTAGTATGAATATTTGTGTGAGTAAATGTTGTCCTTTCTGTTAGGTAAATTTTAGGAGTAGAATGGCTGCATTGAATTTGAAGTACATGTTTAGCTATTCAAGAAACAGCTAAGTGTTTTCTAAGTAACTAGATATGCTGTTTCATGAATGGGCTATATATGCAAAGCAACCCCCAAATGCAGAAGGAGCAGAGAAATCAAACAACGAGGCAGACAAAGCCAGTTTGACAGCAGAGATGGTTCATTAGAGAACTTAGGGTCAGAAGTGTAGTCTTGAGTGGCTACAAGGTAGCTAGATCTTCACACTGTCACCCCAAGACCCAGAGCTTATATACCTTAGGGAAAGGGTATACACGCTTCAGAAGAAATAGGTAGGACAACTGAAGTCGAGACTTCAAGGAAGTGAAAGAATGCTATATGCAACACAGCCTATAATTTGCTTAAGAGCAGGATTTGTGATAACTATGTGCCCTTACACTGAACAGTGGATAAAGTAGAAGTCTTCCAGGTGTTTGGAACTAGGGTTAATCTGAAGTTAGTATGGCAAATTAGCATCCAAAATGGAGTTACTATAGCCGAACTAGGGTCGATCTGAAGTTAGTATGGCAAATTAGCACCCAAAATGGAGTTGCTGTAGCCTCCATATGTGCTGTTTTACTTTCCCAGGAATAATGCATATGATTTGAGTTGCTCCACATACTCACTGGCATTTAGTACTGTCAGTCTATTATATAATCATTTTAGCTATTTCAGTGGAAATGCAGTAAAAAGAACTCCAGCAAGACTGATTATAAATACAAAGAAGAAGAAAAAACAGGAAGGAGGGGGAAAAAAGGGAGGGAAGGAGTAAGTAAGGAAGGAAGGAAGGATGGAAAGAAGGAAGGAAGGAAGGAAAGAAGGAAGGAAGGAAGGAAGGTTGCACACAAATGCAAGCTGAATTTAAAAAAGAAAATATGGACATAGAAGAGCATTAATAATGACAAGGAAAATATTATCAACAATGGAATGCTAATGAATTTGAAAACCTAGGTAAAATAGTGTTAATAAATATTTAAAATAGGATTTATAAACGTATATAATGTCAACTTTGACATAAAACTATAGAATTTAAATAAACTAATTAAAGAAATTAAAATATTATTAACAACCTCTCCATGTCCCCTAAGTTCCCAGGCCCTGATGATTTTCTAGGTGAACCTTACCAATTAAAAAATTAATTCTTGTCTTATGCAAGATGTAAAATAGCTATAACTTCTAATTTCATTTTTTAATCTAGTGTACCCTAAAGAGAGGTAATGACAACAAATATAATTATCATTACAATCACGAATATAGATACAAAACACATAAATAAAATATTAGCTAACTAAATACAAATGAAATACAACCAATTATAATCAATTGAGGTTTATCCCAGAAATTTCAAGATGTTTTAAAATCAGAAATATAATTTATCACATTAATATAAAGAAAATATAATTTTTTCTATCAATGCAGGTAAAAAACTCATTCGGCCATCCAATTATAAAATATTTCAACAAACTAGGAATGGTAAAGAACTTTCACAGCTTTGCAGAAATTTTTAGGATACAAATAGGAAGACAGATTATAGATTGATAGCTGATAGGTAGATCGATAGGCAGATAACAGAACCATAATTGTATGCTTATTAGGGAACCATTTGAGACATCTCCTTTACAATAAGAAAAAATGCAAGAATATCCACTATCATTTCATCTGTTTAATTGAATGCCGCAATTCCTGGCAAGTTTTACAAGGAGAAACAAATAAGTGTGTACAGTCTGAAAGAAAAGAGATTGACTACCTTTATTTTTAGGTAACATAGGATCTAGCTAACTGAAAAAGCCAACAGAAACAACAGACAGCAATAGGAACTAATAAGCGAGATCAAAAATGTTTCCATTGCTTTAACTATGAAAACTCATGTATACTGGTAATTTTAATTCAGAAATGTAAGATACCCTTTAAAGAGGCAATAGAATTGTAATGTTTCTAGGAAGTTATTCACCAAGAAGATACATAAACTCCACAGAGAAGGCTTTCCAACTACAATAATAAAAATGAGTCAAAATGAATAGATGAGGAACTATTCCACTGATCATTCTGAAATATAAATTCTCAGAAAATTATATAAATACAATCCCAATTAAGTGTTGACTGACTACCTTGAAAAACTCAATTAGATGTGGTGTGTCTGTATGTGTGTGTGAGAGAGAGAGAAATGGGGGAAATTGTTTACATCTGAAATATGTATCAAATTGAATGAATTTTAACCATTTATACATTACACGTTTTCAGGAAACTTGGAAATCTAGATAGTTGAGTTACACATAGAAACAAGTATGTTAGATCCAACAATACATGGAACTACATGTAGGAATTGAAGCAGGCAAATAAATTATATTGTCAAGTGAGTGAGCCCACGTATATATCCCTTGTGAAGTGTTTCTAGTCCGCTAGAAACTGGTGAAGATAGCTCAGAATTCGATAGTTTAAAGAATTGATATGCTTGGATTGTTATCAAACAGGGATTCACTCTTCAGAATTATGAGTAGATTATAAAAATACAACGTGGTGTTGATTCTAAGATGAGAGAGATAGGAATCAGAAACAACTGAGGACAAGCGGCAAGACAAAGGTCTATGGAACTCTCTGGACTTAGCATACGAAAATTAGCCCTGGGCACTTTGCTGTGTAATATTGGTTAATGGAACAGACAGGAACACAGGTTGTTTTCTTTCAACTTGCTACATAAACTTCGGGTAGTTAAGTAATCACATCATGGCCTGAATTCTTCATTTTAATTTTTTTAAAAAGTTATACATTTTACTTTTAAAGCAGTTTTGGGTTTATAGATAATTTGAGCAGGATGTATGGAGAGTTCACACATACCCTCTTTCTGCCCCACAGTATCCCGTTATTAACATTTTGTACTAGTGTAGCACATTGTAAAAATTGATGACCTTATATTTATATATTTCTAAACTATATGAAGATTCACTCTTTGTGTTGTAAAGTTCTTTGAGTTTTGACAAATGCATGTATTGACTATTACAGTATCGTACAGAATAGTTTCACTGCCCTAAGGAGCCCAGTGCTCCATCTATTCATCCTTCCTACTCTCCCCAGAGTCCCTGACAACCACTGACAAACTTTAATTGCCTCTGCAGAGTGTCTTATAGTTGGAAACATACAGTATGTAACTTTTTCAGACTAGCTTCTTTCTATAGCAACACGCATTTAAGGTTCCTCCATGTCTTTCATGGCTTGATAGCTTATTTTGTTGTTGAATAATAATATCTTATTGCATGGATATACCACAGTTTGCTTATCCATTCACCTATTGGACATCTTGGATGCTTCCTTTTTGGTAATGATGAATAAAGCAACTATAAATATTTGTATGCATGTTTTTTGCACGGACATACATCTTTAACTCATTTGGGTAAAAACCTGTGAGTGTTGTTCTTAATCTTATGGTAAAAACATGTTGAATTTTGTCAGAAACTGCCAAACTGTTTTCGTTAGTGGTTGCACCATTTTGCATTCCTGTCTGCAGAGCAGGAGAGTTCCCATTGCTCCACACCCTTGCCAGCATTTGATGTTGTCAATCTTTGGGCTTTTAGCCATTCTAATAGGTGTGTGGTGAGATCTCACTTATTTTGACGTGCTTTGATGTGCAATTTTCTAATGACATATGATGTTGAGGATCTCATCCTATACTTAGTTTTATCTTGATTTTCTTTGGTGAGGAGTATGTTAAGATCTTTTGCCCACTTTTTCATGAGTTTGTTTGTTTTTCTTCTTAAAATTTTTAGATACATATTTTGCAAATATATTCTCCCAGTCTGTGGCTTCTACTTTCATTCTTTAAATAATGTCTTTCACAGAGCAGAAGTTTTTAATTATGATGAATCCACTATGTTGATGTTTTATTTTTCATGGATTGTGCTTTTGGGACTGTCCAAAAATTCACTGCCAAACCCAGGCTCAGGTAGATTTTCCCTTGTGTTCTTTTCTGGAAGTATTATAGTTTTGCATGTTACGTTTAGGTCTATGATTGATTTTGAGTTATATATCAATAACTCCTCCCTATTGTCATTTCTCCTGGCATAAGATTGTTGATCTAAATATATTTTTGGTCAATTAAAAAAATCAGATCCTAAGTTGCTATCTAAAGTATTAAAGATATCAGTCTTATGCAGATTATTTTAAAATGCTATAAGTGACGTAATTTCCAATTATCCACAATATGTGGGGATATTTCAATTTAAATCCTCCACAGAAATGATTTTTTAAAAATAGAAGATCTATAAAAATTCTGAAATTAGGATAAAACATGGTAGTCTCTTTTTTACATATTTATCGAGCTTACCAGAGTATTAAAGTGCTTTAAAACAGCTGGGTAATCAGCATGGATAATATGTACTTGTCAAAAAACTATCTGTACTGATTTTACTAAGGATTTTGAAAATTCTAAAAATATCTGTCCTACTTTTTCATTATCATAAATTTATGTGACACAAGTATGCATACAAAAGTAAAATGTCTTTTCATGAGGGTGCAACGATTATTATGAATAGGTAATATAAACCAGTTCTTAAGTTGGGCTCCTGATTGACACTGAAGTAAGTTAGAAGACTGCTCATGATTTAGAAAGCATAATTAGTGTCAGCTGGCTTTCACCATTATTAAATTTTGCTTTAAAATGCTACATTAGAAGATAAAAATATGATCAAAGAACCAGGAAGTTATAGAACCATTTATACTTTGAAATTTCAATGCTTTTAATGATTCCTTGACAAAGAACTAAGCAAGATCATAGACTTGCTGCACTAATGATCGTAAATGCTGCCCTGAATTACAGCAGAAAAGAATATCTTGTTTGAGACTTCTTAAATTCTCCTTTGTGGCTGTTTATGCACTGACTTATATTTGAAGTGGTTTGGTGAGAACTGACATTAGCCACATGGTTTCATAGTGTTTGGGATTTCTGTTTTTCTATTCCTAATACTTGGGGAGAGAAAAGAAATATATTTGGATATCTGAATTATCTCTGAGGAGTTACTTTTTATGCTGATTGCCGAAAAGTGCATTCCCTCTAGAATTTTGTCTTATCAACCCTACTCCTGTTTGATGAGAGTACAGGGAAACAAAAAAGACATATTCACAACATTATATTAAAAAAATACTATATCACTGAAGTATTGATATGTAAGGCTGTGTATTCACTCCTTCGTACACAGTCACACATAATACTCACATTAGCCACGTAAGTAGGTAAAATAATTGTTCCCACTTGACAAACAAGGATGTAGAGCCTGTGTAAACTAAATTTTCCCAGGAATTCACACAGGATGTTCATTTCATGCCAGGCCTCAAATATTGATTTATTCATATATGGCACAGAAGCCCTCAGATGTATATACTATCTAATTATTTCTCTAATCATCATAATCACTTTAAATAAGAATATATACTACCAATAGGGCTAGCAAGGATGGCGTTAGTGCCTGTCATTTTATAGTATCTCTCTAAATATTAACATGTATTCAGACAAATACACACACACACAAATACATGCACATATGTACATATATTATGTAACAGGTGACTGACCTGTGCGTTGATGCACTATCATAGAGGCCCGAGCTAAATGGGCCTGTCTGTTAATAGACATCCATGCATGCCCACACAAAGGATTTTCATTGGAAATGTTTTTGCTTACTTATAGATTCTTGTTTTTACAGTTTAAAACTGATTTAGAAAAAAAAATTGAAACAAGTTTTCTAAATTTTTTAAACAAAATATAATAAAACTTGTTTAGATAGAGATCTGAATCTTCACATTCTCTCAAAGTTGAACAATTCTAGCTAAAAAAAGAAATAGGCAAACTGACAGCTTCAGTAATATGAATACATTTTACTGACAGTCCTACCAAATTTAAAACACAAAATTGATATATGTATGAAAATATTTTATGGAAAGCTCAAAAACCCCCTCAAAGTAGTGAGCTTGAAGGAATATTGGTCCCTTCAAACACCACGGCAAATGGTGGGATTGTTTATTAATGATTTTTATGGGTTGGAAAGTATTTATTGATACATGACATGAATAGATCACTCTACTCGAGACTTTCACAAACAATTACAACACTTACTTTCAGGAAGTTTACAGTCTAGTTTCATAAATAGACTGGGGAAGAAGGAAATTATGAATAAGATCACCATATTATCATTGAAAATGTATACTGTGTGCTACAGGCCTGCTGCCACTGGACTGCTCATTTTCTTTCTGACTTTTAAACCATCATTTTCCCTAAAATGTACTTACAATGATCTTCTAATGGCACAATTCAGAGTTCATAATTAGGTGTTCAATTAGGTGGCACAATTCAAAATTAGGTGTTCTCCTAATTGCACAATTTAGAATTCTTTCTATTTTTTTTTTTTTTTTGTAATTCTCACTCTAAGACTGATTTGACATTTGCCCACTACTTATTGTTTTAATTAATAGACTTCTTTTTTAGAAGACAATTATATTTACAGCAAAACTGAGTTGACAGTTGTTCTCACACTCCTCACATATATTGCTTTTCTTATTATGAAATTCTTACATGAATGTGGTACTGTATTACACTGTTCTTGGGTTGCTATAAAGAAATACCTGACATTGGATAAATTATAAGTGACAGAGCAGGAGCATTGCCATCTTGGACAAGCACCACTATTCTAAAGTTCATCTTGATCAAAAACTACCTGAATCCAAAGGGCATCAGCCTAATGGCCAAGGTCAGCATGACCATAAACCACAAATGACATCTTCAACCAGAAACATTCCAAACCCCTCCCCAACCAGAGACATGCCAACCCCGAGATAATCTCCCCTCTGACCAGAGAGATGTCAGCACCAAAAACCTCCCCTCCAACCAGAAACATTTCAACCTCGTCATAAACTTCTCCCCTACACAGAAACATTCCAAGCTTGTAATAAGCTCTCTCTCCAATAAATACCCTCAGTGTCTAAGAGAGAGTGCTCCTGACCAAAATCGTCCAGAAGCCCCTCTCAGGTTTATTCTCCAAAATAAACCTGTCTTTGACTGTTGGGCCGCTTTTTGTGTTTCTTTCCTCTTTCTTTAACTCTTACAAAAAGAAAGGAGGTTTAATTGTCTCATGGTTCTGCAGGCTGTACAGGAAGTGCAGCACCAGCATCTGCTTCTGATGAGGTGTCAGGAAGCTTCCAATCATGGTGGAAGGTGAAGGGGGAAAAGGCACAACACATTGTGAGAGCAGGAGCAAGAGGAGTGGGAGTTACCACACACTTTTTAGCAACCAGATCTTGTGAAAACTCACTCACTGTTGTGAGGACAGCACCAAGATCTCTTGGACATATTCCTCCTGTCTACCTGAAATTTTGTATCCTTTAATCAACATCTCCCTAGTTCTTTCTCACATAACCCCCTGGCAATTACCATCCACTTTCTGCTTCCATGAGTTTCATTTTTTTAGAATCCACATATAATTGAGATCATGCAGTATATGTCTTTCTGTGTCTGGCTTATTTCATGTAACATATACTTAATTTGTTGAGAATTTTTATAAAAAAAGCATGTTGAAAGTTGTCACATGCTTTTTCTGCATCTATTGAGAGAATAATGTGGTTAACTTTCATTCTGTTAATGTGGTGTATCTTATTAATTGGTTTGCATACATTGAACAATCTTTATATCACAGGATGAATCTCACTTGATCGTGACATATGATTCTTTTCATGTGCTATTGAATATGATTTGCTAGTATTTTATTGAGGATTTTTATATGTATGTTGATCAGGGATATTGGGCCATAGTTCATTCATTTGTTCGTTTGTTCCTTCCCTCCTTCCTTCCTTCTTTCCTTCCTTCCTTCCTTCTTTCTTCCCTCCCTCCCTTCCTTCCATTTCTTCCTTCTTTCTTCCCTTCCTCCCTTCCTCTCCTTCCCTTCCTTCCTTTCTTCTTTCCTTCCTTCCTTCCTTCTTTCTTCCTTCTCCCCTTCCCTTCCCTTCCCTTCTCCTTCCTTCCTTCCTTCTTTTGTTGTTGGTTTATTCAGGCTTTTTGTTTCTTCTTGATTCATTCTTGGAAAGTTATATATTTCAAGGTATTTATCAATTTCTTCTAGGTTATTCGATTTGTTGGCATATAATTGTTCGTAATAGGTCCTTGTGATCCTTTTTATTTCTGTATCATCTGCTGTAAAGTTTCTCCTTTCATTAATAATTGTATTTATTTTAAACTCTCTCTCTTTTTTCTTAGTCTAGCTAGGGGTTTGTCAATTTGTTTATCTTTTTGAGAAAAATAACTCAGCTTCATTAATTTATTTCCTCCATTTTTCTAATCCCTGTTTTATATATTCATGCTCTGATGTTTACTATTTCCTCCTTCTGCTAACATTGGATTTAGTTTGTTCTTTTTCTTCTTCCTTGATTTATTAGGTTGTTTAATTGACATCTTACTTCTTTCTAAATTCAGTCCTTTAACACTATAAATTTTTCTCTTGGTACTGTTTTTACCACATCTCATAAGTTTTAGTAGGTTGTATTTTCATTTTTGCTTGCATTGATGTGTTTTTAAATTTTCTTTCAATTTCCTCTTTTACCCAGTTGTTATCCAGAACGTGTTATTTCATTTTTATGTGTTTGTGAATTGTCCTTTTTGTTTCTGTTATTGCTCTCTAGCTTCATTGCACTATGATCTGAGAAAATACTTGACATAATTTCAATCTTCTTAAATTTGTTAATATTCACTTTCACATGTAATCTATTATGGATAATATTCTGTGTGCCCTAGACAAGAATGTGCATTTGGCTGCTGTTGGTTGGACATTTTTGTATATGTCTGCTTGGTTCATTTGGTTTATAATGTTGTTCAAGTCAGTTGTCCACTTACTGATTTTCTGGTGGATATTTTATCCTTCATTGAATTGGGATATTAAAGTTTCTTACTGTTATTGTATTATTATCAATTTCTCCATTCAGATCTGTCAAACATTTCTAACATGTTTAGGTGGTCTGATGTTGGGGGCATACAGATTTATAACTGCTATATCTTCTTGTTAACTTGAACTTTTATCCTTACATAATGTCCTTTTTAGTCTCTAGAGATAGTTTTTTACTTAAATTTTATTTTTTTTCTCATGTAAGTTTAGCCACTCCTGCTCTCTCTTCTCTTTTGGTTACCATTTGCATGATATATCATTTTCTATCTCTTCACATTTAGTCTAGGTGTTTCCTTTTGTCTTGAGTCTCTTGTACACAAAAATCATGCTTTTTGTTTGCCCATTTTTAAATCCACTCAGTCACTTTATGTATTTTTATTGGAAAATTTAATTTATTTATATTAAAGTGATTATTGATAAATAAGAACTTACTATTGCCATTTAAAAAATTGTCTTCTGTCTGTTTTGCATTTATTTTGTTTCTCTCTTGCTGCCTTCTTTTGTTATCTGATGATTGCTTTGTGGTAGTTTGGTTTGATTCGTTTTTCTGTTTCTGTCATCTACTACAGGTTTTTCTTTTGTGGTTAACATGATGTTTATATGAATCTTTGTGCAGTTAAAACTGTCTTTTAAGATTTTTTTTCTTTTATGCTAATGTAAACAGTATTGTGTTTTTAATTTCAAATTCAAATTTTTCATTGCTGGTATAAAGCAAAGCAATTGCCTTTGAATATTAACCTTACAATTTAGATGTTGATAAATCACTTTTTGTTTCAGATGTTGTTTAATTGAGATTTTCTAAATAGACAATTATATTATCCAAAAACGAAGAAATGCTCATTTTTTCAAATACATACATTGCATTTATTTTCTTGTCTTTAGCTAATTTTTCCAGTAGCATGTTGAATATGAATGATAAGAGGGGACATTTTTGCCTTGCTTCCCAATCTCAGAGGAAAATAATCCAGTTTTCCTTATGAAGTAAGAAGGTAGATTTAGGTTTTATTTTATTTTTTTAATGAAATTAAGGAAGTTCCCCTTTATTCCTAGTGTGCTGAGAGTTTTATCATAAATGGTTGTTGGATTGTGTAAAATATTTATTCTGTATCAGTTGACATTATTTGATTTTTCTGCTTTAGCCTGTGGATTGTAAGTATTTTTAAAAGTTAATGCAGCCTAACATTCCTGAAATAAATTCCAGGTGGTTGTGATATATAATTATTTTATACATTGTTTCATTTGATTTGATAATATTTTGTTAAGGATATTCACATCCAAGTTCATGAGAGATAGAGGCTGGAATTTTTCCTTTCTTATAATATCTTTTTGGGATTTGTTATTAGGATAATGCTAGCCTCATGGAATAAGTTAGGAAATGTGTACTGGGCTTTTTATATTCTCTAAGAAAGTGTAAAAAATTGGTATTATTTCTTCTTTAAATTTTTTTAATAGTTATAAGCCTTTTGTGATTATTTGTTGTTTCTTACAAAAATTTGGTTAGTTGGTGTGTTTCAAAAGATTGATCCATTTCATCTGTTATCAAATTTGTGTAAAATGTTTTTGTTAACTTTTTGATGTCATTGGATGAGTAGTAATGAAAACTCCCTTCACTTAATTTCTGATTTTAGTAATTTTTATCTTCCCACATTTTTCTTGGTAGAAATTTGCCAATTGTATTAATCATTTCAAAGAATAAGCTTTTAGTTTGTGAATTTCTCTATTGATGTCCTGTCTTTAATGTCACTGAGTTTTGCTATAATTTTGTTATTTTTTGCCATAGGCTTTCTTAAGGTTAAACTGCTCCCCTTTTTCAAGTTCCTAGAGTAGAAATTTAGATTATTTATGTATTTCATCTTTTCTATTATTTACATTCAATGCTCTAAAAGTTTTCCTCGTTTACTACTTTCATGGCATACCATAAACTTTATAAGTAGTTTATTTTCTCTTAGCTAAAAATACTTTTTGTTCAGCTATTTGCTATGTAAGATATGTTTACTCTCCAATTACTTGGAGATATGTCAGCCTTATTTCTGTTATTAATTGCTAGTTTCATTCTCTTGTGATCTGAGAATATGCTTTGATTATTTCTATTCTTTTAAATTTGTTAAAATTGGTTTTGTGCTCCAAAATGTGGTTGATTCTGGTGAACGTTCCATGCAAGCTTAAGAGTGCATATTTTGCTTTTGTTGGATGGAGTATTCTATACAAGTCAATTCCATTCAGTTCATTAGTGATGCTGTTCAAGTCAACTACATTCTTGAAGATTTTCTGCCTGCTTTTCCTGTTAATTATTGAAAGAAACATGTTGAAACCTCTGTGTATAATAGAGGATTTGTCCATTTTTTTCTCTTAGCTGTATCAGGCTTTGCTTTACGTATTTTGATTATGTGTGGTTAGATGCATACACATTAAGAATTTGTACAGCTTCTTAGATAATTGGCCCCTTAATCATTGTGTGATTATGTATCATTATGTAATCCCTCTTTATTCCTGATAAGTTTCTTTGTTCTGATGTCTGCTGTGTTTAAAATTAATGTTCCTACTCTCACTTTTTAAAATTAATGTTAACATGTCATATTTTCTCCATCCCTGTTCTTTTAATCTTTATATGAAAAGTGTGTTTCTTGTAAACAATCTGTAATTGGGTCTTGTTTGTTTGTTCATTTGTTTTCCACTCAGACAACGTATCTCTTTAATAGTGTTATTTGGACCATTCATAATTAAAATAATTTTTTAACAATGTAGTTGGTTTAATACCTACCATGTTTGTGCCTACTTCCTATGCATTGCACTAATTATTTATGTCTTCATTTTTTCTTTCTTTATAAATAATCATAAATGTTTCAAGTAATTTAAATTTCTTTTCCTTCCAAATTTTAGGCACTTTATATTAGTAAGGTGAGGTGAAATTTTGCTGTACTAACAGCTCACCCCAAGCTCTCTGCAGTTAACAGAAGTTTATTTATTATTCATCCAAATTTCTACAAGTCCATATAATCCTTCAGGGTAGTAGTCTTCTCTTTGTGACTCCTCAATTCAGGCTTCTTCAGATTAGGATTATTCAAACACAGTCTCAATACATGCATCCACAGTTGACATGCAAGATGTGAGAACAAGACAAATTGCACGTGACCTCTTAATTTTTCCATTCATACAAGTGAGAAAAGTCACTTTTACTGTTTTTTTTGTTTGTTTGTTTGTTTTAAGAGATGGGGTCTTGGTGTTTTGCCCAGGCTGGTCTAGAACTCTTGGGCTCAAGCAATCCTCCTGCCTTGGCCTCTCAAAGTGCTGGGATTATGTACGTGAGCCACCACACCTGGCTACTACTGACATTTTTTTAATGAACAACAGGCAAACAACCTGGCCACATTTAACTTCCAAGTGGAAGGAAACTATTGTCTTTTATTAATATATCTAGGTCTGGCACAAATAATATCCTCTTTATATTTTAGGGTTTTTTATCTTCATCAATTACAATACAAGGATAGAATATGGTATTAAAATTAATTTTAGAAAGCCTGATTCTTAGTTTTTACCTTTTTGATAATGACTGTATCTACTATTTCATGATTAACTTTTATGTTTCCTAATTTTCTAGTCAATGCTCTCAAAATATCAAAGAAATTCACTTGAGTGGCAAGAGTTTTTTTTAATTAATGTTTATTTAAATTTTCAAACACATTTTATGCAACTATATGACCATTGACTTTTGTCTTCTTATTTTATTTGTTAATGTACTGAATTATAGTGATCTCTTTTATATTAATAAAACATAATTATTTACCGATATAAAATGCGTTGGTTCATTATTTTTAATATATAGAAAAATAAAATAGTCATTCATTCATAACTTTCAGCATATTTGTCTTTTTGTGATATTATCTTGTAGTTTTCTTTTCATAAGTTGTCTTGTTTTGAATCTGATAGCAGTTATGCTAGACTCTTAATATCATACCGAGAGATTGTTTTCTGTGTGTTGGGGACAATTTCAATGGACATATCTGCCTTTTAAAGTGCAGATGGTAAATGTCACTTATGAAACTGAGCCTTGTACTTTTATAATGGTGAAATGTTCTGTAATGGTATTTGGACTATTTAGGTTTTTTACTCTAACAAGAAGATTTCGGTCACTTTTAAGGTATTAGAAAGTACTGATTTTAAGCCAAATTTCAGTTCTTTTGCTTCAGAATAAGATTTTAAAACTTAATATTATTTTATATCCTCCTACAGTAACTATCATCTTCAACCTTTCCTAATGATAAAATCAGGAATTTTAGTTTATTATTATTATAACATATTCATTTTAACAACTCTATCTCATTTGGGCAACTATAACTTTTACTTATTTCTTTGCTCATCATTGACTTGTACATCTCCAGTGCTCTGCAGAGATTCATTATTTTTCTCTAATGAAATGTATCTTCAGTAGTTCTTTCGAAGAGAAATGGTAGTTGACAGATTTTTTAGTCCTTAAATGTCTGAAACATCTTTATTTCATCTTCAAATTTAAATGATTATTCAGCTGTTCTGGGTTAAACATTGATTTTCTCAAACACTTCTCCAATATTGCTTCATAATCCTCTTACATATGGTGTTGCTGTAAATATCAGAAAATAACAGTAACAATGAACTAACCCCATGTATCAGAAACTGTTCCAATAATTATAAAAATATTATATAATTTAATGGTGCTAACTGCCTAATAAGGCAGTAGTTCTTTTTCTAATTTTACAGGTAAGCAAAACAGAACACAGAATGTTAATTTCACAGTGGAATACTGATAGGAAGTGGTGGAGTTGGGCTCAACCCCAGCCAACTGGCTTTAGTCTATGCTGTTGACCACGGTGTTCACCAGGCTCCCTCGCCTGTGTGACTCCTGTTCCATAGCCAGCATATTAATTCTCTCAGTATTAGAGTTTAAGAACATTACTCTATAATCAACATTGTAAAGTTTATCTACAACTTGTGTAGGTATGAGTTTCATTTAATTTGTGCTATCTAGAAATTGTTACTCCCCTTTTAAATCACTATGATAAATAATTACATATTATACCTTATTGTACTGAATCTGCCTTATTCGTTCTACTCTTTTTTTTCTGGAACTTTCTTCAGATTGTTGTGAATCTTTATTCCATATTTCCCAACATTTTGCTATTTTGCTGCATTCTGAGGCAATTATTGAGCTTTAATTTTTAGTTTAATAATGAGCTGTTCAGCAGTGTTGAGTCTTCTATTCAGAAAATCCACTATTTTTTAAATAAACATTTTACTTCATTATTTACCAATCTTTAACTTTCTTTTTCCTACTCTATATCCTTGTTCATAATAGCCTAATCCAGATATATGGATGAAATGACTTTTCTTTTGTCTTAGAGTGGATTCATATTTCTGAAAACTTTTTGTTGTTATATTAAATGGTATTAAATTATATTATAAAGGATAAGACCCTGTATTTGTTGAGTTGATGCATATTCATCATGATGTAGGCAATCTTAAATGTAAGCTTATCTCTGAAGGTCAGATCCTCAAGCTCTTTCCTCTCTTTTTCCCAGCAGCCCTGCATATCTAGGAGCAGAAGGGTAGACCTGGCTCCTGGGCCTTTTGCTCTGCACTGTGTTCAGTGTGAGTTGATATGGGATGGTTGTGATTCTGACTCAGGTCCCTGGAGAGCTCCTCTTTTGTATATTTCTTTGGAAAGCAATTTATCAGCCACATACAATTAGACATACTTGAGGAGAATATTATCATCTCAAAACCAAGCACAACACTAGCATCCTCTCCTTGTTCCTTTTAAGCATTGCCAGTTACCTGGGCACTATTCTGTCTCTCAAGTGCACACTTGGCTGCTCGACTGAGGAAAACACATTTTTTGCAACTCTCTTACAGGGTTAGGGCAGATTCAAGAAACTCATGAATTATTTGACACTCTTCCCATACAGAGGTGTGATCAGAGTCCCTCTCTTTGAATCTGAGCTGCTCTGTGACTACTTAGGCTTACGGCATATGGTGGATACAACACTAGTTTGAAACCTGAACTTTAATTACACAGTTGCTTTTGTCTTGGTTCTTTGGATGTCTGAACTGCCATGGAAGGAGCTCAAGTTCCCTGCTGGAAGGGCCATGTGGGGACAGAGAGGGGCCCAGCTGAGCCCAGGCTTCCAGCCGTCCCAATTATCTTGGACTCTACAGTCAAGTCAAAACACCAGCTACACACATCAATGACTCCAGTCGACATTATGTGGAATAGAATTGCCTAGCTAAGCTTTGCTTGGACTCTTAAACCACAAAATTTATTTTAAAAATTACTGTTGTTGAATTTCTGGCATAGTTTGTTTTTGTTATGTAGGAATAGGTAACAAGTAGGGAGCCAATGAGAGAGAGACCCAGATTTTGCACATCCTGCATTCTCCTACCAAAGAATCTCAGCGAATCGTTCCTTTAATTCTCTTGCTCTAGAATTCTGCCACATCAAGGTGTCAATACTGCTAGTGTTGCACTTGGTTTTGAGATGATACTATTCTCCCTAAGTACCTCTAATTCCATTTGGCTGATATTTTTGTTTTCTAAAGAAATATACATGGGATTGTAAGAAAAAGGGAATATATGCTTCAGTTCGCCATATTGATACTGCTATTTTATAGGCTGTTTTGCCAAATATCAGGGGTATTCATTTTCCTTTATCAAGTGTGAACTTAGTTATTTAGTTTGCAATGGCTTTGACCAAAGGAGTCAGAATTGTAAAAGGCATATGTTACAAATATTTATTTAGTATTTATTTAATTTTATTTTTAGAGACAGGATCTCACTCTGTCACCCAGGCTGGTGTACAGTGGCAGGATCATAACTCATTACAACCTTGAACTCCTGGGCCCAAGTGATCCTCCTGTTTAGGCCTCCCAAGTAGCTGGGACAACAAGAACGTGCCACCACACCCAACTCCAATACTTATTTTATCCCAAGATAATAACAATTAAGAAATATTATACTCAGTGTCCTCCCATCTTTAAGGGATGAGATTTTTTCTACTTTAGCAGAAAGTTTTCAACAGTGAAGACTCATAGTACAAAGGGTGGTCAGAAAGGCCTCACTCATGTATAAGCTGCAAAGGTATGACCTGATCTTCCCCACGTGACATGGGTATTTTCTCTCTCCTTTGAAACACTGTGTCAGGTTTTCTTACTCTTACAGGAGAAAGTGTCAAGAATTTCTCAGTGCAGAGACCTACATGTCACGCTTAGCTGAAGAGCGCCTGTTTCCCTTCCTGTTCACTAGTTTTCTTTCAGGGCCAGGAAGGCCCAGCACTTTGGGCATGCTATACCAAGATTAACGAGTACAGAACAAGAACATGCTTTTCCAGTGGAAGTCAATTTTGTTAAAAGGTTATTGCCCAGTATCTTGATCTGAGAGATGAGAATTTTTAAGAGTTTTCTGACACAAGAGAATTATCTTTCTCTTACCATCACACTCCTTTAGTTGGCCCACAGAGTAAAAATATGTCTATTAGCCTTACCGTTGGCTGGCACGACCTGGCAGGACTTTTCTGGGTTGAACTTTCAATTTCATCCCGTTTCTATCATGTCATAAAAATTTTGCTCCACACACATAAAATATTTTCCAAACGTTTGCTAAAAACTGCAAAATTCCATTATTTTCACAATTTGTTACCTTTGCCTTGAATTTTCCCCATGTGCCTAGCACAATAGGATTCAACCACCCAAAATTCACGTCAATACAGCAATATTTGGAAGCATATTTTCACTCATGTATTTTGTTTTAGGGCCTCCACGCCTACCTTTCTCATGCACATAAGCAATATATGTTGGGCACATTTCAACTGTAGGACTTACTGTCATATTTTGTGATGTAATTTTTTTGCTGTGTCTCCTAATAGATTCTGAATTCTAACAACAGAAATGAATCTACCTTTAAAAATATATAAAAACTCCTAGAATAGTATGCCAAAAGTTCACGTGCCTATTTTTAAGAATTTCTTCTTGATCACATTGTAACATTTTGTTTCAGGTGTTTTTATTAAAGTTAAAACAATTTTAGACAAGTTGTAGTCTTCTCTGTTCATTCTGTCAGGTAAATTTCCCTCCATTTCTTATCTCATGTAAACATACCCTGAATTTAGTGTATCCATCTATTCCACATGTTCACTGCCTTTACATAAACACACACAAATATCGTGAGGTGTAACTCTACATAAACCTTTGTTCACACATGCATTGTCATGTAGCAAGATACTTACCATGGTGCGATTTGTTGAGGAAAAACTTTTTGGAAAGCTATGTGCTTTTATTAAAGTGAAATAACAAGTAAAATGTGGTAAATGCGTAGACTGTGGTAACATTCAGCAGAAAGAACTAAGGCCACAAATAACTAAATGTGTACTGTTAAAAACATTATGTTGAATGAAAAATAGGAGAAAATTACATCCACAAAGTAGGACAATGAATGTAAACTTGAAACACATAAAACATTGCTATGCATTCTAAGTGGATGAACATATATGAAAACAAATATATGGAAGCTGAGTTGGAATTACCCACATTTAACACACATCCACAAAAGTGGATGGCAATAAAGAAAGGGCAATGGAACCATGGTGGGTAACAAAGAATGGAAAGCGGGGACACTATATGAAATTATGGTAAAATGATACTGTGAACTGAAGGGTAAGATCATCTCAGCACCTTGTTCCTGATTTTACCCTTTCACTACCCCCCAAAAGATTGTTTTGTTTGTCTAGATATTTGGATTTTGACAAATCTAAAATTACAAAAAATTAAATTTGCCAGACCTCACATCTCATGCATGTTTGATTCAATTCTAAACGTTTTTTATTTTTAAATTTATATTATACAGTGTTACTTACAGTAAAGATGTTCTATAAAATGTAACAGTACCTCAGTATAACCAAAAAGAATTTAAAAGTATGACCTGGTGACGAAAGAGAACATAGGGTGGTTGGCAGGAATCCAGGGATATAGTACACAGGACTCTCCAGTATTCCAGCCTTCTGTTTTAACAAAATGCAAATATGTAGTGGTGATGTTGCCATTTTTCTCAAAGGAAAACAGCCATACTTTGTATTCTTAATAAACAAAGACTCATTTTCTCCTGCCCTTGAAATAAGAGTGTGATAATCTCAGTCATCATCATTATCATAATCCATGTACATTTGTGTGGAGCCTAGGGGGTGCACAGAATTTAAAGACAGTGTGATTGTATGGAAGTGTGAAATGAGAGAACATTGAAAACCTATGGCCAATATCCTTAGGCCTTTCTTTTCTGGTTTAGATAAGATAAAAACAAAAACATTGGTATCGTATCCCTGCCCTGTACAGCTTTTGCATAGTCCGTGGTGGAGTTTTTGTTTTACCTTTCTTCTCTACTTCCTACCGGGGTCCGCATGTACTCAATGAAACCAATTACCACACACAGTTCTATGTTTTGAGACCTATCCTTAGTCAAAGGAGAAATGACAAAATCTTAAAACAAGAAGCAACCTTGGAAAAGTTCTCCCCAGGGTTGCTCATCCTAGAGCAGAAGAAATGATGGCAGGTTACTTGTCATGAGCCCTTCCTGTGAACTTCTGGTGTGCTGAGTCTCTCACCTGGGCTATCTCATTTAACGCTGTAATCATCACAACAGCCCTTAGACCATAACTATTATTATTTCTACTTTTGATGACAAACTGACGTTTAGAGAGAATACATCGATCAAGTTAGTAATTAGTTACTAGCTAGTAATAGGTAAGTCTTGAATACAAGAAGACATTTGTCTGTCTGCCTCCACAATAAGCACTCTGAGCTCTTATGCCAAGTTGAAGAAAATGAGGTTGAAGAAATTAAGTACCAATACAAGTCATATCACCAGACAATGCTATAATAGCTTTTTATTACAAAGGATACAGTTTATTGACTGTTAATTGCATTCCCAACAATGTAATTAACACTCTAAACACATCATCTATTATAATATTCATAATTATATCAGAAATATATATGTAATTATAATTATATAAATCTAATATAATAATTTTTATAATAGTGTGTCTGCTCGCACCACTTTTATTCAATATCATACTGGAAGTCCTAGCTAATGCAGTAAGAGAAAAGAAAGAAATGAAAGGTAAATATTACGGAGGAATTAAACTGTCCTTTTATAGATGACACAATTGTTTATATAGAAAACACCAAAGAACCAACGGAAATAAATTTCTGGAACTAGTAAGCCAGTAGAGCAAGATTGTGGGATACAGGGTAAACATACGGAAGTATCATATTTTCCTACATGACAATAAATAATTGAAACTTCCTAAATGGCAGTGAACAACTGGAACTTGCAATTAATAACACAACACCAAAAAGAAAAAAAAAGATAAAAAGAGAGAAAAGAAAAATGAAAACAAAAATTTAAAGAAAGAAAAAAGATATTAAAAAGGAAAATTAATACTTATAGATTGAACAAAGTGTGAACAATATCAATATTAGGAAAACTAGAAAACTGAGGAAAGAAATAAAAGAAAGTTAAGAAATGGAGAGATATTCTATTTTAGGGATATCTCTGCCTATGATAGGGAGAATCAGTGTTAAAATATCAGTTCTTACCTGCTTGATCTGTAGATTCATTGTAATCTAAATCAAAATTCCAGAAGGTTATTCTCTGGTTATGAATAAACTGATTCTAAAGTCCACAGAGAGAGGCAAAAGATACAGAATAGCCAGCATAATACTGAAAAACAGTAAAGTCAAAAAAACAAACTATCCTACTTTAGCAACAGTAATAATGAAAGTGTTTTGTTTTGTTTTTTTTTTTAAAGAATTGATAAATAAATCAATAAACAGAATGGGGGCCAAAAATAGACACATACAAAAGTACCCAACTGATTTCTGACAAAGAAGAAAAGACAATTGAATGAACAAAGAAGAGTGTTTTTATGATGGAAAAATTGGATATCCATGCAAGAGAAAAAAAAAGATCCATACAATGACCTTATAGGTTTCATAAAGATTAGCCACAAATGAATCATAAAATTAAACGTAAAATACAAAATTATAACACTTCTAGAGAGATAGCAAAGAAAAAATTAGCCTAGATTAGCCTGACTTAGCAATAATTTTTTAGATACAACACCAAAAGCACAATTTTTGAAAGAATAAAACATTAATCCAGTGGACTTTAAGATTGAAACCTTTAGGCCGGGCTCGGTGGCTCAAGCTTGTATCCCAGCACTTTGGGAGGCCGAGATCGGTGGATCAATGAGGTCAGAGATCGAGACCATCTTGCTAATAATGTGAAACCCTCACTCTACTAAAAAATACAAAAAAACTACAGGTGGCTGGTGCCTGTAGTCCCAGCTACTTGGGAGACTGAGGCAGAGAATGGCGGGAACTGGGAAGCGGAGCTTGCAGTGAGCTGAGATCCCGCCACTGCACTCCAGCCTGGTGACAGAGCGACCGCCTCAAAAAAAAAAAAAAAAAAAAAAGATTGAAACGTTTAACTCTGTGAAAGACAGTCTTAAGAGAATGAAATTATAAGGCACAGATAGGGAGAAAATGTTTGCAAACTCCATCTAAAGGACCCGTATGCAAAATGTACAAAGGACTCAACATTCAACAGTAGAAAAACAAACCTATGAAAAAGTAGGCAAAATCTCTTAATATAATCCTCACCAAAAAGGTGTATAAATCAAAAGTGAGCACATAAAAAGATGTTTAACATTATATGTTCTTAGGAGATTGCAAATTAAACAAGATATCACTACACAACTATTAAAATTGCTAAAAGCCAAAATACTGAACATCGAATTCTGACAAGGATTGGAAGCAACAAAAATCTCTTATTCGTTGCTGCTTCGGATTACAATAAGGTACAACCATATTTGAAGAAGTTTGGCAGTTTCTTACAAATTTAAGTGTATTCATACCATACAACCAAGCACAGCACTCAAGTATTTACCTGAATGCATTAAAGATGTAGATCCACAGAAAACCTCTCATATGAATATTTATAGTGGCTTTATTCATCATTGCCAAAAACTGGAAGCAGCCAACAGGTTTACCCTTTATAAGGTGAATGAATATGCAATTTGTGGTATAAACATACAATAGAATATTACTCAGTAATAAAATAACATGAGCTATTAAGTCATGAAAAGAAATGGAGAAACTTTAAATACATACTGCTAAGTAAAAATAGCTGCCTGAAACAGTTAAACACTGTATGAGGCCAACTATAAGGCACTCTGGAAAAGCAAAACTCTGCAGACAGCTGTAGGGTGTTCTGTGGTTGTCAGAGACTCTGGGGAGAGTGAGAAGGATGAATAGATGGAGCATAAGGCTTCTCAGGGCAAGGAAAATATTCTGTATGATATTAAAGGGACAATACATGCATTTGACAAAACCTGAAGACTTTTACAACACAGGAGTGAATCCTCATGTAAGATATGAACTCCTGTTTAAAAATGATATATAAATGTAAGGTTGCCAATTGTAAAAATGTTCTACACTAATGCAAGATGTTAATGATAGGGGAAGCCATGGGGTTAAGGGTGTACTTGGGAACTTTTTGTACGTTCTGCTACATTTTTCTGTAAAACTAAAACTGCTAAAATATAGTCTATTATTTTAAAAAATAAAATGAAGAACTAAAGCTATGACATGATTATCTAACTTCTTGAAGGTCATGTAGCAAGTTGTAGGAAGACTGCCACTCTGTGTTCCTAACTGCTTCGGTAACTACTGGTGACAAAAGTGCCCAAGACCGATCTCAGTATACTAAGTTCAAAGAGCGTCATAGAGTTTTATCGCACTGCTTGTCCTCAGTCGTTCTGTTGGAACCGAACTGTCGATTCCCTCCTGGGCAGGGGTCGCCGCTGGGCGATCACTCCGACACGAGATTCACAGCAGAGCTATTTATTACTAGCTAGGTCCCAAGCTCTAAGTTGGTCCTGGGACCCCGAAAAGTTGGTTACAGGTTGTTTATATATGCAAACATAAGTTCAAACACAGCTTAGGCTAAATTCAAAACAAAGCTTTAGGGCGCTGATGATTGGGTCTAGCTATAGCCTGAGCAAGGTGTCTTGTTCTGATTGGTTGGGCTGGACTTTAAGAGGTTCTTCCCTGGAATTGTTGATTCCGAATATTGAGTCAGGGTGGGACCCCATGAGGTTATTATCAGGGTGGGACCGCATGAGTCAGAGTAGACCCTCATGAGGTTATCAGGTGAGAGACCCTCATGAGGCTATTTCCCCGAATTTTTGTTTGAGTTCCGGGAACATCGGGGGGCTATTCCTGGCCATCTGGGGTTATTAATTTAAGTTTCATGAGGCCGAGTTTTTTTAAGTTTTATGAGGCCTAGGAATTATGAGGCCTAGTTTCAGTTCTTGGTGCCCATTTCTCTTTTGACTTTAGGGAAGAGCATCACATTGTAGTCCAAGGATTCATCCTCACATTTCTGAAGAATGAATCCCTGTTTGATAACAAGCAGGGTATATCAATTCTTTCAACTTTGGAGTCTTGTTTTGTCTTCACCAATATTCCTAGTGACCCAGAGCCATTTCTCAAGTCATATACACGTGTTAGAGGACTCGCCCTCTTGACATCATCTACTTGCCTTCTTCAATCTTTATTCATTGCTGGATCTATAGGCTTGTTTTTGGGTTTGCCTCAACTGTCTGAATTATCAAAGTATCCTGAAAATGTATAACAATATATAAATTAACATCCATTCAATTCAATGAGTATTCAAGTAAATACTGGAATACTTTGAATGACTCCTAATATTTGAATAAATACTCTAAAGCTGAGAGTGCATATTCCCTCTTTCCATACATACACACATACACACACACAGACAGAAAGATAGATAATACAGACAGAGAGAATGAGAAAGAAAGAGACAGAATGTTGCTATGTTGTTACTATTCTATAAAATTTTTCTGTTTTTAACTGCCTGCATATTCTGATGCTAGGTAGTTATAAGTAGTAAAAATATAATTTAGGATGCAAATAGTAGAGCCATAGAGAATCCCTTACCCCCGTAACAGCTCCTAAAGGGATGCAATGTAGGGTGGCTAGTGCAGGGGTGACACAGCATGGATTCCCACAGGGAAAGCTAAAAGAACATTGGAGGGTATGTGCTGAGCCATGGTGCTGGAGAGATGTGTGGAACATACAGTTGGGTAAAGAAAGATTCCAGGAGTATTAAGGACCCATGACTTCGTTTTAGATAAACTTCAAACTAAAGGCTGGAAGAGCTTCTGGGCTCTTTCCCCAGAGTAAATATGCCACTCTTTGAAAGGCAATGCTGCATTCGAGAAAGAGAACTTTGACCCCTAATATAACAAAACAAAGAAACAGGTTTTAACAATATTACACTATATGTATGTAGTATATATTTATATATATATATAAACTTTGAGTAAATATACATACACTTTGTGTTTATATCTATATATAAGCTTTGAGTGAATTCAACAAACATTTGATGTTTTAACTAAAAAAAGAGTTGTTTATAAAAGTTCAGAGAATTTGCACTAGGGTAACTGAATACTGTAAATTACCCTTTGTGTCAAGTCCATAAACGAAGACATTGGAAAACATTCAGACATAATTTATTGTAGCAAAGAGTGCTTGCATTTAGAAATGAGAAAATAATAAGGTGGTCAAGGGTTGGATTTTCTCTTGTGTTTTTGTTCATGTTTACACTTAACCTTTACTGAAATTTTCAGAGAATAAAACTATTTACGAATGTTGATATTCAAATCCATAACCAAAAAAAAATTTTAAAGGAAGACATTTAAAAGCACTAATTTTTCTATTACTGTTCAATATTTATCTTATACAAATTCTGAGGTGCAAAAAATACGTGACCATTGAGTAAATGAATAAAATCTATTCATGTTATAAGTATGTAAAGCTTACAAAGAATTTCCCAATATATAATGGTGAATTTACCAAACAAACCTCCGTATTGTAAAAGATTGATCTCTGCAGTCATGTGGATGGATGCAGATTGAAGAAGTGACAGTTGCCTCCCTCTCCCCAGTTTATAAGGATGTGTATGCAAATTATGGTATCCTGCCAATTGAACAACAGAGTATACAAGTAATTGAGTAATAAATATTTATGCTTATGAAAAGAGAGTAATTTAGAGGCCAGAGCAAGACTAGTACACAATCTAACAGAAAAATATAGAAAAATAATAGGCCAGTTAGAAGCAAAGATATTGTCAACTTAGAAAACAAAATAATTGTTATAGAAGCAATCCACAAAAGCACCCCCTTAGGAAGATGCTGCTCTTGAAAATCAGACACCATTATCTCCTCTTCTTCAATATCCATATTAAAGACATAATTATAACAGATTTTTATAATGTGATATTATAAATCTTTAAGTCATGTAAACATAAACTTTCTTGCTTAGAATTCGTACTCACCAAGCAAACATATGATTGTATGTCTCTCTGTGTATTGACTACATTGGTCAGGTTACTACAAAGTTGGTAACCAGTTAAACTTCCCAATTTGTAATTTTTTAAAATTAATAAATTGACATGCAAGTTTACATAATTGTATTTAATGGAAGTCTCAAGAACATAAATAATGAATTCACTAAAATGCAGGGAATACTCTTATGATGCTTTCATGAGACATTTGGCCAGATGATGTTACTCTTGGTAACTCGCCTAAATCACCCTTTCTCTAATTTATCCAGTTGCCATTGGGTGTTTCTATATTTGATGGATTAGTTGAAATTAGTAGGCCATTGCAGACAATTAAATGAAGAACCCTTACAAGCAAATTAAACTCAAATGAAACGTCATGAGTACAATGCATTAATCAACTGAACTAACCATGGAATATATTTTGTCAAGTTATAATAAAATCACTACAATATCAGATGCAACATGAAAAACCCAGCCTATCATCCCATCAAGTTCACTAATATAATATCCCACATAGAGATTTGATCAATAATACCTACAGAGATTGGGCTAGCGAATATTAAATCTAATGTTATTCTCTAGATTACATGTCTAGATGACACACTTGGAAAATGTATTTTATTTAATATTAATAATTCCCTCAAATATTTGCTCTTGCAAGAACTAATATTACTTTCATGGGTTTTATCAGGCTATTCAGGGAGAAAAATATATTAAGATTAAAGATATGCTGGAATTAATTGCATTTTCATAAATCTGATCTATAAATCTCATAAAAATCCGGAAATTAGACTCAGTTTTTGTCATATTATTTATAGATATATATGTTATTTCAAATGAAACTCATATCATCTTATTAATTCCAGGATTTTAAACAGTTCAAAGTAGTAAATATTTATTTTTCTATATTGATTTATTAGTATCTAATATACCTCTGAAAGTATTATGATTTTGTAGTTTCTGGAACTCATTGGTGCACTGTGCACATTGAAATGTAAAACTACAGTTGTGTCTGTTGGACAACATCATGTATTAGAAAAATAGTGACTAGCAGAGTTGATTATTTATTTATTTGTTGTTCGGCAATCATGGTCACAACCTAATCATCTTTTCTTTATTAGTCAGGGCCTCATTTTTTCTATCAGAGACAACTTGCACATGAATTCTGTGTTTCCAGCTCACTTGTTATGAACACTTGGTCCAAATCCTAAGTGTGTGCCATAAACCACACAGGGTAATGATATCATGGTAGCACTCTTCCTGTGCTTTTTATAAATCAACATTTGTAAGAATTATACTGTTTTGTCATACACTGTTATAGAGGTTGAAGATGCAAGAGTGACTAAGAGGGACATGTTCCGTTCCTTAGAAAGCTGTGAGTGTGGTGGCACAGAATGCCATGCCTTACAAAAACAGTAGGAAAACTAGAGACTTGGCCAAGAAAGTTACACAGAATCCAAGCAAAATTATTGGTTATATTCTGCCTAGAAATAAGCAAGCGAAAAATGTATTAAAAAGCCTCTGTTAATTCTTATTCAGGGACTAAAATAATAACCTTCATGGGATCAAAAATATCACCTCCAACTTAAACTGTAGACAAGGCAGAGAATAGAAGATATGTTTTTATAAAAACCAAATCGATGAAATAAAAGGTAGTAGGTCTATAAAAATTATAAGGAAAATTATAAAGAAAACATAAAATAGAAGATGATGAAATGGTTTCTTGTGAAAATGAGTACTATCTCAGTAAAGAGCAGACAGATCATCAGTAGGAGAAAGAAATAAGAGAGATAAGTGTCCTCCCAAGGCCTCATGCTCCAGACCTAAAATTAACTTGCTTACTAACCACTAAATTAACAAAGCCCAAACTTGTTGAATTTTAAGTTTACTTAAACAAGTAAATCCCATATGCACTCAGACATAAATCAACAAATACATTTTTAAAAGGCAGAAGAGTTCTATATTTCCACAGAAAATGACTGAATCGCAATGAAGTAACACATGCAGAGGTTTCTGTAGTGTAGGTTATTACCAAAATGTTTCTAAGGCAAGCCAAGTTGCTATGAGTAAGAAAAATAAAAAAGAAAAACTACATATCAATGTTCTAGAAAAACTTATTCTCACCTACTCACATATATATCTGAACTTGCACTGAAGCTGATTGATAGGTGAGTCAGATATGAACTTCCCAAATTGGAAAGATGTGGTAAGATAGAAATATCAGTCATGAGAGATACATTAGATAACAGAAGGTACCTAAATCTAAGCAAAGACGTAAAATACTTTTTAACAATGCATAAGTCAAAATAATCTAATATTAATAAATAAAATAATAATAAATATCTCAACAGCAACACTAAAATGTAGATTGAAAAACTAGATTACTTTAAAACACTAGTTTTATGTAAGAAATGAAAGAGAAAGTAAATGCATTTTAAGACTTCACTTTATACATGTGATCTTTAAAGATACTGTTTTCTTCTTTAAACTAGTAATTAGAGAGAAATAGTTTAACATAAGATTATGAAGAAGTTGTAGAATAAAGCATGAACATAAAATATTCAAATCATTGGAAAAGAGAAAGAAAGGTAGCATGCAATTTGTTGTGAAGTTGTTGTCCAAGAGATGTCTAAAGAGCCCATGGATTCAATGCAGAGGACATTCCAATGAGGGGGATGCCGGAACCAGGTGTTCCTCCGGCTGTCATCTTGGGCTTAGACCAGCATCCTATAAGTAGGTAATGTGTGTAGATTAATCTGTTATTTCAGAAGTTATTGTATAAGCCTGGACCATGCAAAGGCACACCATGAAGTGCTGATAATAGAGAAAGACCTCAGACCTGGGCAACATTTTCACCGTGGAAGCTACTGCATTCTGAGTGATCCCCACCTATTCCCCAGCTGTCCTCTGAACACATCCCTATGTCTGCAATTGCACTAACCCTAAAGTTAGCCTGATTTTTCAGTTGTTAGATATGAATGTGAGTCTGATTTTAGGTTATAACCAATTGGCGTAATCAATCCAACTATCAAAGATGATATAACAAGAAAAAAAAGGATGAAATGCAAGAAAATTTAAAAGAACTATAGCAACATGAGAATATGTAAGCTTGGCTGTTATTCAGAAAGCAGAACCTCTCCTTTGATAAGGCAATAGTCTCAATTGTTACTCATAAGTAATGTAAGAGCATATCAACGTTTTTAACACAAAATTAAGACAAGAAATAAATATAACTGAGTGAATAAGCAATATTATAAAAATTTTTGTACAGTCTGCTCCAAGATTATAAAACTTACACATATATTCTCCAATGAAGAAGATATATATGTATATACACAGATATATATGAATAAATATATGAGAACATATGATAAATATGATTACATATACATATCTATATAAACACAAATAAATATATTTATTTGTGTATAATATATATCTAATTATACATTGGAATATATATGTATAATTATACATCAGAATATATATTTTAATACTGGGTATCAAGATTACCTTAATTCTTATTTTCTTTTTTTCTTTGTATTTCCCAATGTGAATATTTTTATTATTTACTTAAAGAAAAGATATGCATGTTACAAACAGTGAATCTAACATGGCAATGAAAGCCAGCAAGCTTCTGTTCTCCCAGTGAGAGTCGCTGAGTTGTCATTCAAACTAGCATCTTCTTATGATCTTTGCCAATGAGCTTAAGTCCCATTCAACCTTCGTATTCTCAACACAGTCAGCCTCCCGTTTCCACTTCATGAGTCCTTCGTTGTCTTTGGCCAATGAAAGCTGATCACTATACATGTGGATCTCCAGGTGTCACACCTTGAGAGTAACATTTTTTTGTGTATGTTACAAGAAGTGCATGCAAGATGGCATTTTTTCACTGGGACCTCATGAGATCCCATCCATTAGAAGCAACTGTCGAAAGCCACATCAGTGGGAGCAGAGTGATGCCCAAGGCTTGGCCCCCTTCCCACAGGGGCTCGCTCCATTGTAGCTTTGCACATACATCTCACAGTTCAAGGTAAATGCAACAGCCCAGTGGAAATGAATGTTTTTCTCACTACTTTGGTTTTCAAAAGAGACTGTGACTGGAGTCTGCTCCTCCCTTTATCCAGCTCCCACCTGGAGGCTGAAAGACTGAAGACGAAGGAATGTACTCAGATGGCACAAAAGTCATCCAAAGCTGTTGGACTATGACTTCACAGTTGTTTCCACTGACATCCTCCACACTGACTTTAATTAGGAGATGGTGTTAAAGCTCTTAAGCATTTCTCAGGTTTTACCTGGCACAGGCCACACCTTTTGTGTAGCAGTTGTCTCCATGATAGACTGCCACCAGTTTCCCAAGGCTCTTGATGTCCACACACGTATGTAGTATTTCTTCCCTGCGTCTCTTCTGCAGGAGGCATAGCCACACCTTTTATCTTCACTGCCCAGCAGCAAGAGGCAAGACAGAGATAAAGCGCAGCTTCACACACAGCACAGAAGTGGTGGGGGCGAGCCCCCATCACATCTGGGTTTAAAGATGTGGTCTCAAATTCGCGCTGTCATTTCAGAGAAGTTGATCAAATATTTGAGGCTTGATTTCCTCATCAATGAAACGTAAATAGTTCTTGTAGCAGACATTGTGAATATTCCATCCATATCCCCTGGACAGCCCAAGAGTCATCTCAGACATGTGTCTGGCTCCCCGTGTTTCTCAGTCAAAGGACTCTCTGGATGCAATGCTGTTCAGTCCTTAGACAGGGCGGGTTGAGAGTGCCCAAGAGTTAATAGACCAAGAGTCAATCTCAGAAAACAAGAGAGGTTTGCTGGTGGCTGGATGCCTCAGCTTACTTGGTGGTGACAGCTCTCAGCAGGCACCCCATAAAATCCAGCCCCAGGTGTCATGGTGGCAATTTCCTCCATGCAGCAGGACTTACTGGCTTTCCATCCTTTCTTGTCTTCCTTCCCCATTTCCTTAGTGTACTCCCATATCACCTACTGTGCTTAAATCCCTATCTCAGGACCTGCACTGGGTAGTGGGGCAATCTAAACCCATGTAGCACTAGAGGGTGAAAACACAGTTCATGATGACGATATAAACAGAGCATCTACAAAGTGTGTAATACAGAGCTTGATGCAGAAGAGAACTTTAATAACTATAACATCCCTTCATCCTTATGTGACTGCAACACCAGGGGTTTGGTCTAGATTCCACGCTTGCCGCGCAGAAAATCAATGACCGAGATGACGAGTATTGCTAAGGAAGAGGCGTTAGTCAAGTGCTGCAACCAATGAGATGGGAGCTCGGTTTCAAATCCATCTCCCCAAACAGCTAAAACTAGAGGTTTATATAGCAGGGAAGAAATTTAATAATGCATAAGAAAGCGAGAACTAGGAAGGGGCAAGAAAGCAGTCATCATGAAGGAGGGGCCCAGCATCTCACTGTCTGGATGTAGTGATCTGTAAGTCTTAGTTCTTTTATACTTTTTTTTGAGTGTCCTGAAAACAGTTTCCTGAGGAAGGAATTCAGGTAACACCAATGAAGGTTTCAAGCTTTTTTTTTTTTTTTTTTTTTTTTTGAGACGGAGTCTTGCTCTGTTGCCCAGGCTGGAGTGCAGTGGCCGGATCTCAGCTCACTGCAAGCTCCGCCTCCTGGGTTTATGCCATTCTCCTGCCTCAGCCTCCCGAGTAGCTGGGACTACAGGCGCCCGCCACCTCGCCCGGCTAGTTTTTTGTACTTTTTAGTAGAGACGGGGTTTCACTGTGTTAGCCAGGATGGTCTCGATCTCCTGACGTTGTGATCCACCCGTCTCGGCCTCCCAAAGTGCTGGGATTACAGGCTTGAGCCACCGCGCCCGGCCTTGAAGGTTTCAAGCTTTAACACCGGAAGGTCCATTTCCATGTTAATCAAAGATGAAACAAAACAAAACCAAACTGTTTATGGGACTATTGAGTCAGTTTCACCTACCCACAGTGTCATGTGGTAGACACTCTCTTTTCCCTGCCAGAGTCTAAAACCACATGAAAAGACAAACGAGTCAATAGGTAGAGATAAAAGGTGAACTCTATTCCTGCTCGAAAAGTAGTAAATATGGTTTAGGTCTATAGACAGAATTTGTTTTCAAAACCAGAAACCTCAAATTAGAATCACTTACACACCTTATCATAGGCAGCACTGAAAAATGGAAGGTAGTGACCGCAAGTGCAGACTAATGCAGGAGAAAGAGCGGGGTCAAAGCTATGTCTTCCCAGATCTTCTTCCTCAACACGTTGTGGGTAAGGGGAGCCAGGTTTCTCACTAGAGAAGCAGGTTGTTAATAACAAGAGGGAAGGTTGGAGTAAACCCTGTGGTGCTAGACTAGGGTACAAGGAATAAGTATAAATGCATATTTATTTTAATGGAGAGTCAATGCATAGATAAATAAATAGATAATAGCTAGGTAGATATAGATAATTAAGCCATGTCTACATGGTTTAGTATTATACGCACACAAATATTTGTATCTATGTCCACTGAGAGGGCCTAGGAACAGTGACACCCCAGTAAAAACAAGCACAGCCAGTGCCCATATTTATTTTAAAATACCATTATCCAACAGAAGAAACCATGACTTTGCAGATAAGTGATCGATTCTGGGCCAGGGCAGGAAAAACACAAGATGAGGTAAACCATCTAATAGTGCCAGAAAATAATCAAGCACTTAAAAAATAAATAAATATGAGATGGAGACATGCCAAAAAGGCACAGCAGCTAATGTGAAAAAGCTCCCAATGGCCATGGAAGGAACAATTTGAGCAACGGAAGAAATAATGATAATAGTGTGTTAGATACCAAAGAATACATTAAGCACCTGTGAGTCCATATTAACATAGATAAATAAATAAATAAATAAGGATGAGGGACAAATATTCTTATGGAAGAATTCCAAATAACAAATATAAATGAATAAGGGGGAGAGAAAATTACCATTATAATACCACAGCAATAATTGCTGCAGGCCAGATCAATGGAGAATGTAAAATTAGTGGGTAAAATTTTACAGAGAAAGAGAGTATATACATAACCCACAAATATCCCCCCAATATGTATATATATATTATTTACTGGAGTGGTGTAAACATATGGCCTTGAATTCCTTGATGGCTAGACTTAGTGACTGTCTTCTAATGCAGTGTGGAATGGGAAGAAATGGTAACTATGCAGTGGAGAAAGAACCTGGCAGAAACTACCCTAAGTGACAAAGGCTACCATGCATGTACCCCCAATATGACGGGATGAGAAAGATGCTTCTTCTCTGCCTCATTCTTTCCAGGAAACCATAGCCCCGGTCTAATCATGATAAATCAGCAGTGAAATTCAAATTGAGGGACTTGCTACGAAGTACCTGAGCAGAACTTTTCAAAAGTGTCAGAGTTGTGGGAAGCAAGGACAATGCTGGAGACTCCCGTGGATGACAAAGGCTAAGAAGATGTGTGGGCTCAACACACTGTAAGCTCCCGCAGGGGTCCTGCAGCAGAACAGGGACATCAGTGCAAAAACTGGCAAAATCCAAATAAAGTCCATAGTCTAGTTAAATTTAACATAAGAACATTTATTACAGAAGAGGAACACTTTAACATTCTTGCTTCCGGAACTGTGTGTAGAACTAGCTTGCCACGTTACTTCTTCTGTTACCAAACCTCAAGTTCAAATTTGGAAATAAAAATAAATCCTACTTAAAAAGTTACATTAAAAATATATATTGGTTTAATATCACATTTCTTAATGAGCTTCATATTCTAGATTCTAGAGTTAAAAATTATGACAGAATTGGCTTCACATCGATGAAACTTAGGAAATAAGTCAATGCCCATTTCCTAAAGCAGGAATCCCAAGAGAGGTTCTGTTCCCTGATCACAGTCATTAGTGTTTTCACAGACCATTGCCCAATCTTAGTAGCATCTAAAGAAATCCCGGGTGACCCCTCTTCACTCCTTCCTTAACCCTGCGTGTAGCCAGTCTGGGTGTGCTTACTATTAACGCTGCCTCAATCTTGCCTGGGATATCAACCCAGACTGCATTTGAGTGATTCAAGGCCAGACTACAGCTGTCTGTGCCCTAAGGCCACTACCATTTGGTGAAGGGACCCTCAGTTCCACATGCTGCTAAAACAAAAATAGCTACCCATATTTGAACAAAGCTTCCCGAAACTGCAATGACCTGCCAAGGTCAAGATCACATGTGCTCAGAAGTGTCGAAGTCCTGCTGAGCTGCAATAAAAATCCAGCAGTGAAATGCTAAAAACTGCTCAGGGATCCAACATTGGCTACTGAACACCATCAGGACCAAAAGCCCTGGGTCTTGCCCCACCAGAATCCTCAATCAGCAATTGTTATTCTCCTTAGAAGAGTCTGTCCTGTCTTTACATCTATCTTAGTTCAGTCAGGAGATAGAAACCACACCGTGGGTAAAACAGCAGTTTAATGTAAAGAAGCATGAAATGATGATTTAAAAAAGCAATTATAAGATATTTGAGTGAAAAGCAGGTTGCTGGCACAACGCATTATATGGCACCTTAGGGCGGAGGGAGAGTACAGAAGTTGGATAAACTTGGAAGAGAGGCCTCACCTCAAGGGTGGGGTCACACCTTATTGTAGGTTTAGTTCAGCCCACTGGACAGCTAGAAAGTTTACAGATTTTCCCAGACTGTCTGGTCTGAAAGTCACTGAGCAACCTAGAAGCAGCCCTGCTGAATGCAGGTGTCTCATACACAGAGGATCATCAACCGACAGTGCTGGCATGCAGACAGCGCAGAGGCCCGTGTCACAGGAAACCACACCAGAGGCTGCAAGGAAGACGTTGCTGGTGTGAGCAGCAGGCCTTCAGGGCATTGAATTCCACACAAAACAGGCTGCTGAGTTATTATCACTAGGCTCAGACTGTCAGGGGCCATGCATTCTAAGCATGCAGTCAGGTGCAGCTCCGTGGGCTGTTCTCACCCCTACTTCTCCAAACCCTCCTACAACATGGCACCCCTTTCCTCCTGCAATTACTGGGAAACCTTAACGTCTTGCCCACTGTAATGCAGAGATGTTTAAAATAATTCTGTCTATTACAATGAGGCATATATTTAAATTTGGCTCTGAGAGGAGGTAAATTGATAACTGACACATTCTTCTATAAGCCCCTATTCCAATGTCCAGATTTTTATATAACACAGAATGGACAATGGATTCAAACTGACCACCTTTGAAAACAAAACTGCATTTCTACTGCCAAAAAACACAAGATATTGAAGGAGAAAACCAACTTTCTCCTCCAAACTCATGCTTCCCTGGAGCAGAGTGCATTGTGGGATAGAGACAGTACAGGACTGACACTCTGGTGAATGTCCCTTTACACAGAAACAGAGAACCAGGAGAATGAAGCCTCATTCCAAAACAGTGGAGGGGGCGGAGATTAATAAGCATCCCGGCCTTTCCTCCAGGGGAGGGATTTGCAATGGCTCCCTTATAGATGAGTGTTCCTAAGCGCTTACGGCGATTTCTAGAGCTAGAGGCTACCAATGGACTCAAAGGGAAATGAAAGCCTTAGTTGATATTACCCCAGCTGTTCTCAAAAATAATTAATAGCCATCCCATCATATAAAATAACCCTTCTTATAGGAGAAGGCCTTCTGCCTTTACTTCTGATTCCATCTCATCTACATTCTTTGAGATTTGTTCCATCAATAGTTTCTAAACCTTTATGTTCCATATTGACGTCTTCAGGTTGCAAGGCATTACTCTTGCCCAATCTCGGATTATCACAGATGATTAGGATTTATCAGGAGTGAAAGTATCACAGCCTGATTCATGGATTTGGCATGCAAACCCGACTGTATTTCTTTAACTTCTTGACTTAATTGCTTTAGGCTCCATAGATGATGTAGTAGCAGGAAGCCCAGTCCTTTCATCTTGACTTACACTCTATGAAGATCTCAAGAATTTACTTAATTTCAAAACAGATAATGGTCAGCAAAACTCCAGAGGTAGAACTGGGTTTTGGTAATTCCAAGTTATTATGATTCACAGACATTTTTAAAGATCAATCCTTCATGATTCAATGGAGAGGGTGTGTTTACCACTGGAATACCCTTGCTGTGCCTGCCCAAGCAACACTGGTGCCCAACATGGGACCTCACACCCTACACCCTTTCCCACCTCTCCACGTGGATGTCCTCTTTGGTTGATAGTCCTGTGTTCATACACTCTTCCCCCTCCAACCTGCCATCATCCATGCATCTGGGGGAGTTTCAGAATTCGTTACATGCTGTATGCACCCAGATCCACCTGCTGAAGGCAAGCCTCCTCTCCATGCCACCCTTGCCTTCTTGATGAGCTCCAATTTGAAGTTCTAAATTCACAAGGCTCTGGAGTCCTGGTGCTTGGCTGTCCACATGCTGCTCTTCAAGGGGAGTATCACTTTTGCTAATGCTAAGACACAAAATGTCTTACCACTCTCCACACTGAGACAATGGAAATGTTGTTGCACCGTTTTATTTTATTTGATTAACAAAGGACAGCTATTCAAGCAATTATTTTATTTTTTTTAAAAAGAGTATCTTCTATAAATTGTTCTGTTGCCTGAACTAGAAAATTATTTGTATCAAAATAATAAATATAATTCAACACAACAAATTAACGACAGCAAGATATCACCTACGTTGAGAGAGGACTACAATAGTGTTCAGAATACAGGATCCCTGCAGTAGCCCAGCAGAAGAGGAACTTTGCCCTTGTCAGCACTTTCCTTCTGGACAGTCTCATTGCTCTCTCAGGTTAGCTCCCTTGACTCTGACTGCCTTTCTCTCACTATTGTAAATACTTCGTTGACTCTCTGCTTCCCTTACTGAAGGTGGAATTTCTTCTGTTATTGATATAAATTCATGGTTGGATTGCTGCATGGCATTTCCTTTTTTTTTTTTTTTTTTTTTAAGTGACATCAACTGGTTTCTAAACTGTATGATCCCTCCTGTCTGAGTCTAATATTTCATTTAATACTTACAAAAGCCCCATCGAGTCTGCTTTATCTCCTTTTTACAGATGTGGGAGCTGAGACGTAACAGAGTAAAACATTATTTCTTTCCATTACTATGCTCATTGGTTAATAAAGATAGTAACATTTTGTCTTTCATGTCTGCTTTAAATATTTTCCCTAGTTTGGTTTGCCCTTTAATTATTTTTACCAACGAAATTTTATGTCTTTATGTTGTTGAATTTGTCAGTCCTTTCTTTTGTGATTGTTTTCCTATTACCTTTAAATTGAGAACGTCCTTCTCTCTTTAGAGGTTGGATACGTATTATTCTCTTTTTATTTATGTTTCCTTTGTATTTTTATTTTAAGCATATGCACTTTTAAGAATATGCACAGAATTACTTTCGTAGGTGGTATGAGGTAAAAATCCAAATGGATTTATTTTCACAAACAGCCTATTTCCTAAATAAAATTTATTTAAAAATATTTCTTTATACTATTATGTTTATTTTACTTATATTTATTCTCCAATGTATAACAGAGTTTATTTCTCAGTTTCCTGCTCTATTTCCCTAATTATCTAGATTTATGCCAATATCACATAGCTTTCACTATAACAAGAAATGCTAATACTTCCTTAATATTTGTTTTCATTAGATCTGGACACTTTTCATCTTTAGGTTTTAAAGTAGTATGTCAGTTTTGTGGATTGAAACTAAATTTCATAAATATATATTTTGTGATAAATTATGTTGTATAAATAAATACTTTACAAAGAAAGAAAAAGACTTCATTTAAATGTACTGATCTAGAGATTATGCACCCTACCTGAGCAGAGCTCTCACATCAGCCTCATGTCCTGGTCCCGGCACTGGCTGCTTTGCACATGCTCACACTGGCTCAGTGTCACCCCATGGTCAGGTCATTTCTGGGAACAGCTATAGGGTGCTGCTGTGGCCTTCTTATTCAGAAGCAGCCCTGAGCATATGGATACCAGGATGCCCCACCTTCCCATTCTTCCTTCCTAGTTCATGAGGTCACCTGTGAGGTGGGTTTGCTATGCCATTTAAGAACATCCACTTCAGCTATAAGGAACAATTAAATCAATTGGGGTGGGTAGAACCCATTCATCTGCTATCTGTAGCAAGTGAGCACCTAGCTTGTGAGACACACTAGATATAGACAAGTTAAGTAATGCCTAGATGTGCTGAAAACAGATGGAAAGGGAAATGGCAGGACCAGCTAAGTAACAGATATTCCCGGCACAAACTATTTATGAAAGTCCTTGCCTCCATAAACTGGCCACCCATTGATGATACTCACATTGGTCCTCGGTGTTCCTCGCTCAAGACAAGCATATACAAATGATTGGTGCTCTGCAGGTTTGGAGGAGGTACAGCTGTAGCCAGATGTTCTTGTTATACTTTCTAATAGAATAAGGGTGCGCTGGATCTCTATGCTGAGCCTCTCCACTCTAGTTCTGGAAGCACCACAACTGTGCATGGAGAAGGCAACATAGAGAGAAACACGGGGCAGTATGCCACCAAGAAATAGACATAGACACACACACATGCAGTTCTATCCATTTACATGAGGACTCCCTAACATTGATAGCCACTTGCCTTTATAAACTAAGTAACAATATATCAGGGAGTTAGGCAGTTGTTCAGCTATCCCTAAAAGGGACAGAAGGGCAGGCAGCATGACTTTGTATCCTGCTGGCTCCTCTCCTCGTGGTGTTAACCTTCCTCCTCTTTGTTCCTCTGCCTCTAGCTGTGTGCTATAATCAAACTCAGTAAGCTGCATGCTTAGAGGCGGCCTCTGAACCTTGCTTCTATCTGTCTCCTGAAAAGACTTGCCTGGTGGTCTGCCTGGAGGTCATTACCGTGCCCTGCCACTGCCCATCTTCAGACTGCTCGGCTCACTCAGAATTTTTCCTCTTCACTCTGTCTTCCTTATCACCTAAAATCTGCTTCCTCTTTTTACACTAAAATCTATGTATTTCTTTCTGATTGACAGCCCTGGCCTCTTGTATTTGTGATATTTAGCACTGCTCTTTCGACCCTACAGACCTCAGACTTGGTTGTTTATGTAAACTGTATGTCAGTCATTTTACACAAACATACATGCATGCATGCTCTTACACAAACATACATGCATGCATGCACACACATACACACAGCAGTTAAACATTTTATTAGCATAAGTCAGAAATTAATATAAGTCAGGCAGATTTAAGTTACAGAAAAATAATTCAAACCAGGACTTAACCACCTTTTTACTTGCCCTAATGGCTAATGAGATTTTAGTAATTTAAACTTATTCAAGGATAAATGCTTTAAAATGACTACAATGATGACCTTCTTGCAAGCATACATGCTTTAAAATTAGTTTCAGTGCTTCAGTAATTGTGAACTCTGTGCACTGACATCTCTTTTGCTCAGCCATCACTGTGAGACTGCAAACCTCCTAGGGGTATATCTACAAAACATAAGCATTCCTCTCTTTCAATTTCCAGTGTTTATTTGTTGCAAGTAGCCAATTTAAGGAGAACTATGTGGAGCCACTGAGATTCTTTGTGAACACTTACAAAGACAGATTTGTAAATCAGAACCATGCCAATAATTTTTAATTGCCCTAAGCCATAATTCCTAATTTTACTTTGCCAAATCTCCCTGAAATATAACTTTATAGGGCACATTTAGCAAGATAAAAAATGAATTTATTTGCTTTACATGAGAAACAAAATAATTAATACTATATGCACACATAGAATGACAGAGAATCAAGGAATTAAATAAGTGAATATCGAATTAAGAAATAAACTGTGATTATATTATGATCTTATAATTTTAATTTTACCATAAGGACTGCTGTGATTATAGATATTGACAATTAAGCTGCTACTGCTTGTGCTATAATTGCTAGAGTGAGTACAAAATTCCTGATCCTGTGACTGAAATATTACATTTCAGGATGTTCAGCGATGACACAAAGTGTCAGTTTCATTCATTCAAACTGCACCTCTCTGGCAGACGCTCTCCTCCTGGGAAAGTCAGAAATAGTCTCACATTCAGGGAGCCTGCAGTCTCCAGGCAAGTCCTATAAAAATAAACATTTGTCATATTTTTTTCTAATACAGTAAATACTTGTTCAATGTAAAAGCAGTCAAAATGTGCACTTCGGTATAGACAAAATAGTAAGAATCTCCAAGAACTGATCATCCAAAAAATGCTCTTATGTAATTGGTAAAGCATCAGATAAATAGAACTTTTATTGATTAGCCGAATGAATAATTTTGTATCCATTACTTATATGTCAGATCCTGTGCTAGGGGGTGATGACAAAATGAGGAGTAATACAAGATATGAGATTTTCCCTTTAGGATGTTTACAATCTAGAAGAGTTGACAAATGCATATCAAATAATCACACATTATGTAAAGTGACAACTATGTTACAAGCTATGATGGAACAATCAGTGATCTACAAAAGTACTTAAGCTAGGGGTTTGATGTACTCTAAGAAGTAAGATACTTATTTATTTACTTACTTTTTGCAGATGGCACTTCACTGGAATCTGAAGGGTGAAGAGGTGGATTCTGGACCTAGTATTGTGAGAGGAGTGGGTGGTGGGGCCAAATACACGAAGAAGAGAAAGGTGAGTTGTTGAAATGTCAATTGAAAGAGAAGTTATATTTTGAGACAGGTCTGAAGTGCTGGAGGGGGCCAGGCCACACAGAGAATTGCAGATTATCACAAGTAGAAGTTATTGGTGCATTGCAACTAGGTGGATGACAAGATAAGATAGTTCTACACTTTGAGCATGGGTTGGTAAAAACAAGGATGAAAGACCTGGTGACAAGTTTAATTATTATATATGATTTATTTGCAAATCAGTATCAAAGAAAAATGCTGTGTGCTGAAAATTGCTCTTGTGCTTAATAAAATATTATAGATACCTTTGCTTGTGACAGCATACTGTTCTATACTCTTCACAGAGTCACAGTGTTCGCTGTGTGAATGCACCTTGCCTTTCACAGGGTACCATATTTTCATGTCTTTTTCAGTATTTTAAATAATGTTGCTAATAATATCCTTCAAGTTATATATTTGAATATATACATATTCTGACATATATGACCTGAATGTATATATTCAAATATATATACACTACATATATATACACACACACCCCACATACATGTAGAGTAAAATACGCTGTTTTACTTCTAAGAAGTAAGTTTATAGAAATGCCGGATTAAAGATAGGCCCATTTATAGAAATTCACAGATAATGCCAAACTCACCTACAAAATGCTGTGTCAGTATGGGCTTCCCCAGCCCCACAGTTAAACGGTCTTGGATTCACACCACCCTTGTGTGGAAGATTTCTAGATCCTCCCAGCCAGTGCCGCGTGTTGTCTTCTCATGACCATGCTCTGCACTTTGTAATTACAGGGAAATACCTTTTTGCTAAAATTTTAACTGCCCACATTACATTTCCTGACTCCATATACTTTAACTTATGTATTATTCCCTTACTTGCATTACTTTAATTTTGTCAGTCTTACAGATAAGAAACCTTATTCACAAAGAGGTTAAGAAAGAAAACTTATTCACAAAGCAGTTAAGAAACTTACCCAAAGTTATACCGCTAGTAACTATGCAGAAGGCTTGAAGTCACTACGGCATCTTTTCTTTAGAAAAGATGTTTTATAAAATTCAAAATTGATCTGTCATTTTTCAAAAATCTCTTAGCACACTAAAAATAAATCATAACTCACTAATGTCATAAGCATTGTACAATAATTAAAAACATTTTATTGTGGTGCTCCACAATTGCCCCATTAAAATGAAAAATGAGAAAATTTTTGATGATGACTGCTTCATAATGTTCTTAAGGGATTTTTTATTTTTTAACCAATGAAATGAGAAAGTTAATTTAAAAAGGGTAACTCTCACAGAATAGGAAATAAAATAGTTCTCTATTAATTTGGTTCACAATAGTGAAGGTACCACTGAATGCCAACTCTGGGCCCTGAGCTTCAGGGATGAGAAACAGCTGTGTGATTTGCCCCCTCTTGCTTCTTAGAATCTCTTGGTAAAGATCAGTCATTCAACAGTCACTGACTTTCAAATGTACTTTTTGCTATGTTAGGGAAAGTTCACGGGTTGGCATGAGGGTGAGTATAGAGGGACAGAAGGTCAGGGCCTGACAGCCAGAAAATGACATGGCGGTGTATGTTCCAGGAGACGCAATGCCAGCAGTGCACCCGCACAGGGGAAACTGTGCTGGTGAACACTACCACAAATAAGGAGATGATGGTAGCAAGACTTGAGGGATAACTGCTGAAATGAAAAGGAAAAACAAAAAAAAACAGATCTGAGAAATACTTAATCTGTGACTGCTGAGCTGTGAAAGAGGAAAGAGGGAGGCATATGGTGGAATTACCCCTTGGCATGGGAAACATTAAATGAAGAGCAAGTGGAGAAGGTGAAAAAAGATGACCAGTTTTCTTTGGGACTGGTTGAATCTGGAGCATGAAGGAGCAATCCAGTAGAAATGAAATTGTCCAGGAAGCATTTGGAACATGGACCTAAACTCAGGAAATTGTGTGTCAGATACGGATTTAGTATTCAACAGTGTTTATCAATAGAGGACCACAGAGTACTCCGTGGTGCACACGATAGCTGTGGGATTTTATGAATGGAGAGCAGGACCCAGGAGAGAACTTCGAGGAATGCACATCTTTGACTAGTTTGAGGAGGAAATTGAAAAGTAGGCTGAGGAAAGAAAAAGAAAGAAATCCAGAGAGGTAGGCAAAACTAGGAGTGCAGAGTCCCAAAAAATAAAGGCAGGGTACTTTTCACAAAAGCTGCAGTCAAGAGTCTCACCTACTGCTGTAACATCAGTGAAGAAGGGGCTGAAAAATTGTCTACTGAAATTAGACACAAGTAGAGTGGTGTTGACTCTGGAAACAATGATTTTAGTTGATAGAAAACAAGAAACATTCTGAATTTGGATTAATCATGAAAGTACACAAGAAAAAGAAAAATTTGGGTGTAGAGAATAGTTATCTCAACTCAAATTGCCAAGGAATAGATATGGAATAGAGGGAATAAGATCTAAGGAAAATCAGTATCTCAATATTTTAAAGTTGCTAGTAACATCCTTCAAGTGATATATTTGATGAAATGCATATGATTACTCACGATAAAAAAAGGAGAAAATTTTATTAATAATATTAAGGAGCCAATAAAGATAAACTGTTGAAAATGTAGACAAGAGTAGTAGTCTAGAATTTAAGAGAGGGCAAGGGTGAGATGGCTGCAGCAAAGGAAGGTGCTGCATCAGTCTAGGCATCTTGCATAAGCAACGGGATAGCATTTTTTACTGAAACAGAAAAAATATTGCATGTAAGGTGTTCTAATTGTGACTTTCATTTTGGAAACACTGCATTCAAGGTGCTGGTGAGACTTCCAGATAAAGACAAGTGAGAGCATTTAAGTCCAGAACTCAAAATGAGAAAGTACATTAGGGCATTTTTCAGAATGTTGAGAGGAATTAAACCATGGATTGGATGAAGTTGCCTAATGTCAAAGATACACAGAAGAACAAATTGGTTTGGAACTGTCCAAAACATTTTTATTTAATTCAATTTTGAAAAAGTGTGCTGGAACACAGAGAAATTAAGTTTAAGAGTTGTGCTTGACACAGGAAGCATCACTGGGTTCTAATGGACGTGGGCAGAGAGGTGCAGGTCAAGGTGGGGAGTTGGAATAAGACCAGCCCCTCAGTGAGGACTTCCACTGCAATAGGAACTCCCTTCTATGATTTACACCTATCGCTCATTTAATCTCCATAGCAACCCGCTGCAACAGACACGACTGTGTCCATGATTTCATGTGTTAGGAAATGGAGTCACAGAAAATTGTTCAATATCACATGACTAAGTGTGTGGCGAAGGCAGGATTCAAACCCAGGCAGCCTGACATGGAAGCCTAGACTCTGAAGCCCTATGTGATATGGGGAAGGAAAGAGAAAAATAATGGTGGCTTCACCAGGAGCCCAGTTTGACCAGTGTGATGCCAACATGAATAATCTATAAATCACCATGACACCCCACGCTAGTCGTGTTTTAAGACTTGCTACAATTATCAAAAACATCTTTTACAAGGCTGACGTTCCTATAAACAGAGAAATCTGGGTTTCATTTCAGAAAGAGAGGCTGGCTTTGAGTCCCACTGCTTGACAAGCTAAGATTCCTTATCTTTTTGTACAGAACATCAGGGAACACAACAGAAAAAACTGTCAATGATCACAAAGAACAGAGCCTCATCATATTTAATCTTGTTTTCCATTTTTCTATTCAGTTAGTAAATGAATTCATTGTTTAGCCTCCCAGCTTATAAACATTCTATTTCTTTCCACTCTCTTATGTATATAGAATATGATTTATAACCCAGTATTACATCATATTTGAGAACTGTGGTGGTTTTATGTCATGTCAATTTAACCAGGCTGGAACTACATTTCCCAGGGATTCCCTTCCCCGTATGGTGCAGTTAGGGTTTGGCCGTAACAGAAACGTGTAGAAGGTTTGAAAAGCAGCAGGAAAGGTAAGCCATTTCTCTTGTGCTCTGAAAATCGACATAGACGCAGCCTCCACTGTGGCTCAGGGCAGTCCCCTGATCTGCTGACTCTCTTTGCAGGTCCTACCCCTGCCCGGGGTTTCCTGTTTCAGCTTTCCTGAGACCAGGAACAGGCATTCTTTCTGCAATTCCTGCAAGCCACGCGTGTAATTGAGACTGGAAGTGATAAGAGGCAGACGAGAATCTGATTTATCCTCACAGATTCCAGGTTATGCTCACTGTCCCCTCCTTCATTCTTGGACTTTCTTCCTGACTGCTGGCCCAAGAGTCATAGAGAGACCTCAGGCCATAAAACGGTGCAGAGACAACAGTTTTCCACAGACTTCTTCATCTGCTCCCACCATTGTATAATGGCTAAACATTCTGTTAACCCTTTCACTCCATACCACGTGGAGTGGTTCAGCCTCCCTTATCGTACCCTAAATCCTGTAAGAGTCAACCGATTCAGTTCATACTTTTCCTCTCACTAAACACTCTTAACTTTTTTTAAAGGATATTTATGTATTTATTTAAAGCTTCCTCTTCTCAAATAGAGGATGCATAATACTATGTTTCTTCAGTGGGAAGAAAATGCGTTCAAGAAAAGGGCTGAGTTCCACAGAACATCAACATTCAAGGACCAGATAAAGGAGGGAAGACAGGGAGGGAAACTAAAGAGTAGGATTGAGGCCGGGCGCGGTGGCTCAAGCCTGCAATCCCAGCACTTTGGGAGGCCGAGACGGGCGGATCACGAGGTCAGGAGATCAAGACCATCCTGGCTAACACGGTGAAACCCCGTCTCTACTAAGAAATACAAAAAACTAGCCGGGCGAGGTGGCGGGCGCCTGTAGTCCCAGCTACTTGGGAGGCTGAGGCCGGAGAATGGCGTGAACCCGGGAGGCGGAGCTTGCAGTGAGCTGAGATCCGGCCACTGCACTCCAGCCTGGGCTACAGAGTGAGACTCCGTCTCAAAAAAAAAAAAAAAAAAAAAAAAAAGAGTAGGATTGAGTTTGAAAGAAAAATCAGGAGACAGGACATCAAAGAAGCCAAGAAAAAAAAAGGCATTTTGAATTGGAAGAACTTATGAATGCATCTCTTCAAATATAGTCTACATGCTGCTTTTCATTCTGCTTTTACAGTTAAAGCTCTATAGCATAACACTTCTTCATAACACAGAATTCCTTAAACATAATTTTAAAATGAGTTAATCACGTTATATCAGCCTTCTTAAAACTGGTTGCCTATTCTTTGTTTATAGATTATTTCTGATGCTTTAAAGCAGAGAATTCAGTAAATACTATTGAAATTGCATTTTTGCATGCTGATATATTTTTCTTAAGATAGTTTTAGAAGCAGAATTTTTGTAAAAATGTAGATTATCATAGATGTTGTCAGGTTTATGCCATAAAAGTGTAGAGAGCCCTCCAAAGTCACCAGCAATAGTGATAGAAGATTTTTCTGGAAGGTGGACACCTGCCACCTGGTTTAGACAAAGCAGCCCAGGGAAGACACATTAGCTCCATGTGCCTTCTAGGGTCACCTTTGTCTAAACCAGGTGCCCACAGTTCCAGGTGTTGGGAGCTGGGCTGAGACTGAGTCCCTGGTTCTGCTGACATCCCTGCAGGTATAATTGGAGATCTGCTTCTGCAAGGGTGCCCTGTGAGCAATCAACAGAGTATGATCTGAACACAGAAGTCGAGGGCCTGGGCCTGCTCCCAGATAGAGATTCTCAGTAATGGTGATCTGTGAACCTGAGCCAAGGTCAAGGTCAATGTTACTTGAGTTGGCCCATTCTCCTGTCAAGCTGGAGGTGAACTCGTAGGCTAAACTTTCCCTATCTTTTATGCTGGGCGAATACAGGTCTATGAGGTGTAGACCCGTGATTTTTATCTTTCACACTTTATGGGATTCATGCCATTAAGAATACTACAACTACTCAGTTGTAAACTCAGGGAAACCAAATAATCATTATGATAATAACAATCATGATAAGTGATTATTTGAGGCTCTTCTGAAGCCAGGGAGAAGAGAATTAGTTTCAACAATCAGAACACAGATGCAGTTTGTGCCCTGCTAAAGGACACTTAGGAGCACCTGAATTAACAATAATGATGGCCAGATGTTGTGGCACACGCCTCTAAGCCTCTAATCCCAGAACTTTGGGAGGTCAAGGTGGGCAGATCTCAAGCCCAGGAGTTCGAGACCAGCCTGGACAACATGATGAAACCTTTTCTCTACAAAAAATACAAAAGTGAGCCAGGCATGGTGACATGTACCTGTAGTCCTAGCTACTCACGAGGCTGAGGAGGAGGAATAGCTCGAACGGGGGAGGCAAAGGTTGCAGCGAGCCTGCAATGCAAGTCACATCACTGCACTGCAGCCTGGGTGAGACCCTGTCTCAAAAACAACAGCAATAATGATTATGAAGATGATGACAACACCAAAGTAGATTCCAGTGTAACATGCAAAAAAAAAAAAAAAAAAAGAGTTTCTGAAGCTTAATTTGGATTTTCAAACTAAAAATAAAAAGCAAACAAAAAAGAAACCCAAAACTTTATCAATACATTTTTTTAAAAAGGACCATAATTTAAGTACCAAGTGTATATATATACACACAAACACACACATCAAACAACAAACTTTCCAAAAAAAATTATAAAATATATAATATATATTCATATATTATATATAATATATTCATATATAATATATTCATATATTATATATAATTTTATATATGATAATATATTACAAATATATATATATATTTTTGGAAAGCTTGTTTTTTGATTACAGTTTCAGCCTCCTTTGCAGCTAGTATGCAGACGTGGCCTACACTGCCCCAACCTGTTACATCCAGGAACCATTTTTTCATTTTTATTTTTATTTCTATTTTGTTCTACTTTTTGAGACAGAGTCTCACTCTGTCACCCAAGCTGTAGTGGCGCAATCTCAGCTCACTGCAACCTCCGCCTCCCAAGTTCCAGCAATTCTCCTGCCTCAGCCTCCCAAGTAGCTGGGATTACTGGCACCCGCCACCACAGCTGGCTAATTTTTTGTATTTTTAATAGAGACAGGGTTTCACTATGTTGGCTAGGCTTGTCTCGAACTCCTGTCCTCAAGTGGCCCGCCTGTCTCAGCCTGCCAAAGTGCTGGAATTACAGGTGTGAGCCACCAAGCTCGGCTAAATTTTTGTATTTTTAGTAGAGATGGGGTTTCACCATGTTGGCCCGGCTGGTCTTGAACTCCTCACCTCAGGTGATCCACCCACCTCGGCTTCCAAAAGTGCTAGGGTTACAGGCATGAGCCACCATGCTCAGCCCCCAGGAACCATTTTGATTGGAATGTGAGTAACATGAAGAAGAAGGCTCTGTATGGAACTGACTTTTTGGCAGTGGCAATTCTTACTCTGGGGTTACTTCCAAGGTCAGACTATCACTGGAGAACTCTTATATCTGGCTTGAGAGTAACTGCAAAAGAGGTGATTTGCTGGCATTTTGTGTCACAGCAGATAGTGGTGCCTTCAACATACCTCTCTGCAACTGGGCCAGTGAGTCTAAAAGTTTAAACTCAAGCCTTTTAATTCACTTTTTCTGTATTCTATAGAAATTCTATTATAGAATTAATCCACCGAAAATCCACTACTAAACCCCATGTCTGTCTACATTAACCTAAATAGATTCTATTAGTAGTAACTAAAAACATGTTATACATGAGAATAAATCAATTCTTAATGGCATGTTACAAAAGAACATCTGAGTTGACAGAAAACAGAAAGTGCTGAAGACTTTGGGATAATAGTAAGATCACACAAAAATGGCCAACATATTTCAATGACACAAACATTTATATGAAATATTTACATATTTATTTCAAAAGGCATGATAAACTCAAAAACTACATAAACACATATATAAACCTAATGTAAAATATAATGATATAACAATTAAAATTTGAAGATATTTTATTCATATTTTCATTTTTTCAAGTCATATCTATTTCCATCCATTTCAATCATAATATCTTATATGCATAGAATAACTACATGTTTCAATTGAGTATTGATTAACACAAAATGATAACACACACAAAAAAGAAAAAATGGCCGGGTTCCGTGGCTCACCCCTGTAATCCCAGCACTTTGGGAGGCCGAGGCGGGTAGATAACCTGAGGTCGGGAGTTCAAAACCAGCCTGACCAACATGGAGAAATCCCATTTTTACTAAAAATACAAAATTAGCTGGGTGTGGTGACACATGCCTGTAATCCCAGCTATTTGGGAGGCTGAGGCAGCAGAATCACTTGAACCCAGGAGGTGGAGGTTGCAGTGAACTGAGATCGTGCCATTGCACTCCAGCCTGAGTAACAAGAGTAAAACTCCATAACAAAAAAAGAAAAAGACAAAAAAAGAGAAAAAAGTCGCACTCAGAAGACTAAAATTAATTTTTGCAGCATGTAATATATTGTCAATTGGCAAAAGTCAATATGCACAGAGTGAAAATTTACCTTTCAAGTCTGTTGCATGAGCCATAAACTTCCTTCCTCAGAGGCAACCAATGATTCTGGTTCCCTGTGTATCCTTCTAGAGATATTCTAGGAAGATATGAGAAAAGGCAGATATAGATGTGAATATACATTCGAGGGTTTTTTTTTCCATTTTTAAAACAAATAAATACAGATAAAATTTGAAATGATACAGTGATATAGACTAACTAGTTCCTTTTGCTATATATTGTTCATCATTCCAACTCCATGCATAAGGAATTTTTATTCTTTATTTCATTGTGTGCCAATGTATACACAAGTCACATATTTCATCAGCCCCTATGTGGTAACCATTTAGGAGAGAAAATGTCTCTGGCCAGTTCAGGCACTACTATCAGCTCCTTGGATGATACCCAAAGGAGAAGACATGCATTTAAATGTGTTAAGACAGTGAATCTTAAGTATTCTCACCACAGACATAAAACATCAAAATACAAAAATAAAAAAGAAAGGGCACAAAAAATATTTTAGAGGTGATAGATTTGTCTCTTACCTTGAATTATACTGATGGTTTCATGGATGCTTGCACATGTCCAAACTTGTTAGATTTTTAACATTATATGTGCAACTTTTGTGTATCAGTTACACTTCAATACGGCTATTTCTTTTAAAGAGGAGAATGATGTGGTTAATATTTTAGAGAAAGCCCATGTGTTTGAGGCTGGCTGGTGCTCCTCTCCTGATCAGGAGACTTCATTCTCTGAGCACCTGGGAAGTCTGTGGGTCACTCAAAAGAGTTCATAGCTCTTATCCATTCTGCTGTGATGTGCCCTCAGATGGATCTAGCCAAGGTTGTTGAAAAGTCAACAGCCTGGTGAAATGGTGTCCTTCCTTAGTAACTAGTATATCCACAACCTTACATTAGTCAAAAGGTACTGACAGTTGGCAAACAGAAAATATAAACGCAAAAGTGTCCTATGGCCAACGTGGGGATCCGCACAGGACCTGGTCTTTGTTTGAAATAAATACTCCTAGCTTCAAGAGCTTCTGATTCATTTATTCATTGACAAGCATTTACAAGCATTTATCTTTCACACTTTCGTCTCAAGTAATAGGTAATGAGAGCCGAAGAAAGAATATACATCATTGTCTCTTGTCTAAGATACTTAAAATTTAATGAGAAACATGCAATTGTTTAAAAACATGAAAAAATGTAACATCAAAGTGATGACACTCAAATATCCTAATGTGTGAATATTACTTTACAAGTCTGGGTCTAAGAAAGGTCGCATTTGTTTCTTTTTCGAAATCAAATTATGTTTCTCTGGTAAACACTAGACAAGATGGTGTGAGAAACTCACCATTGTGATGTGTAGCACCTACTAGAAAATGGGAAGCTCAGGCAATTCTGAGCCACATTTAGATATGGGTGGCTTGGATGTGTCTGAGAGACTTCCCTTCTAAGTGAGTACAGTAAACATTTCCCCTTCAAGTCCTATCTCCTCCTTTGGGCGTCATCCAAGGATCTGGATAGTAGAGCCTGGACTGGCCAGAGACTTACATTTTCTCTCTCAAATGATTACTGTTAGGGATGACAGCCCCTTCCCTTTACCCTTCCTTGGCCCTGGTAACCACCGTTCTATTCTGTTTCTAAGAGTCTGACCATTTTAGGTACCTCACGTAAGGAGAATCATGTAGTATTTGTGTTTTTGTAACAGGCTTATTTAACTTAGCATAATGCCCTCCAGGTTCATCCTTGTGGTTACAAATGTCAGGATTTCCTTCTTTTTAAGGCTGAATATTCCTTGTATGTATATGCCATGTTTCCTTTTTCCATTCATCTGTGAGTGGACATTTGGGTTGTTTCCATTACTTGCCTACTGTGAATAATATTTCAATGAACATGGGAATGAAGAAATCTCCTTGAAATCTTGACTTCAATTATGTTGGATATATACTCAGAAGTGGAATTGCTGCAGAGCATAGTAGTTCCATTTTTAGCTTCTTGAGGAAACTCCGTACTATTTTCCATAGTAACCACCATTTTGCATTTCCACCAATAGTGTAGAATGTTTCTAATTTCTCTACATCCTTGTCAGCAGTAGTTATCTTTTGTTTTTGGATAGTTCATTGTGGTTTTGATTTGCATTTCACCGATGATTAAAAATTTTGACTTTGGGAGGTCGAGACGGGCAGATCACGAGGCCGGGAGATCGAGACCATCCTGGCTAACAGCGTGAAACCCCGTCTCTACTAAAAATACCAAAAAAAAAAAAACCCAAAAAACAGTAGCCAGTCGTGGTGGTGGGCACCTGTAGTCCCAGCTACTTGGGAGGCTGAGGCAGGAGAATGGCGTGAACCCAGGAGGCAGAGCTTGCAGTGAGCCGAGATCGCGCCACTGCACTCCAGCCTCGGCAACAGAGCTAGACTCCATCCCAAAAAAAAAAAAAAAAAAAAAAAAAAAGTTGAACTTATTTTAGCAGTTGACCATTTATGTGTTTTATCTGGAGAAATGTCAATCCAAGTTCTTTGCCTATTTTTTTTTTTTTTTTTTTTTTTTTTGAGACGAAGTCTTCCTATACAGCCCAGGCTGGAGGGCAACAGCACCATCTGGGCTCACTGCAACCTCTGCCTCCCAGGTTCAAGCAATTCTTCTGCTTCAGCCTCCTGAGTAGCTGGGACTACATGCGCACGCCACCACACATGGCTAATTTTTGTATTTTTAGTAGAGACAGAGTTTCACCATGTTGGCCAGACTGGCTTGAACTCCTCACCTTTGTTCCACCCGCCTCAGCCTCCCAAAGTGCTGGGAGTGCAGGTGTGAGCCACCATGCCTGAGCTCTTTGCCCGATTTTTAATCAGGTCATTTGTTCTTTAGCTATTGAGTTGTAAAAATTCCTTTTATATTTTAGATATTAACATCTTAGCAGATACATGTTTTGTAAATTTTTTCTCCCATGTGGGAGGCTGCCTTTTTACTCTGTTGATTGTTTCATTTGCTGTGCAGAAGCTTTTTATTTTATTTTATTTTATTTATTCATTCATTTTGAGACAGAGTCTTGCTCTGATGCCCAGGCTGGAGTGCAGTGGCATGACCTTGGATCACTGCAACTTGCCTCCCGGGTTCAAGTGATTCTCCTCTCTCAGTTCCCCAAGTAGCTGAGATTACAGACATGAAGCACAATGCCCAGCTAATTTTTGTATTTTTAGTAGAGACTGGTTTCACCACATTGACCAGACTGGTTTCAAACTTCTAGCCTCATGTGATCTGCCTGCCTCAGCTTCCCAAAGTGCTGGGATTACAGGCATGAGCCATCGCACCCAGCCCAGAAACTTTTCAGATTTTTTCAGATTGACATAGTCCAACTAGTTTATTTTTGCTTGCATTGCCCATACTTTGGAGGACTTATTCAAGACACTATTGCCTAGACTAATGTCGAGAAGATTTTTTCTATGGTTTCTTGTAGAGGTTATACAGTTGCAGGTCTTACCTTTAAGTCTTTAATTAATTTTGAGTTTATAAGTATTTAATTTATTTTGAGTTTTGTTTGTGTGTGCTGTAAAATAGGAATCTCTACATTCTTTTGCATGTGGATATTCGGTTTTCTCAACAACATTTGTTGAAGGGACTATCTTTTCCCCATTGTGTATTCTTAGCACCCTTGTCCAAGATCAGTTGACCTAATATATGTAAGTTTGCATTTTATCACAGTATTTGAAATAGCTCTAAGTTGATCAAAATAAAATGTGTCAGTCATTTGAAGAACAGTATTTTGTACCAGATCACTTGAAGCTTCCTTTGGTTCAACTAGCCTCACCTGAAATCCTCTTTGATGCTTGAAGTCTTAGTGACCTCCTGACTGACAATGAATGCAACTGAACCCCTTCTGTTGCCAGGACTCCTAAAGTCACACATGTCTATGCTGCTCTGTCAGGGCCTGCATTCCAATTAGAGTGTTAGTTAACTTGTTTGTTTCTCTCCTTGCGCAGCTTTGACTGGCTAGTCAATTTTTATGTGACATGAAGACTATATCCCTTGCAAGCCCTACATGTTGAAAATAATCATGAATATAAAAAAAGGCTCATATGAAAAATACAGACAATACCAATACTGGTGAGGATGAAAACTCAGTGAGATTCTCAAACATTGTTGATAGGAATGTAAAATGGAATAGCCAGAGTGAAAAGTTTCTGGCAGTATCTTCTAACACTGAATATATGCATATTGTATGACCCAGCAAAATGTATCTTAAAAATAGACTTAAAAAAAAAAAGACAGCTACAGAAATCACCATACATAGGCATTTATAATAATTCCACATTTGACAGTATGCAATGCATGTTAATATAAAAAATGAATAAATTGCAATATGTTGAATAACAGAATAATATTATTCTAAAGCACTGAGGCTCTAGAAACGAAAATTTTGCTATGCTCAACAGTATGTATAAATCCCACGAACATGAAGTTGAGAAAAATAAACCAGATGGAAAAAAGTACATACTGAATTGCTTCATATGCACACTCCTCTATATGTAATATTTCAATAAAACCATGCTTATATATATTGAAATGAGACATAGCTTCACAGTTTTTAAATAGGATTGATTTAGCACTCAACTTAAAAGAGATAGAACTAAAGTATTTGTCCTGAAGCTATAATTTTAAAGCAATTTACATAAACTTGAAAAATCAGTTTTCATTTTAAAGACAGTGTGGTGAAGACCATGGAAAGGAGCTGTGGTAACCTATCAGGAGTTGAAGCTTGGCCCCACAACCTTCTGACTTCACAGACTACGGGTGCTATGATAAGCCCAGAAGTACCTGAAGCTGTGATTGCACGTCAGGAGAAAGATAACCAGCAAGAACTTGTTTTTGTGCCCTTGAAATTATCTGTACAAAGTTTGATGACTTTTTAATTCAGAAATGTATATATGTTTCTGAGGAGGGGCTGAAGTAGGTTTTTTGGACCAATCTAAAACTTTAATCTGCCCTACCCAAAATTTCACTATTAATAGAGAGGCGTTGAAATGCTAACGATATAATTGTGATAATAAAATCAAATAGCAAATGGAAAGTGCCAAGTGCAGCACCTGGTTGGTGTCAAGGCTAAGTCAATGTCAGATCCCTTCTCAAATTATTTGTTTGAATAGAAACAAAGACTTAATTTTCTGTACATTTTTCTCCTTGAGAGCTTGGTGTGCTCTCTAGGTCTAGATATTCTTTAGATGCTAAGGTCTAGATAATGAGATGTAGATGGGAATGCTGGGGACAGCTTCCTTAAGATTAGATGCTAAGGTCTAGATAATGAGATGTAGATGGGAATGCTGGGGACAGCTTCCTTAAGACCACTTTACCAGACGGCAGGCTCACACCTTGGGCCCCATGTCTCCCAGCCACTTCCTTCACCTGGTGCCAGGAATGTGGGATGGATGGTTCCAGCTCTACACACTAACACTGACAAAGAGAAAAAGGGGAGGTCAATGGGATAGCAGGGCAGAAAGCGGGAGGGAGCCTGCGTACTCACAGCAATGTGACTTCACACCTCTAGGCTCAGGGGAACTTCCTTGATTTCATTTTCTCAACCCCTATTTCACCCTTACCTTCTGTTCTAAAGAGTTTGAAAAACTCAACACTGCACCTTTGCTGAATCCCTTTTAGACAATGTCTAAATGATAATTTAGTTCTGATAATTAAAGGCACTGGGATGCTATTTGAAAGTGAGGCACAGGCCTTACTGTGGCTCCTGCCTACCTTAACTGGCTAACAGGGCCTTGTATTCTGAAGCAGTTTCCTGTGTTCATTCCCAGCTTCCAGAGGGTCAAGAAGCTGTTGAGAGCATAGCCAGTTGCTTGCTCTGCCATCCTCACCCCTGGATCACCACTTTGGAAGGGAAGTCTCCAGCTCCAGTGTGTTCTGAAGCTGCTGGGGGCCAGTGCAGCTCTGTGGTGACATCAGAGGCAGGAACTCACCCAGCACCTCCAGTGACCTGGTGGGAACCAAAACCCTGAGTAAAACCTTTTCTGCTTTAGAATGGGTGTTCTTTTCTGCACTGAACTGTGGCTAAGGGAGAATTTCTTTGATGTGGGTGATAAATAAGCTTCCATTTTATTTGGGCCACTGTTGTTTTCAGCTTTCTGTCACTTGAAGCCAGATATAATTCTAACCCATAAGTCAACAGATCACTAACCTGGAAAATGATTTTGCAAATCTAGAAGATGAATTTTGCAAAGTAGACCTTTAATTTTCTTTACATGGGCTCACTTTTTTTAATCCAAGTATATAGGTGGAAGTTCAATTCAATAGCTTCAGTAGAATATTTGTGAGCTGGTAATAATTTAACTTTGCATAACTTCGCAGGCAACCTTGAAAATGGCCCATACAAAGACTCTCATTTTTTCTTAATTTGGATTTAACCAACACAAATTTTTATTATGTTTCTATAATCCCTAATATGCTTAATTCAGAATAAATCAAAGTTTTTCAAACTGTATTGACTCTAAAAACTATTCTGGAATAGAATTTTTAAAAGCATTTTCCATTTGAGTCTATGCCAGGGTTATTGTAATTTTCATCTAAATATCTCAACATTCTGTCCTTATATGATTTTTCAAACAAATTTACATAGCTGCTTTAATCAGATAACTAAGATAATTATGCAGTGTGTGGGTAATTGAACATTTTGAGTTTGATGTGCTAGTTTGCTTTTTTGCTTGCTATAGACTGAACTTCCAAATTCTGGCTAAACATCGTATTATTGTGTGATGCAAGTCAAAAGGCAAATCCAGGCAAAATCTGGAATAAGCAAATAGGTCTCATCTGCTGAAAGGCCACAGGGCGCAGGCTCTTCTCACAATGGAAGAATGAAGAAGCTCATTTGGATGAACAACATACAAACTATTATATGCCTAGAATTTAATGGCTTGACCACTCAGGGCAGAGATATCATTGTGAGACTGCTTGTTTAAAGGGCCTTTTAATTTTTTTTCTGTATGTATAAATCTACTAAACTTAATATTCTGTCTAATCTTAATATTCATTTCAGAACCTTGAGGAGAAATGGAAATTTTTTTAAATTTTTATTCCAATTTCTTTCAATATTCTGTAATTTAGAGCTGCTTTGGTCATGAGGAAACTCCAGATGGGTGAATACTGAAATAACATTAAACCTGTTGGATACTTGTCATTTACTCATTAAAGTTAGGATTCGCAGAGGAGAAAATTGTGTGCCAGTTGGGGAATAGTTCAATAAAACTAAATCATTAAATAAAATATGACAGTAACTTTGCATACGTAATTTGGTGATACAGTGTTTAACCTGCAAAACAGGCTGCATATTAGTTTCGTCAAAGGAGAATAAGTTTAAATACCACCTTATACAACACAAAAAATCTTTCAATATTTCTTCAACTGAATTTCTCTATGCTACCAATTCAAGGAAACTCACGTGATGAATGTGTGGTTATTACTCTCAAACCAATATTTAAATTGAGAGTAAAGCCTGCTGGTTCTCTTCCCTCTTCTCAGGTTTTATCCTAAGTCCATAACAAAATGAGAAACAAGCACATACTCTCATTTTTCTGTCCTGCCTATTTTCCCTATAAGGCGCTAAGGCAAAAACAGAACTTTGAGGTCATATGATTAATGTCTTCATCTAGTATTTCAATTTTACAAATTGGGTTTCTAATACCTGGTCAAATATATTGCAACAAGTGGAATATACTAATTTTCATAGTAGACTATTATATTTCTTGTAATAGTCCTTAGAAATTGGTTACCTTTTGAATGTTATAAGTTCTTTAACTTTTTCAGATAATAAAAGTAATGTTAAAATATGCAATTTGAGATGAAGTGATTTGATATTACTAGTTGTCTTTATTATAGTGGTAGCTCTAGTTGTAGGTATATGTTAGAGGACATACAAGATGCCATTGGTTCATAAGCATTTTATCATTTACCCCATTACTACCCTGTGATACAATGTCAGTTTATCCAGAGTTATTCAACTAATAAAGAACAGAAGTAGGATTGGAACGCAATTTTAACTGGTACTCTTATTTATGTTTTTATCACAATGAACAGTATGGTTTCTTCAATTAATAATATTTCTCACATAAACACATGAATGGTGATATAATAATATATCAAAGGTACCTTATAGAATTAAATGAATAAAATGTCTTTAAGAAAAATAAAAAACAAAACTAAATAAAAACTAAAACTTTATAAAATAAGAATATTAAATTATAAACAATTTTACACAAATAAAAGTTATAAAATAAATATTTATAATATTAAATAAGCATATGTTTTGTACAAATATTCATAAGAAAGATTGCAAAACATATTCATAAAAGAGATTGTTTAGTGGGTTTTTTGTAATATCCCTGAGCTTAGTATCAAGTTTATGGCAGCATAGACCTATTTTGTAAACTCCCTTTTTCTACATTCTGAAAAAAAATTTAAGTATTAGAATTACCTGTTCTTTCACACTCCTGATAAATTACAAATATTTTATGTATTCTATGACAATTGGATTATTTAGATTTTCAGCCTCTTTAAGGTAAGACTTGATCATTTATAATCTAGAAAATCATTCATGTTATCAATTTCAAATGTATTAGTCTAGAATTGAGCAAACAAGTCTATAATATTCCTGCTACTTCTCCTAGTACATTTGGTTATTTTCACATACAATTTTTTATTTTGTATATTTAATATTCTTTGCTTCCTGTTTCTTGATTAGGTTAGCTGACAGAATAGCAATTTATTTTCCTTCAAGAAACAGTTATTAATTTATTAGTTCTATTTTTGTCTGTTTTCTTACATATTTATTTGTTTCCTTATTGCTTACTGTTGCTTCTCTTGCATATATTATGTTGCATATATTATGTTCTATCTATTTGAATTGAACTATTCAATTGATTTCTTTTTATTCCTTCTTGTTATTAATGTATACCTTTTATTTAAGAACTGAGAACTGAATACTTGGGTACTATTATAACGTGATATGTTATGTAGTATTCCTAGATACGAGGAAGTGATTTATGATTGTCAGTATGTTCAGCAACTTAGATATGTGTGATTCCCTTTGTTCAAAGATTGCTTAATTTCAGAAAAAGATTTCAGATGGTGAGATGATCACCTAGACTGTTTTCATATCCAATTTCACTGTAATGTGCCGAGTAGTAACTTTTGTTCCAGAATGTATTAATATAACTTTGGTCTAGTCTTTCAATATTCCATGAACACATGGACTTAGTATGAGCCTCTAACATCCTTTGGAATCAGATCAACTTGGTAAATATAAAATTTCCACAGAAACTTTTTTCCTTTGGAAAATGTATTTTGTTTTTGTTTGTTTGTTTCTTTCGAGACAGGGTCTCACTCTATCACTTAGGCTGCAGTGCAGTGGTACAATCTTAGCACACTGCAACCTCTGTCTTCCAGGTTCAAGCGATCTTCCCACCTCAGTCTCCCAAGTAGCTGAAATTACAGGCCCACACCACCATGCCTGGCTAATTTTTGTATTTTTAGTAGAGACGGGGTTTCAGCATTTTGGCTAGGCTGGTCTTGAACTCCTGAGCTCCTGACCTTGAGTGATCCACCCACCTTGGCCTCTCAAAGTGCTGGGATTACAGGCATAAACCATCACCAAATGTATTTTGACGTTATTGTTTGTAAACACTTGTTTCCATTTTTCTCCTTTGAAGGAAAAGAATATCATTCCGGATAAAATAAACTTTGAAAGCACATTGACTTTTATAGAAATTTATAGGAGAGATTAGTCAGGGAAAAGAAGTAGAACAAGAAAAGGCAAAAGGGGAACAGAAGGTAGAGAAAAAGAGAAAAGGAAAGGTGATCCAGGGAGGGATGGGAGCTGGAAAGGGGATGTGATAGCATGAGTTCAAACAAAAGTACATCGCTGTGAATTATAAAGGTGTTCTAAATTTTTACAGTTTACCAAACAAGGTTATCTGTAATTGGCACAAAGTAACAACAACGCAGAAACCTATATGCTCCCTGAGAGGACGTTAGGCATGAAGCTGGCCAGATAATTTCCTAGTAATTCCATCTGACAGATAATATAGGTTAAGAGAAAGTTAAAGAAATACTGAATTGAAAAGTCATGTGAGTTAGCCACTTTGACGGCTTCTAGCCTAATTCCATAAAATGATTAAAAAGTGAAGAGATTGACAGTATCATTTCAGTCTTGAGAAGTGTGTGTGGCTTGGAAAATCTCCTGCAGAAGGGAGCAATTTGCATATATACAGTATTTATTGATGTGAATTGTATTAACTTGTATTTGCAAAAGTAAGATATGTCTTTCATCAACAAAGTAACCACTAAGTCAGAAAGCTACAAATGGTGCCAGATAATACACACGGGATTTCAGCTTACCAGTTGCAACACTTTAATTTCACAAAGAATGAAAATATTATGCAGAGTTATTAGAAATATGTAAAGTCAGTGAGATGTTACATTGACATACAGTAAACACTTCAGGTATACCTGCTTAGGTGGAAACACTCAATGTGCCTTCTTAACTCTCTTGCTGCTGCCCGCCTCAAATCCAGTCCCTTGCTGTTCTCACCACTGCCCAGTCACTGACTCTGCTGAGAACATAGGGTTCTGATCAGCCCCTGGCCTGAGAGAGTCCTCCCCTAGACCATTGCTGTGCATCACTGTGGAGGTGGGGACCAGCGGTACCTGCTCAGTATCTGGCTATTCCCACCAATTCCAGATCAGAGGATGTACCACGTCACAGGTAGGGATGCAGGAGAAACAGACTTGCTGAGAAACTGTCAAGCTGGTCAAATGTCATAGTCTGGAAATGCAGGAAATTAACTCCAATTGGACAAAGATGGGCCAGTGTAAGACCAGATGGGGGAGGAATGATGTCAGGCGGATTCATCCCCTGGATTTCCCCAGCTGTGGTTTCTCTGCATGGTCCTTTCAGAGATGATGTCCTGTAGGATAGAAGGACCACACTAGGTGACCAGAGGGCTTTGTGTCTCACCAGAAGCTATGGTCAACCTGGTCATAGAGCATGTTGTATTGCTTTCCACTCTTTTCTTTATTATTTCCCTTTCCTTCATTCTCAGATCCTAAGACTGTGGCTTTTAATCATTTTTAATCCTTACCTTGGGCTCTGCTTTCTATGAGACCTAGGCTAGGACAACTACTAATTGCATAGAACATAACAATTTCAGGGTCAGTCGTTTATAATCCCAATTACTCCAACCTTCTCTAGACAAAGGGAAATGAGGGGAATATAAATTGGAATTAGAATAAAGAAGACTCTTGTGTGTTTTGGATTATGGTGATTGGGTTATGATAGTGTATAGGCCAGGCTTGGGAGCATATTTAAAAATAATAAGAGAAGGCCTGCGCTTGAAGGGAGCAAACAAAACTCACCTCAAATTTGAGATTCACAAATAAAAAATAAGGCCTAAATAGTATTTTGAACAATGGCCACTTTACAATACTAAATGCCTGGAAAACCATTCATGTAATATCTAATATGTAGTATTCTCCGTAAGTCACACTATTTTTTTCATAATTTAAAATCAGAGTCTTTATTCTCAGAATTAGGGTTACAAGTTGGAACTGTTCCCAGTTCTTCTTTTCAGTTTAGCACTCTAATTTTGCCTAGTGTTCAAAAGTAGTTTCTACTGTAACCTCAGCAATAAGCCAGATTCGAATTTACTATATATAGTTTATATAAGAAGGTGAGGAAAATGCAGTGGTAAAAGGATAGGTCTGTATCTCTTTAGTTAACTCTTCTCCAGCAATCAGATTATTCCAATGAAATCTGCATTCCTTATATAAGGCATTAAAAAAAAAACTAAAAGCAAAAATACTAAAAAAATTTAATTAAAATCAAAGAATGCTGTAAGAAACAGCACCAAAAACCTATTTCTTGATTTATTCAACTCTGTGTCCAGTGAAAGATACTACCAAGATCAAGGATATGCTTTAGGGACTAAAGCAGCTCATGATATAAGTAGTATTAATAGCTAATTATATACAAAGGCTAAATGTATAATTATCTTTTATTTTCTGCAAGAAACTGAGAAATAGACCTGGGGTTTGAGGTGTGACCTAAACATTGAAATTATGTGATAAAAATATATTTATAGACATTTATAATTTTTATAATACAAATCAAATCAAATCAGTTTTTGAAATCTAAAACTGTGCCAAAATAAATTATCAGGAAAGGTGTGTGTGTGTATATATATATATATACACACACACACACAGACACGTTTTATATATAAACTATATGTATATATGTGTCTGTGTGTGTATGTGTGTGTATATATAATATATATACACATATATACGTATAAAAACATATATATGTATATATATGTTTTTAATCCTTTATTCATACCCATAGTTTCTAAGTCTTATGCATCAAATATATTCCACTTGTGTTATGGAGTATTTCAGTATCTTTAAGTGTGTCCCACAGGGATACAGCTCTTCCTTTGCTCAGCACCAGTTGCGGCATTGAAGTCCTCAATAACAATCAGATCTGTAATGGAGTATGCATAGTAAACTTTAAATGATCATAGAAATGAAGCAATGTATTCAAACATCCCCACACAAATCAGCAGGGGAATGTAAGTGTGAAGAAAAATCATATGCAGCTTGCCAGGGAACTAGTGTAAAAATTGGCAGAAAAAGAAAAATGCTGCATGAGCCATGCAGTTCTATATAATTTATCTCTCTTATTTCCTCTAACGCTTTTTTCTTCCTTCTGATGGCCATACAGATAAAAGACCTAAAAGCACAAATATGGAGAAAGGGATATAAAAATAGTGATTATGAGAGGAGATAAATGTTCTAAATTCCATGTATCATAAACCTTCACAACCTCCAAGACCTCTAGAAAATCAATACAATAGTGTTCTTATCATTAGGGCTTCACTGTGCTATGTCCCTGAAAAGGGCTTCTAGTAATTTTGGAATAAATTCCGGGAAGCCTTGCAAGTAGAAATAATACAAAATAACTTAAAATAAATCATTGCCTTTAATAAGAGACTTTTATTCCATAAAACTGCTATTTCTCATGATGTTTCTTATTTCAAATGCGGCAGCCAAGTTCATTCGAATCAGGGCAGTGACGATCAGTTGCACTTCTGGTGGTTATAGGACAGAAGACGTGAAAAGTCAGTACGGTCCACTTTGGAGTGGGACCTTCATAAAGCTAAGCAAAGCAATGCACCAAGACTGTTTATCAAGGAGAGCACATAGGGAGCACAGAGATGCTAGGTTTGGAAAAGCGAGGAGATGGGGGAGAAGTAGAAGATAAGAGTAACTTCTCTTTGGAATGGGTTAGGAAAATTAGCTTCCAGTCTCTGCATCTGAGTGTGGGCAGAAGAGGCGGGATTTAAGCAGGTGATGGAAAAGAAAAATATAGTACTTCTTTTCTAAACCACCATATAGAGTACGAAAGAATGTGTGAGAGGAGAGGCTGAGAAAAGTCAGGAGACGTAAAAAATGCCTAGTCCTTGACATTGATAGGTAACTCTTAAAAGAATTGGATCCCTCTAGGATGATGGACTTTCTTCCTAGGGGGACGGAAAATAGATTTTGAGCAATGTTTAAAACTTTAAAGTATTAATTGATAAAGTATACCATAAATACAAAAAGTACACAAATTATGTGCTCCACTCTATTAAATTTCAAAAGGTGAACAGGAATGGAAATTAGCAACACACCCAAAAGTCTCCTCGCATCTGCTTCCAATCACTAAATGTCATTCATTTCCCAAGATTTCATGAATCAGATTTACCTAATTTTTAACTTTATACAAATGGAAGAACACAGTGTAGGATCTCTAGGTGTGTGATGGAAATATTTTGCTTATGATGTTTGTGAGATTGATTTATGTTGTGTTACATAACAGTAAATTGAATATTCCTTTGATACATAATATTCTACTGTGTGTATGAATATTCTACTCTCTGTATATTCCACAGTTTATTTATTCTACTGTTGTTACACATTCGATTTTTTTTCCAATTTTCAGCAACTACGAATAGAGTTGATACGAACACTTTTGTACATGAACATTTTTGTAGCAATTCTGTTGGGTGTGTATGTACTACACATATGTTCAGCTTTAGTGGAAACTATCAAATATTTTCCCAAGGTGTTTGTGCCAATTTAGACTCCCAGCAGCAGTATGGAAAAGTTTCAGTTGCTTCACTGACCAACTCATGCTATGGCAATGTCGCTAATTAGCCATTCTGCCGGGTGTGTAGGAGTGTCTTGCTGTGGTTTTAATTAGCATGCCCTGATGACTAATGAGCTGAGCACATTTGCAAACATTTTTTATCATTTTTTTTTTACCCTCTTTTGTCAAGGGAGTACTCAAATTGTTTTGCCTTTTTGTATACTTGGTTGTCTGCCACACCGATTTGGGGAAGTTCTTCACATAAACTTGAACACTCTTTTCTTCGATATGTGTTCTTCAGTACTTTGCCCAACTCTGTGGCTTGCCTTGATAATAGTGAACAGAAAGCCTTAATTCACGGAGCTCAATTTACCTAATTTTTCCCTTATGTTTAATATCTCTTGGGTTTGTTTTTCCTTAAGACAAAACATTCCATACTCCAAGAGAAGGAAAATAACCTGCTAACCTGCTATGTTCCTAGAGGGGGGTGCAAGATAAAAGATGACACATTGGGTGCAGTGTATGCTGCTCGGATGATGATGGGTGCACCAAAATCTCAGAAATCATCACTAAAGAAGTTATCCATGTAACGAAACACCACCTGTTTTTCAAAAACTATCAAAATAAAATTATTTTAAAAGTAGGTGCAAATCTACAAATTACCTAAGGATACTACAGCCCAGTTTATTTAAAAAAAAAAAAAAAGTTCATTGATTTACCTTCACATTTCGATCTATAGACATAGACATGATGTTTGTATATGGTGTCATGTTGGAAACATTTATTTTTCCCTGTAAGTCTATCCAGTTGATCTGGAATTGTTTAATTGAAGATCATGTTTTTCTTACTGGACTGCAGGGTCATCCAGCATAAATCAAGTGACCATACACTTGTGAGTCTATATCTTAACTCTCTGTTTCATTGGTCTATTTCTCTATCCCCGTTCCAATACAACATGCTTCTAATTAATGTACCTCTATAATTTTGTAATATCTTAAGATCTAGTACTACAATATATTAATAATCGTTAAATTGGTCAAAAATCATTGGTGGATGCAAATTCACGAGTAAAAGTTCAAGGAGAAAGAGGGTATTTATAGCCTTAGAGTATCTCCCCAAAAGATACTTAGACATTAAAAAAGAAAAAGCAATGGTATCTTTACAATAGAGATACTCGGTAGCCGCCATCTTAACCAAGTGATTGCCATTTACTTCACCAGCTATCACACAGCTCAAGGGTACATGCCTCTTGATACGATGCACAGAGGAAAACAATTCTTTCAAAAAATGCATAACCTGGGTTTAATCATGAGAGCATGTCAGACAAGCGTAAATGGAAGAGAGAATCTACAAAACAACTACCCTGTACTCTCCAAAAATGCCCGTGTCACCAAAGACAAACAAGACTGAGGAACTGTTTAAAGTAAAACAGACACAATAATGGAAAGCAGCATGAAATCCAGGATTCCCTCTTGCTATAAAGACAACAAATACATAATGGGACAATAATAGGACAATCAGTGAAACATGAATAAAGACTTCACATTAGCAAAAGTACTGAATAAACAGTAATTCCCTGATTTTTGGAGTTTATCTGTGGTTATTTATGAACATATCCTTGTTATTAGAAAATGCACACTGATTTATTTAACTGTAAAGAGGCATCATATCTGTAAGTTTCTTTCAAATGACTGATAAACAAAGTGTCTGCGTGGATATGGATACCAGCAAATAAGGTGTTGACAACTGGGGAATGTGGGTGAAAGGACTTTGAGGATTTTTGTGCTATCCTTGCAAATGTCCAGTAGGTTTGAAATTATATTAGAATTTTTTAAATTTAAGAATCTGTCTTTTTCATGTTCCTTTTACTGACTGAGGTGCCTAGTGTTCTTACAATCCCCTGTAAGTCAAGATAGATCCATATATAATGCACATAATTAATCTTTGAATCTGTATAATTTTCTGTTTCCAAGAAGTAAACCTTTAATTTATTCCACATAAATTGTTAAATTGATATTGTGATGGTATTCAGAGGTTCATATTTTTATTATTTTCTCAAAAATAATACAGTCAAGATTTAAAGTTAGAAAACAGAGCCAGAGGTTGAATTTTGAGACCAGAAAACCAGAGTCAGTGATGGAGCCAGTCACAAATAAAAAAAAAAAATGCATATTAGCCCTATGTGGGAAAATAATTTCAGTATATTTGGGTTTTAGTTACCCTGAGTATGAAACAAAGTTACCTTTTAGTTACCCTGAGTATGTACTCATTGAATTCTAAAACACCTTCACTTTTTCTAGGACTATTTGCTGGCTAATGAGAAAAATAGATAAGTCAAAAGTGACACAGAGCCTTTGGGTCAGGTTAAATTGTAATTCTTCTTCTCAGATATAAGAAGGAGAAAGATTTGAAAACAAAAGATGGCAGTTTTAGAACTTAGAAACAGATCACAGTAAGTTTAATGCATATATATACATATATAGGTATACACATACACATAATCCATATATTTATAAAATCCTTGACTTACCATGGAGTTACATCCTAACAAACTCATCATCAGTTGAAAATATTGTAAGTCAAAAATGCATTTAAGTTGTCTAACTTACCAAATATGATACATGCTCAGAACACCTACATTAGCCTACAGTGGGGCAAACCATCTGACACAAACCCTATTTATAGTACATTGTTGGATAGCTCATAATTTACTGAATACTGCCCTGAAAGTGAAAAACAGAATGGCTGCATGAGTACTCAAAGTATAGTGTCTACCGAGGGAGCATCACTGTCACACCATCATAACGCTACAAAATCTAAGTCAAGCCATGGTCAGTTGGGGACCATATCTACACATGTATTTAACCTCTATTTAAATATATATTGAAAGTATGCAAAAATACACCACAAAGGGTATCCTGAGGAGGATGCCTGGGGACTTTTCTTAGTTAAAATACTAATGACAGCTAATGGTTTGATGAATTTGCTGCCACTCCTCTCTCTGGAGCTTTCTGCGCTTACTCATTTCTATTTCAGGTTTTGTCATTTCTTGGGAAATCTGTAAAGTGCTAAAGTGTGGATTCTGCCATTCGTTACAAAAGCCTGAGGGTGTCACTAATCCATTATAGAAATAAGGGTGAAAAACAGGTAATTATTTCGAGGAGCATGTGGTTGAAAATAGTTTGTTTAAATTCTAGGGTCCCTAAGCTGATTTTGGGGGGTGAATAGTTGTTCCGTTGTATCCAAGCTCATGCTGCAAAGATTCATTACCCTAACCTCGCTTCCATGCATGGTTTCCTCTGTGGTTTTCCATCATTTCAAACAAAATTGCCCTTTGGTTTCACAGAATGAAAACATTCTCTGTATGATGAAATTTCAATGTTGCTGAGAAAATGGCTTAAAATGAGAACACTGCGTTTTATAAAATTATTCAAATTGAAAGGCTTCTAATCTAGTAAAATCTTTTTTATTTATGATGGAGATTTATATATTCTAATTTTTAAACTAAATCTCATCCAGAGATAATTGAAATCCAATGGCAACTCCAGATTAGATAAAGGTTCTAATGTGAAAAAATCAGTCCTATAGGATGTGTCTTGAGGAGCAGATATTTGTTTTGAGAGCAGTGTGCCAATTTCAAGACGATTTTGTTAAGATTCGTATCGTAGAAAGGAAATGTCTGAGTGTAGATTGCTGCTTAGGTTCCTGTGAAGTAATATCTTTTGACTGCCAAAAACAAAATGTGTCAGGAACTGTGAAGGGTCTAAGATTTCACTAAATTCGTAAGCTAAAATACTAGTTTGCCTCGGTTTCACAGACTTTGGCAGAAGAAAAGAAAGTCCTGGATTTTAGACAAAGAACTTTATTAGCCATAGAAATAAGAGCAGACAGAGTGTCAGCATTTTCACATTTCAGTCCTCTGATCCCTAGTTCCCACAGAGAGAACTGAGAAGGGGCAAGCCGCTGAAACCCATGACTTCACATTAAAAATGCCTAATACCCAATGAATCTCATACCCTTTTCTCTAATTGAGGATTTAAAAGTTAGTTTTCCAACTTGCCTGATAGCTCCCTGAAATCAGGAGCTGTGTTTCAGATATTTTAATCCTTGCGACCTGGCAGAATATCTAGCACATAGTCTGCACTCGATACCTGTATATTAAAATCAAAAATGAAGTGGATGACACATAGAATCAGTCCTGTCCTCAGCTTACTTTTCCTCAGACAATCAATAATATCATCAGAAGTTCTTAGAAATATTGCCGAAATGTCTTTGATGATAGCAATTTTAGTAACTGCATATTGCCTTCTATGAATTCCCAAACTGGACCTGTTGCTTGGCAGTATTCAAAGTTGCCCTGATGGTGAATACTTTTAGAAGCTTTCATCGAATTTTATTATATGCCAATGACTCTGATAAAGCTTTACATGTATAATTGTGTTCAATCATCAAGAAATATTATTAAGTAGCTGTTGTAATTTATCTCATTTTTTAAAAGAGGAACATGGTAAATCAGTGGCAGAATTAAGACTTGAAATCAGCAAGTGTGAGTAGACCCTTTCATAAATATATTGCACTTGCCTCACCTACCTGTATCACCTATACAATGGTGAATTCCTCTTTTTATAAACTAATAATGAAAAAATAAACTACTGAACTGAAACAGCAATTCAAACCAATCCTCACAAGTTCAACCTGAAATATTTCTCAGATATTGCAGACGCTAGGTTACAAAATGATTTTGGAAGAAAAATATATAATATTGGAAGATTTTTTTTAGAAGATATTTTGTTCCCAGATTTAATAGTAGTACTTAAATGACTTCAGGTATGTATTAGCGAATTGATAATTGAAAAACATATTGTGTGATTGGAGTTAGAGTTACATATTAATTTTGATAACATCTACTCCAAACCATCTGTTATTGCAAAAAAGTAACTACACATATAAGCTATGCAGTTTGTAGAAAGTACACATTGCTAACACAGCATATTTAAATAGCTGCAGGTATTCATATGTCAAATTGGAAGGCATTATGTGGGTGTTGGGGGGGTTTCATTTGTTTGTTTCTTTTGCTATTGATTTATTTGTTATAGTGACTAAGGCTGTAGTTACTCAGCAGTAATATGATTCCAGCGGTACTTAACATTACCAAGAAATATTAGCTGAGAACACCACTCTATATGTATATAGATCATTTTCAGATAATCATATGTTGTCATAGAAAAGATCTTACAGTAGCTTTTTGTTTTGCATGAGTGGTGGAGCAAATTGGAATAGATATATTTATTTTTATATTTACAGGGACCCACTCTAAAAGGTTTTAAGATTGTGTTTTGTTATAAAAAGGTAATTTTAGAAAATACAGAAAAATATGAAGAAGAAATCTCACTCATTGATAATGCCGACACTCAAAATTACATTGCAAACATTTTGGTGCATTTCCTTTCTATAGGCATACCCACACAAAGACACACACACACTCAACATTAGAGGGGTTTTACATTCTGTATTTGTATTTATCAATTTAAGACCATATTAATTATTTCATTATTAATTACTGTATTACGTTCTCCACTAACCATTATATAAAACATGATAATTAATGTCTATATAATGTTACATCATATGATTGTACCATAATTAATTTAAATATATTCTAAATATTGGGAATTGTTTGTTTCTTAGATTTTTCTATTAGTAAAATGTTACTTTAAAATATTTCAATTATAATATTTAGACACTGTATAAAAATCCCATCTCAATCACACAATGACATAACATTTTTATCTTATACAAATATGAGCCATTTCACTCCAAGGGTCCAGAATCTTCTTTACTGGGGGAAAATTCCATAATTATCTCATAAGATTCTTGCATATGATTGTAGTAGTAGTTGGATTCTGGCCTATAATTCCAGTCACAATGTTTTATAATCCAGAGTCCCAAATGAAGAAAAACTATTCTCTGGCTCTGAAAATAAAATTGCCTAAAATTTCCCTTTGCATTTATAACCCTTTCTAGGGATTTATTGTATGAATTTAAAGTACTTCTGCTTCTGAAGTCTAGGTTATAGATTTTGAATGAGACTATAACTTATTCACACTTATTTTAAATTGGGCAAATATACTTTTTAAACCCAAGCATATGTTAACCAAATTTAATATACATTCACTGACTACTGTAAAGTCATTGTGCTACCATATCAAGGGCACACAGATAGACATTGGACAAAGGTTCTGCCTTCAAAGGGCTTTCATTTTTGTGGTTGTCATACATAGAAGTGAGAACGAGGGAAAATATCCATGAGACCCAGCTGACATGATATAAAACAGATTAAGAATGAGGTTCACAACTGAGGTACAGAAAATTCTTGTGTTTTCTTTCTTTTTTTTTTTTTTTTTTTTAAGGAGTCTTACTCTATCGCCCAGGGTGGACAGGGTAGAGTGCAGTGGCATAATCTCGGCTCACTGCAACCTCTGCCTCCCAAGTTCAAGTGATTCTCCTGCTTCAGCCTCCTGAGTAGCTGGGATCACAGCCACATGCCACCACGCCAGGCGTATTTTGTATTTTAGCAGAGATGGGGTTTTGCCATGTTGCCCAGGGTGGTCTCGAACTCCTGAGTTCAGGCAATCTACCTACCTCAGCCTCCCAAAATCCTAGGATGACAGGTGTGAGCCATCATGCTGGGCCCAGAAAAATATTTACGGGAACTAAAGGAGGCAAGACCAAGTTTATCTGCAGTAAGATGTTTAGAACATTTCATAAAGGAAGTAGACTGATGAGAAAATATTCTCCAACAGAGTAGTTCCACCAAAATAAACTAGCACTTAATTCACTTGTTAAAGTTACTTTCTTGATTTAGGATAAAATTAAGTTTTCACCGTCATTCATGGTATGAACTGAGAATAGCCCAGGTATGAGTAAATAACTGGAGTTGATATTTGATGCTTCAAAATACCTGTCATCATATAAACCGCAATCTTATATCTGTTTTTTTAAGCCTGAACCAACAGATGCATCTAGCTTGAATGAGCATTTTTGTGTATGAGAGAAATTGAGTCCCGGTGGAAACCTTACCGTGAAAATTTTTGCTAGAAAAGTAGGTCTTTCCTGACTCTAAACCACAGGCCCTATAAGAGGTCTTCTAAGAAGTGAGGTAGGAATTCCACAAGTGTGTGGAATCTACTCTCATTTTTGCTTCATGGTTACTAACAGCATTTGTACTTATGTGAGGTGTGAAAATTAGTTAAAGCCGGCTTCTAAGTATTTATACAAGTGCCTGGAAAAGAGAGGTGGACTGTGATAGGTTCTACCCTGAAATCATCTAGCACAGTGTGTTTCACTTATTTTTCATTTATTTTACCTTTTTAAGAATACAGAATCACTTGACAAGGTTATAAAATGGCTAGATCCTAAGCCATGCCCTCTGAATCTGAATGTTTAGGGCTACATCTTCAGCTTCAATTTCACTAATATTCAAATCTGTTCTTAGATGTTGTGTAAGATCATTGAATCATGTATTTTACAGTTGAATGACTCCCGTCAAGCTATTTCTCTCCTCAGATGATCGGGTTTAGAAAGCTTAACATTTATTCTACAAACAGAGTTTAGCTAAGGGAAGTTTTGTACGTCCCTTAGCCAAATTATGTGGATGTAATTCTGACAGGCTACAAAACCAACAGGTGAAGATGTATAATTATGAACTTTTATATACCTAACAACATAGTTCTAAAACATATGAGTTATAAACATAATGAATGCAATTTATATATTACCTTTACTTTTAAAATCTATATTGTTCACAATGTAGCATGTCATCATTTTAAATGGTCTAGAATTATCCTAAATCATCCCATGATTTAAGAATTACAACATAGTTTATGGTCATCATGAAAGATTCAAGCCCTTATTACTGGTTATTTAGGTTTGTAATACTTTGTTACCATAAAAAATAAGAAATACTTTTGTGAATCTACTTGAATATAACCTTTGTGATATTTACAACTATTCTGTATGTGAAATTGCCCCCTCAAATGTATAAACAAGTGAGAGGGTTTCAAATTGATTTACAAAGCATCCTCTGTAAATGTTACAATTTACACCAAAAATAGCATCTTAGGGTGTGCAGTTCCTCACATGAATAAGAGATATTTTAAAAAACAATATTAGTTGTTTTCACTTTTATCTCCCATAATTGATTTGCCTAAGATCTTGTTGTTTTAGTGAGTTCAGAATTTGTTAATAAGATTGGAAATTTTTCATAGAATGCGTAATTTTGGGGGTGAACTTACATTTGTGCCCATTGACAGCTTTTATGAAGGAGTTTATCTTTCCTTATTGATATGTAATGCATCCAGATGTAATATATATGGTAATCAACTCTCTGTCATATATGTTCAATTATTTTTCCATCTGCTCTTCCTCACAGTTTTGCATATGTGCATATTTAAAAGGTAAAATTTCAGAAAATTATTTTGTCTTTGAGTCTTGGTAACTTCATTCTGAAAAGAAGTTGAAGATTAGACAGACTTACTCAGTTTTGACTGTATTACCCTCTTCTTTAACACTTCTATAGGAAGAGGCATCAGATTTCCATATCACACTCTGAGATTTTTTTTGACAACATTCATGGTCCATTCATTTGTTTGACCTTTCATTTTTCAGCCACTGCTGCCAATGGAATGTTCGCTTTTGATATGTTCCAAATAGGAGAGCAAGGTGAATACAGAAAAATTTCACTGAAAATACACAGGCTGCTTAGTGTTCTGATGACTGTAAAGATGCATCTGTAATGCAATCCCTGAATCACACCACAGCATCTGGCTTAATAATACAGGGACTCGAATATGCATGTTACCCATTAACAAGCACTGTGACTCTCTGGAGGGTACCTGTGTTTCAAATTTCACAACACTCTGCCTTTTAGTTTATAGTTGTCTCCAAGTCTTATAGCTAATAAGAATCCAGGTGCTCTCAGCTGGGTCTGCAGATGTCGGGAATTAGGACAGGCACACAGTGGAACGCTTGCTTTCCCTTCTTCCTCCTAGTGTCTGTGACACAGAAGCATTCATCCTCAAGAGAGGCCCAAAAAGGTCATCTGGAACAGCAGAGAAGAGAACGCCAAACTACTGGTGCCAGAATTCCACAAATAGACCACACTATTGGAAGGGAGTCTGACTTGCTGCAGTTTTAGTGTTAGAATTATTCTTCTTAATGGAATTGACTCACACTCAAAAAGATGTGCTTGATTATACCAGGTGCCGAATGGAAAACACTACACATTGACTCCACTTCCTCTGTCCTTCGGTGACCTCTGCCTCCTTTTATCCTGCTAACTTTCTTTCTTTAGTTGTTTTTTATGACATGGAAAAATTACTCAACATACTTAACTTTGGCTATTGCTTTTCAGAGATGCAGAAATTGTAATAATGTTGAAGTTTAAGAATTAATCACATTTTTAAATGAATTGTTTACACAGTTTATTCGGTAGTTTTGGGGAACCATTCAGTAGTATTTAGTGTGGAGTGTATCATCTTTTCACATCATTCCATAATTTGTCATATTAACGTTCATAATGTCTAAATTAAGATTTTAGTTTTCCCCCAAAATATCACTAAGTAAAGCTTAGGTCTCATAGGCTGAGCGGCAGGTAAAGTCACAGTTTTCCTGGCCAAGGCAGAAGAGAGAGCCCTTGGTGAGCAAAGCAGTGCCCTGTGGGAAGTCCCAGCCCTGTCCAAAAATGTCACTTCATCTGAGTCCTGAACCTAAGCATCACGGGAGGCAAAACAGCAGGACCAGCTCCAGTGATCTGCAGCTTTCTAAAATAGAGATGAAAGTTTAAGGAAAAAAAGCTATTTTAGCCAAACCACCAGGGAATCCCACGATGTCAGTAGGTTGTCTCATTTGCTTATACATGTCTCATGCAGATAACAAAGGTAATAAAGTGTCAACTTCATGATTTCACTGTCAGTTTTCTATTGGCAAGAATGCCTAAACAGGTAAAGCCTCATCCCATGATTCCTTCATTTTTCTGTTTTCGTTTCTCTCAAATGCATAGAATTCCCTAAATGTGTGTGAGATATGAGTCATCATGTAGAAAACCTTCCTCTGGAGAAACACACGTGGGTGTCCCCAGCTGCAGTCTTGATCTGTCTCCATCAGCCTCAGCTAGAAACAAATGCAGACTAATAAGACTTTCCTTACATCTTTGGCTCAAGTTTGGTGTTTTTAAAGCATATTTGGAAATAGCCCTAACACACATTTTAAAATAAGAACTAATCATCATTGTGTAGATCACCCTTTCCCCAAATCCCTCGGTTTTATTACATATATACATATATGTTTTTTCTTTTTTCTTTTTTCTTTTTTTTTTTTTTTTTGAGACAGAGTCTCGCTCTGTAGCCCAGGCTGGAGTGCAGTGGCGTTATCTCAGCTCACTGCAAGCTCCGCCTCCTGGGTTCACGCCGTTCTCCTGCCTCAGCCTCCTGAGTAGCTGGGACTACAGGCACCCACCACCACGCCTGGCTAATTTTTTGTATTTTTAGTAGAGACAAGATTTCACCGTGCTAGCCAGGATGGTCTCAATCTCCTGACTTCGTGATCCTCCTGCCTCGGCCTCCCAAAGTGTTGGGATTACAGGCGTGAGCCTATTATGTATGTTTAAAATAAAATAATTATAAGTGCTTATGCACAAATATACTAGAAAATTATCCAGGATCTAATAAGTTGAAAATGTATGCAACTTTATGTTTTAAAATTTTATTGGAAATCAAACTTGAAGCTTTTCATTTGTTCAGGAGCATGAAAAGGCACAGGAACCCTCTTAGCCTGGGCAGGGATGGATTCACTTGTCTCTCTTGGGGACCATTAGATCTTAGCAGTTATTGGGAAGGTATAAGGTACACTGTGCTCATTCTACTTCTAAGCTTAAATAATTGTGCCATTAAGCTTAAATAATTTTGCCACCTGATTCCCACAAGTGGGAGGCAAACACAGTGACCCATCTTTACTTTTAAACTCAGTAGAAAGTATTGCAAGAAAAATTTCCAAAGATAAGATATCCAGAAAGAGGCTCAATACCAGTAAACTGTATATTACTGAGCGTGTCATCACTAATTACATTTGAGGAAGAAGAAAATACTATTCACCTATTTCTCAACTTTGATTTTATCTTCAGATCTTTATGAGATCTGAAATTGAACTCAAAGGAGAGGATGTTAAGAAATTCCTCTTAGGATAAACAGCAGTTTCTATCTCTTATCAGGGAAGTGAGAACAGATAGAAACAAACCAAAAACAATGAAGATCACACAATAAATCTTTTCCCGTGTTTTTGACTGGTACATCCACTCAAACTCAGTCTCTAAAGTGATGGGCTATAAAACACTTAATGAGTGTGAGGAAAGGGTGGGTTTTAATAGCCCCCAGCTAAATTGGAGTTTTAGTATCAAAGCAGCTAGCAGTCTTGCCCTAACAAGTGCACAGGAGCTGAATGTGGGAATTTACATGGTGCCTTCATAGGGTACTTCTTTTACCTGGTGGACAGCGTAATGTCTGGTGGTCCCACCCATGACCAGGGGGTCTCTCACACAGGAAATTGGTTTAGACTTGCAGACACCCTTATGGCTTTTGTCTGACCTGAATCCAGAGTAAGCCTGCCTGGCCTTTCCTCTGCGCTGGGAGACTGACCTTGTGTTCTCCCCTTCCCGGGGGAACCCTTGGCCTGGGGCATCCCCTTCCAATGGAAGGTGGAAATTCAATACACCACCACAATAGGAAACACAATAGGAAACAGATTTTACTAAGAGGCCCTGGGCCAGGAGGGCACTGTGAGTGGGGAGGGCAGTCCTTTGTCCCCAGGACAGGGGAGGCAGGAATGGAGAGTCAGGCAGAGAGAGAAAGAGAGACAGAGAGAGAGATCACACGGCAAATAGCAGTGTATACAAGGGAAAAGGATGTGGGTCACTTTAAGTTCATGAGCAAATGCCCAAATGGTCCCATTAAGGGAAGCTTTGGGAAATTGGGGTGCCCAGTCTGCTAGACAGGAGAGATGACTCTAAATGTTTATCTATGAGCACCGCTTGAGCCCTGTGGGTGTAGCATAGAGCTGGAATCTGTGTCATAGGTGAGAGAGCCCTGCTTCTGGTATGAGAAAGTCAAACCTGCAATCAAAATCAATGCTGAAGCAACATAAAGTTATAAGAATTCACCAGAGTATGTCTTTCTTAACATCAACCAAGAGGAGACTTGGGAAAGTGTATTACACTCAATCAGGGTTGGGAAAACAATAATCAGAGATACGTATTTGAAGAAACTAGTCTGGGCACCTGGAACTCCCTGCAGAGAAAACTGAAGGAAAACAAAAGACACTCTAAAAATATTTACAAAACTTGTCATTATGTTATTTGTATAAGATTTTATGTGCAATGAATAAAATATATATTCTCCTGACTTATTAATAAGCCCCTTCTTTTCTCTGCACATCCCACCTGCTGGTACAACCTCAGGGAAAAGGGAAGGAAAAGGGGCATGCCTGGAAAGAGACCCAGGAGATTACAGGAGAGATGGGAGGAAGGACAGGGAGGCGGACGGAGGGAGAGTCAGCCAGCAAGGTGACAGCAAGGACAAATGCCCTCTCTGGGCTGGATCACCTTAAGGGAAATATAGAATCAGAGGGGTACTTATAGGGCATCCTGTCTGAGACTCTGGGGAGAGATCTCATCACATTTCCCTGAGGAGCAAAAATAGAGACTGTGAGAGTAACCACAAGCTACCCTTGCATTTGGTATTTGGTGGAGAAGAACCAAAAGGCCTACGTGTTGCACTGAAAGGGAATGAGGACACGGCTCAAAAGTGAGCCCGAGGAGTGTCAGTGGAAGGAACAAAATGACCCTGACAACAAAAGCATCAGGATGGGCCATTACAGCTCAAGCTAAAATCCAGGCAGTCAGCAGCCCAGAAAGGTGGCTGTGGAACAGAGGCGCATGAAGGAGCAGCCTTGTCTATTTCTGAGACAGAACACACAGTACTCAGAGCTCTTCACAGTGCAGCAGAATTGGTTTTCTAGAGAAACTTTGAAATCGTTAAAAACCAACCCAAAGACAATCTTTGCTTAAGCTAAGTGATTTATACCTATGTGATGAGAGGCTAGACAGATATTAAAATCGTGGAGCTGGGGAACTCTTATGAACAAATAAAAAGGCAGTTACCAGATTTTAATTCATAGCTAATATGTATGTATATGCAAATAAAGATAATTAAAGAAATACACCAAAGTATTTATGAAGCTTATTGTTGGGAGATGGGAGTATAGATTTTTCCTTGAGGATTTTGGGGTTTTTTTTAGGGGTTCTGCACTAAACATACATATTAGTCAGGCTAAGTTATGTCATGGCAAGAAGACTAGAATCTATGTGGCTTAGCACAAAGACAGTTTACTCTCCTCATGCGAGTAAGGCTTGCAGTGTGCATCAGCAGCAGACGCTTACCTCATGGTTTCTGAGACAGGACAGCTGGGACGTGGCAACGTGGACCGTGGCTCTTTCTGGTTCCATCTCCCATTTTCTTAGTGAAGGCTGGTCACAGGTCCCCACCTGAAGTCACAAGCTGCCTGGAAAAAGCAAAGCACTGGCTGCCAGAGAGCAACATGAATCATTTCTTCAGCATCGATTTATTTTTAAGTAAAAATAAAATTAAATAAAATTTTAAAAATTTGATTTGTAGAAGAATTTTCCCAGCCAAAATTTCTCTAATGCCATAAAAACTTGAAAATACCATAAATTTTAAATAATACATTAAAACACTTTCAAACCTTCTGTAAGTAAAGATAGAAAATCAAAATTATACTTTGAAATATTTTAGAACGTGACTAAGGTTTTCTTTTCCCTCAGTCTCCATGGGTTATACTCCAATGTATTCTTTTTCTTTTTTTTTTTTTTTTTTTTTTTTTTTGCTTTTACTGTAATCATCCAGGCTTTATTTCCATAAATCCATAAATACATTGTTGATGTGGGTCTCTACTTCAGGCTTCAATATCTATATGTCAGCTTGTCTGTCATCATTTTTGATGGTTTTAATTTTCCCTTGTTTTCTTAGAGGAATTCAAGTTTGGGATCTATTCAAGTATTAACATTTTACACATCAAATATTTATGTATTCCATCTCCAGTGAGATTTTCATCTTGCTCATTAATGTCTCTGCTTCCATGTAACCTATGCTATTTTAACCCAGACCTCTTTAACCTGATCTTTCAGTCCTGCCTCCTGTCTGATTTTCATTCATTGTACTATGCTTTCTTTTCATCCAAACTTCTTCTCTTCTTAGCGTTTTGAGGTCTTATTCCAAGGGGCCATGCCTTCTTCTATTCTGTTAAGGAAGTCAAATAACTTGCTGAAATTATGTTATGATGCCTTGCTTTACAGTGTTCTCAGAGACGCGCTTTTCTTTTCAGCAATGAGAAAAATCACTCTCTTCGCTTTCTTCTGCAGGATTTTGTTTCATACATTTTAAGATTATTCTTCTCTCATTACATTTACCAGGAAATAGATATCAAAGCAGACACTGGATTTGGCCGCCAAACCCTGTGGATTCCCCACAGCTGTTCATTTTCTGCCTACCTCATGGGTGGAGGTCCTTTCTGGTCCCCTGCAGAAGCCTGGCTGCATTGCTAGGATGCAGCCCATCGCTTAAGCTGGAGCCCTGCCATGCCCCTGATGCTCAGCCAGTGAGAATGCTAATATTGAGGCTGCATGGAAGCCCACCCCTGGCGTCTCCCCTCACCACCCCCGAGCACGGGGATTTCTAGTGGGAAACACCCCTCCCCGCACCGCTCTCTTCGTGTATTTCACAAACGCCTCTACCTAAATCTGTGCTCTGTTTTTCGCAAGGATACTCCCTACAATGGCTGTGAAAGAGGCCTCAGGGGTGAAGCAGTGTTCTAAATGATCAAATTATGGTGCTCATATCATAGAGAAGTTTTGAGGCTAACTACTAACAGACCAAGAAATGTCATCTTATCCTCTCTTTGGTAGTTGGAGCTTCTCTGATAAGCCTTTTAAAGAAAATTTGCGCTTTTCGTGACATTAAATTAATTGAAATAGCTAAGCTATTGTTTTCAGCCTTCTATAGAATAATTTGATTTCAACACATAAGCTCTAATTTTAATCTAAGATTTGTGAAACACTTTTTCTATAATAAATTGAATTATTTTTATCTGCACTATCTTTCCTTTAATAAAAATGTGCAAAAGAAATTCCTATTTTAAATTAAGATCAAAAGTCAACATTCTGTTTTGCTGATGATGAATTATGAAATGAGATATTTTAGTGGTTTAATATATATTACAACCTCCATGCTATTTATCTTCATTTTGTTCTATAACTTCATGAAGAACAAAATGTAGCTATCTCAGTGTATACTTGGTGCAAAATGTTTTATTTGTTTAATATTTCCAACGGGTTGATGTTCTTCAGGAGCTCTTTCTTACCCATGCTGAGAGCAAACCAAGCACTGAAAAATGGCTAAAATGCTGAAAGAAGTGGGGAGAAAAAAAAAAACCTTGCTATTACTAAAAATAAGACTGCAGATGAAAATGAAGCCTAAATGGTTAAGAGTCTGTTGACTAGGGTTCCAGTCCTTCTTTGCCATAATGTGTGAGCTCAGGAAAATCTTTTTTAATTACTGGCTCCATGCGGAATCTCTTTCATCATTGCACAGTTGTGTCAACCATTGTAAAGATGCACCAGGTTGGAGGCTACTCAAGCAGCGGTAGCCTCTTGAGTAGTAATGTCATTACTACTCAAGTAATGACAATGGTAATGACATTACCCAGTAATGTCACTAAGTAATGACACCACTGCCCTTTGGAGGAGACGCCACTGTGCTTCCCTCACCACGACACTGCATCCGGCTGCTGCTGCCAGCACAACTCTGCTGCCGCGGGATGCTCGCTGTCCTGGAAGCCCCTACCGCCTCCCCCCACACCACCAACCATGGTCACCAACCACCACAAAGGAGAGGGCTCTGGGTTGTTCCTGTCCAGGTATCACCAGCTCCAATGTGAAGTCGAGTGTGTGGTCTCAAGGGCTGAGGAGCTAGCTGCAAGGAAGGCTGGGAAGTGAGGCCTGATTTCCCACCAAGGTTCAGGAGGTGAAACAGGGTGAGCCTCAGAAAGAAGGACAAAGTTCCACTTGTAAGGAGAAGCAGACAGAATCAGGACTCGCCCTGGCTGGTTTGCTTTGCAGCTAGATACAGGGATTGCCTTTGCCCCATTGGGCGGAGGTATGCTTGAACGGAGCCTCACACAGGCATCCTCCCCCTGGCCTGTAGGGCTGCAACTTCCTTGTATGCCCCATGGATTTTATGAACTAGTCACATAACTTTACCAGTGATTGATGTACATAAGTCCAGATTGTCTGTCACTAAGCATTCTAACTGTGCAATGTGACCATCACAGCTACACCATCAAAAAAGATCAACAGGGTACTGATGCCTTCCTCTTAGAGCAGAGAGCCTCCACCACACTGAATCCCAAACAGGTGTCTTTATGGGGTGCTCAGAAGCTGGGTTTTTGTGTCTCCACTGCCCTTCTGCCTGGAAGTTCCACCTTGAGCCCTGTGTCTCCTGCATTCTCAGTACCCTATAGCATGACAGCCCGATTTCCAGACATACATACACGTCCTCATTAAAAGACAAACACGTAACCGAAGCTTCCTCCCATATGCTCCACATACCATGGGTCTTTTCAAAACATGTACAAATCAATGCAGTTATTAAAAATTAACATCAGGAAAAGATTCAAACAGCTCACCCGTAAAAAGTTTCATCAATCTTGTTCTGTAAACTTAAAGAAGTCATTAAAAGTCTAAAATCCAGGAAATATTTTGAAACATTGCAGCCATCCAAAGCCTCATGGTCTTTGAATAGAAACATTAAAGTTGAAAAGTTGCACAGGAAGTTTAGTAACAAGTGTTCTACCCAGAATATAGTAGTGGAACATCTAAACATTGCAGCATTAGGAAAAAGTGATGTCATTAATACCATTCAGATAGAATAAGTTAATTCTAAAAAATTAAATGGATAAGAGAGAGGAAATAGAAACCAACAGAAACGGCATGTGGTGCCTTCTGGTGCAATCCTGCCAGCTCAAAAGGAGGGAGGGACCCAGAAGTCTTCGCTGCAGGGCTCAGGGTCTTGCAGGGAGGGGCATTCCTTCCTTGCAAGGGCAATAGAGACTCTGGTTTTCATTTGTATATGGAAAAAGCTTGGGGTCTCACTCCTATCCTTACATGCAAAAGCAGGACAACCTAAAAAGCAATGACTTTTCTTGAACTCAACAGAGAACTGAGATGCAAAGCAAAACGCCACCCCAAAATCTGGAGAGACAGGTGTACCCAGAGAGACACAGCGGAGAGCTGCAGCCCTGGAGTAGAGGCTGCTGGAGCACACGCTGGTAGAAAGGCTTAAATGTCAATTTGGATAAATTGCTGAAAATGAATGTGAGCTAGCGAGAGGATGAGAAACGTGGAAATGGAAAGTCTTCACCTCCAGGAACCTCACCGGGTTTTCACAGTGATTATATGAGAAAGCTATCTTGATGTCTCTGGCAGAGGAGGGTGAGAGGAATCATTGTAAAATATGCCCAGACCCTTCTCCTTAATGGAGGCTTAATTTTCCTAGAAAAAAACTGCCAGAATCTTATACCAGTTGGGGGAAGGGTGTTCTGTCCCCACTATCTCCCTCTCACTTCTGTATCACCTAAAGAACAGTCAACGGGGAGCAGGCTTCAGGGATGTAGACGGGGAATGCTGCAGGCAAGGAAGGGAGGAGGGGTGAGAATAAGGTGGGAAGCTACATCCCTAAACAGACAGCTGGGAGGTCACAGGCCCAAGACACAGGCTGTCACCAACACCGAGATTTAATGAGAGGATTACATATGCTCTCTCTCCCCCACCTTCCTGCCACACCACCAGGACTCCAATGGAACTACCATAGAGGACAACTGAAGGAGCTGCAAGACACTCACCCTGGGAGAGGGGGAGCCAATGAACACACCAAACAGAAACAGAAACAAACAAAAAACCCGATCATTAGAGAATGTTAAGGCCCCAGCACCCATAGCTACAGCAAACTTTAAGCATTGCCCAACTTCCAGACATAACATGAATTCTCACACTAAATGTCATTTACCTTAGTTCCTCTTATCTAGTAAAACATGTCTGGCTAACAACAACAACAAGAACAACAACAATAACAACAAAGAGGTGTGTCAAACACCAAGGAAAACACAGAGGAAACAATGCAGTGATCAGAACCAGACTGAGATATGACATGGATGCTGGAAGGAGCAAACAATATTTAAAATAATTAGAATTAACAGCTGAAGGGCTCTCACAGAAACAGTAGACAGTACACAGGGACAGATGCATAATAGAAATAGAGATGGAAACTAACAAAGGATCAAAAGGCAATGTGAACAATTAAAAACACTGCAACAAAATGAAGGGAGTCTGTCATGGGATCCTCAGTAGAATGGAGTAGCTGAAGGAAAACAAATATTAAACTTGAAGCTATGTCAGCAGAATGTCCCCACACTGAAATGCAAAGAGATAAACAAATGAAGACCAAGCAAACGCATAGCATTCAAGAACCAGCGAGCCATTCCAAAGAGTTTATCACTTGTGTAACCAAAACACCAGAAGGCAAGTCGGAGCAGGAAAAATACTCGAAAGTAATAATGTTCAAGAATATTCCAAAAATAATTACAGACACCAAATCAGAGATCCAGGAAGCTCAGAGAACTCCAAGAAGAATACATACCAACACACACACACACACACACACACACACACACACACTCATGCATGCAAGCATGCACGCACACACAGACATATTTAAACTGCAGAAAACAAGATAATGGGAACATGTTAAAAGAAGGAAAAGTGAAATGAACAGCTATCTATAGAGGAAAATGGGTAACAATTTCAGCAGACGTCTAATCAGGATCCAAACAGGCAAGAAGAGAGTGGAATATGTTAGGTGCTGAAAGAAAAATCACCCATCAACGTCTAATTCTATATCCAGTGAAATTATCCTTTCAAAATAAAGGGGCGCATTTTGAGAGGCTGAGGCAAAAGGATCACTCAAGCCTAAGAGTTTGAGACCAGACTGCACAACATAGAGAGACCCCACCTCATCTCTACAATAATTTTAAAAATTAGCCAGGTGTGATGGTGCACACTTATAAATCCCAGCTACTCAGGAAGCTGAGGCAGGAGGATCCCTTGAGCTTGGGAGGTCCAGGCTACAGTGAGCTATGATGATGCCACTGCACTCCAGCCTGGGCAACAGTGTGAGACTCTGTCTTTAAAAAAAAAAAAAAGTGAATAAGCAATAAATATCTTGTTCAATGAAAAAGTAAATTGATGATATACCCAAATTCTTTCTTGCAATCACACAGTTCTGAATTTTATGAAGTTTGCAATAATCATTATTATATATGCTACATATGAACACCTTATCTCTCTATCCAACTTTGTATCTTCATAGAGCTAGCTATCTATTTAATATCTCTTTATTTATCCACATGCTTAACTGCCTGTCCAACTAGCTCTCCATCTTTTCTTCTTTCTTTTCCAAACATTACCTATTCCGGAGAATTATAGCGGGGTAAAAACTCAGAAGATAGGCGAATGGAGCATGTGTAAGTTTTATAATTATAACTTAAGAAAACTTTAAAAATTTTCAACTCACCTAATAGGAATTGGTTATGATAATAACATAATACTGGTTGTGCAGTTGACCCTAGATCAGCAGAGGCTTGAACTACTGGGGCTCACTTTTGTGCATGTTTCCTCCCCTTCTGCCACCACTGAGACAGCAAGACCAACTCCTCCTCTGCCTCCTCCTCCTCAGCCCACTCAACATGAAGACAAGGAGAATGCAAGCCTTTCTGATGATCGACTTTCACTTAATGACTAGTAAATGTATTTTCTGTTCCTTATGTTTTTTTTATTATTATACTTTAAGTTCTAGGGCACATGTGCACAATGTGCAGGTTTGTTACATATGTATACATGTGTCATGTTGGTGTGCTGTACCCATTAACTCGTCATTTACATTAGGTATATCTCCTAATGCTATCCCTCCCCCCTTCCCTAACCCTACGACAGGCCCTGGTGTGTGATGTTCCCCATTCTGTGCCCAAGTGTTCTCATTGTTCAATTCCCACCTATGAGTGAGAACATGCAGTGTTTGGTTTTCTGTTCTTGCAATAGTTTGCTGAGAGTGATGGTTTCCAGCTGCATTCTTGTCCCTACAAAGGACACAAACTCATCCTTTTTATGGCTACATAGTATTCCATGGTGTATATGTGCCACATTTTCTGAATCCAGTCTGTCACTGATGGACATTTGGGTTGATTCCAAGTCTTTGCTATTGTGAATAGTGCTGCAATAAACATACATGTGCATGTCTTTATAGCAGCACGATTTATAATCCATTGACTACATACTCAGTAATGGGATGGCTGGGTCAAATGGTATTTCTAGTTCTAGATCCTTGAGGAATCGCCACACTGTTTTCCACAATGATTGAACTAGTTTACAGACCCACCAACGGTGTAAAAGTGTTCCTATTTCTCCACATCCTCTCCAGCACCTGTTGTTTCCTGACTTTTTAATGATTGCCATTCTAACTGGAGTGAGGTGGTATCTCGTTATGGTTTTGATTTGCATTTCTCTTATGGTGAGTGATGATGAGCATTTTTTCATGCGTCTGTTGGCTGCGGGAATGTCTTCTTTTGAGAAGTGTCTGTTCATATCCTTTGCTCACTTTTTGATGGGGTTTTTTTTTTCCTGTAAATTTGTTTGAGTTCTTTGTAGGTTCTGGATATTAGCCCTTTGTCAGATGAGTAGATTGCAAAAATTTTCTCCCATTCTGTAGGTTGCCTGTTCACTCTGATGGTAGTTTCTTCTGCTGTGCAGGAGCTCTTTAGTTTAATTAGATCCCATTTGTCAATTTTGGCTTTTGTTGCCATTGCTTTCGGTGTTTTAGACATGAAGTTTTTGCCCATGCCTATGTCCTAAATGATATTGCCTAGGTTTTCTTCTAGGGTTCTTACGGTTTTAGGTCTAACATTTAAATATCTAATCCATCTTGAATTAATTTTCATATAAGGAGTTAGGAAAGGATTCAGTTTTAGCTCTCTACTTATGGCTAGCCAATTTTCCCAGCACCATTTATTAAATAGGGAAACCTTTCCCCATTTCTTGTTTTTCTCAGGGTTGTCAAAGATCAGATGGCTGTAGATGTGTGGTATTATTTCTGAGGGCTCTGTTCTGTTCCATTGGTCTATATCTCTGTTTTGGTACCAGTACCATGCTGTTTTGGTTACTGTAGCTCTGTACTATAGTCTGAAGTCAGGTAGCATGATGCCTCCAGCTTTGTTCTTTTGGCTTAGGATTATCTTGGCAATGTGGGCTCTTTTTTGGTTCCATATGGACTTCAAAGCAGTTTTTTCCAATTCAGTGAAGAAAGTTATTGGTAGCTTAATGGGGATGGCATTGAATCTATAAATTACCTTGGGCAGTATGGCCATTTTCACGATATTGATTCTTCCTGTCCATGAGCATGCTATGTTCTTCCATTTGTTTGTGTCCTCTTTTCTTTCACTGAGTGGTAGTTTGTAGTTTTCCTTGAAGAGGTCCTTTACATGCCTTGTAAGTTGGATTCCTAGGTATTTTATTCTCTTTGAAGCTATTGTGAATGTGAGTTCATTCATGATTTGGCTCTCTGTTTGTCTGTTACTGGAGTATAAGAATGCTTGTGATTTTTGCACACTGATTTTGTATCCTGAGACTTTGCTGAAGTTGCTTATCAGCTTAAGGAGATTTTGGGCTGAGATGATGGGGTTTTCCAAGTATAAAATCATGTCATCTGCCAACAGGGATGATTTGACTTCTTCTTTTCCTAAATGAATACCCTTTATTTCTTTCTCTTGCCTGATTGCCCTAGCCAGAACTTCCAACACTATCTTGAATAGGAGTGGTGAGAGAGGGCATCCCTGTCTTGTGCCAGTTTTCAAAGGGAATGCTTCCAATTTTTGCCCATTCAGTATGATATTGGCTGTGGGTTTGTCATAAATAGCTCTTATTTATATTCCATCAATACCAAATTTATTGAGAGTTTTTCGGATGAAGCGTTGTTGAATTTTGTCAAAGTCCTTTTCTGCATCTATTGAGATAATCATGTGGTTTTTGTCTTTGGTTCTGTTTTTATGATGGATTACATTTATTGATTTGCATATATTGAACCAGCCTTGCATCCCAGGGATGAAGCCTACTTTATCATGGTGGATAAGCTTTTTGATGTGCTGCTGGATTCGGTTTGCCAGTATTTTATTGAGGATTTTTGCATCGATGTTCATCAGGGATATTGGTCTAAAACTCTCTTTTTCTGTTGTATCTCTGCCAGGCTTTGGTGTCAGGATGATGTTGGCCTCATAAAATGTGTTAGGGAGGATTCCTTCTTTCTCTATTGATTGGAATAGTTTCAGAAAGAATGGTACCAGCTCCTCCTTGTACCTCTGGTAGAATTTGGCTGTGAATCCGCCTGGTCCTGGACTTTTTTTGGTTGGTAGGCTATTAATTATTGCCTCAATTTCAGAGCCTTCTATTGGTATATTCAGGGATTCAACTTCTTCCTGGTTTAGTCTTGGGAGAGTGTAAGTGTCCAGGAATTTATCCATTTCTTCCAGGTTTTCTAGTTTATTTGCATAGAGGTGTTTATAGTATTCTCTGATGGTAGTTTGTATTTCTGTGGGATTGGTGGTGATATCCCCTTTATCATTTTTTATTGCATCTATTTGATTCTTCTCTCTTTTCTTCTTTATTAGTCTTGCTAGCAGTCTATCAATTTTGTTGATCTTTTTAAAAAAAAACCAGCTCCTGGATTGATTGATATTTTTGGAGGGTTTTTTGTGTCTCTATCTCCTGCAGTTCTGCTCTGATCTTAGTTATTTCCTGCCTTCTGCTAGCTTCTGAATGTGTTTGCTCTTGCTTCTCTAGTTCTTTTAATTGTGATGTTAGGGTGTCAATTTTAGATCTTTCCTGCCTTCTCTTGTGGGCATTTAGTGCTATAAATTTCCCTCTACACAGTGCTTTAAATGTGTCCCAGAGATTCTGGTATGTTGTATCTTTGTTCTCATTGGTTTCAAGGAATATCTTTATTTCTGCCTTCATTTCGTTATGTACCCAGTAGTCATTCAGGAGCAGGTTGTTCAGTTTCCATGTAGTTGAGCAGTTTTGATTGAGTTTCTTAGTCCTGAGTTCTAGTTTGATTACACTGTGGTCTGAGAGACAGTTTGTTATAATTTCTATTCTTTTACATTTGCAGAGGGGTGCTTTACTTCCAACTATGTGGTCAATTTTGGAATAAGTGTGATGTGGTACTGAGAAAATGTATATTCTGTTGATTTGGGGTGGAGAGTTCTGTAGATGTCTATTAGGTCTGCTTGGTGCAGAGTTGAGTTCAATTCCTGGATATCCTTGTTAACTTTCTGTCTCGTTGATCTGTCTAATGTTGACAGTGGGGTGTTAAAGTCTCCCATTATTATTGTCTGGGAGTCTAAGTCTCTTTGTAAGTCTCTAAGGACTTGCTTTATGAATCTGGGTGCTCCTGTATTGGGTGCATATATACTTAGGATAGTTAGCTCTTCCTGATGAATTGATCCCTTTACCATTATGTAATAGCCTTCTTTGTCTTTTTTGATCTTTGATGGTTTAAAGTCTGTTTTATCAGAGACTAGGATTGCAACTCCTGCTTTTTGTTTGTTTGTTTGTTTTCCATTTGCTTGGTAGATCTTCCTCCATCCCTTTATTTTGAGTCTATGTGTGTCTCTGCATGTGAGATAGGTCTCCTGAATACAGCAAACTGATGGGTCTTGACTCTATCCAATTTGCCAGTCTGTGCCTTTTAGTTGAACCATTTAGTCCACTTACATATAAGGTTAATATTGTTATGTGTGAACTTGATCCTGTCATTATGATATTAGCTGGTTATTTTGCTCATTAGTTGATGCAGTTTCTTCCTAGCATCTGTGGTCTTTACATTTTGACATGTTTTTGCAATGGCTGGTACCAGTTGTTCCTTTCCATGTTTAGTGCTTCCTTCAGGATCTCTGGTAGGGCAGGACTGGTGATGACAAAATCTGTAAGCATTTGCTTGTCTGTAAAGGATTTTATTTCTCCTTCACTTATGAAACTTAGTTTGGCTGGATATGAAATTCTGGGTTTAAAATTCTTTTCTTTAAGAATGTTGAATATTGGCCCCCACTCTCTTCTGGCTTGGAGAGTTTCTGCCGAGAGATCTGCTGTTAGTCTAATGGGCTTCCCTTTGTGGGTAACCTGACCTTTCTCTCTGGCTGCCCTTAACATTTTTTCCTTCATTTCAACTTTGGTGAATCTGACAATTATATGTCTTGGAGTTGCTCTTCTCGAGGAGTATCTTTGTGGCTTTCTCTGTATTTCCTGAGTTTGAATGATGGCCTACCTTCCTAGGTTGGGGAAGTTCTCCTGGATGATATCCTGAGAGTGTTTTCCAACTTGGTTCCATTTTCCCTGTCACTTTCAGGCACACTAATCAGATGTAGATTTGGTCTTTTCACATAATCCCATATTTCTTGGAGTCTTTGTTCATGTTTTTTTACTCTTTTTTCTCTACACTTCTCTTCTCACTTCATTTCATTCATTTGATCTTCAATCACTGATACTCTTTCTTCCAGTTGATGAGTTGGTTACTGAAGCTTACGCATTTGTCACGTAGTTCTTGTGTCATGGTTTTCATCTCTATCAGTTCGTTTATGGTCTTCTCTGCATTGATTATTCTAGTTATCCATTTTTCCATTCTTTTTTCAAGGTTTTTAGTTTCTTTGCGCTGGGTACGTAGTTCCTCCTTTAGCTCTGAGAAGTTTGATTGACTGAAGCCTTCTTCTCTCAACTCATCAAAGTCATTCTCCTTTCAGCTTTGTTCCATTGCTGACGATGAGCTGCATTCCTTTGGAGGGGGAGATGTGCTCTGATTTTTTGAATTTCTAGCTTTTCTGCACTGCTTTTTCCCCATCTTTGTGGTTTTATCTGCCTTTGGTCTTTGATGACGGTGACATACTGATGGGGTTTTGGTGTGGGTGTCCTTTCTGTTTGTTAGTTTTCCTTCTAACCATCAGGATCCTCAGCTGCAGGTCTGTTGTATTTTGCTTGAGGTCCATTCCAGACTCTGTTTGCCTGTGTATCAGCAGCGGAGGCTGCAGAAGATAGAATATTGCTGAACAGTGAGTGTTGCTGTCTGATTCTTGCTCTGGAAGCTTCGTCTCAGAGGTGTTCCCAGCCATGTGAGGTGTGAGGTGTCAGTCTGCACTTAGTGGGGAATATCTCCCAGTTAGGCTACTCTGGGGTCAGGGACCCACTTGAGCAGGCAGTCTGTCTGTTCTCAGATCTCAACCTCCATGCTGGGAGAACCACTGCTCTCTTCAAAGCTGTCAGACAGGGACATTTACATCTGCAGAGGTTTCTGCTGCTTTTTGTTTAGCTATGCCCTGTCCCCAGAGGTGGAGCTCTTTCTCTACCTTACTTTGTTCTAAGAATACTGTATTTAATTCACAAAATATGTGTTAATCAACCGCTTATGTCATCAGTAAGGTTTACAATCAACAGGAGGCTATTCATAGTAACTTTTTGGGGGAGTCAAAAGTTATACAATGCTTGACTTTGCAAAAAGACAGTGCCCCTGATTCCTGTGCAAAAAGACAGTGCCCCTAACTCCTGCATTGTTCGAGGGTCAACTATAACTATGTATGATAATAAATATAATACCGGTAACATAGTATAACATAAATAGGATTGTTTGTCATTTCTTCTTAATTTGGAAGTGTAACATGCACATAAGAGATTATGTGTAAATTCATGCAAAGCTGAAGGAATGGAGAGTTTGCATTTTTACTGTAGCTGTTCTATGGAGAAGTGGGACAGCTTCCATTCTGACACCTCTTACTGAGGCCCCTTGTGATAAATTCTCTCTGGCTTCCATTTTTCCACTTCCACTGGGCCTACGAAACCCAGCTCTGGGGATGCCAGAGATCTTCAGATATACTCATAGAAAATGGATATTTCACTCTGCACTAGAAACATTTCAGCTCATGTTGTAACACTGGCTGTCTCATAAAGACGTGGTCCAACTCAAAATATATTTTCTTAATAACCTTTAAATAAGAGTATTTTCAGTTGCAAAGATATGCTTGTTAGAAAATATGTTTCCAGATTTTTCAGAATATGAATTTCTGAAGAGAAAATTATATGAAGATACCTTTGGTAATTGATAAAAAAGAGAATCACCAAGAGACTATACAAATCTGTAACAAGGCTTGCACTTCCAGAGTTCTAAGCTTGTATCATAGATTTCTTTTTAATACTATAATAAATTGTATTCTGAATATCCTTGTACATCTAAAAAAGCATTATTTTCCAAGCAGGTACTATAATGTCTTGCTGAGTCAGAGACAGGAATTGTGCATGATGTAATGTCTTTCCAAATCTATTGGGAGTTCGTGATCACTAAGATAAGACATAGCTTCCAAGCTTCTTCAATATCTGGTTGTTTTCTGCAACAACACTTTATTTACTCTACTCATTTAAGAACAGCACGAGAATTTTTTTTTCTCTCTCTCTCTATGGAACAGAAAGCCATATATTTAGGACTGAGTTTATGAATCAGCAAAGTAGACATTTCCTAATGGTGTAAGTGCACGTGTTCAGAATAAGGACTCTGAGTCTCACTTTTCTCCTCATCAAAACATCTGGCTTTATTATAGCTGCCTAAAAATTCTGTTAGCAGAATAAAGCTACTCATCCCAACACCAAAATTAAATGGATAAGTCTTAGGGCAATAATGCCTTAGCAAAGTGATTCGTACCAAAGTGCATAGACTGACATAAATTTCTTCTTTCTTCTTCCTATCCACAGGTGTTGATTAAGAGATCATAGAACATCACAAGGTCACTTGAGCACCATCATGAAAGTGTGTGTGAATGAAAATAAAGTATAAGGACAATGATGGCTTTTTGGCCATTGCCGATGTTTATTTCACAGATTTCTGTAGAGTTAATCCTGATTGTAAAGACATTGCCTAATTAAGAAGAACGTGCTCTCTACACGTGTAAAAACTGGGTTAAAAATATATTTGATTTTTACAATTCAGCAAAGGGAAAATTTCATTTTTAATAATGATTATTCAAATGTATTAAAGGTCTACAGTTATAAAATCTTTAGGCATATTCAATAGCAATATTCAAATTCATTGAAGATTCATAGTTAAGGAATTATTGGATGCTGATATTTGAACATCTTTGAAGGGATTGTGAAAAGTTAACAAAGGGAAGATCCCAAACTAAAAATCAGCATCTCCATAATCCCAATCCAAGGCCTTTACCTTACTATTTAATACAGTTCATTTTTGTCAGGCAACACAGCTATACGTTTTAATTGAAATTATAAAATGACAGACTTGATCAATAAAAATTCCCTGTGGTGACAATAGTTTTTAAATCTAATCATGATAGAAGAACTATGTGATTACAGACACTGGCCAAAATAAATACGTGCTATCCACTGAATAGGGTGCTTTTCTTCCCTAGTTAAATCTGCTGGAAGACCTGCTTACTCAACAAGCTAAATTGATTATTAGCTTAGAAAACTTGCTTACCCAAGGGTATATGCTACCTATAATGGTGATTCAGACACATGTTCAGTACACAAATGAATCTTTTCCTAAATCGAGTACAGCTAATCCAAAATCTTTAAAGGTATGTATGGTAAGAGCTGAATAGATTGGGCACCAAGTTACTCTCACATACTCGTGACTTCAGCTATTATATCTGAAACATCCACTCTCTAGCACAAAGCAATCAAGAGAGCAGGGAAATTGCCAGAAAAATCGGGGTTAACCTCATCTTTAGATCATACTCACTTGCTATGTTCATCAGTTTAAAATTTACTATCAATGGTATCTATTGTGTCAAGAATTACAAAAATCTGAAAAAGAATTCATCATTTATTCTGTCATTAGATGGCGTATTAGAGATCTCCAGGGGGACAGAACAAATAGAAAAAATATATATTTTTTATATATGCTACTACTCAATAAACTCAATATATGTATTGAATAAAAATATACATAAAATATATATAATACTACTCAATAAACTCTCTCTCTCCATAGATAGATAGATATTTTTACTATACTAATATTCATGTGAGTATTAACTCACATGATCACAAGGTCCCACAGTAGGCTGTCTCCAAGCTGAGGAGCAAGGAAAGCAGTCCAAGTTCCAAAGCCGAAGAACTTGGTGTTGGATGAGTGGATGTTTGAGGGTGGGAAGTATCTAGCACGGGAGAAAGATGTAGGCTGGGAGGCTAAGCCAGTCTAGCCTTTTCATATTTTTCTGCCTGCTTTATATCCTGGCCACACTGGCAGCTGATTAGATGGTGCCCACCCAGATTAAGGGTAGGTCTGCTTTCCCAGCCCACTGATTCGAATATGAATCTCCTTTGGCAACACCGTCACAGACACAACCATGATCAATAATTTGCATGCTTCAATTCAATCAAGTTGACACTCAGTATTAACCATCCCAAGTCCACTGCTTGTTAGACTGAACCCATACACATCTGAGATTATACATAATCTTCAAATAAAGACAATAATGAGGTCATAATTACACCTAACATAATACAACTATCCTTCTTACAACTGGAAATGCACTAATCCCCAACCCAAATACTATTACATAAAGTTAACAATACTTAAGTGCTGATATGAAATCAATAAATCCTATGTCACATGATAAAGGAAAAAGAAAATAAAATGAAGATATGTTCTTAGTACAAGTGTATACATGCACAAACATGCTTTTAATGAAAGAAAGAGAAAATGCTCATAACAATTACAGTCCTTATTTCTGCAACTGGTCACGTTATCATAGCTGGTATTGATGACTACCTTCTTCTGCTACTTATTCTATATTCCTTTTGGCTTCAGCAAGCACCTCATAAGGTTGTGGTTTTTTTCCTGGTGGAGTGACCTAAACCTTCATTCCTGAAGGGTCTGGACCATTTGCAGTCCCGCCTAGATTGGGCTATTGTAGGTTCCCATTGACCTTAATCACAGGGCATGGTAATACTAAGAGATGCCCTAATGGATCTCCTATATTCCATGCATACTTTTCCTTACCTCTGTTGTGGAGTAGTAGACTATTTCATCTTGATAGTGCGGGTCAATCCCACCAGCAAACACTATAACTCCCTTCTTAGCCTGTTGACTTAAAGGTAGGAGGAGCCCAAAGTGTCCAGGTGGCAATCTTAACTTCCAGTTTAATGAAACCATTGTTGTGTCTACTGGTGGTAGCCTTCCTCCCTCTAGGCCAGCAGAACATAATGTCGCAGACACGGGAAGCAAAAATTTTGCTAGTGGATCACTAGGGGGGACAGTGAATGGTGCCACTTCTACTTCCACCCCTTGATTCCTAGACCCATGAATTCTGGCTGTGAGAGAAACAATACCATATATTGGATGCTAATTCAGAGCATACACAGATTTCTGGAGAACTTTGCCTCAGCCCTGCAAAGTATTGTCAACGAGTTGGCACCATAAATGTGACTTCAAAAGGCCATTCCACCATTCTATCAATCCAGCTGCTTGAGGATGACGAGGAACATGGTAAGACCAGTGAATTCTATGAGCAGGAGCCCACTGCCACACTTCTTTAGCTGTAAAGTGATTCCTTGGTCATAGGTAATGCTGTGTGGAATACCATGACAGTGGATAAGGCACTCTGTGAGTCCATTGATGGTAGTCTTGACAGAAGCATGTGTGCAGGATAGGCAAACCCATATCCGGAGTAAGTGTCTATTCCAGTGAGGACAAACCACTCCCCTTTCCATTATGGAAGAAGTCCAATATAATCAACCTGCCACCAAGAAACTGGCTGATTACCCCAAGGAATTGTGCCATATTGAGGGCTCAGTGTTCTACTGCTGGCAAATAGGGCACTCAGCAGTGGCCATAGCCAGGTCAGCCTTGATGAGTGGAAGTCCATGTTCCTGAGCCCATGTGTAACTTTCATCTCTGCCACCATGGCCACTTTGTTCATGACCCATTGGACAATGATGAAGGTGTGTGGGGAAAGAGGCTGAGTGGTGTCCACAGAACAAGTCATCCTATCCACTTGATTATTAAAATCCTCCTCTGCTGAGGTCACCAGTTGGTGAGCACTTACATGGGATACAAATATATTTACAGTTTTTGGTCACTCAGAGAGGTTCATCCACATACCTCTTTTCCAAATTTCTTTGTCACCAATTTTCCAATCATGCTTCTTCTAAGTGCCTTACCATCCAGCCAAACCATAGGCTACAGTCCATAAATCATTATATAATCACACATCTGGCCATTTCTCCTCCCATGCAAAGGGCAAAACCAGGTGCACTGCTCAACCTTCTGTCCACTGGGAAGATTTCTCTTCATCACTGTCCTTCAGGGATGTCCAAGAAAGGCATAGTACTGCAGCTGTCCACTTTCAAATAGTGCCTGCATATCGTGCAGAACCATCTGTGAACCAGTACCTAATCTTCTGTTCCTCTCTCAACTGATCACAGGGAACTCCCCATGAGACCAACAGTGCAGGCTGGGGGAGAGAAGGCAGGGTGGTAGGAGTAGAGACCATGGGCATTTGAGCCACTTCCTCATGTAACTTACTTGTGCCGTCAGGACTTGCTCAAGCCCAATCATGTATATACCACTTCCATTTGATGACGGAATGTTGCTCTGCATGACCTACTTTATGGCTAGATGGGTCAGAAAGCACCTAGATCCTGATAGACAGTTCAGGTCACATGGTGGCTTGATGACACATCATCAAACATTCAGTTTCCACCAAAGCCCAGTAACAGGCCAACAGCTGTCTTTCACAAGGAGAGCAGTTATCTAAAGAAGATGGCAGGGTCTTGCTCCAAACTCCTAGAGGCTTCTGCTGTGACTCACCTATGGGAGTCAGCAAAAAGCTCCAATATCATCTCTATCTGCCACTGACACTTCAAGCATCATTGGATCTGCTGGATCATATGGCCTAAGTGGCAGAGCAGCTTCCACAGCAGCCTGGACATGTTGCAGAGCCTTCTCCTGTTCTGGACCCCACGCAAAACTGGTCACTCAATGAATGGGCTGGAGTAACACACCCAAGTGAGGAATGTGTTGCCTCCAAAATCCAAATAGGTCCACTAGGTGTTGTACCTCTTTCTTGGTTGTAGGAGGAGCTAAATGTAGCAACTTATCCTTCACCTTAGAAGGAATATCTCCACACCACTGAACCCCTAGAAATTTTACTGGGGTAGAAGGTCCCTGAATTTTAGTCAGATTTATTTCCCATCCTCTGGCACACAAATGTCTTACCAATAGTTCCAGTGTGTTTGCTACTTCGTGCTCACTGGATCCAGTGAGCATAATGTCATCAATGTAATGGACCAGTGTGATTTCTTGTGGAAGTGAAAAACAATTAAGAGCTCTCTGAGTAAGATTATGACACAAAATCAGAGAGTTGATATACCCCTGAGGTAAGACAGTAAAGGTATATTACTGGCCTCGTCAGCTGAATGCAAATTACTTCTGGTGGGCCTTATGGACAGGAATGGAGAAAAAGCCATTTGCCAAGTCAGTGGCTGCATACCAGGTACCAGGAGATGTGTTAATTTGCTCAAGCAATGAAACCACATCTGGTACAGTGGCTGCAATTGGAGTCACCACTTGGATAAGCTTACAGTAATCTACTGTTATTCTCCAAGATCCATCTGTCTTCTGCATAGGCCAAATAGGAGACTTGAATGGGAATGTGGTGGGAATCATCGCCCCTGCATCTTTCAAGTCCTTGATGGTGGCACTAATCTCTGCAATCCCTCCAGGAATGCAATAATTGTTTAGATTTACTATTTTTCTAGGTAGAGGCAGCTCTAATGGCTTCCATTTGGCCTTTCTTACTATAATAACCCTCACCCTACCAGTCAGTGAGCCAATGTGGGGGTTCTGCCAGCTGCTAAGTATGTCTACACCAATTATGCATTCCGGCACTGTGGAAATGACCACAGGATGAGTTCAGGGATCCATGAGACCCACTGTAAGTCAGACCTGGGCTAAAACTTCACTAATTACCTGACCTCCATAAGCCCCTATGTTAACTGGAAGAACATAATGACATTTTGGGTCCCCTGGAATCAACATCAGCTCAGAGCCAATGTCCAGTAGCCCCTGAAATGTCTGAACATTTCCCTGTTCCCAGTGAACAGTTACCCTGGTAAAAGGCTGGAGATCTCCTTGGGGAAAGATGGGAGAAAGATTCACTGCATAAATTGTTGGTCCTCAAGAGGACCCAGTCTCCCCTTCATTCAAGGGGTTCTGGGTATGTAAACTAGCTCAAGTCTGGAAATTGTCTGAGGGGATGTGATTCTCTGTTTTTATAATTCAAATCAATCATTCATCCATTTGACCTGGAAGTTATCTGCTTATATAAATTAGGTAGGAAGGCAGTAGGCTTCCTATCAAATTCACTGCTAGGAACACTGTGATTAATTAGCCAATGCCAGAGCTCTACACGAGTCAGACTATTCTGATTGCTGCTTTGCCTCTGCTGTTCATTATGGTAGCTGTGTCCACCTTTCCTTTGACAGTTGAGTGCTGCCACTTGGCTCCTGCCACCTTGGGATCCAATTATTCCCATTGTATTTAAATTTCATAGTTGAGTGACTGCAATTCCCACTGTTAGAGTTGACATACAGAGAAGAGCAATTACAGGGCTCTTCAAAGATGCAGGTGCTGCCCTCACAGATCTATTTTGCAAAGCATTGGTCAAGGATATATCTTCTGGTCCCTCCCAGCTGTGATGAGTAGGTCTAAAGTGACTAATCCACTCCACCATCCCAATCTTCCTAGGCCTTTGGATCCCTTTCTCTACATTAAACCAAGGGAGATCAGGCATCTCCAACTCACTCACAGTGGGCCATCTTTCAATCCATATTTCAGCTAACCAAGCAACTAAACTATTAGAACATTTTTAAACTCCCTCAGCTGCAACACTAAATGCAGAATCCCTATTTAGTGGGCCCAAATCAAAAAATTTAGCCTGATCCTACTCTATGTTCCTTCCACAATTATCCCATACCCTTAATATACATTCCCATGCCTCTTCTCCAGATTTCTGCTTATATAAATTGGAAAACTCAAGCAGTTCTTTGCAAGTGTAGTGCAACTCCTCATGGGTCATACTGTTAACCTCACCTCTAGGGGCCCACAGGGACTTTAGTCTAGTTATAGGTCTAGAAACAAACAGGGGTATTGGAGTGGCTTCTGAGGAGAATCAACGTTATCTTCTCCAGCAACTGCCTCAGGGGAGGCCATCACTGTTGCCTGAGGTAGTGCAGTGTTTATCTCCTCAGACAAAGGTGGAAAGGCTGATGGGAGCATGGGTTGGGGAGGGGATGTTGCCACTACTGGGAATGGGGAAGCTGTTTCTTCTGTCAAAAAAAGTTTAATCAGAGTTTATAAGTTCAGCGTTCCCAGCTTCATCAGGGTCCTCCCACACCCCATTCTGAGTTGCAGGATCCCATTCTTTTCCAATCAATGTCCTGACTTTAACAGTAGACACTTGGCAAGACAGTGCATGAACCTTTCATTGCAGGTCAGCCACTTGCATGATAAGAGCTTGTGTCTGTTTTTCCACAATTTCAGCTCTTTCTTTACAGAAAATAAGACTCTCACTTAAGGCAATCTTAGCAGATTTGAGCCTCAGTATCCGCTTCTGAAACTGGGAGTTTGAATCCCTGAGTTCATCTTTTCTTTCATCATTTTGTCCAGTGAACTTAGGAGCAACCAACAAACTTCATTATGTTCCTTGGTTCTCCACACATAGTCAAAGGTATTATGTATAGGGTCACTAAACTTTTTGTCTCTCAATAGTTATGAATCAGGAGTGTCGAATGCATTTATTTTGCATAACTCTCTAAACAGTTCATGCTAAGGACTATCAGTGTTCTCCACACTATTAGAAGTAGAGTCCTTGGCATTTTTGGATCTAATCATATTAAGCAGCCAACTCCAGAAACCCCAAAACCAATGAAAGAACTCCATCCTTAATATTCTGTTCCTCCAGAACCAGTCCTGGCACCAAAACCTGTATTAATCAGGGTTCTCTAGAGGGACAGAACTAATAGGTTTTATATGTGTGTATATATATATATATATAAAAAATTTATATATATATAAAAAATTTATATATATATATATAGGGGAGTTTATGTAGTATTGACTCGCATGATTACAAAGTCCTACAATAGACCATCTGCAAGCTTAGGAGCAAGAAAGCCAGTCCGAGTTTCAATGCTGAAGAACTTAAAGTCTGATGTTTGGATGTTTGAGGGCAGGAAGCATCTAGCACAGGAGACAGATGTAGGCTGGGTGGCTAAGCCAGTCTAGCCTTTTCATGTTTTTCTGCCTGCTTTATATCCTGGCTGCACTGGCAGCTGATTAGATGGTGCCCACCCAGATTAAGGGTGGGTCTGTCTTTCTCAGCCCACTGACTCAAATGTTAATCTCCTTTGACAACACCCTCACAGACACACCTGGAATCAATACTTTGCATTCTTCAATGCAATCAAGGTGACACTCAGTGTTAACCATCACAGATGCCTCATTTCACCTGAAATTTACTTAAAGGGCTTGCTTTGTACTGAAAATACAACCATTTACTCATCCATCCAATTTATAAATATTTTTACTTACATTGTTTTTAGATTTGTCTTTATTATTTTTCTTATTTTAAATATAATTTCTTTACCAACTTTCTGCTATTTTATCTGATAATTTTTAAAATATTTTCTTGCAGAGGCTGAGTGTGGTGGCTCATGCTTGTAATCCCAGCACTTTGGGAGGCCAAGTCGGGTGGATCACGAGGTCAGGAGATTGAGACCATCCTGGCTAACATGGTGAAACCGTGTCTCTACTAAAAATACAAAAAAATAGCTGGGCGTGGTGGCAGGTGCCTGTGGTCCCAGCTACTCAGGAGGCTGAGGCAGGAGAATAGTGGGAGCCCAGGAGGTCGAACTCGCAGTAAGCTGAGATCATGCACTCCAGCCTGGTCGACAGAGCGAGATTCCATCTAAAAAAAAAAAAAAAAGAAGTATTGCAGATGTTTTCAACTCATTATTTATTCTCTATGTTCCTGACAAGACAGATTTTATAACTACAAGATCAAACAATCGAACAACAAACATAGAAACAAGTAAAACCAAGAATCATCAGAGTTTGGGAATATAACAACTGGAGGGTTTAGGGAACTCTGATGATAGAATTTTTCAGCATGGGTCCAGTTGCACTTGATTATACATGGACAGACAATTACATTTTAAATTCCATAATCCCTCTTCCTCCTTCCTTTTATACTCTCACAGAAGAGGCACAGCAGTACCTCCTCCAATATAAATCAATACCTACACAATACATGTGTCTTTCTAGGATTTTTATTTGATTCTCATTCATTTAAATGTACACTTCTATTTTTCTGTCCCTCACACAATTACATTTTCTTTTCTATTAGTCTTATAAATTTGAGATTTTACCAGCATTTGTGAACTATTTTTCATTTTTTGTTCTCTCCTGTCATGGGCTTTCACATGAAAAGCTCAGTGTGCTTCTTTCTATGTGGCCATAATATGATGATGATGATGATGATCATGACGGTGATGATCATGGTGGTGGTGATAGTGATGATGATGGTGGTTGTGGTGATAATGATAGTAATAATGGAGATGATTGTGGTGGTGGTGATGATAGTGTTGATGATGATGATGGTGGTGATGATGGTGGTGGTGATGATGATGGTGGTTGTGGTGATAATGATGGTGATAATGGAGGATGATTGTGGTGGTGGTGATGATAGTGTTGATGATGGTGAGGTGGTGATGATGGTGGTGGTGATGGTGATGATGATGATGATAGTGATGGTGGTGTGGTGGTGATGGTGGTGGTGATGGTGGTGGTGGTGGTGGTGATGGTGGTGATGGTGATGATGGTGATGGTGGTGGAGGTGGTGATGGTGGTGGTGGTGATGATGACAGTGGTTGTGGTGAGGATGATGATGATAATTTCCATTATTCTTTTCTTTCATCTTCTTCTGTACTACTCATAAGACAAATACTTTATTTTCTAGCTTTCATGCCCAATATGTGTACTCATAGTTTCCATCTCTTATCTTACTGCGTTTAAATCAGTTCTCCTATTTGACCCATTAATTATTTTGAAAATATATTACACATCAATACTTTTAATTTACAAGACTTCATACTCTTTATTCAGTTTCATCACACTGTAGTTTTTGATAAGGATACATTGTAATTTAAAATCTATCTGTGAATACTGATTAGAAAAAATGATGATTTTTGTTGAATAAATACTTTTTCTGAAGTCATTTGTCCCATTCATTCACTTGCATTTTCTCTTTCATGCTCTAAATTTACCTGCTGTCTACTGATTCTGTGTTTCACATCAGTGACTGGATAGAGCGTGGTGAGGTTTTCATGTGTTTCCCATGGCTGCGCAGGCCAATGGGATCAGTTCCATCACTGATCTGAAGGACTAGTAACATGATTCCTATATCCGTCAAGATAACTAATCAGATCCTGTTTTCCAGTACTGAGAACAGGAGGAATAAACTCACAATGAAGTATATTTACTTAGGAAGCATGAAGGTGATAAATTTTTTATTTCTCTGTGTACTTTAATATGCTGCAATCATTACAGCTATTGGCACAAATGAGTTTTTCTGGCGTGCACCTGAACCATATGAAATGACACTCAGCATATAAGACCAGCATATTTACAAAATGAGTACAAACACTCATATATAAGGCTGTTCCTGGAAGGGGATGGTGAAAAATACTGGAGGTCAGATGTGAACCTTGTTCAAAAGATCATCCATAACTGAGCTTCCTCTGGTGAGGATTTTGAGACTGGAAGTTTATATCACTCTCTGACCTACCTTTTAGCATCCTCATATACTATTTGTATTGACTTTCTTTTGTCTACTTGGAATAACAAAATAAGGAGAAAACCCCATGTGTCCAGTATTTCCATTAATCTGAGTCTAATGTGGATAGTGGTGGGCAAGGCCTCTCCCTCAATGGACATCTGGAACTGTGGACCCCAGCTGTGGACCCCAACAGTGGCACCCAAATGGTGCCATCACAGACATCTTTATTTGTGTGTCATTGGAAGAGTGCTGAAAGGCGACTCCCATTTATCAATACTGTTTTCTCATGGACAGTGGCTTGCAGAACAGCTGTGTTCTTTTTGTCCTTACTTTTTTGATCTTGTTCATATTCTTTACAATGTCTCAATTCGCCTCATGCTCTGTTTCTCTTTGGAGATTCCAACCTACATTAGAGACCTGCTGGATTTAATGGCTGGAATTTGTTTAGAAAACAGTCCATTTAGCTTTACTTTCTGGGGTCAAATACAATATGCAATGAATCCTTATACATAGGCAGAGGTGTGGGGCATATAGGCCTGGATGTTTCAGAGATCATTGGTGCATTAGTTTCACAGTGATTTTCCATGGACATCTGCTGGTCCTTGCAGCTGTTGACTGGGAATTGCAGTTTCTCTGGATCTCATGGTTCAGCACCCTCTGTGCAGCAGCAAACTCAGACATCCTCAGGCTTGGATTTGCTCTATTCTAGTCTGTCTGTTGATTTGATAACATCTTTCTTCCTTATTAAAACCCTTGGAAATGCTTGGTTTGCTGGTTGTATCCATTCTTATCTTCCAATAGTTGTATAATGGTCATGGAAAATATTTTCCCTGCTCTCTAAACTCTATGTAGAAAGAAAAGAGAGGCAAGCATGTTGGCTCAATCTATTATCTTGAAAAGAAAACATGTTTAGACAACTTTAAATTATTCTCAGCATAGAGGTAATTCACTGTTGCATTCACTTGATAGTGATGTGATTATTCCTCTGAGATAATATTTGATTTCTGGGGAATGGATCAAGTTGTGAAATGCAAACGTGTACAGTGAGATAAGAACTCAAAATAATGTGTTGTCAGAATGCCTAGCGTAAAAGGCAGAGTGGGGTGACCGTGGAGAAGAGCAAGAGAGAGATTAGAAATGGAACTGACACATAACACAGGATCCACAGAAGTGGAAATGGCAGAAAACCTTCCTATGCTAAAAATACAGCAACATCTTTTTGTTTAACAATCAAAGCAGTTTTTTACTCCCGCTGTGAATTTTGGTGCTAGTTCATTTTATCCACTCAACAACTCCAGACAGCACCGTGATGACCTCCTTGTCAATGTCCATAATCCCATCAACACCATAACCTCACAATTCCTTGGGCTCCTCCACCCAGTGACGTTTGCTTCCAGTTTAATTCAGCTTCACCCTTCTTCAGGCTCACCCTTGACATTGGTATCACCACAACTATTTCATCACTAAAGTAAAAAAAGAAAGAAAGAAATGCTGTTCTTGTTCATACTTCACAATCTCTCACAATAAGCAGACTTTTTGGCTGAAAGGAACTTCTAAAATAATTGTGAAAAATACAATTACATATTTACTTTTCCAGATAAAATGACTGATATAAAACAGGCTATCAATGTTAATTTGTTTCTCTCTTTGCCTGTAATAAATCCAAAAATCAATTGCTTTTTTCCTCCACAATCCAATTTGCACTTAGTCTGGGGTGCACCTTGCTTGATGGCGAGGTTGAAAAGGGAGCACTGTGACAGTGGAGATAGGAGCTGAAGATCTCTTAAAGGCTCAACTCTGGCCTCAGCCACATTGTATTAGTGAAAATAAGGCCAGGCTCTACTTATCTTCACGGACAGTGGAATGAGACTTTACCTAACAGTGGGAAGAGTGGCAAAAAATTCCTGTCACCTTTATATCATCACAAGGACCATGCAATTGGACTGAACTTAGTATGTATTAAATCCATCTGGAATATGTATATGAATAAAATAATAAATACTCTTATCTCAGAATAGATACATTTTTACCTTCACTCTGTCAATGGAAAAAGTATTCATTTTTCAAGGTCTAGTTTACTGTCGCATTCTCTGGGAAGGCTTTTTTTTGTCTATTAGAAATGATAACTTTCACTTAATTTTAATTGCATTATAACATTTTTCATAGCCAACATCCTACTTAAGATTTATATTCAATTTTTTCTTCATGAAATAGCAAGTTGAAAATGGAATATTTTATTAATAATTGTCTACAAGTGGCATTCACTGTATCTAACATACAAGCTCTTAATAAATAATTGCTGAATAGTTGATGTTAAATTGCAACATGAATTAAATATGAGGTTAAATATTTAACAAAAGCTTTGTTGATGGGTAGAATTAAGTTTAATATGTATTTTAACAATATATGTCTTTGTATTTATCTTTTTTGTGCTGTTGTTTTTTTAAAAAAAATATCAGGTTCAGGGATACAAATGCAGGTTTGTTACATAAGTGAATTCATGTCATGGGGGTTTGTTGTACAGATTATTTCATTACTCAGGTATTAAGGCCAGTGCCAAATAATCGTCTTTTCTGCTCCCCTGCCTCCTCCCACTCTCCACCCTGAAGTACATCCCAGTGTGCGTTGTTTCCTTCTTTGTCTTCATAAGTTTTCATGATTTAGCTCCCCCTTACAAGTGAGAACATGTGGTATTTGGTTTCCTGTTCCAGCATTAGTGTGCTAAGGATAATGGCCTCCAGCTCCATTTATGTTCCTGCAAAAGACATGATCTTGTTCTTTTTATGGCTATATAGAACTCCACGATGTGTATGTACCACATTTTTGTTATCCAATCTGTCATTAATGGGCATTTAGGTTGAGTCCATGTCTTGCTGTTGTGAATAGTGCTGCAATAAACATACACGTGCATGTGTCTTTATGGTAGAATGATTTATATTACTCTGGGCATATACCCAGCAGTGAGGCAGCTGGGTCGAATGGTAGTTCTGCCTTTAGCTCTTTGAGAAATCACTGTACTGCTTTCCACAATGGTTAAACTAAATTACACTCTCACCAACAGTGTAGAAGGTTTCCACTTTCTTCACAGCCTAGCCAGCATCTGTTATTTTTCAGCTTTTTAGATGTATAGTTGGCAAAATTTTTCTACCATTCCATCGGTTGTCTGTTTACTCTGTTGGTAGTTTCTTTTGCTTTGCAGAAACTCTTAAGTTTAATCAGATCTCACTGTTGATGTTTGCTTTTGTTATTAATTGCTTTTGGTGTCTTTGTCATAAAATTTTGCCCATTCCTATGTCCAAGATGGTATTGCCCGGGTTGTCTTTTAGGATTTGTACAGTTTGGGATTTTACATTAAAGTCTTTAATCCATCTTGAGTTGATTTTTGTATATGGTGTAAAGAAGGGGTTCTTATTTTACTCAAAGTAGAAAACTTGGAAAACATAAAAAGAAGGAAAAGATTTGTAATTGTTTATCATTCAGATAATCACAGAGGACTATTGATGGATATACTGGCACTCTTTATGTACACTCCTGTTTTTTTAAGAACACACAACAGCTCTTCACTGAAAATTTTGTATTCACTTCAAACATTTCAAAGTAAAAAAAATAACTCTAGTATGTTTTATCAATACAACTAAGAAAACAAAATCTACTGTAAGGAATATTTTGTGGCCAGAGCATTTAATCTGAAGTACTCATTCTGTTATTAGAAAATAATTACATTTTGATGTCTCCAGCTATTTTTCCCATGTTCTATTGGAAAATATTTTATTTGTAAAATTATAACTCAAAATATACCTCAAATTATTAGCATGAAATTTTCTAAAATTATAAAATTAACTGCATGTTTTTATACAATATAATTTTCTTCTTAAAGATCTGCTATGTTGCTTTTAATATTTCACTATTTTATGTAATGTTAAAATGAATATTGTTTAGTTAAAATTGCCTGCTCACTAAAGGTTATTATTATTATTATTGAATGGATTACGTGAAATGGGATGGCTGAGAAAAACACAAACCCTATATTGATAATATATGAATTTTAAAAAGAAATGCTTATTTGTATTTACAAATAGATATTTCTGTGACATCATTACAATAGTAAATTTTTAATAATATATCTTCTAATGTTTCGCTTTGTGGTACATTTACATCAGTGTCCATATGTCACTTTTCATAAATGCTTATGATTTGCTTTAAAATTAAAACAAGATTTCTCTAGCTTTTTTACTTCAATGTGATGAGCCATAGCTTAGAAACCAGCAGCCAGTAAAACTATGAAATATAAGAAATGCTCAATGATTTTAAATTAATAACTTGAGTCATATTATGAGCAAAAACGTTAATGATCTTGTAGTATCTTAGGTGAAGTAACATAGTTGATTTTGACCATGATATCAGAATAAGGAAAAAGAACAACTTTAAACTACTTTACCTATTCAAAAATAATTGATTGATCACAATGTAAACAATATAACCTTCAGTATAATATTGTTCGCTATATGTTATTCAAAATTATGTTTGTGAAATTCATCCATATTTTGCCTTTGTAATTTATTCATTCTCTTTGCCATGTACCATGGTGGTTTGCTGCACCTATCAACCCTTCATCTAGGTATTAAGTCTCATATGCATTAGGTATATGTCCTAATGCTCTCCCTCCCCTCGCCCACCACCCTCCCATAGGCCCCAGTGTGTGTTGTTCCCCTCCCTGTGTCCATGTGCTTTCATTGTACGTGGATGCAGTTTTGTAGGTACTTAGCAAAGAATGAAATATTTACATTAAAGGATATGTTCATTGTCAGGAGATAATAAAAAATAGTTTTATACAGTTCCTGTACAATTTACATTCCAACCAGCAATCTATAGGCATCCCATTGATTCATATTGTCACAAACTGTTGGTATCACTGGTCTTTATAATATTAGTCATTTTGCATACATTGTATTCAGGATTTAATTTGCAATTTTCTGACAAAAATAATGACTTTTGTGATTTTTTTCTATTATTTTTTTAATAAAATTTTGTATTATTGTATTACTAGTATTTGTATTTTTGTACTTTTGTATTATTGTTCATACCATTTGTATTTATGATAATTTCATAAGGTCTGAGGCTAACATCAATAATGTTTTGAGCTTTTTTTTTTTTCCGAGAGAGAGAGAGAGTCTTGCTCTGTCGCCCAGGTTGGAAAGCAGTGGTGCAATCTTGGCTCACGGCAAGCTCGCTTCCTGGGCTCAAGGGATTTGCCAGGCTCAAACAATTTGCCAGGCTCAAGCTATTTGCTCTCCTCAGCCTCCCAAGTAGCTGGGACTACAAGTGTGTGCCACTGCGCCAGCTAATTTTTCTGCTATTTGTAGAGATGGAGTTTCATCATGTCGCCCAGTCTTACCTTGAACTCCTGAGCTCAGGCAATCTGCCCACCTCAGACTCCCAAAGTGCTGGGATTATAGGCATGAGCCATCATGCCCGGTCAACTTTTGCAATTTTTATAAAGTGACTATGCAATTAGTTGGCCCATAATTTGGGGGCATTCCCTGCTTTTCCTCTCATTGATTTGTTGTTCGTGACATATTCTGGATACATGGTGGGCATATGATTTCTTTGTTAGATATATACACACAAAATCACTTACCCCATTCATCTTAATTTTAAATTTTTCAATGGTGAATTCTTATGATGAAAAGATCTTGTTGGAATGTGATCGAGTTTGCAGTCTAGTCTTTTTAAAATTATATTTAGGTATTTTTGTAACCTTTGAAGAAATATTTTTCTACCCGAAGCTCAGTAACATCAACTGTGTTGTCTCCTCAAAAGCTTTATTTTGCTTCTCATATTACATATATAATCAGCCATGTATACATTTTTGGGTACAAGGTAAGGTAGATGCAGGGTTACTCACTTTCCTATGAATATTCAAAAGGGAATATATCTTTCCCATTGTTCTAAGTGCAGATTTGTGAAAGTGAATCACAATATATGCCCAGGAGTCAAAAGAGCATGTATGCTTTGAACTTTCACAGTGCTTCAGATGTGGAGTGAAAAATTATAAACGCTTCTTGTTAAGTCACTGCATCTGAAGTCACTGTTGTCAAAACTAACTCTTCCCAACATTTTGGGTTTGTTTACAGATTCTTTACGATGTTTAGTTGGTTTGATTGTCTATCTTGGTGCCTGTCTTCAGTGTCAGTTACTATAACTTTACAATGAGGGTTGGTGTTTAATAATGTTGTCTTTCCACTTCATTCTGCTTTATGATTGTCTTCCCTTGGTACAGTTGGATGTTTGCCCCTTCAGTATCTCCTGTTGAAATGTGATCCCCATGTTGGACATGGGGCCTGGTGGGAGGTGTTTGGGTTATGGGGGTGAATCCTTCTTGAATGGCTTGGTGCCTTCCCCACAATAATGTGCGAGTTCTCTGTTAGTTAGAGCTAGAGTTCATTGTTTAAAAGAGCCTGGTACCTCCTCCCCTCTCTGTTTTGCTCCCCCTCTTTCCAAGTGATACACGGGTTCCACTTTTGCCATCTGCTATGATTGTGACCTTCCTGAGGCCCTCACCAGAAACAGATGTGAGCACTGTGTTTCTCGTATAGCCCGCAGAATCATAAGCCAAAATAAATATCTTGTCTTTATAAATTATCCAACCTCAGGTGTTGTTTTATAGCAATTAAAAAAAAAAAACAATGCATCACTATTCTTGAGTCTTTGCATTTTCATATAACTTTTAGAAATAATTTGTGAATTTTTTACAAAAGAACCTGTTAAGTATTTTGATGGCGATTACACTGAATATTTAATCAATAAGGGGATAATTGACATATTTAAAATATGGATGTTAGCCGGGAGTGGTCGCTCACTCGTGTAATCCCAGCATTTTGGGAGGCCAAGGCAGGTGGATCACTTGAGGTCAGGAGTTCAAGACTAACCTGGACAACATGGTGAAACCCCATCTCTACTAAAAATACAAAAATTAGTCGAGTGTGGTGGTGTGTGGCTGTAGTCCCAGCTACTCGGGAAACTGAGGCAGGAGAATTGCTTGAACCCAGGAGGCGGAGGTTGCAGTGAACTGAGATCACACCATTGCACTCCAGCCTGGGCAACAAGAGCAAAATTCTCTCTCAAATAAATAAATAAAATTTGGATATTTACAATTATAAACATGTTACATCCTTCTATTTCTTTAGAAATTAAAAAATTATCTTACTAATATTTTGTTGTTTTCTCTGAATGGTCTCAGATAATTTTGCAGATTATTGTCATATATATATAATTTTCTATTTGCTATCCTATTCCAGAAGTAATTTATTTTTGTTAATCGTGAGCAGGCACTTCATGTGTGAATTACCTTAATCCATTTTCTCTGTAAGTTGCTCAATTTAGGTTTCAGACGTACTCATGTCATCCTTTGAGTTCCCAGCTGAAATCCTGGGGCCTCTTATCTTTGGCAGGTCCTATACCCTACCCCTCTAAGCCTGCCGAAAGTTCTGCTCGCCTTATCATCTCAAATGCAAATCAGCCATTATCTAGAAAGGAAAACAGCCAAGTATCAAACTCCCCCTCACTACTTCCTCTTCTTTCATATGACCAAATTATTGGTCTACAACTTCTCACTGCTCAATCTCTGGCCAAAGTTATTATGCAGCTATATTTATACTTTGCCCTGCTTTTTACCAAAGACTTGAAAATTTTTAAGTATTTTCAGATAATGAACATCATATTTTGATAATTAAATTATTATGTTTATTTTTAACTTTATTATTTTTATCATCATTATTTCCACGCCTCCACCTTCTCGCTGATCATATATTTTAAGGAACTTCTTTATTTTCATCACGGAAATTATAATCATCTTCTGTTATAATCTTCATGTTGAATGCATAGGCTACCTTGACTGGTACTGTTGGTACTCACAATACACCTGACACAAAATACATGGGATTTTTCACCCACACCAGCCAATCCCTCCCCTTTCCAAATTCTAAATGGGCGTCCCACAATTCAATTCAGTTCTGACACCAACTACGAAGACTTAGCATAGACGTCACAGGTTAAAGGCTCAGTCCCATAAAACTTCCCTCACTCCAGATGCCAGGTTCAAGTATGGGGTGCCGAGGGTGCCTATACTTCTGCCTGATACGGGTACAAAGTCAAGGATCTGCACGACCTTCTCCTCAGGTTCCCTAATTTGCTAGAAGAGTTCACAGAACTCAGGGCAACACTTTACTTACTACTACTGGTTTACTCTGAAGGATATCGTAAAGGACACAGATGAGCACACAGAAGAAGAGGTACACAGGATGTGGTCCAGAAGAGCTCCGAGCACAGGAGGTTCTGATCCCGTGGAGTGCATGCATTCGCCAATCTGGAAGCTCACCAAATCCTATAATTTAGAGAATTTTATGGAGGTAAATATGATTTATTATCATTGGCCATTCGTGACTGACTCAGTTTTCAGTCCCCTCCTCTCCCTAAAGATCTAGTGGGGAGGCTAAAACTTCCTACCGTCTAGTCATGCCTTGGTCTGTCTGGAGACCTGCCTCTGTCCTGACGCTCTCCAGGGGCTCTGGCTGTTACTCACCTATTAGCATATAAAAGAAAGTCCTGTCACTTCAGGGAGTCCAAGGTCTTAGCAGCCATTGTGTTAGTAACTGGGAAGTAAGCCCAAAAATTATAACAAAAGAGGTTCCCATCATCCCCTATCACTCAGAAAATTACAAGGGTTTTATTTAGAAACTTGTGCCAGGAAACAGGAAGATCAAATATCTATTTATTATTATATAAAAATTACAACATGTCAGCGAGAAAGTCTTTTATTTGTTATTGAATGTTGAGCATAAGAATGATATCAACAACCAGATAAATCTTATGTTTATAGAAACGATCCTACTTAACATTTCTTTGAATTTATTTAGTGGGTCTAGATTTCTATGGAAGAGGTTAATTATTAAAGTTTCAAAATGAGGATGTGATATGAGTCAATTTATTAATATGTCATATCTGACAATTTTATCTTCTAAGATAGCTAAGAAAATATACTTTAACAAACTTTATCATTTGTACAAAAGCATTTGGAAGAGCTAAGTAAAAGTACTTATACTCATGCCTCCAGTGGTTCAGATTTAGTAATGTAGTTGGACTCATGTATTCCTCATATGTACGTATTGCATACTTGTTGTAATTGGGTTCAAACGTTGCATTTTTTTGCCAGTAAAATAGTTAATTCTGATACTTGCTCTGATGATCATAATTTAATAAATACTGTTTTAAAGTGAAAATGAGTCATAATACTGTTAAAAGAGAATGTGTATTTTGCGTTTTCAGAGGCGATATAAATGTGGTTTTACAAACAATTCTAACCTTTTCCTTTGCTCAACAGAACTCATCACTCTTGTCAAATTCTTTCCATCAATTGTGCATTTTTAATAAGGATAATGGAGATATCAAATATGTCATCTCCATGGTGAACTACTAACACATGTCTTGGCATGAAGTTTCTTTTCAAACCATAAGAAAAAGCAGTAGTGTTTACCTTTATTAATAATTCACAACATATTGACACTGGCAATACATGGAATATTTAAAATACAAAATATGTAACAATACTCTAAACTTGGATTCTTCAATACACTTGATTGTTGTACATTTAAAATAATTATGGACAAGAGTTATTTGTCTACTTGTATTTTTAATAAGATTTTGCCCACCCACAATATTTTATTGAACCATTTATTTTTGCAATTTCATCAATCAATCATTTTAAGATAGGGAAGGTAAAGAATTTTGGAGTTTTTCTTTTTTTCTCATTATGATCTCACTTTCTCTTGACAAAATAAACCCATACAGTATTGTGTATTGTCATTGCTCAGGTCATCTATGAATTAATTAAACTAAAATAACACGGGATTATTAATGTTTACCTATCCTATAGCTCTTATGATAGTTTTGTGATATTAATTTTAAATTACTTTTTATTTCTTGAACTCTTCTGATTGCTGTTGCCTTCTAAATTATCAACATGCATTTATTTTTGTTTGAAGTCAAAAAGTTACAGTGAATCTTTTCTATTAATTTAGAAGCAAATTATAAGCAATTATGAGTGCAACATATGCACCTTGTCATAAATGCATCACTAAGCAATTAACATTGGAAAATATATGACAGAAAGTTGACTATTAAAACCACTGAGAAACATCTATTTGTCAATAAATGTAAGCACTCCCTGTCTCCCTATTTGAGTGTCTGAGTGTATGTGTATGTTATGAATGTAGTCTTTATCAGCCATCCCACTCCTCATTATTTATCTTCCCCCAAAAAGTCAAAGTACATGCAGTTTTACATAAAAGTTATATCATCCAATGTTGAGAATAATTATAAAAATATGAATTTTAATATAAAAATCATAAGATATAAAACTATGAATTCCATTAAAATTATGTCAAATAAAAACATTCATCAGAAGGAAACAGGAAGTGTTAAAAGAAAAAATAAGAACATTCCATCTTTCTGGAATTTGAGGAAATTTTATATTTATAATTTGACATAATTTTATTGGAATTTTATCATGGATATTTTTAAGTGTTAACATACCACACATTTCACAAGGAGTTAAAGACAAAAAAAATTTAATCATTTTCTAAGAAATCACTGACTACTACAGACTAAGCTGAGACATTGACTTTGGCACTAAATATTAGTTATGGTAAGATTTTGGGTTTCTCAGCTGTTGTTAGTGAAATGTTTTAGAATTTCATGTGAAAACAAAATTTGAAGTGCAAATATGCCATGTATGTTGTTTTTAGAAAAAAGTTGTTGAGATGTAAATAAGAGGAATATTTAATAAAACTATAAGTATGATTTTCTCTGAATGGTAGATTATGGATGACTTTTATTTTCTTCTTTGTATTCATCTTTTTTTCAAATTTTGTATTATATCAGTAGTATACATTTCTATCATATTTACAACATAATATATTTCTATTATATTTGTGACAAAAATACATGTTGTTAAAATAAATATTAAAATTATATCTTCTAAATTTTTCAGTTTCCTATAAAGCATAACAGTCTTACCATATGATCTAGCAATTGTATGCCCAGAGACTTTTTCTTAGGATTTGAAACTTATATCCACAAACATCTAAAACATGATTTCACTCTCTCTTGACTAAATAAACCCACACAATATTGCGTATTCATTACTCAGGTCATCTAAGAATTGATTAAACTAAAATGACATGGGATTATTAATGTTTACCTATCATATAGCTCTTATGATACTTTTGTGATATTAATTTTAAATTATTTCTTATTTCTTGAACTCTCATGATTGCTGCTGCCTTCTAAATTATCAACATGTATTTATTTTTGTTTGAAATCCAAAAGTTACAGTGAATCTTTTCTATTAATTTAGAAGCAAATTATAAGCAATTATGAGTGCAACATATGCACATTGTCATAAATCCATCACTAAGCAATTAACAAAGAAATCTAAATGCAAATGTTTATAGGAACTTTATTCCTGATCACCAAAATCTAAAAACACTCAGCACATCTTTTAAAGGTAAACAGGTAAACAAACTATGATATGACATATAGTATTGTATATTATTCAGTGATGATAAGAAGAACTATCTAACTACAAAAAGCTGCAGCTGAAACTTAAATGAATATTACTCAGTTAAAGAAGCAAGTCTGAGAGGCTACAAACACCATGATTTCACTTATTTGACAGATTAGTGGCTGCCTAGGATTGGGGTTGAAGGCAGTTGAATAGGTGAAGGACAGATAATTTTTTAAGGAGATGAATTGTCTGATACTGTAATGATGAAACTAAGATACTGAGTATTGGTCAAAAACCTATAGAACCTTACAGGACAAAGATTAACCTTAATGTACACACATTTTTTAAAAGTCAGTTTGGAAGTTGGGGATCCCAGGATGGAATGCAGAATGTTCCCATATCACTTAAACGTATTACAAATGTGTGAAACAATCGCACTGAAGTAAGCAAATGGAGGTGCTGAGCTAAGTATCTTTGGAAATTGAGGGAGCCTGTAAGACTAACGGCAAAGGAAATTGTACATAGCACTCTACTATTGTTGATAAAATTGTTTCAGACAGGGAACAGGTTGACAATTCTGAACCCACTAGAAATGTACACAACTAAGTAAACGGGTGGCAGATGATGGGAGCAGGTTTATATAGTTGGAGTAACAGGTTATAGGTAAGCAAGGAATGATCCATGTGGCAGTGGACCAGAGTTGAAGACATTTCTATGAACTTATGTTTAGCTTAATATAGATATGGATGGTTCCATATAGAACGTTTTGTAGATATGTGTATATCTATGTAGATTAGTATACATACATTTTGCTCTGTCTGCTGAGAGGTCCTAGAAGCAAGGAAACAAAGTAGCAACATCCAGCCTGCAGATTTGGTTTCTATACCATTCTTCAATAAAAGGAAGCAGGTGTCCTTGGAGAAATGGCTGCTGCTAGGATTGGGGCAGAAAATATACAAGATGAGCCTGCAACATCTTGTTTGGCCAGAAAATAAGAAGTGATAAAAAAAATTACAATGATGGAGATACATATCAAAGGGAGAGAGAAGCCAATTTCAATGGGGCATGATACACTCCTGTGCAGAAAAATGGAAAATGCTTTATGTAGATGCACTACCTCAAGCAGGTAGAGCAAAACTTCACTTGCTAAATGTGCTGCAGGTGGGTCTTCTTCCCACAAAGTACAGAGTATTTACCTTTAGCTTGTAATCCTCCAAGGAGGGAGGGAAAATACTTCAGCAGAGAAACCTGAAAAAAACTGCCTCAACCAGGTGATCTAAACGAATATCAACAATGATAAGTCATATCATTAGTATGTATCCTTGATACAATGCAATGGAAATGTGACTTCTCTGTGATCTTCCTCCCAAAACCCCAGCCCCATTATGAGACAAATATCAGATAAATCCAAATAGAGGGAAGTTCTACAAAACAGCTGCCAGAAATCCTCAATATTATCAAGGTCATCAAAAATGAGAGGGTCTGAGAAACTCATAACCAAGGGGAGCCCAAAAACCACGTCTGCTGAATCGAATGTGGTATGGTGTGTGGGATGCTGGAGCAGAAACGGGATATTAGAGAACAACTAGTGTGAGCTGAATACAGTGTGGGCTTTATTTAACAGTGCATCAATATTGGTTCTTAGTTATAACAAAGGTACCCTACTAATGTATAATTTTGATACCAGGGGAAACGCATGTTGGTTATATTGGAATTCTCTGTACCAACTTCAAAATATTTTTGGTAATCTATTTTTTTTTCTTTTGAGATGAAGTCTTGCTCTGTTACCCAGGCTGGAGTTACACTGGCATGATTTTGGCTCACTGCAATCTCCACCTCCCAGGTTCAGCTTCAAGTGATTCTCCTATCTCAGTCTTCTGAGTAGCTGGGATCACAGGCATACACTATCATACAAAACTAATTTTTGTATTTTTAGTAGAGATGGGGTTTCCCCATGTTGGCCAGGGGGGTCTTGGAACTCCTGACCTCAAATAATCCATCCACCTCGGTCTCCCAAAGTGCTGGCATTACAGCTGTGAGCCACAGCATCTGGCCTAATCTGAAATTTTTAAATCAAATTTTTATTTCAAAAACCATGTATTCCCATCAACAAAGTTGCTTTCAAAACAACTTTTAAGCCTGTTTAAGTCATACTTAAATGTCAGTAATTTAAAATATCAAATATTTAGCAATTATTTATCAAGGACCAATAAAAACAAGACTGGAAAAGGCACCTGGTGAAAATATGTGAACAACATACAGTCCTTTTATCAACTTGCCTACATTCCAGTGAAGATAAAGAATGAATATATTATTCAAGTACAATGCTGAGCCTGAAGAGCATTATAATTTAATTAAAATGAAAAGAAAGCCATTATCTGATAGATGAATTAAAAAGCCTTCTCAGGGAATAGATAATTAAAATACATCTTGAAATATTAGTGCTCTTTCAAGTGGCAAAGTGTGAAAGAAATGTGTTCTTGGTTGGGATGAGAGCAACGCATTCTTTCATTCAGTCACTGTTTCAAAAAGTATTTACTACACATGTAAGTCAAGACGCAGCGAAGTAGACTCTGGTGGATGCGTTTGACCACTACTCCAACCCAGAAGTAGAGACCATTTCCACTCTGCTGGAATCTAGGTTGACTCTGGGACTGTTTTGACTGGAAAAACGCAGTGAGGGTGGTGCAAAGTAACTCCTAAGGCAGAGCCTTTCAGAAATCGGCAAGTCCCATTCTCAGTTCTCAAAATGCTCCCTTTTGGAACCCAGTCACACAATTAGAAGCTTAAGCCACGTGGCTTGTTCAAGTGGAGGAAAATCACGGTGCCCTGGGCAGCAGCCTAAGCTGGGCTATCCCAGGGCAGAGCCTGCACCTCCTGCTGCGCCTTCCCGGGTGCTGTGATCCAAAGGCCACCTGCAGCCCACATCTGCTACTCCCACGGAAAGAGAACCTGGGAATGTTGGGAATGGCTGTGTGCATTTTTACATGGAAAGAATGTAAATAACCTATAGTCAGTCAGCCCACAGAATTGTAAAATCGTAAATGTTTTAAGCAATTAAGGCTAGGGTCTTTGGTTGTTCAGCAACATATGACTGAAACAGAAACTGGCATTGTTCAGTTGGCTTTGGGTCAGGCATCAGTCTCAGGCTGTTGATGAAGGCTAGAAAGACAGTGAGAGATTTGCCACAAAGTTACTATTTGAGCCTATGAGAAGAAATTCCAATTTAGATACTGTATAACTGATAATTAAACATTACTTGTGGTAGGATGCAGTGACAAAATGTTTGAAATGACCCTGTGTATCTGAGTAAAATTTCCAATTGGAGCGTTGAAAGGGCCAATGCGAGTACAAAAAATTAGCCAGGGGTGGTGGCGGGTGTCCTGTAATCCCAGCTACTGTGTGGGCTGAGGCAGGAGAATCACTTGAACCAGGAAGGCGGAGGTTGCAGCCAGCCGAGATCGCGCCACTGCACTCCAGCCTGGGCAACAGAATGAGACTCCGTCACAAAAGAAAAAAAAAAAAAGAAAATGCTTACTTGAACAGAGTATGGAAAATTATAGGACTAGTCCCACAAAAATCCTTAAAAGCAACTGCCGGCATTTTTTTTTTCCAGTATGCGCTTTCATTAATTGTTTAATTTATAGGTAATAATTATATGCATTTATGAGGTATAATGTGATATTTTGATACATGTATACATCATGTAATAATCAAGGCAGAGTAATGAACAAATCTATCGCCTCATGCAATTATTTCTTTACGTTAAGAAGATTCAAAATCTTGTCTTCTAGCTCTTTTGAAATACACAACAAATAATTGTTAACCATAGTCACTCTACTGAGCAATAGCATACCATAACTTATTCCTCCTTCCTTCCACCTGACTGCAACTTTGCACCTGTTGACCATCCTCTCCTTAACTCACAGGTGTGGAGGCTGGAAGTCCAAGGTCAAGGTGCTGGCAGCTTTGGTCTCTTCTGAGGCCTCTCTTCCTGGTTCGCAGACGGTGCCTCCTGGCTGTGTCCTCATGTGACCGTTCTGCATGTGCAGCTCTGGTGTGTTTTTCTTTTTTCTTATAAAGACACACTGGGCCAGGTGCGGCAGGTCACGCCTATAATCCCAGCATTTTGGGAGGCGGAGGTGGGTGAATCACCTGAGCTCAGGAGTCTAAGAACAGCCTGGCCAATATGGTGAAACCCCGTCTCTACTAAAAATACAAAAATACAAAAATTAGCGGGGCATGTTGGCGGGCTCCTGTAGTCCCAGCTATTCAGGAGGCTGAGGCACGAGAATTGCTCGAACCCAGGAGGCAGAGATTGCAGTCCAGGATGGGCGACAGAGTAAGACTGCATCAGAAGAAGGAGGAGGAAGAAGAAGAAGAAAGAAGAAGAAAGAGAAGAAGAAGAAGAAGAAGGAGAAGGAGAAGGAGAAGGAGAAGGAGAAGAAGAAGACATATTGGACTAGAGACCCATCCTAAGGGCTTCAGTTTAATATAATCGCATCTTTGAAAGCCCTTTTTCCTAATGTAGTCACATTCTGATATACTGAGGTTAGGACCTCTATATATGAATCTGGGGGCAACACAATTCAGCCCACAACACCTCCTTTTTGAGCAGGGGTTTCTGTTGTGGTGATCTGCTTCCTGGAACCACGTTTTATGTTGGGAAGAAAGCTTGTTTAAGCAGATAGATCTCTGTGTCTGCAAAAAACGCATATGCAAATAACTTCATCTGCAATTGGACCTAATTTATAGGATAAAAGGAAAAAATCTATTTCTCTTCTCACAACACTTCTGACACCAAATATGTGTGTGGAGGAGTTTTTGCTTGTTTTGCTTCATTTTGTTTTTCCCAACAAATAAGAAATTCATCAACTCTCTGTGGACACCAACTGGTTGTCCTACAATGACACTGACTACCAAGAGCTAACACAGACTCCACAGGCTAGCGGCCCAGTCCCACAAGGCAGCCTCTGTTTCTCACACCAATTGTACATAGTGGGTCCCCAGGGTTTCCCACACTTCTGTCTTACTTGGCTACAAATCGGGGATTTTCACAACCCTTCCTCAAGTTCAGTGATTTGCTCAACAGCTTACAGAACTCAGGTAAACAGTTTATTTACTATTTCCAGTGTAATATAGAGGAGATGATGGGGAACACAGATGGATAGTCAGAAGAAGGAGTACATGGGGTAGGTAGGGAAGGATCCCAAGCAAAGGAGCCTCTGTCCCTGTGGAGTTGGGGTGCACCATCCTCCCAGCAGATGGATGCATTCATCAGCCCAGAGGCTCTCTAAATGCCATAATTTGGGAACTCTTAAGGAGGTTCCATTATGTAGGAAGGATTGATTAGACCATTTGCTATTAGTAATTAGTTCAATCTCAAGCCTGTCTCTGAAGGTCTTGGGTGAGACTGAAACTTCCAATTCTCTAACTATGCCTTGGTTTTTCTTGTGACCCTCTTGAAGCTACCTTAGGGCCATAGATGCCAGTCATCTTATTAACATTTAAAAAGACAATCTTGGTATTCTGGAGATTCCAAGGATCTTAGCAGCTCTTATGTCAGGAACTGGGGACCAAGATCAAATATTGTAACAAAAGATGCTCCTATCACTCCTATTAATCAGGCAATTACAAATGTTTTAGGAGCTCTGTGTCAGGAAACAGGGAAGAGAAAACTATTCATATACATATATACACATATGTGTGTGTGTATATGTAAATGCATATATGCCTGTGTGTATGTGGGTATGTGCGTGTTTCTTATTATGCCTCAGATGATGAAATCTTGGGCCTTAAACCTGAGCATGATACCACATAGGACGAGATTTCAGAGGGTTTAAAAGTGGTGAATGTATTTTGCATGTGGGAGGAATGTAAATAATTGTGATCAATGACTGACTCTGGGGACTAAAGATACCAGCAATTAATTGCCACTGCTCCTCTTGAAAGGGGAGCCTATTTCCACTCCCCTTCCATCTTCCTGTGACCTTCTGTGACCCAGATAATGAGACATAAGTGGTCCCATGTGTCTTCTGTGACATCTGCCTATGGTGCTATGAAGGCTCCCATTAGGAACCAAGTGACAATGGTGAGACAGGCCTAAGTCACATTGAGGTGCCATGGGGTGGAGGACAGGTGCCTCAGCTGATAAACCTGGCTGAGTCCTCGCTAGAAACCAGAGTCAGCTGGACACCATATGATTGGCCATCTTGAATGTTTCCAGCCAAGTGAAGCCTTCAGGTGACTGCAGCTCCAGCCAATGCCAAAGGGAGCAGAAGAACCAGCTACTTGAGGCTGGCCAACCCACACGACTGGGGAAGATCATCACGGCAGGTTTCAGCCTCCATGTCTTGAAATAGTTCATTACACAGCGGTAAGTAATTGAAACTGTCCCCATATACCTGATCATATATTGTGGAAATTTTAAAAATAAAATAATTATTTTAGAACTGTTTAAAGGCTATGAAATAATAAAGAGGTTTTTAGATACAGAAAAATATGTGTTTTAGGGAAACTATTTTATATGAAACATATTGAATTTAAAGTGGAAATAAAGATTCCAGTTTCAGACATGTTAAATTTGGCATAATTATTACATCTCCAAGTGGTATTGAATTAATTTAATTTGATGTTTAATTTTATATTTGTAAGTCTGGAATTCAGTAGAGGAGTTCCAACGGCAGATAAAAATTTTGGAAACATTTGTCTATAGAAGGTATTTAAAGTCACATGATAAATACCTATCAGATTGAGTGAGAATTCTGAGAAGAACAGTAGATAGAAGCCCGGGGCATAAGAAAGGAATTTAGAAGGAGGAACGCCTAGGTGCCCTGGGAATCTGGAACCACGAATACATAGTGTAAGGAGTCCAGTGCTGTACGTCCGGCACAGTACAGGCGAGGTACAACATATATTCATTTACCTCAAACTACCATAAGTCTAGCAGATTCAACAAGTCCTACAAAATAAGAAACATGTGTTACTGCAAGGGAACAAGTAATAAAGGAGAAGAACGGCAGGAGAGAAAATGTTTTCCTGTGGCAAAAGGAGATCAATACAGACAGGAAGTGGTATTGAGAAGAGGCGAGAAGAATCTCTATGGGTTGATAAGTGTTAGGTCCACTAATTGACTGTGATGGTGCACCTTCATGCTTTGCACAACTCTCCTATCTCAATGTCTTTCCAAGAAAGAGATGAAAGTTTGTGTTTGTGCATGATAATATGATATATGACATGGTATGATATGCTATGATATGGTAAAAGTCAGATTTTAAAACTAAACACTACAAAACTAGGTCTACTCTCTTTAATTTCTGATGAAAAATGGAATCTTTACTTGAAAATAAGGGGATCGTGTTATACTTTATGGTATCAGCACACACAAACATGTAACATTTTATCTCTTTCTTGGAAAGATGTTGCAAATAGAAGTTGGGCAAACTGTGAATGGGACACATGATAGTTGGTTAGACTCACCTGACAATTATTGACAACAGAGATTCTAGTTCACTTACATGAGGTCTCTATAACATTCACACTCATGGAAGCAGAGAATGTAAACCCTGACTGTAGTTGCCAGGGACTGGGGGCTGGGGGAACCAGGGAGCTGCTCAGCGAGTCTCAAGGTTCAGTTATGCTAGGTGAATACATTCTAGAGACTTGCTGAACAGCACAGTGCCTGTAGTTAACAATATGATATTGTACACTTCAAAAATGATGCAAGGCAACTTTGGAGGCATGGGGGACTTGCATGTATCTGCCTCCTTGATCATGAAAATTGTATCATAAATGTCTGCATATGTACAAATTCATCAAATCGCACGCATTCAATATGTGAAGTTCTTTGTATATGAATTATACTTCAAGAAACTGTTAAAAATAAGTAAAGCTCACAGTATTTTCAAAAAGTCCAATTATTCCTTACTGAGAGAAAAATGAAAAGTTATGTCAACTATCAAGAATTCAAGCTCACTTTCACAGTTCTAGAATCTTTGCCACCATGCCTCATCTTTTCAATTTCACCCTCACATCCATCACTTTTATGCAGACTAAAGCAAACTTCCCGCTCTCTCCTTTACATTATCCACTCCAGGTTTTTCATCTTTTCTCTAAGGCCCTCTCCTCCAAATCACTTCTGTTAAAACCCTGAACACTCTTGAGGCCCATATCAAATTCCATTTTCTGCTCAAACAGCCTCAAAATAACTGAATAAATTATGCTTTTTCTCTGCAACTAACTGTGGCCCTTAAATATATCATCTTATATATGTAAAAAGAGAAATTCTAGTAGAGAAAAGAATTCCAATTATGATATGAAAAACAAAGAAAATACTGGGAACATACTTTAGACATGTGAACTGATATAATGAAAATACTAAAATTCGATTGTGGGATCTCCTGGTTCCTTGAATGGATAAAATAGTCCAATGTGGATGAGCAGGAGGGAGAGTGTGAAATCATCAGACCAGCATAAACAGAGGAATGGGTCCACACGTTCACATGATTGCATGCCACCCTGAAAAGCTTAGGCTTCAACTAAAGGTCAATGTGAAATCATTGAAGAATTTTAAGAGTGTAAGTTGCATAATTAGATTTTCATCTATGAAAGAGTATAAGAAAGTAGATTTCATGGGGACAAATATTAGATGTGAAGAGAGATTTTTTTAGAGGGCTAATGAGAGACATTGGTGACTTTTAACAACCCCTACAGCAATCAGTCAACTGTCAAGGAATTTTCTGAAACAGGATAGCCTCAGCAGGGGCAGGCTTGGTAGAAAAGATGATAAGACTTGATTTGTGAAATGTGATGTGCTGAAATTCCTCATAGCCATATGGCTCTGGATTCAGGAGTGCCAATGAGGCTGGCTCATAGCAGGCTCACAACAAGCCTGTGTTGACTATGTAAGTGAGTCATGGGCATATGATTGGAAACTGAGGTAACTGAATGAGATATATGTGTTCAAAGAGCATGTGTCATGTGAGATGAGAAGGCTATGAGAGAGGTACGAGGAACTCCAAACTTTAAGATGGAGATCAAAAGAGAAATCCCAAAAGAGATTGAACGAGACCAGCCTGTGCTATAGGAGGCACTCCAGGAGGACTGGCCCCAATGAAGTTAAGGGAAGACAATGCTTTAAAGTCTGAATGGTTCATGAGGGCAAGTGCAGAGAGAAGCAAAGTATGATAAGACTTTAAAATATTTAGTTAGAGACATCAAAGTAATTGATGCCTGTGGCAAAGCTTTTTCAGTGATGTGAACGTCCAGTGATGAGTTGAAAAGTGATGGGTCAATGATAACAAGGATTGGCAAGGGGCTGGCACTGATGCTATGATCCGTGGCAGCAACTGGGTCACATTTTAAATTGGAAAGTCTTACACAGGTTTAGGGGATGGTGGCAAGGAAACAGAAGAAGATGAAACTAATGGAGGCCAAGAAATTAATCACTGAGAAGGCACAGGATTTGCAGTCTGGACTACCATTGGAGGCTTGGCCTTAAACTGGAACTTTAATCTGTAGTTTCATTGTCTTTATTTTTTACTTCCCATTTGGAGACTTTTCAAGTCATCTGCTGTATAACTGATTTTATTTCTATTTATTCTTCATATTTTTAGCCTGAATTTAATTGCAATTACTTTTATCTCTACCTTGTAAAACGTAATTTTAAAAGTAAGCTGTTCTGTCCCAGCCACGTTTCCTCTTGCCCTCACATTGCAGGTTATTTTCATAGACCAACACATCCTAAAATGAGGCAATGTCATAAAGACACAATTAGAGGAACAAAGGCACAATTAGAAGGTAGATATTTATTACAGGATTATAGAATTTCCTATTATTTGTGTGAAAAAGACACTAGCATTACTCATTTTCTAAAAATTACCCCGCAATTTTATCAGCTATTTCACAAAGTGAAGAGAAATGATGCAAAGACAAATTGATTCCATATAGTCTCTTCTTTTGAAATTCTGTGCACTGACAAATTAGTATCTAGAATGCATGTTCTGCAGGAAATGGAGGCCGTTTTGCTGGAAGGCAGCATGATGTTAAAAAGACAGGTTGTGAAATTTGGCGCTTAGTAGATCCTCCACTCAGTAGTTTATCTTTACTCAAGTTGTTAACTCGATTGTCAGCTTTCTCATCTGACAACGACGAATATAATGTCTAATTCACAAGTAGGGTGAGAGATTTAATGCAATAACCTAGCACTGTTAAGCTCTGAATAAGCATTGAAAATGAAACACTGCCATTATGAAATGGAATTTACATATAGACACAAAAGTTTGTCAGCTCATTATCATAGAAACCTGAGTCATATGGTCAAAATATAAAAATGTGTAAGTATAAATGAGATGAAAATTATAGACAAATATCAATCACTGGTTTAGGATGAGTTGCTTATGGTGAGATATCAGGCCAAATCACTGGACACAAGGCAATCATATATCATATTACTGCATGCAAGCAAAATTTCTTAGAGAAATGGCATTTAGAAGTTAAGACAGTGCAACGAGTTCTCTATGAGTTGACATTTCATAAAAGTGTTGTTACTTCAGAAGCTTGTAGTATCGCCATCTAGTTCTCTTGCTAGTACTTGGTCTCACAATTACTACTGTATTTTCTGAGTAGCTCCTGCAGATCTGACAGGAGCTGTGCCTTCAGCTCAACCTGTCTAGTCACTGTTATAACTGTAGACAGTGTTATCATTATATAACGGACAGAGCTTTTCTCTGAGGGCTGACAGTTTCCTCCCTACTCGGTTATTGTATGTCAGAATTTATCTGCTCTCTCTTTAGTCGTTTATATGGTAAGTTACTTAATAATAAAGTTTATTGAATTATTAGTAACACCAATGGACGGTAGGCATGCTAGCCTTGATGCTGCTCTGTCATTTCTTGTTACCAACATCAGTGGAATTTGACAGTAGATTCAGTTCTGTGGAGTGTCTTTCAGAAAGGCATGCCTTAAGATATAATTAGAAACTTGGCAATAGTACAATGATAAATGTTCAGTATTCTGAAATTATCTTTTTCCCCCACATCAATAAGCTTTATGCAGCATCTAAAGGCAGTCATTCAAAATTTCTTAATGGTGGTGATTGCAGCATTTTGCTGACTATTCTGCAGTCACTATAGCTGTAAGAGCTGACAATTAACTTCAAAGAAACTGAATTCATGTCACAGTCTACACTATGCATAATCCACATGCTGTCCAAATTGCATACGGGCAATTCAAACCTGAAAGATTACTCTGAATTTTGCTGTGTTGGCAGCAGTTCTAATAAACAAGGAACTCAAATACCAAATAAGAAAATCAGATTTGACAACATCTGGTGTAATGACATATTTATAGGAGAAGGTACAGAAGATCCAAAGAAAGGCAAAGACCAAAAAAAAAATCACTAAGAGCAACTTATGTAAGTGTTAATGACAGGCAAGAAGAATAAAAAAGTCCACAAACTCACTAGTCTTCCTTAATAGATCATATCATCCTAGATCTGATGTTTTTCTTCTATTCTGGTAAAATACATCATGACAGGAATCATTAAATATATGATGAAAGGCTATTTCAGGTGACAATATTGAAACTGCCTTCGATACCTGCCTGGTAACCCACAAGAAACTAAAATAGAATCATAGCGTCTCACAGCTGGAATGCCATTAGGTATATAATTGATGTGAGAATCACTTCTGTGCAGCCTTTATATATATTTGTTAATGAGAACTTGAATAGTTCCAGTTTCAGGGAACTCATTATACAGAAGGTAAAATGATATTATCAGAAGAGCAGAGTCTTTTGGGCTTGATAGACATGAATTTGAATCTTTGATCCACTTTTCCAGTAAATGATCTTGAGAGTGTTATAGAAAATTTCTAATTTACTCATTCTGGAATAGGGAGGTAATCTCAAACAAAATACCATACACATTATTTTCCAAAAATCATACATTGTTTATTTGTTTTCTTTTGCCAACAGTCCAAGGTCTTGGCTCTGAACCAATTTTGAATTTCATAGTTATTAGACTACCAATTATTTGTGTGTTCTTCCTACATTTTAAAGCACACCACCCTTGTAGATACAGATATATCAGTAACTGAGTATTGGTTTCAGCTTATCTTTAATAACTATTACTGCCAGATAGATCTATAATCAACCAACCTCTAGGCTAGCTGTAGTACCTGGGAAACTAGTTTGGCATGGTACTTTTAATCTGAAGTAACAGAAAACCAGTTTAAAGCTAAAAGGATTAAGTTCTGACTCCTATAATGACAAATTTTAGAGAAATATGGAATTCAATTCATCAGGTATATGATATCACTGAAGACCTACTTCTGCCTCCTAAATTATCAGTTTCATTTTAAGATTAGTGCCCTCAAATGACCACAAGGTGAATGCTAGGAGTTCCTAAGGTTATACTATTCAACACCTGCACAAAGGCCATTAGCTTCACTCCAGACTAACTTAAGGTGTACACCAACCCTGAAACAGTCAGTATGTGCAGACTACATACTGATAATCTTAGATGTGCATGGGATGATCAGCCTAAACCAAGCCTCCTGAGTTGCGGATGTGGAAAGGAGGAAAGGGTTAATCTATTTAAATTACGCTGCTACTACCCAGTGATACTGAATGCATGTTAGAAGGCAACTATACTGCCCATCACATTTTTGTTGCCACCAAGACTTCTGTGTTTTCCTAATGCCCTACTCTGTTTCTGGATAAAAAGTTTACAGTTGCACATTTGCAGGGGATTGATGTCAAAATGTCCTTTCATGTTTACTTTTCTGTTGCTGTTTTAGCAGCAGTTCTAATAAACAAGGAACTCAAATGCCAAATAAGAAAATTGGATCTGACAGCATTTGGTGTAATGATGTATTTATAGGGGAAGATATAGAGGTTCCATAAAAAGGGCAAAGATTTAAAAAATTCTGAAGAGCAACTACTATAAGAGTTAATAGCAGACAAGGAGAACAAGAGAGCACATAAACTCACCAGTCTTCCTTAATAGACCATATCATCCTATTTTTGTTCTTTTCCTTATATTTACCAGAAACACAAGTATCCTATCCATTGATTATTTCAAAAACTCTTTATTGCTAACTTAAAATGGTGAGGGTTAGAGGCAGAATGATTGCAGGAAGACTACTCTATAAGGAAGATTTCTCTGCATTGATTTGTTGGTGTCTTGCAAATCCCACTCCCCCCAATCAAAAAATAATTAGGAGTAATGAAGATATTTCTTACTATCATCAAGTCAACGAGAGAGGCTTCACTGAGATAGATCTAAGGGATTACTATGAAACTTTTCCTGTGCAGCTTGAGATAGGGACAAAAGGCAAACACAGTAGACTCCTGTCAGCCTCACAGGTCACAAAGCCAGAGGTGGACTGGCTAGCTCCTCATATCAGTAGTGAGGATGCCCATGCTGGACAGCTGCATTCTAAGAGTTTATAGTAGCAAAATATAAGCTAGATTTTCACATGACTGAGACTTGGTTAATGTGAAAGAAGCAGTGAATATAGGGATATATTTGGAGCTGAAGAGGTTTTCAGTGTGAATCTTCATTTCTTCCTTGTGGCCTCAGCAAAGGACAGGCTTTTGCATATCTGATTTGTCTATGTGTCCTTTAGCTCCCCCGCTTCTGCTCTTTGGAATCAAACTGAGTCCAAAGAAACATCTGCTGCCAGCTGTTGGACCCCACTTTGTTATTGTAAATGATAATTTTGATGTTGCATCTCAGGTATAAAACCTGTCCTCCAAGAATTATCAGCCACAATGTCTTCTCCTGATTGCTTTTACAGAACTTCTTTTTCAATTTCCACTGACTTTTGGCAGTTTTGTGCATTTAGAGTTTGGAATTTAAAATGTTTTCTAGCTTCAGCACTAATTGAATTTGTGTTTTTATTTTACGTCATCTTCACTGCTTTTAAATGTTTTCTAGGAAAAAGGTGGAAAGTGATAGTTTTAGGACACTGTCACTATACCAGAATTCTCTCATTGTCTTTTAACTGAGTAATTTGGCACATATAAATTAATAAGCCCCTTCAGTTATGATTTGTATGATTTCCTCACACCATGCTTGATCTGTATCAACAGTCTTTAGACATATAGCTTGTTATTTAGCTATTTTACTGATTTTTTAAACCAGTCATATATATTTTCCAGATTGATGGTTATTTCTTGTGTATAACAGCTGGTTCTTGTTTTATAGAAGTGATATTTCTTTTATTTACTCTCTCTCTAAATATTAATTCTACTGATTTTAATTTCCTTTTTTGTTACATGTGTTTAAACTTTTTTGTTTACTATTCATGTTTTTTGCTTTTTTTTTTTAGTAGTTGTAATTTTTGGACATCTGTTAACACCCACAAATGAAAGACTTGTTTGGTAAGTATTAATATCTCTGATGTGTTTTCCTTTTACTTACACAGATTTCTCCTCATTGCCAGTTATACTCTTTAGGCCCACTATTTAACCCCTGTATGAACTTCAGATGATCTTCCTGCTTATCATTTCAGTTGGGTGTTTCTCCAGTCTAGGGGGTAGTTTTCTCCCACATTGATCAGCACATTGTTGAATACTTGAGGGGCTCCCTCCATGCAGCCCTCTCCCCTCTAGTACTCTTTGTCTCATTGACCCTAGCCAACTTGATCTAGAGGACAACTCTAGCTCCATGTCCTCTACTCGGGTAGTCTTTCAGGCTTTTCAATGTTTGCCATTCAAAAGGAATTTTAGATGGAAGAAAAGTTATACGTATGTGCTTATTCAATCTGCACATACTTTATAGTCAAGTTATGAAATCCAAGCGTAAGAAATATGAAGACATGAGAAATATGCATTGCATGTATAACTAGATGTGGGGAACTCCCATATTATAAGCAATTTGTACCTCCAGTTCCATAATAAATGACTTTCTCTCAAATGATGATTGTTGGTTAAACCTGACTTGGGGCCCATAAGGACTACAAGTGATGAGAGTACACAAAATCACATACACTTGTGGCCACACACAATGTGAACTCAATAATTGCATCAATAATATTTGAGAAAAAATCAGGAATCATAACATCAACTATATATGAGAAGAACACTTGAATCATGAGAAGTAATTTGTGAATTTGTTTTTTTTTTTCAATTTCTACATTCTAGTATGCTTTATCTTCAAATTAACAACTTGAAATTGGAAATAGAATTTAAATTGCCTTGCTGTATATTTGATAAATCGTTAATGGTCACTCTATGAAACTGGCTTTAAAATAGTCATTTTATTTATTTTGTTTTATGAACAGCCCCAAAATCCAAATAAAGCTCATAAGAGTAAAAAATTGCCCCAGACTAAAGATCCAGGGTGTGTAGTACATCTCATCAAAAGAGATCTATTTTACTTGAACCTTCACTACAAAGTAAAATTCTGAACTAGTGTGTTTGGTATATGCAGATATGCTCACAGTATATATCACCCATAATCCCTTGGCAAGAAAAAGAGGGACATATTATTATGCCATACTCATTTAAAAATTTTACACAAATCTTAAAGTTTTGCCCATAAATATCTAAAACTATAACACTCAGTTTTCAGATCACTTAATTTTCTTTTAATTGTGGCATAAATAATGCCAGTTTAACATCACTAGTGTGCCTCGTATTTGTGTTGATTTTTGTCCTGCAAATAGGAAAAGGGCACAACCTTTAAATGTATAAATAAATAAGGTAAACATGAAGGAAAACAGAATCTCATTCCACTTGTCCAAATGCCTCCTTGAGTTCACCCCTGTCTCTTTGTTTAGACTCCCTATTGAAGTCCTCTGCTACAATGTGTTCAACAGAAACAAAAACATTTACATCTTTGGAAATGAATATTTCTAAATGTTATTGATGCAATTATTGAGTTCATATTGTATGTGGCCACATGTGTACGTGATTTTATAGACTCTCATCACTGGTAGTCTTTATGGGCTCCAAGTCAGGTTAAATCAATGATCATCCTTTTCTGTGATCTTTGTCTTTATTTTTCTCCACCATCTTATCCTTTTGTGACTTCCTTAGCTTAGGTATTTGTATTCAAATATACCACCTCTGTGAACTTGGAAATTCCTTCAAATCATCTCTTACTAGACTTTATTTATCTTTACTAACGACCACAAAAGTAAGGGCAGTGCTCTGCATAGAGAGGGAAATGAAATGGATAATACTATTCACTAGCAAAGAAAAGAGAAGTATGATTCTCCATGAAGAGATTTTGACAGGTAAAATAAGAGGCAAAGCTGCGTGATATACACAAATAATTATTTGCGTCAGTAAGTTTTAAAATGCTTATCTCCGCAAATTACTGTAGGTTTTTAATTGTTAACTATGTGTCTGATGCTTTAGCTTAAGAGCACATATACGTATTACGGTAGAACTATCTGAGCTTATGTTAATGAATCCTACCGAGTCTTGGAGGTCCACTACAAAATCGGCATGCTGACAGAGGTGGTTACAGAATTGGATTCCTGCCCAGGAAATTATTACCTTTAGACCAACTATGGCTGCAATAGAGAAAAAAATCATAGCTCTTGAGAAATAACCAATGTCAGAGGCCTTGAAGTTAAATTGATCTGGAAGTTGAGGCTGTCCTTCATGAAGGGTTGTCTTTTACCTGCGTCCCTGAGAGATTGAGTGCCTAGAGGAAAACAAAGATTATTGTGGAGATATGACATTATAATGTCAACACCTTAATTTTTCTCAAGATAGGATATTACTTGTAAACAATTTATCATTAGCTATGTTAGGAATTTAAAATATACATAAACCTGAGTTTCACGTATGTAATAAGAAAATACAATGTTTGAAAAGATAGCAAACATTTCTTTTTTAATTCCAGGCAAAATACAGTTTAGTAGTGCAGACAAGCTAAAATAATAAATTGTAATGTTGATATAGTGGACACTAGAAGTACACACAATGACCCACGGGAACAAGACGAGGGGCTCAAAAACACAGCTTATGTCAAGCACAAGGCCAGAGATGGCTATCCTCATCCTTGTGAAGTCAAGTGATGACTGAGTATTGAAATATGAATAGAAGCATTCAGATGGGAAAAACAATAGGAAATCCATGTCACAAACAAAGGTCATGTGGAAATTACTCTTTACACACACACATAAATATCAACCAAATAAAGCAAATTTCCAGTGTCAAATAAGGAGAAAATATATCATAAGGCAAGAGGAAAACTAGTCACAGATGGATCTACACTTCTCAGAGTTATAAAGAAAACAGAAATAGCTCAGTGGCTGGATTGCTACGACCACATAGGAGATTAGTAATTCAGACTGCATGATCCATGACTGTTAGAGAGTGTGAACCAAAAAGTATGTGAGACAAGTCCCAATCAATTTAGAACATTTATTTTTCCAAGGTTAAGGACATACCCATGACACAGCCTCAGGAGGTCCTGATGACATGTGCCCAAGGGAGACGGGACACAGTTTGCTTTTATACATTTTAGGGAGACATAAGACATCAATCAATACATGTAAGATTTACATTGGTTCAATCTAGAAGGGCAGGACAACTCATAGTGGGGGCTTCCAAGTCATAGGTAGATTTAAACATATTCTGAATGGCAGCTGGTTTAAAGAGTTATCAGTAGAAAGGAATGTCTGAGTAACAATAAAGGGTTGCGGAGACCAAGGTTTTATCATGCAGGTGAAGTCTCCAGGAGCCAGGCTTCAGAGAGAAGAGATTACAAATGTTCCTTATCAGACTTCAGGTCTGTGTTATTGTAAATGCAGGGGTGGTATAATGAGGCATGTCCAACGTTGATTGGACCCCATCTTGGGACGAACATGATGTTAGCTCCATCACAGCCTGAACTAGATTTTCAAGTAACCTCTGGAATGCCCTTGGCCAAGAAAAGAGGTTCATTCAGATGGTTGGGGGGCTTCAGAATCTTATTTTTGGATTACATTCTCCCTTTTCTGGCCAAAATTTGCCAGAGGCGATATCAATGGCCACCAAAATTATTTTTGTCCCATAGAGTTGCTTGGGTGGCATGGTTGCCCGCCCTGGGTCCATCCTGTCTCTTGATGGAACTCCCTATGGCCGATGAACTTAAGAGTCAAAAGACTTATTGCCAATTAAATGTACTGGGCCAGATAGGAATGGATGTGAGCAAGCATTTACTATCTCTTAAAAAATATGTTTTTAAGCAAAAAGTCAACAAACAAAAAGTCAAAGGTGAGGTTACAACATTGATTTATCTTTAACTTCTATGCATTGAACTACTGTAATCTTGGTTTTAACTACAGCCTGATGGCAATTAGCTATACAAAAAAAAAAAAGCATTGTTCTGAAAAAATATTTTTAATATGTATGTATCCACATAACTCATAATGGGGAGTACTATACTGAGGAGGCTTTGTCATGAGGTATCTTTATCCTATCAGTAATTATTTTATTTTAATTTTACAGGAAGTATTACCGATGGAAGGTATCTGAGTTACCAGCGATGAATCCGTGGGGGCTGCAGCAACCTCAATTCTTGCCTCCTTAGAAGACAGAATTCAACTCAAGGGCATAACACAGAAAAAGAGAGTAAGGCAAGCTTCAGAGCAGGAGTGGGAGTTTATTTAAAAAGTCTTTAGAATAGGAAGGAAAAGAAAATATGCTTGGAAGAGACCCAAGCAGGTGACTTGAAGAACATGTGCGGTGGTTAGCCTTGATCCTAGGACTTTAGAGGTGGCACCTTTCCCATGAGTCTTCCCTTAGGGTGGGCTGCCCACATGTGCAGTTCCCTCCTTACTCTTGGGAGGTGAGCATGTGCAGTGTGTTTAGGAAGCTGCATGCATGCCCATCTGAGGCTTTCTTCCCTTTCTCGGTGGTGTGACCTTGGAAGGTCATATTTCGCCATTTTGTCTCTTATTTCACATGCCCGGGAAGTTGCTTCTCCCAAGCACCTGGATTCAATTAACACTTTAGTGCAACAGGTGTGGACCATCAGGAAATGGCCTCTCCCTGGCACCAGCTGCCAATTTATCACTTTTAGATAGGCAATGTGATAATTGCCAAAACATCACCCAATATTCCTGGTGGCTCATGCCTGTCTAACTACTTGTATCAAAAGCAGGAAATTCTTGCAGTGCCTGGATTCTTTAGGGAAATGGTGCCACATAATAGCTCAGAAGTCAAAGTCCCTTGTTTTACCAGCTGTTTAGGCATCTGTGTACCCAGCCTTGATTTGGAGAGTCTGAACTAATTCTATTCCTCAGAAATGGCCCTTACAATTTCATGCACCCTCCTCCTCCATGATAGTCCGTGGGCCTAGAGGGAGGGTGCTTGTATAATCTTATCAGTAGGGCATTTGCAATGAAAAACAAATCGGGCCAAGTGGAATGCCAAATAAAGGAGATTCTCTAGTTTTACGAATACCGCAATTCTGGTTTCCTTGGATTTAAAACTGGGGGAGAGATAAATAACATTAGTATTTTGATAATCAGAAAAGTATTTGTGTGCCAGAACAGAAAAAGGAACCTATTCCATTAGGGCACCAACTAAAAATATGGAGAAAAATGATAATCTACTACTCTTTAGGAGATTATTGTAGCCAAGAAATAATTAATGATTCAGTCTGCACTCAGAAACAAAAGTCAGGGCTGAAGTTTAGTAACAAGTGTTACACTTTTCCTTTGAAACAATTTCTATCTAGCCCTCCTTTTCTATTAAAGAAAAGTTATGTACAAAATAAGTTTTAGGCTTATAATATTTGGCTTGATTATTCACATGAAGTGCAGCAAGAATTGATTGACCCATCTCATGATAACCTTTGTCTTTTGATTTTTTTTTTTTTTTTTTTTTAATTTTCCAAATGTGGGGCAAATCGTGAATAACCATCCAAAAGCTTCCATCACCTTTCTGGGGCAAGTCCTTTGACTCCCTTTTTCCTCCCATTTCCACCCCTCCCCCCACCTTTTTGTTGTTGTTGTTAATTACTCCAATATTTGATTAAGCATCTGTAAGACTCATCAGGAACAGCAAATTGGATAAGGCTTCTCAACAGTCGTATGATTCTGCAGGAGGGGTGCCCCCCTAACACCCAAATTTACCGTGATCTGGGTAATAAGCATATTCAATGGGAGAATATCCTGGCCATCACAGAGCCAGTTCCACGCAGCTTGCATGTGAAAGATATCAATTGTTTCATCTCGGGTATTTCACTTACATTTTATAGGAAGAGTCAGGCAGTCCCCTTTCAGGGCAAACAGACCTTACAGTGGCGTTTATCTAGTCCACCAGGTTCTTTGTTCTCTCAGAAATAACCTCCTGTGCATTTGGATCACATATACTCATCAGTGATTGCTCAGTAGCGAGCTGTGGGCCCTGCATCAACCCAAATAAGCTCTTTCAGTCTCTGGCATTTAAAATTAAGGATTTTGTCCTTAAAGTAGTTACTTTTACAATTCATTGTAGTGAAGATTTCTCAAGAAGCTGATTTTACCAATCTACAAAATGAAACAATTCCTTTACATTACACCCTTGGTCTTGACAATTACTTGGTTTTGCCCTTCCCCTCATATTGACTGTCTTCTTGGTAACCACATGTCATGTCTCAGAGGTAACTTTTGTTGCCCTGGCTTAATTTTTCTTTTTATCCACTTAGCTTTATCTGTACAATTTCTCCTTTATTATAAAGAAATTCTTTCTTAACTAGAAAAAAAAATACATTTCCTTTAGCAAAATCCACATCCTTGTGTTATAAACGTCACCAAAAACACTTTTTATGCTCCTACTATTTTACTTCTTGGTGACCAAAATTCCCAGTGGGGGGGGGGGAAAAAAAAAGAGCTTTTTTTTTTTTTTAGATGAAGTCTAAAGATGGAGTCTAAAAGATGATGAGATCTCGGCTCACTGTAACCTCCACCTCCCAGGTTCAAGCAATTCTCCTGTCTCAGCCGCCTGAGCAGCTGGGACTACAGGCACCTACCACCAAGTCTGGCTAATTTTTTGTATTTTTTTTTTTTAGTAGAGATGGGGTTTCACCATGTTTGTCAAAGTCTCGAACTCCTGACCTGAGGTGATCCACCCTCCTGGGCCTCCCAAAGTGCTGGGATTACAGGCGTGAGCCACCATGCCTGGTTAAAAATGAGGTTTTAATTCAACGTAACATGAATTTAAGATTTTAAACTATTGGAGAGGATTTTGAGATTAAATTTACCAAATTAATCTTCCTGAAGATTACCAAAGTAATGTGAGTTAAAAGAGACCTGAGCTAGCTTCCATGAGTCTGATAAGCCCTTATTTTTCTTTAAGTCAATTGATTATAGCTCTTTCATACAGTTTAATTCTAAAATATCACTTCCACATGACACACATAAACATATAGATACAACAAACATCAGACAAAAACAGATTCAAAAGATTTTTCATTTGCCTATTTTCAAATATTACCTCCCTTACTTTAGACTATTAATTTTTAAAAGTTACAACAAATATTAAAGGAGAGAGTTACAATCCCAGGCCTTCTCAAAAGAGACAAGGAACTGAGGCAGCAGGGTACAACTTCTGAGATATCATTCTGAATAATTAAAAAAAAAAAAAAACAGATAATAGAATTTAAAAATTAAAAACTTCTTTCATATCCAATAAGTTCCTCAACTCAGTATCTTTAATAAAATCTGTTTTTTTAACAATTCCTTATTTTTGCATGAGTGTATTTTAATAGCAAAGTTCAATTTTTAGAAAAACTATTATAATTTCCATTAATTATAACCAGTTAATCACATAACATTTATATAAATTCCTTTTTTACTAAACTTATTATGACTTACACCATTCCCAACATGCTTTGACTTTCTCACTTGTCCTAAATATTCCTTTTTTTTTTTTTAACAACCCAGTCATTTTATTTTAGGACAAAAATTCACTATAAAAGACTCTTTCTCATATAAAGTTACTTTTCTTTAAGCTTTCATACCAAAAATATCTCTTTATCTTTATAACATTGTTTATATCTCTCTTATTTCCTAGTTCCTTTTACATTATTTTATACATAACCTTTAAGCTTTGAATTAGATAAAAATTATTTACCTTTCAATAAGAACATATTTATTAGAAAGAATGTCTTCCTACAATATAATTTAATTGGAAAATACCCAAATATTTAATAAAATATCTTATTTAATTTCATATAACTTTAGATCCTAAATTATGACAAGTTTGTTTATAAGTATATATTCCATCACATTAATTATTTTATTTTAATAGTTTACCTACCTTATTTATGAAAACTGTGATAGTGATCAAAGTTACTTTTCCTATGAAACATTTTTATAGCCTGTGAATTTCAGGTTATTACCCAAGTAAGAACATTAAGGTTAAGTATATGTTTGTTTTACCAATAATTCAAGATTTAGCTGTTTTCATTAAACGAACACTATTAATATCTTATTTATTAAAAATTGTACAAGCAAAGATTATTCTGGTTTTGGCTGGATTTATCATTTTCTAACCCTTATACCAAAGTTTGATACCTTATAGTATTTGCCAGGGATAAGTATGAGATCATTTGACCAATGAATGCAAACACAAAAGTATGCTGATAATTCTTAAGACATTTCTAATATTACTTTATCAATAATTTTAAAGCCAGCTTATTTATTAAAGATTTTACTTAAGTCATGTGAATTTGAAAAGCATTGGGCTTATTATTTATGAGTACATTGAAGTTTAAGTCAATTTGGTACTGTGTGGCCAAAACATAACAAATACCATGTGGCCAAAAACATAACAAAATATGTGTAGATACACACACACACACACACACACACACACACACACACTCAAAGATCCTATAGATTTTATTTCAGAACTCTAGCCATGAGATATTCATATAAAACTCACTGGTTTGCAAAAATAGATGGTTAGATGTATATAGTGGATTTTAGCTCAGTAGAAAAGTAACAGCTGACTTAAAGCAGACAGAAAAGAAAGCAGAAAGAGAATTTAGGAGCATCACAGTTGCAGGTCAACCTTTGGGCTCTGAATGTTCCTTGGTGTAATTTGCCCTTCAGTTTAAAATGTGCACAAGAGCAGACTTAACGTGTGACCTGCTGGAGTGCTAGGAAACCTGGCATGCCCTTCCATTTACATAACCGCTTGCAGGTAGAGGCACCATAAAACCAGAGAGGTTGAAAGGGATCATTCTCCTTGTTGTTCCTTATTCTTACATGATTAATTTCCCACATTTTTCCTTAAAAGGAGGAACTAGGTTGGGGCCTAGAATTTCCTGTGGTGGATTGAAATGTGCTGACTGTGGGCAGGGTTCCACAGTATGTCACCACCAAGTCATTTCTGCCCTGCTATGTGCCTCCATTTCTCTCTCTGGAGGTCTAGCACCTCTGGGGGACTCAAAGCACAGAGAGACCAAGATCCTGCACGTGCTTCCTTGATGAGCCTTTTAAACTAATTTTGTTGGGGGTTCCCTGTAGGGCCACTGCATGTCAAGAGGGATCAGGCCCCAAACATTCCCACTTGGTTTCCAGTCTCCCAGGGGCACCTTTTGGCTGGGGGAATTGAAATGCCCTTCCTCTTCAGAGCTGAGGAAACTCAATGTCTCATTTAACTATGAAAATGACAGTTCAGTTCCTCACACAAATGTGCAGGCAAGCCAATTGAGATTAATTTTGGAAGAAAGAGCAATAGAGAAGACTCTTTAAAATGCACCTCCAAAGTAGAATTAGGATCCTAAATAACAACTTCCTAGGAGGAAAAAAAAATAGATAAGACCACTTCCTGCAAACTGTCTTCAGTCACCCCTAACTTTGTAGCTCTCTCAACCGCCATAACACACACCAAAGTCAAATCCGCTCACAGTACACGATAATCTCTGGTACCCTGAAAAGCCAAAGAGGTCAGGTAACGCAATGCAGGAAACCAAAGCTTTCATGCCATTACTCTTGAAACACCATAAAAAAAGAGAACACCCTAAAAAGGAATGAGTGGTGCCTTTGGTTTGGGGTTTGAGACATTAGAAGACTTCTCAAGATTTTTCTTGGTACCAAACACAGTGAAGAGGGAAGGAAGAATAGAGTGAAATAAATGTAAACAAAAGAACAATTTTTTTTTAGGACAGGACGCAAACACAGAAACCAAAACCAAGTACATGGTTATTTGTTTGTTTGCTTTTTGTTTCATTTTGTTTTGTTTTGCAGCTGCAAGGAATATTGCCAATTCAAAGGCCTTGTTCCCCATAAATTGGAATTCACATTTGGACTTAACCAAGTTGTTAGGCAGGGATCTAGACCCGACATGGTGGCACCACCCAGTGTAGAAGGCCCTTTGTTTGAGACTTCCCTTTCTCTTTGAACACAACCGCAGACTTGCATATGTCAGAGGTTCCGGCTGGACAACCACACTCCCCCATGACCTGCAGCTCACCTGCATTCCATAAGTTCGTAAACAGCAGTTTTGGTTAACAGTTTCCAAAGACCCCTCCCTCATGACCCTTACTCAACCCCTGCCCTAGTAGTTTCAAGATCCCCCAGGCCCTGTTTGTACAACCAGCTTCCCTACCTCTCGGGCTATAAAAAGTCCCTACCCTCCTCCCTCAGCGCGACTTCCTCGGTCCCACCTGCGGACCAAGGAACCTCACCCGCGAGTCCTAATAAAGGCTATTCTCACTGCCATTTGCCTTGTGTCTTCGTTCCTGGTTTGGCTCCAGCCTCAGTTTACCTTTACACAAGTCAAGTACAGTTGGTCAAATCCAATGACAGAAAGACCAGAACAACAAAAAGAACCCCAAAAATATGATTACTGAGTGCTCTAATGGTAAGGTGAAATTAAGACCAGCTGTTTGTCAATTTCAACCATTAGTCATTTAGGAGAATTTCCAACACACACAAAAAAAGCCCCAATTCAAGCTACTGACCTAGGATTGGGGTCCCAGCTGAAGACTGCTCTCTACCATCCTAGAAGCAGGAAAAAACTGAAACTAGTCTTCCCTGTTGGAAGTGAGCTGAAACTCCAAAAGGAATTACCTGTCTTGCATCATCATGGACGCAGGAAAATTTGCCTTTTTTGTTGGAAGCAAATAAAACTCCAGAAAAAGAATCATACAGCAAAATAAACATTGAATCTCAACCAAATTTTGGGAGATCAGGGATTCTCTGGAGGGAGGGGAACTCCCAGGCCTCAGCAAATTGTCCTATTGGTTTTAGCCACAAGGATAGCTCAAGCTGATGCCAAGCACTGATAAGAGATTTGTCAAATCTCAGAACCTCCACTCAGAATCCTTCTGTGGTTACCAATTTGTGATTCAAAAAGTATCTGCGACAAGTCTCAATCAATTTAGAAAGTTTATTTTGCCAAGGTTAAGGACGCATCCATGACACAGTCTCAGGAGATCCTGACGACATGTACCCAAGGTGGTTGGGGCATAGCTTGCTTTTATACATTTTAGGGAGACATAATACATCAATCAGTACCTGTAAGATTCACATTGGTTCAATCTGGGAGGGCAGGACAACTCAAAGTGGGGGCTTCCAAGTCATAGGTAGAATTAAAAATGTTCTGATTGACAATTGCTTGAAAGAGTTATTATTGGTAGAAAGGAGTGTCTGGGTAACAGTAAGGGGTTGTGGAGACCAAGGTTTTATCATGCAGATGAAGCCTCCATGTAGCAGACTTCAGACAGTATAGATTGTAAATGTTTCTTATCAGACGTAATGTCTATGTTAAAGTTAATGCTGTGTTGATGTTAATGTATAATGAGGCATGTCCAACCCCCTCTTCCATCATGGCCTGAACTAGATTTTCAGGTTAGCTCTGGAATGCCCTTAGCCAAGAGGAAAGGCCTTAGAATTTAATTTTTTGTTTACAAGAGTTAGAAATCAAGGTTGCTTTTTTTCTTTCACAAAATTAAAACTACCAAAGAGAGGATATTGAAAAAATGTATTTAAAAAAAAACCTGAAAAATTTTTTTGAAATGAGAAAATAGTACATTTTAAGATAGAATAAAGCACACTGTATCCTGGAAAAGATAAATAAAACTAAATTCATCCCTGGATGCATCTAGTAACGCTGCATAACAGCAAGCATACTGAAAAAGATTAGAGTCCTAGAAAGAGAATATAGGCCACTTAAAGGAGAACAAACATTGTAATGAGAGCATCTTGAAATACAGAAGCTAGAAGTTATCAGAATAATATATTTGGAATAGTTGCATAAAGTAATGGTCAGTTCAGAAATCTATGTTCAATAATTAAATATTAAAGAGTGAAAATAATATTAAGGTAGTTTAATAACTACTAAGAGAATTTATTAGTATATATACTCGCTATTATACATTCATATGTATTCTTTAGGTAAATGTCTATTCAACTGCTTGGCCCATTTTTAAAATTGGGTTGTTTGTCTTTTTATTGTTGTGTTTTTTATATATTCGGATACAAGTCATTCTGATAGAGAAGAAAGGAAACCAGTCAGTCAGGCAGTTAGGGTGGGTGGGTCCTCAATTGAATTTTTTCAAACAAAAGAATAGCCTGAAAAATCAAGCAGCAGGCACAGATAAGGAAACTCACAGCGGGGGCTTACCTAACTATGCCCGTAGCCACACAGATAAGAAAGGCAATGCAGGTGACTTGCCCAGGCATGCTCGCAATGGAAAATTCTGTCCCCTGACACATGCATTGCAAGGGGAGCAAAGCACTATGGAGTAACTCAAGTGAGGGTATGCATATTAGGAGGATGGGGTGGAGCTACCAGAAATTTGCACCTTATGCAAATGAGACACCCAGCCCTAAACAGTTTCTTATATAAGCCTTTGCATTCAACTGTAAAACCGGCAACCCTCTTTCGGATTCCCTTTCTGCAGCAGAGAGCCTTCTTCTTTGGCTTATTAAACTTTTGCTCCAACGTCACCCTTTGTGTCCATGTTCCTTAATTCTCTTGGTCTAGACACAAAGAACTCCAGGTGATACATCACAATGAGAGACTGCTATGATGAGGTGCATTGGCGTAACTGTAACATTATATCTGATATATAATTTGCAGATATTTCCTTCTATTCCACGGGTGGTCTTTTCACTTTATTGATGGTGTCTTTTTGAAGCATTTCTTTTATTTTGATGAAACTCAATTTATCTCTTCTTTGTCTTGCCACATGTTATTTTGCTATTATATCTAAGACAAAATTGTCTAATCCAAGGACAAGTTTTACTTCTGTGATTCCTTCCAAAAGCTTTGCAACTGTAGCTCTTACATTTAGGTCAATGATCCATTTTTATTTCATTTTCATGTATTGTTTGAAGCAGGTGTTCAATTTTATTATTTTACTCATAGAGCTACAGTTGTTCCAACATCACTTTTTCGAAAGATTATGCTTTTCTCTGTTGAATTGTGTAGACATTATCAAAAATCAGTTGAGTATAAATGTGGAAATTTGCTTCTAGAATCTCTCAATTCTATTCAATTTAGAAAGTATTGTCATCTTAACAATTTTAAATCTTTCGATCTATGAACATGGGATGTCTTACCATTTACTAATCATGTTTGTTAAATTTATTCCTAAGTGTTGTTTTGTATGCTATTGTAAAAGGAATTGTTTTCTAATTTCATTTTTTCATTGTTTATTGATAGGATATAGAAATACAACATTCTTTAAAAATTCAAGGTAAGGCATCATAGCTCATGCCTGTAAACTCAGAACTTCGGGAGGCCAAGCTGGGAGGATTGATTGAGGCCAGGAGTTCAAGGCTACAGTGAGCCTCAATCCAGTATCACTGCCCTCCTGCTTGACAGAGCAAGACCTTGTCACAAAAAACAAAACAAAAACAAATTTATATTATCTCTTGCAGCCTTACTAGCCTTATGAGCTCTAGTAATGTTTGTGTTTTCTTTAGAATTTATATATATACGATCAGATCATGTGCCAAGAGAGAATTTTTCCTCTTCCTCTTCAACCTTGATATCTTTTTAATTCTTATCTAGTTTCCCAGGCTAAAATTGCTGGTATGATATTCAGTATAAATTGACAGAACAGACATCTTTGTCTTAATCATGAATGTAGGAAGAAAACACTCAGCATCTCACCATCATGTATAATGTTATCTATGAGTTGTTTTTTTTTTTTTTTTTTTTTTGTAGATTTCCTTTGTCAAGTTTAGAAAGTTCCCCTTTTTTCTTAGTTTGTTGACAGTTATATCATGAAAGTGTACTGTATTCTAAGGGTTTTATTTGGCATTAACTGGGGTTATTATTTTTCCTTTATTCTATTAATATGATATATTACATTCATTAACTTTTCTATATTGAAACAATTTGGCATTCCTGGCATAAATCGTGCTTAGGTCACAATTTATAATCATTTGACACAGTACTAGATTTGATTCGCTATTGTTTTGTTGAGGATTTTGTGTGCACTTTCATAAGAGATACTGAAATGTAGTTGTGTTTGCCAGGTGTCATGTTAATACTGGCTTCATAGAATGAGTTGAGAAGTGTTCCTTCCTCTTCTAGTTTTGGAAGATTTTTGTGAAGAATTGGTATTAATTATTCCAAGAACATTTGGGTGAAATAATCAATTAAGCCATCTGGACCCGATCATTTCTTTTTGGCAGGTTTTAAAATTTATTACTAAGTAAATATATTTGTTTTCAGTCTATTCAGGTTTTTTATTTCTTCTTGATTCATTTGTGATCATTTATGAATTTCTAGACTTTTATCCTGGTTATATAATTTGATGAAATACAATTGTTTATGGTATTTCATTTTAATCCTTATTTATCAGGTTACGTAATAATGCTTCTTATTTCATTCTTGATTTTAACAATTTGAGTCTCCAAAACTTATCATTATTTACATTTTACAACTAATCTTGATAAAGGTTTGTCCATTTCATTGGTCTTTCAATAAGTAACTTGACTTTTTAAATGTACCCTGTTGCTTATCTACTCTCTATTTCATTTATTTCCTTTCCAATCTTTGTTTCTGCCTTCTTTCTGCTTGCTTTGTATTTAGTTTGTTCTTTTCTTTCTAGTTTCTTTAGGTGGAATGTTAAAGTTTTTTTTAAGACAGTTTAAAGTATAGGTTGCTTACAGCTACATATTTCTCTCTTACTGCTGCTTTAGCTCCTTCACATAAGCTTTGCTATGGGTTTTTGTTTTTGGTTTTGGTTTTGGTTTTGTTTTGCTGTTTTTTTGTTTTTTGAGACAGAGTTTCACTCTTGTGGCCCCGGCTGGAGTGCAATGGTGTGATCTCGGCTCACTGCAACCTCTGCCCCCCGGGTCCGGGTTCAAGCAATTCTCCTGCCTCAGCCTCCTGAGTAGCTGGGATTACAGGCACACGCCACCACACCCAGCTAATTTTTGTATCTTTGGTAGAGATGGGGTTTCACCATGTTGGCCAGGCTGGTCTCGAACTTCTGACCTCGTGATCCACCCGCCTCGGCCTCCCAAAGTGCTGGGATTACAGGCATGAGCCACCGCACCCAGCAGCTTTGCTATATTTTGTTTTGATTTTCATTCATCTCAGACTATTTTTATAATTCCCTAGGTCATTTATTCTTTGACTCACTGATTATTTAGCAGTGTGTGGGGGTCTTTTTAAAATTTCCACATTTTTTAAATTCCCCAGTTATTTCTGTTTTTGATTTCCAGTTTTATTTCATTGCAGTAAGAGAACATACTCTGTATTACTTAAATTATTTTAAATTAATTGAGGCTTATTTTGTGGCCTAACATATGCTCTGTCCTGGGCAATTTCCATATACGATTGAGTAGAACTTATATTCTGTTCTTTTTGGATGGAGTGTTCTGTGCATGTCTTATCATCTATAATGATAGATAACATCTGCCATCTGTAGAGGTCAAATGATGTGCAGAGTTGTTTGAGTCTTCCTTATTAATTTTTGTCTAGTTGTCTTAACCATTATTGAAAGTAGGGTATTGAAGTCTCCAACTAGTTCTCTTAAATTGTTATTTCTCCCTTTATTTTGACCAGTTTTTGCTTCATATATTTCAGGCTTCTGTTGTTAGGGCATAGGTGTTTATATAATTGTTATGCTTTTCTAATGGATTGAACGTATCATTATAAAATTTCCCTCTCAGTTTCTAGAAATAATTTTTATCTGCAAATGCATATTGTTTTCCACTAGCATAACTATTCTAGCTCTCTTTTGTTTATCATTTACATGGTATATCTTTTTCATATAAGTATATATATTTACAAATATTACAAAAAATATTTGTAAATATTTTTGTCTTTGTATATAAATTATGTATTTTATAGACAGCATATAATTAGATTATGTTTTTGTATCTGTCAATCAATTCATTTACATGTAATATAATTTTTGTTAGGATAAAATTTATGATTGCCATTTTGCTGTTTGTTTTTTTACATCTTATTTCTCTTTCATTAGTCTATTTCTCTATTACTGTCTTTTATGTTAAATAGATATTTTCTGGTATATCATTTTAATTCCATTGTCATTTTTAAAAATATTATTTTAGTTATATTTTTAGTAGTTGGCATGAGACTAAAATGAGCATCTTAATTTGTAACAACTTCACAAGTTTGTTTATAGCTTTTTATAAACAATGTATTTATACTGTATTTTACAGTTATTTTTACTGGTACTACTATTTTTTCATGTGTGTTTGAATTACAATCTAGAGTCCTTTCATTTCAGCCTAAAGAACTCTCTTTAGTATTTCTGATAAACCAAATCTGCTAGAGATAAATCCCTTCAGCTTTTGTTTACCTAGGAAAGTCTTAATTTCTGCTTCATTTTTAAAGCAAAATTATGCTGGATATTGAGTTCTTTGTTGACAGTCTTCTTTAAGCAATGTAAACATGTCATCCACTTCCTTCTGCCTGCCATAATTCTTGTGAGAAACCTGCTGTTAATTTTATTGAGGATTTCTTGGACATGACAAGCTATTTCTCTCCTCCTCCTTTCAAGATTTTCTCTTTAATTTGGGTTTTTGATATTTTGATTATGATGTGTCTAGGTGTGAAAAATCTTTGCGTTTATTCTACTTGTTATTATTTCAGGGTTTTTTGATGTGTAAATTAAAAGTTTTCATTGAATTTGGGAATTGTTGGCAATTATTTCCTCAAGCATTCCTTTTCTTCTCTCCTACTGGAACTGCCAACATTTACATGTTCATGTGTTTCATGGTGGCCATGGTTTGCTGATTTTTCATTTTGCTTCTTTCTGTTTCTCAGACCAGATAATCTAAATTAACGTATCTTCAAGTTCACTAAATTTGAAGATACGTTAATCACCAGTTGAAATCTCCTGTTGAGCCATTTTAATAAATACGTTATTTTACTTACTGTCCTTTTCAACTTCAAAATTTCTATTTGGTTTATTTAGAATTTGTATCTTTTGCATTGATATTCTCTGTTTGATTTACTTTTATAGTTTCCTTTAATTATTTGGACATATTTTAAATAGCTGATCTAACATTTTTATCTAGTAAGTTCAATCTCTGGTGTTCTCCCTGGATAGTTTATATTGAGCTTTGTTTTCTGTATATGAACCATATTTTTTGTTTCATTTTGTATCTCATTTTTTTTCTTTTTGTATCTCATAGTTATATAATGTAGCAACTCTGAAAATCAGATTTCTGCTCCCCATAATTTATTTTTGTTATTATTGTTTGTCATATTGATGTTATTGTTATTCCTGTAGTGACTTTCCTAAGCTAATTTTGTTACGTGTGCATTCTTTGTTATGTATGGCCACTGAAGTCTCTGTTTTTGTAGTTCAGTGGTCAGCTAATGAATGGACATTAATTTTCTTGAACCAATAAGGCTCCCAATCTTGCTGTTGGGGCATGTATCTGATGCTCTGGCAGGCGATTTATATACATTGTTTTATTCTTTACTTCCTACTTTCACAGAGCCTCAAAATCAGTCAGAGATGAGAAATTGGAACCTTGTCAGATTATTTCTCACCATGTGCCCAGATCTGCACATGGATGTGGCTCTCTGGATTCCCAGGATATTTCTAGACTTTTCAAAGCTCTTTATGATGGTCTCATTCCCCAGCTTTTCAAGTTTTTTAGTCAGTTTCTTATTAGCCTTACCTACATCACTGCCTTAGGCAGATGTGAAGTTAAACCAATTGTCACTGATTTCTTTCCAATAAACATCCCAGGGAGAAGCCTATTTGCATTGGACAAGCTCTGAGTCAGTTCTAATAAAGACAAGCTCCATGTAATGGCTTTTCGGAAAACTGCCAGACAGGTCAAATAACGACAGTCCTCCGGAAATGAGGTGGTTGAAAAACCCCCAACGCTTTCTTCCACCCACAGTGGCTGATTGGCTGCTGGTTTTCGTCCCTACATGATTACAAGACTGGTGGTTTTTAAGGTTTCCTTGGAACTGAGAAAAGCAGAAGGGGAAGAGGGCAAGTTAAAATGACTCAAAGCTCAATCTTATTAAGATTCAGCTTTTTTTCTTGATGAAGCAGTTTTCAGATTATTGCCTGCCTTTGATTACTTTCCAGGGTTCTGTAAAAGTTGATTTTGACAATTTTTTTTTACCAGTATTCTCATTGCTTTTATAGAGAAATAAATTTTTGGAGGCATTACATGATTATTCTGGATGTGCCCTCTTATATAGTGTTTTAAAATTTCAGTACTGGTTATTAAATTTTCATTGAAGTCAGAGACCTAAGACACTAACTAATAGTTTGATCATAAATACATCCTTTAAATCCAAAGTTAATGTCAAAGTTTACTTACCCAGGCAAGGTTTGTAGCAAGATTCTAAGCAAGTAACAATATGAAATATTTTGTAGTATAACTGAAGAAAGAGATAATTGAAATTAAATGAGATAAATTTAATTCAAAAAGATACAAAAGGGAGTAAATCCACAGGAAATAGAAAAATTTAATAGTAAAAATTAAATAATAAATTAAAAATTAATAAATTTTATTATTTAAATAAAATTTAAAATAATAAAAATAATAAAGGTAAGAGAAGAAATTAATAAAACAGGAAAAGAGGAACTATAGATGTAATAAAATATCAGGATACTTTTGCTTCAAGTATCAAAAGTTCACCTCAAATTGGCTTAAAATTAAGAAAATTGCATAACTCACTGTATTAGGTAGGTTTTCCCAAAAAAAACAGCATATATATTCTGTTATATTTTGTAATATATATAACTGTATATTGTTATATAGAAATGTAATATAGTTTCATACATATAAATATTAAATATTGAATTGAACAATGAGTATATATGTGTGTGTATATGCTCTATATATACACATATGTATATGTATTATGTATATGTGTCATATATATACATATATATACATGTGTGTGTGTATATATATTTCTAAAGGCAGTTTTTGTTTGGAAGTGGACATTGTATACACACACACATATGTATATGTATATGCATATGTATATGTATATAAAAAGAGAGAAAGAGTTATTTTTATTTTAAGGAACTTGTTCACACAATTTTGGGGACTGCCAAGTCAGGTTGACTTTCTATGTTGCAATTTAGAATCAGAATTCTTTCCTCTCTGGAAAACCTCAGGCCTGCCTCTTGGGCTTTCAACTAATTGAATGAGACCTACCCACATTATAGAGGGTAATTAGCTTTACTTAAAATCAACTGATTTTAAACGTTAATCACATATAAAAACTATCTTTACAGCAACATCTAAACTAGTGTTGACCAAACAACTGGTTACCTTACTCTAGCCAAGTTGACAGGGAAAATGAACCATCACACAGGTGAAGGCAGAGTTAGAACAGGATTCAATTGTGTTACAGCCAGTGACCTCAGGCCCATTTCTCAGCAGTCCGTCCTTATTTTGGCTTCATCTTTAAAGAGGTAATTAGATATCACAGTATTTCCAGGCCTTACATTTTTGCAGAATAAATCCTAGAAGAAGAAAAGATGTCTTCCAATAACTCACTTAGAAAAATAATATTCTCAAATTATTTTACAAATGTCTACTGGCATCACATCAGGACAGATGTTTTCACACACCCATTTGAGAATTGATCACTGTCTAGGAAGGCAGAACTACTCCTACGGTGCTGAGGTTCATGCTGTTGGTGATGCCATGGTTGGCTTCTCTGTGTCCCAGGGAGTGGAAAGGAAGACATAGATGAACAAATTATAGATTTTTGGGGAAAGATGGAGGAGTATGGATACTAACTAGCAAGCAGCAATGTCCACCCCCAAACAAAAACCAGTTCTAAAAATAACAGCCAACAACAGCAGTGGCAGTAGCAGCAAAATTCAAAATTCATCCAAAGAAAAAAATGCAAACAAGAATAATTAAATAAGAAAGAAGCAGAATAAACACTAAAAGAAATAAAAATGGGCATGATTATAACTAAAATATATTTAATGATTAACAAATATTTTGAACATATTATGTCAATATTTTATTTTGAACTTAGATGAAAGGAATAAAGTTAAAAAGCTATAAATTACAAATATTTGTTTTAAAAGAGGATCTGATTAAAACAACAAAATGAAGAATTTAAATTGTTAGTCACCTTTACTCCTTAACCAAAGGAACTAATTACAGACGGTTTTATAAACAAGTTCTAATCTTCAAGAAAAAAACAATTCGTACGAAATTCAAACTGATTCAGAGAATATGAAAAATGTAAAACTTTTATTTTTTGTAGGAGTGTAATGCAACATTGATAAGAAAATAAGACAACTAGAGCCAAAAAAATAAAATTAAGGCCCCATCTAACTTATGAGCAAAGTGAAAAATTCTAAATAAAAAATAGTAAATGAAAACTAGCAAAATGTCATTATGAGATAAATTTAGTCTCAGGTGTGAAAAAATATTTCAACGTGTTAAATCTATTAATGTAAATTACCACATTAATGGATTTATGTGGGAAAAACTATGATCAGAAGGATGCAAGGAAATACATGAAAATAAAATGAACATTAATAACAGAAAAATTTGAGATCTTTAACACATACTAGTGACAAAATATTCCAAGTAGACAAAATAAATAACTTTAAAATGAAAACCACTTTTTACAAACTCTTAGTTATATCACAGTTGGAATTCAATTTTTACAATATTATGGTTTAAAGTTAGATGGAATACAATCATAACCATTGTAACCCTTAGTGCACTGTTGCCACAGAAAACCAGAGCTGGACATTAGTTAAGTAAAATTTTTAAAAAAGATTTTGTTCATAAGCTATTGCAATAAAGGAAAATACACTTTGGTATAGAATTGGGCTAAATTCTAAATACAGTAAAGAAACTCAAGTGTGTGTGCCTGTGTGTGTGTTTGTGTGTGCGGTAGGAGTCAGTGGATGGGAACTGCTAAAAGCAGACACAAAAGGTAAGGGAGATTCTTGCTAAACTAACCTCACAGAATTCCAGCTGAAGACAGTCTAGGGGATCAGGAATCCTCTCTAAACTGACTTAGCAGGATTCTTGCTACAACCAGGCTATGCAGTTCTGCAAGAATTGGGGCCAGTTGAGGCCTAGAAGAAAAGAAGGTTGCGAGGAGCTGGACAAAAGTTTGGTCATGGAGTGTGTCTTGTCAGTTCCTCCTCTTGATCAGATGAATTCTTTTTCCTCTGAATAATTTAAGTCCTTTTCTCATTCAAGCATCTTTTGTTCATTAGGAGCAGCTGAACCACCTGTTGCAACTTGGTGAAAGCTTCCAATTGCTGTACTATGCATGCGAGCCTTATGACATTTAGAGAAGAATAGCTATAAAGAGAAAGAGCAAAGATAAGAGGCTGAGTCAATCTATAAGCCCAACTTTGCAGGTCTTCGGGGATCTCAAAAATATCCCAGGACCTACAATCTTTCCTTGGTGTTAGTACAATGGCAGTGATGAAACAGATTTCTTTTTTGCCTCTAGAACCTTCTTGGTTATAGCAAAGATGTAAGACATTTTGTCAGGAGAAAGATGTAGCAGTTGTTTCCAACCAGCACTCAAGCACCCACTTCTGCAGCCAGGATCCTGTTGAGGACAATGTGGCTATGGAGGGCAGCATGCAGGGTTTTCCTGTCATGGGTGAACCAGGAATTGGAGGCCATTGGTGGCACTGTTCAGGGAAAAGGAGAGTTTCTTCTGCAATGAGTAGATGATGCTGTTGTGGAACTGAACTTTTTCAGCCACGTGATAGGTTCCTTGGGGTGGTTTCCAAAAAGTGGCAATTCTTTTCCACAAAGTAGGGAGATCATGGATGGAATGTAGGCCCAGTTCTGTAGCTGCTTTCTATAAATAACCTACCGGAGCAGAGATCATCTACAAAGGAACTTGTGATGTCCTGGACACTTCTTTTGTTTCCATGATGAGAGAAAGATGAACAGAAGACAGTGACTGATTGGTTTAGAAATAATTCAAGAAAAGGTTATTGAACTGAACTAGGGTCAGCTCTCTTGGTGCAGTAAGGCCAAACACCCACACTGAGGTTTGCAGGGAGAGAACGGGCATTTATTTGCAGGACACCAAGCAAGAAGAATCACACAGCTCATTCTTAAGGCTCAGTCTCCCCAATGGCTTGCAAGTAAGAATTTTTAAAGGCATAAAGACAGAGGGCATAGGCAAAGTCATACATCAATACATGGAGGCTATACATTGGTTTGACCTAAAAGGTGAGTCATCTTGAAGCGGGAGCTTACAGGTCATAGGTAGAGTTTCTGTTTTGTGATTGCTTAAGGAGGCAAAGATTTGTCTTAAAACTTAGGGTCAGCAGAAAAGAATGTTAGCTCTGGCTCATGGGTGTGATTTCCTCCAGACTCTCAGGAAGAACAATGAATAATGGCCAGAGTTCAGTTTTCAGTTCCCTCTTATCCAGGGTCTATGTGTCCATGGTTCCACTGGGTAGGGATCTGGGCTTCTGAAAAACAACTCAGAGACCTATGTTAAAATGCTATCTTTAGTTGCTACAGGGAATATCTCATGACTAACGTCCTTGGCTGTTGTTTTAATCTGCTATTGCCTAATTGCTACCAAGCGGCTCATTTACTTCTCAGGGCTAGCTAGATGCCTGGAGTGTCCCTAGAAGGAATTCAAGATTTTCCTGTATTTCTGTGCTTGGTAAGGGAGAGAGTCCTGGCAGGCTCCTAAGGCAGGTCTCTGTTCTCTCTCAAAAATAAAAACATTATGAAGAGTTGAGTATGATAAAGGGAATAGCAAGATTGGAGAGATAACAAGAATCTGCCCAATTGGCCAGGAACAGCCAATAGGCTTGAGTTCCACAGAAAAAGTTAGAACCATCAGGAGCTAGCCAGAATCATATAAATAATTAGCCGATTGCTGAAGTTGCCAACATAAGTCACATTTTGAGGATGGAAAATAATTTGCCAGAGGTGATTAGTCCACCTGTGGTTCATTTGGGTCCAGTAAATTAGGTTGGTGGGGCGGCGGCAGGGGCATGGAGGAGAATTCCATTCATATGAGGGATGTCTCAGGAATCTGTAGCTTGGAGGCTTTATTTTGGATTTAGTGGAATGCTAGGTAAGTGTAATGGCAAATTCTCATTCCCAGAAAGGGAACACTGAACACTGGTATAACTAAAATAATACAGACATGACCTTTGTGGAAATAGAAAGGCATAGATTCAAGGTTTTCTCACGATGTATAGTAGTCTGGTTTAGAAAGGTGAAGGGAAAGAAAGGGTCATAGCCAAAAAAAAAAAGAAAGAAAGAATTTCAATTGATCAAAGAAGTCTGGGAAATTCTAGATGTGTCCGTGGGAAAGGGGCACAGCATACGGTTTGCGATGTTATGGGAAGAAGTGACTAGTGGGGCCAAGATTTCCAAAGGTGGTGTGGGTGAAGAAGTCTTGCTGAGAGGTAAGAAAAGAAAAGGGCAGAGAAGGAGCAGAAAATCCTAAATGTAGGGACAAAAACATGAAGCTGAAGGCTACAGTCAGGTGAGAAAAGTTATGCTGAAGGCAGGAAGTTACTGTGAGCAGAAACGACTCTTGAGAAATGAGTTGGGAAGAGCAGGGGGTTCCTAGGCAGAGGGCAAGGAAAAAGCAGGAGGACGTAGGAAGGGGAATTAGGTGTGTGCTGCTCCCTGGTCCTGGGCAGAAGCTGACTGACCCCCTCACAACATCATCTGCTTGTTCCACACATATTAGGACAGTTGATGCTTCTCGCTGTCATTTGCCTCTAGACACTCTCCATAGAGCTTGGTTTGAGGTCTCTGATTGGAATACTTCTCCAGTCTTAATAACTTCTGCATTTCTTTAATGGAAAAACTGGAACACAAAATTGAACACCCTGTAATTTAACAACAGTGTTAGCAATAAGTAAAACAGTACAAATTTCCTTCCATATAAATTCTAGTTTTTTGATGGTGGTGTTTCCAGAGCACCAGATCCCCTGGTAAAGCTGTATAAGGGACAATCAGAAAGTTCTAAAAGGAGGCAGCCCTGACACATTAATCACAGTCCTGAGTATATTTCATTGCCCTCCACAGTATCTAAGAATGTCAGATGAGTCCCTTAGAATCTTCCCCTAGCCCAGATGACTAAAGCATCCGCATGCACTTTCCTGTGATAATTTGAAAGGGCATCAGCTTATGTGGAGACAGTGGGGAGGATCTGAGAGTCATAGAGGAACGGGCAGCACTGTTGGCCATGGGCAGTTCAATTCTTTAAATAGGTTAGCCAGCTTAGTCTTGAGGATGCTGTCGGCTTTTTCTATGGTGCTTGGGGACTGAAATTGGTAAGAGAAGTGGGGTGTTCGTCTAATGTTTATTGTCATTTGAATTTCCTGTATAATTCTGCCAAAAGTATGTGATTCTTTGCCACTAGAGATGGTATAGGGGATACCCCAAGAGGGGAAAATTCATTCTAGGAACACTGAGGCAACTGACATTCCTGAGGGATTTCATCAGGAAGAGTCCGGGTTGGCAGAAGGAAGTGAAAGTTGCTTGCCATCCTTGCCCTAACTTTACAGTTTTTTTCCAGGGTTATGTTTCTGGCAGATGAGGCAAGTGGCAATCACTTTGTCCAAACACAAATGAAAAGATCCAAACTATTGTTTGTTCAAAATATCTCATATTTTGTCCTTTCCATGCTGAGTCATGTTGTGTGACTACACAGTGGCTCAGGCAGTAGAATTCAGAGCGGCCAAATGGCTGCTTTAGTGTGTCCTAAGTTCATCTGAAGCATTTGTCTGAGCCACACAGCCAAGGAGGGGATGAATACTTCCACCAGGGGCTCAGGGCCTTGAAGTGGGACCCAGACTCTTCCTTACGAAGTTTGGAAAGGGTCTGGCTGCCTTGAGTGGTTGGGAAAAGGGCTGTTAATTTAACACACTTATGTGGCCAATTTATTTCTCCAGGCATCAGCCGAGCTTTTCCTACTTTGTCCCTCAGTTTTAACATTAGCTATCTACCCGGGTGCTAACAATGCTTCTGGAGGTTCTGCTGTTAGATGTCTCCTTTTGCCTGGTGCACAAGCTGCTGTCATGAATCCTCTTTTACAACTTACCCGCATCATGTACTACCTCAAAAGTACAATGGCTATGACAGTACTATAAACCCTAACCTTTATTTCCTCTGCTTTTTTGCAAGCCTGAGTGAGAGCAATAACTTGGCCACCCTGGCTGATTTAACATATGTCAGGGCTTGATATTCAAGAGGTTTGTGTTGCTGAGTGATGACATATCCATTCCAGAAGGTACCATTCTCCCTCTAAAGAGGGAGCCATAGACACAAAGACTGACGTCAACTTGGCAGAGAGGCTCTCCGATAAATCTAGCCCAGGACAAGATCTAGTGTTAATTTCACGTTCATGGGGGCATCCCATCAATGCGCAAAGAAAGCAAGGTTGGCAAGGTTAGGGTTTTGATGATGATATATGGTGATTTGAGAGGGAGAGTGCAGTAAACTTTCATGAGGTATGTCAAGATGCAGAAAGTGTTATGTGTTTTCATTAAGCAAGAAGGGCCTGCATAGCAAGGGGAATATGTGTGTCAAGTGGTTGACCTAATACCACATCAGTGGTATTTTGTACATGTTTGGCAGTTCTAGCCACAGCTCAAAGGCCTTAGCTAATGGGTCAAGCTACTGGGTCAAGGCCAAAATATAATATCACAGAGGTCTCTGGTAACCATTATGTTTCTAGAATAATATCTCAGGGCATGACCTCCTCATTCATCCACGAACAAGGGAAAAGTCAGGAAGTAAATGGGGAGTCCAAGCATGGGGGAAGGGTGTGAAAGTAGAGAGCCCTTAAGGTTATCAAAAGCATCTTTGGATAGCAAGTCTGGGCTTGGAGATGATTCCCTAATCAGAGCACAGAGCCCTGGAGCAATCATGGAGAAATTAGGTACCACATCCTACAACATCTCACAAGGCCCAAAAACTCCTCAGCATTACTTTGTTTCAAAGAAAAGAAAGTATTACATAGTAGAAGTTTGGTCTGTGGAGAGAGTTTTACCACAGTCCAGATACCAGAGACAGTGAACGCCACTGAATTTTGTCTCTAGCCAACCTGTGATCCTCTCTCGCTCATGCCTTAAGGAGGTGCTCAGTGACCTAACTCTCAGTACGTAGAAGGAGGTCATCCACATACTGGAGTAAAGTGGAGTCACTTGGGAAGACTAAAGTTGACACCTAGAGTATTCAAAAGGTAGGTAGAGACCTCTGTAAATCCTTAGGTCATACTAGTCTGCATACATTGTTGGATATTTCCAGTGAGGGCAACCAAGTACTGGAATTCCTTATGAAGTAGTATACTAAAAAAGGCAGAACAAAAATTGATGACAGTGAAACATTGGGTGTTATAGGTGATAGCAGACAGTACAGTGGCAGGAGTCGGCACTCAGGGAAACTCAGGTTTGACCATTTTATTGAAGATCTTAGATCTTGGATTCAATGATACCCTTCCCATTTGGGATTTTAATGACTAAGATGGGAGCATTCATAAACTACAAATGGAGACTAGAAGTTGTTTTTTATTTTGTTTTGTTTTGTTTTTGAGACAGAGTCTTCTTCTGTTGCCCAGCCTGGAGTACAATGGCATGATCTCGGCTCACTACAACCTCCATCTCCTAGATTGAAGCTGTTCTCCTGCCTCAGCCTCCTGCGTAGCTGGGATTACCAGCATGTGCCAAGCATGTACCACCACTCCCAGCAAATTTTTTGTATTTTCAGTAGAGACGGGGTTTCACCATGTTGGTCAGGCTGGTCTCGAACTCTTGACCTCAGGAGATCCAACTGCCTCAGCCTCCCAAAGTGCTAGGATTACAGGTGTGAGCCACCACACCCTGCCTGAGACTAACAGTTTTTGTCAAATAAACCTGGGACTATTGAGTAGAGCCCTCATGTCCTTCTGATTTAAATGATATGGAGAATCCTGAGGACAGGCATGGAAGAACCTACTTCTATTTTAAGGGAGTGGACATTCCATACAAATCCAGTATCAGTGAAGTGTGTTTGTTTGTTTGTTGTCCATAGAGAAGAGAAAAATCTGTTTAGTAGTTGATTTAAATTTTTAGCTAAATGTGTGGCAGTTTGAAGAGGAAAATGGACTCAGAGAAGTCAGGCAGAGCCACTGGGGGAGGGAGACTTAAGGAGTCCCCTGGGGCACAGTGAATTTGACGCCCCTGTGGTGAGATGATCTCTTCCTAACAGGCTTCCTGGGGGCAGAGCTGAGCAGAGAGTTGTGTTTAGCTTTCAGGAGTCCCATAAGAATATTAAGAGATTGAGGCAGAGGCAAAAAAAATGAGGCAAATTATAAAAACCCAGCACTGGTAATTTGTGGTGGCCCTAAGGAAGGGAAGAGGAAACGAGGTTATTCCCGTTACAGGTTAGTGGCAGTTGAGGGCATTGGACATTTTCTTTCTTGGAGGGGTGTCAGTTACTTCCTGGTGAGGCAAGGACTCAGGCGGCTTCCCTCCTCTTGGTGTCCTGGCAACCTCGGGCCCATTGTCCCCTTTTATGATAATGCCAGCAAGTGTCCCAGTCAGTGGCAGCCCACAGTTTCAGAGCTTGCTATTGGTTACATTTTCCAGGTTTTCCTATTTCAATTGAAATGCCATAAACTCATGCTGTTTATTTTTCTTTTTATTAAAAAAAAATAGTGTTTTCATAACACTGGGCTAACATCTGCAGTTTGGATATGTTTGCATTTACCAATTAATTTTATTATTCTGTGATGTGTCATGCAGCTCTGGTCTCAGACAGTTTATAGTTTGTGGCCAGAGCAGAAGCTGCTTGGGAAGTAAGTTCCAGCCTCAAATGTTCTTCCATGTTGTTTGTAATCGATGGTGGTGGTTAACCACAGCTTCAGCCCTTTTTGTTTTCTAATTTTGAATGCATGACCAATCAATTTCAGTGAGATAGTCCTGAGGGGTAGTACCTAGTACTTTTTCCTCTTACTTCCCTCAGTGTCTGACGGGAATCAGGAGAAGTCTGAGATTTTTTAATGGCTCTCAAGGGTGACAAAACATATGGCTTTTTCAAACCAATGGGCGGCATCTCCAGGCCCCTTGAATAAGGATAAACTGATGAGTCAGAGAGTTACAGAGAGTATTTTCTCAGAAAAATTTTTAATTGTGCAGTAAACCTTTTCCTTACCTCCTGGGGGTCATGAGAGTCCTTGGTGATAACAAGTAATTGAGTATTATCTCCTCGGTGGGCCTCACTTGGAAACAAGTACAGGCTGCAGCTCTGGCTTCACCTACAGGAGAGAGGGCCCAGTGAGCCTGACAGCTCTAGGGAGCTGAAGGACTAGGGGTGAGACGTGCAGGGGACATTTTGAGAAAGAAAGGTCCAGAGGAGGGCTGCGAGGGGACTCCGGGAATGTCATAGGAGGGATACAAAGGGCTTACTGGGTCAGAAAATGTTTTCTGAATACCTTAAGAACTTCTTGTTTAAGAGTTTTGAGTACAGTTTGAATCATTTAGTCATTGTTCAGCTTCTTCATACCAAGCAGAATAAGTGAATTGTGCATCCAAGATTTTTGTTTCCTGTTGGTCTAGGTGTCTTCTAGGTGAGCTAATATCAAGACAGACAAGGATCCCCAGAAGGGCCATTGTAGGTCAAGACGGTTTTTAGTAAAGGTTTTCCAGGGTGAAAGAAAGCCAATGGTATTACAGTCACAGCGGCAAAGCATACCGTCCACAGGAGTTTGAGAAGAGGGGGTACTGTGGTTTAAATGTGTCCCCCAAAGTTCATGTGCTAGAAACAATCTCCAATGTAACAATGTTAAGAGGTGGGGCCTAAGGAGCCATGATTAGGCCAGGAGGGCTCTGCTTTCGTGATGAGGTGAATGCCATTATCACAGGACTGAGTTCCTTTTCAAAGGATGAATTTGTCCCCCTTTTTCTCTCTCTCACCATCTCTTTGTCCTTCCAAGCAGCTGGAGCTGCTGCCCAAGCAGTAGTGAACTGGACAGAAACAAGCCCTGGGTTTCCAATGGTGATGCTGGTCTGAAATAAAAGTCCCCAAATGCCTCTGAAGTCTGACATCTCTGTGTAGCCCTTGGATTCTGGTTACCTGCCTTCAATTGCAGAGTGGTGTGTTTGTGTCATTGCTGATGTCACCTCCTAAAAAGACCTTCACTATCTTGCTGCCACATAGCCATATTTATTGCTCCCCATGTATAGCCTGACAGAGTAAATGGAGAGGGAGGTGCTGGATTTGTGTATCCCTAGCTGTCAGCTCCTAGTGTTGTTAAGCCTCACACAGGTGTGCCAGCATTGAACTGTAGAGTGTCACATACCTAAGTTTGAAAATAAAAGCATATTCTCCCCCAAAACTGAGAGAGACACAGCAAGAAGACCCTCTTGAGATGCTGGCCCCTCAACCTTGGACTTCCCAGACTACAGAATCATGAACCAATAAATTTCTGTTCACTATCAATTCCCCAGTCTGTGGCATTCCATTACAGCAGCACAACTTGGCCAAGGACAAGAGCTTTCAGTAGAGTAAGAACACAGCTTCTTTAAACTTAGAACAGAGAAACTTGGGACAGTATCCCAGCCTCTCCTTCGTACAGAAACTTGCCTCTTACACACAGTGGTGCTTACGGCTCTGTCCCAGTCTCTGTTTGCTTGGGACTGTAATCTAGCCTCAAGCTATACTGAGAATCTTAAGACTCAAAGTCTGTAAACAGACATTTATCTATAGCACTGGGTTTTAGAGCCAGACTTATCACTGCAAACCCAAACAAGCAAATAGACTGAAGACAAAAAGTCTTGATGCACACTCTGAGAGGTCCAGTGATCCTATCTAAGGGTTTGATGGTGGTTCTGATCCAGATCCAAGTTTCAGTAGCAAGAAACTGTCAAAAAGAGAACCAATGTCAAACAATAGTTAATACAGTAAAGACAGCTTTTATTCAGAAACTATTGCAACAGGGGAAAAGAAGCCTCAGTATAAAGCTGGGATAAATTCCAAATATGGTAAAGGCTGCTAGAGTTTTACAGCTAAGGGGTAGGGAGAGGTCAGTGGATGGAACACTCCTAAGAGCAGGCATAAAGTGTTGGGGGATTCCTGCTAGACCAACCTCACGGGATTCTTGCTGAAGACAGGCCAGGGGGTTCAGATTGAAGGGTAGAGGGGATCCTCTCTAAACTGACTTACCAGGATTCCTGCTAAAACCGGGCAATGCAGGTCTGGCAAGGATGGGAGCCAAGATTGAGGCCTAGGAGAGAAGAAGCTTAGAGGAGACTGATGAAAGCTTGGTCAAGGAGGAGTGTCTTACAGCCACATTTTATTAGAAATCAAGCCAAACGCTGAAATAAGCCAAATGTGTATGTACATATCTAGTAAAAGATTTGGAAATAAAAACCTAATTTTTCCTTGTTTTAAAATAATACTGTCTATCCAGAAAATAGAAAATATACAGGAAAATGTATATTCAGGCAGATTTGCTGGATAAATTAAAATGTGGAAAATCAACAGAATTTTAACAGCAGTAGCTACTTAGGAGAGCAAAACCAGCAATAAAATATCTTAATTTTTATATTAGAAAAACTATTTTGATTTAAAAACTAATTTTGCTTATAAAAGTGCCACTGAAATACACCAAAGACAAACTGAATAAAGTAGATAGTCCATTTCATGAATGAGGGAATTCAATTCTGATACAATTAGTAGTGATAATAATAATAAAACCAACATTTATTGCACATCTTCTATGGGCCAGGCATCTTTTCCAAGTACTTTACAAAAATCATTTTACTTAATTCTTACAATATTATTTTGAATATTATAAATGATTATGCTCATTTAAAGATGGAGAAGCCAAGGCCAGTAGGGTTTAAACAATTTTTGATGGTCACAGTGAAAGTAAGGAACAGAGGTGGGGTGTCCGTTTTTTAACTACATAAGCTAAAATTTTAATGAAATTGCAATAAAATGTCCCAATAGAACAAAGTATTTCTGAAATTTTCATAGAAAGTTTATTTTCAGAATAGCCAGGAAAATTTAATTTATTAACTTATTTAATCCTTGCAATATGCCCACAAATAATCTACTATTATCCCAATTTTATAGATAAGAAAATCGAGGCACAGAAATTTCAAGTCTCAAGCCTGATGTTACATAACTAGTTGGTTGCAAACTTGGATTACCCAATTCCAAAGTCTATGCCCTTAATAATTACACATTAAATATATTTGTTTTTGCTGCAAATATGAGAAAATGGCAGCATTAATTTTGATGGTAGATGTTTCTGTTATATAACTATAAATATCTCTATATTCATATTTTAGCAATAAGAAATAAAGCAAAATGTATTCTAAGTAGGCAGAGCTGTAGAGGCCAAAGACAGCAATGTGTTTTCACTATCACTGCCAGGTATGGGGCAAAGTAAGATGTATTTGGAAATGAGACTGGAGAAATAAATAGGATCAGGTCAACATCTGTCAGGCTAGTGAATCTGAGGTGCATGGCTCTTTGAAGAATTTGAAATAAGGGATGATGATTCCTGTTATACATAATTTACCCTGGCTACAATGTACAAGGTAAAGAGGTCAAGCAGGAGACAGGCAGAGAAAACAATTAGGAGAATGTAGTAACAGTCCCAAGGGAGAGATAGCTGCCAAAGCAAGCAAGCTGAGTGAGGAGGAGGCCTCGGAGGAAAATATCTAAGTACAAATGGCTAGATGTGGTGCTGAGAGGAGCCGGGCACATTCCTCAGCCCCGGGCTCAAAACAAACAAGCCCAGTACAAACACATCCCATCCTCCCATCCCACCACATATGCATACTTATATCTCTCAAACTTCCTGAGCCCAGTACAAACACATCCCATCCTCCCATCCCACCACACTTGTCAAACTTCCTGAGCCCAGTACAAACACATCCCATCCTCCCATCCCACCACACTTATCTCTCAAACTTCCCTGAGCCCAGTACAAACACCACCTGAAGGGTCCTCCAGTCAGGGAGACAGCCATTCAGGTTTTACTGAAGAACCAGAAAGACCGAACCCTGTAGCTTTAGGGCTATAAAAAGCAAGCACTTCGCATTGTTGAGGCCCTCTTGTATGCTGTGTAATGGAGGGACCAGGTTGAACTTGTCATAAAGATCCTTGCAGCAGCTTTGACTCTCAGACTCTGGTGGTCTTCTTTGGGGAACAGAGGGTCTGGGCAACAGTGCTTAATAGGACACGTTTGGCTTTCATGATTAGAGTCGAGTGGAATCATTCGACATATTGAGATGGGAAAAACAGGACTGAAAAGGAAAATATTGAATATTCTAAGCTTGATTGTAGAAATCCAAGAGTAACATAAGCACTTGAGTCCAGAAACTCAGGAAGGATGTAGAACACAGCAGGGCCAACCACTGCAAAAGAATTAGGAAAGGTGTGGGGTAAAGACAGAAGGTTGGTGAAATGACGTATTATCACAATCAAAGGAGGAAGAGGATCTTATGAAAACAGGACAGTGAGAGACTTAAAAGATCAGAAACATAAGTGAGCTTAGTAATAGTAGTCAAAAGAGGATAGAGTTTGAATGAGTAGAGACCACAATTAGAAACAATAAGCAAATCAGACTGAGGTACAGGGAGTAGGAACAGAAGAACATTGTGTTTGGTGGGATGTTATCATCAAGAGCCACATTACAGTGCTGGCAGTAAATTGGGAGACGGGTCGTCTGACGGTTATCAGGCAGAAAGGATCCAGGTAGGGCTGAGGGATGCCAGCAGCTCATTTGGTTGGAAAAGAACTGGGAGAGGCAAGAGAAACAGTAGCAAGAAAGGAGATTGAGGTAGATAGAAAAGAGGGATCAGTGATTGCTGTTGTTTTAAACAAGGTTCTGATATCGGAACTAAAATAAGGAAAGGATGAAATGAAAATATAACTCATGAAGTGAAGTCTTAGAGGTGGAATTCAAGTACCTGCAGAGTTGGATATAACCATTTAGGAATGAAGTGAATTAGACCAGCACTGCTCAATGGGTGGTCTGATTCCTCAACAGCAGCATTCCACTGCTACACTGAATTAGCATCTCTGGGCTGGACCCAGGAATCTGCTTTGTCACAATAGCCAGATGATTTCCTATGCACTTTAAAGTTTCAGCATTGTCATGCATGTTTAGAGACTTCAAAAGAGCACAGGAAGCTTTCTCCAGACAAGATTTTAGCATCCACTGTTAGAGTCCAATCTAATTAAGAACTAGAGCACAAAGGAAAGTAGACAGGTATTTGAATAGATGATCTTTCTGTTGGAGACTTTCAACAATACGTAACTTGCAATTTCAAGTCTCAAACCTGATGTTACACCTTCAGTTGGTTGCAAACTTGGATTGCAATTCCCAAGTCTATGCCCTTAATAATTACACATTAAATATATTTGTTTTGCTGCAAATATGAGAAAATGTAGCATTAATTTTGATGGTAGATGTTTCTGTTATATAACTATAAATATCTCTATATTCATATTTTAGCAATAGAAATAAAGCAAAGTATGTATTCCTAAGTAGGCAGGCTGTAGGGCCAAAGACAGCAATGGTTTTCACTATCACTGCCAGGGTATGGGGCAAAGAAGTAAGATGTATTTGGAAATGAGACTGGAGAAATAAATGGGATCAGGTCAACATCTGTCAGGCTAGTGAATCTGAGTGCATGGCTCTTTGAAAGATTTGAAATAAGGGATGATGATTCCTGTTATGCAATTTACCCTAGCTACAATGTACAAGGTAAGAGGTCAAGCAGGGAACAGGCAGAGAAAACAATTAGGAGAATGTAGTAACAGTCCCAAGGAGAGATGACGCTTACTTAAACATAAACAGCGCTGGTGAGGAGGAGGCCTCGGAGGAAAATATCTAAGTACAAATGGCTAGATGTGGTGCTGAGGAGGGCCCGGGTACATTCCCTCAGCCCGGGCTCCAAAACAAACAAGCCCAGTACAAGCGTATCCTCCATCCCACCACATATAAGCCATATATCTCTCAAACTTCCTGAGCCCAGTACAAACACATCCCATCCTCCCATCCCACCACATATCTCTCAAACTTCCTGAGCCCAGTACAAACACATCCCATCTTCCCATCCCACCACATATCTCTCAAACTTCCTGAGCCCAGTACAAACACCACCTGGAAGGTCTCCGATAAGGAGACAGCCATTCAAGGTTTTACTGAAAGCGCGGGAACCGAAAGAATTCCTTTGTTCCCCTGTAACTTTCGGGCTATAAAAAAGCAAGCACTCGCATTGTTCGGGGCCCTCTTGTATGCTGTGTAATGGAGGGACCAGGTTCGAACTTGTCATAAAGATCCTTGCCGCTTGGCTTTGACTCTGGACTCTGGTGGTCTTCTTTGGGGAACAGAGGGTCTGGGCATAACAGTGCTTAATGGGACACGTTTGGCTTTCATGATTAGAGTCAGAGTGGAATCATTCGACATATTGAGATGGGAAAAACAGGACTGAAAAGGAAAATATTGAATATTCTAAGCTTGATTGTAAGAAATCCAAGGTAACACTTAAGCACTTGAGTCAGAAACTCAGGAAGGATGTAAGAACACAGCCAGGAGCCAACCACTGCAAAATTAGGAAGAGTGTGGGGTAAAGACAGAAGGTTGGTGAAATAGGCATGTTATCCACAATCAAAGGAGGAAGAGGATCTTATGAAAAAAGCAGGACAGTGGGAACTTAAAAGATCAGAAGCATGAGTGAGCTTGGTAATAGTAGTCAAGAGGATAGAGTTTGAATGAGTAGAGACCTACAGTAGAAACAATAGCTTAAATCAGACTGAGGTACAGGGAAGTAAGGACAGAAAGAACTGTTGTGTTTGGTGGGATGTTATCATCAGAGCCATTGCAGTGCAGCATTAGGTAGGGCAGATTAAATGCAATGAGTTATCAGGCAAGAAAGGATCCAGGTAGAGGCTGAGGATGCCAGCAACTCATTTGGTTGGAAAAAGAGGAGCTGGGAGAGGCAAAGAGAAACAGTAGCAAGAAAGGAGGGTGAGGTAGATAGAAAGAGGGGATATTGTTACTGTTGTTTTTTTAAACAAGATTTTCCCAGTATCGGAGGAAAGAACTAAAATAGGGAAAGGATGAAATGAAAATATAACTCATGAAGTGAAGTCTTAGAGGTGGAATTCAAGTACCTGCTGCATCAGAGTTGGATATAACCATTTAGGAATGAAGTGAATTAGACCAGCACTGCTCAATGGGTGGTCACAGACCCTCAGCAACAGCATTCCCTGCTACACTGAATTAGCATCTCTGAGGCTGGGACCCAGGAATCTGCTTTGTCACAATAGCCCCAGATGATTCCTATGCACTTTAAAGTTTCAGCATTGTCATGCATGTTTAGAGACTTCAAAAAGAGCACAGGAAGCTTTCTCCAGACAAGATTTTAGCATCCACTGTTAGAGTCCAATCTGAGTAAGAACTAGAGCACAAAGGAAAGTAGACAGGTATTTGAATAGATGATCTTTCTGTTGGAGACTTTCACCAAGGGAGACAAATGTGAAATCACCATTTTCCTCTCCCATGACATAAACCGCCATCAGCTCTACTGATCATATTTTAGAATTCTAGTTTGCGTATTGAATATTTACACATATATAAAGTTTTTTGTATATATTTACATATTTGCAAACTGATAAGAGAAAATTAGCTTTCTTAGAAAGTAAACATCTCAAAATATTTATGCAAGCCATATTGTGAAGCAAAATATTAAAATTTAGAAGACTGAAATTATCATAAATGAGAATTTACTTATCAAATGCACTATGTACATAATATATGAAATACATATGTAACATACATATAAAATCATATGTGTTGACTTGTTTCCCGTTGGATTTGATTCACAAAGGATCTCACAGAAGGAAGACTGTGTTACCCACACTTGATTAGCCTTTAGTCTTCCTGTCCTTGCTCCATCATGCCTTTTCTGGAGAGCACCCCACTCTCTTCAGGTGCCCACCATTCTGGTGTCATCTACTTGTTGAGTTATCCAACACAACTTATTGAAGAAACAGCCACCTGTGATGGTGAAATGTGTGATGGCACACATTCCCAGCAAGATGCTTTTTCTTCTAATATCTAGTACAATTCCTAGGCCAGAAATTTGAGTAAACAAAAAGTTGTATCATATTTTTCTTCTAAAGTTTTAGAAAAGTCCCAATTTTTTAGTTTATGCCTCAATTTCTGCCTGATAGCAAATAATTGAATCTAGTGGAAGAGCTTTTAAAGTTGTTCTATTTTAATGACACATTTAGGAATTCTTCATTTCTGGTTTTTTGTTTTTTGGGTTTTTTTCCTCCAAATGACACCTCGATGCTGGGGGTCTTGAGTCTTATCATGGCCTCATGGAATGCATCTGTTCCACCATCATCTTGTGGTTTCCTTATTCACAGTGTTTAATGGTGCCTTCTGATCCGTACTTGGTGGCACCTCGCCCATCTGCAGTCCCTGAAGTGTCTGGTCCTTCCCCGCGCGAGTATCTGCTGAGATGTGCGTGTCCTGAGATGAATTTCACCTCACATACTCTTTGTCGTTATCTGTATCCTCTCACCTGAGCTCATTTTGGCGTCAACATTTTCCCTCAAGTAAATGCCACGTCCTTCTCAGCGGCAGGGTGGCCCACCCACAATATCCTAAGGGTCAAGGAAATTGGGGTAATCCTTTAGGCACTACCTTCTTTAATGAGCTTTGCTGCTTTAAGACATAATTATCTGGAAAGAGATATAATTATCTCTGATTTCATGAAAGATATCTGTTGGTTCTATTATCCAGCCCTAAAAGTGACAGGTAGGGTGGCAGAAACAGGTCTCTCCAAGCGACCAGACATCATGCTTACTCACCTCTACCAAGCAACACTTCCACTCTCCTTATTAACCAGGGAGGACAGAGGGGAGAGCTTCTTCACCTACTCCCTTTCTGCTGTTTATCAAATAAAAAAACCTTATACCTTGATTCCTTCAAGGACACAGAATTTTGAAATATTGAAATTATTTTTCACTTTCAAATTTATAGTAAATATAAACATGTTTCATTTCTTAATTTTAAAAATTTCCCACTGATTGGCGCAAAAAAAAATCCTAACTTGATGACATTTTGAACAAAAAAGACATATTATTATATATGAAAAAAATACATGTAGCAAAATTAATTACTTTGAAAAGAAGTTCAAGCAGAAATAATTAAAATAAACCTACTGGGAGATAATTTACATAATTATAGGTGTAAAGCTTAACAAAAACAATGATGGGGCATCAAAATAGAGGAAAGAAAAACTAATACAATTACAGTCAGAAACTGAAATTGTTCTGTGGAAGATGAAAACCCAATGAATATGCATCTCCCTCAAGAATTACCATAGAGACTAAAATATGCAACATCAGAGGATTAGAGAAACATATTTAAGAAAATTTATGAATATAAAACTTGGAGCAATGATAACTAAGCCATAAGTTTTGCTAGAAAGTCAAATCAGCTATCAACTTTATCAGAAGCAATACATTCTCCCATTTTAGCCAATATTTCATAATATGTGTTTGGACATTGAAATGGAAACAGAATTCATTAATAATAAACTATCTATACAATCCTAAAATAATTTATAGTATCCTCATCATAATATAAGGGTCATACAGAAAGTGTTTTATGGAAAAATGTGTATTTTAAAACAAACTTTTTTTTTTTTTTTTTTGAGAGACAAAGTCTTGCTCTGTTGCCCAGGCTGGAGTGCAGTGGCATGATCTCAGCTCACTGCAATCTTCGCCTCCCAGGTTCAAGTGATTCTCCTGTCTTAGCTTCCCAAGTAGCTGGGATTACAGGCATGCACCACCACGCCCAGCTAATTTTTGTATTTTTAGTAGAGATGGGATTTCGCCATGTTGTTCAGGCTTGTCTCGAACTCCCGACCTCAAGTGACCCTTCCACCTCTGCCTCCCAAAGTGCTGTGATTACAGGTGTGAGCTACTATGCCCAGCCCCCCTAAAATACACTTTTAAAATGTATTTTAAAACTAGAAGATATAAAGAACAATCAGATGCTTATATCTGTTTATAATAAGACTGGATTTAAGGGAAGTAAAAATACCATATGCCATTTTGTACAAAAATTAGAAAGAAATGAAGAAGCAGATGCAGATTTTAAATCAGATGCTAGAATAAAGATTAGTTTAAGATTAAGGAAGAATAAGCATTCATTTTGGTGCATGACAAGAGAAGCGGTAAATAACCATAAATTAAACAGAGATAATAAGCCAAAACAATCTGTATTTTACAAATTACAAGTTACATTTAAAGAAGAGAAAGAGAGATATTCTAGCAAGTTATCTGGCCCTTATTTAAAGCATAATATCAAAATACATTTCTCCATCATAGGATGGGATTATGTAGGAACTAAATATTATAGAAAATACATTTTGTATCTTATGACCTACACATATAGACAGATACATTTAATGTTACAGATTATATTTTTAAATAGATGATAAGAAAGTGGAGTGATAGTATACAATTTAACAGCAACCTTGGTGGACAATATCAGGGTATCCTGAAGAACAATAAGTAACTCCAAAATAAATAAACACATTAAATATTCAATTTTCAAAACACATTTTTTCATTCATTTTCAACAAATATAAAAATGTATAGATTGGAAATAACAATTTTGATTAAAGTTATTAATAAAATTAATATAATCCCTTTATTAATGTGGTGTTACTATAATGATATTAAGGGTAAATATCTTACAAGGACTTTCAAGTTGATTTTGTTGTCTCTGCATTTACTGCATAACTGCACTGAAACCTTTTTCAACCAAATATGTAATTGGGAAATGCCCCGTTAAGTAATTTCCTTCTACAAAATTTTAAAAGTATGTTAATTTCGCTTCATTTATTTTGAAGAACTGTTCATAGATGCATATATGTTTAGAATTATTTATCTTCTTGACAGAGTTTCTTATGCCTGAAATTTGCAGGGTACATATTTTTCAATCATTTAACTTTCAACTTATGTCCTTATATTTTAAAGATCTCTCTTTTAAATAGCATTACTTGAGACATGCTTTTCTTTTCTTTTTTTGTAGCCCAGATTGAAAATCAGCCTTTTAATTGGAGTATTTAGTCCAATTTTATTTAAAAAAACTATGTTGTGGTTTAATTTAACTCTACCATCTTACAGTTTGTTTTCAATTTGTTCCATATTTTGTGTATTTTCTCCTCATTTCCTGCCTTGTTCTGATTAATCAAGTGCTTTATTCTTCCAGCATTCCTTTTTGTATACTGTTTTCTTTTTGTTAGCTATACTTGCAATTTTTTTTAAGTAAGTACACTAGGGATTGCAATACATATCCTTAAATTATCACAATCTGCTTTAATAGTATATTACTCTATGTATTATACAAAAGTCTTACAATATCATAATTCCATTTACACCCCCTCCCATACTTTGTGCTACTATTTTTATATGCTTTACTTCCAAATATTTTATAACCCCATAATGCGTGTTTATAATTTTTGCTTAAAAATGTCAGTTGCACCTTCTGCTAAATAATGCTTATATGAAAGGAAGTAAACAAATTAAAATGATTTAATTTCTGATTAAAAAGTCATAGAAAAATAATGTTTCAGAATCTACACAATGTATTAAAAGCATCAATCAGAAGAAATTCAATACTACTATACATTTTCATAAATAAAAATTACAGGATGAATATAAATGAATTTAGTGCTCGGCCTAAAAAGCTAAAACACAAACAACAAAGTAAACCAAAAGAAAGCAAAAGAAAAGAAATAACAAAAGAATAAATGAAAAGATAGAAAATAAAAAACTAGAAGACATAATGAATAAATAGAAAACCCTGGTTTGCAAACAATATTATAAAATATACAAACCACTAACCACTTGTTTAATTTCTTAAATAATAAAGCACAAAAGCAAAAAATAAGAAATAGGTAAGGGAATAGAAGGAAATATTTTTGAAACCTTAAGAAGCTTTTTTGAAGACCTTTTTGCACATTTGAACACTATAATGAAATGGACAATTTCTTGGTGAAATATAGACTAAGACAATTAATGCCATTAGAGAAAAAAGAAACCAAAACAACTACACTTTCTATGAATTACATCAAAAAATTTACTAAGAAACTACAGGTGATGTTCTAGAATTTCTATCATATCTCCGAAGACCAAGTAATCGTGATATTTTAAAACACGGTATGATACACTATTGCCTATCATCACTATTGTAAATAAAGTTTTATTGGAAGAAGCCAAGCACACTTATTTAAATATACCTTATGGCTGAATTCATTTCTTGATAAAGTGACAGATGTGAGTAGTTGCAAAACAGAGAGAGAATTTCTAGCAAAATATAGTAACACACACAGAAATATGCAGATCTATATAGTAGCTTGAATACTGGCTCTTAGAAGTTATGTTCATGAGCTAACCCCTAGGACCTGTGAATATCATTTAAAACTTGAGGTTTAGTAGATGGAAGTAAGCTAAGGATGGGTCCTAAATCCAATGACATGTATCTGTAGAAAAGATATAGAAACATACAGAAGAAAAAGACTTGTCAACATGGAGACAATCATGTAAGGACAGATGAAAGCCAAAGAATGCCAAGGATCCCACCAGAGGCACAGAATGGATTGGACCTTCGAGTCTCCAGAAGGAACCAACCCTGCTCACAACTTGATTTTTTGATTCTGGCCTCCAGAAATGTAAGCAAATAAAATTCAATTGTTTTAAGCCACCCAGTTTGTGGTCATTTATTATGGCAGCCCAGGAAACCTATATAATGTTTGGTACTGGACCTGGAGCTGCTATAACAAATTCCCAAAAATGTAGATGTAGCTTTGAAATTGACAAATGTGTAGACATGGGAAGAAATGAGGTGCATGATAGAAAAATCCTAGGTTGCCTTGAACATATGGTTGGTAGAGATACAAATGTTAAAGGTGATTATGGTGAGGGCTCAAAAGGAAGTGATGAACACAATGAAGCAAGTTTTGGTTTTCTTAGATGACGCATATATTGCCATGAACATAATGTTGGTAGAGATAGAAACATTAAAGCTGCTTCTGACAAGGCCTCAGAAGGAAATGCGCATCATGTTATTAGAAATGAAGGGAAGGTAAGACTTGCTATAAAAAGACAGAAACTTGAGTGGAAAACAGAATTTGTCAGTGATGAACTTAGTATTTAGCTGTGGAGATTTCCAAGCAAAATGTTGGTGGTGCAGCCTGGTTTCTCCTTCATGCTTGTAATAAAATATGAGAGGGCAGAGAAAGACTGAAGAAGAATATGTTTTACACAAAAAGGAATCAAGACTTCACGATTTTAGAAATTCTCAGCCTATATACATTGCAAAGGATGCCAAAATTAGGACATTCATGGTTCAGAAAGCAAGCTCTGGAGAGAAGTTCAAGGGTGAGGCTGGAAAAACTTTTGCTGAAGAGGTTAGATGTGGGAGTCATGAAATAAACTGATTATCTCAGCAGAAGCCAGGAATAGGGATGGGGTTATCCAGAAAAGTTGTGTCTAGGAAAGGTCTTTTCTAATGGTGTGACACTCACAAGGGTTTTGACAATACTATATTACAGAAAACAATGCCAGCCTTGAGTGAAAGTGACAGAGATGGGATAAAATACAAGAAGACTGTTGCACTTCTGGGAGTCTACAGGCAGACTTGATAGAGTTACTAGGGAGCAAACATGTACTATCTGTCAAGAAAAACGAAAATATGGCTCTGAGGGTAGAACTGCCAATAAGAGAGAGAGGCCAGAAACGGGAACTCAGAGATAGGGATCGTCCTTGGCCCAGAGAGCAGAGAACTGAGCCACAGAAAGTTATATGCAGGGAAATTTGCATGCAAAGTTTCAAACCTGCTTGAGACTAATGACTATCCTTTGGGACTAGGTAATATCTATCCTGTGCCTGTTATACTCTTTTATCCTGGAGCCAAATAACTTATTCTCTAGTTTCAGGGGGCCACAGATGGAGTGGAATTTGGCTCCAAGATGGGTCATACAGAGAACCTTAACAATACCTGATTAAGGTGACTTGGAAAATGGAATTTCGGACTTTTTGAGCTGATGATAGTTAAATGAGATATCTGACTTAGAGTTAGTGCTTAAAGGTTGAGACATTTATTGATGCTGAGATGGGGTGCATGAATTTTGTACTTGGTATAGAAGTTAATTTTGAGGGACTAAATTATATAGTGTAGTATGTTGCATACTGGCTCCAAAAAGATATGCCCGAGTCCTAACCACTGGTACTTATTATTGTAACCTCACTTGGAAATAGGATTATCAGATGTAACTCATTTAAGGACCTTAAAATGAAATCATCTTACATTTAAGATGGGCCCTAAATCTTTCTATGACATATATTATTACAAGAGACAGATTGAAACACAGCGAGTAAAATACCATGTGAAGATGGTGGTAGAGATTGGAGGGCAGCCAACATCTAAGGTACAGCTAAAATTGACAGATCTGGGAGGAAGGCATGGAATACATTCTCCCTCAGAGCCTCCAGAAGGAACTAAGTCCACCAATACCTTGATTTTTCACTGCAGGCCTCCAGAACTGTGAGATAATAAATTCCTATTGTTTTAAGCCACCAAGTTTATAATAATTTATCTTAGCACAGGGAAACAATTATAATACACATAAAGATGTATAGATATGAAAATACCTATAATCATGTGTATGGGTGTATGTGAAAATGGTAGGAGAATATAAAAAATGTGTTTTTGTCATGTTTTGTAGGTTCGAATTTTTTTTCAAAATAAAAAATTCAAATAGAAAAACATTTCAAAGGTCACTTGACATTTAATAAAAATCACGAGAAAACTATTGCCATCTTTCAATCTAAAAAATTCCAAGTTCTTGTAGTATACTCCAAGTTCTTGTAGTGTACTACAAGTTGTATATGACAATTGGTGACACATTCTCTCAACTTTTATTTATCTGGAAATACTAGTTAATCTTATTTGTTTTCATTCTCCAAGATATTTTACCTGGAGATAAAATAGTCGATTTAGAGTACTTTTTTTTCAACACTTTAAGGATGTAATTTCATTGTCTCCTGGCCTCAGTCCTTTATGAAGAGAAGTCAAATAACACTGTTGTTTCTTTCTCTCTTGTATGCAATGTGTTGGGGATTTTTTTCTGTCTTTTCAAAAGGTTTTTCTCTTCACCTTTAGCTTTCATCAGGTTGACTTGCCTAAGCGGTATTTCTTTTTTATGTATCATTCTTGGGGTACACTGAGATTCTTGGACTCCAGTGAATTTTTTTTCATCAGAATTATAAAAATCATGTCTATTGTTTTTAAAGTATATTTTTCTGTCTCATTTTTTCCTCTAATTTTTGGGACCTCCAATTGCATATATGTTAGGCTGTCTGATATTATTTCAAAGGTTATTAACTCTCTGCTTATTTTCTCTAGTTTTTATTTTTCCTGTGAGCTTCAAGTTGGGTACTTTCAATTGATTTTCTCTTAATCTGTCTTTAAATTCACTGAAGCATTTTTCTGCATAGTTAAGCCTATCCCGTTTTTAAAAATGTTTTATTTTATTTTATTTTGGGAAATTACAGCTAAAGATCACAGAAGAGACCAGGCGGGGAAAAAAAAAAAAAAACTATGTGGTAAATTGTCCTAACAGGGGGAGTAGAGGCTAAAATACTTCTCTTCTGTTTTCTTATGCAACTTCTATTTTAGAATCATGTGCAGGTTTGTTAACATGGGTATATTGGGTAATGCTAAAGATTGTGGCATGATTGTGGCATCACTACGCACGTAGTGAGCATAGTATCCAGTAGTTAATTTTTCAGCCCTTGCCTCCATCCCTCTCTCACCCCTCCACTAGACCTCAGTGACTATTGTTCCCATCTGTATGTCCATATGTACCCTATGTTCAGCTCCCACTTGTGAGAACATGCAGTATTTGATTTTCTATTTTTGTGTTAGTGTGCTTGGGATAATAATCTCCAGTTGTATCCATGGAGATAATTTTATACTTTTTTTTGGCTGCATAGTATTCCATGGTGTATATGTGCCCCATTTTCTTTATCCAGTCCTCTGTTGATGGGCATTTAGGTTGATTCTACATTTTTGTTATTCTAAATAGCACTTCCCCATCCAGTAATTTTTATTTAACTTGTTATCTTCTTCGATTTGCATTTGATTCTTTAAAAAGTTTCTCCATAGCTCTTCACCTATTATCTATTTAAAAAACATTTCAAATAGTTATTTTAAAGCTATTTAGTATTAATTCAAACAGCTGGATACCCATGAGTCTGCTCCTATTATCTCTCTTTTTTTCTCTTGACTATGGAGTGAATTTTTTTGTTTCTATGTGTTTTAATTTTGTATTTTATTCCAGGCACTGTTTTTTAAAAGGATACTGAAGAATGAAATATATTTTATAATGTTTATTCATTGTTTTCCTGGACAGTGAAAGTCCTCTCCTGTAATTGGCAGTTACAATGAAGGGCTGATCATTTCAATTCCTCCAAGACTAATTTGAACTGAGAATGGGACATATACTTATTTAGATTGAGTTCACTTCAGGTTAACAGTATCTTTAAATTCTATGCCACCATTAACAAAGGACTAAGCTTTTGACTTTGTACGGTTTGAGTTGAGAAGGAGTTATTCCAGTTTCAGAAAGTTTAATTGAAACTTTGAATTCAATTGTGCAGGAACCTCGGAATCCAAACACATTGAGAATGCAAGGCATTGCATAAATTTTCTTTTATTTACACTTTTTCTCTACTTCCGCTTTCTTGGTTACAGTCTGATGGAAAAGCAATGGAGAATTGTGGGGTTTAGCAATGTATTTTTCCATTTGGAAATTTCAGATACCAACCCATTCCACTAGCTCATAATATCACCCAATGCTTGACTTGTTTCTCCTCAGTGCTGCAAAGTTTTCAGTCTCCCAGTCTGCGAGGGGCCCACACTTCTGCTTTCTCAAGGTATGAAAGTTGCCATGGCCCACTAATCACTCTTGAAATGAGTGTCATGGGGACACTCTTGAAGGATATGTATTAATCTGAATTTAATCAACAAGACTTTTTGTACCCATTGCTTTTCAAAAGCCTTATAGAAAAATATGATTTTACTTTATCCATGAACTTTATTCTGCCTTTTTAGTGGAAGTGAAGATTATTAATATATTTTATACTCTAAATAGAAGCAGAAGTCTTATCCTTGAGTTTCAATTAATCGTATAAAATATTATTAATATTATAGAAAATAATTAACTTTATATCTTTAAAAATTTTCTTTAGAGACATATATCACTTCTATGTCAATCACATGTTATAATTCTTTGTCAGCATTGCTGCAGTTTATTTAAAGGGTTGATGTTAAGTCAATTGGTAACACAGATATTATGATCCATAATTTTATAAGATTTTTATTAAAATTTTTAATAGATAACTGTTGTCAGTAATGATAAAATAAATAGCTTAAATACTTGATGAGATCTCTAAAAGTGCTCTGAATCCATACCGTGGACCAATCCTAACTATTGTTTCTCTGTTACAGGAATGATATCATTAATTGAAAAAATGTTTTTTCTACAAAATAATTGTTAAGGAATGTGCGTACTGGTAATCTCTGTATCCATCACTGGTAATTACAATAAGATGGCATTTCTTCCATGACTGTTTTACTCCTTAAGCAACTTCTATATATATGTAGTTAAACTTCATTTGTCACACAGAATGATTTTGTTGACTTGTAATAAAAATTTGTTAGACTGTAGTCTGTTGTGTGGCCTTTTCTTTTGAAACGTATTAACATCTCATTGATTTTTTTGATTGTCTGTAACACAAAGGATAAATGCTTAAGGGGATGGATGTCCCATTCCCCATGGTGTGATTATTGCATGTAGAATGCCTGTATCCAAACATCTTATGTAGCCATAAATACATGCACCTACTATGTATCCATAAAAACTAACAATTAAAAAACAATTAAAACAGTATCATTGCTCAATTGGACAGAAGATATTATTTGAATTTTTATCATCATATTAATAACTTCTATCACACTTCATAACATTAGTTTCCTCCAATATTCCATGACTTACGAGAGTTATTACTTTTTATGTGATTTTTACATAAAATTGATGCTTTTTTTCCTTCTGGTTAGAAGGTTTTTAAACATTTCAAATAGTCCATGATTTTTCTCTTCATGTCAGAACTAAGATATACCTTTCCCATATTTATCAACACGTTAGCAAAATATTTCCTTCATCTTGACAACTGTTTGGATTCACTGAAAAAATGATTTAGAAGAGTACAAACTGTGCAAAACGATATAAAAATAATTTTAATTATTCAACTGAATGTCAATGTTTAACCTTTACAAAGAAATGTTTTCAAAATGTATCTACACATATATACAGAATAATCTCAAAATATTGAACACCAATACAGGTGTGTTGAGTCAGTGGCACAAATACTAATGGTTATTGACATATTTCCCCAAAATAACAAATTATTGAAAATGTTCCAAGCAAAAATATATTTCCCCAGTACAGCAAGGAGTTATACTATATCTGGACAATTTGGTGTATAATAAATGATTCAAAATAAAATTTACTGATAACTAAAATGGACAGATAGTCTGGGATTAGGTAATTGTAGACAGTTTTTGGCCTATATGTATATTCCAGGAGACATTTAATTGTCATGTGGGATGCATGACAATTCATAAGCAAGACTTTCTCCAGTGTCATGGGGGCACTTAGAAGCCACATCCATACCCACTAAATGCATTGGCTCCTTTCAGTCCCTGGGACACAAAAGAGTGAAGTGATTTTTCAAATTTTATTCTAGGGATAATATGACCACTTGGAGAATCAATAATTTCATAAAAATAAAAATCACAGAAGTAAAATATTTCAATGCAAAAAAAGAACTAGAAAGTATTAACTAAGGGACATACTGTTAGGTATGTTCTAGGACTAATATGATATTGAGGGAAACCAGTTCACTTTTCTCAGCTATGCTTCTACGACGGATAAGTGGAACATCTACAAATATATAATACTAAAAAATTCATATCCACGCTCAAAACTAGGAAAGGATTGTCCTTATATCCTAAAAATGAAGGTGGAACTTAAATCTAGAAAAATTATCTGGAAAAATAAGCTATAGCTTCCTATGCAGGAACACTCGCACAAACACATACACAGTGACACACAGGGGCACACACAGGCAGAACACACACAGTCCCACACACAGACGCACACTCAGACACACCCACAGGCACACACAGGCATACAAACACACACACAGACACATATAGGCATACACACAGATATATACACAGGCACACACACACACAGACACACAGGCACACACAGACGTACACACAAACACACACCGACACACAGGCATACACACAGATACACAGGCACACACACAGATACACACAGGCATACACACAAACCTGCCTGGACACCGGCGTGCTGGGCCGCACGCTGACCGCACGGGCGCACGGGCATGCACGGACAGCTTACCTGGACACACAGACGTACCTGGGCGCATACGGGCGTACGCAAACCGCACACGGACGCACCGGCATGCTGGGGCGCACTGGCCACACGGGCACACGGGCATGCACAGACCACCTGGGCATGCACGGGCACATACAGGCATACACACAGACACACACACAGGCATGCACACAGACACATACACACAGGTACAAACAGGCACAGACCGGGCGCACAGGAATACATGGTGGGACCGCATGCATGCCACACGAGAATGCTTGTGCACATACACAGTTGTTATGGGTGGAAAGGGGGAAAATGGGTATTTATTAGGAAAGAAGATGGATGGAGAAGTAGGTAGTATATTTAAATTGATAATTTATAATGGGAAAATAGATGCCCAAAATTGAAGACAATTTTATCATACAAAATCTTGAGTAGAATCAGAAACAAGCTTATTAACACCTAGACACAGTGTAGTGAATTTTCTTAGCATCAAATGCCACAGTATTTTCAATACCATCAGAGAGAAAATAAATATTGCCAAAATCATAAGATAATATATTACATCAGACTCTCATTAGTAATGAGAGATGCCAGGTGCTTTTTATGTGTTGAAATTGGTGGAGGAAAATAATGATAAAACTAAAATTCGATATCCATATGAACCAGATTCATGACAAAAGGTGAAATAAAGGTACTTTAGAGAGAGACTGAATTTACTTTACACAGATCATTAATTTGGAAAAATCATAAACACAAATATTATTCAAGAAATTTGAAATGGATATCTTCAAATTGAGAAGAAATAAGATGCAAGGATCAAAGAAAGCATGAGAATGATTTTAGATTTAAGGACAAGATCAGGAGTTGCTAAAAGATTTTAATTTTTTTTTTAAGAGTTGAAAGTGTTACTAAAATCCTTCTTATTAGCCACACAGAGCTGATTTTCCCAAGTATACAATGAGTTCTTCAAATATGTACTTTTAAGTCTGATTTATTTCAGGGCAGTTTTCTTCAGTTATAGTTTTTGCCTTTTGCTCCATTTCTTCAGTGTGTCCTTCCACATGTATGTTAGGTCAGCAGAGGTGTCTTGTACAGATACCACTTTCTATCAAATCTTGATCACTTATCTCTATTTTATTTCTCTTTTGGCACTATCCCTGGTGTTAACTCACTCTTGTGTTCCTTCTAGTTTATTCTTTAAACAATTTTTGTTTGTTTATTTCATTAGCAACATGTCCTTAGTTCTGTCAGCTCTTTTTTTCAAATTCCCTCTTTCCGTATTCCTCTTATTTGTATTTGTGACTCCATTGCTGCTTTCAGAAAGTGTATTGCTTTCATAAAATTCATTGTTTTCTTAATTTATTTTACCTCGTTTTGAACTATTAGGTTACAGATTATATCTCCTCTGAGGCCATGTCTTTCCAGTATGATATCATTTTGTAAGACTGTTGTTACTCTGTTTACTCTTCATAATGTTTTTACAAAACCTGTATGGAATCTGACTGTAATATTTTCTACTGCCCATGTTTCAGTGACATGGGTTTTTCTCTGTTCTTAGAAGGTGACTGGAACTTGATAACCTTCTGGATTCATCACTCTGGAACTCTCAAGTTCTGAAACTCTCACTTATTGTTATACTTGTTTTCAAAAACATGGCATCAGACTCTAAGATATTCAAACTCAGCTCCCTCTCCACCCTTTGTCTGAATCTTCTTTTGCTTTTCAGCGTTCCTGTCCTTCTTACCGTGGATTCTATTCACAGAAACTTCCCCTCTGTGTGGGGCTTTTCCTTGGAGGGCTCTTTGGCTGATGAATTTAGAGAGGTCCTGGGACTCAGACTGCCCCAGCACTGATTGTTTCTACAGCATCCTTCACACACCTGCAAATGCAGCCTGCACCATTCATGGCCAGTTCGGTTGTCCTCTGCTATCCCTCTCTTTCACTAATAGAAATTTGTGTGTCGATGAATGTTATGATCTCTGGTTTACAAGGACATTCGAAATTGCTTTATTTTCCCTCCCCATCTTTATTCACGGTTGTTGAAATGATTCTGGTGTGGTCTGAGGTTTGTGTCAACCCTCGCGTGTTTTGAGAAGCATAGGGCTACCTGGTCACCACATATTATTGTAGATATGGTCTATAGGCCATTGGCTCTGATGTCCTATAGATAGTGAAGATGGTTTGCCTAATATAATGTGTGTACGTGGGGGCAGGGTGCGGATCACGAAGAATTTGAAAACTACACCATTGCTGCGGCCGCCTTGTCCATCACCTCGCCTGTTCATTTTTCACTGATTTTTTATGGATGTTTTCCTTCCTTTATTTCCTTAAGGATTATAAACTCATTCGTTTAGGGTACCTTTTTGTGTTTTGTGTCGTTATTTCTGTTGTTATTTCTCCTGGTTTGGTTTTTGTATATAAATATAAATATATGTATATACATACAATGATAGATAAAATTTTAACATGCATATATAACACATGTATGATTTTTACATATATAAAATTTTGTTTAAAAAGTTTAGTTTGAAATGTGAGTTTCATTTTTTTCTTTTGTTCATCCCTTTATTTCTGCAGGTTTTGCTGTTACCTCTACCCAAATTCTCAAGATCCTGGAGGAGGCTCCAGATGTTGTGATGGCATCAGAGAGCTCTCATCAGCCTGGATTGGCCTGGTTTCCAATTTGGGGCTGTCTATCTCATTTCTCTCTTATTACTGCCTTGCAGGGTAGTCGCTTCTCATGACAGGTGGTACCGAACTGTGGCCATGGTCATGTTCAGCCCTCATTCAAAGGCAAAGGGATCTCCTCCAGCCTCCTCTTGTGCTCAGCATCCAGGTCTGGCACTCCTCCTTGTTTTTTAAATTATTCTCTCCCAAGAGCTGAGCTTTTATTTAATTCTTGGGTTGGTCCCACTGTCCCAGAGGCCTATTGTTACAGCCCCAGCCTTCGGCTAGGAACATCGGGTCATTTTTTTTTCTTCATAAGGTACATCACGTTTTTGAGCACAGCTATATTTCATAGATAATTTATTGCTTATTAAAAAGTGAGGGTGAATGATAGGAATGGTCCTGGGGCATTCTTTCTGAATGAAATCACCGAGCCATTTTTGTAAGGAAAAATACTTGGTGTTTTTTATAATTTTGTCAAATCATTTTAGTTAAAACTAAATATATTTTATTATATTATTTAGCAATCATTCACAGGATACCCTAAGATGAAAGGGAACAATAAATAATATTATGTGGGACCATAGGTGGCATCAAAGAACAAAAATCTTTTTTTTTTCTCAGATTTCTTAGGAATGAAGAAAAATCTCAATATGCAGAGTAGAGATATTCATAAATATCTTAAAAATATACCAAAGCTAAACCAGGCATGGTGGCTCATGCCTCTAATCCCAGCACTTTGGGAGGCTTAGATGGGTGGATCACGAGGTCAGGAGTTCTGGTGAAACCCTGTTCTCTACTAAAAATACAAAAAATTAGCTGGGTGTGGTGGTGGTGGGCACCTGTAATCCCAGCTACTCAGGAGGCTGAGAAAGGAGAATTGCTTGAATGGGGGAGGCGGAGGTTGCAGTGAGACAAGATCATACCACTGCACTCCAACCTGGGTGACAGAGTGAGACTCTGTCTCAAAAAAAGATATATATATACACACACACATACACACACACAAGACATATCATGTATATGCATAGATATAACATATTATGTTATATATATGACATATCTTATATATGTGTATAGCATATATATGTGTATATCATATATATCATGTATATATGAGATATATGTATATATGTATATGTATATATCATGTATATATACACATGTATATGATACACACACACACACACACACACACACACACATACACCAAAGCTTCCCAAGTACGAATCAACACCTAATATCCTGATACAAACTTCTCAGGCAAAAATATATGGGGCAGTACCTGGGTGAAATGCTTTGCCTCAAGGGACAATTCAAAGGTCTTTTCTTTTTAGTCAAAGAAGTAAATAGGTATTTTCCCATTGAACAAAGGTAGTATTTACTACACCAAAAAAATCTCAAGTCCTTGATGGCTGTATATATTAAAAGCAATTTAATTAGAATGGAGTTGCCCAAAGCAAGGTGGCCTGTTTCACCTAGTAAAACTTAGGTCAGTTTGTATTCTGTGATGAAATGTAAGTGTGAACCAAGACTTCTGAAAAAGATTTCCATTGAGGTAAACTTAACAGAGGGCCACTGAGCCAGGGTAGCAATTACCAAGAGGTTCTTCTGGTCAGTAGGTGAGGGGCCACATCACACAAGCTCTTCAGCCCAAGCACTCACACTTCTGCACTGAGGATCCTTAAGCTGCTGCTATGCAGCCGGTTCAGCCACTGTGCAACATTATCTAGTTTTTCATGTATTGTTTAAATGATCCAAGAAAATATTTACCCATCTGTAATTGTGATTGTCTATGTTCAAGTCAGGTTGTATTAAAGGATTCCAAAGAGACATCCATCTTGGTCAATTTAAATTTTTCGTCTTAAATCCCCTCCCCCAAAATTTAACAGTGTAATTGTTACCAGCGGTCCTAAGTCTTTACTTTTTCTTTACCAGCACTAACAAATTTGGTGGCTAGGAGCCACATATATCAGTATAAAGTGGTGCAAGGTAGCAATGATTCACAAAGATGGATACTTTTTTTCTCCCATTATGAATTACTGATACACAACATACTGAAAGGAAAATGGTCCACAGAATATTATTAAAAACGTTACGTATTTTATATGGAAATGCATGTGTTTCTGAAAATACATTAAATGTATACACTTTAAATGTTTTCTTACCCATTCCAAATATGTGAATTGATATATTTATACACAGTCCAGCATTTTTAAGTACTTAAAATGACAATCAATGGAGAGGTATTCCCATCGTGAATTATAATGTGTTCACAGAACTAAATTTTTATAATTACATGATGAGTTACTTTACAAAGGTGGCCTAAAAGATTTAAAAGAAGGCTACTTAGGATTCATTCTGAAGCTATAGAACTTGGTTCCACAGCACATGTCCATTAATATTTAAGACATGTAATTTAGACATTTATTTACTTTCTCGTCTGTACCAATATAAGTTTTTTTTTGTTTGTTTGTTTGTTTTTTTTTTTTTTTTGAGATGGAGTCTTGCTCTGTTACCCATGCTGGAGTGCAGTGGTGCAATCTTGGCTCACTGCTACCTCCGCCTTCCAGGTTCAAGTGATTCTCCTGTCTTAGCCTCCTGAGTAGCTGGGTTTACAGGTATGTGCCACCACACCCAGCTAATTTTTGTATTTTTAGTAGAGATGGGATTTCACCATCTTGGCCAGGTTGTTCTTGAACTCCTGACCTCGTGATCTACCCGCCTCAGCCTCCCAAAGTGCTGGATTACAGGCAGGAGCCACCAGGCCCATGCTATACTGATATAGTTTAATTACAATTTCATGACTCTAAATTTGACTTACCTTGCAAAACTCCTATGTGCATAAGTGCAGCAAAGCTGATAGGAAGCATTCAGGTGGTGAGTAATGATAACCCAGTAGCTATTCAAAATAATTGATGGAATGACATTAAGGACCAATGAATGTATCTGAGATCAAGGAGCAAATTAGTTTTTAAGGCTAGTTGTTAAAGAATAATGTTATCTATGTTTAAAGTACACCAAAATGACATAGTTTCATTAGAGACATTATGAGATAATTGAAACTTAAGAGAATGGTATCATTGTTTGAGAAAAAATATGTACTAAAAACTAATGCTCCTTTTTTTACAGGGAGCTCTGTCTGTCAGTCTTCAAAAATTGAAAAATTATATTGATCTATTTTAATCAGAAATGTTACAAACAATAATTACAGCTCAAATTTGAGAAATTCTTCCCTTCAATAGAACATTGCAAGAGAAAAAAAATATTTACTGCATAGAATGTTTTAAGTATACATTTCAATGACATATTTATTTAATTCCTACTGTATATTTAAAGATTACCTTGGCTATATCAGTTTCCTTCAGTCTATCAGAAGATAAATTATTCAAATGGAGCATATTTATATATTTTAAAGATTCTGTGAACACTTGTACATCCAGTAATGTTATACTGGGTAAATCAGACAAACCCCTCCTATGAGGATAAATAGTAAACTTGAGAAAATAAAAATGAAATGTTTGCAGAAGCATCAAAGGCATCAGGCAGCTCACTCATTAGTGAGCAATTATTTAATCCAGATGCAAGGGAAAGCAAAAACTCAGATTAATAAACCCAGCAACTGAAAACACTGTGTCTCCACGGGGACACCTCAGAGGTTGTGTAGTGTCTCTGTCAGCATGACTTGCTACAGATATACAGGTTGAATTCCAGGGGCCGCCAGCGGGAGGAGATGGGTTTGTATGTTTTGAAGGAAAATGCCAAAAGTTTAAGCAGTATGATCCAGAAGAACTGAAAATAAAACCACCACTCACCTGTACTATATCTCAGTTTAAAGTCATCTGAGAGAAAAAGAGAGAGAAATCATAGATTAAGATAATAGATTTAAAATAAAGCATCAAAATGTGAACTCAACATTCTAATGAAAAGACAATATTGTCAGACTGAATTATAAAGCAAAACAAAACAAAGTACTGTATTGTGGTAAAACAGGTCTAAATCATCAGGATGAAGGAAGCTTAAAAGTCAAGGGATGATAAGAGGTATATATCATTTAAGCTTCAACCACAAGTACCTATAATCATTTGAGAAAAAAAGACATATTTAACAGAAGATATAACAGAGATTAAAAGTGCAAAAAATATATTCATCAGAATGGATTCACCAGAAACATTTTGCAATTCTAAATAAGTATGTACCCAAACACATGGCATCAAAATATAGAAAGCTCAGAATTGACCATATATCAGCAGATAAAGACAAATCCACAAATCAAACTAAGAGATTTTTTTTTTTTTTCTGAAGCACAGTCTTACTCTGTTGCCCAGGTTGGAGTGCAGTCACACGATCTTGGCTCACAGCAACCTCCACCTCCTGGGTTCAGGCAATTCTTCTGCCTCAGCCTCCTGAGTAGCTGGCACTACAGGCATGCACCACCATGCCTGGCTAATTCTTGTCTTTTTAGTAGAAACGGTGTTTCACCATGTTAGCCAGGGTGGTCTCGATCTCCTGACCTCGTGATCCACCCGCCTTGGCTTCCTGAAGTGCCGGGATTACAGGTGTAAGCCACCACGCCCAGCCCAAGTAACTTGTCACAAAAGTAATCGGAAATATTGCTGAAATATGTAATTTTTAAGCAATATAGCCAAATTCAATCTAATTAACATATATAAAGTGCTGAGCTTACAAATGCAAAATACACTTTCTGTTCAATCATGTGAAATTTTTGAAATATATTTAGTTCATAAACAAGTCTTAAAATATTGAAAAGATTGAAACTATAAGCAGGACTTTCTTTGGCCACAATTTATTTTTATTTTTATTTTTTTTTGAGAAGGAGTCTCGCTCTGTCGCCCAGGCTGGAGTGCAGTGGCTGGATCTCAGCTCACTGCAAGCTCCGCCTCCCAGGTTTACGTCATTCTCCTGCCTCAGCCTCCCGAGTAGCTGGGACTACAGGTGCCTGCCACCACACCTGGCTAATTTTTTGTGTTTTTAGTAGAGACGGGGTTTCACCGTGTTAGCCAGGATGGTCTCGATCTCCTGACCTCGTGATCTGCCCGTCTCGGCCTCCCAAAGTGCTGGGATTACAGGCTTGAGCCACCACGCCCGGCGGCCACAATTTAATTACATTATAAATAAAAGAAATACAGGTGTTTCAAAATTAAAATGTATCCCTCCAAATAAACCTTAGGTCAAAGAAAACTGAAAGGAATAAGAAAAGGGTGGGCAAAGAAAACTGAAAGGAATAAGAAAAGGGTCACACATCAAACAGTGTGGTATGTGGACAAACATTGTTTAGAGGGAAATTTATAATCTTGGATGTATATATTAGAAAAGAACAGAGGCTGCAAAATCTCAAGAGATTGTGGCAGGGGGCAGGGGCAGGTGGCAATAACAAGCTAAATCCAAAGAGCATTGAATGAGGTATAAATAGCCAATAGCTGAAATGAGTAAGGGTATATCGCTTCCAACCCTTCAACCATTATAAAGTAAAAAATGATAATATAAGATAATAATATGGACACATTTATGCCTTTACCTCAATGAATTGAAATATGTATGAAATATGAAAATATTTTCAAAAATGTAACTTACCAAGTCAGGTGATAAGTTAGCAAATTAATTTGCTTATATTTATTTATTCAAATTAGCAACCAAAAACCTTTGGAGATGAGCACACATACACATGCACGCATACACATGTTCTCTAATGCTCTCTAGTTTCCACTGGCTTCTCTAAGAAATTATACCAAACATTCAAGGACAAAATATTTCCACTTCTAACAATAGTGGGTTAAATGGTAACTGCCCAATATATATTATGTTCATTACACTTCACAATCTTGATACAAACATTTTAATAGTACAGAAAATAAAAGTGGAAGTTCATTCTTTCTTATAAACATAAATGCAAATATTCTAATGAAAATATGAGCAGAGCGGAGGCAGACCAAGATGGCAGAATAGACAGCTTCACGGATGGTTCCTACTGTGGGGGCACCGAGTTAACAACTATTTATGCAGAAGAAACACCTTCCTCAGAACTAAAACTCAGGTGAGCACTCATAGTACCTGGCCTTAACTTCAGATCACTGAAAGAGGCACTGGATAAATAGAAAAAACAGTCCTGAATCACCATTGCCACCCCTCACCCACCTCCCAGCCACAGTGGGGTACAGACAGTGAGTCTGGGACCTGGGGGATGAAGAACACAGCAGTTGTGAGGCCTTGAACTCAGTGCTGTCCTGCTAGAGCAGAAAGGAAAGTCAGACTAAACTCAGCTGATGCCCACCTATGGAGGGAGCATTTAAACCAGCCCTAACCAGAAGGGAATCACTGATGCCAGTGGTACAAACTTGAGTGCCCACAAAACTCACTACCAAGAGTACAGAACTCTGTGTCTTCCCAAATAAACATGAAAGGCACCCTAAGCCATAAGGACTGCAACTCTTAGATGAGTCCTAGTGCCAAAATAGGCCCAGAGACAGTGGACTGGGGAGACAAGTGACATACTGAAACACCAGCTGGGGCAGCCAAGGGGTGCTGGCATTGCCCCTTCCCTAGCCCCTGACTGCACAGCTCATGGCTCCAAAAGAGACCCCTGCCCTCTGTTTGAAGAGAGAAGAGCGAAAAGTGGAGAGGACTTTATTTTGCATGGAGGATACCAGCTCAGTCATAGCAGAATAGGGCTAATGAGGCCCCCATTCCAGGTCCTAGTTCCCAGATGACATTTTTAGACACAACCTGGGGCAGAAGGGAACCCATTGCCTTGAAGAAAAGAGCCCAGTCCTGGCAAGATTTATCACCTGCTAACTGAAGAACCCTTGGGCCCTAAATAGCCAACAGCGATACCCAGGTAGTACATTAAGGGCCTCAGGTGAGCCTCTGAGACTTGCTGGCTTCAGGTGAGACTCAGCACTTTACCAGCTGTGGTGGTTGTGGGACAAAACTCCTGCTTGAGAAAAGCAGTGGAAAAAGTAAAGGGGACTTTTTATTACATCTTTAATACCAGTATGGCCACAGAGACGTAGAGTAACAAGTGAGTTCTTGGAGTCCCCATTTCCAAGACTTGACTCTTGGAAGACATTTTTGGACTTTCCTGAGCCAGAGGGGAGCCCATTGTCCTGAAGCAGGAGTCCCAGGTGAGGCAGCATTCACCACAGGCTGACTTAATAAACCTTGGGCCTTAAGGGAACATCAGCAATAGTCTGGCAGTGCTCCTCGGGGTCTACAGGGTGAGGATCCTCTGCATTTGGAAAGGGGAGGGAAGAATGGGAAGGACTGCATCTTGTCGTTTGAGTGCTGGCTCAGCCATAATACAATAGAACACCAGGTAGACTTCTAAGGTTTTTGACTCCAGTCCCTGACTCCTGGATGGCACTTCTAGACTGATCCAGGGCCTGGGGGACTTTGCTGCAATGAACGGAAGAGAAGAGCCCTCTCTGGCTTTGACACCATCTGACTGCAGAGCCCCAGGGCATTCAGTGAACATAGGTAGTAGCCAGGGAGTAGTTACATCAGGTCTTGGGTCGACCCAGTGCTGTGCTAGCTTTAAGTCTGACCCAGTGTAGTCACAGTGGTGGTGGCCACAAGAGTGCTTGTGTCACTCCACCCCCCGACTTCAGAGGGTTCAGAACACAGAGAGAGACTGTGTATGTTTGAGAGAATGTAAGGGAATAGAACAAGAGTCTCTGCCTGGTAATCAAGAGAATTCTCCTGGATCTTGTTCAAGAACATCAAGGCAGTATTTCTACAAGTCTGCAAGAACCATAGCATTACTGGACTTGGGGTGCTCCCTAAACCAGATGCAGCTTAGATCACAACACTCAAGTCCTTTCAAATATCTGGAAAACCTTCCCAAGAAGGGCAGCTACAAATAAGCCCAGACAGTAAAGACTACAATAAATACCTAACTCTTCAATGCCCAGACACCAAACAACAGCTACTGGAATCAATAGCTTCCAGGAAAACATGGCCTCAACAAATGAACTAAATAAGGCACCAGGGACCAATTCTAGGTAAACAAAGACATGTGGCCTTTCATACAGAGAATTCAAAACATCTGTGGTAAGGAAACTCAAAGAAATTCAAAACAACACAGAGAAGGAATTCAGAAGCCTCTCAGATAAATCTAACAAAGAGATTAAAATAATTAAAAAGAATTAAGCAGACATTCTGGAACTAGTGAGCTTGAAGACAGGCTATTTGGAACAATGAAGCATGCCTACAGGATCTAGAAAACAGCCTCAAAAGGGCAAATCTGAAAGTTATTGCCCTTAATGGAGAGGTAGAGAAAGAGATAGGGATAAGAAGTTTATGCAAAGGAATAATAACAAAGAATGTTCCAAACCTAAAGAAAGGTATCAATAGCCAAGCTCAAGAGGGTTCCAGAACACCAAGCAGATTTAACGCAAAGAAGACTACCTCAAGGCATTCAATAAGCCAACTCCCAAAAGTCAAGAATTAAGAAAGTATCCTAAAAGCAGCAAGAGAATAAAAATGTAAGTAACATAAAATGGAACTTCAATACATCTGGCAGCAGACTTCTCAGTGGTAACCTTACAGGCTAGGAGAAAGTGGCATAACATATTTAATGTATTGAAGGAAAAAAAAAAAAAAAAAACCTCTTACCCTAGATAGTATATCCAGTAAAAATATATACCCTTCAAACATGAAGAAGAAATAGAGACTTTCCCAGACAAACAAAAGCTAGGGACTTCGTCAATTCCAGACCTGTCCTACAAGAAATGCTGAAGATAATCCCTCAATCAGAATGAAAAGGGTGCTAAGAAGCAACATGTAACCACCTGAAGGTACAAAATTCACAGGTAGTAGTAAGTAGACAGAAACACAGAATATAATAACACTGTAACTGTAGTGTGTAAACTACTCTTATCCTAAGTAGGAAGACTAAATGATGAATCAATCAAAAATAATAATTACAAAAACTTTTTAAGACTTAGTACAACAAAATATAAATAGAAACAAAAAGTTTAAAAGTCGGGACAAAGTTAAGGCCTAGAGTTTTTATTAGTGTTCTTTTTGCTTGTTTGTTTATGCAAACAATTTTAAGTTGTTATCAGGTTAAAATAATGGGTTATAAGATAGTATTTACAAGCCTCATGGTAATCTCAAACTCAAAAATATACAATAAATTCACAAAAAATAAAAAGCAAGAAACTAAACCATTTCACCAGACAAAATCCTATTTACTAGAGGAAGATGGGAAGGAAAGAAAGAAAGAAGAGAAGACCAGAAAACAAATAACAAAAATTTGGAAGATGTAAGTCCTTTCTTATCAATAACAACATTGAATGTAAATAATCTAAATTCTTAAATGAAAAGACATAGACTAGCTAAATGGATGAAAAAATAACACCCATTGATCTGTTGCCTAGAAGAAACATACTTCACCTATAAAGACACACACAGACTGAAAATATACGAATAGAAAAATATTTCATGCCAATGGAAATCAAAAAGAGCAGGAGTCACTATATTTCTATCAGGCAAACAGATTTCAAGACCAAAACTATAAGAAGAGACAAAGAAGGTTACTATATAATGATAAAGGAGTCAATTCATTAACAGAATATAACAATTTAAAATACATATGCACTCAACACTGAACCACCCAGATATATAAAGCCAAAATTACAGAAGTTATTAGAGCTAAAGAGAGATATATTCCTCAATACAATGGTGACTGACAACTTCAACATCTCACTTTCAGCATTGAACAGATCTTCCAGAGGGAAAAATCAACAAAGAAACATCAGACTTAATCTGCACTGTAGATGAAATGGATCTAATAGATATTTACAGAAGATTTTATCCAAAAGTTGTAGAATATGCATTCTTTTCCTCAGCATATGGATTATTTTCAGGGACAGACTATGTGTTAGGTAACGAAATGTCTTAAAACACTCAAAACATTGAAATAATATAAAGCATCTTCTCTGATTATAATGGAATAAAACTAGAAATTAATAACAGAGGAATTTTGGAAACTATACAATTACATTAAAATTAAACTATATACTCCTAAATAACCAGTGAGTCAATGAAGAAATTAAAAAGAAAATCAAAAACTTTCTTAAAACAAATGAAAATGGAAACACAACATACCAAAACCTATGGGATACAGAAAAAGCAATACTAATCGGAAAGTTTATAGCTAAAAGTGCCTGCATGAAAAAAGAAGAAAAACTTAAAATGAACAATCTAATAATGCATCTTAAAGAATGAGAAAAACAAGAGCAAATAAAATCCAAAATTAGTAGAAGAAAAGAAATAATAAAGATCAAAGGAGAAACAAATAAAACTGATACTGAAAAAAAAAATTACAAAAGAAGAATAAAACAAAAAGATGGGCTTTTGAAAAGTTAAGCAAAATTTTCAAACCTTTAACCAGGCTAACTACAAAACAAACAACAACAACAAAAAAAAACAGAGATAGAGAGAGATGATTCAAATAAATAAAATCAGAAATGAAAAAGGAGATGCTACAACTGATACTGCAGAAATTCAAAGGATCACTAGTGGCTACTATAAGCAACAACATGCCAATTAATTGGAAAATCTAGAAGAAATGAACAAATTCTTAGATATATACAACCTACCAAGGTTGAAATAGGAAGACATTTAAAACCTGAACAGACCAAATACAAGTAAGAAGATTGAAGCTATAATAAATAATAAAAAGTGTTTCAGTAAAAAAATAAAAATAAAAAACCCAAGACCTGATGCCTTCACTATTGAAGTCTACCAAACATTTTAAACTATTTTTTTTTTTTTTTTTTTTTGAGACAGAGTCTCGCTCTGTCACCCAGGCTGGAAGTGCAGTGGCCGGATCTCAGCTCACTGCAAGCTCCGCCTCCCAGGTTTACGCCATTCTCCTGCCTCAGCCTCCCGAGTAGCTGGGACTACAGGCGCCCGCCACCTCGGCTGGCTAGTTTTTTGTATTTTTAGTAGAGATGGGGTTTCACAGTGTTAGCCACGATGGTCTCGATCTCCTGACCTCATGATCCACCCGTCTCGGCCTCCCAAAGTGCTGGGATTACAAGCTTGAGCCACCGCGCCTGGCTTGAATTAAACTATTTTTAAAAATAGAGGAGGATGGAATACTTTCAAACTAATTATATGAGGTCAGCATTACTCTGATACCAAAGACATTGAAAAAAGTAAACCACAAGCAAATATAGCTGATAAATATTGATGCAAAAATCTTAAACAAAATACTAGCAAACCAAATTCAACAATACATTAAAAAGATCATTCATCACGACAGAGTGAGATTTACCCCTGGAATGCAAGGATGGTTCAACATACACAAATCAATCAATGTGATACAGTGAATCAACAGAATGAAGGACAAAAACCATATGATCATTTCTATTAATGCTGGAAAAGCATTTGATAAAGCTCAACATCCCTTTATGGTAAAAAACACTGAAAAACTGAATATAAATGGAACATAGCTCGGTGTAATTAAAACCATATGTGATAGACCCATAGCTAGTATCATACTGAATATGGGAGAAAAAATGAAAAACTTTTTCTTCTGGAACACCACAAGGATGCCCACTGTCATAAGTTACTCAACTTAGTACTGGAAGTCGTAGCGGGAGCAGTCAGACAACAGAAAGAAATAAAGGGTATCCAAGGCCGGGCATGGTGTTTCAGGCCTATAATCCCAGGACTTTGGGAGGCCAAGGTGGGCGAATCACAAGGTCAAGAGATCAAGACCATCCTGGCCAACATGGTGAAACTCCGTCTCTACTAAAAATACAAAAATTAGCTGGGTGTGGTGGCACATGCCTGTAGCCCCAGCTACTCAGGAGGTTGAGGCAGAAGGATTGCTTGAACCTGGGAGGCAGAGGTTGCAGTGAGATGAGATCGCGCCACTGCACTCCAGCCTGGCGATGAAGCAAGACTCCATCTCAAAAACAAAAAGAAAAGAAATAAAGGGCATCCAAATTGGAAAGAAATAAGTCAAAGTATCTTTGTTTATAGATAATATTATATATTTGGAAAAACTTAAAGATGCCACCAAAAAACTATTAGAACTGATAAATTCAGTAAAGTTGCAGGATACAAAATCAACAAACAAAAATCAGTAGTGGTTCTAAATGCCAACAGTGAACAACATGAAAATGAAATTTAAAAAGTAATTCCATTTACAGTAGCCACACATAAAATTAAATACATAGGAATTAACTTCACCTAAGAAGTGAAAGATCTCCACTATGAAAACTATAAAATATGGATAAAAGAAATTGAAGAGGACACAACATAAGGAAAAAACACTTCATGTCCATGAACTAGAAGAATCAATATTGTTAAAATGTTCATACTACTCAAAGCAATCTACAGATTCAATGACATTTTTCACAGAAATAGAAAAATTTGATCCTAAAATCTATATGGAACCAAAAAACACCCAGAATAGACAAATCTACTTGAAGCAAATAAAATTTTTTAAAAAAATCTTGAGGAATTACATTACCTGTCTTCAAATTCTACTACAGAGTGATACTAACCAAAACAGCACAGTTCTGGCATAAAAAGAGACACATAGACCAATGGAACAGAAAAGAGAACCTAGAATCAAAGCCACATACCTACAGATAACTCATTTTTGACAAAGTTGCCAAGAATATACACTCGGTGAAAGACAGTCTCTTCAGTAAACGATGATACGAAAACCAGATATCCATTTGCAGAGTAAGACTAGACCCCTATCTCTCACTGTGTACAAAAATCAAATTCAAATGGATTACAGACTTAAATCTAAGATCTCAAATTGTGACATTGGGGAAAATCTGTAGGACATTTGTCTGGGCAAAAATTTCTCGAGCACTAGCCCACAAGCACAGGCAACCTAAGCAAAAATGGACAAATAGGACCACATCAAGTTAAAAAGCTTGTGCAGAGCAAAGGATACAAACATCAAAGTGAAAAGACAACCCACAGAATGGGAGAAAATATTGAAAAGTGCCTATCAGATGGGATTCATAATCAGAATATATAAGGAGTCCAAACAACCCTATAGGAAGAAATCTAATAATCTAACAAAAAAATAGGCAAAATATTCAAATAAACATTTCTCTAAAAATGACATAAACAGGCATATGAAAAGGTGCTCAATATCATTAATAATCAGAGAAATGCAAATTAAAATGACAATGGTTTATCATCTCCTGCTAGTTAAAATGGCTTATATTCAAAAGATAGTCAAGAACAAATGCTGGCAAGGATGTAAAGAAAATTTACATTTACATATAAATATAGATTTGTGTAAAGAAACTTACTGCAGAGCAGTAAAAAAAGGGCATTTTTTAATTAAATGATGCTGTCATGTTGGATATCTCTATATATAGATGTTTATAAAATGCTCTTTATCACACACCATACACAAATAGCAATTCCACATTGGTTATATCAATATAGTAAAGAAAAAATAATAAAGTTTAACAAGTAATATAGAATAGTTTTTGATCAATCAGTAGGTAAATATTTTGAAAGAACTTAAAAAGAAATAAACACAAATTAAAAGATTGCTACATTTAGCTACATCATTAAGAAACTCTTTGCCAGTCCAAGACATTGGATTAGAGGGAGAGTTAGCAGGCCTCTCCCACTTGGGAAGAAAAAGTAGGGTTTAGATATTTAACTGTGAACTTTTGTTCCAAGAAGCAATGCAGGAACATAACAGGAAAACTGAAATCCACAGACACTTTGAAAGAAGTTGCAGGCTTGGTCTATACCTTGAGCCAGGAGAAAAACTGTAAGTCCCCAGAGTTTGACAGAGGGAGAGGCTGCCTCCAGGATATACACCCTCAAAGGAGAACCTGGAAACAGGGCATGGGGGAAAGCCCTACCCAGCACTAGAACTGATTTAGAATGGTGAGGAATCTAAAAGTGGAAGTGGCAGCAGGAAGAGCCTTGCATGCATTTCCAGTGTCCAACACAGACCAAGAGAAGCCATTCCTTATTATGCCTCACAGAAACCTCACAAATATCTCCCAACTAACTCAGGCAGCAATCACAGGTTGAAAAAAGTCTCCAACTGAATTCCACAATATAGCCTTGAATGGAGAAGAACTCCCTTGACCAGAACCAAGGAATGAGTGGGAAGTATGCTGCAGTCAGGAGCTGGGTACCCTAGCTGTGTGGGTGGATTGGGAGGGGCATGGCCTGAAACCTGTGGTTGCTATCTCTGTAAGGAAAGTTTATGGCCTGGGCAGTTGTGAGTTATGAGTGTAGACAGCCTGCAACTTAGCTATCTGCTGCAGGTGGAAAACTACTGGTGTGAGACCTGCCTTGACAAGTGTCTGGGAGCTGGGTGAGGCTTACTGTCACCTGCTACTACAAACTGCCTGCATGAACTCTTCTGTTCAGCACAAGCAGCTATGTTTCTCTATAAAACATTACAACAGTGATCATATAACTGCCTTGTGACTCCCATAGGAGTTGCTGATTGCCCCACAGGCAGACAGCCAGGACACAAACCTGCCTGACCCAGCCCCCATCTGGCTTTGCCCCTCTAACTACCATGGTAGCTTAACACAAAGGATAGAATCTTTTGGGAGCTTTATAGCCCTGCTCATCACCTGAGAAACCAGAGTGCCTCCCCAGGGTAACAGAAGGCAAGCAGAAATCCCATAACTACAATTGTAGCTTGTGTTCTTTTGTAAGTGCCACCTCCTGGCTGGAGGCCAACCAGCCAACCAAATGGACTGTGTAGTCCATTATAGCATCTTCAAGTAGAATAACACTGTGCCCAGAAAGAAGAAAACTCATGTGCAACTTCCGCTATTGCCATTGCCTGCATCACCCTGGCTAACCAGGAGACCCTGAGTCTGTCCACATGACCAGTTCATCACCACTACAACCCACAATTGAGAAAGCCAGCACACTAAGGCTACCTATAACCAAGGAGTCTCAAAGTCTCTGCCACTCCCCAGCCACCACCATTAGGGCTGGTGCTAGTACCACTTGCTGGGGAAGATTAAGGACAGGTACATCACCAGATCCCTCGTAGACATTCCCCAGGACTAGCCTGGAGTGTGGCAACTTCACTGGGTAGCTAGACTCAGACAAGCAATGTCATTCACAGTAGTAGGCCTCTCAGGGATTCCCACTCCTAGAGGAATGGGGAAGGTACCACATCAAGGGAACATCCCTGGGACAAAAGAATCCAAACAGCAGGACTTGAGTCCCAAATATTTCTCCTGGTGGGAAGTTTCTTTCAGGAGAGGCATAGTTGGAGTGCTAGGCTCAGTGGGGAATGTCTGCAGCCCAGGTGCTCTACCCCAACACTCAGGCAGTCCTGGTGCTTGTGAAGGGTCTTGGAGAAGGAAACTTTTTTCTCCCTTATCCAACCCTGTGGACACAGTTGTGGCTTTTTCCAAGAGCTCAGCATGGGCACACTTAGAGACAGCCTTTCTGGAACACTTCAGGGTGACATCATCCCCACAGAAGGAGAAACCTCCAAATGCAGGTTGCTTTGCATGAGAGGTAGAGTCACAATTCCTCTCTACTCGGAACATCAACATTCCTGAAGATAAAAATATGTGCCTGTCTAATCTGAATAGCAAGAACACTGGGTGAGGAGTGTGTCTGGGTGGTAGATAGCTTTTCTGCTGCCCTGGTAAGGAAGCTGAGGTGGATCCAGTCCTTCCCTCTGAAAAGACCTCAGTGCATTTTACTTAGAGCTTCCCCAGCCACCTCTGTCAAGGCTGGGATCTCTGCCCACCATTGGGTATTGCATTTACCCGTCTGCTTTAGCCATAGCCAGTTTTTACTCATGGACATCCCCCTTATTGGTCTGAAGTATTCAACCCAGTAAATAAAATACTGGGGAACAAGTAAATAAATGAATAAGTACACAAAATAGGGGAATGAGTTAAGCTTCAAGAGATTTCTGCCATTGCAACCCTATAGAAAACAGTGAACTTGTTCATACACTGAGCACATTGTTACTACAACCATCATCCATCATACAAAAACTCCATAACCAAGGAACTCATACAGTCTTCACCCCTGAAGGAACCAAGAGCCAAATTAGGTGACAATAAACTATAAATATGAAAGTCACATTCTTAGGGATGGAAACAAGAAAATTTTTAAAACCCACAATTAAACAAAAAATGCATTCAGACTAATTAGAAGAAATAGTCTACACAAGTAAGAAGAAACCAGAAAAAATAATTTTAGTAATATGACAGGACAGCGTTCTTTAACAATCCCAAAAGATTACACTAGCCCTCCAGCAATAAATACAAACCAAAATGAAATATTTGAAATACCAGATAAAGAATTTTTAAGGTTGATTGTTAAGCTACTCAAGGGGATACCAGAGGAAGGTGAAAACCTACATAATTTTTTAAAAATTCAAGATATGAATGAAAAATTTGCAAAAGAGATAGATATCTTAAAGCAAAACCAATCAGAAATTCCAGAAATGAAAGACATAGGAAATTACAAAATGCAGTGGAAGGTTTCAACAATAAATGAGAACAAGTGGAAGAAAGAATTTCTGAGCTAGAAGACAAGGCTTTTGAGTTAACCCAATCAGACAAAAATTAAAAGAAAAAGAATCAAAAGAAAGGAGCAAAGTTTCCAAGAAATGTGAGATTATGTAAAATGGTTAAACCTAAAATTAATTGGTGTTACTGAGGGAGAAGAAAAAGCAAAAAGTTTGGAAAACTTATTTGAGAGAATAATTGAGGAAAACTTCCCTGACCTTGCTAGAGATTTAGATATTCAAATATAAGAAACTCAAAGAACTTCTGTGAGACTCATTAGAAAAAGATCATCACCAAGACATACAGTCAACAGGCTATCAAAAGTCAATATGAAGGAAATAAATCTAAAAGCTATAAGACAAAAGCATCAGGTAATGTGTAAAGTAAAACATATCAGAGACTAACAGCAGATTTCTCAGCAGAAACCTTACAAGCCAGAAGGGATAAGTCCTATTGTTAGCTTCCTTAGACAGAATAACTGTCAGCCAGGAATTTTGTAGCCAGCAAAACCACATTTCATAAACAAAGGAGATATGAAGTCATTTTCAAATGAAAAAATGCTGAGAAAATTTATTACCAGGTCATTCCTACAATGAATGCTAAAAGGAGTTCTAAATCTTGAAACAAAAGCTTGATATACATGAAAATGGAATCTCTTGAAAGCATAAAACTCACAATGCCTATAAAATAATGACACAATAAAAAAAGTGTCTAGGTAACATTTAACATGATACATGGAACAATATCTCACATGTCAATATTAATGTTAAATATAAATAACCTAAATGCTCCACTTAAAAGGTGTAGACTGACAGAATGGATAAAGAACCACAAACCAAATATCTGCTGTCTTCAAAAGACTCAACTAACTTGTAAGTATTCCTATAAACTCAAGGTAAAAGGGTAGAAAAAGATCCATACAAATGGAAACCAAAAGTGAGCAGGAGTACCTATACTTATATCAGATAAAACAAACTTTAAAGCAACAACAGTAAAAAAAAGACAAAGAAGGTAGTTATATAATGATAAAAGGATAAATCCAACAAGAAGATATCACAGTCCTAAATATGTATGCACCTAACTTTGGAGCTCCTAATTCATGAACAATTACTGCTAAATCAAGAAGTAAGACAGATTAACATCATAATAATAGTGGGGTATTTCAGTACTCCACCCACAGCACTAGACAGATCATCAAGAGAGAAAGTGAGCAAAGAAATAATGGGCTTCAACTACATTCCAGAACAAATGGACCTAACAGATATTTATAGAACATTCTACCAAGAACTGCAGAATATACATTCTTCTCATCAGAATGTGGAACATTCTCTAAGACAGACTATATGATAGGTCACAAAACAAATCTCAATAAACTTTAAAAAATTGAACTCATATCAAGTGTCTTCTCACACAAGAGTGGAATAGAACTAGAAATCAACCCCAAAAGGAACCCTCAAAACTATACAAATACATGAAAATTAAACAATCTGCTCCTTGATGACTTTTGGTTTCACAATGAAATCAAGGTGGAAATTCAAAAGTTCTTTGAAATGAATGATAATAGTGACACAAGTAATCAAAACCTCTGGGATACAGCAAAAGCAGTGCTAAGAGGAAATTTTATAGAACTAAGTGCGCACATCAAAAAGTCTGAAAGATCACAAATTGACAACCTACTGCCAAACTTCAAGGACCTAGAGAAGTAAGAACACACTAACCCCAAATCCAGCAGAAGGAAAGAAATAAGAAATATCAGAGCAGAATTAAATGAAATTGAAACAAAAAAAAATACAAAAGATCAATGAAACAAAAACTGGTTCTTTGAGAAGATAAAAAAGATTGATAAACCATTAGCCAGATTAACCAAGGAAAGAAGAGAGAATATACAAATAAACTCAATTATAAATGAAACTAGAGACTTTACAACCAACACCACATAAATACAAAAGATCATTTGAGACTACTAGTTTGAAACACACCAGAAAACCTAGAAGAAATAGATAAATTCCTAGAAACATACAGCTCTCCTAGATTAGATCAGGAAGAAATAGAAACCCTGAACAGACCAACAAAAAGCAGCAACATTGAATCACTAATAAAAATAAATAAATAAGTTGTCAACAACAACAACAAAAATCCCAGGAACAGATGGATTCACAGCTGAGCTCTGTCAGACATGCAAATAAGAATTGGTGTCAATCCTAATGAAATTATTCCAAAAGATTAAGAAAGAGGGACTCTATAAATCATTCTATGAAGCCAGTATCATCTTGATGCCAAAACCAGGAAATGACATAACATAAAAATAAAACTACAGCCCAATATCCCTGATGAACATAGATGCAAAAATTCTCAGCAAAATACTAGCTAGTTGAATCCAATAGTGTATCAGAAACATAATATATCATGATGAAGTGGGTTTTTTTCCAGGGGTGCAGGAATGGCTTGACATATGCAAGTGAATTAATGTGATACATCACATAAACAGAATTAACAACAAAAAACATATGATCATCTCAGTGGATGTGAAAAAGCATGTGATAATATCCAGCATCTCCTTATAATAAAAACTCTCAACAAACTAGACATAGAAGGGGTTTACTTCAAATTAATAAAAGCCATATATGACAAACCCACAGCCAACATCATACATAATGGGGAAAAGTTGAAAACATTTCCCCAGAGAAATGGAACAAGACAAGGATGCCCACTTTCATCATTTCGGTTTAATATAGTACTGGAAGTCCTAGCTAGAGCAATCAGGCAAGAGAAAGGAAAAAAAAAGGGCATTCAGATTGGAAAAGTGGAAGTCAAACTATTACTGTTTGTTGATGATAGGATCATTTACCTAGAAAACTCTAAAGATTCATCCAAAAGACTCCTAGATTTGATCAATAATTCAGTAAACACTCAAGTTTCAAATTCAATGTACACAAATTGGTAGCATTGCTATACACCAATGACCAAGTTGAGAATCAAATCAAGAATTCAATCCCTTTTACAACAACTGCGAAAAATAAAATAAAATACCCAGGAATATATGTAACCAAGGAGGTGGAAGTCCTTAACAAGAACTACAAATCACTGCTGAAAGAAATCACAGATGACAACAAACAAACAGAAAAACATCCCATACTAATGGCTTGCAGGAACCAACATTGTAAAAATGATCATACTGCACAAAGCAATCTATAGATTCAATACAATTTCCATTAAAATATCAAAATTATTTTTCACAGAATTAGGAAAAAAAACTCTAAAATTCATATGGAACCAAACAAGAGTCTGAATAGCCAAAGCAATCCTAAACAGAATGAACAAATCTGGAGGCATCACATTACAAGATCTTAAGTTATACTACAAGGCCATTGTTATCAAAACAGCATAGTACTGGTATAAAAGTAGATACAAAGAGCAATGGAACAGAATAGAGAACCCAGAAATAAAACCAAATACTTAAATACGTACAACTAACTGATATTTGACAAAGGATACAAAAACATACAGTGGGGAAAGAACACTCTATTTAATAAATGGTGCTGGAAAAACTGACTAGCCACATGCAGAAAAATGAAACTAGCTCCCTGTCTCTCACCTTATACAAAAATCAACTCAAGATGGATGAAAGAGTTTAAGACCTGAAACCATAAAAATTCTAGAAGATAACCTTAAAAATAACTGTTTTGGATGTTGGCCTAGGCAAAGAATTTGTGACTAAAACTCAAAAAGCAAGTGCAACAAAAACAAAAGTAAGTAAATGGAACCTGATTAAAATAAAAAGCTTCTTTAGTACAAAAGAAATAATCATCAGAGTAAACAGATAACCCACAGAATGGGAGCAAATATTTACAAATTATGCATCTGACAAAGGATGACTATCCAGAATCTACAAGAAACACAAAGAAATCAGCCAGAAAATAATAATCCCATTAAAAAGTGGGCAAATGACATAAGGAGATATTATTCAAAAGAAGATATACAAATGTCACCAAACATATGATAGAAATGCTCAACATCACTAATCATTTGGGAAATGCAAATTAAAACCACAATGAGACATCACCCTACTCCTGCAAGAAAGGCTCATTATTAAAAAGGCAAAAAACAATAGATGTTGGCACAGATATTATGAAAAAGGAATGCTTTACTCTACTGTTGGTAATGTAAATTAGTACAAGCTTTACAGAAAACAGTATGATGATTCCTTAAAGAACTAAAAGTAGATCTACCATTCAATCCAGCAATCTCACTACTGAGTCTTTATTCAAAGGAAAAGAAGTCATTATACAAAAAAGATACTTGCACATGCATGTTTATTGCAGCCTAATTCACAGTTGCAAAGATAAGTGATGAACCTAATCGCCCATTGACCAATAAGTGAATAAAGAAAATGTAGTACATGTATACTGTGGAATACTACTCAACCATAAAAAGTAATAAAATAATGTCTTTTGCATCAACTTGGATGGAACTGGAGGCCATTATTCTAAGTGAGGTAACTCAGGAATGGAAAACCAAGTACAATATGTTCTCACTTGTAAGTGGGAGCTAGCTAAGCTATGGATATGCAAAGGCATACAGAACAATAAAATGGACTTTGGAGATTGATATGGTTTGGATCTGTGTCCCCACCCAAATCTCAAATTGTAATCCCAGTGTTGGAGGTGGGGCCTGATGAGAGGTGATTGGATCATGGGGGCAGAGTTCTCGTGAATGGTTTAGCACCATCTCCTCAGTGCTGTTCTCATGATAGTGAGTGAGTTATCACAAGATCTGGTTGTTTCAAAAGGGTGTAGTACTTCCCCTGTCTCTCTTTTCCTTTAGTTCCAGCCATGTGAAGATTCCTGCTCCTCCTTTGCCTTATGCCATGAGTAAATTCTTCCTAAGGCCTCCCTGGAAGCAGATGCCGCCATGCTTCCTGTACAGCCTACAGAACTCTAAGCCAATTATATCTTTTTTCTTTATAAATTACCCAGTCTCAGGTATTTCTTTGTAACTGTTTTAGAATGGACTAATACAGCGTCTCAAAAGGGGAAGGATGGGAGACAGATGTGGGATTAAAACTACATATTAGGCACAACGTACGCTACTCAGGTGACCGACGCAATAACACCTCAGAATTCACCACTATATAATTCATCCATGTAACCAAAAGCTACTTTTACCCGAAAAGCTATCTTTTTTTAATTAAGAAAAGAAACTCTTTGCCAAAGGACACAATTCAGAAAGTGAAGATGAATTTATAGAGTGCAAGAAGATATTTGAAATGCAGAACAAAAATTGTCAAGTGGCCCATACTGGAAGGCTTAAAAACTGACAAATTAATTAGAAATCAGGCAACCTAATTAAAAAAAAATGAGAGACTTCAGCAGTCACGTCACAAAAGAAAATATACATAAAGGCCAATAAAATACATGAAATGATACTCAATTTCATTTCTAGCCAGTGATGGGCAAAGTAAAGCTGCAATGAGATATCACTGGTAGACATCCACTCCACCAGGATGTCCAACATTAACAGGATTGATAAGGGAATGGTTTTGCAATGGTGTGGAAGGAGAGAAACTATCCCCCTGCTAGTGAGGCTATAATTTGGTACTATATTATAAAATCATTTGGCAGTATCTAATATGTTAAACAGATATATTTTCCATGACTCAACAAATCTACAGGCATACATCCAACAGAAATCAAGGCCAGTATGCACCAAGAAATATATTCAAGAATATTCATGACAGCACAAATGTCTATTAACAGTAATATGTATAAATAACATGTAATATTTTCATTCAGTGGCATGCAAATAAAATACACAATGACAACAAGAAACTTCACAGGTTTTTGAAGCCAGTCACTTGCGTTGTATAATTCAATTTCTATAAAGTCCCACAAGTGGGAAAAACTGAAATTCATTGCTTATGGATTCATGTTTTGATGATAAAAGTATACTTAAAAGCAAGGAAATGTTACCATAATATTTATACTAAGCGTAAATTTTTAGCGAGATTGGAAGGGATTGCAATTATGCAGGGGAATACTGAGACCTTTTTCTGGCTGGCTGTGTTTTCATTTTGATCTAGGTAAAGATTACACCAATATTCCACTTATAATGATTACTGATGTTACCCATTTATATTTAACAGAGTTTTCAGTATGCCAGTTATATTTCACAATTTAAAAAGTTTAAAATATGAGAACAAAACGTAAATATTCCACAGGGCACCAAAGGTAAAGGATTACTCTTGCATTGTGAATTTTCTAGGCCATTAGGTTTGCTGGCGTTCGTGTGTCTCATAAGAGTCATGCTATTCCTCTCCTGTTATGTGGCAGTCTCTGTTTTTTATTTGTTTTTATGTTTGATGGGTGGATTTGGGAGGGTCATTGATCTAGTTTCATAATTGAGCACTTATTGCTGATATCAAATTAAGGAAATGCCCTTAGTTAGAATCTGAACTAATCCATCAGGACTAAGCCATTCTACCCACAGAATTGCTATGACTAAAAATCTAAATCAGGAATTGGAATCTGATCCAGTTAAACCTAACCATGAACTGAAATTTGTTGAGTCTTTTGTGAAATAACACTTTTTAATCATTTGAAAGAATTACCTAAAGTCATGAATTAGAAGCTTGGAACTGTTACAACACATTTTCCCAACACGTGTGAGGATCTAGCCTTAAGAGAGAGAGAGAAAGAGAGAGAGAAAAAAAAAACCCAAAAAACCCTTTCAATTGAAGAGACAAAGAAACTAGGTATTTGCCAAGCTACAGCTATGAAATCAAAGTAAACTCAGTGCTTGCCCTACATATGGACTTCACAGTTTTATGAATAATTACATTCATTTTATATCTTTTAAACCTGTTTACATTGTTGCACTTACTTAAAATACTCGTAACATTAAAAAGCCCCAATTAGCAAATGGGATCCACAAAATGGCATATAATTAAGATACTATCATCTAGTGTCATTGAAATAATAAACAGAAGATTGATTTGAGTTAAGTATGTATCTGTGACAAAGAACACTTTTCTGACATTTAAAGCTATTTTAGACCCACCTGTGAAAAGAGTTGGAACAGAGTATGAAATGTGACCTGGGGTAAGAGCATACCTCTCTTGGCTTAAGTTTTTTCATGTAGGAAATGAGGTTAAGATTAGAAAGCTGTCTCATTAGGTTTTCAAATGGTGGCATTATGGTTCAGCAGTTAAGAGTATGAACAAAGAAGCTGAATAAAGCGGAATTTTACACCAGGTGCAGTGGCTCACGCCTGTAATCCCATAACTTTGGGAGGCAGAGGTTGGTGGATCACTTGAGGTCAGGAGTTTGAAAGCAGCCTGGCTAACATGGTGAAACCCCGTCTTTACTAAAAATACAAAAATGAGCCAGGCATAGTGACGGGCGCCCGTAGTCCCAGCTACTCAGGAGGCTGAGGCAGAGAATCGCTGGAACCCGAGTCAGAGGTTGGAGTGAGCTGGAATCATAGGGTTTTAATGAAAATTAAAGGAGATGTTTTATGCAAAGCATTTTGTAAACTATTGAGTGTTTACTATGTTCAAGAAAAATTTACTATGTTTACTATGTTCAAGAAAAATTCACTATTTTTCATAGCAATACTGCCTCAGGTATAGAACTAGAGAATTTGGCTTACGTATATTTAAAAGTCCTTTCCACCTCAAATTTTGTAGTCATCAATTTATGAAATCAATCATTGGAAAAGACAAGGGAATTCAAGGAAAACTTTAGTATTCTATGTTAATATGTCAAATAGATATATTTATATCTATGAAGACAGTAAATTAAGAAATTCTCCTGTTGTCTGCATTCTCATTAGATGGAATGACATAAAATCATCATCTCTATTGTTTAAATGTGGACAGACAGATTCCTGGCCTAAGCATTTACATATGGAAAGGGGGTTGCTAACTTAAGGCTGAATGAGAAGAGATCACTGGGAGCAAGCAGACCATGCTGTAGTTTAAGCTTCTCATTCTACAAACTGGGTTGGTGAAACCAAAACATTGCTACCTCAAGCCCTCAACCAAGTTTCCCCCAGTGCAATGAACTGTGCTATGAATTCATGACAACAAAAAATCCATTGTAACACCATGTTTTAAATTATACAGTAATAGGAGCCATTTTCCTGTAAATTTTTTTTTTGTGAGGGAGGATTCCTTAATAAACATAAAGCTTTTATTTAAGTATAATAAAGAAATATGATGAGAAGAATATTCTCCTGAACTATTCAATAAGTTAAATTTTTTCCTAATATGCTTAATAATTTTGTGCTGAATCTGATTTATCTATCTACCTGTCCTGGGCTATTTTATTCAGTTCCCTGGTTTTCAGATTATCAGTTAAAATATAAATTTAATGAAGTGATGATAGGTTTCGACTTCTATAACATGTGCCCTAGATTTAATCTGGTTAACAAAACGTGGACTTAACTGAAGAGGGCATATGTTATACTAAATAATTATAGCTTTAAGAAGGCTGAACATAAATCTCCAAAATTCCAATATAACATGACATTTGGGTAACAACAGTCCATGAAATTTGTTTCAATGCTCATGCATTCCCCTGTGTTATTTGCTACTACCTTTAGTTTTGCTTTGATCTAAAAATTGTAGAAAAATAAAATGTTAAAAATAAATATAGTTATAAAAACATTTAAACACTGGTCACTGAAAAATAAATATAGCCGTTATGATTCTTTTTAAAAGTATGACTATTGGGGAATAAAAATCTATCCTCAAAACGTATCTTAATCCTAAATCTACTCATATTTATGTAAAAGGAATAGAATATTTTATGTATTTCATCATCCCCATAATACAATTATTTTATGTTTAAATCAACATTTGTTTAGCTATAAAATACCAAACAGTCAATGAAAGCTTAAATTCCACGGAAAATGTTTAAAAGAATGAGTGGAGCTTTAACTTTTCAACCAATTAATCTAGAATCACTTATACACAGGAGGGCAAAGAAAAAAATCTTTAGCGAATTTAAGATACAGAACACAGAAAATTTAATGATCTATGGTTCAAAAGATGGGATCATTTCTCTGCAGGAAAAGAATAGTCTCTTGGGAAACAGAACAGGCAGGCCTCACTGGGTGTTTCTCAAAGCACTCTATTCATTTAAGAAGTCTTAGTTGAATATTACCCATTGAATAGAGTGAATTTTTCTGTTTCCATCTGCAGTTCATATAATCTCAGAAAAAATAATGCATTTCAGAAGGAGCTGAAAAATTAACTTCTAAATTCCTCCCCACAGTCATGTTATTACTGGGTTATCAGTCTAAATTGATTCTTAAAACTTCATTGATAGATTTAATATAAAATGAGTTCCAAGTGAAAGTTATAGAGGTATAAAGCCACATAGGTAAACACAGTAATCTATATTTTCTAGGATTTTACCTGAAATCCTGTAACAAATAAGGCAATGGAGTAAGTTCTACATGTTTAAAGACTATTAATATCCTGTAATACAAATTGTTTTTCAATTTGCATTTTACTCATCTTTTCTATGCAGAAGTTTGTATGTGGTTGGTATGGTTTGGCTCTCCGTGTCTCCACCCAAATCTCATGTTTTTGTTCCCATAATTCCCACATGTTGTGAAGGAACCCGATGAGAGATGATTGAATCATGGGGGCAGGTCTTTCCCATGCTATTCTTGTGATAGTGAATGGGTCTCTCAAGATCTGATGGTTTTAAAAATAGGACTTTCCCTGCACGAGCTCTCTCTTTGCCTGCCACCATCTGCATAAGATGTGACATGCTCTTCCTTGCCTTCTGCCATGATTGTGATGCCTCCCCAGCCACGTGGTAGAACTGTGAGTCCAATTAAACCTCTTTCTTTTGTAAATTGCCCAGTCTTGGGTATGTCTTTATCAGCAGCATGGAAACAGACTAATACAGGGCTTGTGTGTGGTTTTCTGAAATTTTTAATGCAGTCAAATCTTGTCATTGTTTCTTTTTTGCTTTCAGCTTCTGGGATCGATCATGCTTAGAAAATAATCCACAAACAAATTGCCTCCTAGTACTTTACTTTGTATGAACTATCTTACCCTCCTGGATTTATTTTGAATGATGGTATGAGACAAATACCTAACTGTGTTTTTTAAAAAATCATTAGTCCATTGTACATAATTACTTATTGCATTATTATTTCTCAACTGATTTTCTATAATAAATTTTTGTCAGAGACTCAATCCATTCATTGATGACATGTTTATTTTCAGTGCTATGGTTATCAGGCACAGTGCTAAGTTCAGGGAACACAATGGTAAGCAAACAGACATATGTGCCCTCATAAACTTCATCACATCAAGAGGGAAGATATGTTAGCCCTGATTCACATATGGGAATATTGAAGAAGAACTTTGTAAATGAACGTGACCTAAATAGAATGTCAAGAAAGTCTTCGAAGAAATGACGTTTAGGTGCAATCTAGGTGATGGGTAGGAGGAATTAAATAAACAAAGAGGAACATTACTGGTGAAAGATTCCAACCACAGTGAATCATTACAGAAATGCCCTGCGTTTGGAGGGAAATAACCTGATGAAGCTGGGGAAAGAAAACAGGTGAGGCCAGCGTGAGACGGGAGGGGCAGGGAGGTGGGGGTTAAGCCTGGAGAACTGGATCATGACCACTTCTTGGTCCTGTAATCAATTGAAATCCACTGAGAAGTATTAAAGAAGGGTTAAGTGATCAGCAATTTGTGGAGGAAAGGTGTTCCTAGAAGGACCATAAACGGCAGACGAAGATAGGGTGAGCAGGGGCTATGGGAAGGCTAGAGATGTAAATGTGTAAAGGATGATGACATTGAAATAAATACTGGTAGATGTATTAAAGAATTATTTAAAATATAAAGCATGATGATAGATTGGATATAGGAGGTAATGGAGAGTGAGGTGTGCACGTATAAGTACTAGGTTTGAGATTTATATCCATGAATAATAATGATGTCATTCATGCGGAAATATGCTGTAGGAAGGTGGAGGATCCAGACTATGAATCCAGCCTTAATGTACTGATTTTTATGAGAGTTTGAGTCATCTAAAACAGGGTTTGGCAAGATTCTTAAAGGCCAGGTAGTAAATAAATATTTGGGGCTGTGCATGCCATAAATGGTCACTATTGCATATATTTCTATTTATTTATTTATGTACTTATTTATTATGCCTATGGATACTCTTTACAACACAAAAATTATTCTTAGCTACTGGGAAGTAGAACAGGGGCAGGATTTGGACTGTGTCCTAAGAAGTCAATAAGAGTGTCAGGAGTGAGGAGAAGGACCTCTGAGCCAGAAACATGAATGTTTAGGTTCAGGTATCATCAGTGCTTAGGGAATAAGTGAGGCTGTGGATATAGATGAATTGGTCTAGGGAGACAAAGAATGAAAAGAGAAGAGAGATGGTGACCCAGCCTTGAGAAATTCTAATGCATAATAGTCTACTAGAGGAAGAGAAGCCTTAAAATAGTACTAAAAGAGCTAGAAGAGAAGGAATATGAAAAATAGTACTAAAAGGGCTAGAAGAGAAGAAATATAAACACAGTAGGAATATGGTATCATGGAAATTAAGGGAAATTAACGGAGATCATTTTTCAGATGTGAAAAACTCTAAGAATTTAGATGCTGATGAATGATTCAATTGAAAAATAAGTTTACTAGAGACTATAGAGAGAATTGGTCATTGATAATGAGTGGTTTCTCATAAAGCAGAAGGGAGCATAATTGGATTTTATTTGGAGGCGATGTACCTCCCCTGTTATAGAACAGCCACGAAGAGAAGTGTGCAGATGCAGGTGCATTTGGAGATGCAGCAGCAGACAGTCTCCATCTGCAGGCTCAGACTCTCCCCATGAATCAGGAGAATAGGCTGTGGTCCCTCCATGAGCATGAGGGGTCATGTCAGGGGTGGGTGTAGTAGGTGCGAAGAGAGGAGAGAGGCAGAGAAAACTAGTAGGCTTGCTGAGTAGTGTTGAGAGACTATGTGAGGTTGATTATCATAAATTTTTGGAAGTATTTGTCTCTTTTTTTATATGATTTTCTAGGACAGTGTTTCATGCTTTGATATTGTCCAAATATCAAGTAAAAAGCAACTAGGAAAGTAACAGATGCATTTATCCTTTGACCCAGCATGCTCCCAAATAAAAACTGGCAAAATGTAAAATGACACAAGTCAAGTTATTAGTTTGGCATTCTTTTTAATGCCAGAATACTGAAACAGTACAAATATCTACCATTTGACGCAGGTGGAATAAATTTTAATATACTCACACAATAGAAAGTTATACAGGTTATTAAAATGGAATTAGGGAGAGCTCTATATGTTAATGTATTTTTAAAATAAAAATAAAACATGCAAACCAACACCTATGCAGAAAGGCAAACCAATGCCTTTGGAGAGAGACACACAGCCTTGCTGGATGGTTTCACATTGACTCCTGACAAAATCCTCCAATGGGTCCTCACTGCCTCCTGGGAATCCTACTGAATTATCCAAATCAATTCACCCTCTTAGAGTCTGAAACTATTTCATGTTTTCTCCATGCTCTCAGAACCCCAAAACTCCACCCCCATATTCCAGCTGATGATTTTACCTTTTATTGCACTTAGATTTTAAAATTCTGAAGAAAGCGTCTTTATAGTCCTACCACTAAAGGTAACATAACTAATACTCTGTTAAAAAAGAAAACTCTGAGCACCCAGCTGAAGACAGTTTGCTGACACTGAGTTAGGTCACATCTTCTAAGCTACTCAATGATTTTTTCCCTTGGAATTTCCCCCTCCTTACCCATTCTCTTGAATAATTTATTCACTTGACAAATATGTGTAAAACATTTACTGTGAGCCAGGAAATGTTCTAAAGTAATTTACAATTATTAACTCAGGTTTATAATCAGATTTTTCTGCCTACTGCATTCTTATTATTGAAAACATGGTACATCTTAAGGAAGCGTTCACAAGCAAACATTCTGCTTCAGCAATGGGAAATTCTTCTGTTCAGCTCCACAGAAATGTCTTTGAAAAGATAGTATAAACTTAGCATGCTCGCCTTCTCTGCCCCTATTTTTTCTCTTGAACCCACAACAATCAGGATTTCATTCTTACCACTTAAACAAACAGCTCTTACCAGAATCACTAATGATCTCCACATTGTCAGCTCCAGTGATCAAATCAGCTTTCATCCGGCTGGATCTAAGACAGGCAGCATTTGACACAGCTAACCCCTCTTCCTTTCAAAACCCAGTCCTCACCTGACCTTCAGAAAGCACTCTCCTTTGATTTGCCTCTTATTTCACCTGGTTTCCCTTTGTCAGATCTCTCTCATTTTCCTTCCCTCTCAACTAGTGGTCTTAATCTTGGCTGCAAATTATAATCACCTGGGGAAACAAAAAAATAATAATTCTCAATGCTCAGGCCATACCCAAGACCCATCCTTGAGAAGGAGACAAAAACATCCATAGTTTTACAAACTCCCCCAGATGATTCCAATGTGCAGCTGAAGTTAGGAATCACTGTCAGGCAAAGGAACTGATGTCCGAGAGCCATCAGAAGTGGTATCCATTGCCACAGCCTCTCTGATCTCATCTCCTGTCCTTCTTCCCACTGGCTACTCCTCTTTAGCCACTGGGCTTCAAGCCACGCCTCAGACACAGCAGGCATCACCTCGCCCCAGGGTTCTTGCATTTACCATAGACTCTGTCAGCAAGACCCTCACTTCCTCAGGACCTCTACTCAAATGTCACTTTAGCAGAGAACTTCTGACCCTTCTGTACAAAGCAGCTCTCTCCTCACCTGCTGCCCGGGGGATCTCCCCACCCCTGGGGCTGACTTTGTTTTATCAACAGCCCTTGTCTTCACTGGAGGCATTATGTAATAAATGCTTCTTGCGGGTCTCCTTCACCGTGCTGTAAATTCTTAGGGGGAAATACTTTGTTTTGCTCACTGTTTAATCCTTAATCAACAGTTGAATCCACCAGAGTGGAGTAGACACTCTGGAAAGTTTATATAACAAACAGCTGCATTTCTCTTTCTTTACTTAAGTTTACTTTATCTTCTGTTTATATTACCATAAGCTCCATGTAAAAGTCTAACATTTTTCTCTCACTTTGTTTAATATCATAGAATTAATTTTTTCAATACAGTCCTGCTCTCTTTCCACGAATTTTGTTCCTTAAAAGTCTTGTTATTTTGTTTTCCATTATTAGTCTTTACACTTACTGCTATGAACTAACACTGATTTTAAGAAGCATCTGGTTTAAAAAAATACTTCTATACCTACTTCTTCACCAATATCAATCATTAGAATTTTTGCTTTAATTATACATGAGTAATTTCATATTATGAATAATTGTAATGAGTATATTCTGTTGTGTAAATTATTTAATTCCTCAATATTTTTCTAATAGGTTCAACCCAAAGAAGCTGAATTTAAGATATATAATTATGCCAATAATTTTCATTGCACAATCAAGTAGTGGGATTGTAGCCATCATTTTAAAAGATAACCCTACATCTTTTAGATGTTCATAGTTTGAGGTGAATCTTCCAGCCATCGGGGTAATTCATTACTTTTTATTTTTAAATGCACTAATTTGTTCTAAGTTATATTCAGTTATCATTCTTGTTTTTTGCATGAAGGTATGAGTCTTTTTTCTGTAAGCCTATGTGAATAGTAAATCTCAGTCTCTGCTCCCTTACCCACTACCCTGGCCACTTCAGGGTAAGTCATTACTACTTGTGTTCTTTCTGATCTTGGGGGATATTCCTTGCATCATGTGTGTGTCTGGAGAGTGGGAAACAGAGAGAACAAGAGCTAGAGACAGAGAAGATTTATATATGCATATATATACACATACATACACACACATATAGTTATATATGTTATATACTATATTTACTGTATATAAACATGCATATATACATGTATATAACTGTATATGTTATAGTTATATACATATATGTATATAGTTATATATGTATATAGTTATATGGATATAGTTATATATGTATATATAATATACAGTTATATATGTTGTATATATGCATATAACTATATATTGTTTTATATACAGATATACAGTTATATATGTATGTATGTCATATATAATTATATACATCACAATATACAGTTAATACACGTATTCAAGTCATTTCCAAATTTTGGCTTAGGCTCTAAGGAAATAAATATATAGTTATATACACATATAACTATACATGTATATGTATATAGTTATATACATGTATATATGTAATATGTATACATGTTATATAATAGTTACTCATAAGTATATATAATATGTATGTATACATATATACATATGTAGGTGTAGATGTATGTAATAACTATATATGTATGTATATAACTATATGTAACATGTTACATGATGTATATGTAACTAATATATGCATGTATATAACATATACATATATGTATATAACTATTTATAACATATGTATGCAATTATATATAACATATATGCATAGATGTATATAATTATATATACATGTATGTTTATATATGCATATAACTATATATAGCTCTCTGTCTCTCTCTCTATATACACACACACACACATTTTAATATATATTTCCTTAGAGCCAAAGCCAACATTTGGAAATGACTTGAATATTTAAATTGTGGGCTAAAACAAATAAGCAAGATATATCCACACAAATGAAAATTACTCAGTAATTTATAATGAGGTAAGTCTATATTTTATTTGTTAAGACGATGTGTCCACAACATGTAGTTACATTAAAACAGCAGTATACCAAATGATTTGAGTAATATAATCCCATTTTAAAGGATCTCGTGTTTATGAACATCTCATAGTAAACAATTTGAAACTTACACATTATTATGTCAATTTGTTTTTAGGGAGTTTGTTAAGTCATATTGCTTTCTTCTAACTAGGTTCTTGTAATACTTGAATTATTTTCCAATAAATATGAATTATTTTTCAAATTAGAGGTGAAAAAAAGCATTTTGTTAAAAGTAGAATGAAATGGATATTTAAGTTATTTAAGTACAGGTAAAATCCAAGTCAATTTCTGAGCAAAGTACATGTAGTATCCAGTGATTCAAAGTATGTTTTCTTTAAGTGTAAAACACAAATCCCAAACTGTAATTGGCCTCACAGTTAACCTCAAAAATCTCCAAGGAATTTTTGGTCATTGCTGGTACATGATATGATTGCAAACCCCAATAAAAAATAGAATGAAAAGTAATAGAACAGGTAAGAATCCATAAAGGTAGTTAATTGAATATATCATCAACAAATCTTTTCAAAAAGAAATTAATAAGTTAATGATGTGTATTAAGCCATTCTTGCATTACTATAAAGAAATGCCTGAGACTGGGTAGTTTATAAAGAAAAGAGGTTTAATTGGCTCACAGTTCTGCAGGCTCTACAGGAAGCATAACACTGGCACTGTTTCTGGGCAACCCTCAGGAAGCTTACAATCATGGCGGAAGGTGAAGCAGGAGCAGGCACACCACACGGCAAAAGCAGGAGCAAGAGAGCGAGGCAGGGAGGGGCTACATACTTTTAAAGGACCAGATCTCGTGAGAACTCATTCACTATGGCAAGGACAGCACCAAGAGAAATGGTGCTAAATCATGAGAAATGGGCCCCCATGATGCAATCACCTTCCACCAGGCCCCAACTCCAACACTGGAGATTACAATTCAACATGAGATTTGGGCAGGAATACACATCCAAACTATAGTGTGATTCATATAGCTTGAAATAAAATGAAGAAAGTAAGAAGGGCTGTAATGTTATGTATCATAACCTGTTTCATATAAACATATATTCCAACTGGCATATATAAACTTAAAACAAGTCGCAGAAATAAAAAACATTATTGTTCAAGAAATCATGAGAAAGAAAAATGGTTCAGAGTATTCTGTGAGTTTTATATTCTTATTTCCCCCTTACAGAATGTCATAAAAAATCTTTACTTTTACTATCCCAAATGAAGCTATATGCAATACTGTCCAAAGTCGTCAAGGCTGAATAATGCTGGGGTGTCTAATGAATACTATAAGTGTTTTAAATAGGTCAATTTAACTTGTCCAATGACACGAGAGTGCTATTTTCCACCAAAGACCTTGTAATTAAGTTAAGGGCTGTGTTTCAGTTCATTATCACAATATGCATCACAGAACTACAATGAGCTAAAGCAGACCCATCACCATGTGTTGCTGTGGCTAATGAGACTTCTTCTTGTTTGAAATTTATCTGCTTTATTTTCATTTAAATAGTCAGCACGTTGGAAATATGTTGCTTGGTTTCTGCTGCTGTATGTTTTCAGCAAATCTCTGGAATCATGTAAATATGTAATGGACAGCCCAATACAATTGTCGGTAATTCTAAGGGTCAGGAATCCATATAATGATCTTCTCGTAATAAAAAGATAAAAATCATGCCAGCAAGATTTCTCATCTTGTGACTCTAGAAACCGATATCTGGCAACGTTTCTAAAACATCACAAAGTTGGTTATGTATCTACTTTGAAATAAATGTGGGTACAGTGAAATGCTGTATGGATTTCAGATAAAATGTGGGCTTTTGCATTGAGCTTTTGTTCCACTTTAATTCGGAAGAAAAATTTTCTTGTTTTATTTCACATATTCCTAATTTTACATTAAAAATGTGAACAAATATAAAGAAATTAATCTTTAATAATTATGCTGTATTTCAATCTATAGGCAAAATTAAATATAAATTTGTTCATATTGTACCGAAAAAAATTTTAGTCTGTTTTTTAAAACTAATCTTTAAACGTGTATTAGTACAACATTAAACATAATTTTAATACATATTTGTCAGGAATAACATTTTTATTTTTAAAGTTAGAAAGTACTTAAAAGTAGACAGAAAGAACCCAATTAATGCTACTTAAACATATCTCCAGCTAAAATTGTCTTGTACATTTCACAGCCATTTTTCTCTGTATAACATATAACTGAATGTGACTATGTGTGCAAAGATGTGTGCATACACTTTATGATAATGATGTACTATGAGAAAGTTGAAACATCTCTTCCAAAGGCTGTTTTATAGCCATGCATCATAACTATTAACTGATTCCAAATGTGAGACCTATAGGAAGCTTTGGATTGTTACACATAAAAATGCCAGGTCATTTTGTTAAAATAAATTCATAGTAATGGAGAAAGGAAAAATATAAAATAAAAATCACTGTTAGTTCCTGAGGGGAAAAAAAAGCCATTATTATGATGTTATAAATGTTTCTGGTAATCCCAATTACTCAATTGCCTGGACATAGCAAGATTTACTAAGCTACTAGTAGCTACAAGAGTACCTTAAAACAAATGCCTAGAAGCAGCTTTAAATGATAATTTTGTGCACAGTGCCACATAACTCTTGGAAAAATTGACCAATATTCAAGGCCATTAGCGGTGTCTGAGAATCCATTGTCCTTTCTTTGTCAATGCTGACTCTGTTCTTTTTCAGGTGTATTTGCTAATTTGATTTAGTTGTACCTCAACAGAATTTCACTGCTGCTTTAAGTTGCGTTCTTCAATTACTAAGGTATTTGAATATTTATTTTTATAAGTTTTCTCAGCCAAGTGTGCTTTTTTAGTGCAATACTTGTTCACGATTTTGCCTGTTTTTTTTGGGGGGGGGGTATATTCTCTAAATGAATTGTAAGAACGTTTCCATTAAGGATACCATTCTTGTTAAATGTGCTGTATCCCATACAAGTTGTCACCTAACTTTATACTGTGCTAATGGTAATTTTCTACCTCCTACGTATGGTTTCCCTTTTGATATTCTTAGAAAAGCCTTCTTGCTTCAAGGCAGTAAAAGTATCAGTATTTCACTTTGTTGTTTATGATTTCTTATTATTTCCTTTTAATTCATTTACTATATTTGAAAGGGGAAGTTATTTAACTATTTTTGCTTCTCCTTTTTCAATCTGTCTTTTAAAACAGGACTGCTGTTTGAATATTGAATATACTGTTTTGAGTTTCTCCTTGTTCATAAATACCTTCTTTATGATATAAAAAAATTGCATACACTTTGATCAATTTTATGTATTTCTGGGTACTTTAAAACATAACAAAATACTCACTACATTCTTTAGCTCACTGACAATGTGATGAAAACAAGTAAATGAATAAATAAACAGAGTTGGCACCTTGACTTGCCTAGTGAATGACGCTCTATCTGCACAGATCTCAGGAGCCACAATGAAAAGGTAATTTCTAACTGATTTGCCCAGGGTGGGAGCTAGAAGGTTGATTTTATTAATGAGAGAGGCATATTTTATCCAATATTTGTCTGTACTTACAGAAATGTGCAGAGTTCTTTCACTTCCAATTTTACAAAAACAAGTAGAGATGGAACACCTATTCTGCAATGAAAACTACAGACAACTGGTGATAAAGACTTGTACAATGGACTGTAAAGGATTTAAGGTCTATTCAAATATGTGTCTTCTGTTCCTTCTCATTAAGGAACTAATGATATTTCTTCATTACAGTGGCTAGAATGTTACTCAGCCTGAATTTCTTTCCTTTTAGCGTCTCACAATGAAACTCAGATATAAATTTATTCTTTTAGGATCTTGATTTTCAATGTCAGACGATTCTTAGTTTTCTTCATGATGAGCTGAATGTTTAGGTAATTATGCACCACTCTTCAAGACTGGAGTGCAAGGGACTGCCCTTTTCTTGGCAACTGTTTTTTTTTTTTTTTTTTTTCTTCTGTAGAACCAGCAGTTCACAGTGTGGCAATGTGTGGGGGCGGGTGGAGGGCTAGTCCTCTTTTATAGGATTAGCCACTCCTGTCTGTGGTCTGAGGAGTCTAGGTTCCCAGTGGCTTTGCATTGGCAGGCTTGGTATACATATGGCATCAGGAAATCTACTAGGCAACAACTTCCCTCACATTTTATATGACAACACTAGTTTTTGTTGTTTTGGGTTTTTTTTCCTCACAAACATACTAGTTTTATTATTTAAATCTGAGTAGCTGGCTTATAGAAGTATAGCTCTGCCAGAACCCAGCACTGCCCTAAACCATCTTGAATGAACAATGAATCCTCAGGGGTCAGTGTTGGTCTGTGTTCTCTGACAGTTCACATTATTAAAGAAAATGTTTTTTGTTCCTTTCTGTCAAATTAAAATGCTTCCTAATATGTCAAGCAGTTGCTTGTTTCGGGTACCTGTCAGATTTGCCATTGCTGCTAGATTAAGGTCAAAGTTGACAACTGAGCAAACATTGATAACATTTCCCAATAAGCAAGGGGATGATCCTGACAGCCTATTTTAGGTTGGAATCTTATTCCTTACCTTATTCAATTTCAACTACTTAAATATTGTACAAAGTTGGAACATAGCTGCTAAATGTATAAAAGGGCAAGTTTGATATTTAACAAAGATTAGGTTATTTAAAAACATTCTATGTACCATGATTATAGTCCGGAGAACCATTACAAATTCAAGCCAAGTGTCTACAAATATTTAATCCATGTGCATCTAGCAGAGAAGAAGCGGTTTCCAAAGTATGTTTGTTATAAGCACACATCTGTTGGTTACACATGACTAGTTTATCCTATCTTGGGTCTGATTATGTAAAAGTACTGGCACCATCTGTTATTATCCTAGAATGTTTGTATGGGTAAGTTCATTAAAATTTTAAGGTACTGTCCTCACCTTACAAAAATAAAATAATGTTGTAGAATTAAGGGCAATGCTATCTTAAAACATAATTGCATGTACTTTGTAATGAAGATAACATTTGTGGATTACTCACTGAAGCTCACATTCAGAGTTATTCAATGGAGACTTGTTCAAAGTCACCTCTAAGATGCTACAATTGATTTTCATGCAAATGCCATGTTATGAGATTTAATAGCAAAAGGGAAATGTTTCACAAATTAAAGGGAGAAATTCATTTCCAAGTAGTTCAACACATTTGTTGATTAAATTACTTTCAATAGGGTGACTTTATTTTCAAGGTCAAAGAATTTGTAGCAGAGTAAAAAGAGTCTCTTCCTCAAAAATGATAACTATTAAACTTATGCATTTATTACTGGGAAAATTCTAAAGCATTTGAGGCCACCACATACTTTATTCTTATTTTCATCATATGATATCGTCAAAAGACAAAATTATAACAAATTTAATTAAATGACCTAGGTGGCTTTGATTTTTTATTCAGGTAGCATCTCATCTAAAAATAGAGAGATGCTACAGTGGGCATGACAGACAGGTGGCTTTCGTAAGGTAGCTTGAGCAAGAACCAGGACACATCATAAAACAAAAAGTGGGTTAATATCAGATTATTTCAGGTCATTTTCTTTGTAAGAGCTAAAGCAGAGGGAATTCCTTATCATACCTGTTTAAAAATGGCCTTTTTGGGGATTTGACTATCATCTCTTGATTTCTCAGAAGGTCAAATAAACAACTTGGTTTTGCTTTGGTGATGTGGGTCTTTAGCATTAGTGACTCCATTTTGGTTTGGCACGTTGGGGCCTAGTGCAGGAGCTCAGTTCAAATTAACGGCCTTCTGTATTTTCTATTTATCAATCTCATTTATACTCATAAGCACATTTCTAAAGATAGCCTTAGAAAGAATTGTTATTTTTCTTAGCTTTATTTTTAAGAAATAAAGATGCTTAATCTGAAACTCCCCTTCTATATTGGTTGGATATATTTGTTGTTTTTGTACCTGAAATAAAATGTGTACATTCAACTCTAAATGCAATCACAGTTTGGGTCTATAAAGTTGCTCATGCATAGTAGTTTCTCTTCTAAAATGTCCTGAAGGCTGCCGAGTTCCAGTGACCCATGTAGACAGCAGCTTCCACACTGTATTGTTTCTTTTTGTGCAAATACCAGGAGAATCTCTGGATTACAAAGGACGGGGTAAGAAGAGCTTCATCAAAAGGAATATTCTACTTGGCAGTATACATGTGAAGTAACTCTAGTCAGAACAGAGAGAGTTCAATTTTTTTGTATTCTTAAAAACAGCAACAGAATGTTATTATTTTCTTTTTCATGTTTTGATATCTTCCCAAATTGTATGAAGATTCAGAAGACTAATGCGATTGGATGATTTTCTACCACTTGATACATCGGTTGTGGTAATTAGTGCGCAATAACATCTTCAGAATTAATGAATGGACACTTGCATACCATGTTTTATTTTTTTAATTTAAAATTACCTTAAAAGTTCAGTTTCTTCAGTTTTATTCTACATTGTAAACATTTGAGAGGAAGTTACTGATAATTTTACATTATTATATCATCTCAAATATTAAAACTATGTACAAACATTCATAGATTATACCACCTCGAACTATTTGGACAGAGAAAAACTCTTAATTTGATAAAGAAATTATGTATGGCTTTAAAAATTGATTGAAAAGAATTTTATGTTAATAACACAATTTCTGTATTATAATGGTAATCATTATATGGAAAGAAATCATTTTCTTTTTCAAAATTAATGATGTTCAGAATGTCACCGTATGTACATACTACTCAGTAACATAAAGGAGATTGTAAGAAAACAAGGTTTCTTTTGAACTACTTTGTCTGATCTCTTGCACTTTTTAAATTTAGATGAAATTCACATAGCATACAATTAACCATCATAAAGTGTACAATTCAGTGGCAGTTACTACATTCAAAATGCTTTGCAGCCTCCACCTCTCTCTAATGTCAAATATTTTCATCACTCATGAGGACAACCCATACACATTTCTGCCTCGCCCCATTTCATGACAACTTCTAACATGCTGCCTCATTTCTAAAGGGTTTGCCCATCCTGGATATTTACATTCATGTAAAAGGAATCATTCATTATCTGATCTTTTGTGTCTGGCTTATTTTACTTAGCATATGCTTTTGAGGTTCATCCAAATTGCAGCATGTGTCAGTACTTCACTACTTTTGAAAGATGAATAATATTCCACTGTATTTATATACCACAATATGTCTATCCACTCATCTCTTGATGAACATCTGGGACATCCACCTTTTGGCTGTTATAAATAATGCTGCTATAAAATTTGTGTATAACTTTCATACAGACATAAGTTTTCATCTCTCTCAAGTATATGCCTAGGAGTGGAATAGCTGAGTTGTGCAGCAGTTCTATATTTAACTTTTTGAGGAATTGCCCAAATGTCTTTCATAATGGCTATTTCATTTTTATTCTCAACAGCAGTATGTGAGAGTTCCTGTTTCTCCATGTCCTCCCCAAAACTTATCATTTTACCTTATTTTTATTTTAATCACTCTACTAGGTATGGAGTGGTAACTCATTGTGGTTTTGACTTGCTTCTCCTTCATCAACATGTCCTTATTTTTTTTTTATTTTTTATTTTTTGACCTGGGACCTCACTTTGTCACCCAGGCTAGCTCGCTGCAACCTCCGCCTCGCAGGCTCAAGTGATTCTCCCACCTCACCCTCCCAAGTAGCTGGAACCACAGGCATGCACCACCATGCCTGGCTAACTGAATATCTTTTCATATGCTTTTTGGCCATTTGGATATTTTTTTTTTTAGAGAGCTGTCTATTCAAGTCATTTATTCATTTTTTAAAAGTTGGATTGCTTGTCTTTTTGTTATTGAAAGAGTTCTCTATATATTCTGGATACTAAACCCATATAAGGTATATGATTTAAAAATATTTTTCCTCCCTGTCTGTAGATTGTCTTCACTTTCTTGAAAATGTCCTTTGATGCTCAACAGCTTTTAATTTTTATGAAGCCCAATTATCTATTATTTTTTCTTTTACTGCTCATGACTTGGGGTCAAATTTTGGAATCTATTGCTAAATAGAGGCCATAAAGATTTACCCCTGTGTTCTCTTCTAAAGGTTTTATAGCATTAGTTTTTATATTTAGGTTGTTGATCCATTTTGAAATAATTTTTGTATATGAAGTGAGGTTGGTGGTTCGCTTTCATTATTTTACATTCTTTACCTCACTCTATAGTCTTTGCACTCTGTTGGCCATAGATTTTTGGATTTATTTTTTGACTCAATTCTTTCTCTCTAGTCTACATTTCTGTTCAGTACCACTTGATATTGATTATTGTAGCTTTGTAGTACCTTTTAAAGTCAGAAAATGTGAGTCCTTCAACTTTGTTTATCTTTTTCAGTACATTTTTTGCTATTTGAGACTCCTTGTAATTCTATAAACCACTTATTATTACAAAAGAGAAAAGTGGCAGACATCACGTGGCCTTCAAACTGAGCATGTGAAGACAGGCTGCATGTTGCTTCTTATCATCATTTGATGATGATATCTTCAAATTTTGAATTTGATTTTTTTTTGTTATTTTGACTATAGTATATTTAATATTGATTTTTGTCATATCCGGATTTGATCACACATTCTTAGTCATCTGCTCTTTTTTGTTTTCGAAGTATATTCTCTTGGTTATAGCATTTTTGCTAAGGGAGTATTTATTATAATTATTTTTTAAAGCTTAAAAACTCTGAAGTAAAATTTAGGCTAAACCTATATCTGTTGAAGAATCGGTGCTATGACAATATCTTTTTTTTTTGAGACAGAGTTTTGCTCTGTCACCCAGGCTGGAGTGCCATGGCGCAATCTCGGCTCACTGCAAGCTCCGCCTTGTGGGTTCACGCCATTCTCCTGCCTCAGCCTCCCGAGTAGTTGGGACTACAGGCACCTGCCACCACCCCCGGCTAATTTTTTTTTGTATTTTTAGTAGAGACGGGGTTTCACCGCATTAGCCAGGATGGTCTTGATCTCCTGACCTCGTGATCCGCCCTCCTCGGCCTCCCAAAGTGCTGGGATTACAGGCGTGAGCCATCGCGCCCGGCCTGCTATGACAATTATCTTAGCCAAAAATTAGCACTTTCCTCACTAACTCTGAATGCCACAGCAAATGTGTAGGAATACCACTTACCTGAGCCTTGCCATGAGCCGCTTGATTGTAGATGAACTCCTTCCCCCAAGCACCTGCACTGCTGGACCTGTGGGACAGCAAAGAGCAGAAGTAAACTGAAAATATCCTTTACGTATTCAGATCCCCTTAGCTTGTATTCACACTAGTCAAGACCATCTACATTTCAAATGTGGGATGAAGACAAATGACTGTGTGCAAAGGTCGCATAAAAGAAATTTAAAATTATGGAGAGCTGTATTACTTTAAGAAATCAGACTAGGTTCTTCTTTTATAACAATTTCTTCAGCAAAATAAGAAATTTTTAGAAATTTTGCCATAATGGAGAACAGCTGACTATTATAAAAAAGGAAACAGTCTAAGAACGGAACAATTACACAATGGCTTTATATAAAACTATGTAGGACCAATGGACATTAAGTTGGACGCTAAGAAACAGATCAGAGAAAAACTTTTAAAAGTTAAATATGTCAGAATAAAAGTATAATACATTAATGACAGCATAGTTAAAACAAGAACATCTATTCTGCATAAACTAGAAATATAAATTAAAAGAAGAATAAAACTAGTAACAACTTTATGGAGCAGGAGGAAACAGTAAATTTGCAGTTTGAAAGAGAGGAGCGATCAATATTAAGTATACCAACATGAACACACAACTTGGTGAACACTTGCAATTTCAAGAATAAAATGAAACAATTTTTAAGTGTATAATCAGAAAACATAGTGTCTTATTTTGTTTGCCATCATATTGCCAAAACAACACAGCACCAAACAATAGTTGGTGCCTAATAAATATTTTGAATATTTCTTAGTTGAATGGATGAATGAAGTTAAAGTCAGAAGGACATCATGCCTAACACAAATCGCACTAAGATCCAAATACTGAGATATGTGAATTCTTGTGGCCCTATAATTATATAACCAGGTAGATATTACTCGAGGGGAAAACGTGTCCAAAATTAAAGATACAAACTCAGGACAACTAGCTAATGAATCTTCCTGAGGAAAAAAGTCCCTCAGGAAAACTTCCTGAAAACTAAGTTACAAAAAGAGACACAACACCATCTGAATAGAAAACCAAGGTGAAGGGTGACAAGTGACAAAATAATAAAGCTTCAGAATGAAAGATTTTACAATTAAACAACCTAAGACTTGAATCATGCATTTTAGTTGAAGGAAAATGGTTGTATAATGGAACCCTGTAATAAAGGACAAAAAATAACATTTGGGAATGTGTCTTATTTTGTTTGCCATTTTCCACATTAGTATTCATACTAAAATAAACTTAGCATTGTAAAAATAGTGGTAAGTAGTAAACATCGGTTTGAGGGTTTGACACCATTAGTGCCTCTCTTGTCTTCTTTCATTTGGAACAGTTTCCTTATCTTTCCTTGTCTTTAATAACTGGAGCATCTTTGAAAAACACAGGCTGGTTCCATGTAGAATGTGCCTCATTTCAGGTGTAGCTGGTGTTTTATGCTGAGAAATTAAGTAGTTTAGTTGGAAAAAAAATGGTTGTGTAATGGAACCCTGTTATAAAGCACAAAAAATGATAAATAATTGGGACACATTTTCCATATTAATACTAAAGTTTTAATGCAGATTTGCATTTCTGGTACCACAGACGAGACGCATTCTGCTCTGCGCATCTTATCCAGATGCACCTTTCTCCTCCTGGTTAAGGTAGTGTCAGTCAGATTTCCTTACTGTAAAGTTATTAATAAGTATGTCATAATTCATCAGTATTAATTATCTATCAGTCAGTACTTTGAAGCTATGTCAACATCGTGTTCCTCATCCAACATTCACCCAGGTGCTGCGTGCAGGTCAAGAGACTTGGGAAGCAGATTCTGAGATGGGGACACACACAGACCAAGGTGTAGGAGGAGGAGGGACAGAGGGAGAGGTTGAGCTGTGAGGCGTTCTCTACAGGGGCCTCAGCCTGTCCCGCAGGAGGTCGCAGCCCGGATGCTTGCCTCCTTCCAATTGTCCTGAACGGGGTGAAAGAGGCAGGCCTTTCTCCAGCCCCCACTTACCTGTCACTGGAGGTGGGCTGCCTCTGGAGAGGGGATGTCACCTTGGCCGTGGCGGTTCTTGTCACTGTAAAATAATCCTCTAGAGAGGAAATCCCCAAGTTCACAGCTGTTGACATTCCCAGTCCCTAGACCCAAGAGGTCTGGGTCCTGGAGGGGAGATAAGATCTGGGTGGCACACCCCAGTGCTATCACATGGGGTAGAACATGCCTGAAAGCCAGAAAGATATGCACAAGGGAAGGGCCGTCACAGTGGCCCTGCAAGCAGAGAGCCCTGTGGACACAGATACATCAGAGGCAAGTCCTATTTGTCAATGTCAGCCCAGTATGAGTTCCAGACTTCTCTTCATGGTAACTTACCACAAAAGCAAAACTTCACTTTAAACACTTGCTAACGAAGTGCTGACCCCTGAATCTGTTATGTTTGTTGTGAACTAATTTATCTGTGGTAAGGGGGCAAGATAAGGAAAGAAAAATCACAAATGAGAATATTTTGTAATACGCAGGGGAACACACAGGAAGAAAAACTGGTGCTCAGGGGGTCTAATAATTGCAATTTTCTTGCCAATTGCCTTCAGGGGTAAAAATGTCATCTTCCTGCATAATAAATTTTGAAAAATCAATATTTAAGACCTCATCAGAAAGATGTATCACTGAGTAACATTAATATCCCTGCTGACTCTGGGGCAATTTGTTGCTATTTGGGGGCCTTTGACTGTAAAATGCTTGGATAAATAAGTGCTTATGAAGTCTGCAACTTCCAATCAGAAAATTAGGCAGAGTTAACATGACATCTTTTTAAAAAATCTTGTTATGGTTTCTGTATGGGAATATTTGGTTATCTGTGTTTAAATTAAATGGGGCTCCAGTGTTTAAGCTTCTGATCATCACATTTCATATTATATTTTAGAGAATAATTACATATTACAATTTGGAGAATAATATATTTTAATATGTCCACAGAATCAAAATGAACTACAGGTTGAATATGTTTATGAGCATTGACCAATGCCTAATTCAATAGTTCTCAAAGTTTGTGCTTTTCTGAGTCCTTTGAATTGTTAGATTGTATCTATTATTATTTTACTGTACCAGAAGTGAAAATAAACGCATTTTCTAAATACTTATGTATGAATTACTGACAATTAATAATCATTACATGTTACCATAAAGAGCATATTTTAAAAAATAAGCATACTTTCTGAAACAAAAGTATATAAAACAGAACAGTGTTATTGTTTTACATTTTGAAAAGGTTTTTAAGCCTGGCTTAAAAATAGTCAGTTGGATTCTCATATTAGCTTCTGCACTGAGAAGAAAATTCAGCCTCATGCAGGCATAGAATGGAAAGTGACAAAGTTTTCAATTAAGGCATTTATTTTAAGATAATTGTACATTTACATGCAGGTGCTAGAAGTAATATAGAGAGACCCTGTGTACCCTTTGCCCAGATCCCCCCAATGGTAACATCTTGCAAAACCATAGTGCAATATCACAGCCAAGACATTGTTAATGAGGTCAAGATCCCAAATATTTCACAACAGCAAATATTCTCCCTTTCTATAAAGTTCCATTTTAAGAATATTACGTAAGTGGACTGTAACATTTTGAGATCAGCTATTTTCACTCAGCATAGTTTTCTGGAGACTCATTGGGTTGTGTACAAACTAATGGTTTGTCTCTTTTTATTGCTATTAGTCAGTGTTATGGGTGTACCACAGCGTACTTTGAAGAACATCTGGACTGCTTCCAGAGTTTTGCTATGATGAATAAAACTGCTAAAAACATTAGTGTACAGGCTTTCTGTGAATTGATGAGTCATATGATAATAACATATGAAAATCACAGTTTTTTAGAAACTGTCAAATTTTTTTTCCAGAGTGGCTGTTTTATTTTGTATTTCCAACAACAATTTATGAGTAATCTAGTTGCATTAGTCTGTTCTCACACTGCTATAAAAAATTACGTGAGACTGGGTAATTTATGAAGAAAACAGGTTTAACTGACTCACAGCTCCACAGGAAGTATGGCTGGGAGGCCCCAGGAAATACAATCATGGCGGAAGGCAAAGGAGAAGCAAACATGTCTTACCATAGCAAAGCAGGAGAGAGAGAGAGATGAGGGCGAAGTGCCACATACTTTTAAACCCTCAGATCTCATGAGAACTCACTCACTATCACAAGAATAGCAAGGGGGAATTCCATCCTCATGATCCATCCACCTCCCTCCCGGCCCCTCCTCCAATTCAACATGAGATTTGGGCAGGAACACAAATCCAAACAATATCACTAGTTTTCCTTAATCTCCATCAGCATTTGCTGGAGTCACAGTTTCTATTTTAACCAGGCTAAAAGTTATGTAACAATATCTCATTGTGGTTTTAACTGGCATTTTTCTAATGGCTAATAATATTCTGCATCATTTCATGTGCTGATTTGTCATCTCTATATTCTTATCACTGATATGCTTATTCATGCATTTTGCCCATCTTCTAATTGGATTGTTTTATTGTTTACTGTTGAGTTTAGATAATTTATTTCATATATTCTAGATACTAGTGCTCTATTGCACATGTGTTTCACAAATATTTCTCTGTCTGTAGCTTGTCCTTTCATCCTTTAAACATGATATTTTACACAGTAAAACTTCTTAATTTTGATGAAATTCTATTTCCTAGTTTTTCTTTTATGGATCATGTTTTTGGTGTTAAATCTAAGAATTCTATGCTAAGTAGTAGATCCTGAAGGCTTTCTCTCAAGATTTTTCCCCTAAATGTTTTATAGTTTTACATTTTACACAGTGATTCATTTTGAGTTAATCTTTATATAATAATTTTGTAAAGTATTAATTTTTATATAATTTCTGATCTGACCTAGATGAAGCTGCTGCTAATTCTTCATTTATTCATTTATTTGCCTCTGGATGTACAATTACCCCAGTTCCATTTGTTGAAAAAGCTATGGTGCTTCCTTTGAATTACTTTTGAATTTTTGCCAAACTTGGTTTGGGTATATTTGCTTGGGCCCACTTCTGGATTCTCAATTCTATTCCCTTGATCTGTGTATGTCTCCTTCCACAAATACACACAATCTTTATTACTGTACATTTTCATATTGGGTAGACTGATTCCTCCTACTTCATTTTATTTTTTTATTTATTTTTTTAGCTATCCTAGTACCCTTTTCAAAATTGTTTTAGCTATCCTAGTTTCTTTGCTTCTTCATATATATTTCATAATAACTTGTCTTATAAAAAATATTTCTGGTATTTGGACAGGAACTGTGTTCAATCTGTATATCTTTTTTTAACGAGTTGACATCTTTACTATGCTAAATCTTCCACTGCATAATCACAGCATAGTCTCCATTTACTTAAATCTTGAATTTCTTTCATCAGTGTTTCATAGTTTTCAGCATATAATTTGTGTATAAGTGTTGTTGGATTTGCACCTTGTATTAGGCTGTTCTTGCATTATTATAAAGAAAGACCAGAGACTGGGTAATTTATAATAAAAGAGGCTTAATGGCTCACAGTTCTGCAGGCTGTACAGGAAGCATAGCAGCATCAGCTTCTGGGGAGGCCTGAGGAAGCTCACAATCATGGCGGAAGGTGAACCAGGAACAGGCATATTGCATGGCCAAGACAGGAGCAAAAGAGACAGAGTACATGGCTGGGGTGGTGCCATATACTTGAAAACAGCCAGATCTCGTGTGAACAGAGTGAGAGCTCACTTATTACTAAGCAGAAGGCCCAAGCCACTCATGAGGGATCCACCCCCATCATCCAAACACCTCCCACCAGGCCATCTTCCAAAACTAAGGATTACATTTCAAAATGAGATTTGGGCAGGGACAAATAGCCAAACTCGATCACACCTATTTCATGTTTTAAACTATGGTGAGTTGTATTATTATAATTTCGGTTCCACATGTTCACAGCTACTGTATAGAAACATTGTTGAACTTGGATCTTGTAGCTTTGCTGAACTCAATAATTCTAAGAGTTATTGTACAGCTTCCTTGCTATTTTCTGTGTAGACGACCATGTCCTCTGCAGAGACAGTTTCTTTCTGTGGAATCTGTGTGACATTTTTCTTGCCCTACTGCCTGGGTTAGAACTCTAGTTTTGACTCTCCATGAAGCCTCCCTTGGCATCACCCAGCAGGAGGCTGAAAGGTACCTTATTGCAGCCTCTTTAGGGTGGGGGACTATTCTCCCCACTCAGCCTTTGTGGCCCAGGTAAGGAGTGGAGCCAATGTGTGTTCCGTGATGTTTGGCTGGAGTAGCCATTATCATTTAAAAGCACTCTGTCTTGCTAGAATGCTCCTTTCTTCATCCATTGGCTAAAGAGATCTGGCAGTTCTTGAGGGGCTGGGGGTTTTCTCTCTGTGCCAGTTACCAACTTGTTCAGCATGGTGGTAACAAGAAAATCCAGGGAACACAGGATCATGTCATTCCTTGTGTCCTGAGGTCCCTAGCCAGTCTGAACCTTTCAGAATCTTCCACAGGTCTCTGTGGATTGGTATGCCATGACTTGTTTTATATATATATACACACCCCAGGGCTTCTGTGGGAACATAGTGGGAAGGAATAACAAAACATGTGTCTACTTCATCTTCCAGGAGGGGAGGTCTCAGACTTGAGGATATTTTGAAGGTACTATCAGATATATATTTCCTCATTCCTTGTTTTCAAAGATGAGACCAAGTAAAATACTCGTTTAGCAAATAATGTGGTGAGATCATTTTGTGCAAGTGAGAATTGATGAATGTTCTTTATCATCAATACCTATCATATTCTGAGAACAAAGCATTTCAGAAAGTGTTTATTTAAAGATTAAAAATCCATGAAATGTGTTTTTACATAAATAGTATTCTTTGTAATATTACATAAGAAAATGTTTGATAATTTGAATTTTCAAAATTTATAGGTAAAAGGCAGTTGGATTTAAAAACATATAATAATCAAAACAGAATTTGGTCACTTTAGGGTTTGTGTAAATCAGGAATAGGCTTCTGGGTTAATCTTTCAGTCAACATAACAACATATATCTTGATTCTTACTCAGTGTTGCCTTTGAATCCTTACAATATAAACCTGATGTTATCAGGGAACTGTATTACCTTTTTTAAAAAATCATTGTAATTGTAGCTAATGTTATAATTTTTCAACACAGATACTTATCTTTTAATGAAATTATGATTTGAGTATGTGTGAAAAGATAAGGAAATGCCTCTTAATACAAAATGGCATGTTAATGTCAGTGAATAAACATCAATACTTCACCAAGTTTTCTAAAGCATTAATATAAACAGAGATGCAGTAGCTTATATGTGATTGCAATTTGAATTAATTTTGACATGCATCCTTCTGACAGCACTTTAAGTTTTATTTTTGAAGTGACTAAATACGTGTATTAGAACCATTTCCCAAATCTTTGAATTCTGTGCCTTCTTTTTCACTTCTTATCTACATTAGAAATGGAGAAGCCAATTTCCTTCCAGGATTTTCTCCTTGTTCAAGTTTACCCAAGAGAGAAGAGGAATGATATAATGATCAATAGACACCGCTGTTCCTATACTGTAATTATAAAAGTCTCTGATATTTATGTTCACATAAAGAGGGCAACCTTTGAAATGTGCCCTGAGGAAACATTAAAAATAGAGAGGCTGTGGGACTGGACAAGAGAGCTGCAGAGAAAAAGAGAAAGGGAAAGAGAAACCAGCAGGAGAAAGACAAGAGCAGGAGAGGGGAAGAGGCAGGAAGGGGTGTTCACACTCAGAAGCCTGGGAATCGAACCAGGAACCCAGTCCCTGGAAACTGAGGGTTGAGAAGGAAAAGGGGAAGAGAGATTAGTGTAGAGGATGAAAAGATAAGAATGGCAAGGATCACCAACACCAAATCCTTCTTTATACCCTAGAATAACAGGCATGCAGCAAAATTTTCTCTTTAGGGTATCTTTCTTCCTGGAATCACATCCTGAGGTGTGTCTGCCAACGTTATAGTTCTTCCTGTTATTTCCTAGCAGAAGAACCGGTATTTCAAATCCAAGACCTCCTGGTAGGGCATTGCTAAGGGGATTGGTGTTTCTGACCGGGCTCTTCCTGATCCAACCCCCAATCTTCCTGTGTCCCCACACCATGCAGTGAGAGAGAGTTTCTCAACCCAAGGGGCCATGTCAAACGAACCCAGCTGGTTCACGAACCTGGTCACAAAAACATCATACCTTCATTTTCACTAACTTAACTTTACGGGGTAACATCAGTAAAGGCTGATTCAGGAGCCTGAACTTCCCCAAAAGGGGCCCCCAACCCATCCTTGTTGCCCCCAGGCCCCAACTCCATGTCAGTGAAGACCCTGTTGGGATTGGGCCTCCATCACCCCCACACAGCAGTCTCAAGGAGCACATGACCACAACTACTATGGAAAATGAGGATAAGAAGTCAGGATTTTCCAGAGTTGGGGAGGATTTTTTTTTTTTTTTTCCTAACTGCAATACAGACAAGATTTTAAAAACCAAAATAATAACCAGTGGCCTATATTTCTTATACTCTGAAATATAATAGCAACATTGTGGGAATAAAGCAGGAAAATGTTGGACTATGTCCTGTTACCTCGTATTTTATCACAGCTTGGAAACCTCAGTTCTAAGCCACTCAAAGAACAGGCAGCCACCTGACAGTTTAGGAGTACTGCTTCTTTTGCGTCTTGCTGGAAATGTCCTGTCCAGGCCACAGGACACCAGAAAGAAAGAGACTGGTGGTCATTTAGTCCACCCTGAGATATATAGTCTAGAAGACTGGGAGGAGTGCATACACATTATTTGTAGATTTTCAGGCACTGAATTTTGTTGAGAAATTAGAGAATCGCTCATAGTTTGAGTGTATTAGCTTTATTTCTTATCGCTGAAACAGGTAGTGAACAAGGGAAGATTTTATCATGAGGTTGGGCAGAGCTGTATTCTACACCTGAGAGGAAAGTGAAACTAACCAGGCTTGATGGCTCACGCCTCTAATCCTAGCACTTTAGGAGGCCAAGGCAGGAGTTCGAGACCAGCTTGGCCAACATGGTGAAACCCCATATCTACTAAAAACACAAAAATCAGTCAGGCGTGGTGGTGCACACTTGTAATCCCAGTTACGGGGGAGGCTGAAGCACAAGAATCACTTGAACCTGGGTAACGGAGTTTGCAATGGACCAAGATTGCACCACTGCCCTCCAACCTGGGCAATAGAGCAAGACTCGGTCTCAAAACAAAAACAAAAACAAAGCGGGACTAATTTGTTACAGGCTGAAACAATGGGACAGAGAACAGATGTCCGCAAGTGTGCGAGTGTGCAGTGCCCATTCTCTTTGTGTTCTGTGGAGAGATGTGTTTGGCACAGTCCATCAGGACTCACTATGGATTTGTACCTCATCAAAGAGACACTTGGCCCCTGTAGCTTCTCTTTTGGAGGGGCATTCCTGATAGTCACCTGCAGAGATACATTAGCCATTCTAGGCTCAGATGCAAAGCCGTATGATTTTAGGTGTCCCCGTATGATTTTAGTGGCACAGGAAGTTATAGGAACAGGGTCTGTCTCATGAGGCTCATTTCTATGCAACCCCGAATGAGTCTTTTGATGTAATTGATCAGATACCACTTTTTACCATCAATCCATATCGTCATCTAACATGATTCTTTCTACTAGAGCCACAAATTTGTTGACCTCTCTTTATCTAAAGTAAAAGAGGGAGGGCTAGTTGCCTCAACCCACCTTTGTTTTCTGCACAAATCAAGTGGGCTCTAACTGAATTTGTGTCCACTACAGCAAACAGCACTTTTCCAGTTGTTGATCCAGCTAGACCTAGGGCAGCTCCTGCCTGAGCAATGGTCAAAGGATAGGTTTCACCCACAGAGGAGGAAGCTCCGAATGATGGGTGGAGGTGGGGCCAAGTTCAGCCCTGCTGGGAAGCCATATCACCTCCTTTCTCTTGCCCTCAGGATCCTATGGTCCATGCAGAGAAATCTGAGCCCCAGGTACCCAAATCATTCTCCACAGTAACCAGGGTCAGTGCTCTATCTTTAGAGTCACAATAGGAGCAGAGGGTAGGGTATTGGCTGGAGCATTCATTTTCACCCTACCTAAAAGGCACTTCACAACTTTGAAGGCCAGGATTCTGCTAATGGAACAGGATTTTCCACCATGGAAAAGTCCCAAGAATTCATGCAAATACAAGGCAACTGAACTTTGAGGGACACCATCAACTATGCCATAAGAGATTATGTTCTCCCATCTCACCCTTGGAACCAACGGCACCAGAGTTCTGCCAGGTCAGAGAGTGGGCTGGACCCCAGAACTGAAATTAAGGAGGACAAAACCTCAAGGAATGGGGAGTAGTCTGACCTGATGGCTTCCTTTCAGCATTTTATGGCATAGCAGGAATGCATACATTTTAAGAGTATGGGAAGATGCCTGCTTGCCTGCTACAAGAAAAGAAGTACTGGCTAATCTCTAGATGAGACTCATCATTCTTTTGCTGATCCTCTTTTGCCCTTCCTTACATCTCTCTTGATTCTGTCTTTTCACCCACCTCTGAGGAACTTGACCTAGTGAGCATGGCTAGTGATTCATTCTTGTAACAAGCCAGACTGACAGAGCTCGAGGCACTACTAGACAGGTGTACTGCCATATCCCCAGGCTCTGCTAAGCCTGCTTTCCCATCTGGACTTTCTGTGTTTATTCCATTTATTTCCTTCTGAGCAAATCCTACATTTAAGAACCAGAGGTGCACTCTTAAATCTGAGAATTTGACCGGGCTCTTCTCTTGTCTTGCTTTACCTCCTCCTTTTTTCCCGGTCCCATTTTTTCCAGATGCTTGGAATGTTTAGACTTCCACACTTACACACAAAGCTGCCTCTTTGCAATCTCATTATAATTGCCTTACTGGAGCAGCCATGCCTGCCCCTTCATGATTTCCAGTTAGATTATTCATTTTTAGTAGGCTGCCCTTTATTAACTCTGCACTAACCACCACTGACTGTCTACACTCTTTCCTAGCAGAAATTTTATAAACAAACAACTCGAGCCTTCACGTGACAGCACAGGACTGTGAGGGAGGCCAGTGCCCTCTTCAGATCCCCCCAAAACCCAGATGGTATTAGAAAAGGCTGCTGCTTCAACCCCTTGCCTGGCATCCTAGAGGTTGGGAGTCTTTTGTACCTTCTTCCTTTTTCTTAGTAGGAAAGTCAAAAAATGGGGTTTCAGAAACATGAGAAGGAATTAACAGATAAGAACAGGAAGGCAATTCTGTGTCTCCATTCTCAGTAAATGTATTGCTTTGGTATTTCTAAGATCTGTTCCCTCAGGGATATAAGGGCTCCACAGAGAGACCTTGGAGCCAGACTGTCACCAGTGACCCATCCATTCTCAGATTTACTGACTTCCCATATGTCCCAAGGGTGCTGTCCCCCACTCCTGGAATAATTCATTCCTCAATACTGTTATCCACCCTACATGTCTCATGGCTCTCTCCAGCAGCTGGCTCAGGAAAACGCTCATGGCATCATTTGGTGCTGCCTAGACTCCTGATTTTAAGGTGAGAGGAGGCAGGAATCTCTGTCATGCCAGCTGCTTGTGAAGAGGTAAGTATGGTCTAGGGCAAAGTGGAGGCGTCTTGGTGCTGTGCTACAGCAGATAAACCACGTCGACATGAGATAAGCCTGGGAGTGACTATCATGGATGAAATAAGCATGTGAGTCTCCAGTGGTGAGCCCCTGGGGCCTAGCACCACCTGTTTAAGATGCTTCCTTCAGCTGGGCTCCCTCGGAAGCAGAGCCTTGACACAGGCATTCAGATCCATCCAATGACTTACTTGGGAGGCATGGTAGACTGCCAGCAACATGGCTACCAATCATTATTTGAATCCCTGTGCAGACCTGCCACTCTTATCACCAAAAGATGGAGCCCATTTCTGCTCTCTGAATCTGGGCTGGCTCTGTGACCTGTTTTGACCAATAACAAGTAGCAGAGGTGGTGTTCTAAAAGCTTCTGGCCCAAGCTTTAAGAGCAGGACCAGAAGGATTTCTCACAGCAATTTTTTTTTAACATTTTGGGTTTTTTTTTTTTTTTTTTTTTGGTTGACATATAAAAATTGTATATATTTATCATGTACAACATAATTTTTAAAAATATGTATACATTAAAGCAATATAAGTAACATATACATTACCTCACATAGTTATCATTTTTTTCTGGTGAGAAGACTTAAAATCTACTCTCAGCATTTTTCTAAAATAAAATGTTAGTAACTATAGTCACCATGATGTATAATGGATCTTTTGAATGAATTTCTCCTGTCTAAATGAAATTGTGTATCCCTTGGTGAACCCTCTCCAACCTCCCCTGTCACACCTCTGCTAACCATCCTTCTCCTCTCCCGTATATGAGTTTAAACTTAAGATTTCACATGTAAGTGAGACTATATGTGAATTACAGTATTTGTCTTTCTGTGCCTGGCTTAATTCATTTAACGTAATGGCCTGCAGGTTCATCCATGTTGTTGCAAATAACAGAATTTCTTTCTTGTTTGTACTCTTTGGATCCGTTTGGACTCAAGCTGACAGGCAAAGAAGCTTGGGTTAGACCACAATATGCTGAGATCGCAAGGAAAAGCCCCAGCCATTCCGGCTACCCAGTATTCCAGCCCTAGCTGAGCACTCCGATGGAGACAGTTGTATGATTGAGCCTAGTTGACACCACATGTCCAGAAACACTGCCTGGTAGAACCCAGCAAACCCACAGATCCAAGAAATTGCTTAAGGCCAATAAGCACTGGGGTCATGTGTTGCATACTAAGAGTTAACTGATCCAGGAGGTGATATAAGGAAGCAGTAGTTGGGGACCTGGGGGTGGGAAAGTAGAACTGGGGAGGGAAAGAGGCCAAGGAAGTGGGCATTGGTGAGCATTTTCCTGCTGTGTGTAACTGAAGTTTGGTCTTCTGGAGAAATCTGGCAGACAGAGCTGAACATGCCTCAGTATTATCTGACCTGGGAAATAGCAAGTCAAGTAATTCTTCCACCAACTGCCATTGGTCATTGGGTGGGAATGCCACCTGGGAGATTACCTCTCTGGGATGTTGGCTTGCCTCAGAAAGAAAATAGTACTCATGGTCATAGGTGGCATAGTACAACTGGCATGAACAGGACCCGCAACTGCTGAGGAGATGTGGGTGGGAAGCGTCAGCTGCGTTATCACCTGTAGATTTTAGAAATATTGTCCCATGGAAATATGTGAAGAAGCTCTCATCTCAGCTTGTTCATGGCTAAAGAAGCCAGAAAGTGTCTTGAGACCATCTTGCTTGCTCCACAGGGACTCTGCTCCAGGAACACAAAGTTGGGCTGAGAATGATACAGTCCCATGAGAAATGAGAGATTTTGATGTGAAAGAAGGACTTTTTCTACCTCTAGCTGGGCAGTGAGCAGCACCAGAGGAATTCTTCACAGTACTTCTTTGTGCCCCTGGGTCACTTAGTTCTTATATCCACAGATGGCTGAAAACTGAAAATTAATAGCACAATACCATGGGCAGCACAGGAGAAACCAAACCCTGCCCAGGAGAATCAGAGATGCGTACCCAGCTGAAGGGGATATCCCAGATAGCCAGACAGCAAAGCGGCTACTCAGTGGCATAAGAAGGATGAAGGGGTCTGTCAGAAACAAGTTGGGTATTGTATGGCAAGGCAACAAACCGAGGTGCAAGCCGGAAAGAAACATGAGGAGCTGAATTCAGAAGAAATAGTAGTAAACTAATTTTAGAAAGTCAAATCCAAATTAGAAGTAGCTTACAACATAGAGTATCTCTAATCAGCCTTGTGACAGAAGACATGTGAATCAAGGTTCACAATGATAATTATGTTTTTAATGCAAAGATGATAGAGGAAATAGAAAATACGAAACCTATGCAGTAGCACTTCACAAAAAAGAAACACGAATAAATCAATTAGAAACAATAGTTAAATTTAAAAGAAAACATTTTTATGTCTGACACAGATAGGTCTGAATCTGTAAATTGAAAAGGGCTCCCATGTGCTGTGCATCTGCTTGCTCCCTGCCTGCCAAGCTGCCCCGCCCCAACTTCTTATCAATTTAGATGCACAGAAGGTGAATTTCTGAGAAAATGTGGAGAACAGGAAGCTAAAGTGTGGTGGGGTGGGGTGAATGCCTTCAAAAAGGCAGTACAGAGGAGTGGTTGAAAACACAGACTATGGCTTCCAGGGTTTGAGCTAAAGCTCCTCCAGTTATTATATGTAAAGGCCTTGGGCAGGTTCCTTTTCTTCTTTGTCCCTCTGTTTCCTCATTTGTACTTGATATGATGTCAATCTGCTTAAATGCTCTAAGACTTTACTTGTGGCCTAACATGATCTCTCCTAGAGAATGTTCCATGTGCACTTCAGAAGCATGTGTATGTTGTTGCTATTGGATAGAAAGTTCTATACATGTCCGTTAAGTCTACTGATCTAAAGTGTTGTTCAAGTCCAGTGTTTCTGTGTTGATATTCTACCTAGATGATCTGTCCACTACTGAAAGAGGGATATTGCACTACTATTATTGTATTGCAGTTTGCCACCGTCTTCAGATCTTTTAATATTTTATTCATATATTTAGGTACTTAGACGTTGGGTGCATATATATATATATATATATATATATATATATATATATAAAATAGCAATTCCTTTAAGCCAGATCTAGTGATAATGAACTCCTTAGCTTTTATTTGTCTGGGAAAGTTTTTATTTCTCTTTCATTTCAAAAAGACAGCTTTGCTGGGTAAAATATTACTGGTTGGCAGGTTTTGTTCCTTCACCATACCACATTAAATATATGACCCACTCTCTCCTGCCCTGCAGGATTTCCGTTGAGAAATCTGCTGATAGTCATATTGGGACCCTCTTTTTATGTGGTGTATTTATTACCTTTTACTATTTTCAGAACTTTTTCTTTGTCTTTGATAGTTTATTATATATCTTGATAAGCTTCTCTTTGGGTCGAATTTGATTAGAAACCTGTGTCCTTTCTCCAGATTAGAGAAGTTGTAAGTTGTTGTTTCTTTAAATATGCTTTCTGGCCCATTTTCTCTTTCTTCTGCTTCTTGAAGATCCATTACAAGTTAGTTAGGTCTCTGGATGGTTTCCCCCCATGATTCTCATAGCCTTTTTCATTCTTTTTTTTTTTGCTTCTCCACCAGAATAATTTTAAATGTTCTAATTTTTTCTTCAGCTTCATCAAGGCTGCTGTTGAAGCTTTCTATTATTACATTTTTCAGTTCAGTCATTTTATTCTTCATCTTTAGGATTTCTATTTATAGTTTCTATTTTTTGTCGAACTCATTTTATAAATGCATTGTTTTTCAAATTTTATTTAATTTATTAACCCATGTGTTCTTGTAGTTCACTGAACTTATTTATAAGGATTATTCAAATTACGTTTCTTTTGTTTCATCGATCTCCCTTTCTTTATAGTTCATTGTTGGATCTTTGTTAGTTTCTTTTAGAGGCGCCATGATTTTCTGAGTCTTTGTAACCCCTGTGTTGTTGCTCTGACATCTACACATTTGAGGAGGCTCCTTTTGCAGCTTTTACAAGTGTTCTTTGGCAGGGAGAGTCTTTCACTATTTAGTGTAGCCTATGATTCTGGGTAAGCCAGCTGGTAGGCCCTGGGTAGGAGGAGGTTGCTTTTAGTTTCTCTAGATGCCTGGGCTGCTGTCTTTGCTTTGGGTTTGGGTGGGAGACATAGTTGAGATCTGCTATTCAGCAAAACTACTGGCTGAGCTCTGCAATAAGTCTGAGTTGCTGGATGGGCCCTAAAATCACCTCTGATTAAGCTGGCCATAGGGTGCATTGCCTGGCCACGTGGCACTACTCTTTGAGTTCAGCAGCTGGACAGGATTGCAAGAGGGGCCCTGAGGTTAGGTGGAGTTGCTGATCAGAATGGATGGGACCAGTTGCTATGCACATTAGAAATGCATGTTTGAGTTTTGCCTCTCTGTCTGGGCTGGACCATGGAGTGGGCTTTGAGGCTTATCTGCAGATTGTTTAAATTTCCAGGTGTAGCAGATCTAGCTCCTAATCTTTACCAGAAATTGCTGCACTGGCCATCTCCCTCCCTGGTTAGGGCCCCAGGACAGGGTCAGAGCTGGTCCTGGAGACTAGCTATCTAAGATTGTAAGCCAGGTAGTACACCCCTCTACTTCTGAGAGTGACCAGCTCAGTTTTGCACGTGGGCCATGCTGTTAGCTGGTACCTCTGATCAGGAATCACTGCTGCCAACTACAAAGACTTACCACCAAGATCTTCATGGTGGTTGCTGCAGGCTCTACCTTCTCACTTTGTTTCTACTTGACCCCAGGTGACCTATTTGTGCTGTTCCTCACTGTGTTTTCCTTCAGATGAGACTGAAGTGGGCTTCCTGGGAAGCATTTCAGAATGCTAAAGAGTCTGAATTTCCACTTCCAGTTCTCTTTTTCCTCCATAGTAATCATGATCCTAGGAAATTCTCTCTGTGGTGCTGTGCCTTCTTGGGAGAGAGGTGTAATGTGATCAAAGTGGGATTATTTATCTTACCCTTTCCATGCATTTTTTATATACATATACAACTCTGGATGATGCAGGTGACTGACTCAGGCTTATTCCCAAGTTCACCAAGATGTTCTTATCTGTGTGTCATTGCTAGTTAAAATTTATGCAATGGGGAGTAAAGCTTCCTATTTTACCCTCTTGCTGAGATCCTCATTCCTAATTTGCAATGGTGATATACTGCTATGCACCTTATAGAATTCTATGTATTAATACTTGTAAAAATAATTATAATACTGCTGGTGCATAGTAAGTAGTAAATAAATGTTAGCTCTTATGATTTTGGGGGCACTGATATTCTGTTTCAGATGCAAAAACACATAGTTATTAGTCTATTAATTTTAGTATTCTGTTACCATCAATGTTAAAATTAGTAAATATTACAGATGGGCTCTGGCCTAAAATATTCTCTATACATTTTGGTACTATTTTGGAGATTGGTATACTTTTCATGAGTATTCTAATGGAATATTTTGAAAAAGTAAATTAAAAATATACTGTCTGATACTATATTCTGTTAATCTAAACCTTCCAAGTCAAGTTTTCAGCAAAACCATTGAGTTGAAAATACTTGTCTTTATAATGTTCTTATACTACTCCCTCCTTTAAATATTTTTCCCAAAGCATCATTTGGATAAATAATCTTCCCTTAACAATAAAGAGCCTCTTGTTCTGCCATGTAACAGTTCATCAGTTAAGCCAAGTCCTTTCCACATAATTTCCAGGTGAGAAAGTCACCCATATATACTAAGGAATGGCACAAAGAAAATAAACATTTCTAGCCTAGTATGTCTAGGATAGGACACAGGTAAATGAACACTCATAGGTTAATAACCTTATCACGCAGTATAACCAAAAGCGCATCTCAATCTCAAATCTCCCTTTGGTATGTTTCAGGACCAAATGTCTTCTCATGAATATATTAGCTTCTGTTTATGTTTTTATCACAGCTCACTTATTACAATCTGTTTGCCAGCACTTTTATCAATGTATTTGTTAACATAAACCTTTATTATTACTCATAAAATTACCAAGACTAAATATTTATTTAGCTATCTTACTGTGGCTATGAATTTTACAAGGTGACTGTCTGTTGCATAACAAAAAATTTATCTTACTATGCTGTAAATTTACTACCCTCTTAATTTCCTTCAGTGTCTCAATGAGAAACTTTATACCCAGGCATTTGGAAAGCCACACTCATTTATCCTGTTGCTCATAACTCATTTAAAAACCATAATAATATTTATGCTCTCACCGATTGCTGAGAGCTGCCCTAGACCTTAGCAGGTTTAAATGCCAAATTTTAAAACCACAATTAAAATATTTCATCAATTCATGAGGCTTATCTCTTTCTTTTTCATAAGTGCTTGCAATATCATGGATCTTTTTTGTCATACTCTGCACATTTTGTTTAAGCATACTAACACATGAGATTATTCTAATAATTGTTCATTTAGGTGTTAAATTACACTTAAAATTACCAAAGTAAACATATTTACACTGAATTTTCAACAATTGTATCTGTACAACTTATACAAGATTTCCTCAACTTGTCTTCATTACAAAAAATCTTAATAGAAAATCCTAGTTATATCCTAATATTTGAACTATAACTATTTCTTGGTGGTATTTTCTTCTCAATGATTTCTACCTTTTGTTTTCTTTCATCATGCCTTTCATTTTTGCTGTGAATTTAAAATATTTATAAAGGAATTATACAATTGTGAATAATAAAAGTGAGTTTTGTAAAAATTATCAGTTAGCAGAAATTGATATTCATTTGTATTTCTTTATCTGAAGATACTGTTCATGCTTATGTCCTTATTTTTTCTTTGTTTTTAGCAGCTTTATTGAGATATAATTTCACGTATCATACTATTCATCCATTTAAAGTGTACAATTCAATAGATTTTAGTGTATCCACAGAGTTAGACAATCATCACCATAATCAATTTGAGAATACATGTATCACTCTAAAAAGAAACTTCGTACCCAGGACTAATTACTCCCATTTTCCAGCCAACTCCTAGAGGGAGAGAAGGAGATGGGACAATGGAAGCAGAGGTTGGAGTGATACAGGGAAAAACCATGAGGCAAGGCATATAGGCAGCCCATAACCATTGAAAGAGGCCAGGAAACAAATTATCCTACAGCACCTCCAGGAAGGCTGACGGCCCTGATGCTTCTGTGATCTCAGCCCAGTGAAATTCATGCCATACTTCTGACTACAGAACTAAAAGGTGATAAATTTAAGTCCTTTTTAAGCCACCAAACTTGTAATCATTTGTTATAACAATAGTAGGAAACTAATAGACTAGGGTATAGGGAAAAATGACTTTTGTATACTGATGGTGCAGCCTGCTGAACTCATATTTAAAAATTTTTTAGTACATTTCTTAACATGTTCTATGTATACGATCATGACATCTGCAAATAGAGATAATTTTACCTCCTTATTTTTAATCTGGATGCCTCTTACTTCTTCTTGATGAATTGTCCTGTCTGGAACCCCCTATTCAATTCTGAATCAAGTGGTAGGAATGGACATCTTTGTGTTTACGCTCTGAGAGGATGAACATTCAGTCTTTCAACATTAAGCCTGGTGGTGTTAACCGTGGGTGTTTTTGTCTTTATAATAGTGAAAGAATTCCCTTCTATTTGTAGTTTGTTGAGTATTTTTATCATGACCTTGGATTTCGTCAAATGCTTTTTCTGTGTCTACTGAGATAATCTGTGGCTTTTCCCTATGTCTTACGGATACCTACGATTTTAAAAATCAAGTATAGTGTGTGAACCCTGAAAATTTGAGACAGGTCTCAGATAATTTAGAAAGTTCATTTTGCCAGTGTTGAGGACGGATTCCCATGACACAGCCTCAGAAAATCCTGACATGCGCCCAAGGTAGTCAGGGCACAGCTTAGTTTTATACATTTTAGAGAGACATGAGACATCAATCAATATATGTAAGAAATACAGTGGTTGGGTCAGGAAAGGTTTGACAACTTGAAGCAAAGGCAGGAAGACTGGAAGTGGGGAGGGCGCTTCTAGGTCACAGATAAGTGAGACACAAATGGTTGCATTCTTTTGAGTTTCTGATTAGCCTTTCCAAAGGAGGCAATCAGATATGCATCTACCTCAGTAAAAAGAGGTAGAATTGAATAGAATGGGAGGCAGATTTGCCCTGAGCAGTTCCCAGCTTAAAGGGGCCCAAGATATTTTCCTTTCACAAGTAAGACACACAAACATGAAAATGACTTTCATGAAGCAAAAAGTTTAGTTTCCTCAGAGTTTCCTAGAAGCAGGATGGGTGGCTTGCCATGCAGGGCACACGGGGAAGCAATGCGGTCTGTCAGAAGACAGAGGGATTGAGGAGAAAAGTGGGTGGCGACTTTTGTTCTGGTTCCCACAAAAATCAGGCAAGGAAGGTTAAGCAGGCTTGGAATTGGATGGTTTGAATCATTTTAGCAGGTTCTGAGGCTTAAGAACTGTCCCAGTAATCTTATTGTTGTGTTATGCCCAGACTGTTTGTTCCCCAAAGAAGACCACCAGAGTCCAGAGTCAAAGCCAAGCGGCAAGGATCTTTACTACAAGTTCGAACTTGGTCCCTCCTTTACACAGTATACAAAAGGGCCCCGAACAATGCGAGCGTTTGCTTTTTATAGCCCGAAAGTTGCAGGGGAACAAAGAAATTCTTTTGGCTCCCGCGCTTTCAGTAACCTTGAACGGCTGTCTCCTTATCGGAGACTTTCCAGGTGGTGTTTGTACTGGGCTCAGGGAGTTGGAGAGATATATGGCAGTATGTGATGGGATGGGAGGATGGGATGTGTTTGTACTAGGCTCAGGGAGTTTTGAGCCCGGGGCTGAGGAATGTGCCCAGCTCCTTTCAGTTGGACACCTGCTCCTGGGGAATAGTGACAGACCAAGGGAAAAGGTGGGTGGATGTGGGGGCGCTGGGTGGGTTTTTTCCACAGAAAATGTGTTCTTGGAGGTAGGTGGTTTGCTGTCTCTAGGAAGTGGGTAGCCCTGGGAGGAGCAGTTCCTCCAGTGTCTACAAGGCCCACATGTGAAACCATCAAAAAGAAGAAATAAACAAACAGAAAAATAAAAAGACACATTTAATATACCCTCCATTCTGTTAATATAGTATACTACATTAGTTGACTTTTGGATATTAAACCAATTTTGCATTCCTAGGATAAATCCCACTTGATTATGTCATATAATGATTTTTATATGTTGCTGGAATTTATTTGCTAGTAGTAGTCTATTGAATATTTTTGCCTCTGTATTAATAAAAGATATTGGGGTGTAGCTTTGTTGCTTATTTTTCTTTCATTTTCCTTTATTTCCTTTGTGATGTCTTTGGTTTTGTTATCAAGGTAATGGTGACCTCATAGAATGAGTTGGGAAGTGTAGAGTATTTTTTTTTTTTTAAGAGATTGTTAAGGACTGGTTTTCTTTAAATGCCTGGTAGAATTCACTCATGAAGCTATCTGAGCCAGCTTTTTTTTTAAGTGAAGTTTTTAAGTTACCAGGCAATCTCTTCCTCTATCTCTTGATTGGCTTCCTCATCTCTAAAGCAGTGAGAGTCAGTCCCACTTTACTTATGTCTCAGTACAGTTGCAAAGATTAAATAAGAAGTTATACATACTGTCTTGTGAACTAGGGAAGTCTTTCCAATATTAGGTGTTGAAACAGCCAAGTAAAAAGGGACCTACCTGCACACTGGCAGGACAAGGTGGAGCCTCTGAAGTTCATGCCATTTGCAGCTGGGAGGAGTGTGGTCTCTCCTGTTCCTGTGTGGGAACCTGGGATTCAATCTCTCAGGCAGGACTCTCTCTCACTTTGCTAAGAGTCCCTGTTTCCTTTTTTTTTCCTTTTCACCCAACAGCCCCTGCCCTATTCACCCTACAGTGTGTTCAGGTGCCTAAATTATCCTGGTCATGTGGCAAGAACCCATTTTTTTTTCCTACAACAGTGAGATTATGTAGAATAGATGAATAAAAAGGAAAAATAGATTTTTAGTAAAGACAAAGTCAATCATGCAGCATGAAGAACATGCAACTGTAAAAGATTATATTAGAAGAAGAAGAAGACACCAAATGTTTTCTCTAGATTAAATATGGATTGCATTTTTAAACACCTTAAGACCCATTTAATCCTCCATATTTTAAATAAACTGTTTCATTTTTAAAATAATTGTTCTTTGAAGAGAACACAAAAGATACAAAAAATTTACATAAGAAAATAGAAAGCATTATAACTAATACTGATTTAGCATACTGAAGCTGCCCACAACTTGTACGCATTTTTTTCACATGCACATAGCATTTAGTTTTTTTCTGACTTTTTAAACATCTGTCTACACATCATCAAGCTGTAAGCAAACAGCTAATTTTTGTATTTTTAATACCAGTGCTCTCTCATTTTAGTTCAAATATCAGACACCACTTTTTTGACGTTGGCCCACTGTTTCTTGTTCCAGCCTCTGTTCTCCTTACAGCTCCAGGTTACCTGGTTACTGATTAATGGAAAGATGTATTTCTATAAGCACCTGTTTCAGCACTTGTGTTGTTATAAAGGAATACCTGAGGCTGGGTCATTTATATAGAAAACACATGTATTTGGCTCATGGTTTGGCAGGCTGTACTGCATGGCACCAGCATAGGCTTCAGATGAGGGACTCAGGCTGCTTCCAGGCACCGTGGAAGGTGAAAGGCAATCCACATGTGTAAAAATCACATGGTGAGAGAGGAAGCAAGGGAAAGAGAGTGAAGATGCCAGGCCCTTTTTAACAACCAGCTCTCCAAGTAACTCTCAGGAACTAATAGAGTAAGAGCTCACTCACTACTGCAGGGACGACACCAATCCATTCATGGGAGATCCACCCCCATGAGCCAAACACCTTACACTAGACCCCACCTTCAACACCAGAGATCGCATTTCAACATGACATTTGGAAGCTAAAATCTAAACTATAGCAGAACCCAAATCCTGCCTGCTACTGGGACTCACTGTTGATGCAGATAGGAGACTAGAGTTAGTGGGAAAATGCTTCATGAAGTCACACACACCCAAACACAACCTCATTCTTCCTTGAAGGGCAACATCATGGGTCTCTATCCTGATCTTCCTTCCCACGATACCCCAAACCCTCCAGCACTCAGTTCCCCCATTAAGATTAACAACAAGGTCTCTGCCGCTGACTCCCTTTCTATGGAACCAGGCTGTTCCTGATTCAGCTGTTCTCTCCAGAGGCTCATGTGGTTTAAAATATTCGGGGAGCTCCAGGAGCCCCTGCTATGGGTCCCAGAGTGCAAGGGGCAGGCCTGTTTTTCTCTACTCATCCTGTGCTCTGTCCCTGAACATGAGTTCCTCATAGATGTGGGACACTGAACCACGATGGGTAACATTGGACTCAGGACTGTGGGCATCCCAAATGCAGAGAAGGTGTGGCTGCCTGGTTTTATGAATCTTTAAGCTGGAGTGCTGGAAACAGGGAGGCCTAAATCCCTCCTATGTATAGGACTAGACCTTCAGCAGCTAATTATGTGTTTGCTTCCTCCTTCACTGTCCATTTTTTTGGAGGAAATCCTTTCCAAAATCTAGAAATAAGTGCACAGGTAACCTTTACCTTCTTTGTTGTGACTCTCAGCTTTTTTTTTCCCTATCCCTTCCCAAGTGGTAGCACTTTTCTTTGAGATGGGGTCCCAGTCTCTTGCCCAGGCTGCAGAGCAGTGACGCAATCATAGCTCACTGCAGCCTGGACCGCACAGGCTCAAGCGACCCTCCCACCTCAGCCTTTGGAGTAGCTAAGACTACAGATGCTGCATTTTGTTGTTGTTTTAAAGATGGAGGGTAGAGGGGGTTCACTACATTGCCCAGGCTGATCTGGAACTCCTGGCCTCAAACAGTCCTCTTGTCTCAGCCTCCCAAAGCACTGGGATTACATGTGCTTGCCACCATGCCCAGCCCAGATGGAAGGATATTTTGAGAATCCACTGCTGACTAGATCAATTTTATCCTGGAAGTTTAAATCACGTTGTTTGTACGTGGGGAGAAACTATTCATTTGGCTAGGAGATGAGATGAACTGTGGCACCAATTTTTTAATACGGTGTGATTTTTAAAAGTAAAATGGCAAAATGAATAACTTCCCATAATTATTTCTACTATGTCACAAATAATTTGGCACAATGACAAAAAGAGCAATTCAGAATGATTTCTAGAAAATTGACCAACAGAATAGTATTGCATTTTAATAAAAAGATAATTATCTGCTTTAAATACTTACTGATTTATTTTAAAGGTAAATCCATACAACATAATAATGCATTCTTATCCTTGCTGTTAATTCATCAAATATTATACATTCAAGTATTTTGCTTCAAGTTCATATCAGGATCATAAGCACTCATTATCAAGTCAAAATAAAAATGAATTGGTACCAGAAAAAACTTCCACTGGCTTTCATAAAAACTGCTTTAAAATTTAGCACTCAGAGGATAATCAAAAGAACTAGTGCTCTATATTCAGAAGCCAATTCCCTATTTAAATTTGGACAGATAAAATGACTTCAAGGAAATGTTTGTAATTATTGTACTAACATGCTTCAATATTCAGCATGTTAAGGGAATGAAACAAAATCTTAAGCAATAGAATTTCAAAATCAAAGTTACTATTCCACCATTATTAGTATTCTAATGGTCCCTTGCCGACAATATACCAGGAAATTTTTAAAAGCTTCGCATACAGAAACAAGAAATGAATGCTTTTTATCATTACTAAATGAGAAAGCAACAGAAAAGGGTTTAAATATCCAAGGTAAAATGTGTAACAATCTCGACTTCCAAAATAACTCTATTACAAGCATTTATAAAAACAACTACATTTGATATTTTTAGAAGGAATAAAAAAGTTCATACTATCTTAGGAATTTCAACATAAAATACAGCTTTTATAGTCATATAACAACTTTTTGTTCCGAGATTTTGTTTTGTTTTGTTTTGTTTGACTGAGTTTTGCTCTTGTTGCCCAGGCTGGAGTGCAATGGCACAATCATGCCTCACTGCAACCTCCGCCTCCCAGAGTCAAGTGATTCTCCTGCCTCAACCTCCCAAGTAGCTAGGATTACAGGCATGTGCCACCATGCCCGGTTCATTTTTGTATTTTTGGTAGAGACAGTGTTTCTCCATGTTGGTCAGGCTAGTCTCGAACCCCCGACCTTAGGTTATCCACCTGCCTCAGCCTCCCAAAGTGCTGGGATTACAGGTGTGAACCACCATGCCTGGCCTGTCCTGAGAGTTTTTTAAACTTCTAAATTCTTCAATATTTATTAAGGTGAATTTTAATGTGGCTAATATTTTTTGTTTATTATGATTGGTTATTTTAATATTAAAATAGTATTAAATAATAAATAAAATAGGTTATTTTAGTGTTAAACTATTTAAAATTTTATATCTTACATTACTTATTTTTACAATTATTGTAACTACCTAGATGTGACTATATTGAGCAGTTCAGAAACATTTTCAAATACATAGATATTTATGATCAAAAAGTTAAATGTATTTCCTTCTGTTAAATTATGCTACAGCAACACAGAAAGGAGTGAAAAGTAAAATAGATCCTCTTGCTATCAATATAGTCTATTATTGGGTCCAGTATTAAATTTTTGCCATGACAGCGTGAACTATTTTGTTTGTATCTGTCATCTACATTATTTTTCATTAGGATTTCCCTCATTCTCACTATCTGCATCTTCCTTTGTTGTGTGTTGTGGGCAAACTGAAGAGAAATCAAGTGCTGTCATAGCAAAGTAATCAACTGCTGTCATAGCATAGAGGACTGCCAAAATGGTATAAATTCTTAACAAAATAATGAAATTAGCCTCAATGCTTTTAAAGAAGACATGGGGCATGTTCTCCTATATTCTATGTCACATGCAAATTGAATCAGTCAGAAGCATTTGACCATAGCTTCCAGTGTCTTAACTACTTCTTCATTCTCAAATACTGAATCCTGGTTTTTGCCCCTTGAACTTGAGACAGTCTGGCTAGCTTGTAGCTGACTTCCTGCCAAGTTTCTTCCACATTCACAGCACATGTGTTAATACTTCCTAGTGTGTTTTCTTAATTTTGTCCTTCCTTGATGAATAATTTATAGTGACTTCCTCTCCCACATAGTTTTTCATTAATAAGAATGAACAACAAATGTGTTAGATCTGACATCCAAATTCAGGTGTCTATAACCCTCAGAGTAAAGTATTTCTCTCTTCTGAGTAATGTGTTTAAAAATATATTAAATTATTGTGGAACCTACATATTAACTTGAATTATCTATATTTCACTGTTACTTGAATATTCACAATGTAAACTGCAAATTTCTCAGACTTTGGATTTCTGTGAAAATACAGAGTTAAAGCGATTTAGTAAATTAATGCAAACAAAATTAAAATAATATTAAATCGATAAAATGAAGGTGCTTAAAACCACTGCTAGTTGTGGTAATATCAGCAAGATGACAGAATAGGAGCATTTTGCTCTTATCTCTGCACAGAAGCATCAATTTTGACAGCCACTGGCAGACGAGAGTACCTATGTGAAAGTTCAGGAGTCAAATCAGGAAAATCCAACACACTATTGGAGCAAAAAAAATCTGAGAACAGATGGATTGAAGAGGATACTTTACTCCTGTCACCCCTCCCACAGGCAGCACAGTTCCATGTCAACAAATGCTCTTGACACACAATTTCCTTCACAGGATAAAGTGAGAGTGTAGTGAGTGAGCACTCAGCTTTCCCAGCTATGTGAGATGCTGCCCCAAAAATCCACTTTTTCTCATCCCACCCAGAATGCTGAGGTAATCATCATGGTTGGGAGGGGCTGGGAGTGGGGAACAGAGAAGACATAGCCACAGAGGCTCAGAACTCAACCAAAGCTGGATCCTACTAACCACTTAGTGTACTACATCAGTAAGTCCATACATTAGCCGCTTCAAAAAACTTACCTTAGGACCTGCCAAGGCCTCACGGGCATACCCAATGCATCACACACCTCACTCCCTGTCACCCGAAGGCTGGCTCCCCACACAGTACAGCAGAGAGCAATTGTGAGCCTCTACAAATAGCTCTCGAGCATGCTTAGACAGTGGGCTTAACATTGTGAGATGGGAAGAAGGACATAAAGTTATGTACTGCAGGGCATCGCTCCAGGGAAAAACAAATTGAAGACTTCAAGCAACCAGCCTGGCTTTGCAGGATTGAGAGAAGGCATACAATCATAAAAATTATTTTTCAAAAGGGATCAAACATTGTGGAGAAGATAATCCATAGAAAAGGTCAGAAAGAGCCTAAGAATCTCTAGCCAGGCTGAGATATGAAGGCATTTGGGTCCTGAAGCCAGTCAGTAAACAGGAGAGAAGGTTACCTGTTCTTCAAATGCAAGGACAACAAGGCAAGACTGAAAGGAACACAAAAAGTCAAGGAACCATGACACCACCAAAGGAGCACAAATTTCTAATAACCAGACACAAAAAGTTGAGACCTATAAATTGCCTTATATATAACTCAAAGTAATTTTAAAGAAGCTCGGTGAGTTACAAAAGAATACAGATAAACAACTCAACAAGAAGCAGAAAAATAATATATTAACAAACAAGAAATTCAACAAATAGAAATTATAAAAACAATCAAACAGAAACTCCGGAGGTGAAGAATACATTGAATGAAATAAAATATGCAATTGAGAGTTTCAACAGCAGACTGGATCAAGCAGAAGAAAGAATCTATACATTCAAAGACAGGTCACATGAAACAATCCAGAGGACAACAAAAAATAAAAGAAATAGAAAGAATTTGGGAAGTGTATGGAAAATATGGAACCCTGTGGATAAAATTATCCAGTCAAGGTAGAAAAAGAAAAAGGAATGACAAGGATGAAAATAAAAGCCTATGGAATTTATTAGATTATTGAGACCTGATATATGAATTATGGAAGTCCCAGGAGTAAAAGAGAGAAGACTCAAATAAATAAACTCAGATAAAAAAGAAAAACATTACAACTAATAGCACATAAATCACAAATATAAAGGACTATTATGAACAATTATATTCCAATAATTGGATAACCTAGAATAAATGGATAAATTCCTAGAAATATGCAAACTACCAACAGTGAATCATGAAGAAAAAAAAATCTGAAGAGGACAATAATAAAGAGATTGAATCAGTAATTTAAAAACCCACAACAAAGAAAAACCCAGGATTTGACTGCTTTACTGGTGAGTTCTACTAAACATTTAGATAATTAAAACCAGTCCTTCTCAACTCTTCTGAAATGTTGTCAAGGAGGAAACACATCCAAACTCCTTTTACAAGGCCAATATTACCTAGAGGTCAAAACCAGACAAAGTGGCCAGATGTGGGGTGGCTCATGTCTGTAGTCCCAGCACTTTGAGAGGACAAGGCAGGTGAATCACTTGAGGTCAGGAGTTCAAGACCAGCCTGGCCAACATGGCAAAACCCCATCTCTACTAAAAATACAAAAAGTTAGCTGTGCAGGGGGCACCTACCTGTAATCCCAATTATTCAGGAAGCTGAGGCAGGAGAATTGCTTGCACCTGGGAGGCAGAGGTTGCAGTGAGTGGAGATCACACCACTGCACTCCAGCCTGGAAACATAGATGCATAAATTCTCAACAAAATACTGCTAAGCCAAATTCAAAGCTACATTAAAAGGATCATACGTTCTGATAAATAAAAAGTGATTTACCCCTGGGATGCAGGGATGGTTTGACCTATGCAAATTAATGAATGTAATACACTACATTAATAGAATGAAGGATTGTAAGTCATATGATCATCTCAAGAGATGCATAAAAAGCATCTGATAAAATTCATCACCCTTTCATTATACAAACTCTCAACAAATTAGGTATAGATGGAAATGTACTACAAAATAATAAAGAACATATATGACTATAGCTAGCACGTACTCAGTGAACAAAAACTGAATTTTTTCTCTAAAATTATCGGCAAGACAAGATGTCCACTCTCATTACCTCTACTCAACAAAATACTAGAAATCATAGCCAAAGCAATTAGGCAAAAAGGGGGGAAAAAGAAATAAAAAACAACCATATTGGAAGTCAATAAGTAAAATATTCTGTGTTTGCAGATGGCATTAACTTACGTACAGAAAGCACTAAAAACTCCACCAAAAAAACTGTTAGATCCACAAATTTAGTAAAGTTGATTTGGTAATTCAGTTGATTTAGTAAAATCAACATACACAAATTAGCTGTGTTTCTATACACTTACAAAGAGCTATCTGAAAAATATGGTAAGAAAACAAACTCACAACATAAAAAATTATAAAACGCTTAGAAATTTAACCAAGATTGTAAAAATCTGTCCACTGAAAACTTTAAAATGTAGATTACAAAACTGAAGAAGACACAAATAAATAGAGAGATATCTCATGCTCGTGGATTGGAAGAATACATATTGGCAAAATATCCATAGTACCTAAAGTGATCGACATATTCAATGCAATCCCTATCAAAATTCCAATGACATTTTTCACAGAAATAGAAAAAATTAAAATTGGAATGGAACCCCAGAGACCCTGAATAGCTAAAAGAATCTTTAGCAACAACCAAGCTATAGCCATCACATTTCCTGATTTCAAATTATATTACAAAACTATAGTAATTAAAACAGTATGGTACTGGCATAAAATCAGACCAATGAAACAGTATAGAAAGCCTAGAAATAAACCCACTTATGTATGGTCAATTACTCTTTGAAAAAGTTTCCAAGAATATACACAGTGTGAAACAGTTAGTCCCTTCAATATATGGTGTTGGAAAAACAGGATATTCACATGCAAAAGAATAAAATTGTACCCTTGTCTTAAACCACACACAAACGTAAACTCAAAGTGGGTTAAAGACATAAATGTAATACCCGAACCTGTGAAACTCCTAGAAGAAAACAAAATAGAAAAACTTCTTGATATTAGTCTCAAAAATTGTCTTTTGGATACGATATCAAAACAAAGGCAACCAAAGCAAAAATGAACAAGTGGGACTGCATCAAACTAAAATGTTTTTGTATGTCAAACAAAACATATAATAAAATGAAAAAGCAACCTATGAAAAGGCAGAAAATGTTTTCAAACCATATATCCAATAAGGTGTTAATATCCAAAATATAATAAGGGACTCATACAACTTAATAGAAAAAGAGACAAACAATTGATTAAAAATAAGAAAAGGTCATAAATAGATATTTCTTAGAAGAAGACAAACAAATAGGCAAGGGATAATTAAGGCCAAAATGAAATATCACCTCACCTGTTAGAATGACTAAACTAAAGCTAACTGATCTTCATCAAGGCCATTAAGAATATACATTGGGGAAAAAACTTTCTCTTCAATAAACGCTTTGAGGAAACTTGATAGTCATGTGCAGAAGAATGAAACTGGACCCCTCTCTCTCTCCATATACAAAATCAACTCAAGATGATGTAAAGACTTAGACGTAAGTCTAAAACTATAAAACTACTAGAAGAAAACATAGGGGAAATTCTTCAGGGTATTAGTCTAAGCAACGATTTTACTGGTAAGACCTTTCAGGGTATTAGTTGGTATTAGTCTAGGCAAGGATTTTATTGCTAAGACCTCAAAAGCACAGGCAACAACAACAACAAAATAGACAAATGAGACTAAACTAAAAATCTTTTGCACAGCTGAAGAAACAACAGAGTAAAGAGACAACATTTTGAATGAGAGAAAATATTTGCAAACTACTCACTTGACAGGAAACTGACATCCAGAATATAAAAATAACTCAACAGCAAAAAAAAAAAAAAAAAAAATTAAAAACAATCAAAGGACATGAATAGACATTTCTCAAAAGAAGACATACAAATTGCCAACAGATATGTGAGAAAACACTTTATACCACTAATCATTAGAATGACTACTTTCAAAGAGAAAAAACATAACAGATTTTGGCAAGGATGGGGAGAAAAGAAAACTCTGGGAATTTAAATTAGTATAGTCACTATCAAAAATAGTATGGTGATATCTCAAAAAATTAAAAATAGAACTTCTATAGAATCCAGCAATCCCACTGCTGGGTATTTATCAAAATGAAGAGGGATTAATATATCAAAGAGATACATGCACTTCCTTGTTTATTACAGCACTAGTCACAATAGAAAAAATGTGGAATCAATCTAAGTGTCTATCAATGCATGAATGGATAAAGAAAATATGATATACATACAACCTGATAAAATACCATTTGGCCATAATAAAACAGAATGAAATTATGTCATTTGCAGCAATATGGATGAAACTAGACAATATTGCGTTAAGTGAATTATGCCAAATACAGACAAACAAATATCCCATGTTCTCATTCATATGTGGGAAATAAAAAAATTTGATCCCTTGGAGGTGGAGAGTAGAATGATAGATACCAGAGACTGGGAGAGGTGTATGGTTTTGAAGGAAGGGGAGATGAAGAGCAGTTGGTTTACGGGTACAAACATAGTTGGATAAAACGAACAAGTTTTAATGTTTGATAGCAGAGTAGGGTAACTAGTTAGCAACGATGTGACGCATTTTTCAAAATAACTAGAAGAGGAGTCTTGAAATGTTCCCAACACATAGAAATGATAAATACCCAAGAGACTGATGCCCTAAATACCCTGACTTGATCATTGCACATTCTATGCATGTAACAAAATTTCACATGTACCCCATAGATACACACAAATGTAATGCATCAAAAATAAAAATATTTTTATGAAAGACAACAAGTGTTAACAAGGATGTGAAGAAGAACTCATATGCTGTTGACAGGAATGTAAATGTGTACAGCCATTATGGAAACAATACGGAGGCTACACGAAAAATTAAAAATAGGATCACCATATAATCTAGTAACTCCAGTTTGGATACTTATCCAAAGGAAATAAATTCATTATCTTAAAAGAGATATCTGAACTTCCATGTTCATTGTGGCATTTTTCACACTAGCCAAGATATGGCAACAACTTAAATATCCACTGATGAATGATTAAAGAAAATATGACATAAGAAGAAAATTCCCCCATTGTATCAATGTGGATGAACCCAGAGAAAATTATGCTGTGTGAAATAAGTTAGTCACAGAAAGACAAATACTGCATAATCACACAAAAGGTTTAACATTCTCTTGTTAAAGGTATTACATTGCTTTGAAAATTTGGCTATTAAAAATTGTTAAATAGATAACATTGTGCTTTTTTGTGTAGTTATATTTCTAGATATCAAACTAGAAATTATATTGCAGAGAGAAATAATTTATTACTTCAAAATTGCTCGAGAGAGGTTGTATCAATTTAATATTTCATAAATCAAAACTTAATATAATCAAAATTTAAACTGTCTTGTTTTAGCAATGAAAAATATTATTTCATTATTGTTCTAATTTTTATCCTACTTTCTAATGAGGTTGAGATTTATGTAAATTGATCATTTATGTTTATTATTATTTTTAATTTTTATAACTCCACTGTTAATTATTTATATTAATATATAGAAAGTATTTATATAATTTGAATAGTGAAGAATATAATTAATGAAACAAAAAAATGCAGTTTACTAACCACATAGATATAGAATCTTGGGGGGTAGGAAAAGTATTTCTCAAATAGCAAAAATGCCATAATGAAAATGAATTATTATTATTAACTTACTTAAATTAAGTAAATTTTTGGAACAAAGGACTTCACAAAATTCAAAACAAATGAAATATTTTGAGAATACATTTGCGTGTATGTATATACATATTTACTCAAAATGTACAACGTATGCTAAATACTAATTTTTGGCTATTAAATGTTGCTGTATTTGTACTGTGGAATACTTTTTCATAGTTGACAGTAGATAGCTAGATCCACATAAACTTCCTTGGATAGCTTCCCAAAATATATTATAAAAAATATGTATATGTTGCAACATATATCCTTTAAAAAGACACCTAAACACAATAACATCTATTTATATCAGTACACATATGCATAGACACGTGTCTAAATGTATCATATGAAACTAACATATATGATCAACTCCAGAAAATAAATATGGAACTAGAATTTGATTGGAAGCCAACAGAGAGAATTCATCATCCTCTGTAATGGATTTTGTGCTTATTTGCTTGTGTCTCTTCATATGTTAATTATGTAATTAAAAAGTCATTTAAAAATAAAATTTTGTATTCGGGAGGCTGAAGCAGGTGAATGGCGTGAACCCAGAAGGCAGAGCTTGCAGTGAGCCGAGAACACTCCACTGCACTCCAGCCTGGGCGACAGAGTGAGACCCCGTCTCAAAAAATATGTATATATATACATATATATATTATGAATTTAACTTTATGCCCCTTATTTGGATGTTGAGCCAAATTTATTTATTTATTTATAAATATTATAGAGGTGAAGTCTCTCTATGTTTTCCTAAACTGGTCTCGAACTCCTGGGCTCAAGAGATCCTCCCACCTCAGCCTCCCAAAATGTTGAGATTATAGATGCAAGCCACCACACCTGGTCTGAAACCAAATTTCTCTTTGATTGTTTTATTTTTATTATTATTGCAAAATTAAATGTAAAACCCTTGGCTTTGGGCTGTAAAATACAGGCAGTACATTGCCATGTTTCTAATAACATACACACTTCCTTAGTACAACGACTATGTTCTTGATAAGCGAAGCGTGTAGTGAGCTAATGAGGGAGACGGAAGGAGATGAGGATAGGTGATAACAGTATGCTGTCAGGGAAATCAGTCTTTCACTGCCCCAGCTGCTGACCTCAGCTTGTGGTCCAGTGACATCTCTTAACAACATTTCTCTATTCTTTTTAAGTTTTTTGAATTGATACTTTGTAATTGTACATATTTATGTGGTACAATTTGATGTTTTGATACATGCATCCATTGTATAACATTTTTCTCTAGTCTGCACGAGGAGTTTGGAATTGCTTCCAGTCTGTGTGATGATCCGCTGAAAACTCTATTCTCTGTGAGATGTACTGAGACTGATGCTTTGTCAGCATTCCGAGATGGTCATGAAGCCTTTGTGCTGAAACTTGGCTAAGGAGCCCCCTGGAGTCTTCTCACAGATACTTGTCAGTGCTTCAGTTGTCTCAAACACAAGCCACTTAGTTGCACTGCTTTACATTACAAAAGCAACTTGTAAACAGGTTGAAGGTAAAAGCATGTTTTCCACATTTTTTAAAGATTTTCAAAAACAACTTGTTCAAAAGCAAATTTTGTATCAATATGTTTATATTTCTTAAGAACTACTTGCTTATAATTTGGCAAAGTGGGTAGAAAACACCATCAAATAATTCCACTTGGTGGGAGGAGGTATCCTTTAAATATTATCACACAAAGCACGCATACCACGCAGCCGCTCCATATGATTACCTTTCCCTGGAGGAGCACAGCTCTAATTTTCTCCCGCGTCCTAATCTTCTACCTATGTTGCTGCTGACCGAATTAACCGGAAGCAAGAAGGGAGAACGTAGCAAACAGAAGTCAGCCTCCCAGGCCTGGGCTTGGGGTAAAGGATAGAGACTGGAGCAAAATGAACAAAATGAGAACACCCAGTGCATATCCTCAGTGTGGGATTCCAACTGGATTCACATTTTAAGGGTGGATTGCCAGTGATGAAGGAGAAACCAAATTCTGCTGAAATATTTTAAGATTTTTACTCTGAGCCAATATGAGTGACTACGGCTCAGGTAACACAGTTTCAAGAGGTCCTAAAAAAGACCACCCAAGTGGTGGGGTTACAGTTTAGTTTTACACATTTCAGGGAGACAGGAATTGCAGGCAAAATCATAAAATGAATACATGGAAGGTATACATTGGTTCAACTTGAAAAGGTGGGACATCTTGAAGTGGGAAGTTACAAGTCATCGGTGGGTTTGAGAATTCTTATTTGGCAATTGGTTGAAAAAGTTCAGCTTTGTCTAAAGACTTGGGCTCAGTAGAAAGGAATGCGTAAGTTGAGTAAACGGAGTCTGCTATCCGTCATGTGCTGCCATAGCAGAGTCAGGTTGGAAAGTCACCCACAATATTCCAAGTCAAAACACAAACAAACAAACAACAACAACAATAACAAAGCCTATTTAATGAGATTTTATGGTATGTAAGGTGTGACTCCCCAGGCCCCTTAGAAAGGAATTCGAGCTAGACAAAATGATCAGAGTTCAGTTCTCACCAAATTGCACTTTACTAGAATAGTTTATTCAGAAGGTAAGTATATGGAAGGACTAATCTCAAGCCACTCTTGCCAAAATGTAATATTGCACTTATAAAACTCTTCATTTATGGCATCTGCTAACACATCCATCTATCAGCAATGGCACAGGAGGTTCAGGCAGCTCCTGTCCCTTTTCCACATGATTGCAACTTCAGAGTGGGGGGTCACTGGTCCTGCCTCACAGAGCATTCCCACTGCATGTGGACACTGAACTCTGCCTAGTCTGTCTGTGACCCAGGAGGCTTCCGTCTTCTCTCAGCATTTCTGCAATTTAACCTATTTCCCAAGCACTTGTCAGAGCTCTCTTATAAATGGAATTCTGGTTATGAATGTTTCCCAGTTCCAGAGTAAAAAGAGTTTACTGATTCTTTTGATCTTTGTTGCATGTGATTAGTTTGAGGGAACAAAAAGAAGCAGAATTCGTATTTTACTCTATTATTATCTGGGCAATCTACTATATTTTTTTGTAGACATAACCCACGTTTTATTTATGTGAAATAATTGAAGGAAAAAAGTAATTTGTTGAGAGTTGCAATCATTTGGATAAAAAATTTATAATTGACTGAGATCCCTGATTTGTTTTAAGATGTACATATCCTATATGTTATGTAAATAAAGTAAGTGTTCAAATGTAACTGCATATGCTAATATACATGTGTGTATACAGTGTGACAATTATGGGAAAAAATGCCTATAATTATCTACAATATAGAAACACACTTAATTCTGAGTTTCTGAAGTCTTTTATTATTTGCAACTCAGACTTGCATCTTAATATCTGAATTTTTAGGCAAATTATTGAAAGCATTATACATAATTAATCATTTAATTTTACTACCTTCCTCTATAAAAGTCAGATTCAGTCTTTGACTAAGAACACCAAGCTTTATTCACTAGAACAATAATAATAAAATGAAAGTATTGCACATCATAAGTTCTTACCTCTTTTTACCTTTTAATGGGTATCTGTGCACCTTGGTGATGACTAGCATTGTTCTGTATCAAGAACTGTATACTCACAGGCATTCCAAGTTTGCCTCTCAACAGAAAATTTTAATGAATACAATCCAAAAACAATTTTTGTTTCTAAATATAAAATAATTGAATATTATAATACAAATGTTAGAACCAGACTATTATTTTTGAACACTCCATGGAATGAATCATCTACATACTTTAGAAAGTACAATTTCCAAGTGCAATGTGCTCTTTGATGTGCAAGTGAATAATCAGGCTTCTCCGGTGGATAGTGAGGACACATCAGCTTCCACCTGGACTTGAAATCTCCAGCATTAACTCTGACTGGGAAGCTTGGGCTGTGTCATGAAACAACCACAGTTGTTAGTGTCTGAATAACTTGAATTTAAGGCTGATCCGGGCCTTGAGGCAAGGTATCCAAGATTTCCTGAGTAGGGTTTTACTCTCATGCAAAGCCCTTTCATACCACAGAAAACTATGGACCCTGAATTTATCCGTGATCCCAATGCTGTCTTACCCAGGAATGTCGTGTTATTTTGAAGCCAGACAAAATGTCCAGAATCATTTTGCTGCACGGTTTTGCTACTGTTACTCCCTAAGCAAGGTTAGATGGAATTACAGATCCTATATCTTGTTTAAACTTCTATGATTCTTTTCTTGTTTATTTTGTATTCGCCTTAACTTTATTTTTTTCTCTCTGTTTTCTTTAAACTTTAGGCTTGTTGACAGTATGTGGTGTCACTGACCTCTGCTTTATAATGAAGAGAGAAAATCACAGAAATGGGAGTTTTCTTGATGATTTCTTGCTTTCAACATTAAAAACATATGCAAGCTTGAATATAAAAGAGCTAATTTAGTTAATCCAATTAACTTCATAATGCAAGTACAACATATCATTAATGCTCTTTCCTCCCATTTGTTTAATGGATTATCTAATTGGTTTAATATAAAAGAGTAGAACAAAATTAGAGTCAGATGTTAAGGGATTTTATTGAGAAAGTGTGGGATAGAAAAGAAACAATCCAGGATTCTGTAATGATAAGGCTAAGATTTGAAAGAAGTCTGATATTTCATAGAATCTTAACTAGATTTAATTCTAACAGAACTGAGTGGTGCCATTGACAGAAATTGCATGCAAGGCTGGTTCCAATGTGCCAGGTGCTCCTTACACATAAGTTCACAGAGCCTTAAGCCCATCTTTCCTTGAAGCTCAGGATTTAAGCAAATCTAACTCTGAGTTATGGGGCTAGACATTACAGCAAATTGGTTGTCTTTGCTCCATTTCTCTTGCTCTTTTGATCTACCATTAAATTTATGCTGAATTTTGAAAACTAGGCCCTCACCCTACACACCAGGGTAATGGAGACATTTCTGCACTGTCTCCCTCACTCTCTATTTCTCTCCTTTTCCTCTTTATTTTGTTCATTTTGGAAATGAAAATACTACTTATGCAGGTTAACTTTAAGTTTTCAGAGTACAAAATATTTTAAGTCAAAATGAAAAGCACATTTCTATATTCTGACAAAACAGAGAAAACTTGTCCCAAAACTTTGGAGCTAAACTATAATGGTTCATTTTGTTTTGCTTTTTTTTTTCTTTGTTTGTTTAATTTTATGGAAAAAAATAATACAGGTGGTTTATTTTCTGGGCCATTACATCCCAAATATGTCCTTTTGCCTATAGCCATTTTTGCTGTATCTAAAGAAATATCTGATGCTGAGTAATTTACTTTTTAAAAAAGGTTGAATTGGTTCACTGTTCTGCAGGCTGTACAGGAAGTGTGGTGCCAGCATCTGCTTCTGGTGAGGACCTCAGGGACCTCAGAATCATTGTGGAAGGTGAAGGGGGAGCAGGCATATCACACGGAGAGTGAGTGGTGAGGGGTAGTCCTAGGGTTTTGAACAACCAGATCTCACATAAACTGAGTGAGAATTAACGTATCACCAAGGATATGGCACTAAACCATTCATGGGAGATCCGTCCCTGTGATGCAATCACCCACGAGTTAGCAGGCCCCACCTGCAACAATGGGATCACATTTCAACATGAGATTTGGAGGGGACACATAACCTTCTCACACTAGTCTTTCTATGGTTTAAATATAATCATTGCGTGTAGTATGTATCACCTTCTCACACTAGTCTTTCTATGGTTTAAATATAATCATTGAGTGTAGTATGTATCTCTTTTAAAAAAACTATTCAATCAGAAATTATTTGCCTTTAAACCAAATAATTATGTACTTCTTAATTCTGCTCTTACTTTGTCTTACATATATTTTACACTTCTACTTTTCCCATCTCTCAGCTTTTGCTAGACTACAACTAACCTTTGCCTGCTCTGGATGTTACTTTTTTCTCCTAATGGATACCTTCCATATTTTACTAATTGTTATCAGTCTTTATTTTTCTAACAAACTCAAAAATTAGTCCATGCAAGCAAGAATAGAAGAAGGTAGAATTATTTCCTTCCCTTATTTCATGTGAATTTTTTTAAATCTTCTGAAATTTGAGTTCTAGATTATTACTTGTGTTTATGTCAGCAATTGGTGCATCCTGCCTCTTTCACTTTACAAATATGCTTGACAAACGCACTAAGCATCACAATTATATGATCAAAAGTATGTTTCTTATACTTAAAAAACATCAACTCATATGTTAGCTAATGTATACTGTAACTTGTGGTTCAGATTAAACCTAGATGACTTCTCCCAGGTGTGATGGAAGGACGGTGCGGGGGTGTTAAAGGCAGTGGTAGTGCCTCACAGCTGCCCTGCAACTTTTGGATCCAAACTCCACTTTAGTTGATTGCCAGATGCGTCCAATGTAGCACTTATCTGGTCAGTCTAGGTGCAGTGCAGTTCTGTATCATGTCAAACATCAATCCCTCAGAATCTCACACGTGAGGTATTGTATCTGAGCATACTTTGTTAATTGTTTAGGTTGATAATCAGCTTAAAGTAGCCACAAAATACAGCTGTTCTAACACCCACATCTGCTCACCTTCTCCCTCTTGCCCTCCTTGCATAACCTCTGCTTGGCTCCAGGGTTCATTTACCTAAGTGTCTTATAAATGCACTTCCTAAGTAATTTATAACAAGTCTTATCCTATAGGAGAAGCAACACACAAGCAGACACATAAAAGTTTTTATGGTCCCCTTCTCTTTCCACTCTAGTATGTACAAGAAAAAACTGTAGAATGTATAACTCATCAACACAACCCTCTACTGCTATATGTAAGAGGTAAGTATGATCAGTGTGTATTTCTTTCTCATTATTAAAATTGTACCTCATGACTTTCTTATTTTATTATTTTTAAAATTTTTTCATTATTGCATTATTTACATTACTAAATTGAGAAATGTATTTCTGATTCCAAAATTTGTGCATTGTGGTGTTCCTATTGACTTAAACTTACACTTTAATGGAAGTTTGGCTGGGAATGTAGAATAATAAATTAAAATTATATATTTTTTCTATGAGTTCTATATAATGTTTTCATTGCCTTATTGCATTTATCCTGTGCTAAGCTAGTTGTTGTTCTTTTGCAAGTGCTTGCTTATTTTCTTTCCTCTCTGAAAGTTTGTAGGAGATTCTCTTGGTTTTCCTTATCCTATCAAGTGAGAATTTTCTCAATATTCAATTGACATATTCCATTTGAGTACTACATCTATTCTTAGTTCAGTAAAGTTTTCTTCCCTGGCTTTTTTGATGGCGTCTTTTTCTTTTGTCTTCTTTATATTTTCTCATATGTTCTTACAATATAGAGTACTGTTATATGTCTTGCATCTATCCTAGAAATTTTGACTCCTAATTTTGAACTCTTTCTGTTATTTTAAGGTATGGTAGAATGGCCATGTTTTATATTCTTTATATCTAATCCAATTTTCAGAAATATAATTTTTACTGTTTTTGAATTTGTGTTCCTAATATGTAAGATGTTTTCCCCTCTCAGTTTCTTTTTAACAGTGTATTATTGATTTTAAGTATAATATCCCCTCAAATTTTTTTCTGAAAATACTATCTAGAAGATAACATGAGGCAACCTACTCCCCTTGGGTATCGTGCTAACATTTTAGTTACAATAGTGAAGGTAAAATTCATGAAAAACAAATTTGGCTGGAATTAAAATTAAAAACTTCTTCTTGAAGGAAGAGAAAAAATATACAAAAGTCAATGAATCTAGTAGTTTGTTCTTTGAAGGAATAATAAGATTAATAGCCCATTAGTTATAATAACAAAGAAAAAAGAGAAGATGCAAATAAACACTGTCAGAAACAACAAAGGAGACATTACCACTGACTCCACAGAGATGCAAAATATCCCTCAGAGACAGAAATGGATAAAGTCCTGGAAACATACAACCTCCCAAGATTTAACCAGGAAGAAACTGAATTCCTGAATAAACAGTAATGAGCTCTGAAATTGAATCAGTAATAAAAAGCCTACCAACCAAAAAAAGGCCAGGGCCAAATGGATTCACAGCTGAAGTCTAACAGATACATAAAGCAGAGCTGGTTCCATTCCTACTGAAACTATTTCAAAAAATTGATGAGAAGAAACTCCTCTTTAACTCATTCTATGAGGCCAGCATCATCCCAATACCAAAACCCGGCAGACACACAACAAAGAAATAAAACTTCAGGCCAATATCCCTGATGAATATACAAGCAAAAATCCTCAACAAAATACTATCAAACTGAATCAAACAGCACATTAAAAAGCTAATCTACTGCAGTTAAGTAGGCTTTATCCCTGGAAAGCAAGGTTGGTTCAACACATGTAAAACAATACATGTGATTCATCACATAAACAGTACTAAAAACAAAACCATGTGATTTTTCTCAACAGATGCAGAAAAGGCTTTCAATAAAATTCAGCAATCTTCATGTTAAAAGCCCTCAACAAATCAGGCATTAAAGGAATATACCTCAAAATAATAAGATCCATCTATGACAAACCCACAGCCAACCTTATATGGAAAAAGCAAAAGTTTGACGCATTCCCCTTGAGAATAAGACAAGGATGCCCCTGAATACCACTCATATTCAACATAGTACTGGAAGTCCTAGCCAGAGCAAACAGGCAAGAGGAAGAATAAAAGGCATCCAAATAGGAAGAGAGGAAGTTAAACTATTTATGTTTGAAGAAAATATGATTTTATACCTAGAAAACTGGATACTCTGCCTAAAAGCTCCTAGATATGAATAACTTCAGCAAAGTTTCAGGATATAAAATCAGTGCACAAAAATCAGTAACATTTCTATACAACAACATCCAAGCTGTAAGCCAAATCAAGAACACAACGCCATTCACAATAGTTACAAAAATAATAAAATACCTAGGAATACAGCTGACCAGGGAGGTGAGAGATCTCTACAACAAGAATTTCAAGACACTGCTGAAAGAAATTAGAAATGATAAACACAAATGAAAAAAAGTTCCATACTCAATGATAGAATCAATATTGATAAATAGCCATACTGCCCAAAGCACTTTACAGATTCAGTACTATTCCTATCAAACTACAAAGGACATTCTCCACAGAATTAGAAAAAAAAACTATTTTAAAATTCATATCAAACATAAAAAGAGCCCAAATACCCAATCCTAAGCAAAAAGAAAAAAAAAAAAAGCTAGAGCCATCACATCACTCAGCTTCAAATTACACTGTTAATACAAGGCTGCAGTGACCAAAACAGCATAGTATTACTACAAAAACAGACACATAGACTAACAGAACACAATAGAAAGCCCAGAAATAAAGCCACATGCTTACAACTATCTGATATTTGAAAAAGTCAGTACAAACAAGCAATAGAGAAAAAAACTCCCTATTCAATAAATGATGTTGGTATAACTGGCTAGCCATATGCAGAAGATTGAAACTGGTCATCTTCCTTATATCATCTACAAAAATCAACTCAAGATAAATTAAAGGCTTAAACGTAAAACCTAAAACTATTAGGTTGGTGCAAAAGTAATTGCTGGGCAGGGCCTGGTGGCTCACGCTTATAATCCCAGCACTTTGGAAGGCTGAGGCGGGTGGACCACAAGGTCAGGAGTTCAAGACCAGCCTGGCCAAGATGGTGAAACCCCCTCTGTACTAAAACTACAAAAATTAGCTTGGTGCGGTGGCAGGTGCCTGTAATCCCAGCTACTCAGGAGGCTGACAGGAGAATCACTTGAACCCGGGTGGCAGAGGCTGTAGTGAGCTGAGATCATGCCACTGCACTCCATCCTGGGTGACAGAGTGAAATGGCAAAACAGCAGTTACTTTTGCACCAGTCTAATACAGAAACACTAGAAGATAAACCTAGAAAACACCATTCTGGAAACAGGAACAGGCAGAGATGCCAATAGCAATTGCAAGAAAAATAAAAATTGACAAATGGGATCTTATAAAACTAAAGAGCTTCTGCACAGCAAAAGAAACTATCAACAGAGTAAACTGCCTACAGAATGAGAGAGTTGGCAGTTTCTTACAAAAAGTACATACTCTTACTATACAACCCACCAATCATGCTCCTTGGTATTGGTATTTACCAAAATTAGTTGAAATTTATGTCCATGCAAAAACCTGCATATGAATATTTATGGCAGCTTTATTTATATGTACCAAGGTACCCTTCAGTAGGTGAATGGATAAATAAAATGTGGTACATCCAGACAATGGAATATTACTCAACGCTAAGGCGATATGAGCTATGAAGTCATGAAAACACATGGAGGAAACTTAAATACATATTGTTAAGTGAAAGAAGCAAATCTGAAAAGGCTACATACTGTATAATTTCAATTATATGCAACTGTGGAAAAAGCAAAACTATGGAGATAGTACAAGGATCAATGGTGTCAGGTGCTGAGTGGGAGATGTGTAGGTGAAACACAGATAATTTATAGAGGAATAAAACTATTCTGTATGATACTACAATGGTGGATACATGTCATTATACATTTATCCAGACCTCTAGAATGTACATTACCAAGAGTGAACCTAAAGTATAGTACATAGTTTAGGCAATTATGGTGTGTCAATGTAGGCTCATCAGTTCTAACAAATGCACCACTCTGGTGGGGGATGTTGATAATGGAATAGGCTATGCATAGAGGAGTTAGAGGGATATGGGAAATCTCTGTACCTTCTGCTCAATTTTGTTGTGAACCTGAAACTGGCCTAAAAAACTAAGATCTGTAAGAAATAATAATAATAATTTTAAAATAAATAAGTGATGAAAAGACATGGACAAATCTTAAATGCATATTGCTTAGTGGAAGAGCCAGTCTGAAAAGGCCACACTCTGTGTAATTACAACTCTATGACATTCTGGAAAACACAAAATTATAGAGACAGTAAATAGATCAGTTGTTTCAAGGGATCTGGGAGGGTGGGGTTGAGTATGTGAAGGACAGGAGATTCTTTGAGATTGTAAAACTATTCTACATAATGATATAATGATGAATATAATACATTAAGTATGTGTCAAAATCCATGTTTATTGTTTGTTTGTTTTCTTTACTATCACTTATTTTTATTTATATTTAAATATAGATATATTTAAATATTTTGTTTGTATTATTTCATTTTTCATTGTGGTATAAACACATAACATGAACTCTACACATTTTAAGTACACAATATAATATTTTTGAATCTAGGCCCAGTGTCATACAGTTCTCTAGAACTTATTCATCTTCATACTTGTCGAACATCAACTCCCCCTTTCCCCTCCTACTGGTTCCTGGCTACTACCATCCTACTCTGTTTCTGTAAGTCTAACTATTTAAGATACCTCATAGAAGTTAAATCATGCAGTATTTGTCCTTCTGTAACTGGCTTATTTCACTTGGAATGATGTTTTCCAGGTTCATCCGTGGTATTGCATATGGCAGAATTTCTTTCTCTTTTTAAGACTGAATGTTACTTCATTGTATGTATGTATGACATTTTCTTTCTCCATGCATACATCAGGGAACATTTATGTTGTTGCCATATCTCGCCTGCTGTGAATAATTTTGCGGTGAACATGGGAGTGTAGATATCTTTCCAAGATATATGTTTGTATACATCTTTTCAGATGTGTATATACACATACATTTCTTTATTCTGTCAGCTGATAGGGCCTGGAAACAATACCCTGGAGACAGTCTAGTGCCTTGATCTTGGTTTCTAACATATTTCTCCGATAAAAAATATCAGGAATCCTTGGAGAAATGACTGATTGTATCTAGTACTGTGGTAGGAAATCCACAAGATGAATCTGGATTACCTTGTTGTGCCAGAAAGTAAAATAGTGCTAACAAACAAACAGAAAAGACCCACAAAGATACACGCATATCAAAGGAACTCAGAAGCAAAATGGAGAGCTCCGAGGGGCCAAATTTGAAACAATTGGAGCAAGAAAATGAAGTAGTATTTGAAGTCTAATGTTAAGTATAAAATAAATATCCATGTATTTACGTAGATATAAATACATAGTAGAATAAATAAAAACAAACAAAATGGAGAAAGGATAAATCTTCTATGCAGAAAAATTCCAAATACATACTCCCTCTTCTTAAGCGTGGGCTGACCATAGTGACTTCTTTCAAAGAATACAGTATAGAAAATTAATTGTTTTAAAAATGTAACTATGCAGAGAAGAGAACTGACAAGAGCTACTTCAAGGTAGGTGATAAAGTTTAGCACCAGCAATCATGAGTCATACTGATAAGAGGTATTCTTGATACAATGTGATGAGGATGATATTTTTTCTCCGTTTTTCCTCCAATAAACACATCAGCCCCGTGTAATCATGAGAAAAACATCAGACAAATTTCATTGCAGGGACATTCTACAAAATACCTGACCATTATTCCTCAAAACTGTCAAAGTAATCAAATACAAGGAAAGTCTGAGAAATTGTCATAGTCAAGAGAAGCTTAATGACACATGATGACTAAATGTCATGTGGCATCCTAGATGGGATCCTATAACAGAAAAAGGACATTGTGAAAAAGGCTGAGGAAATCTGAATAAAATAAGGAATTTCCTTAAAATTCAATAGCAGTCCATTAGTTGTGACAAATGTATCATCCTTATATAAGATGTTACTACTGGGGGAAGTTGGTATAGGGTATATGGAAATTCTCTCTATTATCTTTACAATAATTTTGCAAATCAAAAGTTATTTTTAAAAAATTAGTAAAAAACAAAAAACAGAGTAACTGGGAGAGTGAGCAATAGGACATACTAATAATGGTGAGTCGTCAAAAAGGTCCTTGATGATAGGGTGACGTTTGAACAAAGCACTTAGAGGAACCGACGGCTGGTTATTAGTGAAAAAGCACACAAAATCTGAGTTACGTTTTCAAGAGGTCACTCGCACAGCTGCTGGGAGGAGGTGGCAGAAGGGGTAGGACCACAGGGTTTACAGCAGGGCACCCGGTGAGGAGGTTACTTGGATAATCTAAACAAGAGATAGCATCAGCCTGCACCAAGGTAGTGACTTTAGTGGTAAGAAGAAATTCTCAGATTTTTGGTGTATTTGAAGGTAAAACCAACAGGCTTTGCTTATGTTTTGGGTATAGAATGTGAGGGAAAAGAGTCAAGGATGACTCTATAGATAATTGAGCCAAATAATTGGTGAACCAGTGTTGTCTGGCCTGAGATGAGGAGCACGCGCAGAGAAGCTCTTTGGAATGGAGATTATAAGAATATAAAAGGAAGGTTGATTTGCACCGGAAGTTGAGAAGCGTTTTTGATCATGAATGTAAGGAATGAACCCATAAAGTAAAATACTAATATCTTTAACTAGTTAAATTAAAAACTAATATTTGACTCTCAAATTGAAAGATAAACAAACTGTAAAACATTTGCAGCACTTTTATAGAAACAAAATCTTGCATTCCCCCTATAATCCATGTTTTATGTTTTTTCTTTTTCTTTTATACACCTTTGTTTTCTTAGGATTGCACTGTTTCACCCAGTGCTGACAAATGAGATTTTGTACAGAGGCTTGAGACCACAGGCTCTCCTAATTAGCAGCTGCTTGTGAGAGAATCTCAGAACAGACAGGACAGAAAAAAGAGCTGTTGATTCTGCTGGATGAAATAGAATTTTAAATAATGAAAGCACACTGAAAGAAATAATTTAATAGAGTTTTAAAAATGAAGCATTACATATATAAGACTATTCTTTTTCAGCATGTAATAATCATAAAATACTTACCCTTGAATCTTTAATCTGTAAGGGAATTTTCCCCAATTAATCATGATGAGTAATATTCAAATTTATAAATTTGTGTGTATAATATTAGAAGATATATAGATGACAATCTCTCTTCTCTAATTAAGAGAATCTTACCTTTTCTTCTCCCGCATTATAAGAAAAGAAATAAATTGATGCTGCCTTGTTTTAAAATAATAGATATGCATGATGATTGTCACATCATCTGTGACACATAAGGAATGAATAGCTTCAGACACATCGTTCTACTTTAGAACATTCTATTTATAAGGAATAACATTAAATGATCTATAACATTACTGGTTTTTTATTGACCTATCATTCCATAGAGAACAATCCTAATAACATTTCTATACATACGAAATCGATACTATGGGAGTAATCTATAGACAAGCCAATTAAACCCTTCTGCTCCAATAAAATATTGCTGGTACTCTGGTATCATCCCCTTCTCACTTTAATTTGTTTCTAAATTATCTAATAATCTTTTGAATGAAGGCCGGCTACGATGTTAAAAGTTAGAACTGTTTGCAAGGTGTATATGTAAATGATAGAGAAAGCCCAGGATGGGTGAGTCAGAGAATTGTATACACCTGCTGTTTCGTTCTTGAGCTCTTTTCCTATTCTACAATACTTTAAACATGAGCATTGTAAGAGAAAGATTGAGGTCAGTAGAGCATGAGAAAAAACAAATGACCACCTAGTTCTTTGGTTGCTATACTCCCAGGACACCTCTATTTTGGCAAAAAGCTGTGTCCACTCAAGCTATCTAATTCACAAGCTCTATATTGGAATCTGCAGCTGTGTTTAAAAAAAAAAAAAAAGGATCATGTTTTAGTCTTTGTCTTGTGTATATGCATTTTCTTTCTGGGAACAAAGATGATGAAATTCATGTCTTCTTGAGTTGTAAAATGCTTTTTTTTTTTTTTACATCACTCCTTTCTTTTATGTTTAAAAAAAAAAAAAAAAGCCCTATGCATAAATTTACTCTGTGGTTCCACTGAAAATACAGTGTATAATCTCTGACTCACCATCACCCATTATTGAAGAGAAGCTCATTTGAGACATGCTTTTTGAAGACAGGGTTTTGAAAGAAAGCTCAACCCGTCTGCACTGGAACTCTATACTAAAATTTACTTTTCTACATATCTGTCTTTGGAGACCAAAAGCAATATGGGCAATTTGAGAAAACTACATAGACCTTCTGGAAAATTAATTTTATGGAATTACATTTTAACTTGTTTCCAGCACTCCATATTCATAATTTTAAAAAGAAACCACCTAATAAAAACTGCTTGTATCAATAATAAATATGTATAATCATTTTTAGCTTCTTTAGAAAGATTGCCTTCTAAGAATTCCTATTGAATTTCTGTCTCTGGCATCACAAATTATATAGTCATAAGGTTGCCCTGTGCCATTTGTTGCTTGCTAGCAAGTTTAGAACCAAATTAATGCCCATTTGGTTAATGGGCTCATTAGGCCTAATTTCTAAATTGACTGTGCCCTTTCACTTTTAATATACAGTAGAGGTCATTTTTGGTGTTCAGTAGAGGTTGATGAAATGACCAATTTCTTGATGAAATTATATGCTATTATGTGTAGGTGTGTGCACGTGTAAGACAACATGTTAATATGTATAAAAATTCTTTAAAATGTTCATGCACTTTGATTCATTAATTTAATATCTCAAGACACAACCTAAGTGTATAATTGAGTATGCACAGGATGATTTATGAACCATGATTAATTTCATATTATTGAAAGTTGTTGAAACTATAAAATAGCTTCATAATCCAGTAAGAGGAGAATTCCTAGTTAAATTCCGTGCAAAACTAGCTCTTGTGACATATATCAACACAGGGGCAAGTTCTCATGCTATGTTGCTGTATGAATAAAGCTGAATATAGACATGAAACTACAATGTAGTGTGAGAGCCGTGTGTGCTTTAAAGGAAGAAAAACTGAAAAGCTCTACACAAAATGTTTTCAGAGGTTCTCTAAGTTAAGGGATGTTGGATAAAAATATTGGCTTATTATATTTTCTTTATTGTCTAACCTTTCCAAAATAAATGTGTGTTATATTTTATAAGCAGAAATGAGTATATTTAAATAATAATTTTGCAGAGACAAAGAACAAGAAAGAAGCAGTTATCTCATGTATTGAATGATTACATTGTTACAAAGCAGTCATAAATTATTTTTGAATTTTTAGTATATTTTACAAATTTCCCACTTGCTAAAACATTTTCTGGGAGCTGCACATAGATTCAAAATATAAAATCAATCATAATTAGGAAAATAACCAAGACGAAAAGACATAGGATTGAAACGTTACCATTTGGACAACTGACCAGGCAGGGCAAATAAAGCTAAAATATTATGTTTTTCAATTGGAGATTAAGAGTTGACTTCAATGATATCAGTGAAAAATAGTAAGATAAGAATCGCTTAATTCTGTCTCATTCAACTTCAGAAAGTCGACAAATCTGCACATAAAGTGATTTGTCTTGAGGTTATGGTGGAAGGCAGTGTCCACCAGGCCAGCCTTTACCTTACAACGTGCTCCTGGCCATAGCCACTTCCAGGTTCCAGGAGCCTGAGTCATGTACTCCAGTCTGCAAAACCTGCTCTTAGCATATAGGATGCTACACAAAAGGATATGTGAGAGCCAACAACAGAATACACCACATCCTAATCTTTAGCCTTAATAGCAAAAAGCAACCACAAATGTACAAACAAAAGCTTATGATACATTTCTTATTAAAACAATGGAGTGCATATCCACTCATGCAAATTCAAAACAGCTTTTACAATAATGCCTTTTCTTTTATATCTGTTTTCATGTGTTTCATAAATAAATAAGCAAAGATGAAAATCGAATAAATACGTAAAGCCTCTTCAGAAGTATATAGTACTTTTAAAAAGTATTTTACAAGGAAGGTCCGGAGAATTCAGTTTATCATCGATAAACTCACAAAAAAATACAGGAAAGAAGAAAGATAACTAAGGTAAAACAAAAGTTATCTTGTTTCTTATTCTTATTTTAAAACCCCTACATTTTGTTGTTTTCTATTTTTAAACAAATATTTATTATGCACGTGGTAAAATTACTGTATTACATGTCTCTAAACAAAGAGTTATAAATATAAATCATAGGTCAATATACAAATTATTTAGACATAAAATTTGCTTTAGTGTAACTAGAAACCATATTTATTTACTTATTTATTTGTACAAGGCAAAGTACAAATAATTAAAACGAGAGCTCTATTACAATACTGAATGGCAGTTAGAGCTCACTTGTAATAAATGCAATCTAAAATACTCTTGAGTCACTGACACTTAATATTCCAGATAATGGCTGGGCGCAGTGGCTCAAGCCTGTAATCCCAGCACTTTGGGAGGCTGAGGCGGGCAGATCACAAGGTCAGCGGATCGAGACCATCCTGGCTAATACGCTGAAACCCCGTCTCTACTAAAAATACAAAAAAATTAGCCAGGTATGGTGGCAGGCACCTGTAGTCCCAGCTACTCGGGAGGCGGAGGCAGGTGAATGGCATGAACCCGGGAGGCGGAGCTTGCAGTGAGCCGAGGTCGCGCCACTACACTCCAGCCTGGGAGACAGAGCAAAACTCTGTCTCAAAAAAAAAAAATTCCAGATAATGCTGAACATTTCAACTGAGGGGTTACTTAAGTTCAACAGTTCGGAAATACACCCCAAATTAAAAATCACTTTAAGTGTATTTCTGTGTAATGATAACATGCCCAGCCCTGTCATGGGTGTCTGATTAGGTGTCAGCAATATGCTGTCCTGAAAATCGGGGACATCAGTGTGCTGTTCTCCAAACCCTGCCTGTCAGTGTACTTCTGGATTATTAAAATTATTGCTCAGTGAAAAGAACAGATTCTACATGCTCAGTTTTTTAACCACAGATTCCTCTAAAATGAGTACACATGTTTTAGATAGCCTTATAATTACACATACAACAGAAACTTAGGGAAATGCTCACAAGGCGTGACTCTCATAGTACCTATCTAAAGGTTCCTGAGGTATGGCAGGATCGGTTGTCTGAGACAACGGAGAGGCAGAAGAAATATTGGATGGCACTTAACTCTTTCACATAGAGCTAGCTGGTCTATATAGTTGACATTTAATTTAATTCAGGGGTTCAGAAGAAACTTATATGAAATATTTCAATGAAACAACACATCTACGCATTCATAGTAAATTAATTTGAAGAAGAAAAAAACAACAACTTTTTCTCCGCCTACGTTCTTACACAGTCAATCACACTCAATGCAACACTTTATCTCTGGTTACCAAAATGTGTGTGAGGGTTTCTCCCACCAGCACAGGCAATGCTTCTGTGAACACCAGCGGGGCGTCCTGTGATTCAGTTCAATTCTGACTCTATCTACCTAGAGGAAGCTCCAGACCCCACAAGTGAGGGTTCAGCCCCAGAAGGTTGCCCCCACTTTAGGTGACAGTCCCAAGCTTCTGACTGACCAGCTATAAACCTGGGTTCCCAGGACTCTTCCTTGGGTTCCGTTAATTTGCTAGAGCAACTCAGAGAACTCAGCTAAATACTTACTTACATCTTCCCATTTATCATAAAGGACATTGCAAAGGATTCAAGTGCTAGACAGAGAGAGGAGATGCACAGGGCAAGAAATGTCGGGAGAAGCAGAGCTTCCATGCCCTCTTTTGGATTGGAGCCAACTCCAGGCATCTCTATGTGTTCAGCAATCCAGAAGCTTTCTGAACTCAGCCTTTCGAGTTTTTATGGAGGCTTCATTATGTAGTCGTAGTTGATTAAATCATTGTCCATCGATGATCAACTCAACCTTCAGTTCCTCTCCCCTTTCTAGAGGTTAGAAAGTGGGGCTGAAAGTTCCAACCCTCTCATTACACAGGTGATTGGTTCCCAGGGAAACCAGCCCTCACGCTAAGGCTATCCAGGAGCCCACTGAGAGCCACCCTGTTAGAACAAAAGGTGCACCTGTCACTCAGGACATTACAAAGGAGCTCTGTGTCAGAAACTAGGGTTAAAGAACAAATACAGAACAAATGATTCCTCCAGCACCCCTACTGCAAGGATTTTAAGAACTCTATCTCAGGATAAAGACCTGAGGGTAAAGACAACGATATATATTTCTTATTACAGATACCAAGAAAATAACACATTAATAGTAAATTAATACTCAAACATTATGCAAAAATAGCAAGGAACTGTCACTTTAAATATATTAAAGTGAGAAAGGTAGAAATATAAATACTCATATAAAATATTTAGCCTGAAGCAAACTCTTTTTAAGATACTTTATATGTAAAAAAAACTTTTATTTTATATGTATGTACATATATTTTATATGTATATGTTATATTTATATTTATATGTTTGTATATATGTTTATGTATCTATTATATTTACATTCATATATATGTTTGTTATATATTATATATCGATGTTACATTTTAAATGTAAGTTACTTTATTCTGTCACTATGCATATATACACACATATTCAAATTCAGAAATATGCATGTAGATATCCACCTACAAGATTTAAACATTATTTTCTAATCAGTTTTGTAAACAGTAGAGTTTAGTAATTGTAAATACATAAAAAGAATTTTCTTCTACTAACGGTCATCATTTCCATATAGAAAGGATCAAAATCCTCATTTTTTTCTAAATACAGCTAAGAAAAAATTATTGTTTAATAGCTAAGCATTTTGAAAGTCTGTGATGTTAAGCCTACTTAGAAGTTACATTAGTACATCAGCTAAGGCTGTAATGAGCTGACTATGTCTGTCTCCTTTGACTGATGGTAGCCATTTGAACAAACAAACAAACAAAGCCTCAAGGCAGCTGTTGAAGTAGACACAGTAACCCATTAAATTATTTTGAGATAAAGCCATAATAAATGTTTCAGATCATAGACTGTTCACATAAGATTTCTCTTATTTTGTTTTAACCGGAAGAAAATTACATACTTCAAACCATTATGTTAAGAACATAGTTTTCATTAACTCTCGATTTTATTTTGAACCAGTTAGCACGCCGGAAAGCAGGAAACAGAGCTAAGTGCTGATCACTGAAAAATTAATACACATGAAAATGAATAAATTCTGAAACTAATATTGTAATTCTTAATACAAATAGTTTATGATTTTATAAGCATATTAGGTCAAAATACAAAACAAATTGTTCATTCAAAATCTGCATCACATTGTCAATAGTTGGCTTGTAACGCCAAAAGTGCACTATATGTTTCTTAGTAACTTGACATGAGATTCTATTCCAGGAAACTTTGAGATTCTGCCATTTTAATTACAGGTGCAAGAGCAAACGCTCATTCTCTTGTCCCACCTTAACCTACCTTGAAGCACATATATAAAACCAAATGATTACTTGGGACATTTCAAACTAAACTGCTTTCACTTCAGGCTCTCTCTCAGGAATACCTCATTTACTACTCCATATCTCTAAAATCATTTTAGAAATTGTCTTCAGGGCAATAAGAATAAAAAAGGAATGAAGGCCCATAAGCTGCAGATATTTAACAGATAAATATGCTATTTATAAGCAACAAATTTTTGCACTCCGGAATTTCAAAGTGCGTAATGGCTTTTGGGGAGAGATACGCATTTAAGCTGAAGGATCCAAATGCTTTGAGGGACGTATACTCCAGAATGTTCTGCTTCAGAAAACACTGTTTCTAAAAATCACTTTCAGGGAAAGGGCCTATTTTGGCTCACTGTTAAATGATTGCATTTCCAGTTCATTCATCTGACATCCACCGGAATTCTCTGTAGAGTCAGAGAGTGAAGCAAGCTTCAGTTAGTATCTCAGAAGACACATGAGATGTGGATGTCAACTGGGCCCATTCAAATCTACGAGTATGACCAGGAATATTTGGAAATTGTGTATCAAGCCAAGAAAGGTAATAGCTTTCTGAAAGCAAATAGTTTAAATGCTTAGAGTACAACATGGAGGAAATAAAGGAAGTATTTATCTGTGAGAGACGACACAGTTAATCCACTTAATTTGAATTTGAATTAAAACCACTCTGCAAAGGTATTCCAAATCATTCAGCCAATTGTGTAAGCAAAATATTTTTTATTTGTCTTTCCTTTTGAATAAATTAAAAATGCTTTGAATTTCAGAACAGGAATGACTAAAGAGGCATCTTAATAATATTGTAATGACATATGGAATAACTGTCTAAATTGCTTCCTTCAAATATCCTCTAGCTTTTATTATTTTTTAATTATTAAATATATCAAAATTACAAAATATTTTATCTAGTGTATTTTAAGCTTAACGAATGATGCTAAAACCAATGTATCCATCTTAAGAAATGATGTCACTGTCAGGCCTCTGAGCCCAAGCCAAGCCATAGCATTCCTTGTGACTTGCACGTATTGGCCCAGATGGCCTGAAGTAACTGAAGAATCACAAAAGTAGTGAAAATGCCCTGCCGTGCCTTAACTGATGACATTCCACCACAAAAGAAGTGAAAATGGCCGGTCCTTGCTTTAAGTGATGACATTACCTTGTGAAATTCCTTTTCCTGGCTCATCCTGGGTCAAAAATCTCCCCTACTGAGCACCTTGTGACCCCCACTCCTGCCCACCAGAGAACAACCCCCTTTGACTGTAATTTTCCTTTCCCTACCCAAATCTTACAAAACAGCCCCACCCCTGTCTCCCTTCACTGACTCTCTTTTCGGACTCAGCCCACCTGCACCCAGGTGATTAAAAAGCTTTATTTCTCACGCAAAGCGTGTTTGGTGGTCTCCTCACACGGATGCACATGACAGTCACCTGTTCTTTTAAAACCTGCCCTGCACACCTTACATCATGTCATCTCCCCACCCCGACTGTGAGGCAAATAGCTGCTAGCCTAGGTTCCTCTAAAATATTCCCTTGAATTTCCTGAAAGGTTTTACCACCTATTATTATAAGACTCTGGAAATCCAAGATTGGACATCCAGTTACTTATGAGAAGGGGGAAATGAAAGGACACAAAGATAGATGTGTACCCGCCCCCCCCCCCACACCCTTTTGTTCTGCTCTCTAATCTTTGCACATACCAGAGATTTCGTAAGTTCTGTGAGCACCTGTTTTTCTGCACGTACCAGAGATTTTGTTTTGCACATACCAGAGATTTTGTAAGTTCTGAGGCAAGGTCACAAGACGTGTTTAAGTAAGATAAACTCTTGCTGCCATAAACCTGCTCTTCCGCCTCAAAGGTTGAACCGAAATATCAGAAATGGCGGGAACCAATCATAGTTAGCCAAATCGCCTTGTTCAAACACTAGCCAATCATATATCTGATTTGTATAATAACTCTATGCCCACTTTTCTTAGACTATATAACACTGCTCGGAGCTCAGTGGGGGAGCGCTCCTGCCCGTCTTGTTTCGCGAGCAAGGGAGAGTTCCAGGTTCGAACCGGTAATAAAGATCCTTGCTGCTTAGCTTTGACTCTGGACTCTGGTGGTCTTCTTTGGGGAATAAACGGTCTGGGCATAACAAATGGGGGCTCGTCCGGGATTTCCCCCAAGCCCACCAGACCCCCAAGTCAACGGATCTTAATCTGTAGGTAAGCCGGCTTTGTCACTGTCTCTGTCTTTGTCTCTGTCTGTCTCCCTGAAATTTCGCGAAATCCGTAATCTGTAATCTGTATTGGTCTGTTCTGTAAGTGGCACGGTCTTGGCGGACGCGCTAGAAGACAGCCACTCGGGACTGGTGGGAGACGTTCCCCAGTGCCCATCTGGGGGCCTCCATCTTTGGTTGCCCCGTCTGACTCAGGTCGGAAGTCCGACACACGCTCGCGAATGCTCATCGTTATCACTGTCTGTCCGTTGTTGTTAAGTGTTAAGTGTAAGCCCAAAAACGAAACATAAAACCTTTTCTTCCCCTTCCAGGACCGGACCTGTCAGATACTCCCCTCTGCTTCACACTCATTTTCGTCCCCCCTTCTCTTTGTAGGAGCAGTCCAAAGATGGGCAACAACCAGAGCACGCCGCTCTCACTCCTTGTTACCAATTTTAAGGATGTGAAGGCTCGGGGGCATAACTTAAGCGTAGAGCTAAAGAAAGGAAAGCTAGTTACTTTCTGCCGTTCGGAGTGGCCCTCTTTCGGTGTAGGGTGGCCCTCCAAAGGAACTTTCTGTCTCTCTATTATTACTAAGGTAAAAACTAAGATTTTCCTGCCAGGGCAGTCAGGACATCCTGATCAAATTCCTTATATTCTAGTGTGGCAAAATCTTGTGGAAGACCCACCGCCCTGGATAACTCCATTCATCCTTGAGCCTTGCAAGGTCCTAGTAACGCGACCTACAAGACAAGGGACTCCCTCTGCTCCCTCGGCCCCTGTGCTGCCGGACAGCCAGGACCCCCGAACGTTAGAACCCACATTTCCCCCACCATATCCGCACCTTATCCCGCAGGACCCAGTCCCCCAGGGTGGTGCTTCTGTAGAGGGAAACCGAGAAGCGGAAGCAGCCGAGAGCGAAAGTAACCCGGGGGGTCCGGCCGGCCGAACGCGAGGCCGCGTACAGCAGGACCAAGCTTCCCGACTCCCTGACTCCACTGTAGCCCTGCCTCTCAGAGAAATAGGATCGCTCGATGATACAGGGCTCTCCCGTCTCATGTATTGGCCTTTTTCCACCAGTGATTTATACAATTGGAAGTCCCAAAATGCTCAGTTCTCAGATAATCCCAAAGATCTAACCTCGCTGTTAGACAGTGTCATGTTTACTCACCAGCCAACCTGGGATGACTGTCAACAGCTCCTCCGAATCCTGTTCACAACGGAGGAGCGGGAAAGAATCCAAGTTGAGGCCACAAAGCTGGTTCCAGGAGATGACGGCCAGCCAACTGCAAATCCTGACCTCATTAACGCGGCTTTTCCTTTGACCCGGCCCAGATGGGACTACAACACGGCAGAAGGTAGGGGACGACTGCTCATTTATCGCCAGACTCTAATGGCGGGTCTCCGGGCTGCAGCTCGCAAGCCCACAATTTGGCTAAAGTATATTCTGTGTTACAAGGTAAGACAGAAAGCCCCGCTGTGTATTTAGAGAGATTAGTGGAAGCCTTCAGACAGTTTACCCCTATGGACCCGGAAGCACTGGAAAATCAGGCAGCGGTAGTAATGTCCTTTGTAAACCAGGCAACACCAGATATTAAAAGAAAACTCCAGAAATTAGAAGGTTTAGAGGGAAAGCAGATTCAGGACCTCCTTCAGATGGCCCAGCGAGTTTATAATAATAGGGATACTCCAGAAGAAAAACAGTTCAAGGCAACCAAAGAAATGACCAAAGTCTTAGTAGCAGCTTTCCCCCAGGCAGGGAATGGCCAAAGCAGAAAGCAGAAAAAGCAAGGCTCTAGGCAAGGATTAGAAAAGGATCAGTGTGCTTATTGCAAGGAACGTGGTCACTGGATTAAAGACTGCCCAAAGAAACGGAGACCAGCTAACCCTACCTCCGTACTCGTTACCCAGGACTCTTACTAGGGGGGATGGGGTTCGGACCCCCTCCCCGAACCCAGGGTAACTTTGCAAGTGGAGGGGTCCCCAGTTCGCTTCTTGGTCGATACTGGGGCGGAACGCTCCTCAGTCCTAACCAAACCAATTGGAAAAATGTCTAAGAAAACATCCTGGGTGCACGGGGCCACAGGCATCAAAAAATACCCCTGGACAACCCAGAGGACTGTAGACTTAGGAACGGGAAAAGTCTCCCATTCCTTCCTAGTCATCCCAGAGAGCCCCTGCCCTCTACTAGGGAGGGACTTGCTGACAAAAATGGGGGCCCAAATCCACTTTGAGCCAGAAGGGCCCAAGATAACTGATTCCCAAAACAGGCCAATATCTATCCTGACTGTCACCTTAGAAGATGAGTACAGACTCCATCAAGAGCAAAAGCCCCCCGATCAGGAAATTGACTCTTGGCTCCAGCGTTTCCCTGAAGCGTGGGCAGAAACTGGGGGCTTAGGGCTAGCTAAACATCGACCTGCCATATTTGTGGAAGTTAAGCCAGGGACTGATCCGGTTCGGGTTCGGCAATATCCTATGCCCCTGGAGGCAAGAGAAGGAATTACGCCCCATATCCGCCAACTCCTAGACCAGGGAGTCCTACGGGCTTGCCACTCATCCTGGAATACTCCACTGTTACCTGTTCGTAAACCCAATAGTACGGACTACAGGCCAGTACAGGATTTAAGAGAAGTTAATAAAAGGGTCATGGACATACATCCCACTGTGCCCAATCCATACACCCTTCTGAGTGCTTTACATCCCGAAAAACAGTGGTATACCGTTCTTGATCTAAAAGATGCTTTCTTCAGCCTTCCTCTGGCTCCCAAAAGTCAAGAACTCTTTGCATTTCAATGGACGGATCCTGAGAGGGGCATCAACAGTCAGCTAACATGGACCAGGCTGCCACAAGGGTTCAAGAACTCGCCAACCCTGTTCGATGAAGCCCTTCATGAAGATCTGGGTGAGTACAGGTGGCAACACCCTGAAATAACTCTTTTGCAATATGTTGATGATCTCTTAATAGCGGCCAGGTCCCCGGAAACTTGTGTTCAAGGGACTGAGGACCTCTTGAAGACTCTGGGGGAGCTAGGCTACCGAGCCTCAGCAACAAAGGCTCAGATCTGCAAGTCGGAGGTAACTTATCTGGGGTACCTATTAAAAGGGGGGCAACGCTGGCTAACCAAAGCCCGAAAGGAAACAGTCCTACGCATCCCTAGACCCCAGTCGACATGGCAAGTGAGAGAATTCCTGGGGTTGGCAGGGTTCTGTAGGTTATGGATACCCGGATTTGCTGAGTTAGCCAAGCCCCTATACCAGGCAACAAAGGAACGGCAGCCCTTCAATTGGACGGAAGAGGCTGAGCTGGCCTTTCAGCAAATCAAAACTGCCTTATTATCAGCCCCCGCGCTGGGGCTCCCTGATGTCTCCAAGCCCTTCCACTTATACGTGGATGAAAGTAAGGGTGTTGCAAAAGCCGTGTTAACACAGTACCTAGGCCCCTGGCAGAGGCCAGTTGCCTATTTGTCAAAAAAATTAGATTCAGTGGCTGCTGGCTGGCCACCCTGCCTCCGGATAATCGCGGCGACCGCCCTAATGGTCCGAGACGCTGATAAACTTATCATGGGGCAAGAGTTGCGCGTTATAACCCCGCATGCCATTGAAGGCGTCCTCCGGCAGCCGCCGGACCGATGGATGAGTAACGCCCGGCTCACCCACTATCAAGGACTGCTGTTAAACCCCCTCAGAATAACTTTTCTGCCCCCAACCTCTTTAAACCCTGCTTCACTGCTGCCAAATCCAGACTTGGACGCCCCGTCCCGTGAGTGCACTGAGATACTGGCTCAGGTGCATGGGGTGCGGGAGGACCTGCAAGATCGTCCGCTCCCCGACACAGAACTCATCTGGTTCACTGATGGCAGCAGCTACGTCCACCAAGGCCAGCGGTATGCAGGAGCCGCTGTAACGTCAGAGACTGAGGTAATCTGGGCGGAACCCTTGCCTCCAGGGACATCGGCCCAAAGAGCTGAGCTGATAGCACTCATACAGGCCCTCACCCTAGGGGCAGAGAAAAAACTGACAGTATACACGGATAGCCGCTATGCTTTCGCTACTGCGCACATACATGGGGCCATCTACAGAGAGAGGGGACTATTAACAGCTGAAGGCAAAGAAATAAAAAACAAGCAAGAGATCCTAGCTCTATTAACTGCTTTGTGGAAACCAAAGAAATTGGCTATCGTACATTGCCCTGGGCACCAGAAACCAACTACGCCAATTGCTCGAGGCAACTTCTTAGCCGACCAAACCGCAAGGAGCATAGCAAAAGCTCCCAGTCAGCTCCTCGCGCTCCAGCTCCCTGATCCTGGCCCGCGAAATTTGCCAAGTTTTCCCGACTATACCGAACAGGATCGCAAATGGATGGACACGCTTCCCCTAAAACAGGTTCAAAATGGGTGGTGGACTGATGTAAATGACCAAACCATCCTACCAGAAAAATTAGGACGGCAGGTGTTGGAACATATCCACCGGACAACCCACCTGGGTGCCCGGCGAATGATAGACTTAATCAGGCACACCAAGTTCAGAATCAGGCGCATAGCTGAACTGGCCAGCAATGTCACAACAAATTGCAAAGCCTGCCAACTGAACAACGCTTGCCCCCAAACCCAGACCGCCGCAGGAATTAGGTGTAGAGGAACTAGGCCTGGTGTCTATTGGGAAATAGACTTTACTGAGATAAAGCCTGGAAAATATGGGTATCAGTACTTACTTGTCTTTGTAGATACTTTTTCAGGATGGACAGAAGCATTCCCAACTAAGAGAGAAACTGCTCAGGTTGTAGCAAAGAAAATTTTGGAAGAAATCCTCCCCAGGTATGGCTTTCCCATCCAAATAGGGTCAGACAATGGACCAGCCTTCGTTGCTAAGGTAAGTCAGGATATGGCTTCCATTCTTGGGGCAAATTGGAAATTACATTGTGCTTATAGGCCCCAAAGCTCAGGACAGGTAGAAAGGATGAATCGGACTCTAAAGGAGACCTTAACTAAATTGACTATGGAGACTGGCGCTAATTGGGTAGTACTTCTCCCCTACGCTCTGTTCCGGGCCCGAAATACCCCTTACAGACTGGGCCTCACACCATATGAAATCATGTATGGCAGGCCCCCACCCCTGGTCCCCAGTCTAAAAGATGACTTACTCAAACCTGAAACTGAAAATGTCTCTGAGCTCTTGTTCTCCTTACAAGCCTTACAGAAAATTCACCAGGAAATTTGGCCCAGACTATGAGAACTGTACAAGGCAGGACCTCCACCGATGCCTCATCCGTTCCAGCTGGGAGACTGGGTCCTGGTCAAGCGCCACCGGCAAGAAACTCTCTAACCCAGGTGGAAAGGACCACTGCAAGTACTCCTGACTACTCCCACCGCTCTCAAAGTAGAAGGCATCGCTTCGTGGATCCACTACACACACGTCAAACAGGTGGACCCATCATCCGACCTTCTCGAGCCGTCTGGAGCACCAGTTACATGGACTGTGGACACAGCTAAGAACAATCCCTTAAAGCTAACCCTGCGCCGTCATCCCCATGACTGTAACCATGTTTAGCTCACCTATGCTTTTATGCCTTATGCATCTGACTCTCCTCACTGCTGTGCCGTCTAATCTCTATGTCTGGAGGTTCTGGCTCTATGAAAACAAAACTCATCCTGGGGAAACCCCCCAGGCGGGTAAACTGCTGGCTAGTGCAGACTGCCCCCCCTCAGGGTGTAATACTATAGTTTACCTCAATTTCACTAGGTTCCAGATTGCCCAACCAGCAATACCCATGATCTGTTTTGAATATGATCAAACTGAATATAATTGTAAAAATTATTGGTGGCACCAGAGTGCAGGTTGCCCATATAGCTACTGTAAGATGCACTCTGTCCGATACTGGAGAGAACGACAAGGGTGGTATTTTTACCAAACTGAGTCTCCCGTCACTTACACTTGGATAATTAGAGACCCATGGGACTCTCGGTGGACAACCCCACAACATGGGGGAGTATATTACTCATCAACTAGTACCTGGCCCAGTAGCCACTTATATCTGTGGAGAATTCTAGTCCAGATTCAACCCTTAATCCATACACAAATCCACAGGCAAGAAACCAAGCTATCACAAGACTTGCAGCCCTTCTCCTGGCTAACCCTACTACAGGAAGGGCTAGCATTCGCCAACCTCACCGGTTTAGGCGACCTGTTCTCTTGCTTTATGTGTGCAACCCTAGGAAGACCACCATTAACGGCTGTTCCTCTATCCTCCCCTCCCACAAACTATACAGGTTTTAACTCGTCAATAGTCACGATACCCGATGTGGCCCTGTACCGTGACCCATACCAAGAGAAATACCCCTATTGTTATTCGGCATTTAGCAACAGCCTCTGTAACCAATCGGCTACATACCCTAATAGACCCATATATGCTCCCCCTGGTGTGTTCTTCTGGTGTAATATGACTCTGTTAAAGACTCTGTCCAAAAGCGTCTCTGACGGACAGTTGTGTATCCCTGTTACCCTAGTTCCCCGACTGACACTGCTAACCCTGGCAGAGTTCATAGGCTGGGCAGGGACCACCCCAACTAAAACTGCGCAACATAGACGAGCAGTTTTTCTACCACTAATTGCCGGAATATCCTTAACCACCTCTGTCGTCGCAGCGAGGTTAGCAGGAGGGGCCCTACAACACTCCATGATAGAAAACGACAAGCTGTTACAACAATTCTCTGTTGCTATGGAAGACTCCGCCTATTCCCTAGCCTCCCTTCAGCGGCAGCTCACCTCCCTAGCACAGGTCACCCTTCAAAACCGCAGAGCCTTAGACTTACTCACGGCTGAGAAAGGAGGTACCTGTATGTTCCTCAAAGAAGAATGCTGTTTCTATGTAAATGAGTCAGGGTTAGTTGAGGAAAGAGTCCAACACCTACACAAACTAAGCTTAGAAATGAAAAAGCAACAATTCGCTACAGCCGCTAACAATTGGTGGAGCTCTTCAATGTTTTCCCTTCTGGCACCCCTTTTAGGCCCCCTAATGTCTTTACTGCTTCTATTCACTATAGAACCAATCATAGTTAGCCAAATCGCCTTGTTCAAACACTAGCCAATCATATATCTGATTTGTATAATAACTCTATGCCCACTTTTCTTAGACTATAAAACACTGCTCGGAGCTCAGTGGGGGAGCTCTCCTGCCTGTCTCGTTTCACGAGCGAGGGAGAGTTCCAGGTTCGAACCTGTAATAAAGATCCTTGCTGCTTAGCTTTGACTCTGGACTCTGGTGGTCTTCTTCGGGGAATAAACGGTCTGGGCATAACACTATGAATGATTCTCTAAACAATATGTTGTTCAGATTTGCCTGGTTGGACCTTACAATAAACCAGTCATTTTGTGTGTCTTCTTTTCAAGTCAGGATCTTGCTCTGTCACCCAGGCCAGGCTGGAGTGCAGTGGCACAGTCAGGACTCCCTGCAGCCTTGACCTCCTGGGCTCAAACAGTCTCCCCCAACTCAGCCTCCTCAATACCTAGGACTACAAATGCATGCCACCATATCCGGCTAATTGTTGTACTTTTTTATAAAGAAGGGATCTTGTTATGTTGCCCACGATAGTCTTGAACTTCCAGTCTCAAGCAATCTGTCCGCCTCAGCCTCCCGAAGTGCTGGGACTACCATGCCCAGGCCTTCTGCGACTTTCTTTTTCTGTTCCCCAACATTCGATTTCTGAGTTTGTCCAGGCTGATGTCTAGCTCTGATTCACTATTTTCCCCTCTGGATACATTATGCCAATAAGCCAAAATTTATTCATCAGTTGTTAGACATTTGAACTGTTTCCCCTTGAGGCCATGGCAACCAATGTTGCCACAAACATTCTTTTGTATTTCCACTGGGACACAGACACAATAAATCCCTCACACTAATTACCTAAGAGTGGCATCTTTTACATTCATAAAATTGCTGAGTATTTTTGTTTCTATTCTCTGGAAGAATTTACATAAAATTCTAAGTATTTGTATGTTGGATGTTTGGTTTTAAAAAAAATCACCTATAAAACCATCTGGGCAAGGTATTTGTTTTGGGAAGAATTTTAACTTTGTTTTCTATTTTGATAATTGTGCTGTTTGAATCTAAAGTTGAGTTTCTTGCAAAGCAGACTCAGTTATATTCCCTGTGGATATGAGGTGTCTGGCCCCTGCTTCCAATGTCCAGCACAGCTAAATTGGGGCAAACAACAACAGTTGCAGTGTTGAAGTACATTTCCCAGCTCACAAGTGGAGGATGCATTTCTCATTTGATGTCTCTCCCTTCTCTGCGGCCCCTGGTTGTCATCACTACCGAATAACAAACCTCTTTCCCGGAACCCACATAGGGGCATTCTACCTCAGCGTGGGATTGTGAGCAGCCATAGCAATGGCTTGACTTATCATGTATTATTGATTTCCCATCTAAATGTTGCAGATATTCTCACATTTTAATAAAGGGTAATTTTTTTGTCATATAGATTTTTCTAAAAATTTCAATTTAATTTTTTCTGCAGTAATGAGTGACTCACAATTTGACTTAATTGTTCCTCTGTTAGTGATTTGCTATGTAGTTATTTCTAAAGGTTAACAGAGCCAATGAGCCATTGTTAGAGAAATCTGTAGCTTTTAAATGACATTTAAAAAAATCAGTTGCTGATTCTTTTTCCTCATATTTCCTTTTTGCAAATATATTTTCTGTTTTCCATGTTCTGTTCTGAAAACTGAATATATGTTTGCTAAGTTAATCATCACTGCATTCTTTGGAGATAGGAACTAATACTACCTTACACAGATATTAAGACTAAGACTCAGAATGGTCAACAAATTTTTCAAAATCACCTCACTAGTAAGTGGAAGGGTCAGAATTTAATTCTGCAGGCAGAAATTATGCACAGGACTTTCCTCTGAGGCAACTGTAAGGATATTCTATTTTCAGTGTGTCTATAGGTTTTTCTTTATGGTTGAGCATCACAGAAGGTCTCTGAGTGATCAGTTATAGATTATACAGTAAGATTCCTTAATATGATTTTTAAATAAACAAAGGTCTTGATTAAAAATGAAAAGGCAGACTAGGAACTGAGCACAGCAGAATGTCTAGCAATATAATAAACAGCATCTGAGACAATTACTGAATTGGAAGTTAGTGTTGACGAAATTATGTAGAATGCAACCCAAAGATAAGGAAATAAGCATATAAAAGAGAGATGGAAAGATATAGGAGAGAAAATGAAAAGGTCAAACATACTCCTCATCCGAGTTTTAGGAGGAGAGAAAAAAGATAGGGATGGAGTGGCATCATAGTCTAAGAGGTAACACGTGAGAATTGTTTAGAATTAATGAGCAAAATGAATCTTTAAATTCAGGAAAGCTAACAAACATCACACCAGGTACATGAAAGAACAGAATAAAACTACAAAACAAGCAAAGCAAAGAAAATAATTTAAAACAGCCAAGAGAACAGAGACTTCCTGTAAAAGAATGGTGATTAGACCAACAATGGGCTTCCCAATATACTAATGGAAGCCAGAGACAGCAGGATAGTATTTTCTGAATTCCTGGAGCCAGCTGAGAATTGCTCAATGAGATATCCTATGGATGTTTTGCACAAGTGCATCGGGGGGCATGTACCGGGGTATTTATTGCAGTATGGACTTAAGCAAAATACTACATCATTTAAAATTCATTGAAGGTATGTAGGAACAGCAACATATGAAGATAAAAGTAAATGGTTAAATCTGGAAGATGACAAATAGGAAAGATTCAAAGATATTGGCAGGGATTCAAGAAATTTAGAACAGTTGGTTCCTTGACAGAAAATGGGGCCATGTCACCGATAGAAGAAAATGAGAGAGAACCTTGAAATAGAGTTTTAAAAGGCAGATTCTCAAAGAAAGAAAAAGATGATTTCAGAGATTATCTAGAAAGACAGATTTTACTTAGAACCTATGCTACTGAAATTACAACCAAACTGAAAGTTCCAGTTATTTTGTTCAAGAATGAAGTATTATTTACCATTACTTTGTGATAGGGCCTGAGTATGCTCTAGAGTCTTCAAATTTGACCTTTGTCACCTGATTCTTCTATGCCGATGTTATAGTAAAACTAATATGGCTAGAAATTTACAAGCCAAGAAATAACAATTCTGTTTTTATGTCAGGTGTATGTGTGTGTAAATCTAGTCACTTTTTTCCATACCACTTGTAAGTACCTAGAGCAAATAGCTACTACCTTTCATAGAAATTACACAGTAGCTTCTTAATTGTTCTTTGTACTTTCGATCTTGCTTTGTCACAATTAATCAATCCTCCACATAGCAAACATAATAATCTTATAACATAACTAAGATCATGTCATACCCGTGGTCAACACATCTCATAAAATTCAACACACCAGCATCCCATTACCTAAAAGTCCTTGCAGGAACTGAATCGACCTCCTTCTCCAGCTTGCCCGGAGCTCCTCTTCTATATCTCACAGCTTCTTTCTATTTCGGTGTCTCTCATGTGGCAAAATGCATGGTACTTGATACATTCTCTCGCTTCTGCTCACAATACTCTTCATAGCTCTCCATCTGGCTAACTGATGCATCCTTCCAGTCTCATCCTAAATACCCTTCCCTGGAGAGGCCCTCCCTAGCCACCCAATTTAAATTACTTCTCACTGTTTAACTCCCTTACAACACCTGGCACATGTTCTTATGTTAAAGGACTATTATAGAGACATTCTATTTTACATGTTTTATATGTGTATTAGAGTATTATATTCCTAATTCCTCCTTCCCATGCCATGTATCATTACCCTCATTCATTTCACTTACACATAAGCTATAATCATAGAATGTATCAGTTATTATTATTTTGATCAAACTGTTGTCTGTAAGCTCAATTGAGAATAAGGCAATAGAAGATTTTATTTTATCTTCACTGATTTCTTCCCTAAAGCTTCCCTTTCTTTATGTAGCTCCAAGTTTCTGATCCGTATAATTTTTTTTATCTCTAAAGAACTTTTTTAAAAACCACTTTTTTCAAGGCAGGTCTACTGACAATACATTCCCTCAGTTTTTGTTTATCTGAGAAAGTTTTTGTTTTTCTTTCATTTTTGAAGGGTAATTTTGCACGGTACAGAATTACAGACTGGTGGTTTTTCCTCAATACTTTGAATTTTTCACTCTCTTCTCTTCTTGCTTGCCTGGTTTCTGAGACATCTGATGTAATTCTTATAGTTACTCATCTATAAATAAGATATTTTTCCCTCTGGCTTCAGTCAATATTTTTTCTTTATTTTGAATTTTCTGCAGTTTGAATATTATATGCCTGAATATAAGTGTAGGGCTTTTTCTTTCTCTCTTCTTGTCCTTTTTTTTTCTTTTTGGCATTTATCCTACTTGGTGTTCTCTTCACTTCCTGAAATTGTGGCTTGGTGTCACATTAATTGGTGAAGTTCTTAGTCATTATTATTTCAAATATTTCTTCTGTTCCTTTTTCTCTTTCTTTTTCTTCTTGCATTCCCTGTGTTTGTATGTTATGCCTTTTGTAATTGTCTCAAATCCTTTAATATTCTATTTTAATTTTTTCAGTCTTTTTTTTTTTTTTTTTTTGCTTTACTTTTCAATTTTGGAAGTTCTTATTGACATATCTTCAAGTATGGAAATTCTTTCTGCAGCCATGTCCAGCCCATTAGAAGCATTTAAAATTTTTCTGTGACAGTGTTTTTGATTCTAGAATTTATTTAATTCTTGCTTAGAATGTCCAACTCTCTGCTTACATTGCCTATCTGTTCTTGGATGTTGCCTGCTTTTTCCAACAAAGACTTTAACATTATTCTTTCATATTCCTAGCCTTATAATTCCCACATCCTTGCCATATCTGAGTCTGGTTCTGATGCTTGTTCTGTCTTTTCAAGCTGTATGTTTTGCCTTTTAGTATGCCTTGTAATTTTTTGTTGAAAGTATAACATGAAGTGTCTGGTACTGTTTCCTGCAGAGATTTCTGCTTCACTATGCTGTGATTCTCATTACCTGTTTGTCTGTTTCTCCACTTTTAGGCATAGTAGTTTGTCCTGAGACCTCACTTTTCTGTGAGTCTAAGAAGGACTGTTGATTTTCAGTTCATTCAGCTTTTCACTTGTTGTTAGGATGGAGTAACAACTTCCCAGCTTATTCTCAGCCAGGCAAAAGGCCAGAATCAAATTTCCTTTTAAGTACACAGTTTATAAACAGTTATTTTTGTGGCTTTCTTTCTGTTCTTTTTAGTTTTCTAGGAGAGACATTTAAAAAATAATCACCCTACACTTAGCAACTTACGTGTAGTACTACTCTGAGTCTGAAGTACATAGTAGAAAATCTGTCAATATTTCAGATTTAAGGAAAGAGAAATTAGGTCCTGGATATATTTAGTCACTGCAGCAGATATGTGCTACTACTTTTGTGATCATCATTCTGCTTAAACATTCTCTACTGAGTTACAGCTTTTAAAAACTCCTAACTACTAGTTAAAACTAAGAAACTTTTATTTGTGCTTAGATGCACTTTGATCTCCAGTGGGTGTTCACATGAATAACAGTCATTTTTGAAATTCATATACCAAACTACTCTCTCTTAGATGGTGTTTACTTGTAAGAACACCAGGCAAAATGTTCTAATCATTGCCTTAAGGTTTACGGTGGGTTTAACTTCTGTAAACATTAATGAGAATCACTTGGCTGCTTCTATGCATAAAGTACTAGAATCCGGTCCCTAGGTTATATCGCTTTTGCATTTGTATGGCTAATACATGTCACTAAACCATAATGGTAAACATAACTACTTGGAAATCATGTTTCACCTTTTCCTCCTGTGGATCCCAAATCAAATTGCAACCAATTAATTGTGGTTACAACACCACTGCAGAGTAATTTTCAATAGGAATATATTAAGAGAGCCTGCACCATTTCTGAAGTTTCAACTGATAAGAAGTGACAACTCTCTGAAAGGCAATCCTTACAAATCCACAATATACAAAGGTAGGAAAAGTAAATACGATCTTCAATATAATTAGACAAAGAAATTGGCAGATACAGTTAATTCTTAAAAGTTCTGCCAGGACCCTATGCTTAAAAACTGCAGGGTAATTTAAAGTATTCCAATCAAGTTTGGATTCCATTTTTGTGGCTGATCATCCGCAAGTACATTTTTCCTAAATAAAGAAATAATATTTGTAGAACTTTAAAATATCATCTCATCTCTCCTGGCTTTCATGTGCTCTGTGAGAACTTGATTAGCCCAGGGAAGAAGAAGAGATATTTGAGTGGCCTGGACATGGCATGTAAAAATGACTCAGCCAATAGCTGGAAAGAAGCTGCTGGCCTGCAGGTCAGTATTTACTGGGGTGTGGTGAATTAAAACCAAATGTGCAAGCATGGACAGCTGAGGAAATTCTTCTCAGTGCTATTTGCCAGCCGTGTTCCACAAAGCGGAGATAAAAGAGGTGGCAGTCAGGCAAGGTCCCTGTTCTCATGATCCTTACCTTCTAATGGAGAGAGACAGTGTATTTGGCCAGTGAGTACTGCTCCAACTCCTAGGACTGAGGGCCACTTTATACTCTTAAAAATTGAGATCTTGTAAAAACTTTTGTTTATGTGAGTTATATCCACCGATATTTACTGTAGTCAGAATTAACACTGTGGAATTTTAAGATTTTATTTATTTATTCATAAATAACAAAAAAGTCATTACATATTAACATGAAAATATTTTTATGAAAAAATAACTCCATTTAAAGAAATTAAAACAATGAAAAGAGTGTCATTGTTTTACAATTTTGCAAATTTTTGTAATATCTGCTTTCATTGAAGATGGCTGGATTCTCATATCTGTGTCTGCGTTAAATATTGTTATATGTTGTTTTGGATGAAGTATATAAAGAAAATCTACCTTGGAAAGGGTAGGCATATTTTAATAACCTTTCAGTTATTATTTGATACTACACTGAAGGGAGGTAGCTTCATAAAGATGAATTGCAATGTGGGATCTGAAGTCGTATCAGCGAAATTTCCAGACTCCGTTATATACAAATCCTTTCATCTTGCACTTTGAATGGATCTTTTACCCATTCATGATTCTGTAAAATCATGTATTAGTCATTTGAAAAATAGTGAATCACAGATTTGTGAAGATCTTCCAAATGTTGACACATTTGATTACACTATATATATAATCGGATTTCTTAGTATCATCTCAAATATCATCAAAAAGACTTTAAATCTTGGGAAGCTGTCAACGGTAGCAAATACAAAGCTTTAATTTTATTATTGGCAACAAAATACCATCAGTTTTATGATAGGCTCGCTTTATTCATTTTCAAAAAAATAAAGAATCTTCAGTCATTTATTCAAGCAAAGATGATTCTTTATGAAAAAGTCTCTAGTCCAGTTCACAACTTAATTTCATGAGCACTTTTCCTCAAGAATTCTGTCATACTCTGGTATGCTGTGGAAGTGCTTAACACAGACTTCTATTTCATAGCACAGGACATTAATAATACCGGTACTAATAGCTCAAAATACAGTGAAATTAACTTTTTGTGCTTCATCATGAGACTTTTTTTTTTTTGAGACCGAATCTGATTCTGTCATCTAGGCTGGAGTGCAGTGGTATGATCTCGTCTCACCGCAACCTCCACCTCCCAGGTTCAAGCAATTCTCCTGCCTCAGCCTCCTGAGTAGCTGGGATTACAGGTGCTCACCACCATGCCTGGCTAATTTTTGTATTTTTAGTAGAGACAAGGTTTTGCCATGTTGGCCAGGCTGGTCTCTAACTCCTGACCTCAGGTGATCCACCCACATCGGCCTCCCAAAGTGCTGGGATTACAGGCGTGAGCCACCACTCACAGCTAACAGACATTCTTAAGTAAAACTGGCTTTATGTATTTATTTATTTGTTTTACTGCAAGTATTGCAAATGGAGAGTTCAATGAGCTGCTAGTACAGCTTGCTGCCACTGCACAACATGCACTGAGCCATCGCAGAGTGCGATGGCTTAGTATAATTAAAAATTGTTTTCAATTTTTGTAAACTTGTTGAAAGGGTTGTGAATACATGGGATACACTTTAAGAACCATTGGAGTAAACAAATAAATTATCCAAATAATCACAGATATGATAAGGGTTGCAATTATAATAAAATATGATGGGGGATGATTGATCACTGGAATACAACTTACTAAAGAGTTCTTTCTGCACTTCCCAGTCAAAGCTAGTAATATGTCTGCTAAGTAACCTGGATGACTATTACTTGTCTTGATTAGGCTTGATTAGAACACTCCACAATTCAAATTATTTATCAGAAAAGTGACTGATAATTTAGTTTTGTGTAAAAAAAAATTATAAGCTCCATGAATGCATATTTTGTTCTATTAAACTTTTATTCTTAATAACTTATTCTGGATCCGACATAAGTTATATATGTGTGCATGTGTGCGTGTGTGTGTGTGTGTGTGTGTGTGTAGAATGAATAAATTATTGAGACCAGAGAGGACATAAATTTGAGAGAAAGAATTGGACATGATGAGTTCTGTTTCTCCATTATGAACATGAAAGGGGTCTAGGCTGTCTACTTGGCAGATGGCTAATGAAAGGTGGAATATGTGAGACTGGCCCTTAGCAGAGAATCTGGGCTGGAGATAGAGATATGGACACTCTCAGCTTACAGCTGCCAATTAAGACTAATCTCACACAAGACTTGCTAATAGTCTGTAAAGGAAAAATGGCCAGGGATAAAATCCTAAGGCACATTGACATTTGGAGAGTAAGTGAGAAACTGAGAGAAGAAATTGAGAAGTGCTTCCCTACACACCTGCCCTAACCCAAAACTATCACTTTTCCTACACTAATTGTTATTTTGTTTATTTATCTAACTCTTCAAAGAACAGATTTTAATTCATTTTACTTTACAGGTTTAACAGATTTTAATATGAGTTTATTTTAATCATCTTTGTATCCCTAGCAACTAGCACAAAATACTCATCAAGTTCGATCTATTTTTTGAGTTACTATTTCAATAAATGTAAGTTTATCATTTAAATTTTTGGGGTTTATTTCACTTAGATTTTCTTTCATTCCTGTTAGGAAACAACCAAGATAAGATTGTTGTTGTAATAGGATTATCTCCAATCATCGGATTGATTAAATGTTCTCTAACCTGTAACTTGCAGTGTTTCTTGAAAAACATCTTTTCTTAGTCCTTGACTTTTTGGAAAAAAAAAATGGATTTTAGTCAGTGAGCATTAGGAGTTGAAGAAAATGAGTTCATCTTTGGCTGACAAGTCAATAGGATTCTGCTGCTTAGTTTTTTTTTTTCTAATGTCTCTCTAAAACTTTCATTCTCAAAATGCATGGGAATAAACCATTCAGAAAGTGCATCAATAACAAAATCATATAGGGCTGTGTATATACACACTTGGTAAAATCTACCTATGATTTTTGAAAATATTTTTTAAATTCCAAAACCCAATTCTCTAAACATGTAAGGTCAATATTAATAATTTTTGTTTGATATCAAGAAACACCTTACATCAAACTTGATAAAGGAGTTACTCTCTGAACTACAAAAATCAAATCTAATTTTCAGTGACCTAAAATTAAGAAAAAATAGATCACCATTACCACTAAGTTTGTGTAAAATACAAAATGTCAAATGTATGAATCAGCCTGATATAATTAAGACCTCTGTTCCATGGAACTATTAAAACAGAAATACACTAACATAAGTCAACAAACAAATTGTACAGTGTAAACTATGCATACCCATGTAAACTATGCACATCCATGCATACACACACACTCATATGACAATGTTCCAGAGAAAAATACACTCTTCAATGAACAGCAAATCATAAAATTTAGTTTGCTTTTTCAGTAGCAAATGAAAATATATAGAACTTCAGGAAAGGAGAAAGTTGGAGGATTCTTGAAGAGGCCTTGAGCTGTCTTTTAGGGATGAATCATCCCACAAATGCATGAACACAGAAATACCCCATGGATTTTTTACTCACAGTCTGCTGGCCACACAAGGGAGGAGGAGACATGAGATTGTAGGATAGTAGCAGGTACAAAATTGGTACAGGTTGAATAGTCCAAATCCAAAAACCCCAAGTCCGAAATGGTACAAAATTCTAACTTTCTGAGTACTGACAAGAAGGCTCTCAAAAAAAAAAAAAAATACTCATTGGAACAATTCAAATTTTGGATTTTTGGATTCAGAATGCCCAATCAGGAAGGATAATACAAATACTCCAATATAAAAAAAAAATCCAAAATTCAAAATACTTCTTCTGGTCTTAAGCATTTTGGATAAGGGAGAGTCAACTTGTCCTTTAAATTTAATATGGAAAATAAAATGTTTCATCTAAATTGCCCAGTATTGTACATTATTTTAAATCTGCCATTTCACTGTAGCCTAAAGTCCTCAAGCCAAGGTTGATAAAAATGGTAAATATTAACTTAAATTACAGAATACATTACAGATAAAGTCAATGTCCACATCATGTCTCTGTAGAAGCCAGCTGTTTACAGGCACTAGTGGGATACCTTGCCCTTAAGAGGCTACAGTCTGATGTGAGTTGCTTTATTCTCATCCCACAAACACTCAATCCTCTCCAGACACATGTACTCAGGGCTGTATCTAGGTTTAGGGGATCTGCCGAAGCTCACACAATTTAGAGAAAACAGCTTAAAACTGGCCAACAAAATTATACCACATCTTAAAATATGTTGCCTTTTGAAACCTAAGCTTCTGGCTGCATGCATTTCCAGCTTTGCGACTCCTCCTCTCCACATCTGTCCAGCCCCAGCCCTGCAGGACACATCTTCACTGCCATGTCATCTTCGGTTCCTGACCTAGTGACACCAGCTTACCCACTCTTAGTCATTCGATCTCCTCTTCAGCTTTGCCTCAAACTTACACAGACAATTCTGGACTTTCAGACATTTGGATTTTAGAGTTTTGCACATTAGAACTCACAGATGCCACCAGCCTACGTTCTGTTTTCTGTTGTTGATTTCATACGACTTCCTGGGGGCCTGAGGGCCACACTCCCCTCTGATGGAAAACATCCAACCTCAATTGACTGAGCAGGAATGCCTGTACCTGGCAGGGTAGAACATGCGGCCCAATGCTGAGCACGATCTCTGCCTGTGGCTTGTGAATAATGCTGTTTGGGATCTGATCTATTTACTGGTTGTTCCATATGAGTATATGTAGTTTTCCTTCTCTGAACCTGATGTCATTACTTTACCACCATAGCTTTATCTGGCTGGCTGCCTCCTGTCACACCACCCCGTGCACTGGTCACAGAAATACACTTGGGCTAGAAACCAAGGCCTTGAGTGAGCAATTGCCCCATTGGCTAAATCTTGGGCAAGGCTTTCTCCTGGGACTTATTGCTGGAAAATTACACCAAACGTTCTCTACTTGGGTTTGAAAACATTCTTTTGATTTTCATTTTTACCACTATTTAATAATAATTCTGCTCCAAACCAAAGCAACTCAGTTTTAACAATCTGTTAGTACTGTAAACTCGTATACTTTTAAAATGTCCAAAGGTACCTCTTTCATGAGTCAGGCAATAACAAAAAGTATATATCTCAATATAATCAAATATGTTCTTTAAAGAATTTTAGAAAAGTTACTGGAACAAACAAACGTATGCTCTTTTCAATAACGTTGTAATGGAAGTTGAACATTTTTATAGTTTCTTTTTTTCTAATAGTGATTCCATCAATAGCATCCATGTATACCATCTAACTTAATCTTCACCTCAACTCTGGAAGTCAGTGAAGGATAATATAACCTCCAATAACATCATTCTCTTGATATTTTGAGAATCATATTTTGGAGATATTATCTGTGCAGTTCAACAGCTTTAGCAAAAGATTTACCTCTTTCAGCAAAGCAGAAATTTAACCTGACAGAAGTGGGGAGGTAGAGAATTGATGTCAAAAAAGTTTCCCCTTTCCTTTCTCAATTTAGAGGAAGGGTCATGGAATGTGGGTCTGAATGAGAGTCACATAGTTTTGAATTTCATGTGGAGCCCAAAACACCACAAGCTGTGTACCCTTCAATCAAAATGAAAATTGTAGTTCTGAGCTGCATTTCTATCAGAGAAAAGCAAATGTTGTGATTTTTGCACTGAAATCAAATTTAACTAGAATGATTCAATAAAATGATGGTGTCATTACAAATGTTGCACTCTTTCTTAAAGTTTGATTAGTCTAGACACCTGAGTTGAAAAATGACTGTTGCCTGATACTTCAAAGCACACTTGACAACTTTGATTAAATATTTATGTTAAATGTAGATGACTTAAAATGGAGTGTGTTCCAATCAAGACACTAGCAAGCAGAACATACGTAACTAGTCAGCACTAGAGTTCTGGTTTCAGGCAGTTTGATTTGAAGTTCAGCCAACTCCAGAGGTGCAGTTCTCCAACTTCCACTACTTAAATGGGGGTCACGGCAGGTCTGCGTTTCACATGGTAGTATCCAAGCAACTCAATATCCAGTAATTCCCTGGAATTGTCGAAAAGAATAAAAAGTAAGCAAGGAGCAGCTTGTGGTATTCTCTCTTCCCTCTTCATATTACAACCATAAACCCCCAAATATGCTCTCTCGTAAACAAAATTTTAGAGCACCGTTGAGGGCAACTCTCTTAATCTTTTAAAACGTTTTAAAAACGTTTGTAATTCCAGTTCTTATTCCTAATTACTTGAGAATTTATATGTGTTTGTTCAATTCAAAACAACCCTATTGCCTTTTCTTTTAAAGTAGGCTATCCATAACATATTTGCATTTATGTTCTGAGAGAAATAATTAATATCGGCTTAATTGCTGAAGTCAGGAACTTGGAAGCCATGTTTAGCTTTCCTTTGTCATTCCTCCCACACTGTAGCTGATGGAAAACATCATGAAGCCTACCTGACATGCTTTGTATCTGTCATCGTCCGCACCAGCCCTAAACGCAGACTGGCTCTCCATGGCCTTGTGTCAGCCTAGACTGTGGTGCCAACTCTAACTCATGCTTCGGCTTGTGTGCATCTCTACACCCCCACAATCTAGCCACACATTCCAGAAGGATCTTAAGCAAATCCAGTTTGACATTTTGGTTGCTTTGAATCTACATTCATTAATTCTAAAGGTATTGCTTACATTTTTACCATTCGACTTTTTTGCTTTTTACCTTTGTATCATATTTTACAAAGATAAGTACATAATTTTTGTTTTGATTGTATTTACTTAAAAAATACATGCTTACTTCACAGAAAATCCAATGACAATTTTTTTTTAAAGTGAAAACTGAGCCAGGCACAGTGGGTCACGCCTGTAATACCAGCACTTTGGGAGGCCGAGGCAGGTGAATCACTTGAGGTTAGGAGTTTGAGACCAGCCTGGACAATGTGGTGAAACCCCATCACTATTAAAAATACAAAAAATTAGCTGGGCATGGTGGGGGTGCCTGTAATCCCAGCTACGCAGGAGGCTGAGGCAGGAGAATTGCTTGAACCCAGGAGGTAGAGGTTGCAGTGAGCCAAGGTTTTGCCATTGCAATCCAGCCTGGGTGACAAGAGCAAAAGTCTTCTCAAAATAAATAAATAAATAAATAAAATAAACAAATAAATAAATAATTTATTTTTTAAGTGAAAACTGAATGACCTCTACACTGTACTCACTCAGGATTAATCAGTGTCAACAGAGTATTGTGGCTTCCTATTGCTGACAGCATAAATTATACCATCCTTAGAATTCTTTTTTGGACCTTCTCTCCTTTTTTCCTTGCGACGTGGAGCACAGACTGGAATGGGAGGAAAATGCACAATGTGTTTGAACTTTTGCCTCTGTTTACTGCACCCATTTATTTCTCAAACTTGAGATTAAACAACACTTAATCTAGCAAAGCTTTTCTATTGGCTTCTCTTAGTTAGCACTTTTTGTTTAAAAGAAAAGCAGATACCCAAGCCATCACTAGTTGGGCACTAGCAGTTGCTTTCAGGATATACAGGTTATTTGAAAATGAAGCTTCAGTTATGATAGATTTCATGGAAGCTGCAATTAGCATTGAGACAGCATCATCATCCTTCTTCCTGGTGTCTCCATTTTTACCTTATGTCATCTCTGATGCTCTCTGAAGCCAGGCTCTTTTCGGTAGTTGAACACCTTCTATTTGCTGCTTCCTCATAATGCCGATTGGTATATAAGTTTGATTGTCTTGGTCCTGTCTTAAAGTTACACAGGCTTCTGCCTTTTGCCTTCCTGTTTGTTTACACAGCTTTCATATTTCCCAGTTGAAAATTACTGCAAAAAATACTTTGGGTAAAACGTATATTTTTCCTTTTAGGTCACAAGATGTACATCACCGGCCCCAGCTGGATTTTCCCAGGGTCAGGTGCCCATTCCTACATGATCAAAGGTAAGGATGGAGTTGGCCCTCTGTGTGAGCTGGTGGCGGAGGGGGTGAGATGGTTAATTTCATGTGTCAACTTGTCCAGGTTATGGTGTCAAGCTCTTTGGTCAAACACTAATCCAAATGCTGCTCTGAAGGTATTTTATAAATGTTACAATCAATTGACTTTAAGTAAAACAAAAATCATCCTTGATAATGCAGATGAGCTTCATTCAACCCATCAAAGACCTTAAGAGCAAAAACTGAGGATTTCGAAGAAGAAGGATTTCTGCCTCCAGATCTTACCACAGAAATCCTGCTGAGTTTCCAGATGTCAGGTTACCTTACAGATGTGGGACTTGCCAGCCCCATAGCTACATAAGCCAATCCGATCCTTAAAATATCTATCTATCTATCTATCTATCTTTCTATGTCTATTTGTCTATCTATCTATCTATCTTTCTATGTCTTTCTATGTCTATTTGTCTATCTATCTCTATCTATCTATCTATCTGTTTTTCTCTATGTCTATTTGTCTATCTGTCCATCTATATCTATCAATCTATTTATCTATTTGTCTATCTATCTGTGTCTATTTGTCTATCTGTCCATCTATCTCTCTATATCTATCTATATCTATCTATATCTAGATCTATATATATATATCTATTTATCTATCCATCCACCATCTCTATCTGTCTGTCTGTATCTAGTTGTCTAACTATCTATCTATCTCTGTCTATCTATTGGTGTGTCTAGTTGTCTATCTATTTATATCTCTGTCTGTCTGTCTGTGTCTAGTTGTCTGTCCATTTATTTGTCTGTCTATCTATCTATCTATGAAAATCACATCTATCCTATTGCTGCTGTTTCTCTGGAGACTTTTGACCAATATGTGAAGTAATCTCTGTTTCAAGGCAATAGTGGGTTGGCACCATACAGCATTCCTCTGACAGTGTTCTGTTGTGTTAACAAGGTAATTTTAACTGCCATTACAAAATAACCCAAAAGGTCAGCTCCAACAATGGAGATGAATGCCTTGCACACATAGGCCTACTGCATGTGTTCCTGGTGAGGACTTGGTTTCCACACACTGTGAGGTGCTCAGGCCTCTCCCATCATGGGATTTTGCCCTCTCCTAAAGCCTTGGTATCCTTCCATACAGCTGTTGGATGAGGAAAGAGGGTGGAGCCTAACGGAAGAGCCTAACCTCTTCCATTAGGCTCCCTGGCACAGAAGTGATATTCTTCAATTCTCTTCAAGTTCTATTGATGTAACAGATTATGAGTCCTCACATGTTTTCAAGAGTTTGGAAAATAATCTCCCTTGCCAGGTTGCCAGTCTTCAAAGGGAGGTCTATACTGTGGAAGAAAAAGGAAAAATTTATGTGCATTTACCCTGTTTAATACACTCATCATATATAGCATTTTTCCAACAGCAACAATAATACTCTTGATTTAGTATATAATAATACGTCATATACTTAATATACAAAATATTTTCCTTGCTAACCTATATGATTTCAAATGCCTGGAACAATAAATAATTCATGTCATTATTTGAGAGTATGTAAATTTTAATATGTTATACTGGCAAAGTTCTAAAAGTCGTGATTTTATTGGAGGCCAAATAATGTACATATTTGTTTGTCTGAAGACTTGAGCCAAAAGGAAACTAATACACTTTTGAGCTACAATATGGACATAATGTCATGAAGCAGGAACATTACGCTCCATTTCAGGACACTTCTGCTGACCTGCACCTAGAATGCCCTGTTCTGTGCCGATGCCTCAGATGTAAGAATGATGAAGTGCATGGGTTGGAACGCAGAGAACAATGAGAAAAAGAACTGAGTTGTGGGAAGACGTGAGGAAAGGATGTGAGGCTCTTAATAACAGCTGGCAAGTACTGCAGTCGGGAATCCGGAGCAAAGTGATTCGTTCTGACCACTGCCTATAAGTAAACGGGATTTTATTTTTCAATACTTTTGTTTAATAGTACCTCCTTCATTACATGTGAACAGCATTCCAGGATAGTAAATCATGAAATGGGAATAAAGCCTGTAATTTTAATTAACATATTTTAAAATGTTTCTAATTTGTATGCATTTGATCAAATTTTCATTTGCATTGAGCTATTTTTTTCTTTCTCATATAATGTTTGCTATTACCATTTCTTTCTTTAATGAAATACTAATATTTAATAAAATATTTTACAGTCTTAATATGACTTGTCAGGAATTTTTCTTCCTCAAACATTTGTGTGATGAAAACGAAACCTCACTATGTGTGGAATACCAGCTGACAAGTAAAAAGAAGCATTTTTGTATTAGCGATATCTTGTTCCCTCTTGCAATGTTTCCTTCCTCTCACCTGCATGTGGCCAAAATAAATGATCAGAGTGGCTCATCCTCACTACTGTCTCCCTTGCAGTGCAGCACCTGTAATCATGCTCTAGGCAAGCAGGTACTCATCTGGGGACAGGCTGCAGTAATGGAGCATGCAATGCAAAAACTGGCATTAAAACTACATCGGGCACGGTGGCTCACACCTGTAATCCCAGCACTTTAGGAGGCAGAGGGGTAGACCACCTGAGGTCAGGAGTTCAAGACCAGCCTGGCCAACATGGTGAAACCCTATCTCTACTAAAAATACAAAATTAGCAGGGTGTGGTGGCAGGCGCCTGTAATCCCAGCTACACAGGAGGCTAAGGCAGGAGAATCACTTGAGTCTGGGAGGCAGAGTTTGCAGTGAACCGATATCACACCACTGCACTCCAGCCTGGGCAACAAGAGCAAAACTCTATGAAAGGAAAAAAACAAAACCAAAAACAAACAAAAACTACATCACCTGCAGACATGCTCTCTAAATATTCTTTTTTCTGTTTTTGTTTTTTTGGTCAGATATAAAACATATGTATCTGCTCATTTCATTGCAAATAGAGGTTCTAATTGGTCTCAACTCTGTGCTCGGTGCCCACAAAGGCATTGTGCACTCCTCTGTGCACAGGCATCAACTCCTCATTCAGTCAGTCAGCCAGGCATATTAACAGATAGCTCACCAAACAACGTGCAACACACTGTCCCCACCAGGAGATCTCTATGAGCAAGGATTATGTTGAATTTTCTTAGTATTCCTTGCACTTAATGGGTGCTCAAGTAATGCCTTTTTGCCATAGTGGTAGTTAATAAATGCACCTAAAATTTCAGTATAGAAAAACTACTATTCTTAGGCTTTTAATCATAAGCTTCCTCAACAAACCTTCCCTCCTATCAGTGAGTGCTTCCCTCTGATCTACACCTCTCAGAGTCTTGAAAGGAAAAAGAGACTGACCAATTGCCCCCACCCAAAAGACATTTCATCACACTTAACATTTCTGCAGAGTTTGCCAAATGCAACTATTCGTTTTCCCAAAGCAGGGTGCGGGAGGGGACGTAAAGAGAGATTAGAAAGAAGAAAAATATTCCTACCATGTTGGGGGACTGGATTTATGTGAAACCCAAAGTGAATCAGTCATTACAGAGTCTGGCCCGTCGTAATTTTTCCAAAGGTGTTACCACTATTAGTATTTTGTGATCATTAAAGATGCCAAAAACAAGTATGCCTCCTTGCTTTTAGCCATGTGGATACTAGCGCTTGAGTTGCACTTTCGCTTACATTTTACGTGTTAAAAAGATGCTTCTTTTTAAAGGAACAATCGAAATGTCACTTCCTTTGGTTACTTCCTTGATCCCCTTTATGGGGAAAATCATTGGTTTCTTCCTTAACTCTGTTGTTTCCAATGGAAATAATAATGCTAAACCTTCAGCAATGAGAAGTGAGGTATAAAGTCATGGTGATTTACAATATCTGTCTTCTCTCTAGATGAGCATTAACTGCAGGAGGGAGAAAGTCCAGCAGGGAGGCAGGCTTGGTCTCCCAGTTGCTGAAACACAAAATGTTGAGGTCAGATTACAGTTTTTATTTTTAAAAAGTCAGAATTTTGCTTTGTTTTTACATTACATGATGCCATATGTTCAATGCATAATAAAAATACAAAATTTTAAATTTCAATTTTTTAATGTTTTTAGATTAATTTTAAATCTCATTGCAATTGTATGTGTATGTATATGTACATGTATATATATTTGGTATGTACATATGAAATACACATTATACATTTGTATTTATTACACATATGCAATTTATATTTACATATACTATGTATGAGATATATACATACATTCGAGTACTATATATTGTACATATCTTGTACATGTATATTATATGTATATGCTCATGCATATTTGTATGTGCACCAACAGCATATTGTCTACATTTCTGCATAAGCTTTTAAAAACAATTATTATGGGCCAGGTGCAGTGGCTCACACCTATAATTCCAGCACTTTGGGAGGCCGAGGTGGGCAGATCACACGGTCAGGAGATCGAGATCATCCCGGCCAACTTGGTGAAATCCCGTCTCTTCTAAAAATACAAAAATTAGCTGGGCATGGTGGTGGGCGCCTGTAATCTCAGCTACTCAGGAGGCTGAGGCAGGAGAAACTCGTTTTCAATGTGGATGTTGGGCAAGTCTCCTTCTGGTTTTTAGTGGCTGGGTTGGTGGTGGGCACACTGGGTGGGGAGGACCACAGGCAGGTCTACCAGCCACCCAGGGATACTCATCTCCCTGTGGTTTCCCAGTGGAAGTCAGTGTATTTGTCAATTAATCTTCTACTTATCCATTGATACATCTTTGTTGAGTCCTGTTCTCTATGCTAAAAAATTAGCAGTGAATAAGACAAAAAATCTCTTTGTTCAGATAGTTTATTTGAGAATTAAGTCAAATGAGTACTGTGAATAAAAGTAAATACAAACAATCAAGATAATTTTAGATACAAGCAAAGGTCGTGAAGGAAATGGTTTCAGGGGCCATTATCACTCCATGGTGATAAGGTGAGAACTAAAAGGCATTGAGAAAGAGTGTTTTAAATAACATATTTTAAAATAATTTTTTAAAGGCTAATTCTACCTGCTAAGTTACAGCTTACAGTGAAAATTTGATGCAGATAGCAGAAGAGAACTCAAAGAATATCACCAATACAGAAAGCAAATAGTGTTGACCCTTGTGGGCTGTTGTCAGGACGTCTGGTTAAGTGAAGCCTGTGTCCTCTGGACTGTGGACCCCGGAAGACAGGAGGACTTGTGAGCTGCAAATAAAACCCTTATCCCCCACCCACTGAATGGGCTCCCTCTTGACCAAAGGGATCCCATAGAAACCTTAAAAACTGAGTTCCCAGCCATGATGGGAAGGGAGGTTGGATACAGCTCATTATAACCCCTCCCTGAAGGAGCTTAGACAAAATTGCCCAGAATTAATGTTAAAATAGATATTATAAGACTAATAGAATGGATTTCATGGACAATAAGATACCAAATTAAAACCAAGATGTAAGGTGATGCCAGACCAGGGTAAGTCCTGCCTGCAGGCCATCAATCTGGCTAAACAGGACATTTTGACCCAGCATCTTGTGGCTGACTCTGACATAGCATCCTAATCTTAGATATTCCTTTCTGCTGTCAGCAATTTTTAGAGAGAGCTGTACTCCTTTAACCAGCTGAAAATTAAAGAATTTCTGAATCCACTTATAACCTGTAAGCCCCCACTTTTTTAGGGCAAGCCAATGTATACATTCCACATACTGACTTACATCCTTGCCTGTCACTCCTGCTTCCCTGAAATGTGTAAAACCAAACTGTAATCTGACCACCGTATTTTAAATATGTGTATTTAAAAGAGGTTTAAAATAAACTTTTCTAAAATATTTTAGAGTATAGCTTTCCTGTTAACAGACCTCACCAAGAAGGAAAACTAAGGAGATAAACATTGTGATGATGATACAATCAGTTCAAGTTCCTACAGACAGCACTGTGTATGTTAAAGCTGACAAAATTCTATCAGACCCACCATGGCTTAGTGCAGGCAATAAACTCTTCATTTTGAATTTAAACTTGTGCCTAGAAAAATATATGTATTCGGTTGATCACATGAAGTTTCCATTACTGTAGGTCAAAATCAGTCCAACACTGGTCACTTCATGTGACTCAACCTCATTTATTTGCTCTACCTCATGTAAATGGCTCCACTGCCTACTCAGAATGGTATCCCCCAGCAAAGGCCAAGTCCTTTGGCTTCATAAGTAAGCCCCATATTTCCTAGTTACTCCCTCTTTTTAAAGACATACCTAAGTAGGGCTGGAAGAATGCAAAATTTAGAGCTGGAGACGGAAACATAGTTTAAATTACCCTTCTTTGGAAAGAAGAAAATCTGCGTGGAGTTGGCAAGGGAAGATTAGGAAATGAAAGAGATGGGTCTAGAAGGCTTTGACGGCTTTTCCCTGAATCCAGAGGCAGAACGATGACAGAACTGGCAGCTAAAAAGCTGAAAGGAGCAACTGTGGAGAAGAAAGACTCCTAAAGGAGATGTGAGAAGAGAGGTTCTGTGGTAGCTGTGAGGTTAACCCCCTTCCTTCCTCCCTTTGAGATCTGTACTCAGTTCTGCATGATCAGGGATGCTCTTGTGCAGGCTGAGCCTGGTTAGGAGAAACAGAAAGAGAAGGTGGCATGGCCATGTGCGATACACACATAGAAAGAGGGATTCACTTGCGTGGACAGAGTATCTGTCTCTTCCTGCCCCTACCAATGAAATATGGGAGTGGTAGTTTTGAGAGTGCCTAGTTATTTGCCTCCTGGGACATTCGCATATCAGAGTCAGTACAGCTTTAAGGAAAAAGATGCAAGCCCCTTTACTTAACATTATAAACCGAATGTCTAAACATGCATTAATTAATAAAAAGGGGAATTGACTAAGCTTGTTTTTCATATATCTAGAAAAATAGATAATTAACATTTGGAATGAACTAGGATTTTATTTGAGTAATTGCTTATTCACAATGCATTACACATCCTAGAAGTAATAGCTCCATAAAAGCCGTTCATTTCCGCTTTTTGCCTAGGCGTGTGACTGGCTGGCTGCTGTTTCCGGTGGGCATGGGTGTGTCTGGATGCTCATATGTAGAGAGGGCTGCTTATGACTCGGGAGAGGCCTCACCTCCCTCCTCCTCCTTCCCTCTTACTTTCCCTTTCCCTTTCCCTTTCCCTGCGTTTCTCTTCTCCCTCTTTTACACTTAAAACAGCCACTACTATTCTTCTAACTTCTTGTACAAAGTATCCGTGAGCGTTTTGTATTTGTGTTTTGTTTATTTGTTGCCCATTCAGAGGAAATGAGAGAACCTTATCTTCATTTAATCATGTTAACCAGTGAAGAGTGTTTAGTTTTTTTTTTTCAGGGCCATTTGATTATGAAAAAAAGTAATGACATGATTTCACCTATTCTGTATTCAGGGCCACATCTACTTCCCCACTTGCATTGCTATTTTTGAAAAAAGATTGATAATTTTAAATTATTCCTTGTATTGGAGAAATATCAACAATATATAATTTTTTATTCGGCAAACAACTTTTAAGTTTTTATCTAACTAAGAACGAAAAAGACGATTACAAAAATCTCAGCAACTGAAAAGGGATGTGCTATTATATCAGTGATCCTGGGGAGAATATTGTGTTTTCAATGGCTATTGTACCTTACTGCATATAAAATGTTATTACTCTTTATTAAAAGTTACAAAGGATGTGTTCAGTTGAAAGCACTATCAACTATCCTTTGACAAATCTGGTAGATCATACCAGTATTTTGCAGTGCGTCATGTTTGACACAAGGGGCCAAACAGAAGTTGAAATATAAAGATATGTTAATCTCTTTTAGTGTAAAGGAGGTGCAAAATAAAATAATTTACTGAATAAGGTAGCCTAAATGAAGTAGCCTGAAAGCAATCCAATAACCCCTGGAATTTTTGTGTTCCCAGTTTACTAAGTAGTTCACAAGGTCTGATATTTAAGAAAATGTAATGTAATTATTAGCATTTTGAGATATCTGCATTTGAGTTATTAGAAATCAAATGTATTTAGGGTAGTAATCAAATAATTAAAATATGACTGCATAAGTGGGGACTATTTCAGGACTTAATATACTGGTTTGAAAATGTACATATATGAATACCATAGTCTCTAAAATATAAGACATTGAACTACTAAATCATTCATTCATACATACACACATTGATTCAGTGGAGTGTATCTAGGTACTAAAAAAGCTATGGTGAGCAAATTGTACATTCACTGCCTTCATAAGGCTCACAGATTTATTATGGAGACAGTAATTTAATAGTGCTATAAATAGTAGTGCTACAAAAGAGAAGTATATGGTGCTGCCAGAACACATAGCGGAACCTCCTACTCATGACATGCAGCCTACCAGACACCTCCAGCTCAGCTCAAAGGAGGAAACTTTTAAGTTCCATATTTCATATACCCATTACAGTATTCAGTCACTCAAACCTCACTGTTGAGCCAACATTGTGACAACCCACAACCCATCAGAGGCAGTGGGAGGATAGTCAGAAGAATCAGAACAAGCCTTCAGCCTTTACTTGCAACTGGGAGGAATTATATTTGGAATTTCCAGCCACAGTTTTTGCCATGATCTTGTAGGCTCCTGGGAATCTTATGAGATGCAGCATTTGTCCACTAATAGTGAGAAAGTTTTCAGATAGATCTTAAATACGACCTAGATCTAACTATATCTCACCCCAAATGCCACAAGAATACACAAATTTGAAGAATCTCAGCTGAGACTGTAAGCCTCCGTGATCGTTGTAAAAGGAAGCTATAAAAATCATTTAAGACAAAAGAAGATGCTTGATATCCCTGGGAGGTAGACATATGGACCATGATGAAGACTACCTCCTTGACAAAGAGAGAAGACTGATGGCTGCAGTAACCAGAGGAAGTCGCTGGACCAGTGTTCCTCAGTGGCACACAGGAAAATGCCCTGAAATTCCACTCGAGCGCTTTTGTTATCAAGCTTCCCCAACAGAAAGCACTGTTCTGGGAGAACATACCGCAACCATTTTTCTTTATAGAGGACATCTGTCAAGATTGACCTTGTCAGAGGCTACATTTTGAAAAATAATTAAGATAGAGAAAGCTTCCTCCACTATATAGAGATAGCAAGTGAAAAATTCTTGCTAAAATTATAAATTGCTGATCTCTTCTCCTACCGAGTTAGGCCATTAGTGAATTTACCACAGCTTTATATATTTTCCCCCCATTTATCAGATTGTGTGTGTGCAGTGTGTGTGTGCGGGGGTGGGGGGATCTGTCAGCATACCTTGTCAGTCAAGTAGTTTTACTGTCAACTCAGACAAATTCCAAACATTCTACAGATTCACTGAGAAGCAAATTGGTTTTCTGGCCCCAGAAGACTCCCTGGGTTGTATTATATGAGTAGAGGCAAGGCAGGCTCAGGTTGATCGATTAGTGGGAGATTGCAGGGGCACTTCTGTAGTGAAAACTAAAACAAGAACCTTCCTAGAATGGCAGGGAGCTTGTGAGCTTGTGAATCAAGTCTTCCTGGATTAAAAGTCATCACAGACTGTAAATTCCCAGGACCCATTCAAATATGTGAATATCATATAATTCATTAGAAATGACTACTGGATCATTTGGTTTTATGGGCGCCATGTTAGTTAGGAAGGTACACTTTAAGAGGAAGATGAAAGTATATATCAATTTCTTCATTTATTAATAAAATAAAATTTGCAAAAAGTTACAATATTTTATGTTATATATTAGTCACTGAGTACCCAATAAAAGAAAATTTTCAAAAAAAATAACGTTTTACAAGTAGAAATAGACTTTATTTGGAAACATGAAATACATACATTTTGCCTCTTACCTGGAAGTATTATCAATATTTAAAGATAGCATTTTAAAATGTTGTGTGTGGTGCCTACTTTATCAAAGTTAAAGGTGTTTGCAAGAAATACACTACTTATTAGGCAGGTTCTAAAGAGTAAAAATCAAACAAGTAAACAAATAACACAATTATGTTGAAAAACGAAGGGTATCTAGTAAAAGAGAATAACTAGGTATTGTATTCAGTCTTATTCAGATTAGTGAATAGTTTTATTTTCAATTATTCAATGATATAATAAAACAATAATTTTAACTTTAATCATGTGTGTTTTACATGCCATTTCAAATAATATGAACATTGACAGAATTAATATAGAAATTTCTCTCAAGCTATGCTTACTGGAGATGGAGTAATATGGAGAACAAGGTCATTTACTATACTCATGAGATTAAATTCTTCAAGCTCTAAACCTACTGCAAAAAGCCTTTATGTTTGATTCCTGGTTATAGTTCAAATCAATTAAATTAGTGGATAAATAATTAATGCTTCTTGTAAATAATGCAAGGGATTTATTTGGCTAGTATCACATTTTCCTCTATGTGAGTGATTCTCTATGTTGTTGGTTATATGACCAAATTCTAACATCTCAAAAGAAGAAAACACTTCTAGAGATGTTTCTATTAACAATAATTCAAATTATTCTGTCCAATATGTATAAACTTGTATATTTTTCTTCATTAATGCATTTATTAAGTTAGTACCTCTACATATATAAATGAACAGTTTTAAAGACAAATATCTGTCTATAGTCATATACTTGTCATTGATTTACTTCAAAGAAAATAAAAAATAATTCTGTGTAAATGTATTATACCTATACTTCTAATTTGTGACAAAAAAAATCCAACTTCATTGATCCCCTAAAAATCACCTCTTTTTTATGTTTTTATCATGTGAAAATTTGTTAAATAAAATATTACTTGGCTACACAAATCAGATACACACTTGGATTTAAGGAGGGGAGAAGGGTAACAGCTTCAATCCAGGGAAAAGAAATTGTATAAACAACAACATAGGAGAGCATATAGGTGGATGCATCCAGGAGCTGCTGCATAATAACTGTCATGGAGTCTTGGGCTGCCAGTTGATTCCAAAGCCTGCGGAAGGAATGGGCCAGCTTGGTCTCTTCATAGGATGGCCTGAGTGCTGTCTGCTCACTGGAAAGCATCCAGAGGAGAAGCATTCCTAGGACCCATCAGTCACAAATAAGCTCTGCCTCAGAAACCTGCAGCAGGTGGATTCCATGAAAGAGACTGACATTAGCCAAAAGAGGTCAGAAGGACCCTAGGTGAGATAAGTGGCTTCAAGTATCTTAGGCCTAGTGTAGGGATCTGATTTCAAAAAGAAGTAGATACAGTACATATTATACAGGCTTTTCCAGGGGTGAGTAGAATTCCTTCTCCCAGGATTGCAACTGTAGTGACAAAGAAATACATGATTCTTAGTCTTAGTTTTGGTTTATTTTTTTATTTATTTATTTATTTTTGAGACAGGGTCTTGCTCTACCACCCAGGCTGGGATGCAGTAGTGCCCTCATGCCTCACTGCGGCCTTGACCTCCCAGCTCAAGTGATCCTCCCACCAGCCTCTCAAGTAGCTGGGACCAGAGGTGTGCACCACCACATCTGGCTAACTTTTGTATTTTTTGTTGAGCTGGGGATTTTTCATGTTGCCCAGGATAGTCTTGAACTCCTGGGCTCAAGTGATCCTCCCACCTCAGCCTCCAAAGTGCTGGAACTACAAGCATGAGTCACTGCACCTGGCCCTAGTCTGAAAACTAGGGTGTAGACCACCAACTGTGTCATTCATGTCAACAAAGCTGTTCACACAGTAGCTATCTCCTCCCTTCTTCAACAACTGAACTCTGGTTTTCTTCGTCTTCCTCTGAGTACTCATGTCCTTTGTGGAAAGCAGGAATCTGCCCAGAGCCACAAGCTGCTTACTCGTTAGCTTCGGCCAATTCTGAATGTCTCCTTCTTCAGTCTAGGTGTGTGGTCTGTGTGAAACACACTCTGTCTAATAGATACCAAGGAAAGTTTGCTGGAAGGCTCAGAGAAGGTTTGTCTCATTCATGGTAATAGACAAAAGATGAGTTTTCTCTATTCTGCCCCTTCAGCAGGTGACCATTAGAAGGGGAACAACCATCCCTGGACTATTAAGGGAACACCAAGAGAATTGCAGAGAAAGTAAACAGTCATTGCCCTCCTATTTTCATACTTCCTTTCTGTGATGTAATAGAGTCTTCATTGTTGATGCCATTTTTAATAAGCCATCTGTAGTTTATAGACGAGGCATTCTCAGATGTATATTAGGAGGTCAGATGTGAGATGGAAAGACATTAAAGGCAAGTTGAGACAAGATTATGAAGGAGGCAGAAGTCTGATCCTTTTGTAGTTTATAAGCGTGATGATTGGGTTTTCATGCTTATGTGTGAGAAGTGCCATCCTCAAACCTTGTTATGATGTTGGTGCATTACTCATCTGATGAGAAAAAAAGGAGGCAGAGGTCAGACCAAGGGGTATAGGCTTTCCTTGATCAACAGTGGGGAGCCACTGATGGGGTTTGAGCAGAGGAGCGACATGATCAGCACTGCACTTCAAAGCATTATTTTAAAAGTTGTGCGTGGGAAGGATTTAAGACAAGGCTCAGAACATTTTGCCACTTGGAAGACATTGTTGAATATTCATAAAAAACTAGTTTATGGCTCAGCATAAATAATTTTTAAACACAAAGTAAAATACAGTATGTGTTGCCATGGAAGTGACAAAGCCTAGGAAGATAATGACAAGCAGAAAAAAAAAAAAACCAGTGCCATTGTAATTTAAATCATTATAAAGCTTTCTAGAATTTAAGTGTGTTTTCAGTCAGAGTATTTTGAATACACAAGGAAAAGATTATGGTTATTTTATCGTTCTTGCTGAGAAAAGAAAGAACAAAAGAGGGGTGTTTCCTTTGTGCACATGAGACCTATAAAGCTAAACAAAATCAAGCTCATGGAATCAAAAAGCTAACTACTGTTTGAAAGACTGAATGAGTCAATTAACAGTGAAGCTCCAGTGCAGAGCACAGTCTGGTGAGGTGCCATTGTTAGCATTGGCTGCAGTCCCCTCGTGGTGATAAGAACGGCTAACAGGCATTGTCTCTGATTACATGCTAAGCTCTGCACTGACACACAGGCACGAGGCCTCTCTGTATTCCTCACCATCAACCACATGTGCTGATGGTGATAAAGTGTGATGTGGGTAAAGAAGACATTGCTAAATTCAGAGATATGATAAACACAAATAAATACAAAATAAAGCCATAGAAGAAATAAATGGTTAATGCCAGAATTTCCAAAAGTATGAATTAATAAAAGGTATGAAAAGATGATGGGTATATGGATGTTAATATAAAGGAGATAAGTGTTTCAGAGCTTAAAATTGAAAGAAGTGTTAAGCAATTATTCAAGGGAGAAATTACTGTATGTAAGAGGGAGAGACAGGTTATACAAGCAAAAAAAAAAATTCCTCAAATAAACTGAGTGCACATAACAAAAGTTATATTAAGTCAATGCAAGTGAGATTCGAAAGTAGATAGAGAAGAACAAGCACACCAAAAAAAAAAAAAATCAAACTTCTTCTAACATATAACTGAAGACAGTAAGCTCCCAAAACTATTATGGCAAGAAGCTTCACCTTTCTTAGACTCACCCACTACTATTTCTTGTATGGATGGCAGTGTGGGTACACTTTGCATATCTCCCTTTATGAAACAGCAATAAATGGACTAAAGGCATTAAAACTTGGGAAGGAAACTCCATCAGGGATGAGGGCTCTTCTGACTATAGTCAGCCTATTTCTGTAAACCTGAAAGACTGTTCTAGGACAGGGGATTTTTAGGCTCCGCCCCCACAGGTTCTGATCAGTAGGTCTGAGGCGGGGCCTAAGAATTTTCATTTCAACAAGTTTCCAGGTGATGCTGCTGCTGCTTCTGCACACTGAAAACCATTGCACAGTATTAGAGGACTCTGAAGCTAGCTGTGTCACCCTCCAAATAACCAGTGGCTGTTCAAACTCCCTCTGTCTTTGACAGTTGCCCTTCTCAAAAGGGCTGTCTAATAACAGAACATCCAGTTCCTTACTCCCATTCCCTCCTCGGGCCACTTGAATTTGATTTAAACTTTGGACTTGCATCAGAAGTTCTAGTCAGAGTCACCAAGCTCTCCAACATCTAGTTAACCTCTTGATCTCAAGGTGCCTTGAGGACCACTCGACTTTCTGGCTCTCAGTAAGGCACACTCTTCTTGTTTCGTTTCCTGATGCCAGTGCACTGCTTTTCAGTCTCTTTTGTTGACCCATGATCCTCACTGGTTACCATGTTGTAGCTATATTTACTTAAAAAATTTCAAAGAGATCATAGGAATGCCCTGTTTAAATATTTGAATGACTTCTCCCTTCACTTAGGATCATTTCACTGTACTGCATTCACAGGACCCCTACAGTTAACCATCAATCATTCTTCAGCTCGATCTCCCGGTGGAAAGCAGTCCTTCCTCCTTCTAAGAGCACCTTGAACTTTGTATTGGCTTGCTAGAGGTGCCATACAACAGTGCTACAGATGGGGTTACTCAAATACAGACAGAACCCCAGCTCTAGAGGCTGGAAGTCCAAGATCAAAGATGTCAGCAGGTTTAATTTCTCCCAAGGCTTCTTTCCTTGGCTTCCAAATGGCCTTTTCTCTGCATGTGAGCATCCCTGGTGTCTCTCAGGATGTCCGTATCAACTTTTTTAATGAGGACATCAATCAGATTGGATAAAGGCCCCTCCAAATAGCACCATTTTAATTTTACCTCTTTAAAGACCCAGTCTCCAAATACAGTCACATTCCGAGGTGTTAGAGGTTAAATTAAGGCTTCAACACATCAATTTTGGGGGAACAAAATACAGTCCATAACACACTTCTGCATTGCAGCTTTTATCAGATAGAATTATAAATAAGTTATTGCTGAACTTCCCTGCACTCTCCACTGTGGTGCTCAACACTGAGTCTGCAGCACCTGCCACGTGTCTGCCCCATGGAAAGGTCAAAGTTCACTTGTTTCCTACCGAACGAAATCATAGTTAGAAAAAAACAAGGATACAATGAACTTGGAACCAGTTTTCCCACCACTTGCCTGGAGATTCCCAAACAGACTCACCAAACAAAATGTCTGTGATCCACACAGCTTAGCAGTAACCTCATTTCTCCCCAGAAACTGGGTGACTAGTCAGATGCAAAAGGCAATACCCTACCCCTTCATGGGACAGATGCAATTCCAAGGCAGAAAAGTCAAACAATTCAAGGGAAAGTGTTCAGAATCTAAAAATCCACTTACTGGGCTATGTGAAGTTGATGACCAAACACAGTTCTCTCCCCAGTTCACCTTCTCCAGCAGCTAAATACAAAGAATGCAAATAATCAATATCCAATCTCCTAGTCCAGGTTCTCATTATTGGATCTAATAATGCCAAAGCAAACAAGGGTACAAGGAAAATCTATTCTTCCTGTGCTGCTGCATCCTTTCTTCTGCCCTTGGTCAGGCTGAACAAGACACACTTCCTTATGTGCAGGCTGTTGTCCAACACCAGATTGTTAGACGTTATGTAGCAATCATATAAAATTAATTTAACTTTTTACTTTATGGTTAAACACAATTACTGTTCTTTGGAAAGAAACTTTACACAAATACATATAAGGTAAAAAATGTTGTCATTCAGAAAATTGGCCCTGTTGTCATATTTCCCATGTGTGTCTAATTTTATATGCATATATTAAAATATGCATGCATATTTTATGCAAACATATACATTAAACGAAAAGGCAAGTACTCTAGTCAGTGATTTTTCAGATGCTTTATCTTTATAGTGATCTTTCTAATTGTGAGAAACCCTTTAGATCTTTTAGGTTTCACCATTAGATCTATCTCTTGTGTCCATGTACTACTGGTTTTGGTATATTCTGTAATGTAAAGAATATAATTATTCTTTCTTTTTTATCTTTTTAAAATTAAAAAACCTCTTCCTTTAAACGTTTAAAATAAAACATTACTTATTTAGAAACATCAAGTGATTTGATGAACTTTTGGGTAAAATGAGATGATGATCCATTGTTTCCTCTTTCCTCATATGCTAAACCCACCCCTCAGAGGTCATTACAGGTTACATTTTTCATGTAGATTTACAGACATTCTTCTTTTATATCTCATTAGTAGGTTAGTGTCATAGTACCATTCAGGCTGCTATAACAAAGTGCCTTAGATTGGGTAACTTATAAACAATGGAATTTATTGTCCATGGTTCTGGAGGTTGGAAAGTCCAAGATCATGGCCCAGCAGATTTGCATCAGGTGAGGGCCCTCTGCTTCAGGTATGGTCCCTGCTAGCTGTGTGTTAGTGTGGTGGAAGGAGCCCTTGGGCCTCATTTATAAGGGCATTAGTCCTATTCTTGAGGATAGTGGTATTATGACCTACTTATCTCCCAAAGGCCCCACCTCTTGATATTATTGCATTAGGAATTAGGTTTCAGCATATAAATTTTAGGTAGACACAAATCAGATCATAGCAGCTAGTTAGATCTCCTCTTTTTTAATCAAATTTGATCAATAAGTTTTGCTGTAACTTGCTTTTTCATACTTAACACTTGCTTGGTCATTTCATGTTTCCAATGTAATTTATTTCATTTTTCTTTAAAGTTACATAATATTCCAACATCATAGTGAATTTAACTGTGCAGCCATAGATTGGTATTAAATTTGTTTCTAGTTTTTTTTTTTTTTACTATTATAAATAATATTACAAAAAATATTTCTGTGCATGCTTCATTTTACACAGTGTTGCGGGAAGTCAGGGACCCTGAATGGAGGGACTGGCTGAAGTCATGGCAGAAGAACATAAATTGTGAAGATTTCATGGACATTTATTAGTTCCCCAAATTAATACTTTTATAATTTCTTACACCTGTCTTTACTGCAATCTCTGAACATAAATTGTGAAGATTTCATGGACACTTATCACTTCCCCAATCAATACTCTTGTGATTTCCTATGTCTGTCTTTAATCTCTTAATCCTGTCATCTTCATAAGCTGAAGATAATGCATGTCACCTCAGGACCCTGTGATGATTGCATTAACTGCACAAATTGTTTAAACAATGTGAAATCTGAGCACCGTGAAAAAAGAACAGGATAACAGCGATGTTCAAGAACAAGGAAGATAACCATTAGGTATGGCTGCCTGAGAGCCAGGTGGAACAGAGCCATATTTCTCTTCTTTCAAAAGCAAATAGGAGAAATATCGCTGAATCCTTTTTCTCAGCAAGAAACATCCCTGAGAAAGAGAATGCATTGCCAAGGGGAGGTCTCTAAAATGGTCGCTTTGGGGAAGTCTGTCTTTTACCATTGTAGATAAGGGATTAAGGGATGAAATAAGCCCTGGTCTCCTGTAGTGCTCCCAGGTTTATTAGGACAAGGAAATTCCCGCCTAATAAATTTTGGTCAGACCAGTTGTCTGCTCTCAAACCCTGTCTCCTGATAAGACGTTCTCAATGACAATGTGTGCCCAAAACTTCATTAGCAATTTTAATTTTGCCCCAGTCCTGTGATCTTGCCCTGCCTCCATTTGCCTTGTGATATTTTATTACCTTGTGAAGCATGTAATTTCTACGACCCACACCCTATTCGTACACTCCCTCCCCTTTTGAAAATCATTAATAAAAACTTGCTGGTTTTACGGCTCAGGGAGTATCACAGAACTTGCCAACAAGTGATGTCTCCCCCGGACACCCAACTTTAAAATTTATCTTTTTTGTACTCTTTCCCTTTATTTCTCAGACCAGCTGGCACTTAGGGAAATAGAAAAGAACTTATGTGAAATAACGTTGAATTATTGGGGGCTGGTTTCCCCCGATAACACAGATGCAATGATGTATGCTGGACTAAATTCTAAGATTTAAATTATCAATTAACTTTTGAAAAAGACTTCCAAACTGGCTCCAAAAAATTTGTATCAACCTACATTCCCACCAATAGTGTATGAGAGTAATCTTTTTTCCTACCTCATCTCAATTCAGCATATTTAAAGTTTTCTTTATTTTTTCAGAATGAACAAAATAGTATCAATTGTATACTTTTCAATGTACTAATGTTTTCTTCTTAGTTTTTTAAATTCTTTGTTTTATATTTGTATTATGTATTCTTATTTCATCTTCTTTAAATTAGGTTTTCAGCTTTAAATTATTTTTCAACTATTTGAAGTTTTTATATTCATTTGTTCACCTTTTGCTGAAAATTGAAATCTTTTTCCTGCTTTATTGATGGCAAATACTTTCACCTGTATATTGTTGCCTATTTACTTTTGTTTAAAATTGTTTTCACTTTTTATGTAGCTCAGCTTCTTAATTTCATTCTTTGCTTAAAAAAGTCCCACTGTAAGATATACATACATCCCTACATACTTGTGTCTAATAGTTTAAAACCTGTAATTTAAGTTTAGACCTTTTATCAAGTTGGACGTGGCTCTCTTTGCCATGTATGAGTCCAGGTGGACCTGCTGTCAGGAAGAGGTCACGCCTGCTCACCCAAGGCCTCTCCTCCCCTTCATGAATCCACTCTAGTCAGGTCTACCAGCTTCTCCAAGGATCTCAACATTGCCAAATCCAATGGTTGCATTTTACTTCCCCTCACATTCTGCCTGATAGGTGTGTTTGATATTGGCATCCTTCCTTTTTCCCGGAACACTTGCTTCACTTAGTGTCTGGAGCTGCACTCTCTCCATTCTGGCCACTGTTCTTCATCTCCTTGGCTAGTCATTGGCCCAACCTCTAAACATTCACATGCACAGGGCTCAGTCCTGGACCCTTTCTCTGTGTCCACATGCTCTTCCTGTGTGAGTTCATCCAGCAAAATGTCTGAGTCTTGGCATATCCAAAAACAGATTTATTTTGCCTTCACATTTGAATTATAGTTTCACCTACATAAATGCATTTTCCTCAAGCCAGTCCAAAGCACAGACTTTGGAATCAGGCTTTCTGAACTTGAATCCTTTCCCACCACTTACCAGCTGTGTGTCTGTGGGCAAGTTATTTAACATCTTTGTGTCTAAACTTCCTTCCCTGAAAAAAGAGGCTAATAATAAATATCTACCTCATTGAGTTGTTAAGAAAATTCAAAGAGAAACATGTACAAAGAAGTTAGAACAAAGACTGTGCTAAATATGTTAGCTATCATTATTATTCGATGACATTATTCTTTAAAATAGCTGGTGTTATTCTGTGCATTGCTACTTTATAAGTAACCTTTCCAAGATTTTCTACTTGGAAAGATTTTAGCATTCTTTCTTGAAATGTAGACATTTCACTAGGATGGCTCCAAGCGTGAATCTTTTTTCTCCCAACATATTTCACCTGGGTATTTGATAAGTCTTTGGATCTAAAAGTCTGTCTTTCCTTAGTTCTTGAAATGTTTTAACAATCAATTCTTTGAGTTTTGTTTGTTCTCTACCCCTAAGGTTTTTCCTACAGAACTCCTATTATGTAGATATTGAAGTTCTCAATAGATGTTCCATGCCACTTACCTCACTTTTATTATTCAGTTTCTTCTCTTTTTCTTTTTACACTATGTTTTTGAATACCTTTCCGTTTAATCATCCAGATCACCAACACGTAAATACTACCTTTGAATTGTATTCTTTTGGAAATTTTACTTATGATTTCTTAAATAACTTAGGTTGCTTTTTGCATATTACTCTGCTCATTCATTATACAGAAAAACATTCATATTTTCATTAAAGCCTCTGCTTTTCTGTTGTCAAAAATGTACCAGATAATTAAGGAGATGACTTGATTAAGACTACTGTAATAGAGAAAAGGTTCATTAATAAGGAATCTTTCAGAATAAAAGAAAGAAGATCTAGGATTTTGTGGAGACAGATAAATGAGTGAGCCTTGAGAAATGGGGAAGGCAGGTCTTATGTTAAAATATAGAGTGGTCTTTTTAGGTTAGCCATCTCTCAGAACACAAAAGGGTGAGAAAATTTCTTAACCTTTGCTCCTGCTTTCCAGGAGCAAAGAATTCAGATAACATTGAACACTGTCAACCATACTCATTTTGGTTTTTTGTTTATTTCATCTGATAGTTGAGATTGGTAGCTTTCTTTCACACAAGTGAGTTACCATACATTGATAATTCTTTCCTCTATGTCCACTGTGTGAACGTGTGTAAAATGAGAGAATGCTTATAACACCATAACCTTCAGCTATTTTCATCAGTCACTCAAATCATCATAGATGCTGCCACACTTTCCAACACCAATAATATGGCTGGCCAGCATTGATATTTTCATCAGTGTCTTCATTTCTTAACTTTGTCACAGTTTCTCTTACTGAGCCCATTCCAGTGTTTCTGTGACAGGCTCCAGTGCTAAAAGTACTTTCAAACTAGCAGCCCAGTGGATCATAGAAATTGTGAGATCCTTCTCTTCCTGTTCCTTTTAATTTGAGTGGCCGTATATTGTTAGTGAAGTGGAATATAAATAGAACTTTCCAGATGTCTTTTCAAAAATGCATTAAAATGCCATACACAGGACCCCATTAGTACTGTTCATCAAGCTGGTTGAAGGAGTTCAATTGTATAAATAATAGTCTTAATTTGGTTTCCAGCTTATTTTAGTATTCAAATAAAGACAGTCAAAGATTTCAGGGAGTCATCCTGCCTAATTGCCTCCACCCTACCTAGTATCTGAAAGATACAGACTGTAGATTTCTGTTTATCTCACAGCAGTTCTAAAGGTTGGACTTGTTTAAAACCATGATGACCAGGAGCACATTATGTGTTTATATTTACAGGTAGGCATCCCAATAATTAGTTTCTTGGAAGTGAGTTAGGAAAGTTACACTGCAATGAAAAGTCCACCTGGGAGCCTCCAGGATCAGAATACCCATATTGATTTTTTTTGGTTGTGGCAATCTAATACTGCTGTTAAAAACAACTTTCAAATCCAGAAGAAGTACACAGAGAAAAACTTGTCTGAGGGCATTGGAGAGATACTGAACCAGCCAGCACCTAAAAGTACAAAATTCCAGAACAGGAAACTTCCAGAGAGGTAAGCCAGTATTCCTTCAGGGCATTTGCCAATTCTAGGCCTAGTGAAAAAAAACTGAGATCCAAAAATAAGGACAAGAACCAGAGAAACCTGAAAAACATTTACAGTGTGGCAGAGCTAGAGGGAGGGGTTAGAAAACAAAACATTGGAGAAGATAGGATTCTAGAAGCAAAGAGGAAGCTCAGAGAACTCAACACTTAACCCACTCCACAATCTCATTCTCATGTCTGAAGTTGTTTGTTACAGAAGACCAAGAAGTTAAAGAAACAACCTGACATTCTTGAGAACTAAGGAAAAAAGGATTAGCATTATTCAGGATCACCTGAAGGGGAAAAACCCCAGAAACGGGAGAAAATTAGAGAGTGACAGAGTGCTATAAAACTTTGCCTTAACTCAGGCTCGAATTGTATTAGGGTAGTTAACTCCATTGTATCTGCAGGAAGAAAACACTTTATAAATCTCTACAATTTTTCTAATATAATGCACAGCATTTAGAAAACAAATCACTCCAATAAATAGGATCAAATGATAAAAAAAGAAGTATAAAGAACAATTTCAGAGAAACAGTTTCAGAAGTGGTCTAGTTTGTTATTGAAGTTTTGAACAAAGATCTTTAAAAGCTATGTATTATACATTCAGAAAATAGAAGAAAAGATATTTAATTTCTTTAAAAATATATAGCTAACAATCTAATGGAGGAGTAATGTTGCATAAAATATCTCTTGATTAATCTAATAGAAGAAAAGAAAAATGAAAAAAAGACAAATGGTTCAAATATGAAATAATATAAGCTGATAAAAAGATAAATATATCAGTAATTATATTAAATGAAATGCCCTAGTTTAATTAGAAGATTAATACTGTCATGCTAGATTATTTTCATATGCACTGCTTATAAGAAACATACTTTAAGTATAAAGATTAAAAATTACAAAAGTTTAAGTAAAGATTATAAAATTTAAGTAAGTTTGAAGTAAAGATAAAACTATACCATACAAGAACTAACCAAAAGAAAGCACATGATGCTTTGCTACTGCCAGTAAATAGATATTTTAATGATAAGAGTCCATGGACAAGGGAGATATTATAATTCTAAATTGATAGTAACCCAAAAACCATATATATCTTAATACACACACACACAGAAAGAGAGAGAGAGAGAATACATAAAACTGGTAGAATTTAGCTAAACATTTGTCTAAGAAAAGTTTATTTTTAAATACAATATGAGAAATTAAAGAAAGTTAGAAATCAATTATCAAACTCTTTGTCTCAAAAACGTAGAAAATGGCAGTAAATTCAATCCAAAGAAAATACAAGGAAGGAAATTATGCGTAAATTTCTTGTTTTTAGAAAAAGAAAACACACAATATAGAAAAATTCAGAAAACCAAACCTGTTTTTTCATAAGACTAACAAAATGTATAGGCTTATATATAACAAAACGGAATTATTTAAAAGCATAAATTATCAAAAGCAAAAATAAAAAACAAAACATCATTAGAGATCCATTGACATTATACAGTGAGACTATTATGAACATTATTTGAGCAAACACAATTTATGAAACCTGAAATTTGAGGGAATGAAAAATATAAATAGATATCCTTATTTTAAAGTAATTAAATTTATAATCAAAGACCTATTCATCTCATGAAGAAATCTATATGCCCAGATGACCTCACTGTTCCATTCTTTCAAGCATTAAAATTAAAAAAAATGCACAAACTTTTACAACAATGAAAATGAGGGCAGTTCAGCATTCTATGAGGTTGGAACAAACTTGACACAAGAGATTATCAAGGACGTAACAGAAGAATTGTAGATCCATTTTTGTTAAGAACGTAGAAACAGAAATACATATATATAATATTGGATATCAAATTTAGCAATATAAATATAAGATAATACATTATGACTAGTTGAGTTTATTCCAGGAATACAAGGTCAGCCATCAGTTGAAATTCAGTTTATTTCCACATGAAAAGTTAAATTTTTTAAAAAAGAAAAAATACATAATTATTTCAATATATGTAGTAATATATTTAACATGCATCTATGACAAAAAAAAAACTCTTAGCAAACTGGAACTAAAAGTTGTCCCTTAGTTGGATAAAAATATTTATAAAATGTCTGCACAAATATACTTAATGGTGAAATAGTGAAAGCTTCCCCCTAGAATTAGGAACAATTCAAGGAGGATCACTATGACTGCTTCTATTCTGTTCTGCAGGAGATTGTAGCCAATGCAATAAGACAAAGAAATAGCAGATGTTGCTCATAAAGAAGAAATTAAGCTGTCACTATTTGCAGAGATTATGATGGTACATATATAAAATTCAAAAGACACTGAAAATAGTCAATTAGAATTAATAATTAAATGTAGCTAGGTGGCTGGACACAAGATCAACACACAAAAATTAATCAATAAATCAATGTATGTATATATATTAGTGACAAACATAAGGAAAAGTTTTCTTCTATGTATCATTTTTAGTAATAGGAAAATATCAGAAATATCTAATGCAAATGTTTTTTTAAAGTATAAGACTATTACTTTAAAATTACAAGACCGTATTAAAAGAAACTTTAAAAAAACTAAATAAATGAAAGGATATGCCAAATTCATGTTTGAAAGGTGGGTGGCAAGAGTGACCTGGACTGGGATGCACCAAGAATATTGTAAACATATGCTTTGCCCCAAACTTGTCTATTAATTCAACTTAATTTTAATTACAATCCCAGCAGTAGTTTTTGTTGAAGTTGGCAAGCAGATTCTTAAACCTATATGAAAAAAAAAAAGAACCAAGACCACCTAAGGCCAATGTGTGGAAGAATAAAAGTGGATGTTTTCCAATGCCGTATACTGAAACATCCTAAGGTAACTAGAATTGATAAATCCACATTAAATTATACATTGTACTATTGGTACAAGTATAGACAAAAAGACCAAAGAAACAGAACAAGGACCCCAAGAACAGAGCTTGTATATACATGGTCACTAGATTTATAGCAAAGTGACCCTTCAGTGTAATGGGAAATGATTTTTAAAAAACTGTAATTAGGTCTACTAGATATTAATATGAAAGAAATGAATCTTGACCCTTCATATCATATGCATAATAAAAACAACAAAGAAAATTTAGGTCTTCAGGTGAAAGATTTAAAAATATAAAGTTTTACAAGGAACAAAGATAATATTTCCATGCCATTAGAGTAGGCATATATTTTTCAAACAATACACAAAAAGCACTTACTAGAGATGAAAATCTTGACAAATTATATTAGACTAAATTTAAGAGCACTCATTTATCAAAAAAGCACCATTAAGAGAGCAAATCAGAGTAGACAAGATCTTTGTAATACACATATTAACAAAGGACTCATAACCATAAAATGCACAAAATATCTACAAAAGAATAAGAAAAGGAAATCTAATAGAAAAATGGCAAAAGATTTGAACAGATTTTCACAAAAATGTATATCCATATGAATAATAAACCTAAAAAAGTTGTTCAACTTCATTAGTAGTCATTAATAGCCACTAGACATCCATTAGAATGGTTAAAATGAAAAATGCAGATAATACCAAGTGCTGACAAGAATGTGCAGTGACTAGCATGCTTATGCACTCCTTGTGGGAGTGTGTATCAATGCAACCTATTTGAACAGCAATTTGATCACAGCCTCTACACCAAGCGTGTGCAAATCCTGTTATCCAGTGGTTTATCTTCTAGCTGTGTTCTCAACAAAATGCATGCAGCAGTTATTTAAAAGGCCTACACAAGAATGTTCATAGTGACACCATTTATAAAAGACCCAAATTTGAAATATCCTAAATGTTCAATGGCAATGGAATGAATAAATGAGTATTGGAGTGTTCGTTCAATAGAATTCTATAACAAGAATACTATAATAGACCTGTGTCCTGCAGGCCAAATCTGGCCCGCAGCATATTTTGGTATGGGCCACAACCTAAGAATGTGTTTTTAACATTTTTAAAGGTTTGTTTAAAAAATACATCTTAATAAGACATTCAACAGAGACTGCACATGGCCTGAAGAGTCTAAAATATTTGCTACCTGACACTTTACAGAGGTTTGTCAACCCCTACACAGCACTGACATTGAATGAAATATTGCTGTATACGCTAATCTAAATGAATCTCACTGACTTCATATTGAGGAAAGAAACTAATGACAAAGATACATACTATATTATATACTCCATTTATATGTGTTTCAAAAGCAGGAGAGACTAATCTAGGAGAGCAGATGGTTGTAATAATGGCTAGCTGTGTGGATAAATTCTGGCTGGGAGGAGGTGCAATGCAGCCTCTGAAGTGAAATGCCCTGATTTTCCATCTGAAGATGGTTACATGAGTGTGTTTCCTACACGGGAATTCAATGAGATCCACAATTGGTTTGTGGACTTTTTGGAGGCCGTTTTAATTAAATCAAAATTTAAAGTAGCCTCCTAGACAAATAATGGAGCCTCACTGTCAGAATGTGAGGAATTCAGGGAGCTGCCCACAGTTACCCCATCACTTGCCTAGCACCCCCTTCTCCGAGTGCTGCCTTCTGAAATGTCAGGTTTTTCTGTAAAAGCACACTTTCTTGGAAACCCATCTTCTTGAAGATCTATTTTTGTCCACATAGGATTGCAGGTTCTTGGGTTCCTTTGGGCTTCACGATTAATTTCGTTGTATTTGATTTATACTTTTCAAAAATTCTTCTCTGTTATAGTTTTCCATCGGCTCTCATATGTACTTTACAACTTTTATATTTTTCTCTTCTTAGCCTTTATTTTGATAAAATGATTTTCAATCTTTTGTTATTAAGTAAAAGATTTGATGTCATTTGAAATATCTTTATATTTAAAATATATATATCTTGTGGTAAGTAGTACTTTATGCTTCACGACTGTTTCATATACATTATGATTCAGAATTCAAATAGAAGAGTAAATAAGAATTGCCAAAGCAGTTTTGAAAAAAGCAAACTGAAATATGTGTGAATGCTGGGAAAGAAGGCTTGGACTAGCATAAAGCAAAATATGTTAAAAAGTTATTGTAATAAAAACAGTATATCTGTGGTATAAGTATAGGCAAGTAGAAGAATCAGACAGAATAAGAGTTCTGGATGAATTAAAGGCAAAGGTCGGGGGAGAAATATGAACTTGTTAAGAAAATTGTCTCATCTATTTAAAAAGGGAAGCTTTCCTTAAATATAATTCCAAAGGCCAAAGTATTAAACTTTAAAAAAAAACAAAGTAACTAAACTTAGTAACACAAAACAATACCATCTATAAAGTAAAATACACGAAATAGACTAGAGGCTGAGCACGAAGGTTCACGCCTGTAATCCTAGGCCTTTGGGAAACCAAGGTGGGTGGATCACTTGAGGTTAGGAGTTCGAAATCAGCCAGGCCAACATGGTGAAACCTCATCTCTACTAAAAAAAATACAAAGATTAGCTGAGCATGGTGGTACATGCCTGTAAACCCAGCTACTTCGGAGGCTGAGGCAGGAGAATCACTTTAACCCAGGAGGCGGAGGTTACAGTGAGTCAAGACTGCACTGCTGCACTACAGCCTGGGTGACAGAGCAAGACTCTAGCTCAAAAAAAAAAAAAAAAAATAGACTGGAAAGAAATTCACAACATAAATATGCGTATATATGCCTATACATATATACATAAATTACAAAAGATATGTGCTAAGAATATAGAAAGATACGTCAAAAACTCAAATAAGATCCCACATTTCTCTCCTCATGTGCTGCAGTCTAAACTCTGTGGGACACATAAGTCCCTGTCTTTGGCCCTTTCTTCCCTCTCTCCCATTCCTAAAACTCTTCCAATGATCCCTATGTAATACAGTTTGCACAATCCCCCATATTGTCCTCCTATTTTCTCAATGTTCTGTTCACCTTCTTGATCTAATAGAGTCTTATCCCTTCCCTGCTTTACCTTTCAAACATTGGCTGTTTTTGTTTTCTTTTCTATGACCTCCATGTTGCTAAACATGTAGGTAGAATAAGTGCCTTTCTTGATTTTTTTTCTTTAATTACAGACTACTTTCCCTTTGTGCTCCAAAAACAAGACATAACAAACCAAATCAAAACAAAACACAGTTTTGGATATGTTATCATATTAAATCACCTCTACCTCTTCACTGTGGCTTTTCCCGGCTGGTTCCAACGGCATCCCCTTCATTTCTCTGAATCACTAGGCCTATTTAACTCTTAGTAATTTCAATATTCAATGCCTAGGACTCGGTTCTTTGTCCTTGTCGTGATTCTCTCGTTTGGTGAGTTTTCTCCCCTTTCTGCCTCAGCCATCCTCCCATGATCTTACCCTAGCCCTTTCCATCACTGTAACCCTCCTTAGCTTTAATTTAACGCATCCCATTATGCACCCTACGTCGTATTTTTAACGTATTTCTTCCAGTACCTTAAGCTCAACAATCTTTCAACCTCATGGGAACTTTTATTCTACTGATTCTACCAACATTTTTCTCAGGCAATTACTCTTTAATGGTCTCACTCCTCTTTCTACCCAACTTCAATTCTACAGCAGGGGTCCCCAACCCTAGGGCCGCTGATTGGGACTGGTCTGTGGCCTGTTAGGAACCGGGCCACATAGCAGGAGGTGAGCAGCTGTGGGAGAGCATTACTGCCTGAGCTCCACCTCCTGTCAGATCAGTGGGGCATTAGATTCTCGTAGGAGCATAAACCCTATTGTGAATTACACAGGCCAGGGATCTAGGTTGCACGCTCCTGATGAGAATTTAATGCCTGATGATCCAAGGTGGAACAGTTCCATCCCTGACTCCTGGTTCGTGGAAAAATTATCTTCCACAGAACTGATCCCTGGTGCCAGTGAGTTTGGGGATCGCTGTTCTATAGGCAATTGTTAAAATCACTCTTTTTCATAATCCCTTGACAAAATTACAACCCTGGCTCACTCTGTATCTGGGACTACCCCTCACTTGAGCCTGTGTGCTGAATGAGGCTGGAGGAGAGACAACCAAAACTAAGCAGGCGCGCACTAGCTTATGACCATTAACCTCAATTTCCAGACATCTAGCTATGACTTCTCTCTCTCTTATACATCTATTTTACACTTTCTCCTCTCCCCTGAAATTTTCAACAGTTTCATCTGTTGAAATATCTCACTCTAATATTTCCTGTTGAGAAAATTTAAGGAATCTTAAAAGAATTTCCACAAGCCTCATTTTCACATCTCTGGCCTACCAGTACCTCCACCTACATACCCTTTTGCCTGTTACTACAGAATGATTCATGTTTCTGTCTAAAGCTAATCCCTCCCAATGGCCATAAGGTTCCACCTTCATCAATTAAAAAAAATCTTTATCGAATCATTCTGCCAGTACACACATATGTTTTTATGTCTCCTTTAAAAAATAAAATAAAATAGTCCAGCATTGTGGCTCACGCCTGTAATCCCAGCACTTTGGGATGCCGAGGCAGGTGGATCACGAGGTCAGGAGATCAAGACCATCCTGGCTAACATGATGAAACCCCGTCTCTGCCAAAAATACAAACAAATTAGCCGGGCATGGTGGTGGGCACCTGTAGTTCCAGCTACTCAGGAGGCTGAGGCAGGAGAATGGCGTGAACCTGGGAGGCAGAGCTTGCAGTGAGCCGTGATCACACCACAGCACTCCAGCCTGGGCGACAGAGTGAGACTCCGTCTCAAAAAAATAAATAAAATAAAATAAAATAAAAATAAAAATAAAAACACTTCTCTTCATTTCGAAACCAGTTTTTCTCTCTCTTACCCTCTTAAACACACTCTGATATGCCCTTTAACCCATCACTTCACCAAAACTTCTTTTGCCTTGTTTATAAATGACTTCTATGTTGCTAAATCTGTCAATTCAAATACATAATTGAACTTGATCTATCAACAGCATTCAACACAATTTATTTCTTCCTCCTCCTTGATACATTTTCTTCACTTTTCCTCCAAGATCCCACACTTGCCCAGTTTTTCCTACCTCCCAGGTTCTTCTGCTATTCACTTTCCTCCACAGCCCCATCCTGTTCACCCTGAACTCTTCATGTCGCCCCACCCCAGGCTCGGTCTTTGTTCTTCATTTTCCAATCTACACACACATCCTTGGCAGTCTCTTCAACCCTCAGAATTTTATACAGTTTCTCTGTGCCAAATTTATATCTACAGTCCTGTACCCCTTCCCAAATTCCAGATATATTCGATGTGTACTCGACTTATTTGCAGGTTTTATAGACATTCCAAACCAAACATTTCTGTTACAAAATTATAACTGCTATGAAAAAAAAAAAAAAAGGATTAGAGTCAGGAGGACCTGGAGTGAGATGTGGGGTGCTGGTGGAGATGTGTTACTGTGTTGACTAGGGGTATGGCAGTTAACACTCATGAGCCAGTGATGGATTCTTCAAGCAGATTCTGTTCTATTCAGAAATACAGCAGTAGAAAGAAGAGGCAAAAACTCTCACCTTCTTGGAATGTACATTCTAGGCAAAAATTTATTTTCAAATTATATAAAGAATTACTTACAAAATTGATAATAAAATATAAATTACAGGCAAGAAATAATTGATAATTAAGTATGCTTATTAAATTAAAGGTAAATGAGGGGTTTTTTTGCTGGTGTTTTTTTTTAGACCAAGTTTGCTTTGTTACCCAGGCTGGAGTCCAGTGGCGTGATCTCTGCTCAATGCCACTTCTGCCTCCCAGGTTCAAGTGATTCTTGTGCCTCAGACTCCTGAGTAGCTGGGATTACAGGTGTGCACCACTATGCTTGGCTAATATTTGTATTTTTAGTAGAGACAGGGTTTCACCATGTTGGCCAGGTTGGTCTCAAACTCCTGACCTCAAGTGATCCGCCTGCCTTGGCCTCCCAAAGTGCTGGGATTACAGGTTTGAGCCACTGCACCCAGCCATAAACGAGTTTTTGAAGATACTATTTTAAGAAAGAAAAAAAAAAAAGGACTTTTCATCAGACTTCTGCAGAGTTTATATTTGTTGCATTAAGAAAGATTGATGCAATTCTATCTTAGAGAACTCAACCCCTAAATCTGTAGTATTAACATTAGGAATAAATATGTTTGTGGAAAATGAGCACTTGTTGCTGAAATATTCCTGCTGGTAGGAGCAGAGGCAAAGCCAGACAGGAGCTCCAAGCCCTGGGCACAGGGCAGGGTGCCTGCCACACACTGTGGGTCTGTGTACTCCACTTTGACCTGAGTAAGTGACTATAGTAGACCCTGGGCAAGTCCAAGCCGCCATGGTCCAAGAGGAGGCACTGCCAACCAATATCCATACAGTAGGAGGACACTGAGAACCTGAAGGAGTCCTGCCAAGAGACCAAGAGCTCCTGGAGATGGGCAGGGGATGGAGACCAGGGATTGGTCTTATTACAGTGACAAAGGGAAAAACTCCAGAGCAGAGCTGCTGAAGAGTTGAACTGTATAAGCCCTTGTCTGTGGGTTAGAAAATACTCTCATGAACTAACTCTCCCTCTATGGTCACACCAAACACAACTATAAATATTTTCTTATCTATCTTACTATATCATGACAAGATGAAAACGGAATGATGGGTTATTGGGGATTCTTTTTATTTTATTTAATGGCTTCTGAATATATCAAATTTCCTATTGCATGTAAATAGTAGTATGTATTCTGTTATAATCAGAGAAATAAATATATTATATATTTAACATTTTTAAATAGCAACCATGCCCTCTTAATTTTTTCCCTAGAATCAAAATCAAGTTCACCATTTTTCCCAAAATCAAACTTAAAAAAAAAAATCATATGAATACCTAGATCTTCACATTTTATCTATGATAATTAGTAATTAATTACCAATCATACTCAAATTTATTGTAGAGACGGGTAACTGAGAAATATAAGTAGATGTTATTAAAGAAGATTTTTTTTTAATGTCATTTAAAAAGCTGATCTTTTTTTTTTTTTTTTTGAGACGGAGTCTCGCTCTGTCGCCCAGGCTGGAGTGCAGTGGCCAGATCTCAGCTCACTGCAAGCTCCACCTCCCGGGTTTACGCCATTCTCCTGCCTCAGCCTCCCAAGTAGCTGGGACTACAGGCGCCCGCCACCTCGCCCGGCTAAGTTTTCGTATTGTTTAGTAGAGACGGGGTTTCACCGTGTCAGCCAGGATGGTCTCGATCTCCTGACCTCGTGATCCGCCCGTCTCGGCCTCCCAAAGTGCTGGGATTACAGGCTTGAGCCACCGCGCCCGGCCCTAAAACCTGATCTTTTTTAGTTTTCTTATCTGTCTTCGGGTTCAATTTCGTTCTAGCTATACTCCATTTATCCTTTTTTCTTTTAAGCTTACTCTACAAGGAAGGGAGCAAAATACAAGCTGAATATCATGTTTTCTATTTTTGTAGGACATTATCAATTCATACTCAGAGTAAAACTAAAAAGAGATTTTTATTCCCGTTAATTTATTTTCTCAAGCCTTCATTTATCCTGAGACTTGATTTTCCTGATACTATTATTATAGGTCAGTCCCATTCTTTTGAAAATAGAGAAGGATGACTGTACTATTCCACAGAGTTAAAATTACATTATATACTTATTTTGTTTCAAAATTTTAACAAGAAGACTCAATCTAGTGTTTATGAGGAGTCTATAATTACATCCGGATACCAATTGTTTGTCCAGCAGATAAATGCACTTCTAATTAGATATGGAGAAAACTGAAAATACACACCAATCTTTTTTGCATTTACTGAAATTTTCTTCTTTCTATTCGGAACACATCATTGTTCTGCAAATGAGCATCCATCTGTTATGGTGGGAAGAAAATGTAATCCTTTGCTCTTTAGTTCCTGTTTTCCCATTAGGCCATACAAGGTAAGGAAATGAGTTCTAGGCTATACTTTTGATTTATTGCAGAACTGAACACACTTACACAGAGAAAAGTGCTATTTTAATTTTACACACTTCAATAAACACACATACATATGTTTAACCTTTAGATGTAGTCATAAAAATGACTGAGAACTCTGGAAGTAGAGTGAAAACATATAAAACTTTCACTTTTAATCATGCTGTTCCGAACTGTATTGTGCAAAATTAAAGAAAAATCTCTAATATTTTTTAAAGTTCACATTCTTAAATTTAGTCTTCCAAAACTATTTACATATTATATTGTATTATGTTTTCTCCATTATTGTACATTCATACTTATCACACTGGAACAATATGAATACATTCAAGAGATTTTATTTTAAGAGCAATTTTAGGATCACAGAAAAAATAAAAAGAAGGTAGGGATACATGCCAAATATTTCCTATGCCCACTCCTGCCTCGCCTTTCGCGATATTAGCATCCCTCACTTTAGTGGAACACGTGTTATAATTGATTCACCTGTGTTCACACATCATTATCACCCAGAGCCATACTTTACACTGGGGTTCCTTCTTGGTGTTGTGCATTCTGTGGATTTCAAAAAATGTATAACGACATGTATCCATCACTATGGTATCATACAGAGTGATTATGGTATCATACAGGGTGTTTTCACTGCCCTAAACATCCTCTGTGTTGAACCAATACATTCCCCACCCCTCTACCTCTGGAAATCACTGATCTTTTACTGCTTCCATAGTTTTGTTTTTTCTGTTCTGTCAGGTAGGTAAAATCATACAGCATATGATGATATGTAGCCTATTCAGATTGGCTTCTTAGTAATACACATTTAAGTTTCCTCTATGTCTTTTCATGGTTTAATAGCTTATTACTTTTTAGCACTGAATAACATTCCATTGTCTGGATGTACCACTGTTTATGTCTCCATTCACCTTCTTAAAGACATCTTCATTACGCTCAACTTTTGGCAATTATGAGTAGAGCTGCTATAAACATCCATATGTTTTTGCATGGACTCCTGTAGGTTTTGCATGGACTCCTTTCGGTATATCAAGGAGTGTAATTTCTAGATTAGATAGTAAGAGTAGGTTTTGTTTTGTGAGAAACCGCCAAAATGTTTTCTAAGGTGGCTGTAACACTTTGCATTCCCACCAGCAGTAAGTGAGAGTTCCTGTTCCACATCCTCCTCAGTATTCTGAATATCAGCCATTCCCACAGGTGTGTAGTGGGATCTCACTGTGGCTTTCATTTGCATTTACCTTATGACATATACATTTCAGCATCTTTTCATACATTTATTTTCTATCTGCATATCTTCTTTAATGAGGTGTCTGTTCCATTCTTTGGCTCATCTTTTGTGTTGTTGATTTTCTTGTTGTTGAGTTATAGGAGTTCATTGTATATTTTTGATAACAGTCCTTTATCAGATATATTAGTTGCAAATACTTTCTTCCAGTTTGTGGCTTGTCTTCTCATTCTCCTGAAAGTATCATTGGAAGAGTAGAAATTTCTAGCTTTAATGCAGTTCATATTATCAATCATTTCTTAAATGGATTGTGCCTCTGGTGTTGTAACTAAAAAGTCATCACCAAATCCATGATCATCTAGATTTTCTTCTATGTTATTCTATGTGAATTTTATAGTTTTGCATTTTATATTGAGATATGTTATCTATTTTGAGATAAATTTTGTGAAAGGTGTAAAGTGTGTCTAGATTTCTATTTTTGCATATTGATATCTAGTTGTCTCATCACCGTTTGTTGAAAAGACTATCTTTTCTCCATTATAATGTCTTTGCTCCCTTGTTAAAAATTAGTTGACTGCATTTATATGAGTCTATTTCTGGGTTCTCTGTTCTCTTCTATGGATCTACTTGTCTATTCTTTCATCAATATTATGCTGTCTTGATTCATATAACCTTATAGCGAGTTTTGAAGTCAGATAGTGTCAGTTCTGAAACTTTGCTTTTCTCATTCAATATTGTGTTGGCTTTTCTGGGTCTTTGTCTCTCCATATAAACTTTAGAATAGTTTGGGTCAATATCCACAAAATATTTTGCTGAGATTTTGACTGGGATTGCATTGCATCTGTAGATCAAGTTGGGAAGAACTGACATCTTATTAATACTGAGTTTTCCTATCCATGAATATAGCATATCTCTCCATTTATTTAGTTCTTCTTCAATTTATTTCATAAGTTTTGTAGTTTTCCTCATATAGACCTTATAAATATTTTGTTAGAATTAGACTTAAATATTTCATTATTTTTGTTTTGCTAGTGGAAATGATACTATGTTTTTAATTTCAAATTTTACTGTTCATTGCTAGTATATAGGAAAACAGCTTGCATCTATATATTAACCTCGTATCCTGGAACAGTGAAATAGTGGTGTATTAGTTTCAGCAGTTTTTTTGCTGATTTGTTTTTGTGTTCTACATAGCTGTTTATGTTATCTGCATTTAATCCAGTTAGTAGCTCTACAGTGTTGCATGAATGCCTCCAACTTATTTTGTAGTCAAATCTTTGATATCATTGCTAAGATTCCAAATCAGATGAAACATATTTTCTCATAAATGCTTCTCTTCAGAAAATTATTTTTCTTAGAATCACAATGTTTTTTAAAAATACGTTATCATATTATGTTTCTCTCATATTCATCAGTTATTTCAACTGAGACATGCATTTTGAAGGATATTAATAGTTTCCTTACTAGCATCTCTCCCTAAAGTTCCAAGATCTGCCTAGGTGTGTATTTCTTTATATAGACAATATACCCATTGGTAAAGTTTTTTTTAAATTTTGGAATCTTAACTTATCCTTTGACTTTGTGCTGTTTTCTTCTCTTACGTACTAATATGGTTTTGCCGTGTCCCCACCCAAATCCCATCTTGAATTGCAGTTTCCATAATTCCCACATGTCGTGGGAGGGAACCATTGAGAGGTAATTGAGTAACAGGGGCAGTTTCCCACCTACTATTCCTGGGATAGAGAGTAAATGCTCACAAGATCTAATGCTTTTATAAGGGACTTCCTGCTTCACTCAGCTCTCATTCTTTTCTCTCCTGCTGCCTTGTGAAGAAGGATATGTTTGCTTCCCCTTCTGCCATGATTGTAATTTTCCTGAAGCCTCCCGTTCCTATGGAACTGTAAGTCAATTAAACCTCTTTCCTTTATAAATTACCCAGTCTCATGTATGTCCTTATAGCAGCCTGAGAATAGACTAATACATGTATTGATTATTCACCTCCTAATGTTAGCCCTGTAATACCTATCACAGCTATTTTGAAGCTCTTGCTTATTTTTGCAATGACTCCTTTCTGTTTGCTCATGACTTTTTTTTATTCTTAACATATAAATTTTCCAGTTGAATCTCATCTGGATTTGCTTTTCATTGTATTCAGTGTGTTTCTAAATGCCTTCATTGCACTTATTTTTTGGAGGTAATGTTTTCTAATCTCAGTTTGTTCTCTCTACACTAATGAAAAGTATACTTGTATATGATATTTGGGGAATGTTCCATACATTAAAAACACTACTTATTTGCATCAAAGTCTCAAAAACAATCAATAGAAAATAATTTTTGGAATAGTATATGTTAAACCAATGTACATGTCATCTGTCATTTCTGCTCATTAGCTTGTAAAATGATCACTCTGGCTTCTGTGAGGAAAATAAACTGAAGGGGGCAGAACCAGAGGTGGGAGGCAACTGAGCTGGTTGTTAAAATTATTAAAGTGGGGAAGGATACTGATTTAGGCTGTAGAGGTGGGAGTAGCAACAGAAATGACCTCATTTAAAAAATGTAAATAGAACTGGTAAGACTTAGTGATGGATTAAACTATGACTGAAAAAAAGAAAGCAATATGAAGAATGACTGTGCATGTGTTTGAATTTAAACACTGGGTTGAGAAAGTTGCCTTTCCCTAAAATGTAGAAATAAAAGGGGAGCACGTAAGCAAAAGATCAGGAGGTTAATTCTGAACACCTTACGTGTGAGGCACAGGTTGCACAACCAAGAGGAAATGTCAAATTGGGAGTGAGAAGGAATATTCCAAGTTTCCAGAGAAATTCAGGCTGGAGTTATAAATCGGAAAGTTATTGGTGTATAGATAATAGAAACAATGAATGCCATTGCTAAGATCTGCTGAGTATCAAGGGACTGTGCTAAGTGCTTTACATGTATTATCTCAATTAATATTCAAAATACCTTTTAACCTAAATATTAATATCAACTCAATTTTACAGATGATGAATCTGAGACACAAAGATTATACAGCACCTAAGTGACTGTCAGGATTCAAAATCTTGCACTCTGACTAAAAGCTCTGCAGGCAAAACCACTGCATTTCACTCATAGTACAGCAGGAGACGGAAAAAATAGGACACAAGACTTAATGCTAAGCAACTTGGCATTTAGAAGATGAGTGAATAAAAGTAATAAGGAAAGACAGCTAGGAATTTCTGACCAGAAGAGTAGTTATGTAAACTAAGAAAAAGAAACTTCAAGAAGGAAGTGACATTTACCTGTTTCTATGGGTGTTAAGGTGTGTGGTAAGATGAGAACTGAAAGTGTCCATGAACCTGGTAATGAAAGGTCCACAATGCTCTCAGCCAGGGTAGTTTTGATGGGCATAGAAAAGCCAGATGGAAATGGGTGAGAGTCAAAATGGCAGAGCATAGTCACTCACTGGACATGTCCTGTGCTTCAAACACATAGATATGACAGATTAAATTTAAAATAATAAAATAAAAGAAAATAATAATAGTAAAACTAAAAAAGAATAACAGAAACAACAATAGAACAGAAATGCAAACATGAGGGCTAAGATTGTGAGCATGATGTGTCCCGGGCCCAGGGAACTAAAACTATCACTTAGGATGAAGAAGAGGACTAGCTTCCAGACTTGTAACTAGTGGCTATGGTGTGCCATTCTACTTTCTACCTGGCTGATCTCAAAAGGAGAAGAAAATAATCCCATATCCATTTCAGATGAAGAGTTAAAAGGTTTTAGAAAGCAAGCCCAAGGAAAAGGGTAGCTTTTTCACCAGGAATTCAAGGAAGCTACAGATAGCTCTATAATTGTCTCTGCACAGGGTAAAGCACTTAATTTGCCTTGTGAACACACAGTTAGACTGGGACTTGATACACCACATGTAAGTAGCTGTGAAAACATTAGCTAAGAAGAGATACGCAGGGGTGGAAATGAACAAAAAGGGATAGAAGAGTTCACTGAGAATACAACTGATACTAAAAAGATGGAAATATGTGAAAGAGCAATTAAGAGACATGGAAGATGACTGAGGGTCCCCAATATACCTCTCAGAGCAATTCTAAAAATAGAAGAGTAAGAGAATGAAGAGAAAGGTGGAGAGGCAATATTTGAAGAAATAAAATATCAGAACTTCAGTGAAAACGGTCATGAGTCTATAAATTAAAAAATATACTAGCAGCACTGAACACAAAACTACATAAAAAGGGAGTTGTAAAAATTACCACAAATAATTGACAACCTTCAGAGATATGTCAATTAGAATTATAGCACAATTCACACTAGCAAAAATAAAGCCAAAAGGTGAGTTAGCAAATATATACAGAACACTGAACAAAAACAACTATTACCTAAATTTAAAAATCTGTTATACTAGCATTGAAGAGTAAGGTAAAATAAATAGATTTTCCAGCACAGAGAGACAAATATAATTTTTTTTTTTTTCTTTTTTTTTGAGACTGAGTCTGGCTCTGTCGCCCAGGCTGGAGTGCGGTGGCCGGATCTCAGCTCACTGCAAGCTCCGCCTCCCGGGTTCACGCCATTCTCCTGCCTCAGCCTCCCGAGTAGCTGGGACCACAGGCGCCCGCCACTTCGCCCGGCTAGTTTTTTTTTTTTTTGTATTTTTTAGTAGAGACAGGGTTTCACCGTGTTAGCCAGGATGGTCTCGATCTCCTGACCTCGTGATCCGCCCGTCTCGGCCTCCCAAAGTGCTGGGATTACAGGCTTGAGCCACCGCGCCCGGCCAACAAATATAATTTAACACAACAGAAATCCTTACTGAGAGAACAAGTAAGGAAAATACTTCAACAAGTAATAAACTATACCCAGAAGAAGAAAAACTATGGGACTCAAAAAAATATTGTTTTTAAATGGCAGTAAATTTAATTATTGAGTATAAATTCTAATACCTTTTTAAAAAGGTAAAGGTAAACTTTAAAATGAGGATGGACATACTTAGAGGGAATTAAAATATTCTAGAGAATAGAAAAGGATGCTAAAAAAAAGTCTCACCTTTGCTAAAAACATTGTAAGTATGCATGTTTGAAAATGTTTAAAAATATTAAAAGAACAAATATAAAATATTTAGCTTTAAAGTGAACAGAATTAACAGAATAGAAAAAACTCAATAAACTGAACAAAAGGCATAAATATTTTACAAAACAAAAGAAAGTAATGAAAAATAATGGTAGACATAAAACAATGCAAGATGGTAAAACATATATATTTAAAAAAACATAACAAATAAAAATGTATTACATTCACTCTGGCCTAAAGCTAGTTGTCTTCCACAGCCTTTTACTTCTTCCTGAGTTTTCATCATCCATTTAAAAACATGCAGCTATGTATAGCCATGTAACCAGGCCCTGGCCAACGGTGTACAAATGTAAATGCTGTTTGTTCCTCCAGGGTATTTTTAAAACCCTTTTCCTAGAGGATTCACTCCTGTCTGCTGGCTGGAAATGGTAATGACTGGAGCAATCAGTGAAGCTCTGTGCTGAGGGTAGAAGAGCCATGATATTACTGAATCCCTGGGTGACCTTGTGGAGTGAAGCCTACCTGGCCCTAGAATGTTATGTGAAAGAAGTAATCTTCTATCGTGTATAATCTAGTGAGCTTTGATTCTCTTTGTTATAGCATATTAGCTTTTACCCTACCAAATTTACTTATACATCAAAAGTAAGAGGTAGAGATATTGATTGGATTAAAAATCAAGTCATAAACTGTTTATAAAAACATCATACAATAATGCCACATAGAAATATTGAAAATAAGTGGATGAAAATTTACATTCAAATACAAAACAACAATTGCGTGGCAATATTAATATCAGACAAAATTGAAGTCAGAAATCTTACTGGATAAGTCATTTAAAATTTTGAAAAAGCAATCTGCTGAAAATATATAAAATAATGATTTTGTGTGTACCCAGTAACCAATTGAAACTACAGTGAAAACTAAACTAAATATTATAAAATACCTGGATTTAAACTGGATATTATAAAATATCTAGTTTCATCAGAAGCTACAAAATTAAGCTCACAAATATAAATAAGGGCACAAAAATATGAAAGCTAAAATCAACAAGCATGATCTGATAAAGATATAGAGATCTCATGAGATATTATATACATAGATGTGCATTTCAAGTATTTGTAAAACAATAAAGTAAGTCCAACAAAATTTCAAAAATCCAAAATCATGTTGATCATAGTATTTAATTATAAAGTGGCAGGAACAAAGAGGACAATTAATAATTTTAATTTTTCAATTTAATAAATGTTAAAAGCACACAATGTGATAATTTAACAAATGGTACAATAGAATGAGGGAAAAATCTGAATAATAATAGCTGAAATAATTAATAACCCAAAAATATTGTGTTTTAGAAGATAAACAAATAATAAAATATGCTACAAAATTTAAAATATTAATCTCTGAGGTAATTAAAATAAAAAAAGAGATAACATGCATACACATTAAAAATGAGAATACAATACCACTACACACAATATAGTAAAATAGCAGTAAAATGAAAATATTCTAGGTATAATATAAATTCCAAAGAAATAACTTGAGGACTTTTTGTATTGCAAAAACATGCCTGAAAGAAAACAATGAACAGGAATAATCTTTGTATTTATATATATTAGACAAAAGTGAATGCTATATAAAATAGAAAATGAGAACATCTCATATACTGTTGACAAACAGAAATGAGTCCAGCCAGTTTGAGGACAATTTGACAATCTTAAATATGCATCTCCTTTGAATTAAGTCCAGTTTTTTATCACCAGTTAATTCATTATTTTAAACATAACAAAGTTCAAATGTCATAGGAGTTGTGTTGCTTTAGGCCAACAAATATATGAAAAAAATGCTCAATATCACTAATCATCAGAGAAATGCAAATTAAAACTAAATGAGATACCATCTCATACCAGTCAGAATGGCTATTACTAAAAAGTCAAAAAATAACAAGTATTAGTGAGGATGAAGAGAAAAGAGGATGTTTATACACTGTTGGTGGGAATGTAAATCAGTTCAACCCCTCTGAAAAACAGAATGGAGATTCCCCAAAGAACTAAAACCAGAACTACCACTTGACCCAGCAATCTCATTGCTAGATATCTTCCAAAAGGAAAAGAAATTGTTCTATCAAAAAGGCACCTGCACTTGTAAGTTTATCTCAGCACTATTGACAATAACCAAGTTATGGAATCAACCCAAGTGCTATCAATTTGGGGTTGGATAAAGAAAATCGTGCATGTACACACTGGAATACTCTGCAACTGTACAAAGGGATGAAATCATGTCCTTTGCAGCAATATGGATGCAGCTGGAGGCTATATAGGTGAATTAATGCAGAAACAGAAAATAAAACGCCACATGTTTTTACTCACAAGTGGGAGCTAAATAATTGGTACAAATGAACATAAAAATGGAAATAGGCTGGGCACAATGGTTTATACCTGTAATTCCAGCCCTTTGGGAGGCCAAGGAGTGTGGATCATCTGAGCTCAGGAGTTCAAGACTAGCCTGACCAATATGGCTAAATCCCATCTCTACTAAAAATATAAAAAATTAGCTGGGCATGGTGGTGGGCACCTGTAATCCCAGCTACTCTGGAGGCTGAGGCAGGAGAATTGCTTGAACCCGGGAGGTGGTGGCTGCAGTGAGGCGAGATTGCGCCATTGCACTCCAGCCTGGGCAACAAGAGTGAAACTCTGTCTCAAAAAAAAAAAAAAAAGAAAATAATAGACACTGGAGATAACAAAAGTGGGAGGGAGGAAGAAGGAGGGGAAAGGCTGAAAAACTACCTATTGGATACTAGGTTCATTATTTGGATACGGGGTTCAGTAGAAGGTAAACCCCAGCACTACGCAATATACCCACATAACAAATTTGCTTATATACCCCATGAACCTAAAATAACTTGAAAGAAGAGTTGCATTGCTTTCTTAATCTGAAATGGGATCTGTGGGTTGTGTGCCCCAAATTTTACTTAATCCTAATACATTAAGGGACACTACTGAGTTTGCTTCCACTCTAGCATAGATGCTCATGTTCTCAGGAGGAGTGGTTTGCAAGTCAGCCTGTCATGCTTCTCTCTGGTGATGGCAGCAGCTCAAAAATTCATCAGAGTGGTGGATGATGAGCCTCCCTAGTTACCAGAGATAAAAAAAAAAAAAAAAGATTTGTCTTTGCCCTATTTTATAAGCAATGGGTTGATTCAATATAAGACACCTGTCCTCACATTGCCATTTACCTCAAAAATGTTCTCTTGATGATATCTTGAAATATTGTCTATGATTTTGTATTTTGTCTAGATGATTACCATCATATAGACACAATGTTATCTCTTTCCTACAGATTTATGCACACATTAGTTCCAATATTCCACTAATGTCTTTTACTCTGGTGAACATCAGTGTCATCATTGATATTTTTAGTTACTTGGTCCCTCAGTCTATTCTTCTGTAAATTGGGATGTTGGACTATGCCTACATATAACTAATTCTAAAACTTCCATCAACCTACAAAAATAAAGAGATATAGAAATGTCCTGTTCTAAGTTATATCAAAAAAATCATCAATTTCTCACTTTGGAGAAAACAAGGAAAAAGTAACAGAGGTGTTAAAAATTAGTTGCTCTGGTTTTTACTTACTGTATTTTTTCTTTCTTTGTTATTTTAAATTCTGTTACCTTTTTTAAAACAAACTTTATTTTTTTAGAATAGTTTTAGGTTTAAAGCACAATTGAACAAGTATAGAAAATTTCCCTATATCCCTTACTTCAACACAAGTCTAGACTCCCCATGGAACACATCCTAGATGGGTGTGGTGCATTTGTCACAATCAACAACCTTATGTTGATATATCATTATCACCTAAAGTACATACTTTATGATAGGGTTCAATAACGGCATTGTGCATTCTATAAGTTTGGACAAATGTATAATGACATGAATCCACCATAAGAGTATCATGCAGAATAGTTCTACTGCCCTAAAATCCTATGTCACCTACTTATTTATCCCTCTATCTTCCCTAGCCTCTGGCAACAACTGATCTTTTTACTATCTCCATCGTTTTGCCTTTCCACAATTCCATGTAGTTAGAATCATATGGTACGTAGCCTTTACAAATTGGCTTCTTACACTTAGCAATAGGCATTTAAGGTTTCTCCACGTCTTTTCATGGCCTGGTAGCTAATTACTTTTTAGTGCTGAATAATATTCAATTGTCTGGATGTAACATAGTTTATTTATCTTTTCACTTACTGAAGTTTGCTTCTTTATTGCTTCCAAATTTTGACAATTATGAATAAAATTGCTATAAACATCTGTGTGCAGGTTTTTATGTGGACATAGATGTTCAATTCATTTTGGCAAACACAAAGAAGCCCGATTGCAGGATCACATGGTAAGAGTATGTTTAGTTTTGTAAGAAACTGCCAAACTGTTTTCCAAAGTGGCTGTACCATTTGCATCCCCACCAGCCCTGAATGAGTGTTCCTGTTGTTCTACATCCTTGTCAGCATTTGGTATTGTCAGTGTTTTGGATGGAGGCCATTCTGATAGGTGAGTAGTGGGATCCCACTGTTGTTTTAATTTGAATTTCTCTGATGACATATGAATTTGAGCATCTCTTCATATGCTCATTTGCCATCCGGACGTCTTCTATGATGAGGTGTTTGTTTGAGTATTTTGCCCATTTTTTAAAGCTATGTTGTTTATTTTCTTATTGTTGAGGTTTAAGAGTTCTTTGTACATTTTGGACAATAGTCCTTTACTAGAGCTGCCTTTCGAAAATATTTTTTCCCAGACTGTTCCATGTCTTTTCATTCTCTTGACACTATCTCTCACAGAGTAGAAGTTGTTAATTTTAATAAAATCCAGCTTATCAATTATTACTTTCATGGATTTTGACTCTGGTGTTGTATCTAAAAAGTTATCCTATGAAACCTAAGGTCATCTAGATTTTCTTCTGTGTTATTTTCTAGGTGATTTATCGTTTTCTGTTTTGCTTTTAGGTTTATCATTTATTTCCAGATAAATCGGGGGGAAGGTATAAGGTCTGTGTCTAGATTGTTTTGCGTTTTTTATCTTTTTTTTTTTTTTTTTTTTAGCATGGACATCTAGTTGTTTCAGCATCTTTTTTTCTTCTTTTTTTTTTTTTTTTTTTTTGAGATGGAGTCTCATTCTGTTGCCCAAGCTGGAGTGCAATGGCATGATCTTGGCTCACTGAACCTCCACCCATTGAGTTCAAGCAATTCTCCTGCCTTCGCCTCCTGGGTATCTGGGATTATAGGCACACGCCTCCACGTCTGACTAATTCTTGTATTTTTAGTAGAGATGAGGTTTCACCATGTTGGTCAGGCTGGTGTCGAACCCCTGACCTCAAGTGATCCACCCACCTCGGCCTCCCAAAGTGTTGGGATTTCTGGCATGAGCCACTGTGCCTGTCCAGCATCATTTGTTGAAAAGACTATCTTTTTTTTTTATTATATTGTCTTTGCTCCTTTGTCAAAGATCAGTTGGCCAAGTTTCTTTAAAATGGTGTGCGAAACATTAATAAAGTTTCAACATAAATAAAAAGCATATACAGTTGATGGCAAAGAACAAACAAGAAGTACAATATAACAGAGTAATCACCTAGCAAACAAGAGGCTGAGAGCATGTGCTATAGAATGTTAGAAGTAGGGCAGATGGAACGTCCTTTGAAAAATAGGCTCAAGGCTTATAATGTTGGTAAAGTAATGGATGTGTAAAATAGGACTTGCTTTTCAATTCCCAACTACAATCTGTGAGACTTACCTAATGCTAAATTGAAGTTTTAATGACTAGACATTGATTGTATTCTTTATATTCTTTATACCTCTTTCTGTAATCTTGTTCTGAAAAGGCACTAGTGAGAATAACATGTGATTTCAATGTAGTTGAAATTCTCAGTTAGAGTGCAGATCTGTGAAAAGATGTAAGGGACAGTCCTATATAAATCACCTATTCTAATGAAGTGATTCTATCGAATCATAGTCTAGGTTCAAATATTCAGATGTTAGTTTTCGATTCCTGCTACTTAACTGATTTTTCTTCAGTATTTAACAGCAGGGTAAGACACTGATTCTTACTTTCCACGACTTAGTTAATATGACTAAAAGAAGCAAGGAGAAACAGTGTTCCCTATAAGAAGTAATAAAAAAATAAGCATATGATGTCATGTAAAAGAGCATAATTATGTCAAATGAGTGTCATACTGTTCCCAGACCAAACTGAGGTTGGGTTGCTATTTCTCATGGCCCAATAATGAGATGCAGATGAGCCGGGGAGGAAAAGAGTCTTTATTTCTGCAACTGGTTACAGGGAGAAGGCCTGGAAATTATCACCAGACTAACTCAAAATTACAAAGTTTTCCAGAGCTTATATACCTTCTAAGCTATATGTCTACGCGTAAGTGTGCATTCTCTAAAGACATAGGTAACTAACTTCTTTTAATCTATAACTAAGGTCTGAGTCCTGAAGAGCATCCTCTGGAACCTCAGTAAATTTACTTAATCTAAATGTGTCCAGGTGCTGGGGAGATCACCCTTATCTTGTCTCCTGCTAAATCATGAAGGTTTGGGGAGTTCCTTCAGACTCCCAGTAAGCTTGTTTGTGGAGTCCTGGGGAGTTTCTTCAGACCCACAATAAAACTTATTTAATCCTAAATGGGTTCTGTTAAGAATTCTTTTGTTATTTTGTCATGACTTAAGGCCCAGGAAAGCCCTAGGCAAAACCCTTGGTTGGCTTTTGTTACAGCACAGGCTTTGTATAAGGGCACTGGCTTTTAATATTTAACTTAACCACTGGGTCAGCACTGAAACCGTTGTTATGGAGGCCTGCGTTAGTGAGACCTGGCCTGCCACAATCCCCACTGTCAATCTGTGCATTTCTTTCAGGTTTGTATATTTATTTGTCATGAGAATTGTAAAGAGATGGGGAATCATAATCTTTCTGGCTACTTCCTGCTGAGAGTGGGGGTCATCGTTATGAGGCACCAAACACATCGCTGGAGTGGGAGAGGTCGATTTGTTCCCAGTATAACTCTCTGTTTCCGGGGCTTAGAGACAGCACCTGCTGAGACATAATAGCATGCAACAGCAACACATATACATAGGTTGCTGCTGTTTTCCTCTGAAGTTTAAGTTGTCTAGTCTTCAGTTCACAGGGATTTAAGACAGCATAGCTTAGGTTTCAGTAATTTCAAATTAGGATAAATGTGGAAAAAGGAAAAGAAAAAAAAATGAAAACATTATTTTGGAGACTTGTAACCAGAAAAATTAGAATTTAACCCAAACTGTAGAAAATAATAAAAACTGAAAAACATCAGGCAAGACTAGAATTTAACAATAGGTGTACTATAGTTTTGAAACACAGTTTTCCCCTCTCCAGTTTCCCATTTTTATTAAAAGACAAATCATGGTAGGACTAGTTTGCTTTATTATACTTCGCCTCATTGTTTGTATATAGTGCAGCAAGAATAATTATTTTTCACATAGGCCTTTTAAATTCACTTTGATGGAGCTTTGATCCACAGAAGGAATCTAAGATAAGATCTTTTTAATGCTGATCCCCGCCATGGATTTGTACCCTCAAATACCTATGAGTTGGGTGAATTCCTCTCTTCTTGAGGTTTCAAGATAACTTGGGGTTCCTGGCCTGTCAGAAAGTGACATTCTTTACTTATCACAGATCAGAAAACCTGTACCAGGACTGTGTACACAAAATACAAGGCCAGCTTTTCAAGGACTTTCTTGGTTTCATAGGTCTAGTTTCATTCCTTAAAGGAGACCATACCATTCCCGTCAAAGCCTTGGCAAAATAACCAGTTTTCTCAATTGTGCCCTCTTTCAAAAGAAAACAGATCCTTATTGCACTTATGCAAATAACTGTATTGCCATAAATTAAGAATACCCACAAATAATTTCCAAATTCTAGAGAAGATAGTTAGAGAGAAACAAATATGCTTCAAATTTTGTTCATAGGTGTATACTTGTTAAAAGCAGTTACTAGCTCAAAAGAAAAGTTTCTTTGACTCTGAAAAGCAAAACAAAGGATGAGCAACATTTAAGCAAAAAATCAAAATGATCAGTTCAGTCTCCTATTAGTTCAGTTCATGCATTTAATTCCTGTCCTGCTTGATATTAATGAACATTTTAGCTCTTCAAGAGTCCTGAACATTTTTCCTCTATTCTGATGTCACAAAATCCAAAATTATCAGAAATCTGCATTCAAGAGCACCTGTAAGAGCTTTATAGCTGATTAGAAAACCACCTTCTAAAGAGGACCAAAATAAGACAACTGTTTATGAATGACAAAAAGTTTTAGGGTAACCATATTTAAAGACACAATTGACAAGGATATCCATTACCTCTGTGGCACACAATAATTTAACATAACAATTATATTATTACTGGTAACATACACTAAGATATATCAGAATTATAGGAGTTTCACATAATTTTGGGACACATACCAGTAACGTATTTACACAAATATAGCCCAAAGAAAGCCAAACATGATTTCATATTTGACAATGCTTCCTGTATAATTTTTATACCAAATAAGCCAAATTTCATCTTTACATTACTGTACTATTAATGTTAAACTCAATTCTTAATAAAACCTTACATATTTACCCAATTTTAATGTTTGACCATAAGTAAGATTTTCATAGACCTTTTATAACCCTTTACAATTTTTTTAAAGAGCATGTTAGTGCTCTAAGAGAAACCTGGTGTGTTTTTATTTTAATGCTCAATTTACAGGAAAAAAAATAGATGATAACTCTTTAACTTTAGTCAATATGTTTACACACAGAACTTCCTTTAGAATCAACCTTCCACAACTTGCTTAAACCTTCAGCTTTATTTTATCCAACTTAAAATAAACCTTTAACCTTTTATCTAGGCAAAAATCCACATTCTCATACCTCCTTATAATCTTTTTACCAAAAGTATATTTTACTTTCTTTACACACCTTGCATGTAAACTATTTCTTCAATAGTTTTTTTATTTTTATTTTTTTTTTGAAATGGAGTCTCACTCTGTTGCCCAGACTGAAGTACAATGATGCGATCTCAGCTCACTATAACCTCAGCCTCTTGGATTCAAGTTATGCTCCTACCTCAGCCTCCCAAGTAGTTGGGACTACAGGCGCCCACCACCACGCCCGGCTAAATTTTCTTGTATTTTTAGTAGAGACGGGGTTTCAGCATGTTGGTCAGGCTAGTCTCAAACTCCAGACCTCAGGTAATCAGCCCACCTCGGCCTCCCAAAGTGCTGGGATTATAAGCGCGAGTCGCTGCACCCAGCCCAGTAATTCTTAAATATATGTTATACTGTTACCTGTCAGCAACCTTTACTTTTGGTGAAAGCCTTGTTAAGTTTGGGGCTTTAATTATGTACTAGGTATGGGGCCCAGGACCTAGACAGAAGTGCAGATAAGGTCTGACTTAGTCTAGTGTTTAACCCTATGTGTTCCAGGCCTTACCTAGCAGTAAAGCAGGCAAGTTGTATAGCTAAGAGTCATAGTGGTATTTTTATAAAGCATTTAGGATATCTAATTACCTTTAAATTGTAAAACAATTCTTGCATAAATCCCCTTTCATAAATTCTTTCATGACTACACAGACAAGCTATGACATGCCTTGACTTTCTGACTTCTGACAACATGCCTCTTTTTAAACAACCAGTTATTTTACTTTAGGAAAAGAAATTACCATACAAGATCCTTTCTTATATAAAATCTCTTTTCTTTAATACCTTTTTGCATAGCTAGGGGCATGGTTAATTTCATATGTCCCTAGGCCTTATCTAGAATTTAACACTCCAAAATAAATTGAACAATTTTTAAGTCAAAGAAGCAGTTTATGGCCTAAAGCATCAACAAACCTAATATTTGACCTGCATAATTTAGACCAAATGTTTACATTTTTAAAGATATTTTTATTTTACCAATAATCTTTGAAACTCTCTTTATTTTTTAACTTTCTTTTACATTGATGTATAGCTTTTAAATAAGTTTTGAATTAGACAAATTTAGTTCCCTTCCAAAAGGACACAATTTTTAGAAAGACTATTTTCCTAAAATATATTTTTCTCGGAAAATACCCAAATAATGAAATATCTGTTGTTTAATTTAATATAGCTTTAGATTCTAAATTATGACAAATTTGTTTATGGTGTCCCATTACATTTATCTAATTATTTATTTTAATCATTTACCTAGATTTTTTACGAAAACCGTGATAGTCATCATTTAAAGTTATGAAACCACCATTGTAATATTAAAACTGAGACAGTGAAAATGATCCGACCTAACTGACTCCGTCTTGTTTCTAACCTCCAAGCTATTCTTGTTCATTAGCTTAGTTTATAGTTTAGCTGTGGAACAAAAATGATAACAGTCCTTTCCCAGAAAAACTTTCTTTATGTCTTTGGACTAGACTTCCTAAAGCCACAAGATTAGAAGTTAGGGTATTTTACTAATAATTAAAGATGTAGTTATCATCATTAAACCAATATCAATATTTTACTTAATAAAAATTACACAAGCAAAGATCATTCTGTTTTGGGCTGAGTTATAGTTAGAGTGCCCAATTTTGACACCGTAAAGTATTTGGCAGGGATAAGTATGAAATTGCCTGATCAATAAACGCAAACAAAAATGTATGCTGGTAATTTTAAGACATGTCTTACTACTTTACCAATGATTTTAAAGCTAGCTTATTTATTAAAGACTTTACTTAAGTCACATAAAGTTGAAAAAGGATTTGACTAGTTTTTCTTTTTCTGTTAAAGTATTTAAGGGCTTTTATTTTTGTTTGAGTCAATTAATTAGAACTCTTTTATATATTTTCCATACTAAAATATGGTCTACATAAGACACAAATACATAGACGTATTAGGCATGCCAATAGAAGTACATTTTACAGATTCTTAAGACCTCCTTTTTCCTATCTTAGACTTGCAAACTCTTGATAACCTGGTTTATTACTGTGGAAGCTGTCAGCTAAATAGCACTAAATCTGCATATTAAAGGAAACAACTCTCAGGTGAAAAATCAAATGGCAAGATTTACATCTTAAGGTACACAGAGAAAAAGTCTGGGTGGTGCTAGAGGGAGGTTAAAGATGGATGCCAGGCCGGGCGCGGTGGCTCAAGCCTGTAATCCCAGCACTTTGGGAGGCCGAGATGGGCGGATCACGAGGTCAGGAGATCGAGACCATCCTGGCTAACACAGTGAAACCCCGTCTCTACTAAAAATACAAAAACCTAGCCGGGCGAGGTGGCGGGCGCCTGTAGTCCCAGCTACTCGGGAGGCTGAGGCAGGAGAATGGCATGAACCCGGGAGGCAGAGCTTGCAGTGAGCTGAGATCCGGCCACTGCACTCCAGCCTGGGTGAAAGAGCAAGACTCCGTCTCAAAAAAAAAAAAAAAAAAAAAAAGATGGATGCCAAATCAAACATAAAATTACACAAATTTATCATAGGACTGTGTAAGGAGATTAACTTTATTTTGATGTTGACTACCTACCCTTTAACTGGATCTTTAAGCACTGGGCAAAGCCCACACTGAATCCTGGGTTTTCAAAAAGGGAGAATTATTATGAGGCTGGACCATGTGATGCTTTTACAGCACACTTAAAAAATTTTTTTTCCAAACAAAGACATTTCTAAGTGTCTAAATTACACCTTTTTAAAAAAAAAAAACCCCAGAGGAGCTTCTGTTGTAATAGCTATTAATGAAGAAAACAGAATCCAGTCAACTGAGAAGAGGAAAAAAAAAAAAAAAAAAAAAAAAAAACTTTTCCTCAAAAAAGACAAGGTCCTAGGAGAGAAATAAACAAAACACAAACAAAAACGTGAAGGTCTTTTAAATACAGACCTGCACACATAAATATACACATCTTGGATGTTAGCTTTTAATGAAGCTGACTTTTAATCACTGATCTATTAAAAAAAAATTTTTTTCCTTCCCAGAGGCCTCTCAACAGGGATGAACCCAATACCTCCCATTTCCAAGTTTACATGGTATCAAAAGAAATAAGACAGATACACAAACAAGTGGAGACAAATTTTGGACAACACAATGGGGAGTGCACTCAAGCAAAACAGACTCAAAACCAGCTCAAAACCTGATTTCAGCCAACATGCAAAGCAGGTGTATGAGCGAACCCTATTGCTTCCCTTGGTGGTACTGGACAAATGGCTTAGCCTAGATAGGAAAACAATAGGCTCCCAGCATATGCTCTATTACCTCATCCTTTGAGCAAGTCTGCTCCTGATCTCTGTTCTTCCCCAGTAGTGAAAGGGATGTGCAATTTTGTGCACAGAACACCCCTTGGGAGAGTCCCTGGGGAAAATCTCACTGGCAGCTGCTGGGATCCTCCTGAAGACTGTCTCGTTACAAGCCACTGGCCACTGAACACAGACAGCACTGTCCCAGTCTCTTCTGGCTGCTACGCCAAATTTTGTTCCCAGACCAAACTGAGGATTGGGCTGCCATGTCTCATGGCCCAATAATGAGATGCTGATGGACTGGGGAGGAAGAGAGTTTTCATTTCTGCAACCAGTTACAGGGAGAAGGCCTGGAAATTATCACCAGACCAACTCAAAATTACAAAGTTTTCCAGAGTTTACATACCTTCTAAGCTATATGTCTACATGTAAGTGTGCATTCATCTAGAGACATAAGTGATTAACTTTTTTAACCTATAACTAAGATCTTCAGGTCTGAGTCCTAAAGAACTCCCGCTGGAGCCTCAGTTAATTTACTTAAACAGGTCCCGGTGCTGGGGAGATCGCCCTTATCTTGTCTCCTGCTAAATCACAAAGGTTTGGGGAGTTCCTTCAGACTCCCGGTAAACTTGTTTGTGGAGGCCTGGGGAGTTTCTTCAGACCCACAGTAAAACTTGTTTAATCCTAAATGGGTCCTGTAAATAATTCCTTCATTATTTTGTCATGATTTAAGGCCCAGGAAAGGCCTAGGCAAAACTCTTGGTGGGCTTTTGTTACAGCTCAGCCCTCGTATGGGGGCACTGGCTTTTAATGTTTAGCTTAACCACTCGGTCAGCACTGAAACCGTTGTTATGGAGGCCTGCGTTAGTGAGACCTGGCCTGCCACAATACCCCACCAAAAGTGACTTCAAAAATTACTACTGAAATAAAGACAAAAAGAACTGAAAGAGATCCTAACTGGCATTCAATAATATTGTTGCTAGTGGTAACATTTCATTTGACATTTTGAAACTAGTAAATGTGTATTGTGGAAATAAAGTAAATAAGAAATGTTTTCATGTCATTAGGAACAAATTCAAAATACTGATACAAATACAAAATTTATTTCTTTCCAAAATCATACAATTATCCAGCTCTATTTCCCAAAAGGTTGAGAAGCAAAGACAACCCAGTAGCAATAAATATCCCTAACACTCTAAGCGTGAGCTTCAAATAAGCAACTCCACTAAAACACAACTTCGGGAAAACGTGTGATTCTAAGAATGAGCAAGAAATGAACAAGAAGACCATGAGAAAGCAATGAGATGATCAAATGCAGTCATGCAAAAAGACACAGCAGAATCCCATTTTCTGATCCAACATTAAAAAAACGCTTGGAAGTCATCACCCTCATCCTCTCAGCGAGGAAAAAACTGAACAAACTGAAAATCAACAACTTTCTTTAGATACAGCAAAGAATGAAAGTCACAGGGCAAACCACTGACCTGAAAACTGGAGAGACAAGCAGAGGCTGAGAATCATAGCTTATGAAGAACAGAAGCTCAGAGGCAGCAGTCCACTACTATGGCTGTAGTGTTGAAAAGACATAAACTATTATTAAAGAATTACTGATGGCTCAACGTGGACAACTCTGACAGTTCAAACTCCAGGCGGGGATGAGTTTTATGGGGCCTCAAATTTTTGAGAGGTTTACCTCCAGCAGCCCCACCAGGTTTTGTAAAAAAACTACGGAAAAATCCCCTGTGATTTCATCAGGAGAGCAAAAAGCTCGCCATTTAAAAATATGCCTGAGCTCTCAGTTCCGTCAACAAAATACTGCCTTCAAAAGTAACTAATTTACCGGCGCCTCACTGGTCCAGGAAAATGGAGGTATTCAAATTAAACCACGTCTATTCCTTGATGTGGGTGAAGCAAAATACCTGACATCAGGCACCAGGCTTTATTGTCTCACCTAGAGACAGTAAAACCAGAGAAGCGCTTTTAAAAGTCATAGCACAGGGGCACAAGCTCACTGAGAGACTGGAACCTATCATTTTAATTGCATGGGAATGCATGCAAACATGTGCATACTCATATTTGGCAAGAAAGTTGTTCTACTGTTATCAGTTATATCAAGACACCTAGTTTTAAAAAAATATAACATTAAGATATAATATACAAAATTAAGACTAATATAATATTATGATATTATAATATAATATGTAACATATAATATATAATAGAATATTAAAACAGTATATTATATATAATATATAATTATTATATATAATATACGATATATTATATATAATAAACATATATAATTATAATAATATAATATATTATATTATAATATATTATATTATATATATTATATATATTAAATATTTTACATCTACAGTGACGTGGCAGTGAGAGATAATGCCACGAGGTTAGGCTTTAGAGTAGGAAAGGTCTGCATTTCAGTCCTGGCTACACGTTGAAATATTGGTTAAATATTTAATAGCATAACATGTTTAGAAGTCCGTTTTCTTATTTCTAATGAGGATTCAATGCTGTCTTAATAGTTTTTTTTTTATTATTAGATTCCTCTGGCTGCTGTAACAAATTGCCATAAGCTTAGTGACTTAAAGCAACACAAATATACTGTATTACAGTTCTGAAGGTCACGAGTCTGAAATGAGTTTTAATCAGCTAAAATCCAAGGTGTCAGCAGGGCTTCCTTCTTTCTGGAGGTTCCAGGGAGAACACGTTCCCTACCTTTCTAGTTCTAGAGGCTGCCTGCATCCCTCGGCCCACATCCCTTGGCTCTTGGCTCCTTCCTCCGTCTCAATATAAGCAATGGCTTGGCCAATACTTTCCCATGCTGAATCACTCTGACACCCACTCTCCTGCCTCCCTCTTTCACTCTCACCCCTGTGATTACATTGAGATCACCCAAATAATCCTCTATTGGATTGCACAATCTCCCTATTGCAAGACCTTTAACTTAAAAATATCTGCAAATTCCCTTGTGCCATGTCATCTAACATATTCAGACATCTCAGGAATTAGGATTTGGATGTTTCTCCGGGTCATGATTCTGCCTACTGCAGTATTATGGAACAGCTTATGAGAGAACGTATGCACAAAATGTTTTAAATAGGCCAGTCATGATGACTCATGCCTGTAATCCCAGTACTTTAGAGGCTAAGGCAGGAGGATCACTTGAGTCTAGGAGTTTGAGACCAGCCTGGGCAACATGGCAAGATCCTGTCTCTACAAAAATTAGCCAAGTGTGGTGGCACATGCCTGTAGTCCCAGCTACTTGGGAGGCTGAGGTGGGAGGATTATTTGAGCCCAGGATTTTGATGCTGCAGTGAGCCATGATCACAACATTGCACTTCAGCTTGGGTGACAGAATAAGACCCTACCTCAAAACAAAAAAAAAAAGTTCAAAATAATGCTATGACAAAATGATTCCATTCCTCTCTCACACACTCTCTGTTCTCTCTCTGTCTCTCTCTCTGTCTCTCTCTTTCTCTCTCTCTCTCTCCCTCCCTCTCTCTCCCTCCTGTCTCTTCCTATTATGGCATTAGGTATTTTTAAATAGGTTTTTTGAAACTTTGGTCTGATTTTTATTTGCAGCATTTTTCTTTTCTCTCATTACTTTCTACCCTCTATCTTTCAATATTTATTTTAGCATCCTTGAGACTTACGAAAAGTAATCCTGTTTGACAGTCAGTTTCTGCTTGCTATTCCCTTGTGATTGAACTATTTATATCACCTTGCTATATTCACACATTATTCGCATGCTCTCTATTCAGGCTTTTCTCTGTCACCTCTTAGAATGCATCATTTATGAACCATTTTCTTGAATGTTTTGACTATTATGTTACTTCTAGATGAGCAGTTTTTCTCTTGAGATACTAAATACGCTGACAGTTCATGCTTGTGCAAAGCTCAGGATACCTTCTGGTTGCTCTGTTTTATCACAACTCTGTTTAAAGGGAAATGTTTTATGGTGGGTTTGCATATTCTAAAGTTTCCTCTCATGTTTGAAGAATTGTTAATGGGGAAAGAATTTCATCAACCTTATATTTGAGTTGCACAGTAAAGTAGAACTTTATCAAATATCTAGTGAGCAAGATCAATGCATACATCTAATATAAATAACACAGTACACAAAATGACATTAATGTTAAATTGAATTTTAGAAGTGCATACAAAATGCAGTAAAATAAAATGTAAAAGGGGAATTGCTTAAGGTGTTTGATCAACATAGAATGCAAGAGTGGGTTGTTTGAAATAAGGAACAAATGTTTTTGAAGCAAGAATGTCCTGATGAATATCATTTATTATTCAGTTTACTACATAATACACTTTGAAACAATTTAGTATTGCTTTCATGAATGAAAATGGAGAGGGTTCTGCACACCTCATTCGTGGTGTCCCCTCTTATTAATTGTTAACTGCTAATAGCTACAATTTGGGTATGCTGGAACTAAATATATTCTAGAGCTATGCACTAATCACTAAAAATGTTTAAAATTATCAGTGACATAATACTGTGTTGCAATGTAAACAAAATCTATATCCAAATAGTGCCAATAATTTATAATAAAACAAAAAATCCAACAATTATTCCAAATGTGGTTGAATTCACATTTTAAAAATATTCAGTTAATATACTGTATTTTTTTATGTTTATCTCAATATGTATCATTGTATAAGCACATTTTCCAGAAAATTGCCTTTGTCACTCTGCAATTGTCATTTAATGCCTAGACAACATTCCACCTGGATAGAATACTATACTAACTTATGATGATGTATTTTTTTCTAGATAAAGACAGAGATCATTTACTCCACATAGCAGTGGAGATATATTGCTAGTCAAAATTACATTTATGCTTTGTATAACATCATGAATAAATAAAATTAGAATAAAAATTATCTTATTTGACAAGAACACATGACGAGAACCCCATAACATCCCTGTCATTCATTTGTGACTCCCTGATTCAAATTGCTATGCCATGGACCAAAAATGGTTGTGTAGTGTGTTAAAGTTCAGGTGTTGTACATGAAATTTGATTCTCCTTGACTGACATTCATTCCACTTGGACCAAGTGAAGCTAGCCAAGAATAGGCCATCCAAAATATATTTACATTAGCAATTGATGGCTCTAATATCTAGGTCACTGTGAAATATAAAGAAATAGAAATTTCAAATGTAAGTCTTGACTTAGGTTAACAAAACCTATTAAACTTTAGGTCATACGGTTTATCAAATTATGAGACAATAACCTATGAAATGCTGAGGTCTGATAGGAGAAATTAGAAAATATGGAGAAAATTAGGGTACATTGAAGTCAGAGGAGGCACAAAATGAACTGACTTTCTTATCTGGGGTGAAGCTTTAGACAGAATGGATACACAAGAACACCAGGATCTTATTCTGCCTGATTCCTGGACCAGATAGGAGACATCTGGTAAGGGTTTTGGCAATATGAGGAGAAATTAAAGGAGAAAATGTCAACCATGGCCCATCTCTGAACATAGATTATGTGGTAGAGATCACAACTCCATCTCGGTTCAAGGCTGTAACACTTCTAAATAGGTAAATAACACTTCTAAATAGGCTGTGGCTCTACAGAGAGAAATGATGGAGCTGGTGGTCACAAGACAAAGAAATCAAGTAGCAAATGTACAAAAAAAATGGCTCTTAATGAAATGCAATAAAAATTACCTTGACCTTGAGGAGACAAGGGCTTAGGCTGACAACCTTTTTTTTTAAAAATTTTTAATTTTTTAGACGCAATCTCACTCACTCTGTGCCCAGGCTGGAATGCAGTGGCACGATCTCGGCTCACTGCAACCTCTGCCCTCCCAGGTTCAAGTGATTCTCCTGCCACAGCCTCCAGAGTCGCTGGGATTACAGGCTCTCACCACCACACTTGACTAATTTTTGTATTTTTAGTGGAGATGGGGTTTCACCATGTTGGCCAGGCTGGCCTCGAACTCATGACCTCAAGATATCCATCCACTTTGTCCTTCCAAAGTGCTGGGATTACAGGTGTGAGCTACTGCGCCTGACCCGAACTTTCCTATAAATGTTTTTGTGAGCCTGGTCACTGGATAATACAGGTTTTTTGTTATCTAGAGTCATGACTGCACTATTGGCTAGAATGACCTGGAAAATTATCTACTGCAGTTGCAAAGGTAGTAAGCACCTGTTCAACATACACTATTTCTTTTGCATTGTACAAAGACTTCATATACTTTGTCTAATTTAACACAACAATCAAACCAGAAGAATATTCTTTTTAACTCTAAAGATGAGAACACTGAGAAGTGGAGAGGTCAAGTCTCTAACCAGGCTCACGGTTTGATTGCTAAGCAGCCATGTAAACCAAAGATGTCTGGTTTTATCTCATTTCTATTGAACATACCGATTTTTTAAATCCCTTTAGATTATAGAGAACTAAATATACAGCAACACTTCTTCAAAAGTCCTCTAGCCTTTAAGAAAAGATATAACTAATAAATAAATATGCAATAATTCTTAGTTTCAATATAAACCATATAAAAGTAAGAGACATTTACATCTGTAATCAACATTAATGTTTTCTGTAGCTTGTGTGAATTGAAAAAGGTATAATGTGTACAATCTGTTTTGTCTGACTATTTTCAAGTCTTGAAGAAGACAGATAGTGAATTATTTGAATTGCTAATTACCACAGACAAAGTAACATAACCCTTTAAAATGTTAAGAATTAATATTGAGAATTATTAGAGTAGTTTCTTCTTTTAATTTAATACTTACTGAAAAATGTAAAATTTGACTATTTGGCCACTGCGTGTTTTATGTAAGAATTTCTTTCTTCTAAAAATCTAGTTAATTTAATTGAATTAATTTAATTAAAGCAACAGTCTGAAGACATCCAAATAAGTGTATTGACTTAAAAAGAGCTTTAAAAATTAAGGAACTATTGATATAAAGTTGATTTATTGGTTAATTTCTGGAAATTAAATATTGAAGTTAATGAACTGTAAAGAAGTATTTGAGTTGTCTTGGTCATCACAAATACATTTTTCTGGTATCTATTAAAGATTAGGAAGAAAATGATTATACAACTCTTTCTAATCCTTTTTAATAAACCAAGGATTGCTTTTTTTTCTAATACACTTAATTTGTATGTTTAAGAAAACTACTTATAGAGAGGCTGAAGTGCATTGAAAAAATCAATACACTACTAAGGTTGGTATTTTTTTTTAGCATTTTCTTTAGTTGATTATTTATCATGTGCCAGAAGCACTAATAGAATTCTTAACTCTTTGTCAGGTCTCTATTTTCTCCAATTATCTACATTTCAATTACAGCTAACTGTTATCCAAATTAAAGAATACTTCTGGAAACTTTATAAAAAGAAATTTCATAAAATGATTCTAAACCAAATTGTGGAATTCAGGGAGTTTATTCTGATCAATCTAGAATAGAGTAGGGCTTGTGAAAAAATAACTCCATTTAATGTCCATTTATATTTAAATCTATAAGCATAACATCCTACATGCTATGATTATATGAGACATTTATATTAAAATAAAATGTTATTTTAGTATTTTGTAACATTTTAATATTCATTTGTGTTATATTTTGTCAAATTTAAAAATCTATGTTAAAGAATTCAAATACAGTACTTGATAGTTTTATAACTAATAAGTAAAATGCAAAACCAAGAAAAAAATCAGTTTTTATATTTTAACAAATACAAATGCATACAATTCCAATATTTAAACTAAGAGATTTATCATTAAAATAATAGCAGAAATATAAAAGTAGACATAATAGTCCATCAAATTGCACAGCTCCTAAATGTGATATTATGCTCATATTTTTTGTAATTATAAGGACAAATTTACAGTCAAAAATTATGTGAAAAAAATTGAAATTCTTAAATCAATCAGTTCAATAAAATGCTAAATAAAATAATATTTTGAGCAATAAAAATATCCCTAATCATCAATTATATTTTTTCTCCTTAAACTTTTCTTTTAAGTTCAGGGGTACAAGTGCAGGATGTGCAGATTTGTTATATAGGTAAACATATGCTATGGTGGTTTGCTGCACAGATCATGCCATCACCTATGTATTAAGCTCAGCATTCATTAGCTGTTCTTCCTGATGCTCTCTCTTCCCCCACCCCTAAAAGGCTCCAGTGTGTGTGGTTCCCCCCATATGTCCATGTGTTCTCATCATGCAACTCCCACAACATGCAGCGTTCAGTTTTTTGTTTCTGCATTAGTTTGCTGAAAATAACGGCTTCCAACTCCATCCATGTCCCTGCAAAGAACATGATCTTGTTCCTTTTTATGGCTGCATAGTATTCCATGGTGTATAAGTACCACATTTTCTTTATACAGTCTATCATTAATGGACATTTAGGTTGATTATGTGTTTTTGTTCTTGTGAATAGTGCTGCAATGAACATACACATGATGTATCTTTACAATAAAATGATTTATCTTTCTTTGGTTATATACCCAGTAATGGGATTGCTGGGTCAAATGCTATTTCTGCCTCTAGGTCTTTGAGGAATCATTAGACTGTCTTCCAGAATGTTTGAACTAATTTACATTCCCAACAGTGTGAAAGCACTCCTCTTTCTCCACAACCTTGCCAGCACCTGTTGTTTTTTGACTTTTTAATAATTGGCATTCTGACTGATGTAAGATGGTATATCATTGTGGTTTTGATTTACATTTTTCTAATGACCAGTAATGTTGAATATTTTTTCACGTTTGTTGGCTGCATAAGTGTCGTCTTCTGAGAAGTAGTCTCTTCATGTCCTTTGCCCACTTTTTAATAGGGTTAAGTTAATTTGTTTAATTTGTTTAAGTTCTGTGTAGACTGGATATTAGACCCTTGTCAGATGGATAGATTGCAAAAATTTTTATCTCATTCTGTAGGTTGTCAATTCACTCTGATGATAATTTCTTTTGCTATGAGGTTCTTTAGTTTAATTAGATCCCATTTGTCAATTTTTGCTTTGCTTACAATTGCTTTTGATGCTTTCATCATGAAATCTTTGCCCATGCCTATGTCCTGAATGGTATTGCCAAGATTTTCTTCTAGGGTTTTTAGAGTTTGGGGTTTTATATTTAAGTCTTTAATCCATCTGGAATTAATTTTTGTATATTGTGTAAGGAAGGGTTCCAGCTTCCATTTTCTACGTATGGCTAGCCAGTATTCCCAGCACCATTTACTAAATAGGGAGTCCTTTCTCCATTGCTCATTTTTGTCAAGTTCATTGAAGATCAGATGGTTTTAAGTGTGTGGTCTTATTTCTGAATTCTCTATTCTGTTCTACTGGTCTATATGTTTGTTGTTGTACCAATACCATGCTGTTTTGTTTACTGTAGCCTCACAGTACAAATTGAAGCCAGGTAGTGTGATGCTTCCAGGTTTGTTCTTTTTGTTTAGAATTGCCTTGGCTATTTGGGCTCTTTTTTGGTTCCAGGTGAATTTTTAAATAGTTTTTATCTAATTCTGTGAAGAATGTAAATGGTGGTTTAATAGGAATAGTGTTGAATTTATAAATTACTTTGGGCAGTATGACTATTTTCATGATATTGATTTTTCCTATCCATGACCATGGAATGTTTTTCCATTTGTTTGTGTCATCTGTTATTTCTTTGAGCAGTGGCTTATAATTCTCTATGAAGAGGTTCTTCACTTCCCTCATTAGCTGTATTCCTAGGTATTTTATTTCTTTTGTAGCAATTGTTAATAAGAGTTCATTCATGGTTTGGCTCTCTGCTTGCCTGTCGATGGTGCATAGAAACGCTAGGGATTTTTGCACATTAATTTCATATCCCGAGATTTTGCTAAAGTTGCTTATCAGCTTAAGAAGCTTTTGTGCTGAAATGATTGAGTTTTTTAGATATAAAATCATGTCATCTGCAAACAGTGACAGTTTGACTTCCTCTCCTCCTATTTGAATACCTTTTATTTCTTTCTCTTGCCTGATTGCTCTGGCCAGAACTTGCAATACGAAGTTGAACAGGAGTGGTAAGAGAGGGCATCCTTGTCCTGGGCTGGTTTTCAAGGGGAATACTTCCAGCTTTTGCCCACTCAGTATGATATTGGCTATGGGTTTATCATATATGGCTCTTATTTTGAGGTATGTTCCTTCAATACCTAGTTTATTGAAAGTTTTTAACATAAAGAGATTTTAAATTTTATTGAAGGCCTTTTCTGCACCTGGTAAGATAATCACGTGGTTTTGTCTTTAGTTCTATTTATGTGATGAATCACATTTATTGATTTGTGTATGTTGAACCAACAACCTTGCATCCCAGGGGTGAAGCCAACTTGATCAAGGTGGATAAGCTTTTTGATGTGCTGCTAGATTCGGTTCGCCAGTATCTTATTGAGGATTTTGGCATCGGTGTTCATCAAGGATAATGGACTAAAATTTTCTTTTATTGTATCTCCACTAGGTTTTGGTATCAGGATGATGCTGCCCTCATAGAATGACTTAGGGAGGAGTCCCTCCTTTTCAATTTTTTGGAATAGTTTCAGTAGAAATGGTACCAACCCTTCTTTGTACCTCTAATAGAATTCATCTGTGAATCCACCTAGTCCCGGGCTTTTTTTTTTTTTTTTTTTTTGGTTGGTAGGTATTTATTACTGCCTTAATTTCAGAACTCGTTATTGGTGTATTCAGCGATTCAATTTCTTCCTGGTTCAGTCTTGTGAAGGTGTATGTGTCCAGAAATTAATCCATTTCTTCTAGATTTTCTAGTTTATGTACATATAGGTGTTCATAGTATTCTCTGATGGTTGTTTTTATTACTTTGGGGTCAGTGATGATATCCCTCTTATCACTTCTGATTGTATTTATTTTATTCTTCTATCTTTTCTTCTTTATTAGTCTAGCTAGCAGTCTATTTTATTAACTTTTTCAAAAGACCAGCTCCTCAATTTGTTGAGTTTTTTGAAGTATTTTTCATGTCTCTATCTCCTTCAGTTCAGCTCTGATCTTGATTATTTCTTGTCTTCTGCTAGATTGGGGGTTTGTTTGCTCTTAGTTATCTAGTTCTTTTAGTTGAGATGTTAGGTTGTTAACTTGAGATTTTTCTAGCATTTTGAGGTGGGCATTCAGTGTTATAAATTTCCCGCTTAACACTGCTTTAGCTGCATCTCAGAGATTCTGGTACATTGTCCCTTTGTTCTCATTAGTTTCAAATAAGTTCTTGATTTCTGCCTTAATTTCATTATTTATCCAAGAGTCATTCAGGAGCAAGTTGTTCAATTTTCATGTAGCTCTGTGGTTTTGAGTGATTTCTTACTCTTGATTTCTAATTTGATTGCTCTCTGGTCTGAGAGACTGTTTGTGATTATTTTAGTTCTTTTGCATTTATTGAGGAGTGTTTTACTTCTGATTATGTGATCAATTTTAGAGTAAGTGCCATGTAGTGATGAGAAGAGTATATATCCTATCGAATTTGTGTGGAGAGTTCTGTAGATATCTACCAAGTGCACTTGATTCAGAGCTGAGTTCAGGTCCTATATATCTTTGTTAATTTTCTGTCTTCATAATTTGTCTAATATTGTCAGTGGGGTGTTAAAATCTCCCTCTATTATTGTGTGGGAGTTTAAGTCTCTTTGTAGGTCTCTAAGAAGTTGCTTTACGAATCTGGGTGCTCCTGTATTGGGTACATACATATTTAAGACAGTTAGCTCTTCTTGTTAAATTGAACCCTTTACCATTATATAATGCCCTTCTCTGTCATTTTTGATCGTTGTCGGGTTAAAGTCTGTTGTGTCAGAAACTAGAATTGCAACCCCCGCTTTGTTGTGTTTTCCATTTGCTTGGTAAATTTCCCTCCAACCCTTTATTTTGAGCCTATATGTGTCTTTGCATGTGAGATGGGCCTTTTGAAGACAGCCTACCTATGGTTTTGGCTCTTTATCCAGCTTGCCATTGCATGCCTTTTAATTGGGGCATTTAGCTCACTTACATTTAAGGTTAGTATTGTTATGTGCAAATTCGATCCTGTAATCATGATGCTAGCTGGTTATTTTGCAAACTTGCTTATGTGGTTGTTTCAAAGTGTCACTTGTCTGTGTATTTCGGTGTGTTTTTGAAGTGGCTGGTAGTGTGTTTTTCCTTTCCATATTTAGTGCTTCCTTCAGGAGCTCTTGCAAGGCAGGCCTGTTGGTAATGAATTCCCTAAGCATTTACTTGTCTGAAATTATTTCTTATTTCTCCTTCACTTATGAAGCTTAGGTTGGCCAGATGGGTGGGAAATTCTTTTCTTTAAGAATGTTGAATATTGGCCCTCAATTTCTTCTGGGTTGTAGGATTTCCACTGAGAGGTCTGTTGTTAGTCTGATGGTGACCAGGTCTTTCTTTCTGGCTGACTTTAACATGCCTTTTTTTTTTTTTTTCATTTCAACCTTGAAGAATCTGATGATTATATATCTTGCAGTTTATCTTCTTGTGGAGTATTGTATTGGGGTTCTCTGCATTTCCTGAATTTGAATGTTGGCTCCTCTTGCTAAGTTGGGGGAGTTCTCCTGGATGATACCCTGAAGTATATTTTCCAACTTGGTTCTGTTCTCCCAATCTCTTTCAGGTACCCCAATCAGTTATAGGTTTGGTCTCTTTACATAATCCCATATTTCTCAGAGGTTTTGTTCAATTCTTTCCATTTTTTCTTTATTATTGTTTGCTTCTCTTATTTCAGAAAGATACTCTTCACACTTGGAGATTCTTTCCTCCACTTGGTCTACTCTTCTACTGATACTTGTGATTGCATCGTGCGGTCCTCATATTGTGTTTTTCAGCTCCATCAGGTCAAGTATGTTCCTCTCTATACTAGCTATTCTGGCTATCAGCTCCTGTATTGTATTATCATGTATTATCACGATTCTTAGCTTCTTTGCATCAGGCTACAACATGCTCCTTTAGCTCAGCAAAGTTCATTACTACCTACCTTCTGAAGCTTATGTCTGTCAATGCAGCCATCTCAGCCTCAGCCCAGTTCTGTGCGCTTGCTGGAGAGGTGTTGAGATCATTTGGAGGAGAAGAGGCACACTGACTTTTTGAGTTTTCAGTGTTTTTGTATTGATTCTTTCTAATCTTTATGGGCTTATCTACCACCAACTGTATTTGTAATATCTTATGATTAACTCCTATAAAAGAATTGATACAGAAATGGAAGAAGGTGATGATTTAAAATACACTACTGACTTAACCCAATGTACTCTCATCTGTTTGCAAAAATTAAGTGGGTAGTTATAATTACAGGGGGGAAAGATGTGTTGGTTAAACAGAGAAAATAGAAAGTTATTGATATTAATACTCAGCCCTGATTCATGCTCTTGTCCTTATGACATCTGTGTTCTGTAAGGAAAAAGGACCACCCTGTGGCCAAAAAGAAGAATATGACATCTTTTTACAACATCCTTGAAAACTTTCAGTCTATTCTTAAGGAACAATGTGTTTGAAGAGTTTCAGATTGGTAATGAGGCAATATAGATGATAGTGGTCATGATAATGATCATAATAACATTCCATAAATTTATCTATCTTGTAAAGTGGAGAATATTTAACAACTTTAAAGTATTCATATTAGTGTATGATTGCAAGACTGGTGTGTCTCCATTTAACCCATGAATCACAGACAGACTCAATAAGGTTAAATAACTTATCTGAAGATGCATTGTCAGGAGGTGCCAAGACCTAGTAACATTCAATCATCATACGCCAATCTCAAGATAAATTGCATTATCTCATAGCTGACTTTAGTACTAATTCTGCATTTATTACTAAGTCATGTTCTGATCAACAGTTGACCAGCAAGCTTGTGGAAGTCATGGGCATTGGAACATATAGTACATATATTTAACTCGATAATAAACTACCAAACTATTTTCCATGGTGTGTGTACCATTTTGTTTTCCTACAATCACTGAACAAAAATATTTTCAATTGCTCAGCATGCTCACTAATGCTTGGTACTATCATTGTTTTTTAGAACTGTAATCATTTTAGTAGGTTTATAGTGGTATCTCATTGAGGTTTAATTTACATTTCCCTGATGAATAATAATGTTGGACATCTTTTAATATGCCAAATTTTCATTTGTATATTTTGGTGGTACGTGTTTGTTCAGATCTTCTGCCATTTTCAAAACTGGGTGATTTACCTATTATTTACCTACTTACCTATTGTTGAGTGTCAGAAGTTCTTTATATATCCTAGACGCAATTACCTTTGGGTCAGTAATTTGATTTGCAAACATTTCTTTCAATCTGAGTCTTGTCTTTTTAAGTTCTTAACAAAGTTTTCAGCACAGAACATTTTTTAAAGTTTTGATAAAGTTCATTTTTACATTTTTTTCCTTCATGGGTTGTTACCTTAGTTAGTACCTAAAAACTCTTTGTAAGAATGATACCAGAAACATTGTGAAATAAGACTTTCCAGGGCTTGTCCCACCATAGAAATGTCCATTTGAATAGCTATACATGCAGAAAAATACCTTCATAAGGGTTAAGAAATCCAGACAAGAGATTACAGCACCTAGGTATAGCACAAAAGAGACACATTGAAGAGGGCAGTGCAAATAGAGATACTCTCTATGTGGTCAAAAGCAAATAAAGTGAGAACCCAGCTTTGTTGTAGATGCAAGCCCCAGTAGCATCTGACCCCAGGCCAAACACCAATGTTCCAGGTTCCTGAATGGCCCCCACAGCCTCAGGCTCCAGACATGCCTGGGGCTCTAAACAGGCTTCTGTGCTAGGTTAGTACTCCACAGATCTAGCCTCCAGTCTTGCCAGAGCACCAAGCTCATTGCCTCAGCCCCAGGGTCCAGGTCTGCTCCACCACACATTCAGCCCCAGTTTGCAGGACAGCATCTACAGACTCAGCCTCCAGGCCCACCCCAGAACCAGGTCAGCACCCATAGGCCAGGCTACATTTTGTGGTCCCAGACACCAAGCAGACATTTGCTGCTCCATCCTCCAGTAGAACCAGGGTCCAGGCCCACTCCAGCAGACCCAGGGTTCAATGCCAACTCAGTAGACCATGGTACTGGACCAGCCTCCAAAGGATCCAGGCCTCAAGATTACTCTTACGGATACAGGCCCCAGGCATGTTTCCATTGCCTAAGAGATTACCCAGGCCAATCTCTACAGACCCAGCTTCCAGGTCAACCCCAGCACCAGGCTGACACACATGGCCCCAGATCTCAGATTATTCCTCAGGGGACTTAGTCTTAGGTCAACACCTAAAGACCAAGCATTCAAGTCAATTCTGCAAATCCAAGCTGCAGGCCATCCTTGTGGCCCCAGACACCAGCACCATGGACTCTAAATTCTGCCTGACCCCTCTGGAACCAGGAACCAGAATAACCCCTGTGAACCCAGCCTGACCTAGGCACTAAACCAGGCCACACAAAGTATTCCAGAACCAAGTCAGCTGACAAAATTCACCAGATTACCTGCCCATAATCTGCATAAACTAACTGGTAAAGGGCTTTCACTGCAGAAGCTAGTCTGTAAAAACTGAAATAGATGTCTCCTTCAAATGCATGGACACCAACACATATTCATAAGTTACACAAATAGTCGGGAAATATAACACCACTAACAGGGAACTTCAGTAACAGACCATAAAGAAATTATAGACCCTAAAGAAATGAAAGCCTATGAGTTGCCTATAAAGAATTTTAATTTAAAGAACCTCAGTGAGTTATAACAAAACAGAGATAGACAATAAAAGATATCATAAAAACAATATACAAACAAAATTAGAAGTTCAACCAATAGATGTAAATCATAAAAAGAACCAAACCAAAATTATGGAGCTAAAAACCACAATGACTGATCTGAAAAGTTCCATGGAGAATTTTGATAGCAGACTTAATCAAACAGAAGAGAAAAAGCAGTGGGCTCAAACAAAGGTCATTTGAGGTAACCTAGTCAGAGGCACATAAAGAAAAAATAATGAAAACGAGTAAAGAAAGCCTACAAGACTTATGTATGGGACACCAACAAGGGGGCAAACATAGGCATTACAGGAGTCCTGGTGGAACAAAAAAAGAGAAAAAGGAAGAAAGTTTATTTAAAGAAATAATGACAGAAAACTTCCCAAATCTGGAGAGGCAAATGAACATCAAAATCCATAAAGTTCAAAGAATCCCAAATAAAGATAAAGACAGTGGTATCCAATCATTTGAATTCCCTGGGCCACATTGGAAGAAGAATTGTCTTGAGCCATACCTAAAATACACTAACACTAACAATAGCTGATGAGCTAACAACAACAAAAAAAAAATCACAAAAGAATCTCATAATGTTTATAAAAAGCTTACAAATTTGTGTTGGACCACATTCAAAGCCATCCTGGGCCATATGTAACCCACAGGCCATAGGTTAGACAATCTTGGTTAAAGAGATCTGAGATACTTTACAATCAAATTCTTAAGTCAAAGACAAAGAGAGAATTTTGAAACTAATAAGAGAAGAGAAACTAATTCAAACAAACTTCTATAAGGCTATCAACAGATTTCTCAGCAGAAATTTACAAGCCAGGAGACAAGAGAAAGTAGAATGACATACTCAAAGTGTTAAAAGAACAAAAAGCAAACTTACCAAACAACAATACTACAGTCAGCAAAGATGTTCTTCACAAATGAAGGAGAAATAAGGATTTACCCAGACAAATCTGTGGGAGTTCATCACCACTGAACCTGCCTAATGAGAAAAGATAAAGAGAGTATAGGAATGTGAAAAGCCTATTGTAAAGGTAAGAATGTAGTCAAATTTAGAATTCTCTAATACTGTAATGGTGTTGCATAAATCACTTGTAACTCTAGAATGATAATTGAAAGAGAAAGGTATTAAAATGAATATAGCTATAATAATTCATTAATGGATACACAATATATAAAGAATGTAAATTATAAAACTGATATCATAAAATGTTGGGAAGAAAAGTTGATGTTTAGAGTTTTCATTGTGTTGAAGTTAAGTTGTTATCGGCTTCAAATAAACTCATAACTATAAGATGCTTTATGTAAGCCTGATGATAATCACAAACCATCCCAAAACCTATAGTAGATATATAAAAATAACTGACACTGCAAAAAAATCAAATCATAAAAGGAAAAAGCAAATGAGAAAGAAAGAAACAAAGGAACTATAAAATAGTTAGAAAATTATTAAAATGGCAGTAGTAAGTCCTTAAATAATAATCATTTAAAATAATTATTTTAAATGTAAATGAATTAAATTCTTCAATCAAAAGACATAGATAACTGAATGAATAAAAACACAAGATCCAACTATATGCTGCCTACGTAACAGTCACTTAGCTTTAAGGACACATATAGGCTGAAAGTGAAGTGATGGAAAAGCATATGCAAATGAAAGGAAAATGACGGCAGGAGTAGCTATACTTAAATATTTTCTACTGTTTTACTAGTTTCTATTTTATTTATTTTGGCTCCAATCTTTATCAGTTCCTTCCTTTTTCTGACTTAGTTTGTTCTTCATTCTCTAGTTCCTTGAGGTGTACAGTTAGATTGCTTGAGATTTTTCTTCTTAATTTATGGTTATAAGTCAAAGCTGTAAAAAGAGACAAAGAAAATTATTATACAATAATAAAGTGATCAGTTCATCAAGAGTATATAGCAATTGTAAATATATACGCACCCAACATCAGAGTCCCTAAATATATAAAGTGCATATTAACAGAACTGAAGGGAGAAATAGCAATGCAACAATACTAGGGTAATACAATGCCCTACTTTCAACAAGAAATAAATTATTCAGATAGTCAATAAGGAAACTTTGAATTTGAACTACACTTTATACCAAGTAAGTCCAAAAGTCATATACAGAACATTCTATCCAGAAACAGAAGAATATACATTCTTTTCAAGTCACATTGAATATTCTCCAGGACAGAATATATATTAGACCACAAAGTAAATCTTAGAAACTTAAGAAGATTTAAATAATATCAAGTATCTTTTCTGACCACAATAGTATTAAATTAGAACTTAATGGCAAGAGAAAAATTGAAAAATGCACAAATAGGTGGAAATAAATCAACAGACACCTGAAAAATAAATGGCGGAAAGAAGAAATCAAAAGGGAAATCAATCAAAAATATCTTCACACAAATGAATATGTAAATACAATACGCCAAAGATTATGAAATATAGCAAAGCAGTTCTAACAGGTAAATATAAAGCAATACATGCCTACATTAAGAATAAAAACAGATCTCAAAGAAACAACTAAATTTTACTCTTTAAGAAAACAGAAATGAAGAACAGCCTAAGCTCAAAATCAGAAAAAGAAAAAAAAAAAAAAGATTAGAGCAGAAATAAATAAAAGCGAAACTAGTAAAACAATAGAAAGACCAGTTAAACTAGGAGGTGTTTTTTTGAAAAGATAAATAAAAGAGACAAATCTTTAGCTAGACTTACAAAAAAAACAGAGAAGACCCAAATAAGTAAAATGAAAGAGGAGACATTACAACCGATATTATGGAAGTACAGAAGATTATAAGAAACTAGTATGAACAATCATACACCAACAAATTTGATAACCTAGAAGAAATGGATAAATTCATAGCTGCATACAACTCGCAAAAGCTAAATCATGAAGAAAGAGAGAACGTGAACAGATCAATAATGAGTAGGGACATTGAATCAGTAATCAATAACCTCTCAACATAAGCTCAGGACCTGATGGCCTCCTGGTGAATCCTACCAAACACTTAGCGAAGAATAAATGCCAATTCTTCTCAGGCTCTTCCAAAATATTGAAGACAAAGGAACACTTCCAAATTCATTTTACATGACCATAATTATCCCAATACCAAAGCCAAACAAGGATACTACAAGAAAAGAGAATTACAGGCCAATATCCCAGATAAAGATACATGCAAGAACCCTCAACAAAATACTAGCAAACTGAATTCAACAGTGCAGTAAAGGATCATACACCATGTTTCTATCTGGGATGCAAGAATAATTCAACATACACAAATCAATAAATGTGGCATATCATATTAAAAAATAAGGGATAAGGATCCTATGACCATCCCAATAGATTCGGAAAAGTCATTACAAAATTCGAATGCCTTCTTTGGTAAAAACTCTCAACAAATTAAGTATATAAGGTATTTACCTCATTGTAACACAGGCCATATGTGACAAACCCAGAACTAATATACTCAATGGTGGGAAGCTGAAAGTTTTTTCTGTAAATCTGGAGCAAGACAGCTGGGCACAGTGGTTCATGCCTGTAATCCCAGATCTTTGGGAGGCTGAGGAGGGTGGATCACAAGGTCAGGAGATCGAGACCATCCTGGCTAACATGGTGAAACCCTGCCTCTACTACAAATACAAAAAATTTGCTGGGCGTGGTGGCATGCACCTGTAGTCCCAGTTGCTTGGGAGGCTGAGGCAGGAGAATCGCTTCAGCCCAGGAGGCGGAGGTTGCAGTGAGCCGAGACTGCACCACTGCACTCCAGCCTGGGCAACAGAGAGGCACTTTGTCTCAAAAAAAAAAAAAAGAAAAATATGGAGCAAGGCAAAGATGCTCACTCTTGCCACTTCTATAGATTACAGTACTAAAAATCCCAACAAGAGCATTTAGGCATGAAAAAGAAATAAAAGGCATACAAAATAGAAAAGAAGAAGTGAACTGTTTTTGTTTGCAAATGACATAATTTTACATATATAGAAAACTTTAGAATTCCACTAAAAAAAACTGTTAGAAATAACAAATTATTTCAGTGAAGTTGCAAGGTACAAAATCTACACATAAAAACCGGTAGCATTTCTATATACTAACAAAAAAACTATTATATAAAAAAGCCAACAAATTAATCACATTTATAATAGCATCAAAAAGAATAAAATATTTAGGAATAAATTTAGATATGGAGGTGAAAAGTCTGTACACTAAACACTATAGAATGTTAATGAAAGAAATTGAAGAAGATACAAATAGAAAGATATTGTGTGCTCATTAATTGGAAGAATTAATATTATTGAAATGTTCATATTACCCAAGGCAATCCACAGACTCAGTAGAATTCCTATAACTTTTCCAATAGTTTTCACTGACATAGAAAAAATCCTAAAATTTATATAGAACCATACAAGACCCTGAATAGATAAAGCAATCTTGAGTGAAAAGAATAAAGCTGGAGGCATTGCTCTACCTGATTTCAAGATATACTACAAAGCTATAGCAATCAAAACAGCACAGTACTTGTATAAAAACAGTCATATAGACCAGTGGAACAGAATAGGGAGCCAAGAAATAAATCCACACATTTACAGTCAATTGATTTGCAGCAAAGACACCAAGAACACACAATGGGTAAAGGACAGCCTTTTCAATAAGTCGTGCTGGGAAAACTGGATATTCACACACAGAATAATGAAATTAGACCTTGTCTCATACCATATATAAAATTAAACTCAAAATGGATTAAAGACATATGTAAGACCTGAAACTGTAAAACTACTAGAAGAAAACAGAGAGAAAGCTCTATGACATTGGTCTGGGCAATTTTTTTGGATATGACCCCAAAAGCACAGGAAACAAAAGCAAAAATAGAGAAGTGGTATGACATCAAACTAACAAGCTTCTGCTGCACAGCAAAGGAAACAATCAACAGAGTGTACAGACAACCTAAATAAGAGACAGAATATTTGCAAATCATATGACTGATAAGGAGTTTATCTCTAAAATACATAAGAAACTCAAACAACTTTATAGCAAAAAACAAATAACCCAATTAAAACTATGCAGAGTACCTGAATAGACATTTCTACAAAGAAGGCATACAAATGGCCACCAGGTATACAGAAAAATGCTCAGCATTACTAATTAACAGAAAAATGGAAATCAGAACCACAATGAGATATCACCTCCCACCTGCTAGAATGGTTGTTATCAAAAATTTTAAAAAATAAAAAAAAACAAGTATTGGTGAGGATGTGGAAAACAAACCCTTGTACATGGTTGGTGGAAATGTAAGCTAGTTGAGTCATTATGGAAAAGAGCATGTAGATTCTGCAAAAAATTAAACATAGAATTACTATAAGATCCAGTAATTCTATTTCTGGGTATATATCCAGAGGAAATGAAATCAATACATCGTTAATATATCATATTCCCATGTCTACTGCAGCATTCTTTACAATAGCCAAGAGATGGATCAACCTAAGTATTCATGGACAGACAATGTTATGTGCATACACTATTATATATATGTAACACCATATATGTTATTATATACAGACTATTAGACTATATATATAGTCTAGTCTATAGTAGTCATAGACTATTTTGTGTGTGTGTGTGTGTGTGTGTGTGTATACAGGAATATTATTAGTCTTTAAAAAAGGATATCCTATTATTTGAGCAATAGGGATAAAGCTGGAGTACTTTATGTTAAGTGACATAAGCCAGGCACTGAAAGACAAATACTCAAATGTGAAATCTAAAAAAGCAGAACTCATGGAAGCAGAGAGTAGAATGGTGGTTGCCGGAGACTGGGAATGGTGGGAAAAATAGGGTGATATTAGTCAAAGGATACAAAAGTGTAGTTATGCAGGATGAATACGTTCTGGAGATCTACTGCATACCATGGTGACTATAGTTAACAACACTGTATTGTATACTTGAAATTTGCTGAGAGTAGATTTTTAAATGTTCTCACTACACGAAAAAGGGTAACTATGTGAGGTAATGAATATGTTAATTAGCTTAGTTGTAGTACTCATTTCACAATGTCTATGCATATCAAACATCACATTATATACCTTCAATATGTACAACTTTTATTCGTAAAACCTCAATAAAGCTGACAAAAAAGAGAAACACTTCTTTCTCTAAAAGGTACAGATAAAATATAAACACCTTTTATCCACTAAAACTGCTAAAAACACTATGATTAGTCTTAATGCTCTTTTCCTATATTAAGATTTTCTTTGTGGACAATTCTATTATTTTATAAATACCTTATTTTTTCCTTTACTATTCTTAATTTGCTTAGATTTTATTTTTACTTGTCTTTTGCATTTGCTGAAACCTTCAAAGATCCATGTATTTTTATATAGTCAATTGATTACATATTGGACATGAAATCAATGAGATTTTTAAATCCTTAATAATGGCTTAAAAGGAATCCCAAGAGGACCCCGCAAGCCTCAAACCTCAAACCTCGAACCTCAACTCTGTTCATTGCTGAACCTCACTGTTCACTTGCTTTTGCTTCCCTCATTCATATAAGTGAATATATCTGATTTTGGTTTCCATATGATGAAAAATAACTGCAAACATACTATTTTTTATAGTCTAACTGATCATTTTGGCCTTTGTTGCTTTTAGCATTAGGTGTAATGTTATAGACACTATCACCCAATTCATACAGCCCACTGATTTCCACACTCATTTAGATTAACAGGAGCATGGTGAGTTCTCTATATGAAGCACAGAATAAATTCTAGAATGCCAAATAGAAGAGCCAGTCTCTTACATGTGAATGGCATAATGAACTATGCTAATAATGTTCAGCAGCACAGAGGATCCACTGGATCTACACTAAGGCACAGGAAAAAAAAAAAAAACAGGTTTCAGAATTGACTCACCAAATTAATGTTAATATGATGGAAAATTCCTTCTCTTAGAATAGCAAATACCCCTTATAAAATCTTATTTACACTTAACTCACTTGTCAACATGGTTTATCTCTAAATTGCATAAATAGCATTCTTCCTTTTCAAATTATTTCTAATACTTTACTAATAGACTCTAAATTAATAAGGATTTGCTGTATTTCAGCTATTCTATAATTAAATAGGTAATTTTTTGTCAGTTTAGAATTAAAGACTTTTAGTTGTTTAAAAAAACTAAAAATAACAAAAATTAATAAAATGTAAACTATATTAGGGCATCACTTTCCTGATTTTTTATGCACTATGATAGAAATATAAAATATAAAAACAGAATATCTTCTTTGTTCTACACAGAAATTTTCTATTTTATGTTGCTTCTCAGCAAGAAAACATTTTCAAATGAATGTGCAAAATAATGAAATAAAGGAATGCTTAAAAACATTTTCTTAAACTTAGCCTTTAAGAAACATATATTCATGTTTCTTAAACATATACATATAGAGAACATGCATATGTTCTCTCTAGATATAAGTGTTAACCATATAAAGTGGTATGAAGTAGTGGTGATGTAAGATCATACAAAACAACAACAAAAAAAGTCGTGGGGGTGAACTTTCAAGAATGTTTTTAATAAATTATATTATTTCAGTTTTAAATATGTGTGTATGTAATTTTAAAAATAGCTGTTACTGAGCACCATCTTACATGAAAATAGCTACTCTCAGGCATATGTTTTGCTTCTCCATGTGCTGCTTTTCTGATTATGAAAGTGAGTTTCTGATGAGCTGGTTTCAGGGGATGTAGCTGGGTTGCAGCAGCAAGTGGAAAGAATTTCAAGCATTGCCTTCTAACATGTAAATACACAGGGCATGTGGGTGGCACATTCACAACTGGATCTGGACTGAACAGTCTCCAGACTTTTCCAACCAGATCAGAAGTTTTACCCTGGGGTCCATGAATAGGCTTTGTCTTTGGAATCCCAGAAACTGTACTCATCTTTCGGTTTTCTCTTTCTTTCTTTCTTTCTTTCTTTCTTTCTTTCTTTCTTTCTTTCTTTCTTTCTTTCTTTCTTTCTTTCTTTCTTTCTTTCTTTCTTTCTCTTTCTTTCTTTCTTTCTCTTTCCTTCCTTCTTTCTTTCTTTCTTTCTTTCTTTCCTTCTTTCTGTCTGTCTCTCTGTCTCTCTTTGTCTCTCTCTCTCTCTCTCTCTCTCTCTCTCTCTTCCCTTTTAAGGAAGACAACTCAGATGTTTTCATCAGAATCTCAGTGGCGTCTGTGAACTGGGGATGTGAAAGCACTCCTTAGCTAGAGGACGACAGAAACACACCTCTGAGTACCTCCGTGTGGTGTATTTGACACAGTCTGCTTTCCTTAGGACCTGTGAAAAGGTACAGACGTTTATTCAAACAGAAAAGGAAAGCATCTCTGCACATTCCCACAAACCCTATGCCCTCTTTTAATGTGTCAAAATTCAACCGGTCGGAGTGTTTTTCACGGTGGAAGGAGAATCCTAGGAATTGCTTAATACAAAAACCTAGGAAGCCCCGGAGTCAAAGCTGGTTCCTGGCCCGGTCCCGTCCCGCAGCAGCCTGCCTCCTCTTTCCTTTCAACATGACAGGTATCGTTGTGTCCTTCGCCAAGGACTTCCTGGCAGGTGGAGTGGCCGCAGCCATCTCCAAGACAGCGGTAGCGCCCATCGAGCGGGTCAAGCTGCTGCTGCAGGTGCAGCATGCCAGCAAGCAGATGACCGCAGATAAGCAACACAAGGGCATTACAGACTGCGTGGCCGTATTCCCAAGAAGCAGGGAGTCCTGTCCTAGCGCGGTAACTCGGCCAATGTCATCAGATACTTCCCCACCCAGGCTTTTAACTTTGCCTTCAAAGACAAACACAAGCAGACCTTCCTGGGTGGTGTGGACAAAAGACTCAGTTTTGGAGCTACTTTGAGGGAATCTGGCATCAGGCGGTGCCGCTGGGGCCACATCCTTGTGTTTTGTGTACCCTCTTGATTTTGCCCGTACCCGTCTAGCAGCTAATATGGGTAACTGGAGCTGAAAGGGAATTCCGAGGCCTCGGTGACAGCCTGGTTAAGATCTGCAAATCTGACGGGATTAAGGGCCTGTACCAAGGCCTTAACGTGTCTGTTCAGGATATTATCCTAGCTGCCTGCTTCGGTATCTATGACACTGCAAAGGGAATGCTTCCGGATCCCAAGAACACTCACATCATCATCAGCTGGATGACCACACAGACTGTCACTGCCTTTTCTGGGTTGACTTCCTATTCGTTTGACATCGTTTGCCCCGCATTACGATGCAGTCGGGGCGCAAAGGAACCGACATCATGCACACAGGCACCTTGACTGCTGGAGGATAATTGCTGGTGATGAAGGAGGCAAAGCTTTTTTCAAGGGTGCATAGTCCAGTGTTCTCAGAGGCATGGGTGGTGCTTTTGTGCTTATCTTGTTTGATGAAATCAAGAAGTACACGTAAGTTATTTCCAGTGTTTTTTTCCCCCTGTGAACAGGCATGTTGTATTATATAACATATCTTGAGCATTCTTGACAGACTCCTGGCTGTTAGTTTATCAGTGGCAACTGTTTATTGATTGAAAATAATATTCATCTGACCAGTTTTCTCTTAAAGCCATTTTCATGATGATCATGATGATGGGACTCAATTATATTTTTTATTCCAGTCACTCCTGATAAACAACAAATTTGGAGAAATAAAAATACCTAAACAAAAAAACTTTTAAAAAACCTATGGCTTTTTATTTACTAACAAATTTAACCATGGCTATGATGTGCACCCTTCATTACACAAATGTTCAGAATGAAAATTCCCTATGTATGTGAAGTTATGCATATTTTAAAGATTAAGTCTCGCTCTGTTGCCCAGGCTGGAGTGCAATGGCACCATCTCTGCTCACCACAACCTCTGCCTCCTGGGTTCAAGGGATTCTCCTGCCTCAGCCTCCCGAGTAGCTGGGACTACAGGCACGTGCCACCATGCCGGGCTAATTAGAATATTCTAAAATATCACATTTTAACTTTCTGATTATTTTTGCATTGAAGATAACAGCTAAAACTTTGTCCAGTGTAAAATGGAGAGAGATCTGTTGTCAGTTATAAGTGGCACAAGGGTTTGAACAATCTTTCCCAAAAGAACAACTGAGAAAGCTAAAGGAAGTATTTTAAGTATGTATATTAAGGCAATGTAAAGTCAAAGGGATAGTGAAGAATTATATATTTGAGACTCCCAGGAAATAGAAAATTCAGAGATTGGAACACTGTTTTTTAGGTATTTCCTGGCAGAATCTGCTCATTTAGGGGAGGTTCAGAGAGACTGAGAAAGTGAATAATGCATTCTAATGACTCATGCTGCTAAGAAGAAAAACAATCCAGACTTAGAGCCCATTAAGAAGGGAGAGCGGGTTGAAATTTTGAAGAGTGGCACCATAGGGAAGCAGTTTTCAAAGTGTAGCCTATTATCCAGATAGCCTAGATAATTTTTCTTCACCTAAGGTCTAGAATGAAGCACAGAGGAACAAAATGATGAAAAACAGAAGATCTAACATACATAAATTGGAGTCTTGAAGGTTGTATAGAAAAGACAACCTGTTTACCACACTCAGCACTTCACTCCAATGTCAAATGTGTAAAACCTCGTATGTGAGGTATGTGTGGTGTGTGCTTGTCTGTGTGTGGTATGTGTGTGTGTGTTTTCCCACACCGACTAATTCTCCAATCCTCCAAACACCAACTGGGTATCTTAAATTCAGTTATGATACTGACTACCTGAAGTTAATGCAGACCCCATAGGTAAAGGGATCAGTCCCACGAAACCGTACCCCACTTCACACACTCAACACAAGTAGTGGGTCCTTATGTTACCCAGATTTCTGTCCAACTTGGCTACAAGTCAAGGGTTCCCATGAACCCCTCCTTAAGTTCAATATTTTGCTAGAATGGCTCACAGAGCCACGAGTTCATAGGAACAGAGATTCTCCCTTCTCCTAACAGAAGGGGCTGTCCCCTGACTTACATTGTATGGGAGATCAGAAGAGGCCTTGCAGAGAGGGGTGGTGGTTTGATCTACTTGGGGATCTTCTGGGTGTCTAGGACTATGGCCTGGGCCAAGCGGGGGGCCATCATTATTCATAGGCCATCTTGTCCCTCTGGCATAGGAATTGAATAAACCTATCACTCAAGATTCCTTTTCTACCCTAAATCCACTGCTGGTTCCTTTCCCAAGGACTCCTGAGTACTACAAACCCATTAAAGCACTGCAGCTTTACTGGTCTGTGGCTATAGGAACAACCCAATCACCTAAAGACTGTTTATTGAGTATCACAAGTTACTGATTTCAGCACCAGGGAGCAAAAAGACAAATATCCCTGTTCTGTGGCACTTACGTTCTAATGGGCTAGACAGAGAAACAACAATATGCATTAAAGTAATTCATTCATGCAATGCTATAAGGAGATTAGAGGTGTAGGGGAAACTTTAGAGGAATGTAGTGAACCAGTTAGAGGAAAAGTGGACATGCAATCTTTTCAATGGAGTTGCCAGGACAGAACTTGTCCAGAAGATGATTAGAACCATTTAACTTTTCAAAGCCCTGAAAGTCGAAAGGACCCTACCTGACCTCCAGAGGTTCTGGGAGGATAACAAGGGGTAAGGCACTTCCAACTCCTCTGACAACTTGAAATCCCAAATTTGTGTAATCTCTTGTCTCAGGTTGTTTTCTGTGGACATTAGTGCCAGGTAAATAAAACATCTTCATGGTTTCTCTTCTTAGAGTGTCCTTTGAAACAGTCTAAAGTGAAATCAATTCCCTAGAAATATTTTATTCTAGTCAAACCAACCAGCCCCTTTATTTCTTACCTTTTGACAACTTTTAGTTGCCATTTGTAAGAGGTTTGTGCAAACTGCAATTACATCCAGCACATAATACTAGAAGCCCATGGGTACCCCATGGATTGAGAAGGCTTCACAAAATAAAGTTTCTGGATATGGAAATAAATTTTGGTGAACAGAAAATCACTTATCAGAAAATCTAAAGCACATTTTCCCTCATCAGCCAAATTGTTCCAGAACTTTACAAAAAACAAAATGGTATCAGCTTTTAGTATCTCTAATACATTCCTTTATTGCAGACAGCCTTCTGAATCACATTAAAACCACAGGATTGGAGTTGCCACAAGTTGCATTTTATCAGCACAAATGAGGGTGTTATTTTTTTCTTTTGCCATAGAAATTAGAGCGATTATTTCAATTCAAGCTGTGATAGTTCTGGGGAGAATGATTGCACATATATTATTCAAAAAAAAAAGAAAAAAAGAAAAAAGAAAAGCTCACAGTAGGAATCTGCAATGCCGTGTTTAGTTTTGTTTGTTTTTTTTAAACCCAGCTACTTAGCAGTAATTTATTGGCCTATTACTTCCACACTTTGCTGAATTCAGAAAGTCTATACTTGTCATGTTTACAACTAAACATACTCATAATCCTTTATCTGCAATGAAACTTTAAAAAAGCCATAAACCAAAGTAAACATCAATTAAAAGATGCTGATCATAAATTTAGAGGATATTAAATAAAATATTCTTAAAAACTCTCTTCTTTAAAGTTTCATAGAGTCCAGTATCCATGTAATAAACCCTTCAATTAGTGCTAATGGATGTTACAGAGCTTCTTGCTCTGTGCTGAGGGGTATTCAAAGGAAATGGACACAGAACTACCTATAAAAATGCTTTTCCTCAGCAAACTCCTCTAATAGTTTTCAACACAAAATCAGATTAATGAGAAATTCAGGAAGACCTGCAGCCTACACTGATATATCTGAGTGTAGGACAGAATTTATAGAATGAAATTCCTCCTCACTTTTTTATGTATAAATGAATTTTCTTACAAACCTCAAAAATTAGACACAATTTTGCTTGAAATTTTGAAGTCTATTTTCTTCTTCATATTAATTAAATAAAAAATTTCCCATCAAAAATTGAGGCACCAGCAGATGGAGGAATTAGTGAAAAGCCAGGGAAGTTACAGGGCTGGGTCAGTGACACCGGACAGCTCCAAGGACAGCAAGTCAGCTCCTCTCCTGATGGTGGAGAGTGGAGAGCAGAAGACTGGAGCGATGACAGTTAACGCAGGCATTGCTGGAAGGTAATCCTTGATTCTTTACAAAACAGCTTTTTGGGGGGCACTGCCGGAGGTTCACTTAAGAAGAAGTAGACTCCCATGTCTAGGGAGGAAAAAACAAAGAAAAATATGTTTGATTACTAGTGAAATTAATAGAATTTGTATATAAATGTCATTTAGAAATCACTGACTTATGCAGTCTATTTCTTTTTTGATATGTGTGGTTAATACTACTTGGAACCAATTGCTTATATTAGGTTGGTGCAAAAAGCACCATTACTTTTGCAGCAACCTAGTAAATTAGTGGTTAGGGGATCAATATTAATAGTGACCAGCAGTGATTAGTAAGAGAATATACTACTAATCAATATCTCTTAAAATAAATTCCATTGGAATTAATGAGAATTTTATGAATGAATTCCCCAACTGTGGTTCTGTTAAATTCCAGAATTATTTTTCTAGGGGCTTGTGGTTTTCACTTGTAGTTTTTAAAACCACACTGCATTCCAGCAATACTTGATCATGCTGCCAATGTGAAATAATTCCTTGAAACTGCTAGAAATATAAATCAAGTTTAGGCATTAAAACAGTCTCAAATACATGAGATACTATCATATTTGAGAAGAATTTGGGAGGAATAAAGGCTAGATATTTTACTACTCCCTCTTCCATTTCAGTTTGCCCACTTTGATTTGGGTATATCAATTCATTTTCAGAAAAAATAGACTGAATCTTAAGAACAAGGCACTAAGTATTTGTGGCATTCTCAAGGAGAAAAAAAGGTACATCAAAACTATTAAAGATATACCTTATTGAGATCCTTTATATGATAAACTAAACTTAGCTATCTTTAAAAATAGAATGTATGTGAATTCAGACCTTTCTGTTTGAGTGTCAAAACATATCTCAACTCATTGCAAAAGTAGTAAACATATACATTATTCCACCTAAGGCATAACTACTTGAAGGTGCCCTTCAATCAGATGCCATAAATTACATCTTGAATATGAAGGAAATTGCAATATGAATATACATAAATCATTAAAAATACAATCTGTCTTTTCAAGCTATGTATGAAATTGAATGACATAAACTATAGAGCCATATTTCAATATTGAAAGGAAACTCAGAATAATTTTTGCTGGATGGAGAATAGTGACATGCTATTACAATAAAAATTTAGCCCAAACTGCCATTAATGTCTAATACAGAGAAAAGACAGCAATTATTATTATGAGATTAAATAAGAGAAATAAAAATGGCTGAGTGTGTGGTTGAGAAAGCATGGATTAAATAAAAGGGAACATACTTTAATTATAAGACAAATTAAGCAATGAAACAGTTGGCAAGGAAAATTTACTTTCATCACTGTCAAAGTTGGCTTTAGATCTAGTAAGAAATTCTTTTAGAAAGCTTTTATAAAGGACATTGTTTATAAATTTGCCAAGTTCGTGTAAAAGATAACCTTTGAGAATTCCTTGTAGTACAACAAAAGATATCATAATCTAGTTAAATATGACTTGATATTAAAATTAACTCGTCTCAAGGTTTTTTCAACTTAGTTCCAAATGTTTAACATAGCTCTGGAAAGCAAGAGTTTAAAGAAAAAAAAATGGGCTGTTTAAAGTAATACTTTTTGCATAGAGAAAACATGGTACACATGTAAGGTATTATAACGTGAAACAGAGAAGTCCATAACCTAGAGCCAATTATGGAATGACACAATTGCCTACACAAGGGAAAATGATAGATGTGTTCATTCCAATCCATTGCTGAAATAAAGGATTTCTCTTATGTAGAACATATGCATGTATATATGTATATATATGGATAAAAATATATTTATTAATTATGTAAATATAGAGAAGAAAATAATTACTCCTGGGGAAAAGAATGACTTGAAAGTATTTTAAATCTGTATGAGCTGGGTCATTCCCTGTGAATCTTTCAAAGACATTTTTGCCTCTACTTCAATTTTCTTCTGTCATTTCAATTTATAATTATAAAAAGAGAACATTGCTTAGTGGTTAGCATAATGGGATATCATGATGAAATCATTAACAGAGGAATCTGAGACCTTGAGATGAAAAGAAATGTAAAGTACTATCTTTTAGTAATGAATGTCATAACTTAGATTGTGCCCATAGTAACTTAAAGTTTCAGTGACAGGGAACACAAGAACATATCATTTGCATTTTTTGTAATGCTTCCAGATGCCAGGTCCTCTGCTAATTGCTGCAAATAAAAGGCAAGGACAGATATGGTGCCTATCTTTACCAAACGGAGGAGGCAAGCAGTGAAACCTAATTGTTAGTAAATAACTGCTGGGATCAGTGCCTCAGAGGAAAGATATGGAGAGCAGAGAGAATGTAACAGAGGGCCTAATGTCCTCTGAATAATAATGGAATGGAAGGCGTTCCTCAGGAGACTGCTGAAGTATTAAAGGGTAAACTAGGAGAAAGGATGGGGCAGAAGACATTCTAGGCACAGGAAATCGCATCAGCAAAGGCCCTGAGTAGAGAGCGATCTTAATATATTGAAGGAAAAGAAAGAGAGTCCCTGCGGTTGAGGCACAAAAGCCACAGAGAAAGTGGAGCCAGATGAGGTTGCAGAGCTAAGCAGAACTTCTATCATGTGAGCTTCTAAGGTTCATTGCATTAAAAGTAATGGCAAAAACCACAGTTAGGTTTGCACCAAACTAATAAGACAAACCCAGGCTCAATTTAATTACAAGGTGAAATTCAATGGTGGTTTAATCTGAGAGATGAAATATGGTAACAGGACTATTTATCTATATTTCTGATATTCAAACTAATTGTATGATAAGCATATGGATCCTAGGCCATGTTCACTGGAATCAAGGCCCAAGTTAGTGAAGGGGAATGTGGAAAACACGACCTATTAATTTCTTGGGGTAAGGGTTTGCAAAGAGTAGATTGGATTGGAAGAACATTGATCAAGAAGAAAGTGTGGACTGAGCTATGCATTACTCTTAACCTGGTAGGAAACCAGGGCACAAATTGAGGGGGCCACTGGGGTATAGGAGGGCAAAACACTGCTACCAAAACTTGGATATTTTCCTTTCCTTCCTGAAAGAATTAGTTGGAAGTGTGTTTCCTTCTGTTATTATTCTAGTATTATTTACAGGATACCAGATGACGGCACTTTGGTTCCTATTGCTGGTGTAACAAATAGCTGCACCCTTAGTGGCTTAACACAACAAAAATTTGTCTTACAGTTCTCGGAGATAAAATGTCTGAAATGGCGCCACTGGGTTAAAATGGAGGGAGACATTCCTTCTGGAGGCTTCAGGAGAAAATAGTTGTATTTGCCTTTTTCAGCTTCCGGGGGCTACCCATATTCCTTGGCTCCTGCCTCTGTTCTCTCATCACTTTGACCTCTGCTTCTATTGTTACATCTCCTTCTGTGTGTCCTGCCTCTTTCTTTTACTTATAAAGACCTTTGTGAGGACACTAGGCCCAGGATAATTGTCTCATTTCAGGATCCTTAATCACGTCTACAAAATCATCTTTGTCATATAAAGTAACCTAGTCACAGTTCTGAGGATTGACTGGTGGACATCTCTGGGGGACCATTACTCTGCCTGCCACAATGACACAGCCAAATTTCTGGGAATAATGGAAAAAAATGTTCTAAGCATTCAGACCTCCCTTCTCAGAAAATAGTTGATATGAAAACTACCTTCAACAATAGTAGAAATTGGGAATATAGATTAATTATACTTTAAATAGAATAAAAAGGAAGAGATTGAGGAACACAAAAGACCAACTCAGATTTTATCTTGTAGAAAATGTGCAGGTTTCTTTCAAGGGCTCAGTAGAGGAGATCTAGGCAAGACACCCTCCATAGAGTCTGAATTAGAAGGGCAGAGTTGGCAAGAAAATGTTGAAAGTGTCGCACCTTGAGAAAGGAAGATGCTAGTCCACATGAAATCCCACTCACTGCTGGTGGTCAGTGGGTAGCATGTGCTAGGCTGCATAAGGGAACAGTCACACCAAACTGAATGCTTCTCTCTAATTTCCAATCAACCCACTGCATGGAAATTATTTTTCTGCCATTCATGTATTTATTGATCTACCCATCCAACAAATATTTCATCAGTACCTCCACACTTACTACAGGTTCCCTGGATACGGTGGTGAATAAAACAAGATTTCTCCTCTCATAAAACTTATGTTCTAGATGGGAGAGAAAGACATTAGAAAACAAATAATTTGTAAGATGGTATTAGGTAGCACTAGGCTCTAAAAGGGAAAGTAACGCTCAATAGGGTAGTGGGAGGGAAAAAAGAAAAGGAAATAAGAGACATCTGAGCAGGGATGTGTGAGCAGAAACCTAAAAGAGAGAAAGAGGGTTATCTAAATGGATTTTGCAGGGACATGCAGAGAGGAGAACAAGAATCAGAAGCATCTTCTTGGCATTCTCAGTGGACACTGAGGAGGCAGTATATCTGCGGAAGACAACGCAAAGGGACAGTTTGAAGATAATGAGGTTAGGAAGGTGTCCTAGAGTGTGATCATGTAGGTCAAGCTTCTGGATTTTATTGTAAGGCTATCGGAACAGGGGAATGAGGAGATTTAATTTGCATCCTAAAAGGTAAGCAGCAGTTTACCAGCTACCAGGGAGGCAGGAGAGCAAGAAAAAATAATAAAGTTAGTACTTTGTTGTTACAGGAGTAAGTAGGGCAGCTTTAATTAGAACTCCACTTGAAGACTGTAGTGTTGAAGAGGAAAGAAAAAAAGTTGCCTTTGTCTATTTGTGCTGCCATAACAAAATGCAATAGACTGGTAATTTTATAAATAATAATAATTTATTCCTCATGATTCTAAAGTCTGGGAAGCCCAGGATCAAGGCACTGACCATACTAGTGTCTGATGAGGGCAGCTCTCTGCTTCCAAGGTGGTGCCTTGTAGCTACATGTTCCAGAGAGGGGGAACGTGGCATCCTCACATGGCAGAAATGACGGAAGAGCAAGAGAGCACTCACTTCAATCTTCAGCCCTTTCATAAGGGTGCTACTCTCATTCAGGAGGATGGAGCCCTTATAACTTATCACCTCCAAAAAACCACACATCTTAATACTGTTGCAGTGGGGACACCATCTTTCAAACCATAGCAGAAGTGATTGTATGTTGCTGGAGAGGAGGTGGCATTCCTCTTTAACTCTGTCCATGATTTGGAAACCTCTGTCATCAATATTCAGCTTCACTGAACAGGCTGAAAGGCATGAATGACCACACAAGCAGGCAGTTGGACTTTTCCCTGGTGATGGTTCACTATGGAGCACATAGTCTCTTTCCTGAGACAAAGAGTAAAGCCAAAATGGAAGCAGTGGAGTCCAGGCCTAGAAAAAAGGCTAAAGAAAGCTAGTCAATAGCTAAGTAACTACAGGAAACACAATTTTAAAAATGTCCAGGACCAAGAATCCATTACTGGAGGAAGTATTGATGTATGAACTGCCTCAATTCTTTGGGGCACTAGAATTAACAAAAAAAATCCTGGTAATCAAAACTTACCCTAATCAACAATCATCCTGAAAACAAACAAACAAAAAGGACTCTGGCGGTATTCAGATGTACAATAGTGGTACCCAGGTATGATCTACCTATATTTCTGTGGGGTAACTTTATAATCAAAGGTATATCTCTTATTTTTCTATAGAAGACATATATTTTTAAAAGCACTAATGCCTATTATTTAATTTGCATCATAAAAGAAGAGCAAAAGTAACACTTAAGAGTTGTATTTGAAATAAAGATGTACTTAAGATAGTGCCTTTGTAGTACTTCCTAGCCCTTTGAGACTATGTGGATAGCTTTGCAGTATCTTTCCAGAAAACATGTACAGAAAAGTTCAACTTGCATTTCAAATGAAAGACTATTTACCTTCATATATAGACATTTACCACTGTAGTATTTTATCATATAAGGCTATAACCCTTTATTTGAAAAGATTATGACAACACTAAATATCAAACCTTACTGAATATTGCCATAGCTCTAAAAATGGTTTAAAATTTGATAAACTAAAATAGGAAAGAATAAAACAGTGTCAACAATAACAACTCCAAAATGTAAGGCCTGCAAAGGAGAGCAGTTGAGAAAGAAACTAGAAATTCAGAAACTATAAATTAGAAAGTACAAAATCTTTTTAAAAAATACTTATCATGACTTTTTTTAACTCCTTTTTTAAAATGTGTTCTAAGAATATTAAAGCAATATAATGATCATGATAACATGGAAGTGTCATTTGAGTTTATTTTGATTTAGATTTCTCATTTGGGTTCTGTTTCCTTTTTAATACGTAATAGGTATTTGATACATATAAGTTTGAACAATACATAAGAATTTCTGTTTAGGATGTAGAAAGATGAAAGAAGGATCACTCCACCTGCACAACAAAGAATATGTGTGAAAATCTACAAATCAACTGTCATTGAACATATCTGAGAGCTGAGATCGTAAGGTGATCTGGTTTAAGTATGGTTTGCTTTTCCTTACCAAAAGTCACTTGGAAATTTGACCCCAGTTTAGTGATGTTGAAAAATGAAGCCTAATGGAAGGCATTTAACCCATGGGGCAGATTCTTCATGATTGGCTTGGTGCTGTTCTCACAGTAGTGAGTTCTCTGCCTGGTGAGACTTAGTTTCCACAAGACTAGATTGTTGTAAATGCAGGACTTTGTCACTTTCCATGTGTTTTGATTCAAAATGAAATGATCAATGAAATTAAATCTCTAGCCGTATTGACTAAGAAATAAAATTAAATCTCTAGCCATATTGACTAAGAAGAAAGAAAAAAGAGGTAGATTGCAAATGTAAGGAATAAAAAAAGGGACATCACTATAGACCCTATAGATGTTATAGAAATAATAAGGAAATATTTTAAGCAACAATTTAACAAATTATATTCAATGAACAAATTTCATAATGATACAAACTCCCAAACTCACTCAAGAAATTATGTACATATGACACAAATATATAAATCATATATACAATTTTGTTTTTACTTATATAAAAATATACTTAGCATTTAATTTTCTTTTTATTTTATTTGATATATAAAATTTTATTTTTATTTTAATTGATATATAAAATTTTATTTTTATTTTAATTGATATATAAAAACTATTTGTAGTACAGATACTCCAAGAAAGAAAATGCAAAGCCCATATAATTTCCTTGACAAATTCTACCAAATGTGTAAAGAAGAAATAATGCCAATTTTACATAAGCTCTCCTCAAATTTAAAAGAAGAAGGAAAATGTCCAAATTTGTTTGATGAGGTTAATATCACCTTGCTATCAAACTCAGACATAGATATTAAAAGAAAAGTACAGATCAATTTTCCTCATGAAAACAAATGCCAAAATCATAATAAAATTTTAGGTAATTGAATCCAACAATATACAAAAATATAAATCAATAGTGTTTATTCCAGGAATGCAAGGATGGTTGAACATTCAAAAATCAACTAAATTAATGCATCAAATTAGCTAAGTAAATAAGAAAACTACATGATGATCTCAATAGATGCAGAAAGAAACTTAAGAAAAGATAAATATTCATTCATCATGAAAAACTTCAGACAAACTAAGAATAAAAAGGACCATCCTCATCTGAAAATGGACATCTATAAAAAAAAAAACTTACATCTAGCACCATACTTAATAATGAAAGAGCAAATGTTTTCTTCCTATGATCAGGAATTAAGCCAGGCTATCTGCCTTTATAACTCCATTCAGCAGAATACTAAAATTTCTAGACAATATAATAAGACAAAATATTAAAATAAAATATATATGTACTAAAATAAAATAAAATTTTCTTTTCCCAGAAATTCTGTTTACATAGAAAATTGTAAAGCATCTACAGAAATAATTCTAGAACCAATCTGTGAATTTAGCAGGTCACAGAATACAAGTCAATACAGAAAAATGAATTGTACTTCTACCTTCCATCAATGAATAATTAGAAGTTGAAATTTTAAAAACGTACCATTCACAATAACATGAAACACATGAAATAATTGGATATGAATATCACAAGTATGTGTAGGATCTGTACATTGAAATGTCGAAAATCCTGATGAATGAAATAAAAGACTTAACAGTGATATACCATATCCATGACCTGGAAAAGTCACTGTTGCTAAGATATCAGTTCACCTGCAACTCTCCACACACTCAACACAATTTTAGTAAAAAATCCTGCAGCATTTTTTAGAAAAACCAAAGATTTAACTTTAAAATTGTAGGAAAATAAAAAGGCACACCTATAAGTAAATAAATAAATAAAAACAAATTTGAAGGACTCACACTACTTGATTTCTAGACCTATTATAAAATTTCTGTAGTCAAGACAATACAGTAAGAGAGTATTAATAATCATGTAGATAAAGGAAACAGAAAAGAAAGGCCAGAAATATACCCACGTATTTACAGTCAATTGATTTTTCAGTAAAAATGCCACGGCAATTCAATAAAGAAAGAATAGGTTTTTTTTTCAACCAAAGTGCTGAGACAATTGAATACTCATATGCAAAGACAAATGAACAAAAAACACAACATCAATTTCTAACTCATATCCTATACAACAATCAACTCAAAATACATCATAAACCATAAAATGTAAACTTCTAAAACTTCTAAATGAAAACATGAGTGAAAATATTTGTGATCTTGAGTTAGGCAAAGATTTTTAAGATACAACACCAAAAGCAGAATCCATAAAAGAAAAAAAAGTGATAAATTAGACATCATTAAACTGAACATTTCTTCCTGGGAGGACAGTGTTAAGAGACTGAAAAGACAGAAAACCCATAGACAGGGAAAACAAGTTTGCAAATTATATATCGGATAAAGGACTTGTAACCATTTGATATATCGAGATCTTCAAAACTCAAAAATAAGAAAGCAATGCTTTTTAAACAATGGTCCAAATATCTAAAAATTCAAATAGAAGATTTATGAATAGCTAATAAGCATATAAAAAGGTGTTCAATATTATTAATCATTGGGGAAATGCAATCACTATCATGTGATATTACTATGCAAGATTGTACAGATAATTTGTAAAATAGTTTGACAATATATTACAAAATTGAACTATACTTAATATAGTGAGGTGTTTATCCAGGTGGAATAAAAGGTTTTGTTCACACACAATGGTTTTATGTTACAGTGGTTTTATTCATTACCTAGAAGCAACCCCTATAGTCCTCAACTGCAGAATAAATGAACAAACCGAAGTGCATATATACAATGAATACAATTGAGCAGTAATGAAGAATAAAACACCAATCTACACGACAATGTGGATAAATCCCAAATGGACTATGCTGGGTAAAAGGAGCTAGACTCAAAATATTCCATGCTATATCATTTCCTTTGTATGTCATTCTTTCAGAAGCAAAATATCAGGGCAAAAAGTAGATTCATGAATGCAGGCCTGGGAGCAGGCTGGAGGTTGACTACAAAAGAGTTTACAGGGAGATGGAGCTGTTCTAAATCTTGATGGCTGTGGTGTTCCATGGCTGCATATGTTTGCCAGACTCTCAGAACTTTACACACACACACACACACACACACACGTCAATTTTACTCTATGTAACTATGCCCTAATTTTAAAAATGAGAGAAAATGAATATTAAAAACAACCAAGTAGATTATTTTAAGAGTATAACTGAAAGATGTGAACCAAAAAATACATGTGGAAGAGGCTTAAAACAATTTATTTTCAATATTATTTAGTAATAATTAAATATTCATCAGCCTGAGAATGTTAAAAGTTAAAACACACACAAAAAATCTTTTTTATAAAAGGAAATTATAACAATTACCCCAAAAAAGTTAGTTTATTGAGAAACGTTCACAGACACACACATACACACACACACACACACACACACACACACACACACCCAATGGTATATCAAGATACTTGAATATGTCATGTTGTTTCTGTAATATCTTTGTACGTTAATTATTGAGGTTTTATAACAACTTCATCCAAATGTGTTTTTATCTTATCCCTGCACAGATACCTAGAAGTTTCTAGTGAAGAAAGCTTAAAATGCTTTGCAAGCTAACTTCTAGGACAATCTGTTGTGTCATTAAGAGATTGGCTAGGTCACAAGACATTTCAAAAAACAAAACGAATGCACTACACTGCAGCAAGTGTGGACTGCAATTTTTCCTGAGGCATCTTTGCTCAGTAGGTCCCACTCTGAACAAAGGGATATGTCTCAGTTTGTTCTACTGCAACTAATATGTGACAAGCAGCAATTTATTTCTTGTTTGACTTTAACAAAAATCAAACCTTTTCCAGTGGGTTAAAAGGCAATTGAAACAGAGTACAACTGGCACATAATAGGATGGGGGCTGTTAGAGACCTCAAGTCCATGACCATCTATACCACACATCAACCACAAGATCACAAAATAAGAGTCTCATATTTTTAACTTCTGTTTTCTGATTTAAGAAATGGAGATTGGAAGAATAAATTATCATTTCTTCATTCATTTGACAGTTATATTTTGTATATGTACTGTGCGTGCACTGAGCTACAAACACCAGCATGAGCATTTTCCGAGGCTTTCCATGGCTGTGCAGAAGACACATTCATCCAATAATAATACTCATAAGCAGATAAATGCTTGAAACAAGCTCAAAATATTCTATGAGAGTCATAGAAAAGAGGAACTGGGCCTAGACTGGGATTGAGGCTGTGGAATAAGGGGCAGGAAAGCTTTCTCTGAAGACATGATATGTAAGCTGAGATCACAAACACACACACACACACAAAATAGGAAAACCTGTTACCTGATAATAGGCGGGTATTGTATAAAATTGCTTATTTTGTGCTACTAGAAGAGTAAATGGTCTCCAGCACTAATGAAATGTCTGAATTTCTGATAGGTATCAAGTAAGGAACTTTCTCCAGGAGCATCTGCAGCTCCTGTTAAAACTGTTGGATGCAGACAGAACACTAGGCTGTAAGTAACAACTGTAGACTCACACTGGAAAAAAATCTTTTCCTGAATATTGAGTCTTACTGCTTGCCCAGCTCTCTCCTTTCTCAAGTCATACAAAGCTTTTAGTAAAGGAAATTTCTCAACACCTAACTGGCTACAATCAATGTGTTCCACATAACTCTCCACTGTGAGGACTATAAAAATAGAATTTGAAATTTAGGCCTGGGACTCTGGGGAACAGTAGCACAGATAAGTGAGAGAAAGTGTTTCCCTTTGAATTCTGGTACCTGACATTTGGACCTGAAAAGTAGGTGCAAATGACAGAAAAGTAAAGCAATGTAAGAAATGAGAGCCGCACAGGGAAATGATGTCATTAAGATTTTTTCCTACTTGTTTCCCTTCTTTTTAAACGTTGACCTTGTGGTTATAGGAAGATCTTGGAGTTTTTGAATACAGTTTTCTATGGGTAAAGCTCATCCGTAGACCTGTTTATCACTGAGACTGCTTTGAACAAGCCAGGACTGAAAGAATTGTCTCTTCTCTTTACCTGATGAATCTGTGCACTCTGAGAGCGGAATTAGGGCAAGAGGACAAGACAGGAAGCCAATGCTTAGCAATTCGGGGTATTTGTTTCTTTTCCCCATAGTTTCCCTCAAAATTAGTCAAAGGGCCAGATAATGCTTTCTATCACCTTCTAAGTAACCTTCACCCTTAGGTGGATTTCATCTTTACAGGAAGGAGAAATTAACCTCCTGGTAACTTAGATCTACCTTAAAAAAAAAAAAATGTAGAGATTTAGAATGGAAAGAGGTCTTTCAAGGATTCTTGTTCACACTACACTTTTTAAGAATAAAATAATGGAACCCCACATAGATTGTACAACTTTCTCAAGACATTACTTTTGGTGCTGTGGACTTAAAAATGTAATTTGATGCCAGAGTGGGGGTGTTGTGTGAATGATCTGTAACATGATTCTGTGACTGTCAGCCACTATTCTAAGTGATGATCTGTCAAGGAACCCAGACCACGTTAATCGGTCTTCATAAGATAGTCTTCCAAATATGTTTAGTTCTTTCCATGCCCTGACCCCAGTTTCTCTGAACACTCGTATGTGCATTGTTCTATCTTATTGAAGATACCAGAGTAGGTTGTATTTCCCCACGACATCTTCCTCAGTCCTCATATCCACATGTTGTTCCGCAATGTGACTTGCCACACATCCAAGCAGGGTGGATCTATATTTGCCTCCATCAAATGTTGTCAGGCTTTTGATGGCTTCAATATAGATTTGACACTGTGTGACTTCCAAGACTGGGCCTTAAAAAACAGTGCAGTCTCACCAAAGAAGTTATTAAAATGACAATTAAGCATATGAAAAGACGCTTCCATCACATTTCATCAGGGAAACTGAAACGAGACACCACACACAACTCATCTATTAGAATGGTAAAAATCCAAAATGCTGGCAGCACTGAACGCTAGAATGGTGAGCAACAGGAACTGTCATTCATTGCTGGTCGGAATGCAAAGCAGTGCAGCCACTTCGAATGACAATTTGTCAGTTTCTTACAAAACTAAGCATACTTCCTCCAATATGATCCAGCATTTGAAAGTGCATGGGCACACAAAACCTGCACGTGGATGTTTATAGCTGCTTTACTCATAATTGTCATAATTTAGAAGCTACCATGGTGTCTTCCAACAGATGACTGGATAAATAAACTGTGGTACATCCAGGTAATGTAACATTCATTAGTACTAAAAGGAAGTGAGCTATCAAGCCATGAAAAGACATGGAGCAATCTTAAATGGATATTGTTGAGTGAAAGAAGCCCATCTGTGGCAATGTAAGACATCACTGACAACAAATATGCCACTCTGGTGGGAATGTTGATGGAGAGGCAGAGATTTATGGAAACTCTTCATACTTACTGCTCGATTTTGCCATGAACCTAAAACTGCTCTGAAACTTAAGTTTATATTATTTTTTTTTAAATAATGCATCTCCCACCTGGGTGCCCCTCACTGTTTTTGGAGAGCTGAGCCACATATGAGAAACATACTGTGAGGAAGTCTGGGAAATATGGAGAGGCTACATGCAGTGCTCCTGTCCTCACCCACAGGTCAGCCTCAGCCAAGGAGCCAGTGGACAACAGGCATCCACTGCCAGACTTGCAGGTGAGGACACCCCCGTAAGTCCAGCCTCAGCTATCAGTCACTGAGGATTCCCACCAAGGCACCAGAAATCACCAAGCAGAGACAAGATGCCCCTGCTGTGCCCTGCTTGAATTTCTGACACACAGTCTGGGAACACAATGAAATCATTGTTGGATGGCCCTTATCTTTGGGTGGTTTGTTTTTGGATCATTGGTAGCTGGTCTACTTACTAAGGGGCTAAACTGGGAGAGACAGGGCTCTGCAGAGGCTGTTTCAGATCCTAGTTTGTGGATGAGGCTTTCTGAGTCCAGCCCTCCATGAGGCACCATATGAGCTCAGGACACCAGTGAAGGCTTTGGGCAGTGATTTTCAACTTGTAAGGTCATGAGACACTCAAGAGAATGGTATTACAGAGTGTTTCATTCTGAGATTGAGCTTCTCCCCAATAAAATGGAGACTGACTGTGAAGACCAAGGGATAGAAGTGACTTCATAGAACTCAACTTGTATGAGCAGAAACGAATTAACCCTCTCACCTCAATCAACTAAACAGACATAACGGAAGAAGCAACAGCTCTCTGACATTGGACACCAGATAGTGCAGGACAGTAATCCCTAAAGAGGAGAAATAAAACAGTGAGTCCTATAATTGCCCTGCCTCATTGCCTAGAGAGAGCCTAGATAATAATTGCAGGAGGGGCAACCGAGGCAGGGCCCTGCATTTGTCTTAGTTGAGGAGATAGTCTTGGAAATCCACAGAGGCCAAGACAGGTAAACAGCAAGGAGCAGTTATGCAGAGGGAGATCCCCAGAGACCTGCCTTTGGCCTTCAGCTGAGTATCATCAGCACACGTGTGTAAGGAAACAGCCCAAGGCTGGGGAAGAAATCACTAGAAAGGAGCAGAGAGGGAAATTCCTTGAGCTCACTCAGAAACAAGAATACTTTATGCTCCCATTAGGAAAAGCAGACATAAGACACTGGACAGAGCACCCAGATGGGTCTTGCTGAGCATGGGAAACACCAGCTCTAAATTAAATCTACTTTTGTCCCACCATGTTGTTAAGCTCATTCTCAAAAGATCAAACTATTTCCAAGTCACTTGACTGCATCTCAGAGCTAAACTCAGAATATTTACAGGACTAAAAAAATACTCTGTACCAACAAGGTAAAAATACAATGTCTGGCATCCAACTGAAACAACCAGATATACAAAGAAGAATAAAAATATGACCCATATGTAGAAGAAATCCCAATACATCAAAATAGAACTAGACAAGACACAGATAAGAGAATTAGTAGACAGAAACATTAAAACAGTTATTATAAATATAATCCAAATATTCAGGAAGGTGGAGAAATACCTGAGCATTTGTTAACCAGACATTTGGAAGGTATTTTTTAAAGTCTCAAAGTGAACTTCTAGAGATAAAAAATATACTAGATAGGATTAACTGCAGATTGGACACTCCACAAAAAATGATTAATCAACTTGAAGGCATAGCAATAGAAGATATCCCAAATGAAATGTACAGAGAAAAGACGGAAAAAAAGAAAAAAAGAAACAGAGAAGCCAGACAATTGTAAAAAACAAACTGAAAATGCTGAAACAGGTAAAAAGTGAGGAAGATACTGAAAACTAATAAACAACTAGAGGCCAGTAAGATATAATATGTCATTGGTTAACACACGACAAATTGCTCCGGTGGTAACTACACACCATGGCTCCAATGTTATCTAAATGTAACACATTTCTGTTGACCAGAAATAAGCAAGGTCTTAAAACAGCTGCCCCTGGCTAAGCCAAAGTGGTAGGCACGAAGGGTGAAATTCAGAGAGATCACTGAATGTGAATGGAGTAGTCATTATTTAAGATCATCAAGGGCCACTTTGTGATTTCTATGTATTATTTATTTTATTATACATTTAACCATATTTTTATACAATAGATAAAATGTTTACTTACAAAGACAGCAAGTGATTTTTTAAACTTTTTATTTTGAAATAACTATAGATTCACAAGAAGTTATACAGATGTTACAGAGCGATCCTGTGTACTCTTCACCCCATTTTCCTGATGGTTACATCTAACATAACTATAGTACAATATCACAGTCAGCACATTGACACTGGCATTGTGTGTGTGCAGTTCCATGTCATGTAACCCCTTGTGTAGATTAGTGAAAGCCCCACCTCAGGAGACAGAGCTGGTCCACAGCCACAAAGATTGTCCCTCATGTCACCCCTTAATCATCAAACTCTCATCCCCCCACTGCATTCCTAATTTACGGGAACCACTAATCTGTTTGCATATCCATAATTGTGTCATTTAAAGAATGCTGTAGAAGTGGAATCCACAGAATGTGACCTTCAGAAATGGGCTTTTAACACTTAACATGATGCTCTTGAGATTCACCCAAGTCGTGTATATCAGTGGTGCATTCCTTTTTATTCCTGAATAGCATTCCATTGTGTCAATTTATCACAGTTTGTTTAACCATTCACCTATTGTAGGACATCTACAATGTCCAGCTTTTGGCTATTACAAATAAAGCTGCTATAAACAGTCATATACAGGTTTTGGCTAAGCCTAAGTCTTCATTTCTCTGGGATAAATCCCCAGGAGTGCAAAAGCTGAAATTGCCAAATGATTTCGAGAGTGGCTGTACCATTTTACGTTTTGACCAGCAACAAATGAGAGATCCCATTTTTCACATCCTTACCAGGATTTGGCACTACTGCCATATTTTATTTTGGCTGTTCTGATAGCTGTGTAGGTACATCTCATCACAGGCTTACCCTGAACTTCTATGATGACTATTGATGTTGAACGTCTTCTCATATGCTTATTTGTCATTCATTTATCATCTCTGTGAAATAACTCTTCATTTCTTTTACCCGTTTTCTAACTAGATATGTTTTACTCTTAAGTGTTGAGATTTCCTTATACATTTTAGATATGAGTTATTTGTAAGATTTATGATTGACGCATATTTTTTCCCAGCCTGTAACTTGTCTTTATAGTCTCTTTACAAAGTATTTCATAGAGAAAAATTTTTAGTTTTGATGAAGGCCAATTTATTGATTTTTCTTTTTATAAATTGTGCTTTTGGTGTCATATCTAAGAACTGTTCATGAAGCACTGAAGAAAGTCCCAAAGATTTTTCTCCTATGTCTTCTTCTAAAAGTTTTAGAGTTTTAGGTTTTACATTTAAATGTATGATTCACTTTGAGTTAATTTTTGTATAGTGTCAGCTTTAGTTCAAGTTTCCCTGTTTTACCTATAGATATCCAATTGTTCCTACGCCATTTATTAGGAAGAATATTCTTTGTACATTAAATTGTTTTTGCACATTTATCAAAAATAACTTGGCTGCACTATTGTGGGTCTATTTTGGGTTTCTCTATTCTGTTCCATTGATCTGCCTATTCCTCTGCCAATACCACAGTATTAATCACAATAGTTACATAATAAATTTTGAAATCAAGTAATCTCTCACGCTTTATTCTTTTTCAAAATTGTTTTAGCTGTTCAAGTTCATTTGTCTTTTCTTAACAATTTTAGAATAATCTTATTTCTTAAAAAAAGACTTTTGCTGATAATTTGATAGATAATGTATTAATGTTGTTTATCAATTTGTGAAGAATTAACATCTTTACTCTGTTGTATTCCCAATCCATAAACATAGTATGTTTAGATCCATTTGTGTAGACCTGTGATTCATTTCTGCAGCCTTTGGTAGTTTTCTGAATACAAGTCCAGCATGTGTTTTATTAGATATACACCTAAATGTTTCATTTTTTGAGTGATTATAATGAGATTGTATCTTTGATTTTGGTTTGTATGTGTTCATTACTAGTATACAGAAACATAATAGATTTTTTTAGGTTTTTTTTTTTTTCTTTGTAGTCTATGATCTCACTAAACATATTATTTAGTCCTAGAAGATTTTTTTTTTTGTTTCGGTTTTGATAGATTCTTTGGCATTTTTACATAAACAATGAGTTCATCTGCATATATGGACAGTTTTATTTCATTCTTTTCAATCTATTTGCTTTTATTCCCTTTTGTTACCTTATTACATTGACTAGCATTTCTAGGACTATATTTAATAAAGGTGATGAGCATGGACATCCCCTACTTGTTCTCAAATTTAAGGGGAAAGCATTTGGCCGGGCACAGTGGCTCACACCTGTAATCCAACACTTTGGGAGGCCAAGGCAGTCAGATTGCCTGAGGTCAGGAGCTTGAGGCCAGTCTGGCCAACATGGTGAAACCCCATCTCTACTAAAAATACAAAAGAAAGAAAAAATTCGCTGGGCATGGTGGCACGTGCCTGTAATCCCAGCTACTCAGGAGGTTGAGTCAAGGGAATTCCTTAAACCAGGGAGGTGGAGGTTGCAGTGAGCCAAGATCGCAACACTGCACTCCATCTAGCCTGGGTAACACAGCAAGACTCCGTCTCAAAAAAAAAAAAAAAAAGAGAAAAGCATTTCAGCCTTTCACTATTAAGTGTGATTTTAACTGTAGGGATTGTGAAGATGCTATTTTTCAAATTAAGGAAGTTTCCCTTAGTTCTAATTTTCTGTGAGTTTTTATCATGAGTTGTTGTTCCATTGTATCAAAGACTTTTCCAGCATCAATTCATTTGAACATGTGATTTTTCTTCTTTAGCCTGTAAATAGAGTGGATTACACTGACTGGTTTTTTGACTATTGAACCAGCCATATTCAATTCATCATAGTAGATAATTCTTTGTATGTATTGCTGAATTCTACTTGCTAATATTTTGCTTCCATACTTTTTATTTTACAAATAAGAGTTTTGTATTCATATTCGTGAGGAATACTGGTCTGTACTTTTCTTCTTTTGCACTGACTTTTCCTGGTTTTGATATCAGCAAATACTGTATATGACCTGACTTTGGGCATGTTCTCTCCTCTTTTATTTTAGGGAAAACATTGAATAAAATTAACGTTGTTAATTTATCTTTAAATATTTGGTTGAATTCTCCAGTAAAACCATGTGGAGTGGAGAGTTTTGGAGGGATCTTTTAAATTGCAAATTTATCTTCCTTAGTAGACATAAGGCGAGTCTGTCATCTACTTCATAATGGACAAATTATGATAGTTTTTTGAGGAAATAGTCTATTCCAAGTGTTCCTATTTATGTATGTAGAGTTGTTCCTAGTAAATGGTTACTATGCTTTTGATTTCTGCAATGTCTATAGGGATATTTCTGTTTTATTGGTAATTTTTTTCTTCACTCTTTTCTTGCTAGTCTTGTAAAAGGTTTGCAGATTGTACTGACATTTTCAAAAGTCAACTCTTTGATTCTTGGATTTTATGTCATCAATTGTATAATTCCGTCTTCTACTTTATAATTTCCCTCTTGCTGCTTGCAATAGGTTTCCTTTGCTCTTTTTTCTTTACATATCTTGATGTGGGAGCTTAGATTATTGATTTGAGACTTCTTCTATTTTCTGACATAAGAGTTTACTTTTATAAGCTTTCCTCTCAGAACTGTATCACCTGCATCCCATAAGTTCTGATATGTTGCATTTTCATCTTCATTCAATTCAATGTATATATTTTTTAATTTCTCTTAAGACTTCCTCTGTAGCCCATGGATTACTTGGTAGTCTGTTGTTTAGCTTCTAAGTGTTTGGATATTTTCCTTTTATTCTTCTATTTTTTATTTCTAGTTTGATTTCATTGTAGTCAGAGAACAAAGTCTGTATTGTTTCAAATATTTTAAATTTGTTTAGAGGTTTTTTCCCCCTGTGATTTAGGATATGGTCTATTTTGGTTCACAGCCCATAGGTACTTGAAAAGAATATGTATTCTACTGTTCCTGGGTAGATTGTTCCATAAATAATGACTAAAATCTGTTGGCTAAAGATGTTTGATTCCTTTATGTAATTTTTATAAAATTACTTTGTAAAATAATGAACTAAAACCTAAAGAAATTAATTGTAATAAATTGGAGAGACAAAAATGCATAAACTTAAAACATAAAACGTTCCTATGCCAAAAGAAAAATACTATGCTGAGCAAAGGATAGAGAGAAACAGATCATAGAGAAACAAATATGACGGCCAACAAACATTAAAAAATTTTAAGCCGCATTGGTAGTTAAAAATGGAGATTAAAATGAAAAACTACTTTTTTTAACACTTTAATGAAGTGAAGGTAAAAAGGCAATATTAATTGCAGTGATGATTTGTTGAAACTAAACTATTCTTACTGGAGTGAAAATATAAATGGTGAAAAACTTTTAGCGGTAAATTTGGCCCTTTGTTTATAAATTTTTTTTTTTTTTTTTTTTTTTTTTTTTGAGAGGAGTCTTGCTGTGTCGCCCAGGCTCTGGAGTGCAGTGGCGTGATCTCAGCTCACTGTAAGCTCCACCTCCTGGGTTAACGCCATTCTCCTGCCTCAGCTTCCTGAGTAGCTGAGACTACAGGTGCCTGCCACCACGCCCAGCTAATCTTTTGTATTTTTAGTAGAGACGGGGTTTCACCATGTTAGCCAGGATGGTCTTGATCTCCTGATTTGGTGATCCACCCTCCTCGGCCTCCCAAAGTGCTGGGATTACAGTCTTGTTTATAATTTTTATATGAAAAATTTCTTCAAGAATGTGTTTACTATCTTTCTTTGTTGGATGAGAAAGGAAAAAATAATGAAGTTTCTTTATGAACCAAAATGTTATTTTAAAAAATACCTGGACACGGCCGGGCGCGGTGGCTCAAGCCTGTAATCCCAGCACTTTGGGAGGCCGAGGCGGGTGGATCACGAGGTCAGGAGATCGAGACTATCCTGGCTAACATGGTGAAACCCCGTCTCTACTAAAAATACAAAAAACTAGCCGGGCGTGGTGGCGGGCGCCTGTAGTCTCAGCTACTCAGGAGGCTGAGGCAGGAGAATGGCGTGAACCTGGGAGGCGGAGCTTGCAGTGAACTGAGATCACGCCACTGCACTCCAGCCTGGGAGCACAGCGAGACTCCGTCTCAAAAAAAAAAAAAAAAAAAAAAAATACCTGGACACAAAAATATAATAATCACAGTATTAGTTATATTGTTCTTACTAAATAATATAAAACAGTTAAGGTGATAGTAATGAGATACCAGCCTGAGGAGTAATATTTCAAAGAATATTAAAATTCTGGCATAGCACATTTCAGAAGATGGATTGGTGCGGAGTAGACCATGGTCAGAATAAGAACAGGGAATACAGTAAAAGGAGTGAATCCAGGTCAAACCGTGTGGTGGGCATGGCTCCCTTCCTGCTTCTGCACAGCACACTGAACTTTCTGACCTATACCTCCCTACTTTGAGCAGGCATCTGTGTAGGGAGCACTATCACCATAAGTTACTGTCCAGGAAGAGTTACTAGCATTCTTTCAGTCATCAGTCACTTTCATTTAGAGGCCTAAACCAAGAGTGAAAGAATGAGGATTCAAAATATTTTATGCTATATTTTCCCACTGAGTCCTATTTCAAGATTGAAGGAGTAGATATTTCATTCGATTGACTTATGAGAATTAATCACTAAATTGTTCTACTCAAGTTTTTGGCAGTTGTTTTGTGTTTGTGTTTGGTCTTTAGCAAGAATGATATTTTTATTTTAGCATTACCTTCATGCCAATTAATTTATGTTTATTCTTATTGTTCCTTTCTTTCATAAGCTTCTATTTGGTTTGGCAAGCTTAAATATCATTTGACTCTCACCTCTAACTTACTCAGTAAGCGTTTTCTGTTTTCCCATTTCCCTATTTTTTAGCTTCCATTTTAAGTTGGCTATTAATACATGACAGATCATATTACAAGTATATATTATTGTTTCAGCCCATCTCCACCATAAGTTAGTCTTAGATTGACAGAGAAATACATTCCATTTTCCCTACTGTTCTTTTTTGCCCAAGTTTCTTCGGTAGTCTCTTGTTTGCATAAAGCTTGTTGTCAAGTATAATCCTCAGGAAGTGTTTCTGAATATAAGATTCCCAGAGCTCTTGCACGTTTAAATTGTTTTTCTATTGCTTTGAATCTCAAAGAAATTTGACTGGATATAGAATTCTTGACTTGCGTTTTTCTTCCTTGAGCTTCTTGGTGGTGGCGTTCCATGGTTGTTTAATGAAACAGCTGGTATCATGCTGATTTTCTTTCCCTTCTCTGTAATGTGCCTTCTTGCCTGGAGGCCCTTGAGATATTTTTCCCTTTATCTTTATATCCACTAACTTTGCTAGGATAGTTTTTTGAAATGACCTTTTTGAATCAATTTCCTCGAGTATATAGTGGGTTCTTCTCATATGTAGTTAAGTCTCTTATTTAACAGATACTGTTCTTCAGTTACAGTTTTAAATATTAGTTCTCTCATTGTTTTATGTTTTCTCTTCATTGACTCTAATCATGTGTTTTAAGCTATCTTCCCCCGTATTCTATCTCTGTCACAAAATTTATATCAGGTGTTGTTTACTTCTTTTTACTATATTTTTATTTTCTTAATTCTTTACATTCCTATTATTCATCCCCCTTTGGTACTTTTGGTAATATCTACGCTACTTTGGGGTCTTTGCAGTTGAGTTATTATTTCTGAGATACTTTTGTCTGTTTTGTTTTTTAGTTTATAGCAAGAATTTTGTTGACTCACTTTTCACTCTCTTCTAGTTGTCCATTTCCTGGCTGAGTTTTGACATTTTAGATACATGATATTCTTTTTTATGTGAAACTGCTTTATTTAATTAAATTTGATTCAATTTTATATCCTGTGTTACAACTTTTCTCTATCTGATGGTTCTCTTTTTAAAACCGATGTGGTTGTTGCACTTTGACTTTGTAGGGGTGTTCGTGATGATCTTTTCATGATTCCTAAGTAAGATGTTCCTGAACTAGCAACAGCAAGCCATGCGGGGGTGGGGGTGGGGGTGGGGGTTACGTGGCTTCCTTGGTTTCTTAGTTCAAGAGTGCTCTCTCCTGTTGCTTCAGTAGGTACACCTGCTTTAATTAGAGGACCCTGATTTGCTGTTATTAACTTGGTCGGCTTTATTCTGATTCTTTGAAACTAACTTTATTCAGTAAGGCCTGCTTTCCTCCGCTTTATGACCAAGCCACCGAAGGTGTCTTGTCCTGTCTCCAAGGCACTTCTCTCTTCCTGAGCAATGCACCTTGTCAATGCTGCCACCCTGCACAGCTGCACTTCCAAGTCATGCCTTTCCATTCCTTGGGGGCCGGTGCTCTGGGTCACCAAGTCTTACACAGGTTTCCAATGTTTCTCCTTCAGGAAGTGGCTCTTTCCGACTGCGGATAGACTCTGGGTGTTACTGTCTATATTCATCATCATTAGGACCCAACCACGCCTTCCTCCCTCTACTTCCGATTTTCAGGTCTGGTATAGGCTAAGATGTTTATTTCCACATTTTTAGGTAAATGAAGTTTGTCTTATTCTCTGTCTCCAAGTTCTACTCTAGCATGGGTTCTGGATAATTCTATGCATCCTCTCTGTTGGTCTCTATGACTTCTTCCAGGACTTACAGAGAGATTCTCCCTTTACTTCACAAAATCTGGTAGTTTACCTCTCTCAGGCTTAATTTCTCCACGCGGCCTAAAATTCATCTGAAAACCTCTAATCTAGTAATTTCATTTCTATGAAGTGAAACTGAAGAAAACTTGGAATCTAAATAAAAATGTATGTACAACGAGACTAAAATATTAATTATCATATTAAATTTGAAATTAAACTGTCCAAACAAAAATAACTTGTTACAGTCATAATCTAGAATATATTTTGCCCTTACAAATCATGTTTGTAATAAATAATGATTAATGTGGGTAAAAGTTCTTGTTAATTGGAAAATTAAGACACAAAATCTTATATCCAATATGACATCACTTTGAGTATGTAGACATGTATACACATAGATAAAGGGCAAGAGGGAAATATTGACTGCGCAGACATTTCACGGAATGGATATGATTATGTTTATTTAGAGTTTTCTATACATTTAAAAATTCCCTCAAATTCCTTCAATGAGCATGCATTTTTATATGCTTCTTTTTGCGGTTATTTTATATATATATATATAATGTATGGAATTTTTTTAAAGTTTTAAAAATTCAGAAAAGCAACAATAACAAAAATGAGAACACTAACAACCAGATTTTTTGTATATCAAAAATAATGCATTAGAATGCAACAAAGGAACAAATCTCATTCATAGCAGTAAGTAAAAAGCTTTTACAAGTCAAGCAATAAAGCTAACTGGGCTCATCTGTTACCAAAAATTGTAAAACTTTCCTGTGAAACATAAAAGAATGTATACACTTTGAATAACTCAATTTATTGGCTGCATTCATACCTAAAATTTTGAAATTATAAACATGCAATTTTCCAAAATTAATTGATACATTATGCCATGAACTCACATTTATGTGTGTTTATATCTATAAAGCTAAAGTCACAAATGGAAGATTCTGTAAGAGAATAAAACTCTGAAAAATAAGAACACAGGGAGGAAACAACTGTTTCTCATAACAACACGTATTCTATAGCTTCAATAATTAAAAGTGCTGTTGACATAAATGAGCACGGATGGAAATAAAGGAAAATGAAAGAAAAAAAGAATAAATATAAAAATTTCATAATTATAAAGATGGCATTCCAAATCAGCGGGGGAAGTGTGTTGTATAGTGTAAATAATTTGGAAGCAAATGGATATTTATTCAGAAAAGTAAAAATAAAGATAGGTTACAGGCTTCTGTTTTGTTTGTTTGTTTGAGACGGAGTCTCACTCTGTCACCCAGGCTGGGGTGCAATGGCATGGTCTCGGCTCACTGCAACTTCCACCTCCCGGGTTCAAGTGATTCTTCTGACTCAGCCTCCCAAGTAGCTAGGACTACAGGCATGCACCACCACACCCGGCTAATTTTTGTATTTTTAGTAGAGACAGGGTTTCACCATATTGGCCAGGCTGGTCTCGAACTCCTGGCCTTGTGATCCGTCTGCCTTGGCCTCCCAAAGTGCTGGGATTACAGGCATGAGCCACCGCACCCAGCCCAGGCTTCTGGTTTTTAAATAGTGGAGGAAAGATCGTATTTCTCACTTCTTTTCTTACAAATTTCCACTTGAAAAAAAAAAGAAAGAAGAGAATGAGAAACACAAATCCAAGCTGTATGTTCAATGGCACAAACTGTGTCTTTAGTTATCCCATTTTGCAAAATAGGAGAATGTGCTGCCAGGTGCAGTGAAGATCAGGCTTGAGTGTGGGAATATCCTGAGAGTGAAGGCTCTAATGCGTCTTAGACATGAGAATGGAGATGAGGCATCAGGTGTCAGTGGGGATGTCACCTGGGAGCCCCATGCCTCTTGGTAGTATTACAGTGATGAAGAGAATGTCACTGCAGATGGCATTAGGCTGACTTCTAATCTGCACCAAGCTGCTGTCTATGCTGGTGATGCTGCTGGGCCTCCAAACCTGTGACCACTGCCAGCTCCCTCAACATGAGAATGAAGAGGAAGGAAGGAAGCCTCTCTCCAAGGAAGTCGAGAAGATACAGAACATCAAGAAGTGTTCTGGGAGGAACATTTGGAGGGAGTGTGGAATGTGAAAAGGAGAATGTGGGAAGAACAAGGTTACACCTCTTAAGCTAAAAGAAAATATTTTAAAATAAATGCTATAAACACATACTGTACATACGATTAAGACATTTTATCCTAAATTTGATAATATTAAATTTTACACTCCAATTTGGAAATCAAAGCAGAATTTAAGTAATATGGTTTGGCTCTGTATACCCTCCCAAATCTCACCTTGAATTGTAGTAATCCCATGTCAAGGGCAGGACCAGATGGAAACAATTGGAAGATGGGGGCAGTTTCCCTCGTATTGTTCTCATGATAGTGAGTGACTTATCATAAGATCTGATAGTTTTATAAGGGGTTTCCCCCTTTGCTTGACTCTCATTCTCTCTCCTGCCACCCTGTGAAGAGGTGTCTTCTGCCATGATTGTAAGTTTCCTGAGGCTTCCCCAGCCATGCAGTACTTTGCGTCAATTAAATCTATTTTTTTATAAGTTACCCAGTCTAAAGTATTTCTTCATAGCAGCGTGAGAACAGACTAATACGATAACTTGGTACCAGTAGAGTGGGGTGCTGCTATAAGGATACCTGAAAATGTGGAATTGACTTTGGAACTGGGTAACAAGCAGCAGTTGGAACAGTTTGGGGAGCTCGGAAGAAGACAGGAGGATGTGGGAAAGTTTGGAACTTCCTAGAGGCTTGTTGAATTACTTTGACCAAAATGCTCATTGCGATATGGACGATGAAGTCCAGGCTGACGTAGTCTCAGATGGAGCTGAGGAACTTGTTGGGAACTGGAATAAAGGTAATCCTTGCTATGTTCTAGCAAAGAGGCTGGCGACATTTTTCCCGCGCCCTAGAGATCTGTGGAACTTTGAACTTGGGAGAGATAATTTAGGGTATCTGGTGGAAGAAATTTCTAAGCGGCAAAGCGTTCAAGAGGAAGCAGAGCATAAGTTTGGAAAATTTGCATCCTGATGATGCAAAAGAAAATAAAAACACATTTTCTGAGTAGAAATTCAAGTTGGCTGCAAACATTTGCATAAGTAACCAGAAGCCAAACGTTAATCACCAGGACAATGGAGAAAACATCTCCAGGGCATGTCTGAGAACTTCACAGCAGCCCCTCCCATCACAGGCCCGGAGGCTTAGTGGGGAACAAAAAGTTGGTGGGCCAGACCCAGAGCCTCCCTGTTCTGTACAGTCTTGGGACTTCCGTGCACTAACCCAGCTGTGGGGCTCACCCCCCAGAGCTGACTTTCATGCACTAACCCAATGGTGGGACTAGTTCTCCAGCACTACCTTCTGTGCACTAACCCTCCTACATGTAAATCAGAGCATTAGCATCCACATCCCCAGCACAGTCATCCCTGAGTGTGATTCAGATGAGTGTGAGGTGCTGCTTTCTGAATCATTTGATACTTTAGTAGGGAAAAGAGGGAACGTTTTCTCTGGGCACATCTTCCCAGTAAGTTACATCTCCTCTTCCACTGGGAAAATTTTCAAGATATGAGGCAAAATTAATCTCACATATTTAGTATTTGCCCAGATCTGACTAGGCAGGCATGGAGTAAATGCCCTAAAACTGGTGTAATCTGATTTCTCCAATGTACTTTTAGAAAAACTAAAGATTTTATAAACAATTGGAATACCAAGGTGTAGTTTCTTAAAATATTCAGAAAACCAAAATAAACAAGGGAGTCAAATCTTCCAGATGAGGAATATGGCAAAAACTGTGTGAATACAGATAGAGTTTCTTTAAAGGTCTTAGCACTCAAGGTGTGGCCCATGGGTCAGCAACATTGCTACAGACTGGGAGCTAGTTAGAAATGCGGGATCCAAGAAGTGGTAAATGGTGCAAAAATCATGAGTATCATTGGTAGAAAGAAAATTTGTTCAAAAGTAATGGACAAATCTCTTAAGGTTAATTGGTTTCCAAAACTGGAATTCAGGATATGTGAGTTCAGTGCTGTTTCTATTTTACCAAGCTATTTGTGCAAATAATTTCAACCAATTACTAAAAAAAGAAGTCTTAAATACTTTTATCTAAAAGGAGAATTGTTTTTTGAAAATACCAATGGTTCCAAACTAATTTTTAATATTTTCAAACTCTCCTTTACTTTTAAATACTAAGATCTCTACTAATGAAAATAAGCACTTATTTGAAGTTTGAAAATTTATTTAGTTTCATTTTTGTTTCTTTTTAAAATTAAATTTTATTAAAATTCAATGTATATTCTTATTTAAAAAATAGAATGAAACATTAATTTATGTATGACTGAAAAGGCAAAACTGTTAATCAAATGATAACACAGAGTTTCATTATAATTCAGGATTTTTATTTTATACTTACAGAAAGATCTCTTTTAGATACGTTTTTATCATAAATCCCTTTTGTATATACATAAGAAGGAAAATAATATGAGCAAAATGAATGATTGATGTGTTTCCAAATTTCTTCATCTTTAGATGTAAATTCTTCTGTAATATTTCAGACAATAGTGTTGATATCCTCATATTTCCCCACCACACAGTATGGTCCTTTGTGCCTTCAAGAGCATTGATCATGCAGCATTTCATAAAAGTGTTTCACTATCCTCTCTGGGAACTTTTTTCAAATCACTAAAATCTTTCTGCAAGTTTTGATGCTCTCACCTTTTGATCCCAACAAACAACAACTGGGATTCATATTCCTTCCTCAAAAGGTTCTTAAAAGTTTTGGTGATGGACACACTGCCCCTGATTTAGGTCATCAGGAAAAAGAATAAGCTCTGCACGCCAATCAGAGCTCATTGGCTCTGGCATCGTAGACCCATCAAATGCAAGGCATGTCCTGACTTCAGAGATGGAAAAATATGAAAAACTATACTTATACCACTTCTTTCTCCCTCATTTCCCCTCTTTTCCCCTTTTCCTTCCTTCTTTCCTTTTTATAAAAATCATTCTTTCATTCCAACCTCTTTGCCCCCTCACTTTCTCTGCAAAAAAAAAAAAAAAGCTCAATGAGAATAACAAAGTAGTAATTTAAAGGGGTAATAAGCACTGACTTTCAAAATTTGCTTCACACTTTGATAAAATAGTAGCTTGAAGAATTCAGTAATAAAGAAATTGAAGCAAGCCTCTCATTCCAGAATAGAGCTGCACTTGGAAGTCTTTAAAAACACTTGTAAGTTATATTATTTAGAATCTGTAGGAAGTATGAACTCATAAAAGGAGATAAAGTGGCATTCAAATAACCATGCCCCCATATAGGAGGTACCTGGTTTTTATTTCTTCATGTTTTCAATGGAAGGAATTAACACATAGTGTGATATATCTTTTATATATACGCAGTTTGACGTAATGAGAGACTAGAAGACGGTAACATTTTAGCAACACAAGAAAACAGAAACCGCTTTTTTTATTTTCTTGTTGTGCATAACCCTCAGCTCCATTTTCTTTTGACATAAAGTTCCTGTCCTGGTAAATTTTCGGCATATTCAAACAATATCACGATACAAATAAATCCAAGAAAGGTAGCTTAACATTTGACTTAATATGCAATTTTGTTTGTTTGTATTAAAAAGAAAGATATATTGGCATCTCAGTAATTATAAAACCTTAGTAATTATTAGTTGGATGATCATTAAGGTAAGTTTTCTAATTTCACTTCTTAAAAATTTAACACAAAAATTAAAATTGAATTTTAGAAAATTAAAGTTTGTTACAATTGATACCATGCTTGTTTTTTTCACATGTTGAATAAAAGCATATAAATGACAAAGTAAATTTCAGTTGTTTCTATTTATGTTTGTATGTTTGTGTGTGTCCATTTCAATGGCTGAATACTTATTAGCTTACATGGTCATGCAAGATGGCAGTGGCTTCCATATTCTGTCCTGTGATGTGAAGGGTATCTTTAAATTTTTGGTGAATCTAGACTTTGGTAGTCATATTGACTGTCCTCTTTTAATGAAGAAATTACCTGCATATGAAATAATAAAATTGATTTAATTCTTATATATACAAAATGTTCTCAATTATAAGCAAAAAGATCATTTGGGAAAAAAGTAATATCGAATCGCTAAGTCCACAAATAATGAATCTGAAAATCCAACAAAATAGTAAATATGTTGCTAACATCCATCAACACAGAAGATGTGCACCTAATAAACTGGGTTGTTTTTTTCAGTGACACAGATGTGAACTCAAGGGAATAAAAAAGAAATTAGAAAGAAAAATTAGAGAATGGAATAATGGCAGATCATAAATTACAACTTTTTCCAGAATTATTATGTAGCCTTATACATGTCTCATAGCATATATTTGAAGTAAGTTTATGTTAGGGCATGAGATGACTAGGTAGGTTCAGAGCCTGGTTACTGTGCTAACATGGCAGTTCCTTAGTCTCTCTCAACTCTAGTTTCTTTGTCTATAAAACAGAAATATTAGTGTCTATTCTTAAAATTTTTCTGAGGTTTGTGTGAATCACAACTGTAGTAAATCAGCTTACTGTAGATTTATTGTGTAAGTAAGTCTACAGTACCTGATATTTTCAAAAGTAGCAGCACTTACGAGTAGTAGAAGTAGTAGAAGTAGTAAAACTAATACTACCATTGAAATGGTACTCTCACTTCAGGAAATGTATAAGGGATGACTGTTATGAGTTGTTGGGGCTCAAAACATGATACCCCAAAATACGGCACTTTGACATGCTTAACTAAAAGAAGCAGCCTCAAAGTCTCTCTGACCTTCCTCTTCCCTCCTCCTGTCTCTCCATCCTCTCTCCCACAAAGCAAAGGATAAGGCTGTTCTCTGAACTTCCCTTATCTAGCTGGATGCCAGATCCCCAAGGAGGAACACAACTGCCTTTGGTCGTTTCCATGAAATTTTATTAACCAGAGAAGATAAAACTCATAACATAGAGGAAGAGATTGAAAATTAAACACCACACCTGGAGTCCAGACAAGCTTTGTCCCAAATCATTGTTGGTTCTCAGTCCCATCAAGCTTACAAAGATTTAATTTACAAGCTATTTTGTCTCCATGTTCATTCAATTCCCCTAAAAATCATTTACTATCCCTGAAAATACATTTGTCCCATTCCTCTTCCCTTTGAAGAAGGGCATATAAACATCTGAACCTCACTGGGTTATTGAGTAATCATCCTCCTGCACTTCCCCCTTGCTTATGTACCTTAGATAAATGTATTTGTCTTTTTCTCCTATTAATCCACCTATTGTCAGTTCATTTTCAAGGAACCCACAGAGGGCAGAAGGGAAGCTTCCCCTTGGCCAAGACAGTGTCAAACATATTCTTGTTGTTCACGCCAGAATTCCTTCTTTTGTTGTTCAAGTTAAATCTCAGGGATCTACCACATTATAGTCTAATTCAAGACTTCAAAGAATTTTTTGAAAAAGAGTCTTTACATTTAAAATGTTAAATTATGATCTTCAATACTCTCTAGATTTGACCCCAGACCACCACTAAAGCCCATATTTCACAATAGAAGGAGAAAAGAAAGGTCATCTTCTTTTTCTAATGTGAGTGGTCTACAACATTGATAACCTATCAACATTGATAACTATCATTGTTTCAGACTACTCACATCTTCAATGTTTTATTCCCAAAAGTACTCTATCCAAATTGCAAGTAGTGGACCAGGAATGTGTAGGTCCTAAAGAAAAAGACCATAATGATGCAAAACGTAAGGAAAAAGTTCTAAAGTAATTAGCTAGAAATACAAAGAGAACACAAGAAAAGCCATTATGCAAATAGACAGTCATTCAAAAACTAGTCTTCTGGAAAAAGTATAAGATCTATGGTGTGGATTTCAAAGAGGGCACTCTTTTTAAAATCCTCTACCCTTCAAGTTAAGTCTTCATTTTATTATAATTCATTTCTGAAATTTCTGTTTAAGACTCATTTTAAGAAGGGGGGCGTCTAGGTAGAGAAATACACATTTTCTGCTACAAAGAAGCATATAGTCCCTAAATTAGCTTCTGCTACAGTAACAAACCAACTCAAAATCTCAGTCCCTTGCCCACACATTAATTTCTTGTTCATGTTATCTGAACATGGTGTGTTGGTCTGAACAGTTGATCACATTTCTTCTTACACCAGAACCCAGGCTGAATGAGCTGCCCTGCCTGGGTATGCTGCTCTGCTAGCAAACAGCAAAGGCACAGAAATTCTCAGCTGATTCCCATATGGGCATTTAAAGCTTCAAGGCAGAGGTGGCAGATGTCACATCCATTCTCATTTTACTTTCTAAAGTGTATCACGTGACCAAGCCCAATGCGGGTGAGTTAGGAAGTATACGCTTCCTCCTGTGGGAGGTGAGAATAAATATGTGTTTAAACAAAACAAAACAAAACACATTCACCCAAAACTCATGGGGAAAAAATGAAGATGCCATTAAAAGGTTAAAATAAGAAACTAACAATGTAGGCTGTACTTAATTATCTAGGAAGATTTCACAAAAAGAGAACTTAACACTTTCAAAACCAATGAATCATCTTCTTAGCCTCCAGCTCCATCAGTCTATAAATAATGCCAATTCAATCTATACAAAATCTTGTATATCTACCACTTCTCTCCAATTCCTACGGCCACTCTCCTGGTCTAGGCTCACAGTACCTCTAGCCTGGTCCACTAGAATAGTCTTAATGCTTCTACTTGGCCTCCCTCCAGGTGATCATCCTATTGTTGCCCTAGTAATTTCTCCATTAAGAAATCTGAAAATGTCTTTCACTGACCCAAAATTCTTCAGAATTTCCCCATTGCTTACTGTTTAAGATCTAAAATCCTTGACATTAAAGTGCTCCATGCCTTGGCTCCTGCCACCCAGTCCAGGCTCACTGTTTTCACTTGCTTCCACTCACATTTCCTGTTCCAAGGGCCTGAACCATACCTCATGTTCCCACCTCCTTATCCCCGCCCATGATTACCCATGCTCCTTGATTAGAATGACCTGCCTTGTTCATCTTCCATGTTTCAACTCAAATAACACGTGCTCTCTGAGCTTGTCCTTATTCTCTGAGACAAATCAAGTGCTTGTTTATCTATATTCCTACTGAATTCCATATGTATCATTTTAATATATTATTATATCATCAGTCCATGTTTATTTGGATTTACTCTTTCCTGCTCATTGGATTCCTTTACTGTTCCTTTATTATTTTATTATATAGTCATAAATGTTTCATTACATTTTCCTCATGTCTTCCTCTGGGAACTCCCTTCTGATTTGCTTTTGAAAGAAAAACATAGTCTTATTTGTTCTTGATCAATATCTTTGTGTGTGATGTAATTGAAAGCCATCTTTCACAAAGAAATTAGCATTTCTAATCAAATTCTCAAGCAATTTTTAACATAGCTATATGTGATTTAATTACTTGGCATTATAGTACCAGCAGTATGGAGAGGCATCATGAAATAGAAATTATATCGGGGAGTGAGGTGAGCTTGAAGTATGCAGGAAGAAGTTATTTCTGGTGGCTGATAGGTAATCAAGAGTTTATACGTATTTACATATTGCAGGTCAGAGATATCATTATAGCTTCATAAAGCAAATGAAATTTATATTCATTTTGAAGGAGTGAATTTATTCCAAAGAACACCCTTTTGGAATTTTCCTTAAATTTCTGAATAAACACTTTAAAATTAAAATAAAATGTGTAATGTGTTTTTGTTTTCTGTAAAAATAGTAATATTTAAAATAGTAATTCTGTAAAATTCATAAAAATAGTAGTATTTTTACAGAAAATATTACTACAGATTTTGCAAAGAAGTTCAACCATCTGCTAACTAATGTACTATGGTTGAAAAAGACTGTTGTCTTGGTCTGTTTTGTGGGGCTGTCATGAAATATCTGAGACTAGGTAAATTATAATGAGCAGAAATACATTTCTTCACAGTTCTGGAGGTTGGAAGCCAAATATCAAGGCACAGGAGGTTCCATGTTTGGTAGAGGCCCATTTGTCACTGATGACACCACCTAGTTGTTCTCACATGATGGAAGGAGCAGAAAGGACAGAAAGGACAAAAGCGAAAGAACTCTGTGTCTTCACATGGAAATGATGGAAGGGGATGAACCCAGTCTCTGGAGCCCATGGATGGAGGGTCCAGATCCACAGCCTTACAAGTTAATCCTCACTTAAAGGCCCTACATCTTCACACTATCGCACTGGCAATTAAGTGTCAACATACGAATTTTGGGGGACACTTTTGGACCATAGCAAGTATTCCTGTAAAGTATTTTTCTGTCCTTCACTGACATGATAACCGAAGTGTCCGAGGACTGAGATGCCTTCTGTCTCCCCAGTGGCCATCTCCATTCCTGAGGTGTATGGGAATCCTGCAAAAGGCGTCTACTGTGGATGGGGCATAGGTGAGACAACGCTTGGGATGGCACCATTGGCATTTCTCATGTCCCTCCCAGTTTCCCTCTCCTTGGTGAAATAGACATGCATGTCTCACCACTAAAAGGCTAAAGAAAGACAAAAGGGTGCCATCTGGAGCTGTCTGGCTGTCCTTGGTCACATGGCATCAATTATTTTATTAATCTTCCACTCTTCATGATTTCCCTCTTTTCATTTCCTACCCATAAAATTAATTTCATCAGTGTCTCAGAGCTGATAAGATTCCTGACACTTGCTCATGCTAAACAAAGTCATATGAGACTGATTGACAAAACCAATTTGCAATTTAAATTTCAAATTGTAATTATTAGGCAGACTAAACATTTGTGTCATTTCAACCAGTGCATACTTTCCCAAAGGGAAGTAAATTTTTATGAGGTTGTACCATAAACATAACTTCGATGGGGGAGTTAAATTATATGATTAAAATTTAATGTCATTAGTCTCCAATAGCTTTGTGCACCTCTTTAAAATAGAAACTTTCGTGAAAGGCAGACTGAATACTTTAATTAACCTGGTAGGGCACTTTTTCTCCGATAAAGGGTCTGGAGAGCCATGATTAACTTTTGCCACTATAATTCTCCATTTGTCTTAATGGACTTCCATTTCTATTGACACAGCCTTTCTTTAGATAAGTCATTAATGACTTGAGCTGAAAAACATGTTCTACTGACTTTACATATGTAATATGCATAAATTTTTAAATTCCCTTTTCAGTGGCCAATATTATTTCTAAGTATAGTCCATACAGGACAGAGTGAAGAACCTATCTCTTTCTATAGCTCTAGCCCATTGGTTTTCTCATCCCTGAGGCTACACACAATAAAGCTTCTTCTCAATGGACACCATTGCAGGTGTGCGAGGATGGCTCTGCTGATTCTCCTGAGCCAGTCTGAACACCTCTCAGCATCAGAAGCTACTCTCTAGTTGCAAGGCTGCAATCCCCATACCATCCTTTGTATGTTCTCCAGTTTATCTATATCCTGCTTAAAGAGTAATATCCAGAATGAGCAATATAAGCCAAGTCTGTCTGTACTCCCTTCTCTCTTTTTCCCTCATTCATTCATTCATTCAGCCAACTCAGATTGGTGTCATGCTGTTCACTGACAACAGAAAGATAAATGAGAAAGGTGGAGATTCAGATATATACATATGTTGCATACGCTTGCAACAGTAGTACTCAGTTTCTTATCTCTTCCCTGGGAATGAGCTCATTCTAGGGGAGCGAGAGACTCATTCCAGGTGAGGCAATAAGAAAACCCTCTCAAAGGAGGTGATGGTTGAATTGTTTATTGAAAGATGACAAAGGATTTTCAACTTAGAGAAAGACATGAGAAATGGGAAAGGCATCCAGGTATGACTGGGAAATGCAGAGACTTCAAAAGACAGGAAGGGGATATGGATCTATAGAACCACAGGACGTCAGAACAGACTAACCGGAAAGCAGGAGCCAAGAACAAGGAGCTCTGCAGGTCTTGCTACCTGGTTCCCTATCATTGAAGGCACTAGAGAGGCCTCACTGCAATTTAAACAAAGGAGTGTTTCCTGATGTTAGATAAACTATCGGGTAAATAAGTCCAATGTGTGTGTGCAGAGAAGAAAATGAAAAATCCCTAAGGGCAGGGGTGGAGATGCATCAGAAGGTTGGAGAATAGCATCAGTGAGCCATGTTGAGGCATGAATTCAGGCAGGGCTTGCAGTAAGTTGGTGGTAGAATGTATTGAACTTAGAGGCTGAGTTATTGTGGAGGAAACGCTGAGAGGAAGCGTTCCATGATAATTCCATGTTTCTGCCTTGAGTAATTAAAAGACTGGAGCTGCTCTGTAGGGAGGCAGAAAGCTCAGTAGGAAGCATGGGTTGGAAGAAGAGAAGCAGCTGAGTTTTAGGCAAAAAGAGAGAAATTATTCTGAAAAAAAAATCAAGTATATTTTAGAATATAATGTTAAAAGCAATGTCAATAATTTTCTTATATAAAACATATTTCTAGAAGTAAGATGTGGGATGTGGGAAGCACCTAGTGAATAAAATCGATAACTTATGAAAACTAAGGACTTACTGTGTAGACCTTACATACAGCATACAAGTCTGAAGGACTTTCAGTGTAGAAATTGAATTTCCATTCCTAGAAGTTAAGAGCCTTCTTATAAATGTTTAAGTTTGAATATTTTTATATAGATTTTGCTTTAGGTAGGTTTCTTCTCAATCAGACTAATTAGGGGAAAAATAATATTTGAACGTATTAATAATTGAGATCCCTGTAGGGTTTTTTCATGAGAAGAAACGGAATTACTGAGGTTTTAACGTATTTGATAAGCATCCTCAAGTGTCCTGGTTTCAGCTACCTCTCCCTTCAGAAGTGTTGCTTCATGTAGACACTCCACTCAGTTTCTATCCTTTCAGTTACTAAACTCTGTGAAAAACTACAATTTTATCTCATCATTTCAAACTCAGGCTTATGCATGGAGATTGTTAATAAGACTTCTTCAGTAAAACGATCCTGTCATCTTTCGTTCTCAAATGCTAATGTAAACAAACCAGTTGATTATTTTATATCCATTATAATCTCGACATTCATGGAAGGGAAGAGAGCCTCTAGGGAAGAAAGAAGAGCAAAATAAGAAACATCACAGACGGGTCAGGGGGAGTGCTGCTCTTGTGGTTGGAGAAGCAGCCAGAGCCAGGCCCTGTGGCGTGTGTCTGGGAGGTGGCCCTCCTGGAGTGGAAAGCCATGCGCCACCCCAGACTTCCCAGCTGCGCCAGCCGCCATGTTCCAGAGCCTGGGGAGGAACAACCAAGAGGCTGCTCCCTGGGGAAGGCCAGGGGATGTGGTATTTTCATGAGGAACTGTGGAACAAAGCGGCCGATACTCTGTTACATATTTATTTTTTCGATCATGATTGGCACTTGTGGAAGCACTCTAAGAAGTTGGTGAGTAGGAGACAAACACATGGCCTAAGAGGCTTCTGAATAGTGTCTTCAGTGGAGTTCCTAAGATCGTGGCTTCCACAGACCCAACAGGACAAAAACTGTTTGAGGCGTGCTTCCTCAGGGCCGTGAGTATTCCACAGCCACCTGAACAGACTTCTAGACTTCCCCAGCCTGGAATCACTCCTTCAGTGCGGATGCTTGTCCACCAAGAAAGGTAATTCCCTTTCCTTGATAGGTGTTCTCTGGTTCTTCCAGCGCCTCACAGGGTCTTGCTCCTCATGCAGGAGACCTGGCGTCCCATCTTCCTCCTCTGAGTTCCTGCCCATCCCTCTTCCTTGAGCTGCAGAGCTGTCAGTGAGCACCTCTCTTTTTTCCTCCTGTCAAATTCCTTTCTAGCTATGTTCCACCGGCTAAGTACAGGGAGTCTCCACATCTCTTCCAGGCCACGGTTCACACACAGGCCTGCCTGGCTTCTGGGTACAGCGGTGTCAGGCAGAGGTACTTTGCATCACCTTAAGTCCCCGCCTGTCGGGGCAATGGGTAATTATTCTTGCAGAAAGGTGGGTTGAATGCGAAGCTTCTGCATCCCTACCTGTCAAGATCCAAGTCCATAAACGTGAACTACGCTGAAACAGCAACCAAGAGGCAGCTGCCCTGCACCTCCACACCCTCCCTCTAGGCAACAGTATAGTCAGAATATTAGCATGAGAGTATTTGTCAAGAAGGGTTCTTCCCTCATCCAAAATAACGGAGTGGGTACTTCTACTGTCCTGAGTCCAGCACACACCTGAGGAGCATTGCCCTTTGGAGCTGGACACTGTTCCCTCCCACCGCCAGGAAGACAGCTGGCTGTCCGTGCGTCCGTCATGCCCTCAGTCAGTGGCTTTCATAGGACAGTCCTCTATCAGCAGTGGCAACACCACCCGGGCATTGGGCAAATTCTCAGACCCCACTGCGGACCAACCAAATCAGAAACTCTGTGGGTGGAGCCCAACAACCTGGATTTAACGAGCCCTGCAGGTGATGCTGATGCTGCAGTTCTCAAAATCCTGGGAGTTTGTTAGAAATGCCGCCTGTAATCTCAACACTTTGGGAGACTGAGGTGGGCGGATCACTTGAGCTTAGAAGTTTGAGACCACCCTGGCCAATAAGGTGAAACACCGTCTCTACTAAAAATACAAGAAAATAAAAAATTAGCTAGGTGTGGTGTCGCATGCCTGTAATCCCAGCTACTCGGGAGGCTGGGGCAGGAGAATCACTTGAACCCAGGAGGCAGAAGTTGCAGTGAGCCGAGATAGCGCCATGACACTCCAGCCTGGGCCTCGCAGCGAGACTCCGTCCCCTAGCTCTACAAAAACAGCACATTTATGGGTTCCCACCCTCACCTACTAAATCAAAATGTCTAGGGACAAAGTCTAGAAAAGTGGGCATAACAAGCCCTCTGTGTACTTTTTATGCCCATTCAAGCGGGAAAACCACCACTGGGCCACTGGCGGCAATGGTCTCTGAAGTCCTATGTCTTGCCCCTAGTTTACCTCATGCAGATAAATGCAAAGGTAATATTTCAACTGAAGACTGTCATTCTGTTTGTGGCCACCTGCCTTCACATATAAAAAATGAGTGGGTGTATTATCTTGTCTGACCTGAAACTATCTGAAAGGCCTGATGGACAAAACTTGAACAATTTTGGATCCAAATTAACTCCATAGTTCGTGCTGCCACATTTGGTACTGGTGCTGAAACTCTATTAGCTTAGAGAAAAGTAACCTACTGAAAACTTTCAGGGGTTTTCAGATCATCCATGCAGAGTATTTTTGCTTGTGTTTTGAATTGGTTTCTTTGCCAGCACAATTTCAGTGCAAATAGCTTGGCAAAGCCTCATTGTTGCAATTGAGCTGGATCCCATTTTTCCCTTTGATAACACCTTGCTGAGTTTCCCTCTGAAAAAGCCCCTCTGACAGCACATTTTCAGAATCCTGTTGTCTTTTCTATTATTGCTTAGCCAAAACTTTGGCACATGAAGTTTAGCTGTTCTCCATAGTATCAACTGAGCTTAGGCTATTGATCAGAGACCTGGGAGCACAGGCCATTTGCAGGCCCTGGATACCTTTGTTTCCCTGCTGAGTCTCTGGCCTACACCTCTGAACATTTCAGCAACCTCTTCCAGCATCTAAACACTCTTCTGAGACCATCTCTGGGTTCCACTTGTGAGTGCATGGGGAAGAGCTCAGTGTCCTCACACCCAGTAGAAAAGGGATTTTGACCAATCTAGAATTAGATTTCTTCACTCTCATTTCTCTTTACAGAAAGTATTTCTTTTCTTTTCTTTTCTTTTCTTTTCTTTTTTTTCATTTGAGACGGAGTTTTGCTCTTGTTGCCCAGGCTGGAGTGCAATGGCTTGATCTCAGCTAACCGCACTCAACCTCCGCCTCTCGGGTTCAGGTGATTCTCCTGCCTCAGCCTCTTGAGTAGCTGGGATCACAGGCATGTGCCACCACGCTTGGCTAGTTTTGTATTTTTAGTGGAGACAGGGTTTCTCCATGTTGGTCGGGCTGGTCTCGAACTCCCAACCTCAGGTGATCTGCCTGCCTCGGCCTCCCAAAGTGCTGGAATTACAGGCGTGAGTCACCGCACCCAGCCATATTTCATTATTTTTAAGATATCCATTCAGGCTGGCTTATACACAAATATCCAACTTCCGTCTTGTCTCTGTAGCATTTCGATATTCGTTACCTGATTTAAAAAAAAGGCCTTAGAGGCAATAAAATCCAACTCACTAAGCACTAAACATGTTTGAATTTTTTTTTAAATACCAAAGAATACCTTCCCAGTAGTCATCAATTTCCTTGCAATGAACCTTATCCAGTTTTTGGACAATCCTTGTGATAAAAACAAACTCTGTCTAAAATCTTCCTGCATTTCAGGACTTGACACAGGGAGATATACTGAGAATTACGCCTTTGATTGACATGTGTAGAAGCTGAAGGAAAAATAAGCTATTTATTCCTTGAAAATCAGGTTTAAACATTTTCAATCAATAAAATACGTAATTTTGCCAATCTGTCACTCACTCTCCCTCTGGAAATTAGCCATCATTATCACCCATATATTCAAGTTTAGAAGTTTTAATTGGACTACATAATAAAGGAGCAATTTAAAAATAACCAAGGAGAAATGTGGATATTTATAGATTTTAGAAATATGTGCTACCTAATACCCTTTAATAACCAATGAGATTTACCCTTTTGAGGAAATATCAAATAGAGAAGTGCTATTTATTTCTCAATATGCACAGTTCTAAGTATTTTTATTATTCTAACTATACTCTGATCATTTACTGTTTCTTGAAAAATGCTAATTTCCCTTTTTGCAGGATAATTCCATATTCCTTAGTAGAGCATTGTAAGCAACATATTTTGTTTGGGTAAATAAATGTTTATGTCAGAATTCTTCCTGAATATCAGAGAAGTAAAAATACATATTTTTTATTTACTCTGTAACACAATAATTCAAAAACAGTTTGAAAGTGAAATGAAATACATGATAAAATAAATTTGTCTCACATGTTATATTCAATGAAAGTTTGAATGAATAAATAAATGAATCAATTAAAATGTTTAATTAACAATTCCCCTCTTTTGAATTTAATATGGGAGGTGCCTCAGAAGAAATATGACACAAATATAATTTGACTTTTCCCCACCGTTGTTTGAGACTTGCTTTCTGATTCACTCGTTGTTAAGCTTATTATCAGTCCTGGTAAATCAGGTCTAAGTGCCAATCAAAACACAGTAAAGAAGATTGAAACTGTGTAAAAGCGTCATAAAATGTGCCCTCGGCCCATGACTCTACTCAAGTTGTGAGGGACAGTTACTAAATTCTCAGTGACCTGGAAATCCAAGAAGGCAAGTCATGAACAAAATGTGTTTTTGAGTAAAATAATGTCCCCACAAAGTCAAGCATTTTAACTTTTCCATTATCCTCTTATTTTTTAATATGGAAAGAAATTATTGATTCATTATAAACAAGAACTTTTTTACTTGCATAAAATATGACTTTTTTGTATAATTAGTATTATACCAAAACTGAATCAGTTTGGGGAGCAATTAAAAGGATTACTTCTAAAGAATGTACTGAAGAGAATAATAATAGGCCTAAGCAGAAATGAGAGATAAATCACTTCCTTCACTTAGATACCCTTTGCCCAGGAATACATTAAGAAAAAAGAAAAAACTCCATTAGAAAAATTATTTGGCCTTGGGTAGAAAACCTAATTAAAAATTTGTTTACTTTATCTCAATTACATAATTTAAAAATATTTTAAATGGTCATAAATAATTAACATACAAATAACAAACATATTAAAATACATACATTCCTGTGTATTACCATACATACATGTCTGTAGTGGCAAAATACTCAATTAAAGTGATTATTCAGATGATTAACAATGAAATCTACTTCATATCCTTTACTCGACGCTGTTAAACGAGTTTCCATCACCTGCGGAATAAAGTTCAGACCCTTCTAGGCTACACCTACTAAGCTGCAATACTTTTACCAGTTGGAACAAGTCTTTATTGAAGGTAGAGCAATGAAATATCACTCTCTGACTCCTTTGACTTTCATATTACCCCAAATGGTATTGGAATGCCTTTATTCGAAAAATTAAGAGGTAGAGTTTTTCAGTATTTTCTTATACCAATATTTTATAGAAATAGAAAAATAACAATTCTGAAAACTTTTATCCTACTTTCTTCAGCCATGATCACACAATTGATTATAATTAGGCCTCCGTTTTGTGCGCCTCTGCAGTGATTCACTTACAGCTTGATTGGGCTGCATCTCCATCTAGTAACCATGATTAGGTCAAACATCCTTGATTGGATCTTTCTTTTGTAACAGTAAGCCTCGCTCTCATTGATGGACTCATGCCCCTCCCTAGACGCCCTCAACCATCAGATGAGTAATTTTCCTATAAATAACTCACCTACTGCTTTATTTATTTTATATCTTACTGTAGAGAAAGTTTAAACGTAGAAATACATGGAGAAAAAAATGAAAAGCTAAATGCATCCGTACCAAGGAACAATCATTCTAAACATGTTGCTGCAGTACATTTTACTGCTTATATTGAATTGAGGTATCAAGGCGTTCAGTCCACTGCATGTGTTTGTATGTCAGAAGCTTCTCCTGTGTCACTGCAATCTCCCCATACTCTATGACATGCACCACACAAAATGGAAAAAATAATAATTTATTTTGTAATTCAACCCTCAGATTAATTAATATTTATTGATTCCCTACCACTATTTTAGGCTCTGGGCTCATACCTGGGAACAAAAATACTACACTTAGTTGTCATATTATATATTTAGGTGCATACTAAATATACACAATATATGTACTTAAATGTATAATATAAATATATAATAAATATGTAATATGACAAGTAGGCTGATAAATGCTACAAAGAGAACACAGCCCATTAAGGTAATGTAAGCAATGTTAAATCTGTGCAATAAAATTATACACAATTATATCTTTTTCTTGTTTGTTTGTTTGTTTTGTTTTCAGACAGACTCTCGCTCTGTCGCCCAGACTGGAGTGCAGTGGTGCGATCTCGACTCACTGCAAGCTCCGCCTCCTGGGTTGACGCCATTCTCCTGCCTCAGCCTCCGGAGTAACTGGGACTACAGGCACCTGCCACCACACCCAGCTGATTTTTGTATTTTTGGTAGAGACGGGGTTTCACCATGTTAGCCAGGATGGTCTCAATCTCCTGACCTCATGATCTGTACTCCTCGGCCTCCCAAAGTGCTGGGATTACATAATTATATCTTTAACTTTTTGCATAAGCAAAAGTTAAAGACACATGTGTTTAATAAATAAGCTTTCAGCCCCCCAACTTTTATGACATATATGCATGTATAGAAACACACATGTATAAACACACACACCTATATTCTCTAGTTTTCATTAGTAAAGTTTTGTTTATATGTTGTGCTCTTCTCCCCAGAGAGCTGATAAGTTTGAGATCTACCCAGAAATAATTTTTCCCAAGATTGAAGCCACATTCTAGAGGACTCACACAGTATCAAGCCCTCATTGCAGTAATTCATCCATTTCCTGTCTGTAATCAATTTACAAGCATGCTTTGTTCCTATCAAATAGGGATTTTTACAGTACTATTTTTCTTAGAAACATTTCACTTTAGTAACTGGCAATGTTCCGTTTCTTTACCCAAGTGGTGGTTGCATATTTTTGTTCCCTTTGGTAAGACATCCAGCCTTATATCTGTATACAGATGCCTCTTGAACACTGGGTTTCAAGAGACAAATTTGTCGTGTGCTTTAACACAGTTAATGTTCCAGCCATAGTATGGGCTCTGGACGGAAGCCAAACACACCCACAGTCCAGGTGCCTTAGAGTCTATTTTCTCCCTTTCTCATAGGGAAAATGAATCAAGCACTGATAATATCCAGGTTATTCAAATAATTGTGATGTCATTATTATTATACATTATTATATATTATACATATTATTATACATTATACATTAATAGTAATGCATTATACATATTGTGATGTAATAGCTGCAGACTTAAGAGAAGAGGGATTTTCCTGAACCACATCCGACCCTGCCCCCATGTCAGGGCTCCTCCTGGATACAGCAGCAGGGCTAAATTGGCTCCTCTGGGCAGTGCCCGTGAACTGGCCATTTTCCCCTGGAATTGTGCTATGCCTGCACTAGTATCATTCCTGCTTATTCTAGGAAAGGACAACAAGACAAATTCCAAACTGGGTATTTTTTAAAATTTCAATTATATATTTTATTCAATATACCCAAAATTATATTATTTTAACATTTAACAGTTTATTTATTTTTATAATTTAATAATTTATTTTTATTTTAATTTATTTATAATTATAATTATTAACATTTAATCAATATAAAAATATTAATGAGATTTCTTATGTTTTTAAATTTTAACTTCTATTTAGATTCAGGGGTACATGTGCAGGTTTGCTACATGGGCACATTGTATGACACTAAGGTTTGGGGCATGAATAATCCTATAGTAAGCATGGTACCCAATAGGTAGGTTTCTAATCCTTCCCTCCTTTCTTCTTCCTGCCTCTTGTAGTTCCCAGTGCCTATTATTCCCATCTTTATGTCCATGAGTACCCAATGCTTAGCTCCCACTTATAAGTGAGACCATTCAATATTTGGTTTTCTATTCCTGAATTAATTTGCTTAGGATAATGGTCTCCAACGACAACCATGTTGCTGCAAAGGACATGATTTCATTCTTTTTTGTGGCTGCATAGTGTTCCGTGCCCACAGCAGGTGTTTTGTGAATTAGAAAGAGTTAAGTTTCAGTTTCATATCTCAGAGTGACCACTAGGGTGCATGTGAGTAACGTCTTCTTAGCTAATATTCTGCATTCACTTTCTACTTACGGTGGCTACTTTCTCAAAAGCAATTTCTCTTTTCTTTTTTCTCCAAATGATGGAAAAGCAGAAGAATACACTGAGAAAGCTCTATGAAGTCAAGCACCTTTGATTCTCAGATGTATCCCAAATGCCTGGAATGGTGGCTGTTTTGTAGCAGATGCTTACTGAATATTTATAGATTTACTGGCTCGATGGAGCATACCATGCTCAGCATAGAGAAGTCCATTATGCTAGTGAAATTGCAAGAGCAGTTAAGGCTGTGAATTCTGACTGGGAGTCACTTTCACCTTGCCCTGTAAATACTGACCTATCGTTCTTGCCAATACTGTCTTCTTATTTCCATTTTCAGTTATTCCAGGGAAATATTAATTGCAGAAAAACTGTGGAGGGAAAATATGTTGATATATTGTGGTTATATTAATCAGTGTGATCCCTTTCCTCCGCCCACATCTTCATTATACCTGCTACCCTCAGCTCCTGGGGGTCTGACTGCTGATAAGGGCAGCCAGACCACCAGGCTCAACTATACTACTGGTGAGGATTGTTAATAGTGTAAAATGTGAGCAATTCAAATTCTTGGCTCTTGCATTTTAGGTGCTGCCGTAGATTTAAAAAAAAATTGAAAGATATGTGGTGTATAACAGAATAAGAAAAATTCCTCCAGCTGACAAAAAGAAAAAAACCCAAGAAGAAGTTATAATGAGGTACTGGAAGATTTTCCTGAGGGGAAAGTGTCTTCCAGTCCATCAGGTGCTAGCTCATCAACTAGGAATGGGAGAAATCCCAGAAAGGATTCTGGAATAAGTAACTGTGGCTAATAATTAGTGTTTATCTTTTCACACTTCATTTTCTATGCATGAATGCAAGTATTGTTTGTTTAGCCAATATGTGCTTCCAACACACCTGTTTTATAACTTAATTTTTAAGATATAAAAAGTCACATTTTTCAGTTAATAAACATGTTAATTTTCATGGAATCTTAACTTTATTCGTTAATATAAATAAACAGAATTGGAAGAGATAGGCTACAGTGTGTGAATGTCACCAAATGCTCTTTATGGAACTAGTAACAATTTAAACTCACCAGAAGAGAAGCATCCTCGTCACTCTGAACTCATTAATCCTAGATGCTGCTTATTTTAATCAACATCTATTTGAAACGAATGGTATCTGATTGGATTTCCAATTACATTTCTGAGATCATATGTGTGGTTGAGTATTTTTGTATATACTAATTAAGTATTCCTATTTCACATTTTGAAAGTTGATTGCCATTGGCCTTTTAGTCTATGTTGCATTGGTCTTCTGAGCAAGTTGGATGAAAGCTTACCTAGTAGGGATAGTACTCTAGTGATTACTCTAAACATAATCTACCATTTATAAACTTCTAAAGACTATAGGTTGATAGTCTTTGAGCTTTATTTATGGTATTTTTAATGTACATATTTTAAAATGTAGGTATTCACATCAATCTTTAAAATATATGTTTGTGTATATATATATAGTTTTTGCCTTTGGTCCTTTGCTTTGAAAAACTTTGGCTAGCCAATGATGATGCAGAAAATCAGTTAAAAATGCTTCCATTTTTATAATAATAGTGTTATATTTTATGTACAAAATTTTAGAACCTACTTTTATTCTTTTACAGTTGGTAATTTCATTATCACAACCCTCAGTTAGGCTGCCATTCTATTTTCCCCCAATTGTATTTGTGTCTGGAATTGTTTTGAAAAGTTCTCTTCTGTTAAATTAATCTCACTGCTTATTCCTGTTCACAGTATTTTAATTATTTTAGTTTTAGTATACATTGTAATATCTGGTTAGACTATAACTCCCTCATATTACTTTGTAAATGTCCTTTCCCTTCTTTTGTATTTATTTCTCTAGATAAACTTTAGAATACTATTTGAACTCCAATTTTTTTCTATAATTTTTGCCACTGTATTAATTATACAGTTTATTTGAACAAAAGTGATTTTTTCTCAATGTAGAGAACGTGTTATTACATTTATTCACATTTTCTATTATATCTATCAACAAAATCCTGTCATTTTTTATTTTCCTTATTTCCTTGTTACTAGTTTTTCAATAAACATTATGCACCTACTGTGTTCTAGGCCCTGGACTAGCCACTGGCAGACAGCTAGAGTCTTTACAAGAAGAGCAGCTTGGTTTTTCTGTTTCAAGTATAGAGACTGCTGGTCAATAAAGATACTAAGTGATTTCTTACAATACAGCAGAAGAAATTATTAGAGAGTCCATGAAAAAATGCTATGAGAACAAATAATGGGAGAACCTAAGCTAATGGGTTGGAGGGCCAGCAGAGACACATTAGAGCTGGAGCCTGGAGGATTAGCAGGAGTTGAGCATACCGGGAGAGATAGGAACCAAGGAGAAGAGCGGAGGGGCTCTGGAGAGAGAGAGTGTCATGTCATGAAGGCCAGGTGCCTGTGAGACCACAGAGAGCAGAGGAGCATCAGCGGAAGCAGAGGCAAGGGGAAGGTGAATTACAAAGCTGGAGATGGGGATGGAGCCAGAGGTTCAAGAACTGTCTATATTGTGCCATCACAGGAGGTCAGAGTGGATTTCATGGCATGATCATATTTGCATTTTTGAAAATTTTCTCTAATTAAGGTGTTGACAATTAATTGGAATGGATCAGGCATACAAAGACCCTTTAAGAAATTATTGTAAAGATTCAGGCAAGACAATGATGAACTGGAGTAGAGTAGGGCTAGTACGGATGAGAAAGAGGCAGTGTTAGCTAAAACTTGATTCCTATTCACAGAGGCCGAGTCCAGGACACATCAGTGAAAAATTGTGTCAATTCCCACAAGGTAATAAAATAGATAGCAATGTAACTGCACCGAAGTTGCTGGTTCCCCTGCATCTGATGAGGTTGATAAGCCCCAGCTAGTGGGTCTTTTTAATCATGTGGACAAGAACATGGGATAAGAGGTACTCTTCCAGGGGACTTCATGAGACCATATCCACTAACCTAAGACAAATCAGTACTAATTTTAGCACACCATTTGGAATAATTTCTTAATAACCTTGAGTTAAAAATTATAATTGGCTCCTTTATTTAGACTGTTCTACTTGTCTCTACTTTCATGCAAATGCAAAAAATAAAAATAAAAAAGTTGGCCAAGTTAGAAATAAAAATCTTGAAATAAATAAAAATCTTTAATGAATCAAGATCAAAATAATCTTGATATGGATTTCTTGAATAATGACCAAATACATTTATTAACAAACCTTAGATAAAAATTTTGAAGTTATTAAATACTTATATTAAGGTTTGTAATATTTCAATGGCTTTGTTATTACATTTTTATTTTAAAAATAATCAGCACACATAAATCCAACAGAAATAGCTTGCAAAGAGAAACACATCACTTGTAAATATATAAACCCTAAGTAAAACAATAATAAAATGCCTAAGTGTTAAGATTTTTAAAATTAGATGGATTAAAATCAGGAAGCCTGTTATCATAATTTATATGACCAACTAAAAAGACATAGATAAGGTATGCAATAAAATTCAGACATCACAGGGAGAAAGGTAAATCTTTTTGATACCAGACAGTAATGCAAGATTTAAGGTTACAACAGAGATAGCAGAGTAGGGTGACAATAGGTAAAAAGGATGCACTGTATTTTTCAAAATATCTAGAAGAAAGGACTTGAAATTTACCCAACACATAGAAATGATAAATACTTGTGTGACAGAGGCTCTAAATACCCTGACTTGATCATTACACGTTCTATGCATCCAACAAAACTCCACATACACCAAGTATAATGTGTCAAAACTACATTTTACAAAGTTAAATGAACAGCGTAGGAAACATAGTTGTTTATGGGGTTTGTGCTTTACCCCAAGTAAAATGTATCATAAATAACCTATAATGATGATAAAAATGTATTGATAAAATGTTTGCCTTTTTTAAAAGAAAGGTATAATATAGCACAATGAAGCCTAAAAATCAGCATCAAAGGCAGACTTTTCTCAAAAGATTTTCGCCAACTTCATGCTCACGTCTTCTCTGTCAGCCTGATGCTGCCCGGCCAGCCCGGTGTAATCAAGTGTACCTTTCATGATTTATGACCAGTTTTTAACGCTGTCAGTCTCCCTTAGCAAGACCACTTTTCTGGACAGGTGAGTTAGTGGAGAATGGGACACGCGGAAACTGCCTGCTCAGCACCTGGGCTTGCAGCTGTGCTCAATCACTCCTGTCTCTCTGAGGCCATCCCAAGGCCCTGGCTAAAGAGGGGCTGGCACTGGCAGTGACAAATGAGGGGTTCTTGGCAATTGCCCATCAGGTAGTGAAAGGCAAGAGGAGTCAGAACTTTGATACATGAAGTTAGCGCATATAGTATCACCTTCATATGAGCCCTATCTGTTTCATCGTTGCAAGAGGAGTGGCATTTCTAACAGCAGGCAGGATCCCTCTACATAGCATTTACTGCAGAGGCTTTGCATCGAGTCCACCAACAAGTTGCCTTCCACTCACTGAACAGCACCCGCATTGTGAAATTGTGTGGTGGCCTTCCAAAAGACATTGAGCATCTTCCTTCAGCTTACTTTTGCATTAAAGTTAGACACTACTTTGAAACGCAAGATAGCTGAAGTAACTAATTTGCAATGCTTCAGTGAGAAGTTTGCCAACCCTAATTAACTCCTCTAGTCTCACACAATCTTTTTCAGTTGGCCCAGAATTATGTCTATAAGAATTGTGAAAAGAAATTAAGTCTTATTAGTGTCACAGTTGGTAACAAAGAGGCAAGTAGAAAAATCAAACCTTACTCAGAGTGGATGTTTCAACCAAAGCTGAAACAAAGGATGTGCACCCAGAATATCACTGCCATTTGCCATTTATTAGCTGATGTTACAGATACATGTTTTTCTTCTTGTATATCACATTCTACTTTCTGAGTTTTCCAAAATGTTTGAAACCAAAGATAACTTCATTCCAAAAAAAAAAAAAAAGGGCCTTTTAAAATGTTTTCCCAAATATTTGTGACTTGGCATAGAAATTTGTTGTTGTTTCCTCCCAAGGGGTACTATGAAAATTCAAAAGAGAAACAAGGAAAAGCACTTAAGTAAAAAAATAATAATAATAGCATCCTTCTTTCTGTCTCAAATTATTGAATACCTTTCCCTACTGTTTAATTACATGTGCACCTCAAAGTCAGTAAATGATTCACATTTGTTTTCTCTGTCAATTAACTAAAGTTAATCCTATTTGACTTAACTTGCCTCTGAGCTGCAGAAATGCATTATTCTATAGCAATGATTATTTCATCCTGTGTTCTTACTCAGATTTTACTATAAACTTCTTGCTTTCTTACAGTATTTCATACTACATGAAATTCCCATTCCTAGTAGCAAATAATAGTGCTATTTGCAATGCTCTTTTAATGAATGTGTCTTTACAGACTAATTGAAATGAGAGAAAGAAGCCTTAGCAATATTCAAACTGTCAGTGTTTGTTCTGGAAGAGAAAGAAATTGCCTTTCATCTAAGACAGAACAGGGGTCCATAACATGAGTGGGTGCCCCCAACACTCATGGATGGGTACCATTTGCAGGCTCAGTCCTGCTGGGATACTCTGTTGTCCTAACACTGAGAAGTCCCAGTTTGTACAGGAATTTGATACTCTTATCCAAGGCGTGCGAAAACTATCTGCTGTTTAAAGATTGCCACATTATCTTACACATTCTGTGTTTAGGTTTGTCCTACTTTTCATTTTGCTATAGTATCAGGCTTTGTTTATTTTTGAGTCTGAAATGAGCAGAAAGACACAAATCTCCTTTTAGATTGTACAGGTTGTTCCTAAGTATATTTTACATACATTCAATATCAAAGTTTAAAAGTAGTACTTCTTGGCTCCCTTTTATAAAATATGAGCACATTAGTATGTCTGCTCCCACACACATGCACTTCACCACTGTTTTGGCCTACAACAACCTAATACTCCTCACATCCTACTATTTAAAGCTGTCTTTCAGAGAAGAACTATATTGCTTAGAAACCCAAATCTTTGCTTCCGTGTTTACGCCATGCATTCTCCCCTACTGGTTCTGTGTTGAATTATTCAAAATAAGAACAGTACATCAGGTGGCAACACTTACCCTTTCAAAAATTCCACCGAAATGCTTATAATTTGCAAAATTAGTGGAAACTGTATTATCCCTGGATACCAAGTGCTTACTGTTGTCTTGCAGCATTTTGTTTGCACAGTTGGTGTAAGTGGGCAGATGCAGGGCCTCCGTCCTCACTTGCAGGAAAGCGGAATGAGAAGTTCTCATGGGAAGGAGAGCCCACACACAGCAGACAGGATTAGCCATCCATGGGAGGATATCAGGATTCTGTCAGTGTTTGACAACACCCAACCCCAGGAACTGTGACCCCAGTCTCACCGCAGAAAACCTGACTGGACTGTGAGTGCAATGTAACATGTATAAGCCTCATTAATTACAATGAATTGTGTTGGTGTGCAAACACTGGTGGCATAGACGAGGTAGTCACACTGGAACAAGGAGCACAGCCAGAGGCACCCACATCCTCAGGATCCCTGAGGATCTGCAGGCTCCCAGGAGTGGGACAATGTCCTCTCAAAGACCTGAGCCACAGGTCCCCGTGTCAGGCACAATTCCTCCGTAAATCATCAACAGGCAGCCCTTCTCAGCATTCCATGTTCACAGCAAACGTACTGCCACAACTCTGCTTCTGTTTAGTTGACTCACTTAACAAATGCCCTTCTCTGTCCACTCAGACACTCTGTTCTCCCGGACAGATGCACTTCTAATCAGGAATTCACAAGGTGCCATTTTGCATATCACACCCTGTGGGGCAGCTTCATTGGAGCCTGGCAGGGAGAAATGAGCCTTCCTTGGACTAACTGACAAAAACAGAATTCTGAGAGTAGGAGGCAAGTGCCAGAACTTGGGAGTGGCAACCTCCTCACCCCCAATATTTAAGACCTCTGGAGTCTTCTGGGTAGCCAGCATCTTTGCTTTTCATCCCCTAACTGTTGCCTCTGTGTCGCCAAATAATGCCATTTGGACTGCAGTGCCATCAGACACCTGAAGGAATGTTTGCCATAAATAGTACTAATAGGACAGGATTAGGAAAATGTTTATGATACCAAGTAAATTCTGAGCCAGGTCTTGTGCAAGAACCTCTTTATTGAGCTGTGGTGACTAAACTGGGCTACCTTACTTTGGTGAGTAACTTTTTTGAGAAATGTATTTTGGCTTCTTTCTTATCTGATCTTTTTCCCATGGTTATTCTTGGCCACCCCCACAAGTGTCTTAAGTCCAGATCTTGGGTCACAGTCTCAGTCATTTCCCTCAGGGGCTTGGGATGCAACTATTTATTCTTTTAGTAGATTAATTAATAGTGATTCTTCATGACACGCAAAATAAATTGTTTTTATTTAGCATCTTTGGCCCATTCTTTGGTAACTTTAGCCCTGAGAACTTTTCCAGAATCATCTCTTTCATTACATAGGGCATTTCATTGTTTAACAAAACTGAACTACAAAAATTTTCCGAGCATAGAGCATAGCAAGATGTTTCACAGTACTTTTTCCTGCATACTCTCCTTCTGCACAAATATCACCCCCTTTCTCCTCATTCTCTCCTAGGCGAACAGAGTAGATTCTGAATACAAAGCTCAAGGGTTAGTTCTTGTTGTGCTTCCTGCTTAATCCACTTTCTTTGCACTTATGCAACCAGGAGCATTTGCTTGCATATCTGTACTGCACTCAGACTGTGAAACTCTTGGACAAAAAATCCCAGCTCTTATTCCTTCTTGTTTACCTAGCTTTTGCTACTGGACCAGTGTGTGAGAAAGCATCAGTAAATAGTTGTGGGATTGAATGGGAAAACTATCTGATCTTTATTATGCTCCTACTCCCACCTCCTCCCAAGGATAACTCCAAGAGCCCTATTTTTCCTGAGCAAACAGTAGATGGAAGCCCTGTTGAGATCATTAGCAAAGCAAATAAATGCTGACTTTTTGGTTTGAGGTGCTAAGGCTTTCAATTGGTGAGACATTTGTATATGTTGTAAAATGGAGCATGAGGAGGCAGGATTACTGGCATTACTTCTCCCTTTACTTTAGAGAGCCCTAGGCTATGCTGTTTCAGAAAAGCTATTGTTGGGAGGAAAAAATGTGGACCAGCAGGTGTGAAGAGTAGGATCCAGTCCTCTATCTCCCATAATCCAGTTTTATGACCTAAACACTTGTTAACCTCTTGGGCTTTTTAAAATTTGTAAAATATATCGGAAATTCCAGTTGTTCATGCTTTATATTCCCTTCCAGCTAGACAACAGTCTATCTCAATAATATTTAATGAAATAATACCATGTAATGGGTTACTTTTTGTTCAAATCCAAGTTTCTCTTTCTTCACCTACTGAAAGTGTCAAAATTAAATTAATGGCCTGACCTGCAAACTCTCATCATAGCTTTCTTTGGTAAAATGTAGATCATCTTCCAATAATCTTGAACAGCATTGAAAGCAAAGGCTACTGAAATCATTTATAGACAACTTTCTTTCCTACAAATTTCTTTAAAGTTGTTCAAACTTTAAATAGAAAACAGGAGACAGAAACTACTTGGTTGCTTTATCTCCTTAGCTACTGCAAGAATTATGGCAAACAGGACAGATGCCTCCCTGTTACATTTGTGTCTTGGTGAAATATATGTGATCATCAAATATAAATAATTTTCCACAGAAAAGGGAGCCTTAACAAGGTGGAGATTTTAGTTTTAATTAATCAAGTTTGAACACTGTTAACACAGAATGCAGTTTCACAAATCTTAACAAAATGGGACTAGTTGGAGAAAAAGATCATGGTTTCTCTTCTCAGAGAAGTCAAGTATAAGCAAATATAAAGAAAAAAAACCATTCCTCTTTCTTCTGAAATAATAATATAGAATGCAAAATAATACCAAAATCAAAAAACAAAACAGGTGGAAAGCCCATAACTCTGGTCCCTAGGGAAAGACTGACTGAGATAAGTACCAAGATAATTCAAGCTAAGCCTACTTTTACACAGGTTTATAAGAGGAAAGGAAAATATTCTAAGAAGTAATGTCTAAAGAAAATAGACAAAAAACAATAACTTGCCCGGGCGCAGTGGCTCACGCCTGTAATCCCAGCACTTTGGGAGGCCAAGGTGGGTGGATCACAAGGTCAGGAGATTGAGACCATCCTGGTTAACATGGTGAAACCCTGTCTCTACTAAAAGACACAAAAAATTAGCCGGGCATGGTGCCAGGTGCCTGTAGTCCCAGCTACTTGGGAGGCTGAGGCAGGAGAATGGTGTGAACCTGGGAGGTGGAGCTTGCAGTGAGCCGAGATGGCGCCGCTGTGCTCCAGCCTGGGCAACAGAGCAAGACTTCATCTCAAATAAATAAATAAATAAATAAATAAAAATAAATAAATAAATAAATAAAAATAAAAGCAGTAATTTACCTAGTATTGAGGTGTTTCAAAATATAAGTGGAAATGAATCTAAACAACTCTTTTGTCACAGAACCATAAAACTTGTAGAAGACAGGAGGCATGGGAGAAAATCTACATGACCACAAGCATGGCTAGGAACTTTCCAGATTCAACACCAAAGGCACTGTATTAGTCTGTTTTCATGCTGCTGATAAAGACATACCTGAGACTGAGTAATTTATAAAGAAAAAGAGGTTTAATTAACTCACAGTTCCACATGGCTGGGGAGGCCTCACAATTATGATAGAAGGCAAAAGGCACATCTTACATGGTGGCAGACAAGACAGAATGAGAACCAGGTAAAAGGAGTTTTCCCCGATAAAACCATCAGCTCTCGTAAGACTTATTCATACCAATAGAACAGTATGGGGGAAACCAACCCCATGATTCAATTACCTCCCACAGGTCCCTCCCACAACACGTGTGAATTATGGGAGCTACAATTCAAGATGAGATTTGGGTGGGGGCACAGCCAAACCGTGTCAGGCTGGACCCACAAGGGAAGGATGGGCACACTGAACTTCAGGAAAGCTAAAACTTCCACTGTTTGAAAAACACTGTCAAGAGAATGAAAAGACAAGCATGAGACTATGAAAAAATATTTGCAAAAGGCATATAAAATAAAGGACTGTTATCCAAAATATACAAAGAATACTTAAAACTCAATAATGAGAAAACAAACAACTCAATAAAACATAGATCAAAGACCCTAAAAGATACCTCACCAAAGACAATCCACGAAAAGCAAATGAGCATAGGAAAAGTTCCACACCATGTGCATGTCCTCAGGGAAATGCAGATTAAACCACACAAGATACCGCTGCACACCCTACACACCCACATGGACATGGATCTTCGTTTTGTGAAAGTGTAATAAGCATAGATTCTCCATTTCTTTGTGTCAGTTTTGGCAAGCTTTGTGTTTCTAAGAATTTGTTCATCTAAATTTTAAATTTACTAGCATGAGTTTATTTGTTGTTGTTTGTTATATTTTCTGATACTCTCTTTAATGTCTATATCTTTTCATTTAAATTGTTTTCTATATCTTTATGACTTTCCATTTCCATCTGGAGATATTTGCAACTTGATTTTCAGCTCCCTGAGGTTTTCTTAATGAAGAACATTCTGTTACTTTTCCCATCATGTGTGCTCTTTTTCTTAGTTATTGATTTATTTTTTTTTTTTTGAGATGGAGTCTGGCTCTGTCACCCAGGCTGGAGTGCAGTAGCATGATCTCAGCTCACTGCAACCTCTGCCTCCCGGGTTCAAGCGATTCTCCTGCTGCAGCCTCCCAAGTAGCTGGGATTACAGGCACGCGCCACCACGCCCAGCTAATTTTTGTATTTTTAGTAGAGACAGGATTTTGCCATGTTGGCCAGGCTGGTCTCAAACTCCTGACCTCAGGTGATTCCCACGCCTTGGCCTCCCAAGGTGCTGGGATTACAGGCACGAGCCACCACGCCCGGCCTAGTTATTAAATTTTTATAGTTGATATTTCCACTTGGCTCTTTTTTGTGACTTTAGTTCTGACTTTAAAACACAAAAATCTTCCTTTGTCTTGCATGAAATGGGTATTTTACTTATTTAAATTCTAAATCCTTTTTTGTTCATTTGTACTTCCTCACGTGGCATTGCTATCTAATATACTTTCTTTGCTGTTATGGTGGTCACACTCCTCAGGTGTGAACACTCTTCCCTGATTTAATGAATGCATGTTTCAAGAATGTAAGGGGTGTGCCCCAGGCCTAAAACCAAAGGTATAGCTATGCTGTGATTGTGACTATCTCCTCAGCCCATAAACCAGCCTTCTACCATATTTGCTTTACACTCTGAAGAAACCAGCCCTGGAAAGTGATAATTTCCTTCTCTTGTAATCTACCAGTCCTGGAGGAGTGAAGCGGGTGAGGAAATGTGAGATCAGGGGATGCTTGGAGCTGGTGGTTATGCTTAAACCATCTGTCTGTTCCTTACTCCAGGTGTTATTAACACTGCCCCAAACTTTACCCTAGTTAACTTGCCTGACACGTCTAAGGGACAAAAAATGAGACCCTTAGGACATGTTGGGCAGCGAGAGTAACAGAAAGCTTTCTCTGGCCTAATTTCTAAACTTAGAGTCCTGCCCACACCCCCAGGTAGCTGCCCCAGCCCCACCCAGAGACCTGAACCTAACTGCCTCTTGGAATGCCAGACAGGCCTCACAATCCCTAATTTAGGTCTTCATATTGATACTGCTCATTTGTCCAGAGCCTCTCAGGAGTGTGTGTTTTAGGGGAAAAGCCAACAATCTATGCTAGTTCCATGATCTTTCTCTCTCTCTCTCTGCACTTCCTTCCTACCTTTCTTCCTTCCTTCCTTCCTTCCTTCCTTCCTTCCTTCCTTCCTTCCTTCCTGCCTGCCTGCCTGCCTTCCTTCCTTCCTTCCTTTCTTTTTGTTTAGAATAAGTAAAAACTTAAGAAACATTGAGGAAAAAAGTTAAATACTAAAGAAATAAAACTTCCCACTGCAAAACAATAAATTTAGCTGCATTGTTGAAGTGAGAAAAGTAATTGCAATGTAAAATCTCTACTCATAGCTAAGATACTCTTCATAAGTAAATGCCACAGAAGACATTCTTACAATGCAAGAAGTCCTAGCACCCAAGCGTTTTTAAGAATGTCAGAAATTACTAGAAAAAAGTATGAAACAAAACAATATTTACTTAATACAGTTAAGAAGTTTTAATAATGATTTATTGAACATTTCCTCTTATAGCTTGTCAGTCTTATCAATTTGTCCCTCCTAATAGTTATAAAATAGTATCTCATTGTGGATTTAATTTGCATTTTCCTAGTATCTGTTATAATATGTACCACTTAACGTGCGTATTGGGTGTTTTTCTTTTTTCTGAGTTTTTTTTTTTTCAAGTCATGTGCCTACATAGTTTTTAATTGGGTTATTTTTCCCCAGGATTCACTTCTAAAAACTTCCACTAAGTACCTGCAGTTATAAGCTTGTTCTTTAATGCAAATTAGCATGAATTCTAATAAATCATTTATCATAAAGATTAATCTAATAAGATCCACATCATTATTTCATAGATGTCATCAACATAGTTCAATAGAACAATAACCACTGGGAAAAAAGGAATAAAAGACTAAGACTATTAGCCTCAATAAACAAGCAGCACCATACTCCACTGTCAACCTCTAGAAAACACACTTTCATTCAGCTACGTTGTGCCGCTGATGACAGTGTGAACTGACAAACTTTTAGAAACAATTTGGCCCCTTTTCACCCAAGAGCCATTAAAATGGTTATACCATTTGATCCTGAAATTTTACTTACAGAAGTTTATTCCCCCAAAAGACGTAAATATTCATTTAGAACACTATAAAGGAGCTCCATTACAGTATGATTTTCTTAGTTCAGTTGGGCTGCAATAACAAAATACCATAAACTAGGTGGCTTATAAACAAGAGAAGTGTGTTGTCCTCAGTTCTGGAGGCTGGAAGTCCAAGATCATGACACCAGTAGATTTCATGTTTAATGGAGGCCCACTTTCTGGTTTGTAGGCGGCACCTTCTCACAACGCCCTCACACGGTGGAAGGGGCAACGGTCTCCCTCAGGCCTCTTTTATTTTTTTATCTTGATTTGTATTATTTGTATGTGTTTATTTTTGTTGTTTTTGTATTTGTACACATTCATGGGATGCAAGTGCAATTTTGCTACATTGATACATGGTGGTGAAGTCGGGGCCCTCCCACACTGTGCCCACCACCAACCCCACATTGCCCACTCCCCTCCCATTCTCCCATCCCTCCAGGTCTCCAGTTTCCATCATCCCACACTCAGCTTCATTATTAGCTCCCACTTTAAGTGTGAACACGCAGTATTTGTCTTTCTGTTTCTGAGTCATTTTGCCTAAGATAATGGCCCCTAGTTCCATCCATGTTGCTGCAAGACACATGATCTCATTCTGCTTTATGGCTAAATAGTATTCCATTGTGTATGTATAACAGGCCTCTATGATAAGGGTGCTCATCCTCTTCATGAAGATTCTGCTTATGACCTAATCATCTCCCAAGGTCCCCACCTCCTAATACTATCACTGTAGTGATTAGGATTTCAACATATTAGTTTAGAGCGGGGGGGCACAAATATTTGGGTCAGAGCAAGTATCATTTGTAATTGCAAATATACTAAAATAACCCAAATGTCCCATATAGGAAAGACATTAAACAAACCATGCTATATTCAAAGCAAAGTGACATTAATTATGCTTTAAAAATGACATTTTAATGACATGGGAGAATGTATACAGGCTATGTATAATGAAAAAGATCATTCTAGAAAGGTGGGAAATAAAAACTTTCCAAAGCAAAAGAAAGAAATTATACCTCATAGTTTTAACACCAAAGATGAAGACTGCTAACAAGTGATACATTTCTTTTCAACCACACAAACAGAGGTTTATGATATATATGGGAAATATAGATATCATTTTGATTATATATTAATGTTTAATGCACACACCTGGGATGTATAACATATGTACAATATTGAAATGTGTCAGATATGAAGTGCAAGCATTTTAGATTCAGATACCTGAGTTAGGGTGTTTGCCGGATACCCTGAGAATTACTTTTTCTGTTTGACTCTCATTTAAGAATGGCAAGTTTTGTTGTGAGGATTGAAGAACATGATGACTGAAAAGCAAAATGTCTGGCAAAAAGTGAATGCTATCTCAATAAGTATTAGTAAAAAAGTATTAGCTTTCATCATTATAACTTATTTTTACTATTATTTAGTTACTATTTTATATTATTATTATTATAGCTACTTTATTACTGTATTTCCCATTGCAATGTAAAAGCACATTCATCATAATTTTTCTGCAGAAAATGCAATTAGGGATCATGCTTTATATGCTGTCCTTATTTAATACCTATTCTATTGGAAATTATTTGTAAATATGATATATAATGGTTGTGCAATGCTTTGACAATGATTGTCAAGACTGTTAATTTCACTGTCTCAGTATAACAGGGATGGTTCCATTGAATCAATATCTGAGTGGTGGAATTAGCATGGTCACCAGCTTTGTCTCTCGGATTCAAACACACTCTTGTCCACTGTGCTTTGCACGCCCAGGGGCAGGACACTGAAGCCACATTTCTGTTTTGTTTATGGCTCTGGCTAGACTCTGCTAAGAGGTATTAGTGGGATCCTGGAAGGAGAAGAGAGAGCACGGACTTGCTCTGTCCTGCTTGCTTTCTGTTCCTGCTTGTTTTCCTGGGCGCATTTCCCCAGTGAGGCTCCTTCCTCCAGGTAGTAGCTGTTCTGTTAGAAGCAGTTTGCTGTGTTTCCAGCACTTCAGAACAAGCAGCATTGAGGGTCCCTATATCAGCTCTGGAGAGCGTTAGATCCCAGCTCCAACGGACCATCCTTGGAGCTTCTGAGGCATCAGCACCAGTCAAGGAGGGCCCCTCCTCAGATACTCTAATTCCAGGCTGGCTGGGCCAGTCTTTCAATCTTCTAAATTTTAATTATCTCCACTTCTTCCCTCTGTTCTAGGGATAAAGGTGTTCTTGCAGGTGTGCCTTCCTGACACTTAACATCCTATTTTTTAGTCTCTAAAACCCAATTAAAATTATCTATATTAAATTTTGTATGTTAAAATAACTGGTGCAGTTTCTTTACCATAACTAGTTCTACCCAATAGAGTAGGTAAATGTGTATGAATTCTGTGAGTCCCTTTGTGAATGCAATGTTTCAGAGTTGCCTGCAGCCACTTCTGTTGCTGCCACAGTGAGTTTCCCTTGTCTCTCCTCTACACCAACTGGACATTCTTATAACGGTGTGATCAAGATGATGTAACTCACAAGTAAAGTCACCTTTCTTTGACTTCGAAGTTGAAGAGTGCTTCCTAAAGTTATTGGTCATTTATTTGTTTTTTTACTAAGTAACGTTGTCATGTCTTTTAATTCTTTTTTGTTCATGTTTTCTTCATTTTTCTTTTGGATCTCTTCCAGTTCTTAAGTTAAACCTTTGTCATTTAAGGTAATTTTTAATACTCTGATTTCTGGATCAGGTGTTGTGGCTCACATCTATAATCCCAGCACTTTGGGAGGCCGAGGCAGGAAAATCGCTTGAGGGCAGGAATTCAAAGACTAGCCTGGGCAACATAGTGATACTCTGTCTTTACAAAAAAATAAAATGTAAAAGTCACCTGGGAGAGTTTGAGACTGCAGTGAACTATAATCATGTCGTTGCCATTGCACTCCAGCCTGGGCGATGCGTTGAGAACTTGTCTCTTAAAAACAAAACAAAAAACCAAGTCTGATTTCACTTTGTTTTCTCAAAGGAGGTTTTATTTTATATTTTATTTTTTACTTTTTTGTAAAACAACCTGGCCACTTTCTGGTAAACTCTTAATTTTTTAAAAAATAGTTGCCTTCTTTGGTTTTCTGTTATGCTAACCTTATTTCTCAATGCACATTCTGAACTGTGCTTCTGTCCCTTTTTAGCACCATTTTTTTTGCCTTAATTCTTGTGTGAGGTGAATTCTGCCCCACATAGCTCACTCACTCACCCCCTTCAGATTAAGCAACAGAACCCTGACTCATGGCCCCCAACTCCTGGGAAGCCAGCCTGAATCCACAGCCCTGCTGCCAAGGAGAAGGGAGGACTCTGCTCTGATGTCTTCATGCTGACCACAGCCTTGCATTAAATTTGTATTAAAAAATATTTATTAAGTACCTACAGTATGTCACATATGCTTCTTAGCACTAGAGACAGCAGTAAAGAAAGAGATAATAAACAAATATACACAAATACATAACACCAAATGTTATTTATTGGGTAGTTGTAAAAGCTATAATGAAGTAAGCAAATGTATTTGATTAGAGGGTAACCCAGCCTGTGATTTGGGGCGGGCTTATCAGAGAAGGCCTATGTGTTGCGGTGACTGAGCAGAGATCTAAAGGACGTGAGAGCATGAGCCACGTGGATTCATGGGGAGCTAGCACACAAAGCAGAGGAAATACTAAGTTACAAGAACGTAGCAGAGGAACTTGTGTGGTGGGGTTGAGAAGCAGCAAGGTGACTAGTGTGGTTTGAGATTGAGAAAGAGGCAATATACTGAAAGACTAAGTTAGCAGAGCAAGTCTCATATTTTTGTCTCAGAACTTATTTAAACTCTTAAAATAATTGAGGACTGCAAAAAGCTTTTATTTGTATGAGTCATAACTGCTGATGTAGTATACTAGAAATTAAAAGTGAAAAAATATTAATAGATTAAATTTTTAGAAATAATATTAATGTATTACACATGAACATAAATATGAAAAATAGCCATAGTCTCCAAAATAAAAAATAATTACTGAGAAGGGCATTACTATGGTTTAAATGTGTCCCCTCCAAAATCCAGGTGCTGCCCATGTGATGGTATTAAGAGGCAGGGCCTTGAAGATGTGATTAGTCTATGGAGGGGCCTTCCCCGTAGCTCACTGTGGCCTCAAACTCCAGAGCTCAAGTGATCTTACTGCCTCCACCTCCCAGGTAGCTGATACTGCAAGTGCATGCCACCACACCAAGCTCATTTTAAAATTTTCTGTAGAGATGGGATCTCAGTATGTTGCCTAGATTTGTCTCGAACTCCTGGCCTCCAGCAGTCCTCCCACCTCATCCTCCCAAAGTTCTGAGATTATAGGCCACCATGCCCAGATGAAGGGAGTATTTTAATAAACTTTTCAGATAATCGTGGACATTTTTCTTTGTTGCTCTACCAGAATTTTCAAGTGGTGTAGTATCTTCAGGGTTAGCTGCTATGTGGAACCTGAATCACATCAATGAACTTTCAATGCTCTCTTATATTAAAATCCATTGGTTTATATTTCACTCTGAATGGATAATTGCCCACATATAATATGTAATAGCATATATTGGTAATTGGGAAAATATTGACTCATTGAATTATCCAGATATTCCAAACGTTGACACATTTATTAGTAATACCACCAATCTCATCAGAAGTGTCTTTTAATGGGAAACAGTCATGCTCACCATACAAGTTTTCCAAAATTTTAATTTTCACTAGTGCTAGTTGTTTTTCTCAGTGACATGCTTCTTTCAATTATTTTTTAAAGTCTGCAAAATACTAAGAATGATGTGACTGACATTTTGAAAGAATCACACGGGCTGTTTTGTGGAGAATATACAGATGGGGGTTGACTGCAAAGTGGAAAAGGAGCTTTTTGTTGAGTATGAAAAGAAGACAGCAGTCAAGGATGATGTCAAGGCTTTTAGACTTTAGAATGAATGACTATAGTTTATATACCACTTTCTATGTCAAGTTAAAAAAAAAGCTTCTATGAAAAGTAGATGGTTTAATTCACAACTTGAACAATTGCACAGATGCTTTTCCTTGAGAAAATGGTGGTATTTCTGTTATGCAGCAGCATTATATACTTCCTATTTTGTCAAACAGAACTTAAAAAGGCTTATACTCAAAGATTGATAATTAACATAAATAATAATGTTAACTACTTTATCCCGCATAGTCTTAAGTAAAACTCTTTTTAGAAAACAGAGTGTGTGCAGGCCTAGAGTGCGATGGCCACTACTGCAGTGTGTGTGGCTGCCTAACATGTGCTGAGGTCCGGCAGGTTTACCCACCATTGCTTTTCACCATCATTTCAGATGTTACCACAGTAAAAAGGCAAATACTGTCTTGGTGTTGCTATGGAAATAGTTTTGACCTCACTTGACCCCCGGAGGTCTTAGGATCTCTCAGGTGTTCATGAACTGCACTTTACAGGCTGCTGAGTGAGAGACATGCTCAGGTCTGGTTTATGGAGTGGGCCTTGACACCCAGGTAAAAGTTAGTAACCACCTGATGTGATTGACATTTTGAAAGAATCACACTGGCTGTTTTGTGGAGAATATACAGATGGGGGTGGACTACCAAGTGGAAATAGGGAGCTTTTATGATAGAAAGATTATGGTAATTTAAACCAGGAGGATAGCAAAGTAGAAAGTAAGAAGTCAGATGTGGATATGTTTGAAGCAATGCCTACATGTTTTTTTCATGGATTGAATGTTGAGTATGAAAAGAAGAAAGCAGTCAAGGATGATGTCAAGGTTTTTAGACTGAAAAACTGTGAATACCAGTGGCATTTGCTGAGATGAGGAAGGCTAAAAGGGGACCATATTTGAAGGAAGAAAGCAATAATCCACTCTAGCTGTCATTGGGTTTGAGATACTAGCTACATATTTACATGGAGATAAAATATATTGTCTAAACTTCAGGGGAGAGATTGGCAATGGAGTTACAGATATTGGAGTTAACACCACATACATGGTATTTCAAACTGTGAGACTGGATAAAATCACTTAACGAGTTAATGTATATCAGAAAAGAAGGAAAAAGAAGAAGAGAAGGCTTCTAAGAACTGAGTCATGAGAAAGGTACCATATACTGGTTTGTTCTAACTGGGACAGTTTTGAAAGTTGAAGAAGGCACTAAAAACAGTTGAAAATACATATTTTTAGCCTATTGGTTTCTTGACTGAAGCTAAATGCATTTAATTTGTAGTCATACAAAAATAGTTGTATTTATCACTATTTTTGAAATAAAATTATTTCTAAAAAATGAAAAATAGCATATGTGTGGGCATGAAAACAAAATTTTACAAACTTTCTATATATTGTTCATCTGCAAAATCAAAATAACATAAACAGTATACTTGCTCTTTGTAATTTTCATGTATTTGAATAAACTTCTTAACTTTCTTCTGTAATATGATGGCAAGAACATTTTTTTTTCTGAAAAACCTTCTGCATCTTCTACAACTACATGTGTTCAATCATTACTTTTGGCCATAATCTTCCTAAAGTGACTTTAATAAAAGAACTTTAAAAGATTTGGATCTTCTGATTGTTATGTAACCAGTGCTACCATAGCTCCTATGATTAGTAAGTATCAGAATGCATTTTATGCAAGTTACATGCTCATCATCAACTTTCCTGAGACATGCAAATTCAGTATCAGGTAACACGTATTTTTTAAAGCCTTTTGCAGCTACAAGGGATTATTGCAAGGGATCAAAAAGTCCTAAAACAATAAAATTAATAATTGTAGATTTACACAATGCAACAAATGACAAATGCCTGTAGCAAGTGTATTCTCTTGCCCCCATGACTCTACAGAAGACTGCCTACCTTCTGTGTCCCCTTCACAGATTTTAAAACCCATTAGTCTTCAAAGGAATCCTGACTCGCTGTGGCCTGGCAGTTTTCTGTAACCCTTCAGTTGAGGCATTGAGTCCTGGATGATTCATTAAGTGGCCAGCAAAAGCACAACATGCAGTGTCTGTCACACCTCCACGGTGACCAGAGGGGACAGCTTTCTCTAGCCATGTGTGTCAGATGCACTTGACTTTGTCAGGGAACATCTACCATGCTATTTTCAAAAAGGAGGTATTAGCTATATTGTACCTGCAAAGGGTCAAGAGAAGAGAGATGGGTTATCATGGATCATATTTAAACTGTAATTGCACGATAAAAGGAGGAATTCATTCACTGCACATGCATCTTACACACAGCTGGACAAGACCATGGAATGTGGAAGAGTGAATGAAAACCCCCATTGCTCTGCATCATAGCCAGCACTTAGTTTTTCCCCTGTTTAATCATACTGGTGAATGAAAAGTAACATTTAATGGTGATTTTCATTTGTATTTCCTTAATGCCAGGGCCAGGAGTAAGGTGACACAATGGAATACCATCTCAGGCACAAAATTTAAGAGAAAGGATACCAACAAACTCAGTAATCAATTTAAATAATACTGATAATGTAATAATTGAAAAAATAAATTAATGCAAGAAATCTATGTGGAATAAAATATCAAAATTTTAACTAAATATGTGCTATGCTGGCAAGGATAGGGAAAAACCTTTAGTATAATGTTAGTGTAGGTCTTTGGTAGAAAGCCTTGCAGGATCAGATCGGATCACTTTCTGTCTCTTCTTAGACTCTACATTTAGCTACTGAGATGACCATATGGTTTGTCTCCTTTATTAAAAATTAATATTAAATTTTTAAACCAAACATTCTCCATTAATAAGCCCAACTTTACTGTAAGATACTGACCTCTTCATATATCACTGGATTCATTTTGCTAAGATTTGAATAGAATTCTTGTCCCTATGTTTCTGAGAGGATGGCCTGTGACTTTTCTTTCTTTGTCAGGCTTTGGTATCAAGATTATGTTAGCCTCATAAAATGAGAGAGAAATTTTCCCACTTAAATTATTTGGAACGTTGTGTAAAATTGGTATTATTTCTCCTTAAATGTTAAAGAAAATTCAACAGTGAAGACGTTTGGATAGAAAAGTGTCTTACGAATCAATTTGTTTGTAGATACAGCACTATGCAAACTTTCTGTTTCTTGTGGTGGCTTCAGTGAAATGTGTTTTCAAGGAATGTGTTTTCCATTATATCTACAGTGTGTAATTGGCAAAAAAGTGTTTATAATATCCTCTTAGAGTCAGTTTAATGCCTGTAGATTCTATAGTGATAATCTTGTTTCATTTCTGATATTGATAATTTGATTTTTTTCTATTTTTTTCTGCACCAGTCTTGCTAAGGGCTTATTGATTTTACTAAACTTTAAAAAAAACAAGTTTTAGCTTCTTGATTGAGTTTCTGTATTGTATATTTATTTTCTATTTCATTTTTTTAAATTTTATTCTTACATTTTATTCCATGTTGATGACTTAATCTGCTGTCTCTTACTAACTTCTTAAGATGAAAATAGATTGTTGATTTTCAACATCTTTTCTTTTCTTATATGTGCACTTAAAAGAAGCCATACATTTCCTCTCAAACATTGTTTCAACTCTCTCTCATGTGAAATTTATATGCTTTGCTTTTCTATAACTCTTTCATGTAAAAAGATTTCAAATTTTTATTGTGATCACTTTTGTGACCTATAGATTTTTAAAACTTTGTTGCTTAATTTCCAGCCATCTAAGGATTTTCTAGTTATCTTTCTGTTGTCAGTTTCTGGTTTAATTCCATTATAATCTGAGATTATAATTTGCATTATTATATTTCATTCGTTTGAAATTTACTAAAACCTGCTTTGTAGCCCTGCATACATTAGTTTATTTTGATAAATGGCACATGTGCCCATGTGCACTGGAAATGAATGTGAATGCTACAGTTGTGGGAAGTGGTATTCTCCATGTGTCAATTAGGTCAAATTATTTAATCCTGTTGTGCAAATCTTCTGTTTTACTGATTTTGAGATTGTTCACTCTGTTACTTGTGGTATATTGAAATCTCTACTGATGAAAAGATTTCTATTTCTCCTTGTTTCTCTACAATTTTTTGTTTTGTATATTTTGATGTTATTAAATACATACAAATTTACTGTTTTATTTATTCTCATTAAATTGACATTTTCATCATTATAAAATCCCCCTCTTTATGTCTAGGAATAATTTAAAGTCTGATTTTTCTGATAGCACTGTAACCACACCATGATTTTACTGGTTACTGCTTTCTTCACACAGTCGATTCTCATTATCCATGTAATTATGCTCTATAAAGTTGCATGAATTAGTGTGAGTTGTGAGCACTGAATTAACAAATACTAAACCATTGTCCCTGGAGGAATCACTGGGTTAGGTTTCCATGAGCCTCTGATCACAAACATTTCATGAACTGAGCAATACATAACCTTGTTTTATGTGTGTTTCTATATAACGACACCTTACCTAATATGCACTGTAAATTCCCTAGCATTAGACGCACAGCCAACAGCACTATCACTCACTCTGGCAGGAAGATTCTCCAACACAGGTGTTTTCTCCATAAGGCACATCACAGCCTTCTTGTGCTTGGGAACACCAGACAACACCTCATCACCACCCTTGGGAGCAATTTTAAACAGAAAAGTCATCAACACAAAGCACAGAAATGCAAAATATATGTGTGTGTGTGTGTGTGTGTGTGTGTGTGTGTGGGGCACTAAGTAGATCATAAAAAGGATACTTCTGTACATGGAAGAGCTAAAACAAGAAGGCAGAATGGGACCTCATTTGACTTCGTCTGGGAATGTGCCCCTAAGAGACTCAAAATTTTCTCCACTCTGCCCAGGTTTGAGCACGACTGTGAAAACACAGAATACTGATTTAGGAGTTACAAATACATTTTGACTAGTAGGCAAACTTAGAATCAGTGAATAACGAGGACCAACTTTATATCTTCTTTCCATTCTTTCCATTTAAATTCTTCTGTGCCCTTATGTCTAAAGCGTGTCTCTTTTCGATAGAAATTGTTGGATCATGCTCATTTTTTAATAACTATTCTGACAGTATTTGTTTTCAAATTGGAATGTTAGTACATTCAGAATTTATGTCATTATTAATATAGTGCATTTTGAGCCTATCATCTTTCTATTCCCTTTGTAATTGTTTTACTTATTCTGTGCCCCCTTACTCCATCATTTTTTCTTTTTGGAGTTAATTATTATTAATTTTGCCTACATTTTAATTATATTATGAAAATGTTATCTTAGTAGTACTCCATATAATTACAGTATTAGTAGTTTTTTTCTTATTATAGTCTACCTTAAATGGGTGCATTACAAACTTTCCAAGGAGTGCAAGAATCTTAAAACATTGCATGCAGGGGAAGAGGCTCCTATAATGTTCCAATAGCATAAACCCCTTTCAACACTGAAAAGTCATTTACATTCCCTTTACAATTCCTCACCATGTCAAACAACAGTGGGTTGTTCACAGAGACTGCATTTTATGGAGATCAGCCGATATTTCATTATATTTTTATTATATTGCATTATGCAGATTCTACTATAAGAGAGACTGCTCAGACATGTTTTTCTGGTTGCCCAATATCAATATATCAAAGAAGAGGTAAATATTAATAAACATTAACATTACATAGAACCTGCAAAACAAACTTGTATAAAGTTTTAAAATCTCCCTTAAATTATACATTAATTGCAAAATAAATTATGAAATGCTTGTGTAACACTGAGCAATTTCTATAATTAAATTGTAGTAATTTGTAATATAATTATACTCTAAGATTAGAGTGCTACAAGATTTAGTTTAGCTCTGAAGAAATGATTTGGATGCTGCTGTGGTTTGGTTGGTTGTCTCTCCAAACCTCACACAGGAAGTTGATCCCTAATGTTGGAGTTTAGACCTAGCGGGAGGTGTTTGGGTCATAGGGTGAACCCCTCATGAATGGCTTGGTGCCATCCTGGTGGTAATGAATGAGTATCACTCTGTAAGTTCCTGGGAGAACTGGTTGTTAACAAGAACCAGGCACCTCCCACCATCTTGCTTCCTCTCTCACCATGTGATCTCGGCACACACTGGCTCCCCTTCGCCTTCTGTTATGAATGGAAACAGCCCAACGACCTCACCAGAAGCCAAGCGGATGCCAGAGTCACACTTCCTGTACAGCCTGCAGAACCATGAGCCAAATAAACCTCTTTTCTTTATAAATTACTCAGCCTCAGATATTCCTTCACAGAAACCCCAAATGGGTTAAGACAGATGCTTTTCAGCTCTTTTTTTCTCTGTGATAGAAAATTTCTGACTCTTGATATTTAAATAAAAGACCTAAAACTGCCATAGAAGGAGGTCTACAAAAAGCAGAATGAGAAAGAAGCAACAGGAAGGTATTCATTACTGATGATCATTAGTGATATCTAAGCATTTGTTTATGGTGACTCATCTTTTCTTCTTTACTTGAATCTATTTGTAGTTCATATTTTGTAAACAATTACCTATATCATTCACATTTTCTAATGTTTTACATAGGTTTGTACATTTTATTTTCAAACATACATGCATATGCATTTTATTGTGAAAACAAAAAATTTTACTATAGAAAATTAGAAAATAGGTTAGCAAAATTAAAAATAAGTTGCCACTAATTATCCAAGAGAATCACAGTTAAACTTTGGAAGGTACATTTTACCAATCAAGTTATGTCCATTCAATCTAATTATTTCAAAAGAGGTAATATTGATTTTGGTTCAACTTTATATTTTTATGCTGTAATATGTTTGGTTAATAAATCAGATTATAAAAAGATAAATTCAATAGAAAATTATTTAAGATTTTTTAAATAATAAAATGTATATTGTGGGTACATACATATTTAGGAAATATATTAAAAATAAATAAAAATTATAGTCCTTGAAGAGCAATGAATAAAAAGTACCAACAGAAAGGAATGAAGGTGTAGAGGCTTTTAATTAATTCTCTCTGTAAGATTTCTTAAACAAAAAGAGGGAGAGATTTGAAGCAAGTATGACAAAATGTGTCATGTCTAGCTAATGAGTATGTTGTTGCTTTTATTATTTTCTTGCTATTTCTACGTTATTAAAATAATTTCTTATTGAAAATGTTAAATTAAGCAAATAAAAAGAACCAGGACTACAATATACTTATCAATTCTACTTTTTCTACTTTATAATTTAACAATTTATTTCTTTAAAATTTCATCCCTCCACTCACTTTTACAAAGTTTCATGTATGATAATTTTTAAATTTAAACGTAGAGTTAATTCATTTTTTCAATTTCTTGATTAGTAAGACAAGCTTTTAAATTCAGAAAATTTTCCTCTCGGTATACCTTTAGAAAATTTCATGTGTTTTGGCATGTAGTATTCTTACACTCTGTTTTATACTTAAAAAGATATTTAACATCAGAACCATTTGCTTTTGGATCATCCAGTAAGCATTGATTATTGCCTAACCTCATTCAATTTATCAGATTCTCTATTAAACATTTACATAGTTAATCTCACTTAATTCTTTCCAAAATCCTCAAAATTATTTCTTAAATAACAGAATCCAAAATCTGTTTCCAATAATGTGACAAATTAATGGAGAATTCTAACATAAATGCTCAAGTTGCAAAGATTTTTGTAACCGCTAGCACTGTTTACAATATTATCTATATTAAAAAAAACATCAAATAAGTCAGTGAAAGCCCACACTAAAAATTCACTTATTCAAAAATAGTAAAATACAAGTAGGGTTTCTTTGCCTTTTTAATTTTTTTCCCAATTGCACTATCATATTTTCATGGCACACAATTTTTAGCACAAGTAAAGTATTTCCACAACACCAATGGCAAAATCACGGAAATTTTCACACAAGAAACAAAGGTAGAACACAAAGAAAATTATGTATTTCTTCTCATTATGTTGTTGATTCTTTGCGAAAACCATTGAAATACTTCTTTTTGAAGTATCTAAATTATTTACAAGTTTAAATTATCCTACAGCATTTAATGTAGCTCCAATATTAAATTTTACAGTGCTATACATCCCTACCAAGAAAAACAATGGGGAAAACCTCACCAACATTACTTCTCACAAAAATAACCAAATTTTTTTCCGTAAGTTATTGGGATACAGGTGGTATTTGTTTACATGAGTAAGTTCTTCAGTGGTGATTTGTGAGATTTTGGTGCACCCATCACCTGAGCACTATACACTGCACCATATTTGTAGTATTTTATCCCTAGCCCTTCCCACTCTTCCCCGCACAGGTCCCCAAAGTCCATTGTATCATTTTTATGTCTTGCATCCTCATAGCTTAGATCCCATATATCAGAGAGAACCCACGATTTTTGGTTTTCCATTACTGAGTTACTTCACTTAAAATAATGCTTTCCAATCTCATCCAGGTCACAGGAAATACTGTTAATTCATTCCTTTTTATGGCTGCGTAGTATTCCATCATATGTATATACCACAGTTTCTTTATCCACTCATTGATTGATGGGCATTTGGCTTGGTTCCCAATTTTGCAACTGTGAATTGTGCTGCTATAAACATGCGTGTGCAAATATCTTTTTCAAATGACTTCTTCTTTCCCTCTGTGTGGATACCCAGTAGTGGGATTGCTGGATCAAATAGTTGATCTACTTTTAGTTCTTTAAGGAATCTCCTCACTGTTTTCCATAGAGGTTGTACTAGTTTGCATTCCCAACAGCAGTGTAGAGGTGTTCCCTGTTCACTGCATCCATGCCAACATCTACCGTTTCTTGATTTTTTGATTATGGCCATTCTTGCAGAAGTAAGGTGATATCACACTGTAGTTTTGATTTGCATCTCCATGATCATTAGTGATGTTGAGCATTTTTTCATGTTTATTGGCCATTAGGATATATATATATATATTTTTTTTTTTTTTTTTTTGAGAATTGTCTATTCATGTCCTTAGCCCACTTTGTGATGGGATTGTTTGTTTTTTTCTTACTGATTTGTTTGAGTTTGTTGTAGATTCTGAATATTAGTCCTTTGTCAGATATATAGATTGTGAAGATTTTTTCCCATTCTATGGGTTGTCTGTTTACTCCTCTGACTATTCCTTTTGCTGTGCAAAAGCTCTTTAGTTTAATTAGATCCCAGCTATTTATCTTTGTTTTTATTGCATTTGCTTTTGGGTTCTTTGTCATGAAATCCTTGCCTAAGCCAATGTCTAGAAGGGTTTTTCCAAAGTTATCTGCTAGAATTTTTAGTTTCAGGTCTTAGGCTTAGGTCCTTAATCTATCTGGAGTTGATTTTTGTATAAGTTGAGAGATAAGGATCCAGTATCATTCTCCTACATATGGTTAGCCAATTACCCCAGCAGCAATTGTTGAAAAGGGTGTACTTTCCCCACTTTATGTTTTTGTTTGCTTTGTTCAAGATCAGTTGGCTGTAAGTATTTAGGTTTATTTCTGCGTTCTTTATTCTGTTCCATTGGTCTGTGTGCCTATTTTTATAGTAGTGCCACAATGTTTTGGTGACTGTGGCCTTATAGTATAGTTTGAAATCAGGTAGTGTGATGTCTCCAGTTTTGTTCTTTTTGCTTAGACTTTCTTTGGCTATGTGGGCTCTTTTTTGGTCCCATATGAATTTTAGAATTTTCTTTTCTAATTCTGTGAAGAATGATGGTGGTATTTTGATGGGAATTGCATTGAATTTGAAGATTGCTTTTGGCAGTATGGTCATCTTCACAATATTGATTCTACCCATCCATGAGCATGGGATGTGTTTCCATTTGTTTGTATTGTCTATGATTTCTTTCAGCAGTGTTTTGTAGTTTTCTTTGTAGAGGTCTTTCGACTCCTTGACTCTTTGGTTAGGTATATTCCAAAGTTTTGTTTTGTTTTTTGCAGCTATTATAAAAGGAGTTGAGTTCTTCATTTGATTCTCCACTTGCTCATTGTTGTTGTAGAGAAGAGCTACTGATTTGTGTACATTAATCTTGTATCCAGAAACTTTGCTGAATTCTTTCATCAGTTCTAGGAGCTTACTGGAGGAGTCCTTAGGATTTTCAAGGTAAACAATTATATCATCAGCAAACAGTGAGTTTGACTTGCTCTTTACCAATTTGGATGCCCTTTATTTCTTTCTCTTGTCTGATTGCTCGTGCTAGTACTTCCAGTACTATTTTGATGAGGAGAGATGAGATTGGGCAACCTTGTCTTGTTATAGTACTTAGAGGAAATGCTTTCAACTTTTTCTTATTCAGTTTTATGTTGACTGTGGGTTTCTCATAGATGGCTTTTATTACATTAAGGTATGTCCCTTGTATGCCAATTTTGCTGATAGTTGTAATCATAAAGGGATGCTGGATTTTGTCTAACCCTTTTTCTGCATCTATTGACATGACCATGTGATTTTTGTTATTAATTCTGTTTGTGTGGTGTATCACATTTATTGGCTTTCATATGTTAAACCATCCCTGCATCCCTGGTATGAAACCCATTTAATCATGGTGGATCATCTTTTTGATATGTTGTTCGATTAGGTTAATTAGTATTTTGTTAAGGATTTTAGCATTTATGTTTATCAAGGATATCAGTCTGTAGTTTTCTTTTTTAGTTATGTCCTTTTCTGGTTATGGTATTAGGGTGATGCTCGCTTCATAGAATGAATGGGGGAGGGTTCCTCCTTTCTCTATCTTGTGGATAAGTGTCAAAGGGATCAGTACTAATTCTTCTTTGAATGTTTGATATAATTCAGCTATGAATGCATCTGGTCCTGGAATGCGCTGGTAATTTTTAATTACCATTTCAATCTCGCTGCTTGTTATTCGTCAGTTTGGGGTATCCAATTCTTGATTTAAGCCAGTAGGGTTGTATTTTTCCAGGAATTTATCAGTCTCTTCTAGGTTTTCTAGATATGTGCATGAAGGTGTAAACAGTAGCCTTGAATTATCTTTTGTATTTCAGTGGTGTCAGTTGTAATATCTCCTCTTTCTTAGTAAGATTATTTAGATTTGCTCTTCTTTTATTTGTTAATCTTACTAATGGTCTATTAATTTTATTTATCTTTTCAAAGAACAAGGCTTTTGTCTTATTTATCTTTTGTATTTTGTTTGTTTTAATTACATTTAGTTCTACTCTGATCTTGGTTATTTCCTTTCTTCTGCTGTGTTTGAGTTTGATTTTTTTCTTGTTTCTCTAGTTCCTTGAGATGTGATCTTACGATGTCAATTTGTGCTCTTTCAGTCTTTTTGATGTAGGTGTTTAAGGCTATGAACTTTCCTCTTAGCACTGCCTTTGCTGTATCCCAGAGGTTTTGATAGGTTGTGCCATTATTGTCCTTCAGTTCAAAGAATTTTTTGATTTCCATCTTGATTTCGTTTTTGACTCAGTGCTCATTCAGGAGCAGGTTATTTAATTTTCATGTATTTGCATGGTTTTGAAGGTTCCTTTCGGAGTTATTTCCAGGTTTATTCCACTGTGGTCTGAGAAAGTACTTGATGTAATTTCAATTTTCTTAAACTTATTAAGGCTCGTTTTATGGCCTATTATATGGTCTATCTTGGAGGAAATTCCATATGCTGTTGAATAGAATGTGTATTCTGTGGTTGTTGCATGAAATTCTCTGTATACATCTTTTAAGTCAATTTGTTCCAGGGTATAGTTTAAATCCATTATTTCTTTGTTGACTTTCTGACTTGATGACCTGTCTAGTGCTGTCAGTGGAGTATCGAAATTCCCCACTATTATTGTGTTGCTGTCTATCTCATTTCTGAGGTCTATTAGTAATTGTTTTATAAATTTGGGATCTCCAATATTAGGTGCACATATGTTTAGGATTGTGTTATTTGCCTGTTGGACAAGACTTTTCACCATTATATAATGTCCCTCTTTGTCTCTTTTAACTGCCGTTGCTTTAAAGTTTTTGTTTTCTGATATAAGAATAGCTACCCCTGTTCACTTTTGGTGTCCATTTGCATGAAATGCCTTTTTCAGCTCTTTACCTTAAGTTTATGTGTGTCCTTATGTGTTAGGTGAGTCTCCTGAAGGCTGCAGATAGTTGGTTGGTGAGTTCTTACCCATTCTGTGGTTCTGTATCTTTCAAGTGGAGCATTTAAGCCATTTATCTTCAATGTTAGTATTGAAATGTGAGGTACCATTGCAGTCATCATGCTCTTTGTTGCCTGTGTACTTTGATTTTTTTTGTTTTGTTTTGTTTTTGTTTTTGCTTTTAAGTTGTATTTTTGTTTTATAGGTCCTCTGTGATTTATGCTTTAAAGAGGTTCTGTTTTGTTATGTTCCCAGGATTTCTGTCAAGATTTAGATCTTTTTTAGCAGTTCTTGTAGTGGTGGCTTGGTAATGGCAAATTCTCTCAGAATTTGCTTGTCTGGAAAAGACTGTATCTTTCCTTCATATATGATGCTTAGTTTCACTGGATACAAAATTCTTGGCTAATTGTTTTGCTTGAGGAGGGTGAAGAAAGGGCCCCTACTTCTAGCTTGTAGGGTTCCTGCTAATAAATCTGCTGTTAACCTGATAGGTTTTCCTTTAGAGGTTACCTAGTGCTTCTGTCTCACAGCTGATAAGATTCTTTCCTTCATTTTAACTTTGGATAACCTGATAACAATCTGCCTAGGCTAAGATCTTTTTGCAATGAATTTCCCAGGTGTTCTTTGTGCTTCTTGTATTTGAATGTCCAGGTCTTTAGCAAGGCAGGGGAAGTTTTCCTTGATTATTCCCCAAGATATGTTTTCCAAGCTTTTAGAATTCTCTTCTTCAGGAACACCAATTATTCTCAGGTTTGGTCATTTAACATAATCCCAGACTTCTTGGAGGCTTTGTTCATATTTTCTTATTCTTTTTGCTTCGTCTTTGTTGGATTCAGCTAATTCAAAGACCTTGTCTTTAAGCTCCGAATTTCTTTATTCTACTTGTTCAATTCTATTGCTGAGACTTTCTAGCGCATTTTGCATTTCTAAAGATGTGTCCAAAGTTTCCAAAATTTTTTATTGTTTTTTCTTTAAACAGTCTATTTCCTTGAATATTTCTCCCTTCACTTCCTGTATCATTTTTTTGGATTTTCTTGCATTGGGCTTCGTCTTTCTGGTACCTCTCTAATTAGCTTAATAACTAACCTCCTGAATTCTTTTTCAGGTAAATCAGGAATTTCTTCTTGGTTAGGATCCATTGCTGGTGAACTAGTGTGCCTTTTGGGGGGTGTTAAAGAGCCTTGTATTGCCATATTATGAGGGTTGGTTTTCTGGTTCCTTCTTATTAGGGTAGGCTCTGTCAGAGGGAAGGTCTAGGGCTGAAGGCTGTTGTTCAGATTCTTTTGTCACGTGGGGTGTTCCTTTGATGTAGTGCTCTCCCCCTTTTCCTACAGATGTGGTTTCCTGTGAGCCAAACTGCAGTGATTGTTGTCTCTCTTCTGGGTCTAGCCACCCAGCAAGTCTACCCAGCTCCGAGCTGGTACTAGAGGTTGTCTACACAGAGTCCTGTGATGTGAACCATCTATGGGTCTCTCAGCCATGGATACCAGCACCTGTTCCAGTGGAGGGGGCAGGGGGGTAAAATGGGCTCTGTGAGCATTCTTAGCTTTGGTGGTTTAATGCACTGTTTTTGTGCTTGGTGGCCTTCTGCCAGGAGAGGTGGCACTTTCCAGAGAGCATCACCTGTGGTAGTATGGAGAGGAACCAGTTGTGGGAGGGGCCCTAGAACACCCAAGACTATATGCCCTTTGTCTTCAGTTACCAGGGTGGATAGGGAAGCACTATCAGGTGGGGGTGGGGTTTGGCGTGTCTGAGCTCAGACTCTCCTTGAGCAGGTCTTGCTGCAGCTGCTGTGGGGGATGGCGGTGAGGTTCCCAGGTCAATGGAGTTGTGTACCTAGTTATGCAGGTTGTCAGGGAAGTGGGAGAAGGCCAACAGTCACAGGCATCACCCATTTCACACACAAACCCAAGGGCCGGTCTCACTCCCACCATGCCCCCACAACAGCCCCAAATCCATTTCCAGGCAGAAAACAAGATGGGCATGAAAACTTGCTCCAGGCCACCCGCCTCCCAGCTACAAAAGAAAAGGACTTGGTTCCCTTCCCCTGCCTGTGAAGTCTGCACACCAGATTTGCGTCCTCCCCCTGGGTTCTGGCCAGGAGGCTTCTCATCCCATTCAAATTGTTTCAGTGTTCATCTAGAAACATCCTTCTCCCTATGGAGTTTTACCCCTGGCTCCTCTGGCCATCCTCTGGATAGGTCCCTATGGTGCCAGCAGGAATGGCCTGCTAGTGGGCTCAGGGAGCTCCCAGGACCTTTCTGTTGCTTCCTCTACCCCTGTATTTCACTTGGCTCTCCAATTTGACTCAGCTCCAGGTAAAGTCAGAAATTTCTCCCGCAAACAGACCTACAGCTTCTCTACTGTGGGTGTGTGTTTGGGAGAGGAGGGTCTTCCTTTCCTACTTCTGCAGTTGGGGTACTCACAGCATTTGGGGTGTCTCCTGGGTCCTGCAGGAGCATCTGCTTCCTTCAGAGGGTCTGTGGGTCCTCTCAGGATTTCTAGTTTCTTCTTGCAGTCAATCTGGAGCTAAAATTCACAATGCGAGCCTCCACAAGCTGCTCTGTCTGGATCTGCAGTCTAGTCCTGCCTCCCATCCACCATGATGATCAATTTTATCAAAAATTACCAAATTGTATGTGACTTACTTAAAACCAAGTGAAAGGAAAATAAAGTCAAATGTTTACAAGTCAAAGTGAATTATATTAATACCAATTTATTGTATAGATTTATCAATGAAATTATGGTACTATAAGGTCTAATTTTTTTCTGCATGTGGATATTCAGTATTCTCAGCATTATTCGTTGAAGAGACTATCCTTTACCTATTGGGTGTTCTTTGCACCTGTGTTAAAGATAAATTGAGAACAAATGCAGATTTGTTCCTGAACTCTGTATTCTGTAACTGGTCTATATGTCTGTTTTAATTATGATAGTTTTGTAGTATTTTGAAGTCAGACAGTGTGATACCCCTAGCTTTGATCTTGCTCAAGATTGCTTTGGCTAGCATGGGCATTGTCTGCTTCTGTATAAATTTTAGAATTCTTTTTCCATTTATTTCTGTGTAAAATGCCACTGCAGTTTTGATAGGGATTCTATTGAATCTGTGGATTGCCTTCAATAGTATGGAAATTTTAACAATATCAGTTCTTCTAATTCATAAATATAAAATATCTTTACATTTGTTTGTGTCTTCTTTAGTTTTTTTCACGAATGTCTTATCGTTTTCAGTGTACCTACCTTTTACCTCCATTTATTCTTAAATGATTTATTCTTCTTGATGCTATTATAAGTGAAATTATTTTCTTGATTTCTTTTCAGATAATTTGTTATTAATATAGAGAAATGCAACTGATTTCTGTATATTGACTTTGTACCTTGCAACATTATTTAATTGATTTGTTAGTCCTAACAGTTTTTTTTGTGGAGTCTTTATGGTTTTCCATATATAAGATTATATCACCTGCAAACACAGACAATGTTACTTTTTCTGTCTCAAGTGCCTTTATTTCTTTTTCTTGCATAAGAGCTCCATTTAAATATTTAAAGATGAACAAATACCAATCCTCCTCAAACTCATTCAAAAAATTAGAGACCTCTTTAAACTTATTTTACAAGGCTAGTATTGTCCTCATACCAAAGCCAAACAACAGTACTCCAAGGAAAGAGAATTACAAGTCAATATTCCTGATGAACACAGGTGCAAAAATCTTCAAAAAATACTAGCAAACTCAATTAAACAACACATTAAAATGATCATACACCACAGTCTAACAGGATTTTTTTGGCATGCAAGGATGATTTAACATAAGCAAATCAGTAAGTGTGATACAGTATAGGAATGTATAGAAACACTACACTTCCAGTGGACGACCTTGTTTTTTCCTGATCTTAGAGGAGAAGTTTCAACTTTAGACCCTTGAATATGATGTTACTGGCAGAGTGAGACCCTGTCTCAAAAATATGCATATATATAAAATAATAATATAATAAATAATGTAGAATTTTGTCAAATGAATTTTCTACATCTATTGAAATGATCATATAATCATTATCCTTCATTTTGTGAATATGGTGTATCACACTTACTGATTTGCTTATGTTAAATCATCCTTGCATGCCAAAAAAGTCCTGCTAGGTTATGGCATATGATCATTTTAACGTGCTGTTTAATTCAGTTTGCTAGTATTTTTTGAAGAATTTTGCATCTGTGTTCTTCAGGAATATTGGCCTGTAATTCTCTTTTATTGGAGTGCTGTTGTCTGGCTTTGGTATGAGGATAATGCTAGCCTTGTAAAATATGTTTGAAGGGGTCCCTGTTTAATTTTTTGAAAGAGTTTGAGGAGGATTGGAATTAACTCATCTTTAAATATTTGGTAAAATCCACCAGTGAAGCCTTCAGGTTTTTGGATTTTCTTTTATGGAATGTCTTTAATTACTATTCAATATATTTACTTGTTATTGGACTGCTTAGATTTTCTAATTTTCATGATTTTGTCTTGGTAGGTTGTATGTTCTTTGGAATTTGTTCATTTCTTTTAGGTTAACCAATTTATTGACATATAATTGTCCCTAGCAGTTTTCTTGTTCAAGAAATCCTTTATATTTCTGTGGTATTAGTTGTAATACCTCCTTTTTCATTTATAATTTTATTTATTTGAGTCTTTCCTTTTTGTCTTAGTTATTCTAGCTAAAGGTTTGTCAATTTTGTCTATCTGTCAGAAAATCAGCACTCAGTTTTATTTATCTTATCTATTTTTTCTGTTATCTGTATTATTTATTTCTTCTCTGTTATTTTCTTATTTCTGGCAATTTTGGGCTTAGTTTTTCTTTTTCTGTTTCCTTGAGGTGTAATGTTATGTTGTATATTTTAGATCTTTTGCTTACTTTAATACAGGCATTTACTACTATAAATTTTCCTCTTAGAACTGCTTTTTCTGCATTCCATAAGTTTTTGTTGTTATCCCACATGTCATTTGTCTCACAATATTTTGTTAATTTACCTTTTGGTTTTTTTACCATTAGTTCTTCAGAAGTATGTTGCATGAATTTCCACATAATTGGGAATTTTCTAATTTTCTCCTATTATTTATTTCTATATGGATATCATTGTGGTCAGAAAAGATACTTGATATGATTTCAATCTTCTTGTATTTGTTAAGAACTGTTTTGTGACACAATGTATAATCTATCATGAAGAAGGTCTGTATGTAGTTGAAAAGAATGTTTCTACTGCTGTTACAGAAAATGATCTGTATGTATCACTTAGGTACATTTAGTATATATCGTTGATCAAGTTCACTGTTTTCTAATTTTTTTTAGTCTGGATGATCCATCTTTTGTTAGAAATGAGGTACTAAAGTCCCCTGCTATTACTGTATTGCTGTATTTTTAAAGTTTCTGTTATAATTTGCTTTATATATTTAGGTGCTCCCATATTGGGCACATGTATATTGACAAATGCTATATCCTCTTGATGAATTGACCCCTTTATCATTACATAATCACTTTTTTTTAATCTCTTGTGACCATTTTTGGATTAATGTCTATTTTGTCAATATAAGTAAAGCCATCCTTCCTCTGTTGTAGATACCATTTTGCATTGAACTTTTCTCTCTTCACTTTCAGCGTGTGTATGTTCTTAAAACTAATGTGAGTATCTTGTAGAAAGTATATGTTTTTTTCTTTTAATCCATTCAGCCACTCTATGTGTTTGGATAGGAAAATTTAATCCATTTTTCTTAGGGTAATTAATGATAGGTAAGGACTTACTATCACAATTTGGTTATTCGTTTTACGATTATGTTGTAGTTCTTTTGTTCTATTCTTTCTCTCTTGGTGTCTCCTTTGTGAATAGATGATTTTTTGTATTGGTATGCTTTGAATCCTTTGCCTGTTATCTTTTCTGTATTGACTACAGGTTTTATTCTTTGTGGTTACCAGGAGACTTACATAAAATATCATATGGTTTTAACAGATAATTTTAAGCTAGTGACAACCTAACTTTGCATACAAAACTCTATACTTTAACTTCTTCTCCCTCCAAATTTCATGTTACTGATGTCACAGTTTACATCATTTGTATAGCATATCCATTAACAAATTATTGTAGCTATAGCTATTTTAACATTTTTGTTTCTTTAGCTTTTATACTAGAGTTAAAAGTGATTTGCACACTCCTATTATAATATTAGGGTAGTCTGAATTTGGTTATATATTTGTCTTTTAGTTAATTTTATGCTGTGCATATGTCTTTATGTTTTAAGTAGCATTTTTTTTTTTCAACTTAAAGCACTATCTTTAGCATTTCTACTAAAGCAGGTCTAGTGGTGACAAACTCCCTCAGCTTTTGTTTGCCTGGGAAACTGTGTCATTCATTCATAAAGGATGGCTTTGCTAGGTATAGTATTCTTAGTTGGAAGGCTTTGTTTGTTTGTTTGTTTGTTCTAGAATTTTGAATGTATCATTCTACTATTTCTTGACCTGCAAAGTGTCTGCTGAGAAATCTACTAAGAGTCTTGTGGCAGGGAGAGGAAGGGGCTTTTTCTTGGATGTGATGACTCATTTTCTCTTGCTGCTTTCAAAATTTTCTCCTTGTCTTTGACTTTTGAAAATTTTATTGTAGTGTATCTCAGTGAAAATCTCTTTAAAAGATAAGACATTTGGGCTTCATGGGCCTGAATGTGCATTTGCTTTTCCATATTTGAGAAGTTTTCTGTCATTATTTTAAAATAAGTTTTGTAACTGTTTACTTTCTTTGCTACTTCCACAATGTTCATGATTTTCATATTGGTTTACTAGACAGAGTTTCACAAGAGTCATAGGTTTTCTTATTTTTTTTTAATTATTCTGCATGGATAATTTCAAATGACTTATCTTTCAGGTCACTGATTCTTCATTTTGATTGAGTCTGATACTGAAGTTTTCTTGTTAAATTTTTAAGTTAAGTCATTGTATTCTTCAGCTCTTGGATTTTTTTACATCTGTCTTGTTGTTGACATTATCGTTTTGCTTATGTATTCTTTTCTTGATATCGTTTTGTTGTATGTGTGTGTTCTATTACACCCAGCTGAGTCCTTTAAAAATATTGTTTTGAATTATGTGTGAGACAATTCATAGATCTCCATTTCTTTAGGTCAGTAACTGGTGTTTTACTTTGATCCTTTTTGTTTCTTCTTCCAATTTTTTTTATTTTTATAGGTCATGGGGAAACAGGTCATGTTTCATTGGCTTACATGAGTAAGTTCTTTAGTGGTGATTTGTAAGATTTTGGTGCACCTATCAGCTGAACAGTATACACTGCACCTTATTTGTAGTCTTATCCCAAAATCCATTGTGTCATTCTTATGCCTTTGCATCCTCATAGCTTAACTCCCACTTATAAGTGAGAACAAATGGTGTTTGGTTTTCCATTCCTGAGTTACTTCACTTAGAATAATAATCTCACATCCAGATCACTGCAAAAGCCATTAATTCATCCTCTTTTATGGCTGAGTAGCATTTTATTTCATATATATATATACACACACACATATGCATATGTGTATATATATATATACACACACACATATCAGTTTCTCCATCCATTCATTGATTGTTGGACATTTGGGTTGGTTCCACGATTTGCATTTGTAAATTGTGCTACTATAAACATGTGTGTGCAAGTATCTTTTTCAAATAATGACTTGTTTTCCTCTGGGTAGATACCCAGCAGTGGGATTGCTGGGTCAAATGATAGTTCTACTTTAAGTTCTTTAAGAAATCTCCACACCCTTGTCCATCGTAATTGTACTAGTTTATATTCCCACCAGCAGTGTGGAGTGTTTCCTTTTCACCACATCCACATCAACATCTACTATTTTTTTATTTTTTTATTATGGCCGTTCTTGCAGGAGTAAGGTGGTATCACATTGTGGTTTTGATTTGCCTTTCCCTGATCAGTAGTGATGTTGAGCATTTTTTCATATGTTGGTTAGCCATTTGTATATTTTCTTTTGAGGATTATCTAGTCATGTCCTTAGCCCACTTTTTGATGGCGTTGTTACTTTTTTTCTTGTTCATTTGTTTGAGTTCATTGTAGATTCTGGATATTAGTCCATTGTCAGATGTCTAGATTGTGAAAATTTTTTCCCACTCTGTGGGTTGTCTGTTTGCTCTGTTGACTGTTCCTTTTGCTGTGCAAAGGTCTTTAGTTTAATTAGGTCCCAACTATTCATCTTTGTTTTTATTGCATTTGCTTTTGGGTTCTTGGTCATGAAGTCCTTGCTTAAGTCAGTGTCTAAAAGGGGTTTTTCCAATGTTATCTTCTACAATTTTTAGTTTCAGATCTCAGATTTAAGTCCTTAACCCATCTTGAGTTGATTTTTTATAAGATGAGAGATGAGGATCCAATTTCATGTGACTATGACTAGCCACATGAAACTTTTCCAGCACCATTTGTTGCAAAGGGTGTCTTTTCCCCACTTTATGCTTTTGTTTGCTCTGTTGGAGATCAGTTGGCTGTAAGTATTTGGGTTTATTTCTGGGCTTTCTATTCTGTTCCATTGGTTTATGTGCCTATTTTTATACCAGTACCTTTCTGTTTTTTGACTATGGCCTTATAGTATAGTTTAAAATCAGGTAATGTGATGCCCTACCTCCAGATTTGTTCTTTTTGCTTAGTCTTGCTTTGGGCTCTTTTTTGGTTCCATATGAATTTTAGAATTTTATTTTTTAATTTTGTGAAGAATAATGGTGATATTTTGATGGGAATTGCATTAATTTGTAGATTGCTTTTAGCAGTATGAGCATTTTCACAATGTTGAATCTACCCATCCATGAGCATGGGATGTATTTCCATTTGTTTGTTTTGTCTACAATTTCTTTCAGCAGTGTTTTCTAGTTTTTCTTGTAGAGGTCTTTTACCTCCTTGGTTTGGTATATTCCTATTTTATTTTTTAATGCAGCTATTGTAACAGGGATTGAGTTCTTGATTTGATTCTCAGCTTGGTTGATGTTGTTATATAGAAGAGCTACTGATTTGTGTATATTAATTTTGTATCTGGAAACTTTGCTGAATTTTTTTTATCACTTCTAGGAGCTTTCTGGAGGAGTCTGTAGGGTTTCTAGGTAAACAATCACACCATCAACAAACAGTGACAGTTTGACTTTCTCTTTATCAATTTGGATGCCTTTTATTTCTTTCTCTTGACTGATTGCTCTGGCTAGGAATTTCAGCACTATATTGAAGAAGAGTAGTGAGAGTGGGCATCCTTGTCTTGTTCCAATTCTCAGAGGGAACGCTTTCAACTTTTTCTTATTCAGCTGTGGGTTTGTCACAGATGGCTTTTATCATGTTGAGGTATGTCCCTTTTATGCCAATTTTATTGAGAGTTTTAATCATAAAGGGATGCTGAATTTTGTCAAATGCTTTTTCCGCATCTATTGAGATTATCATGTGATTTTTTTTTTAATTCTGTTTATGTAGTGTATCGCTTTTATTGACTTGGGTATGTTAAACCATCCCTGCATCCCTGGTATAAAACCCGTTTGATCATGGTGAATTATCTTTTGGATCTGTTGTTGGATTCGGTTAGCTAGTATTTTGGTAAGGATTTTAGCATCTGTGTTTATCTGGAATATGGTTTTCTAGTTTATGTGCGTAAAGGTGTTTATAGTACCCTTGAATGATCTTTTGTATTTCTGTGATGTCAGCTGTAATATCTCCCATTTCATTTCTTATTGAGCTTATTTGGATTTTCTCTCTTCTTTTCTTGGTTAATCTTGCTAATTGTCTATCAGTTGTATCTTTTCAAAGAACCAGCTTTTTATTTCATTTATCTTTTGTATTTTCTTATTTCAATTTCACTTAGTTCTGCTCTGATCTTGGTTATTTCCTTTCTTCTGCTGAGTTTGGGTTTGATCGTTTTTTGAGGTGTGACCTTAGATTGTCTGTTTGTGCTCTTTCAGACTTTTTGATGTAGGCATTTAGGGCTATGAACTTTCCTCTTAGCAATGCTTTTGCTGTGTCCCAGAAGTTTTGATAGGTTGTGTCACTATTGCTGTTCAGTTTGAATAATTTTCTTATTTCCATCTTGATTTAATTTTTGACTCAATGCTCATTTAGGAACAGGGTATTTAACTTCCATGTATTTGCGTGGATTTGAAGGCTCCTTTTGGAGTTGATTTCCAGTTTTATTTCACTATGGTCTGAGAGAGTGCTTGATATAATTTCAATTTTCTTAAATTTATTGAGGCTCATTTTTGTGGCCTATCATATGGTCTATCTTGGAGAAAGTTCCATGCACTGTTGAATAGGATGTATATTCTGCAGTTCTGGGTGGAATGTTGTGTATATATCTGTTAAGTCCATTTGTTCCAGGGTATAGTTTAAATCCATTGTTTCTTTGTTGACTTTCTGTCTTGATCACCTGTTTAGTGCTGTCAGTGAATTGAAGTCCCACACTATTATTGTGTTGCTGTCTATCTCATTTCTGAGGTCTATTAGTAATTGTTTTATAAATTTGGGGGCTCCAATGTTAGGTGCATATATGTTTAGGACTGTGATATTTTCCTGTTGGACAAGGTCTTTCTATCATTATATGATATCTCTCTCTTTTTTTAACTGCTGTTACTTTAAAGTTTGTTTTGTCTGATATACTCCTGCTCACTTTTGGTGTCCATTTGCATGAAATGTATTCCCTCACCGCCCCCCACCCCTCCTTTACCTTAAGTTTATGCAAGTCCTTAGTCTCTTGAAGGCACCAGATAGTTCCTTGGTGAATTCCTTTCCATTCTTCTACTCTGTATCTTTTAAGCAGAGCAATTAGCTCATGTACACTCAATGTTAGTATTGAGATGTGAGGTACCATTCCATTCATTGAGCTGTTTGTTGCCTGTATACCTTGGTTTTTGTGTTCTTGGTTTTTTTATTGTACTTTTGTTTTATAGGTCCTGTGAGATTTATGCTTTAAAGCGGTTCTGTTTTGATGTGTTTCCAAGATTTGTTTCAAGATTTAGAGCTCCTTTTAGCAGTTCTTGTAGTGGTGGCTAGTAGTAGTGAATTCTCTCAGCATTTGGTTGTCTGAAAAAGACTGTATCTTTTCTTTCTATATGAAGCGTACTTTCACTGCATACAAAATTCTTGGCTGATAATTGTTTTGTTTGAGGAGGCTGAAGATAAGGCTCCTATATCGTCTAGCTTGCAGGTTTCTGCTGATAAATCTGCTGTTAATCTGATAGATTTTCCTTTAGAGGTTACCTAGTGCTTTTGTCTCACAGCTCATAAGATACTTTCCATAATCTTAACTTTAGATAACTTGATGACAATATCTCTAGGCAATGATCTTCTTGTGATTAATTTCCCAGGTATTCTTTGCACTTCTTGTATTTGGATATCTTGGCCTCTAGCAAGGCCTGGGAAGTTTTCCTTGATTATTCTCCCAAATATGTTTTCCAAACTTTTATATTCCTATTTTTCCTCAGGAACACTGATTATTCCTACATTTGGTCATTTAACATAATCCCCGACTTCTTGGAGGCTTTGTTCATATTTTGTTTTTCTTTTTTCCTTGTCTTTGTTGGATCAGGTTAATTCAAAGACCTTGTCTTTGAGCTCTGAATTTCTTTCTTCTACTTGTTCAATTCTATTACTAAGACTTTCCAGAGCATTTTGCATTTCTATAAGTGTGTTCATTGTTTCCTGAAGTTTTGAATGTTTCTTATTTATGCTGTTGCTTTGAATATTTCTCCCTTCAATTCTTATATATATGTATTTTTAATTTCCTTACACTGGACTTCGCCTTTCCCTGGTACCTCCCTGATTAGCTTAATAACTAACTTCCTGAATTCTTTTTTGGGTAAATCAGGGATTTCTTCTTGGTTTGGGTCCATTGTTGGTGAGCTAATGTGATTTTTTGGAGGTGTTAAAGAAACTCGTTTTGTCATATTACCGGAGTTTGTTTTCTGGTTCCTTCTCATTTGGGTAGGCTCTGTCAAAGGGAAGGTCTAGAGCTGAAGGCTGTTGTTTAGATTCTTTTGTCCCACAGGGTGTTCCCTTGATGTAGTACTTGCCTCCCTTTTCCTATGGATGTGGCTTCCTTAGAGCCGAGCTGTAGTGATTGTCATCTCTCTTCTGGATCTAGCCACTCAGCAAGTCTATCCAGCTCCGGGTCGGTACTGGGGGTTGTCTGCACAGAATCTTATGATGTGAACCGTCTATGTGTCTCTCAGCATGAATACCAGCACCTGTTCTAGTGGAGGTGGCAGGGGGGTAAAATGGACTCTGTGAGGATTCTTAGCTTTGGTGGTTTAATTTAGTATTTTTGTGCTGGTTGGCCTCCTGCCAGAAGGCAGCGCTTTCCGGAGAGCATCAGCTATGGTGGTATGGGAAGGAACAGGCCATCGGCAGGGCCTTAGAACTTCCAAGATTATATGCCCTTTGTCTTCAGCTACCAAGGTGGGTAGGGAAGGATCATCAGACTGGTGCAGGGTTAGGCATGTCTGAGCTCTGACTCTCCTTGGGTGAGGTTTGCTACAACTGCTGTCAGGGATGGGGGTGAGGTTCTCAGGTCATTGAAGTTGCACAACTCCATAATCCTTGGAGGATTACGGCTGCCCCTACCGTGTCATGCAGGTTGTCAGGGAAGTGGGGGAAAGCTGGCAACCACAGGCCTCACCTAGCTTTCACACAATCCAAAGGGTCGGTCTCACTCCTACCATGCTCCCCACGACAACACCAAGTCTGTTTCCAGGCAGTGAGCAAGCAGGACTGAGAACTTTCCCAGGCCACCCACCTCCCAGCTGTGACTTTCCTTCTTCCCCCATCTGTGGAATCTGCACACCAGATTCACACCCTCACCCAAGTTCTGGCCAGGAGGTTTCTTAATCAGTTCAAATTGTCACAAAGTTCAGCTGGAAATTCTGTTCTCCCTGTGGTCTTTTCCCAGTGCCTCTGGTGGTCCTCACAAAGGACCCCTGTGAGGCCAGGCAAAAACGGCTGGCTAGGGAGCCCAGCGAGCTCCCAGAGCTTTTCACGCTGCTTCCTCTATCCCCATATTTCACTTGGCTTTCTAAATTAACTCAGCTTCAGGTAAGGTCAGAATCTTCTCCCACAGTCTAGGCTGTCAGTTTCCCCAGTGGGAATGTATATTCCAGGGCAGACGATCTCCCTTTCCCCCTTCCAGAGTTTGGGCACTCACAGTATTTGGAGTGTCTCCCAGGTCCTGCAGAAGCAATCCACTTCCTGCAGGGGATCTGTGGTTCCTCTCAGGTTTCCTCATGTATTCCTGCAGTTGTTCTGGAGCAAAAGTTCATGATGGGAGTCTCCACACAGTGCTCTGTCAGTCCAAGTTGGAGTTGCAATCTAGTCCTGCCTCCCGTATGCCATGATCTGCCGGAAGTTCTGTTTTGATCCTTTAGTGGTGTCATGTTTCCCCTCATGTCTTTGTGCCATTTCCTGTATGTTTAAAGAAGTAGGCACCTCTTCCAGTATTTACAACTGAATTTGGCAGGGAAAATCCTCTAGTAGTCAGCCAATCCAGAGATTCCTGGCAGGCTGATTAGTGAGGCCTATGGTTGAGCTTGCTGCAGAAGATAGCCCTTGAATAAGTTTTCCTGATTCCTGGGTCGAGGGAAAGGAGGGCTTGGCCTGAGGGCAGGCCTCTATCCTGAGTCTGTGGGTGCAGGCTTAGGTCCTGAGTCCATGAGGAAGTATCTGGTGCCAGAGTTCTCTGTGGTGGGCCTGGTGCCTGGATCTGCGAGGGAAGTTCTGAACCCTAAGTCTGTGGGAGCAGAGTGGGGCCTGGGTCTGTGGAACCAACCTGCCCGAAGCCTGGGTCTATGAGAACTGCCCTGGAGCTGGGGCAGTCCTTGAGTCTAGATTGGGGGCCAGCACGGTACAGGGTGTGACTAAACCATGGTTCTTTAGGGGCTAGCCTGATGCTAGGGCAAGCCTAGAGCCTTGGTCTATAGGTGCAGGCTTGGAACTTGGATCCACAGAGGCTGGCTTGGTGCCAGGGTCTACAGTGAAGCTAGGGGCTCACTTCACTATCCTTCTCAATCACGGAGAGATCTCTGTGCTGTGGCTTTGTGGTCTTAGGGAAGAGGTGACATGAATAATGTGAAACTGTGCTTCCTACCCTCTTCAATGTGTGTCTTCTCATTTCCGTGCTCCACCCAGGTGCTGTAGTCACTCACTGGAATTCTTTTGCTCTTTTGAAGATATTTTCATGCATGGATGCCTTTTCCAAATGATGTTACTTTGAGGGGACAAGTGCAAGAAACTCCTGTTTCACCATCTTGCTTACATCACTCTTTGTGTATTTTTAAGTAAACACTTTTAATTTTGAAACATTTAGATTTACAGAAAAAATGCAGTTAGTGAAGAAAACTCCTATATATACCCCACACCTAGTTATCTTACTATTAACATCTTACATTAGTGTAATTATTTGGTTACACTTAATAAACAAATGTTGATAAATTATCTTTCGGTAGAGTTTATATTTTATTCAGATTTCCTTAGTTTTTACCTAATTTTATTTTTTTTTCAGGATCCAATTCAGTATACCACAATGCATTTATTCATCATATTTTCTTAGGTTGTAATTTTTCAGAATTTCCTTATTTTTTATGAAAAATAAGGAAAATTTTTATGACCTTCACAGTTTTGAATACTAATGTCAGGCAATTGTAAAATGTCTCTCAGTAGACAATAATGTGATAATTTTCTCATAATTAGACTTAGGTTATGGACTTAGTGGAAGAAGACCACGGAAGTATGAAAACATTCACATCACACCATATCAAGGGTCTATGAAAGTATGGAATCAAATACGCTTATTTTATACTTAGTGTTATAACACAACACTACTTTGCTTAATTTTTGTTAAATTTTTTCAATTTTGACAATTGAGAATTATTTCAGTTGGCTCCTGTGTCCCTTTGACTTGTCTTCATCATTCTTACTGTTTTAAGCACTTCTTCACTCTCTGCTGGTACTACAAGATGCTCCAGGCTTAACTTGTGTATTTTTTGCTCCAGTCCTAGAATTTCTCCAAGAGGCCTCTATTAATTTTATTGAAGAATGGTATTAGAAACTAACTTCTCGGAAGTAGCTATGCTCATTGCTACAGTGTTACTTTTGCATCTAGGATTTCTCAACTGCAAAGGCATATGTATAATTGTATACTAACAATTTCTACACACATATATCTACTTATTTCTATGTGTAACCAACTGTTTTTATACTAATTTAAACAAATTTATTGGATGCTTCCAACTGTAATCCATTATCACATGGATCATTCTGGTTTTGTCTCTTGCTTATTTGCAATTTTCCACTCTGATAGTGAGAAACCTAGCTTCCAACCATCTTCTATCCATTTATTTGTTTAATTCCAGTGTATACGTAGTGGTTTCAGAATTATTAACTCCCATAGAAACAACTTTTTCAAGTCTTTAGTTGAAAATAGTCCTTATGCATATTTCCTTTCCTTTCAATCCTATAGACTACTTATTTCTAAATTAACTTAAATCAGCACCTATTCCTCACCCCATTCAGTGAAGTTGTTTCTAACATTTGCAGTAGAGTTAGAATCTTTCTTCATATTCTGCTTTCCATCCTGGAAACTCATAATTAAATTTTTAAAATGTGCATAATTCAAGTTCAGTCTTTATGCTGTAAAGTTGGTTTTCAGAGGTATATTATTCATGTATCCACCATTACAGTGTAATACAGAATAGTTTCACCATCCTAAATAATTTTTGTTTTTTTTTTTAAGATAGAGCCTTGCTCCATTGCCCAGGCTGGAGTGTAGTGGTGCAATCTCAGGTCATTGCAACCTTTGTCTTCTGGTTCGGATGATTCTCCTGCCTCAGCCTCCTGAGTAGCTAGGATTACAAGTGTGGGCCACCAGGCCCAGCTAATTTTTTGTATTTTTAGTAGAGATAGGGTTTTACCATGTTGGCCGGGCTGGTCTTGAACTCCTGATCTCAGGTGATTCGCCCACCTTGGCCTCCCAAAGTGCTAGGATTACACATGTTAGCCACCGTGCCTGGCCCCTAAAACTATTCTCATGTTCACTTATTCCACCTTCTCACCCGCTTTGAACAGTAGCAACCACTGTTACGTTTACAAAAAGTCATATAACTGAAATCATACAGCATGTACCCATTTCAGGCTGACTTTTTTATTTAATAATAGGCATTTAATATCCCTCCATGTTGTCATATGAATTAATAAGTCATCCTTTTTTTCCACTGAAGAATATGCCATTGTCTGGCTGCTGCAGTTTTTTTATCCATTCAGCTATTAAAGGACATTTTAGTTGCTTCCAGCTACTATGAATAAAGTTTCTAATAGCACTTTTGCATACTGGTTTTGTGTGAGCATACATTTTCTTTTTTTTTTTTTTTTTTTTTTTTTTTTTTTTTTTTTTTTTCTTTTGAGACGGAGTCTCGCTCTGTCGCCCAGGCTGCAGTGCAGTGACCGGATGGCAGCTCACTGCAAGCTCCGCCTCCCGGGTTTACGCCATTCTCCTGCCTCAGCCTCCCGAGTAGCTGGGACTACAGGCGCCCGCCACCTCGCCCGGCTAGTTTTTCGTATTTTCAGTAGAGACGGGGTTTCACCGTGTTAGCCAGGATGGTCTCGATCTCCTGACCTCGTGATCCGCCCGTCTCGGCCTCCCAAAGTGCTGGGATTACAGGCTTGAGCCACCGCGCCCGGCCGCATACATTTTCAAATAAATTGGGTAAATATTTAAGAACACAGTTACTGGATCATAAGAGAGACGGTATTTTAGCTCTCATATATTGCAGTTCCAGAAGCAATGGATGAGATTTTCTGTTTCCCTGCATCCTCACCAGCAATTGGTTTTGTCAGGTTTTTGGATTTTAGCCATTCTAATAGGTTTAGCAGTATCTCATTATTGTTTTAGTTTGCATTTCCCAAATGGCAAATGTTTTTGTATCTTTTCACATGCTTATTTGCAATATGTATATCTTCTTTAGTGTGAGTTGTCTATTCAGATCCTTTCTCATGCTTTCATTTACTTATTTCCTTATGATTAAGATTTAAGAGTTTTCTGTATCTTGTGGATACAAGCTCTTTATTAAATATGTGTTTCTCAAATAGTGTCTCTCAGCCTGAGGCTTGCCTATCTAATCCCTTAACAATGTCTTTTACAGGACATTTTTTTTATTTTAATAAAGTGTAACAACTTTTTTTCTTCTATGAATTGTGCTTTTGGCATTGTGCCTGAAAATTAATTCTAAAACCCAAGATCTCAATTTTCTGATGTTTTCTTCTAGAAGTTTTACAGTTTTGAATTTTATATTTATGTCTATTACTCTTTTGAGATAATTTTCGTGAATAGTGTAATGCATGTGTCTAGGAACATTATTGATCATATGGAGTTCTAGCTGTGAAAGAAACATTTGTTGAAAACACTATCCTTTCTCAATTAGGTTGTGTTTGTGCCTTTGTCTCTTCATGTATTTTTAATCACAGATGTGAAAAATATTCTAAAACTTTTTGATGTAAGAAAAATAGATCTAGACCAGTTTTATTGTTAAATAAGCAATTGTTCATCTCACCAATGGTCTTGGCATTGAACAAAAGTACATACAGTTTCTAGGTATTCATTTTTTGTTGTGTTCACTACTCCCTTGAATGTGATTTTCTATCTTTACCGTTGCTTTACTCCACATCTTTTCCACCCTGCAGTAATAAGGAGCTTCCAAAACTGCAAATCAAATATTGTCTCTCTTCCAACATCATCTGCTTCTCAGGGACAGTTTTTTTTTTTTTTTTTTTTCTGACAGACACTAAACTGTGTACTAAAGGAAAAGTATTGAGCAAAGTAACTCAAATTACGAACAAACAGAGCTAATGGTCTGTAATGAAAAATAGAATATTAGTAAGCAATTACCACAGAGTGACAAGTTGTATAAAAGAAATGCAGGTGATTGGAAGTGCAGAAAAGGTGTACTATAGCATAGAGTGATCAGAAAGAATCTTCTGAAGTGATATTCAAGTGTTATCTTTATGTTGATTCAGAGTGATCCATGTGAAAACTTGAAACGGGAGAGGTGGAGGTAGAAACGTTGCTCTTGGAGAGAAACATCTTTTGTACTGACAAAGCATAGAATATTTTTTACCAGATAAAAATGAAAGATAAAATTAAATGTGTCAGTGGCAAGAGGTAAAGCTAAAGAGCTAGGCAGGAATGGCCCCCCAAAATATTACAGCTATTATTCCAGTGATGATGTTGGAAGAGAGACAATATTTGATTTGCAGTTTTGGAAGCTCCTTATTACTGCAGGGTGGAAAAGATGTAGAGTAAAGCAACAGTAAAGACAGAAAATCACATTCAAAGGTTGTGTGGTAATCTAGGTAGCCTGGTGTTGACGTTAAGAGTTGAAATTCAAGTAGTAATAACAGGATAAATCAACAGGACTTCTTGTTTCATTGGAAATTGGGGGAAAAAGAAGAAAGCAAGATGACTTGAAGTTCTCTTAATTGCAGAATGATTGCAATATAATGCCATTGCTGTGTTAGTAAACAGCAAAATAAGTACAGATTTGGGAAGATCACAAGATAAATCCTGGCCATGTTGAGTTTGATGTGCCTGGGACATATTAAAGTGAATATTTTCAATAGTCAGAAGGTCCTAGATCTCAGAAGAGAAGTTTTGAATTAAAGGTGTAGGCCTGGAGATTCTCAATGATGTAACTGAAATTGAAATAGCTGAGATTGTTAAGACTTGGGTAAAGAATGAAAAGACTATGGCATAGGGCATAGTTCTTAGAGGTACTAGTATAGAATGAAGGGTTGAAAAAGAGGGCCTTGGTTAAAAGGTACTGGGGACAGCCAAAGAAATAGGAAGAGAAATAGAAGATTGTGATGCTTAAAAATCAAGAGAAAATAAAGTTTTAAATGCATAAGTTGACCATCAGAATTAAATTATGTTGAGAGGTCCAATTAGGTAAGACATGAAAAATGTCCACTGGTTTATTTTGCAAGAACGTTTTTAGTCACCTTGGTGAAATAAGTTTCAGTGAATTTCTGTTGGCTCAATCCTGATTACACTGGATTAAGTCATGAATGGAAAATGGATGTATTATAAAAGGGAAAGCCATCTGAGAACCAACCTAAGTTCGGCCCATAAAGACCATTTGGGAAATAAGGCAGCACCAACAGAATCTGTGTGGAGTGAGCCACAGGGCAACAGAACAGCTGGAAACCACCCCTGGGGAACCTGCATCAGCTGCCTTGAGTCCTGTGACCATGGTCAGGTTGGTCCTTTGCCCTCTCCCTTCTCCGGGCCTACTGTCTGGAATATAGATGTGGCCACATTGAACCACAAAGACGAGGACCACATTCAGCCTCTCTCAGACTTCAGAGAGCAGACTATCAGAAAAGCCTTGAATCTCTCTGACCTCCAGACATTGTTTGTGTGAAAGGGAAATGAAGTTCAGTCTTGCTTAAGGTGTTATTTGGGGGGTTTCGTCACTCTGAACATAATTTAATTCTTACTAATAAACCTGCTGTCTTACAGTGCTAGCTTCACTCCTGCAGGTAAGTTTGTGTGTTTGGTGACAGAAAGCTGAAGGAGCTTTCCTTCTATAGCCTCTATCAAATATTTAGAGCAGCAATAGTGGGTGTCTTGGGTGTCTTTATATCACAAAAGGAGAGCTCTTGAGGCTGAAGGAAGAGGTAGCTGGCAAGAGTATGAAATAGTAACTGTGGAGAGTGGAGAGTGAACCAAGTAAGGGATTATTAGATTTACAATTATTACTTTGAAAATAATAGTTAATAGATTTATAATTATTGCTATTAAAATAATAGTGTTACAAGCAACACCAAGGGCCCATTCGAGACTACTAAGAATGAGTGTTTCATGATATCAGTTTAATGGTAATGGTTTTGAATTTCTTTTTTTTTAATTAAAGAAAACATAAATGTCCAGATCAACAAATCAACACATAGAACACCCATAGAACAAGTTCCCAGGTCAAGAAATAGAATATGATGAGACCGGCTGGGCCCCTACCCACATGACACCCCTTTCGCTTTTCCAGTATTTATTTCTATCACCATAGTATAGCTCTACCTGGTTTTAAAACTTTATTGAATGGTACCATAGAGTATGTACTCTTCTGTGTCTAACCTCCTGTGTTCAATACATTTATGAGACTTACCAATTTTGTTGTCTATAGGTATACTTATTGATTTTCTTTGATGTCTGATATTTAATTATATGAATATGCCACAACTTATTAAGCTGTAGATAGACATTAGGGTTACTTACAGTTTTGACCACTTAAATATAATTATCATGGATTATGCCAGGTAATTATTGTGATATTATTGCATAAGTTTCTTAGTGTACAGATACACAAATTCCTACTGCATATATACCTAGGAGTGGAATTAGAGTTCATAGTTAGTGTAAGTACATCTTACACTTAGCAGACACGTTAAACTGTGTTCCAAAGCGCTAGTACTAATTTGGTGGTATTCCCACCACATTGCATGAGCCTTCCTATATTGCTTCACATATTCCTTCACAGGTCAATACTTGAAATAATACTCGAAAATAACAATCTTCTAAATTTGGCGATTCTAATGGGAGCATACTATCTCACTGTGCTTTCATTTATATTTGAGTTGCTACTAAAGAGATGAAATGTCTTCATGTATTTATTCACCTTTTTGATACTCTCTTTTGTGAAGTGAGTGTAAAGTGTTTTGCTGATTTTAAAAAATAGTTTGCCTTTTCTTATTGATCTATAGAAATTTTTAATATATTCTGAATATGAGCTTTTCTATTCTACTCTACATCTTTCATTCTTAATTAATAGTGCCTTTTGGTGAACAGAACTTAATTTTAATGGAGTTCAGTTAGTCAGTTTTTTCCTTTATGGGTGGTAATTTTAGCCCCATTTAAGCAATACTTTCCTATACCAAAATCAAGAGTATTTTCCTCTATGTTATTGCTAGGAACTTTAATGTTTTGGTGTTCTCATTTCGATCATATTAAACCTAGGTTTTTTTCTGAACAGAGTTTGAAGTTAGGAATCATATTTTCCTTTGTTTCCATGCAGCCATCCAAATGACCGACCATTATTTATAGAAAATATCTTCCTTTGATTATTTACCTCAAATCTCACCTTTATCATATATAAAAGTCCACGTATACACCTTCAGATGCCTAAATTCTCTCCTTTAATATCATTTGTTCATTTCTCTAAGCTCATGCTAATATGACAATGTCCTAACAATTCTTTATATTGTCTTAATACCTAGTAGATCAAGGCTTCGTAGCTGCTATAGTCTGAATATTTATGTCCTCTACAAAATTCATATGTTACAGTCTAATCCTCAATGCGATGGCATTTGGAGGTGGGGCTTTTAGAAGATGATTGGGTTATGAAAGTGAACACCTCATGAATGGAATTGGTGTCCTTATAAAAGAAACCCGAGAGCTCTTTCACCATGTCTATTCAGGCAAAGACACAGTGAGAAGACAATAATCTATAAATCGGGAAGTGCACCCTCACCATCTGCCAGTGCCTTCATCTTGGATTTCCCAGCCTCCAGAATTATGGGGAGTAAATTTCTGTTGTTTATAAGCCACCCAGCCTTATGGTATCCTGTTGTAGCAGCCCATATTGACTAAGGCAATATCTCTTCTTTAAAAAAAAATTTGCTATTCTTTATCCTCAAAAATTTCCAGAAGAAATGTAAAATTGCTTGTCAATCACCACAAATGACCTCTTGAGATTTTTATTAGATTGCATAAATACATAAACTCATGTGTCTTCCAGTCAATGAAGATGAAAATACCCTCATTTTATTTAGATATTCTTATATTTCTCTCAACACATTAATAGTTCTCTATATAGAGATCCTGCACTTTTTCATTGGATTTATTCACGAGTGTTTGATAATTTTATTCTTTTGTAAATTTTATCTTTTTAAACGATTTTAATAGTCAATCTTTGTTGGCAGGATATGGAACTACAATTGATTTGATACATTGACCTTATATGCAACAATTTTTTCTAAATTTATATATAAATTCTGACAATTTATCTTTAGGTTTTGAATTTTCTACATATATAAACATATCAACTGTAAATATTGTCAGTTTTATTTCAACTTTTTTGATTCTTACATATTTTATTCATTATTCTTGACTTAACGTGCTGTTAGCTAGTACCTTCAGTACAATGTTGAATGGTTCTGAAGGTTGTGGGCATTCTCTCTAAGTCCCAAACTCAGAGGCACACACCAACATTTTGCTGTTAAATGTGATATTTGATTTTGATATGTAATAGATGTCCTTCTTAATATTAAGACAGTTCTTATATTTTTGTGTTAAGAAATTTTTAAAATAATAATCACAAATGGATATTTAATTTTATTACATTTTCATTAACTTCTTAAAGTGGTTCACTAAATGAGATCCAAGATTTACCATGCTAGCATTAGAAGTTGAAAGTGGTTCTAAGAGTTTGCTTGGCTGGGTAACTGAAACTTGGATTTAAAGATGGCTTATATTTAAGGAAGTTAAAATTATTAACTTCCGTAGTATAATATGGAGAAAGATACCAAAGATTCAGGAAGATAGGAATGCTGTATGTATTTATTATGTGAAACATGTTTACATTCCCACTGTTTCCTGGGAGGGCTCAGAAGACACTCTATTCGCTAAGACATTACCAAGGATCAGTGAAGCATCACTAGCTTCCATAAAGCCAGCTCTGTGGGGTCAGCCTTCTGTAGTGCACCATTGTAATGGGCTCCTTTTTTGATGGGGTTGACTTCTTCAAGGCTGCACTTAAACATTTAACTAAGCCACAAAAGTACAGTAATAAGCCAATTTAATCTGTATGGATCTCTGTTTGTGGCCTATTAATCACGATGAACCTAGAAAATAAATAGGTAACTACTGATACATAGTATTACCCAATATATGCAACTGGGAAAAAACATAAAATACTTTAGATCTGGAAACTTTAGATCTAGAAACTTCATAGAGAAGTTTCTCCATGTCTCTAATCTTAGAAGAGAGAACTCTAGGCTGGAAACAGTAGCTTAGGCCTGTAATCCCAGCACTTTGGGAGGCCAAGGCAGGTGGATCACCTGAGGTCAGGAGTTCAAGACCAACCTGACCAGCATGGCAAAACCCCATCTCTACTAAAAGAAAAAAAAAAATAGCTGATCGTGGTGGCACTATGCCTGTAGTCCCAGCTACTCGGGAGGCTGAGGCAGGAGAATCACTTGAACCCAGGAGGCAGAGTTTGCAGTGAGCCGAGATCGTGCCACTGCACTCTAGCCTGGACCACAGAGTGAGACATCATCTCAAAAAAAAGAATAAAAGAAGAAGAAGAGATAACTCTAAGATGCAATGGAGAGAACTGGAGAAGGTCTGGAGCAGTATGGAAAAGAGAGGGCCCCACAGAGTACAGAAGGCTGGTACATCTTGCTTGGAGAATGAGGGTATCTAGCACATGTGGTCCAATCATGTTGTCTAACTAAAAGATTGCAACTAAAAGAATGCCAGCTACAGTTTTCCCTTTAATCTTACATTTACTCCCTTCTCCCCAGTTCTATCACACCCCTGAAATTCACTGTCACAGCACACCAGGCCTGTGTACATGCATTCATGCACACAACACACACACCCGCCATTCTCAGTATGGAGCAGCAAACATAATATTCACAATTAGTAACCAAGCCCTCTGAATATAGCACAAATCCCAGGAAATTTTGAAGACTTGCTTTATCTTTTTCTTTTCTGCTTCTTAAATTGCAGTGCAGTTTCCAAAGTATAGTTTCCTGTACCCATGTTTCCTTACATCTAAAGTGTCTTTGCCCAATCTTAGCAATTACCAAGACTAATTGATGATCCAGCCCAGCCACTGGGGTCATTCCCACAGGACCTATAGGTCTCTCCAAAGAGAATGTGAGCCGACTCCTACTCTCTGAATTTAGAAGACTCTGACTTGGGATCAAAATTTTCTTTTATCCACCTCAAATAACCTCCCAACTAAATTCTGACTATTATATGACTATTTTATTTTATTTTATTTTATTTTATTTTATTTTATTTGAGATGGGGTATTGCTCTGTCACCCAGGCTGCAGTGCAAAGGCGCGATCTCGGCTCACTGCAACCTCTGCCTCTTGGGTTCAAGCAATTCTCCTGCCTCAGCCTCCTGAGTAGCTGGGATTACAGGTGCGTGCCAGCACGCCCAGCTAATTTTTGTGTTTTTAGTAAAGACAGGGTTTCACCATGTTGGTCAGGCTGGTCTTGAACTCCTGACCTCATGAGCCGCCCACCTCAGCCTCCCAAAGTACTGAGATTACAGGCACGAGCTACTGCACCCGGCCTGTAAGACTCTTAAATGATCTTTCATCTTGTACCTTGACAATTACGCAGTCATGATTCCTAATTTGATATCAGATCTAAGGCCTTCATGTTACTCTTCAGCTAGGGTAGTCATATCATTTACCATCCAAAAGGCACAGCTTTTGACAGTGTAATAAAAGTGTGTGCTATTAGTAATTCCGATGGGACAACTGGCATAAACTAGGACCATTCTAGTTGTGTAACATTTTTAACCAACCTAGGATTTCCAAGATGCTCCACTGATTCTCAGGATTCTAAGAGTCCAGGGACTACACAGAGCTCTGTGATGACTAGGATCCCTTACCTAAGTCACTGAGCCCTTCCTACTGTGACCCAATTAACTCCAATCAAGTTTATTATTATAAAGAGTCACTTCATCGCCATTTCATAACATATCTGGCTCAGTTTACTTTAGGATAGGTGGAAGCTCCATACATACTGGAGTCATACCAAAACCCTTTTCCCAAAATAACTCTGCTAGAACACTGCTAAATCAAATATAGAACTCCAGACTGTTGCCCTGCCCCTCTTCTCACACATATCTCATAAATATAGTCTCAAGGCCCTAGTGTATTTTTTATGTAGTCTTGTTTTGAACTAATTTCAGCTTTTCTTTCAAATATTAGTTCTTAATTCTTCAATATCCACAGAGTATACTTACCATAGTTTGCCTCAGGAGCTCAGAATATTCCCATGCATTCTCCTAAAAATATCACTATAAGGTTTAATGGGACTTCCCTTTTCATTCCATCTGAAGTTTACAAAGCCTCAGGTTCATGCGTCAAAGATAGGGATAAATGATAATAAAAATAAGTTAACTTTTATTGAACACTACTGTATACCTGACAGTGTGATCAAGCATTTGCATGCATTATCTCACTGGATCTGCACAAAATATAAAACGGGAACTATTATTTACAGGGAAAGTGGGTGAGATCTAGGAAGGGTAAGTCACTTGCTTAAGAACATATAGATAATAAATACTGAGTGGAAATTTAAGCCCAGGTTTGTAGAACTCAGAAACCACTAATTTTTTTTAGAGATGGAGTCTCACTCTGTCACCCGGGCTAGAGTGCAATGGCATGCTCTCGGCTCACTACAACCTCCGCCTCCCGGTTTCAAGCGATTCTCCTGCCTCAGCCTCCTGAGTAGCTGGGATTACAGGCATGTACCACCACACCTGGCTAATTTTTGTATTTTTAGTAGAGACAGGGTTTCTGCATGTTGTAAGACTGGTCTCGAACTCCTGACCTTATGATCTGCCTGCCTTGGGCTCCCAAAGTGCTGAGATTACAGGCGTGAGCCACCGCGCCTGGCCCAGAAACAACTTTTAACTGAGAATATGTATGCTTAAAAATGTAAGGCTAGCTAAATGTTTATAACGTGTTTTGTTTCTTGAAAGATTTTCACAAGCATTGTTTTAAGTCATTACTTACATTCATTCAAACTGTAAATAGAGGTATAGAACCATAGACAAACTTAGAAATTACAGACTTTATAAAAAATTGCTGCTTTTCTCATAGTTTTGTTTTCTTTCTCTAAATAATTATCTGCTGCACAAAAATAGATATGGAAGGTGGTTACTTGGTTATTCATGCTAAAAATCCATAACAGAATTTTTAATGAGAAACACATATATTGAAATTATTAAATATCACAAATCCTGAGCTTTAACTGCAGCATAATTCTGAAACAGGAAGGAGCATTCCTGAGACAGTACATTCAGCCACAACATCCTCAGCTTTTCTTATCTGCTGGCCTCCAGCTGAAGATATTTTTCACAAAGGAATGGACACATAATATCGATGCCAACTGGGTTGCGAATGAAGAAATCGAGAGGCACAGCTTAGTTTTGATCATGAGCCCATTTTGATTTCTCATAAGAGAAAAGAAAAATGAATGTAAGTGGCCATGAGTTTTGTACAGGGCATCTAAGCAGACTGTGATATTGAGGCTTCCCTTTGCCTTTCCTGGATGTTGCCTCTAGGCCAGACATTACGATTTAAAATGACATAACATGACCTCATGAATAATTTGAGGTCTAACTTCATGAACTCCAATTACAAAGTTACAGTGAGTTCCACAGAATGAAAGCCAGATGTAAGTAATTTACATTTTAGTCATGTATAAAAGGAAGAGATAAAAGGAGAAGTGCCATCTGGAAGATTAAAACCAACAGTAGCCACGTAATGGGCGGTTAGTGTCCACATAGGTCACCTGCCTCTTTAAAATGTTTGACACTTCCAGTGGCCAGCAGTTATTCTCTCTCTCCAAACTGTTTACTTACTAAAACACAAACTCTGAGAAAACAAGTTGTGTTGAGATGTTTAAAAGACTTGTTTACCAGTGTCTAGAAAAGAGTTTGGGTGCAATTAATTTTGTTTTATGTGGTACTTTTCTTAGTAAACAACAACTTTTATTTGCTTGCCTCAAGATACTTAATGTTTTACCCTACCTTGAAAGCATTTTAGATCTTAGAATCCTGAAGAAATAAAATATTGATTTGCTTCTGTGACACAAGTGACTAATTATGGCAGGTTCCTTATATGTAGAATGAGTGGTTTGTATTAATTGCTTATTAAATTCTATTCCAATTCTGAAATTCACACATGCTGTGAAGACATTGTACACATATGGAAAGAGGCATTATTCATGCTGCTTCTTCCGTCATTATCACATGACAGACTCTCTTGTGTCTTTTAAACTACAACAGGGAGAGACTGATACATTCAGCAGGCCAAAGCGTTGACTGGTATAACTAAGTGGAAAGCAAATATGCAAAGCTCATCTTTGGTTAGTGTGAGTTAGCAGCTTTCTCCTGCACTCTTATTTTCTTCAATTGAAATAGAATTTCTTTGTGGATATTTTTATATTGCTTCAACATTTAAAGACCCTGTACTATTTCCTTTCATTTCCTGAAGTGAGAAAAGAATTTAATCCAGGAATGAGATTGTGAGTGAAAATGTTTCTCAATACCCTGAAATATTCTCTCTTATGCAGTTTTGATCATCTGTAAAGAAAGTGTTCAAGAACACAGTAGGATACACATCGAAGGGCATGGACAGGAACAGCTCATCTAACCCAGTGAGGATTGTCTTCCAATTCTTTAGATGGCCATTTTAAAAGTTATTTCTAAAGGAAATATCTAATTTTGTATCTTCCAGTTACTTATGAAAAACTTTTAAAGTTTACATTTGGCTCTTAAGCCTCAACTTAGGACAAATTTTGAAAGTGTGATATGGAAAGCCATTCTATCATGAGCCTATGGGAGTGAAATACAGTGATCTCCTTCAACTTTAAGATGGAAAAATGTCCCCGAATCCTTAGGAGAAAAGGGCATAGCCACAAAATGTAAAGACCCTCCCCCTCGCCAGTTTAGCTCTTACGTGGATCAATTGCTCTGGAAGTTTATGTAGAAGCCTACAGACATCACAAAGAAAGTGTTTGAAAGAGTAAGTTGACCAAGTTTGAATATGTAAAAAAAATGAATAAATATAATCTAAATATGATGCCAAAGGAACACAATGGAATAATCTCCAACAGATTGTATTATGCTCAAGGAAAGAGCATATTCAAATAAACATTCCTATTTTAGGTTTTGGGGGAAAATGTCTGAATTTCTAAGAAGCAAAATAATGACCAAAAGCTAATTAACAGGGCAAGAAAGCAACCAAAAAGTGAGATGGTAGAATTTGATTGTTGGAGCACTATCAATAGGTATTTTTTAAGAAGAGATTTGCAATTATTATTATAGGATAAGGCATCAGCAATCATTTTGGCAAAGGAGAAATGGGCAGGAAATATTTCTCTTATATCTGGATGCAGACAAATTTTCTTTCCTGATAATTTACTTCCAATCTTGTGGGAGAGTACAGTGTTTTACAACGACTTGTATAAAGAATTGGACCTAGTCTCAGAACTGTGATCATGTGATATATTGAATATATTTACTTCTTCATTAAATTTTCTCATTTCAAACTGTTAATATAGAGACAGTTTATCGTTAACAAGGCAAATGACCTATAGAAGATAATGCATACATGCTTATTAGCACTATTTACAGTCCTTGAGATGATATAACAGGTATTTAAGAAAAAAGTGTTCGTCTACATTGACAAAACTAAAATATCTATTAGGCACTTTTTTGTAAGCAGAACAAAAGGTTTTTCCAATTTCATCTTTCTCCTTCCTTTCTTTCTTCCCTCCTTTCTTCTTTGTTTCCTTCATAGCTTAAATGCTTATAACTTTCTTTTAAAGTAATTCAATGGTTTATTTTACTAAAAAAGATTTCTCACACTTTATTTTTCACACTCTTAAGCTTATTTTTATTGTACTTTTATTGTTACAGTGATCAAGTACTTCTTTAAAATAGTTGAAATGCTTTGCTAAATTAATTTAGAACTCCTCTTACTTAAAATAAATGCCCTTTATATTGAGAACTGTTTTAACAGCAGATAACCTTGAGGTCAGGTCATTTCCATGACATATTATACTCATGTTTATGCTAAGGGTTGAAATAAAGCCAAAATCATGCTAGCACATTGAAAACATCCTGTTAGGCATGACATTTAAAGCATATACAAGGTTTTGTTGTTTACTTTCCAAGTAATGCTTAGTATGGTTCAGGTGTATTAACTTGGATTATGTTTCTGTGTTCTGAACTCATTGTCCATGAATGTTTGAACATAAAGAGATTCCTTTTCTTAGAATGATAAACTTCAAAATCCTTTGCTAAATACAAGGAGGATACAGAGTCTGGTTGGCCTAAACATGAACAGATGTAAAATATCTCCCATGATTGTCTCCAAATCCCATATTCTGACCCTACTTACAGTGAAAAATAAATATATTTTCAGAAAATAAACAATATTGTGATGAAGTTATTGTGTCTTTAGTTTTCTGAGCTTTAAGTTATTGCTGCATTCAGCGATAGAAGATAAGTGATTTAAAATGCAACCACTATGTTAATTTTTTCCTGACTAGTAAAGGTATTAGGCAACTACAAATTCTTTATCTGTAAAATGAAAATACATACCCTACATTAGCTTCCTGATAGCACCGTTAAGATTAATTCATATTTCCAACTAATACTGAAAATTTGTGGTATAGTTGCATAGAAATAATAATGGGAATTAAAAATGTGTACTCTTCTTAGATGGTAAATGCTATTAATTTTGTTAAAAAGATTTAAATCCAGTAATAGTTGAGTCGTTAACATAATATACATTGTTGTTTCAGTTCTTAATAAAAAACAGAATGTACATCTCAAATCTTCACCAAGGCAGATAAGTAGATTTCTTCCACATTCTGAAACTTACTGTGATTTTTTGTGTCTAAAATGAGATTCTTTATTCACTTAGTCCCAGGGAACATTACATAATTATTGTGCTATGCAAACGAAAAGCAAATAAACAAAACAAAATCACGTAATGAAGACCTTATGGTATGTAAAACCCCTCCCCCCTCCAAAATACATGGCAGATGAAGGAAAGGAAGGCAGGAGGTATAAAATTTTTTTAAAAGTAAACATAGTATGGTGGGCTTTTGTTTCGAGAAAATTCCCTTAATGCGTGACTTTTTGTACTTTTTCTCTTTTCCGTCTGCCAGCTGGAGCGATATGGCTCCTGCATGAGCTGCTTGTACTGAAGGCTGTTCAGCAAGAAATTCGTGTGAAATCGTAGCATGTGATGCTCCTGGTTGGAGCAGTTAATAACTGGTTAAGCGGCATTTCCCTAAATGGCTGTTTTCCTCGGCCCAGCCGTCTCTCCCCCATCCCATTGCTCCCAGGTCCTCAGCAATGCCCCAACTCCCTCCCGGAACCTCTCGCTCTGAGCCCCCCGCCAGCGCCGCAATCCCGCCACTGTATTGTCCTCCTCGGCACCGAGCGATCTGATCCGCCGAGCCAGAAAGACACCCGATGGGGGAGAGAAGCAAAGTGGAAAAAAACCAACGTCCCTGCTCTCCAGAAGGGAGACCCCGGCGGCGCCGCGGTGCCCTGAGCCCTCCGCGGCCGCCCGGCGCCAGCTCCCGGGCGGGGCGCTGTCCAGCGCGCACAGAGTTAAAGGCATCATCGCAGCCATTAGAGGGAAAAGTTGCGGCGCTGCGAGCCCAGCGAAGTCCTCAGCCCGCCCCACTTGCCCACTCCCCACTTCCCGAGCCGGCTCCGTGTTTAGGGAGGGCAGTGATCACGCAAGCCGGAGCGGCGGGCTGACGTTGGACGAGCTGCCAGGTAGCTGGAAGCAGGCAGCCAGGCAGCCGAGACACTTCGCAGCGATTCCAGCCTGGGCTCCGCTGGAAGCCTCGCTGAATCCCAGCCAGCTGGTTCTAACCTTCCAGAATCGCAGTCCCTTCTCCCCACAGCCAGCCCTCGCCGAGCAAGCAGCAGGATGTTTGCAGTGTCGCGCCCAGGGCTCTGAGACAGAGCCTGCCATCCACTCGCACGCCTTTCTTTCAGGGCTTTTCGGCTGTTGGCTACACTGATGTGACCCCCCCTCCCTTTTTGGAATGATGGGGATCTTTTTGGCGTATGTTGGATTTGTTTTCTTTTCCGTTTTATATGTACAACAAGGGCTTTCTTCTCAAGGTAAGTCTGTGCTCAATGGCAAATATACATTTGCTCGCGTGTGTGTGTGTGTGTTTCTTACACTCAAAAAGAATGGACAGGCAGATAGAATAAGCTTCCTAGCAAGTAACAGTGGGCTTAGGCTGTATAAATAGTGTTCTGTTTGACGATTTTCTTTAAAGTTTATTAAACTGTAGACAAGCTAGGCTGGAGAGAAAATCTAGCTGGTGCCTGACAATGAGGTGGGCTCCTCGGTGAGCACAAACACAGGGTCGATGTGGTGTGCGTGTGTGTGCGTGTGTGTGTGTGCTTTCTATCTGTGTGCATGCACAGGGTAGCCACTCATGCATACATAATCATCACAAACAAACACAGGGCTGGATATGGGGACTCTCCATTACCAGTCCCTCTTCCTTGGGTAGTCAGACTGAGCTTAGAGTTTCCCTTTTCTAGGTCCGTGTGACTCCTTTTGTATGTGTGTTTATCAAAGGACAGACTCCTCTGAGGACCCATAAAAAGCCACAACTTGCATGACAAGCAGCAGCAGCCTGCTGAACCCGATTGTTCAGGACTTCGTAGGCTGCAGTGGTCGTTTCAGCACCACGAACAGATCACATCTCTGCTGCCAAAAGACTGCATCACTTCTGCAAGCAGAAATGCCATACTCCTTCTGCCAGCTAGAATAGAAAAGTCCTTTTCCGATCAGAATGTCTCCTTAATAGCTTCCCTGTTTTAGGTATAAATACAGTTTCATATCACTAGAGATTATTTTTGGGATTTCATAAAATGTTGAAAAGAGACCATGTCTCTCTTTAAAACGGGGGTGAGGTGAGCGGGGGAGGAGTGCATCCACCCTAAATCATTTCTGCAGTCCTCACAGCCCTCCTCTCCGTAAGTGTGCATTGTGGTTGTGCATTGCCATTGGCCATACAAATCTTTCCAAGACTACTTTTAGGGAACCATCAGCTCTTTGCAAAGTACCCCTTAGATAAGATAAGAACAACCATGTTGGTAACAAGATAAGAGCATTGTATGTTCAAGAAATGCCTTTAGGAGGAAGGAAACATATTTTTGTGAGTTTCACCATGGTTTCATGAATCATGCAAACTAGCAGTGTCAATGTTGGTAATGAAAAGGCTGAGAAACATCTCCATAGTGACTTCTAAATAATATTTAATCTGAACTCAATCTAGATGTGTGATCATTACATCTTAGGATGTATGGCAGTTCGAAATACAGTGACTTGATGGGAACAAATAAAGGTTAATTTGGAGAGAAGGAAACATACACAGTTTATAAAGTGTGCAACTTGTTTCACTACTGCAGGCGTGTTTCACTGGTGTTGCTAATAACTGTTTTGCTGTATCAGGAATGTGCATTTTGACAGATAATCATGATCTACTCTGTTACATGAAACATCCAGTTAGTAGTAGATTGTTTAGAAACTTAGAGGCAAGAGACTCTCCTCATATATCAACTTGACAGATTGTCTCAATTGTATCTCACTAACTCTCTCAGTAAATTTTGCGGAATACTGCAATCTGACAAAAGGTATTTGGATCTACCTGCGGGCATCTTGGCTAACAGAGTTATTGGCAAGCTTGTTAACCTTTCCATTATCTGGATTTGATCAACAACATAGTGATTTAGGTATGATACCAAAAGTTAGACAGGAAAGAGGCAAAGGAAGGGGGCTGGGGGAACCAGACGAAGCCGGGGATGTAGGAGAGGGGTTTTGTTATTTAAGTCCAGGAAAAATGCAGCGAGCTCTCAAGGAAAGAGACTCTGGCAAGAGAGGTGTGGATATTCCAAAAGGATGCCTTTCTGTTTTGCAGCAAAATTTACCGAGTTTCCGCGGAACGTGACGGCGACCGAGGGGCAGAATGTGGAGATGTCCTGCGCCTTCCAGAGCGGCTCCGCCTCGGTATATCTGGAGATCCAGTGGTGGTTCCTGCGGGGGCCAGAGGAAATGGAACCCGGGGCCGAGGGGGCCGGCGCGCAGGTAGCGGAGCCCGCCGACCCCGCGTCTCCCCTTCGCTTGCCGGGTCCTCAGGGTGTCCGGCCCGGGACTGAGGGCCGAGGTGCTGCCTGGGCACCCCTGGGGAACCGCCCGGTTCTGTGGAAGCGAGTGACCCCCAGGGCTTCCAGGGAAGGAGAGGGAATTTGTCCTGGGGACGCGAAGTTAAAACCCAGAAGGAAGTCCTGCTGCCCATTTTCTTCCTGTTAAACCGGGAAGCGCCTCCTCCTATAAGTTCTGGTTCTTAGGAAGATGCCCGCCTTGCCCCTGCCGCGCTGCCACTTCCCGGGACATCCACAAGCCCCTTTCCAGGACGGAAGGAGGGGGAGGGGAAGCGGTGGGCGGCCTCCACCCCCCGCCCCACCCCGTCTCCCTTCTCTGGGCACCAGGCACCATCTGGGACCCCAGTCCCCGGGCTGGGCATAAACCCAGAAAAGTGGGGAGGCAGCCAGCTCCTCTCCACCTCATTCCTCCTGAATCTGATGATGAAAAACTTTTTAACTTTATGCGCATATCGGCATTTCAAAAATCGAATCGAAAAATAATCTTTTGGCGCTTTTTGATAATTGAAAAACGGCAGCTTGAAAAAGCATACGGCATAAATCAAAAGCACTTTTGAAAATCATCATAAAAATAAAAATTTAAAAATAAAAATTATTCAGGATTATTCCCTTCTTGGCTGGGTTTATATTGGTTGTTTAAAAGCAAAATCAAACCAATCAAAACAAAAAGAAGAATCAAATCAAAAACACAAAAACGCGCTGCGAAAACGTACGCTGCGCGCTGCGCATGCGTCAAAACTTTACGAAAATGTCAAAATCATTAAAACTTTTTAAAACGTAAACGCGCGTGGATCAAAAATCTTACTGCCTGCGCTACCTGCACCATTTTTGCACACCACGGAAATCAAACAAAAACAAAACAAAAAGCATGGCATCAAAAACAAAAAGATCAGGCGAACAAATCAAATCAACAGACTTGCATTTCGGCATGCGGCGCGTCATCGATGAAGAAGATCGTTTCCAAAAACAAAAAGCGGCGGCAGCGGCGAAAAACAGCATCAGCGCGCGCGGCGCGCGCGCGCGCGAAGAAAAGGCGGGATCGAAAAAGGCGGCGAGATCAACTGGCACGCGCAAATATCGCGCGTCGCGCTGCGCGCGGCATCAACGCTTACGCGGCGGCGCGCGCGGCGCTCCGGCACGTTCAAATCAAAATCAGGATCGACGTCTTTCAAATTTTATCAGAAAAATCAATCAGAAATCAACACGGGAAAGGAGGAGAAGGGGAAAAGGAAAATAGTGGGAGGAGGGGAGAAGGGAAGGGGTTCCGGGCGAGAAGGGAGACCTAGTTGAGCGAGAGGCGGAGCCCCTATGAGCCTGCAAGAAAATCTGTGGCCGGGAGCCCGGGGCGGGACGGCGGGCGGGATGGCCTCCGGGGCAAAGGCGCGGAAATTCGTCCCGGGGCACTTCACCCTTACTCACGCCGGCCGCCCCACCCCCGGCGCCCGCGCCACCTCCGGGCCAGCGTCCGCACGGGTCAACCCGCGAAAAAGACCCGGCGGCTCCCGGCCCCGCCTCCCGAGCGCAGCCTCCGAGCTGCGGGGACAGCGCCGGGACGGTTCCGGGGACAGCGCCGGGAGGGCGCAGTGGACAGCATGGGGACGGCGCGGGGACGGCGTGGGGGCGGTGCGGTCGGGGCCTGGACGGGGGTGGCCACGCCCCTAGTCGCTCCCTGTCCCCAGGTCACCCTGGGGGCCCTGCCGGGAGCGGCGAAGGCTGTGCTCGCTTGGGGGCGGGCGGTCGGGCGGGCCTGGCGCTGGACTGAGCGTTCGCTCCTTGCCCGCAGGTGGAGCTCTTGCCAGACAGAGACCCGGACAGCGACGGGACCAAGATCAGCGTGAGTTAGGGGCCGCGCCGGGGGCCGCGAGCCCAGGCCCGGGACGCACAGCCCTTCCCTGTCCCCGAGAAGGCGGCTTGCCAGTGCTGCAGGAGAGCCCGGTGCCCCTTGCTTGCCTCACTAGATACATACAAATGGAAGCACGTTTAGAGTCCCTACAGAAAATTACATATTTTAGTCACGTAAATATCCAAACATTCTAGAGAATCGTTTGCTATCCAGAGAGGTTGTGTGACACTTTCTTTCATTGCTTTTTGTAACTTACCTAACAGTAAGAGTAAATACAATGCTAACATCTATTCAAATTATGGAAATAATTATATTTTAGTAGAAAGTAAAACACTAGCAGAGGAAAATATATTTAGGGAGAAAAATATAAAGCATCCAACAGGATACTGAAATTGTGATTAAATTAAGCAACTAAATTTTGAATGTCACTTTAATGCATGGAACGTATTTCCAGTGCTGTTATTCAGAATCATATAAATATAATGCCAAAAGCCAATATAAATGTAAAACCATTATTATAGGAGCTTGACCTATTGAAAATGTAAACTTACAGTTCTACTCTATTGCTTATTACTTTTAATAAGTGTGTGTAAAATTTAAAAAATGAAAGTCTTATTTTTTTACTCTACCTCAAATGAAGCCACATAGCATCAGTTAATATTAATAATACTGCTTCATTTGATAAATAGAAACGAAATAGTTATGTAATACAACAGGAGGAAATCTGTTAAGCATAAACATATCGTTATTATATGTTTTTAGAAATCTAAAATCCCAATGACCTACATTTTAAAAGAAAATGTATTTTAAGGCTCTTACAATAGCATAAAGTGGTAGAAGATTGGAGTTACATCATAACTAAAAATGTACAAATATATTGTACATAGAATCTAATTCTGTGATCTAAATGTGTAATCTCAACATGGAAGAAAAAATGACAAAGATGAAATATCAACCATAAACTCTGATTTAAAACTCATAAAATTACTGACTTTTTAGGATACTTCAATTATTCTTATATCACAGAAACTGTTGTTTTCCTACAATATTAGAAAAGCTTTATTGGTGAAATCTAGTTTTTTCTTAATTATTTTATTTTTCACATACATATACAACTAGATAGATTGCTTGGTGACCATTCTTCCTTCAGCCTTCACCCGTACCCCTATCATCTAAAGGCCAGTAACAAAAATAGTCTCATACATCCTGACCTCTGATGCATACAATGAGAAATATGATTACACACACAACTGTTGATGGTATTACCTATGCCAATAGTGCATAAAAGTTAACGAGTGGAAGAGAGTTTTAGACACAAACTGAGGCAGAAAGTAGTTTGTTCCCTGTTTACCCACTGTGTGACCTTGAACATATGTTCTCAACCAACAGTTATTAACTTTGAATTCCCAGGAGAGTTGTTATAAAATACTGATATAAGTTCCACCCTCTAGAGATGCAGACTTAGTATTTCTGTATTACTCCACATGACAGTATTTTTAACAGCACCCCAGGTGATTCTAATGTACACTCAGTGTTGAAAATCACTGACCCAAACACCCCAAGCCTCAGTTTACTCAACTATAAAATGGGATAATAATATAAATACTCTAGCTACCTCAAACTTTATTCGGAGATTTAACCCAGAATAAAAGTGGAAGTATTCATTTCCATTTTTATAGTATTAGTGTATTTATATGTAATTTTATATACACTTAAACCCATAGGGTTCAATTGTTGGAAATTATTTGTATATATACCTCTATATGTAAAAACAGATGAGTGCTTCTCAGGTTTTTCTAATAATTTATGGCTGTTTGAAAGTGTAGTGTAGTGGCCATTAGCAGAAAAAATAACTTTCGGCCTCCTTCATTTCTTTTCTGTATCTTTCAAAATCAACCAAATTCTTGAATCCCAAACGTCTTATGAAACCTATAATTGTCTCAGTTATGAAGAACACGTGATTATGTATTAAACCTAACTGTTCTGATAAAGATGCTTATATATACAATATATGACATATAATAGAAAATCATATATTATATCTAGTATATCTATCAGATATCTGTTCTTGCTATTAGTCTAGAATAAAACTTATTAGAAGAAATAAGAAAGCCAATTTCAATTTTGAAAATCAAGCCAATGTTTTATCGATGGCATCCCAAGTCCCTGTAGCATAAAGTCCCTATAATGGCATGGGATAGATACTTTGAGCAACAAGACTTCAGGTGATAGGAAGCTGTACCCCCAAGTCATGCCACCCCATGACTAGAGGCAAGACTGCATATAAAATTTAAGAAGAAAAAATAGTAATATCCAAGTTCGTTACCAGCACCTTTAGTAGTCATCCCAGTGTGGGGATACAAGTGCTTTCTCACTCAAACCCATGACCAACAAAATATTTTTGTGATATCTCAGAGTTGAGGGGGTTAGTTTATAGCCCACAGGGAAGGAAAGAGGTTGTTTCACCTATAGAGTTGGCCTTATTGGTTTGTGCTTCATTGAACTGAGTTAAGCAGGCAGAGGCCAATCCCATGATGGAAAAATGACAGAGCTGCTACTGGCCTGTGGACAATGGGGGGCATATGGCTGACAGAATCTGGCACTGGCTGCATTGAACTTATTATCCCCTGAGTCTGCAAGTGCAGTGGTTGGTGGAATAGGATAACCAAGGCCTTCAGATGTGATGTTAAGGAAATAAAAAGCTCCTTCACTATGGCTGTGGGCCCATTAAGACCCTTTAGCTTTCCAATGTTAGCAAGCTCAGGGGAAAAAAATGGGAACAAAATCATTTGATGTAGCACTTTATTTTTTTTTTACCTGCAATCTTTCAGACAGTGAAAGTCCAAGGCAATGACATCTCCCACAAGCTTCAGATTTCCAAAGTGAGGAAAAAGGATGAAGGCTTATACGAGTGCAGGGTGACTGATGCCAACTACGGGGAGCTTCAGGAACACAAGGCCCAGGCCTATCTGAAAGTCAATGCCAACAGCCATGCCCGCAGAATGCAGGCCTTCGAAGCCTCTCCCATGTGGCTGCAGGATATGAAGCCCCGCAAGAACGTCTCTGCAGCCGTCCCCAGCAGCATCCATGGCTCTGCCAACCAACGAACGCACTCCACCTCCAGCCCTCAAGCGGTAGCCAAAATGCCCAAACAAAGTCCACAATCAGGTATGGAAACCCATTTCGAGCCTTTTATTTTACCACTCACGAACCCTCCACAGAAAGGTCAGTCGTATAGAGTAGACACATTTGTGAATGATGGTTTTTAAAATCGGATACCTAGTTCAGTGCAAGTGATTATGAGAGGTGACTGCTGAGCCTGCACCGATTCACTCAGAGCTCAAAGCATGTGGGTGCGCCCCGTGAGTCCCCTAGTGGTGCTGCATTTCCAGAGCATCTGAGAGCTGGACTCTGGTTTTTTTCCTTTCTGTATTTACACATTATAAGAACAATAAATCATGTAATGTTGGTTACATTACAAATGCATGTTCATTTTCTCTACAGATTTATGTATCGATAATGACCCAAATTAAGAGGCTTTCACTTAATCAAAATGTAAATGAGAGAGACATGCCATATCATGCATTTTCAGCGACCCATAGCTCTAAGCAGGACTATTCTCCAAGGGCTTTTGATTTTGAAGGAGAAACCTCAGCTGCCTGTGATGATGATAATGGAAGGACAGAGGGGGGATTGAAGACAGTAAGTGGTGCAGAGATAAGGCAACTCCTGTGAATGTGCCTTCCAGGCCAATTTAGAAGCTTAGTCACAGGATTCTGAAGGCAGCTGTGCAAGTTAAAGCTGTTCTGAATGGCATTAATGTATGCAGTCATTCAGCCAATGGAAATGCGTAGAAGTTTTAACCTTGATGTGGGATAAAGGCTTCGTGGAATGAGCAGAACCCTGCACAACCCCGTGGCCATCACGATTTCCTCAAACACATGACATGGGATGAAGGGAGCACAAACATACCGACTTCATCCTTCTTTAGGTTTTTCCCTTTATATTTTATCACTGAAGAAGTATTGATGCTACCATCAGTAATGGAAAATTACATTGCTAATATTATTTAAGATCTCTTCAGCCATTAAATTAAAAAGTCTGATTACTTCACCAGGATGATTTCTGAGATCTCATCTCATATCATCTTGAATACGCACACACACACACACACACACATCTCAGAAATCATCCTAATCAAATATAGACTTTAATATGTATATCAAATATATATATACATGTAGAAATACATGTAGGTTTGTATCTTTAAGTCCTTGCTTGTGAACAATGCTTTTAAATGTTTTTAAAATACTGTATGCCAAAATAGGTTTTCTGTTAATGCTTTACTTCCTAATGGATGTGATTTGCACATTTGTAGGGCACTTGGATTAGGGTTCTCTGAGTTTGCCCTGCCTTATAATGTAGATGAGCAACTCTCCTGGCATGCCTTGGTCATTGCAATTTATGTCAGTCTGATGAATAGATGGCTTAGCCTCTCTGAAGCCCAGTGTGTGTGGATTTGTCTAATTTTTTTTTCTTTATCATCTTTTCTGTTTCCCAAATTAAAGGACAAACTAATATAGCTGGAACATATGTGTGTGTATCCATACACACAAAACACACAGGTATATGCTAAATTATAATGGTAACCAAATGATGGTTACAACTTTGTGACTATTATTTCAGGAAGATTTCTTCACATTATCAGAAAAGAAGTTAGACACTACAGGCAAGATTACAGAGTAGACTAAGCAGACAGTTTACAACCTAATTAGCAAGAACTCCAATCATGGAAGTGAAATTATTAATATTATCCTACATAGACTGTTCCAAGTTAGATGTCATCAATCTGTTCGGCAGAATAAAATCAAACAGCTTATCTATTCCAAGTGAAGAATTTGGAATAGAGTGGTAGAGTGAAATGCTTTATCTATTTCTAGAATATTTTCTTAGCTTTTGGGGTTTAATAATGCAATCTAAAAATATCTATTTCTTTTATTTTAATATCTCTTAGCACTGTGATTAGTGCTAAATGATAAACTCTAGATCTCTTCTAACAATTTTCAAATGAAAATTACTGCTCTTTTTTCATCCCATTGCCAGCCTTGCTGTTAGATACAAAATTGCTTTTTCTAGAGTTAAAGATAGAAGGAGAGAAACAAATGACTCATGAAGTTTATATTCATTAAAAGTCCTGTTCACTAAAAGTATGTGCTTGTATCAAAGAGTAACCTGAAATACCTCAAAATATTTAATTTCAATATTTCCAACCAGTGAATACTGGATCATATTTTTATATACTTCTATCGACATTTTCTAATTTCTATTTCAGAAGCTGGGGCAGTCCAGCCACTGACTTATGTGTAAGTTCCTATACTTGCACAATTATTATATATAATTCAGTATCAGGGTGGATATTTATATATTATATTCACTGTAATACCCACATCCTGATTTATGATTTTTGCCTTAAAATTTTCAGATTATATTCAAATAAAGCTTATTTCAATACCCATGTTTCATTTATTCATTCATTTATTCACCTTCCATTCCTCCCAGGAACTCACATACCAAGCATAGGGACTCAAACAAGGAAGACACACTTCTTCTCCTCAAGCAGTTTGTATTTTAGTTTGCAAGAAAACAAAATATTTGTACATTCCATTTATCATGCATCTTTATTTCATTTTTCTATGAAAGGCAAGATGTGGTGAAGGCACAAAAATCAAAATCTTACTTTTGGAAGTCAATAGCTATATTGTACTAGCCTTTTATCTTTTATTGTTTGACACAAACAGGCATCCTTCATCTATGGTATATGGGACACTGTCATATCAACCTCTGTCACAAAAAACTGGCCTGTTTGGCCCTTTATTTTCATCATAATCTTTGACTTAGTTGACTAAATTATTTAAAATGAAGCACTCACCTCTTAATTGATACTATTTTTCTGTCGAATTTCTGTTTTATGAAGGAAAACGTATTAGCTGAAAATAATTTTATATAAAATCTTCAAATTTTCATACAATTAATTTAACCAGTTTTTCTAGAGCAGAGATTTACATGAATAGAGGAAGATGGAAAAGATAGTCTATGACCATCTACCTATCACAAGATAAAGCTAACTATTATTTAAGGTATTTTCCAACAGTTTTTGAGCATATGACTTTCCCCTCCCACTTAAAATTGTTTCTTTTTTATCTTTGTGAATCCTTTACTTGTAAAATTATTTGAATTCTACCTCCATTTTGTGATCAACAATTAAAACAAAATATTGAAGCAAAATGGTTAGGCAAACTGATAAACAAAACTTGGCTGTTGCAATCCCTTTAAAGTTTGCCGTCTTCAATTGTTCTGGACACTCTCCGGTTTTGTGTACCATGACCGGCTTAGATCATATCAAACCTATTCCCCTCTGCCCACTTTTTTTGGCTCTATTTGCAAGAAGCTTATCAAGAGAGGATGCCAATAAATATGATGTTATCAGGAAAGCAATACATAAAGTTAGAAGCAGAAGAAATATTCTATAGATGTTCTGAGAAGGTGAATTCTTGCTTCTTGCTGGAGGAGTCAGGGAGGGCAACCTGGATGAAGGGGCTTGGAGGATAGGGAGAGCTCACACAAGCAAATACGGTGAAGAAAGACCTTTCGGAGACGAGGGTGGCACCAAGCATAACTGACTGTGGAAGTCCCAGGATCTTGACCAGGATGGGGTGGTTTAGGTCCCTCTTTGCAGAAAACACAGGACTCAATGCCACTCCACTGTGCCCCCAAATACCCCAGTATACTAAGCCATTCTCTACTTGTTTCTTCCTGTCTCTTCCAGTGTCTCCAATCCTTCCAGAAGTCAAACATCTCCTCCACAGACCACCTCTACCAGTCCTTCCTTTCTTCTCTCTGTCTTCATTTTTTTCTACTGACCCCCTCCCCACCTTCCCAAGGTCACACAGAACTGTGAAGCAGCTTCCTGCTCTTCCTCCCCAACCTGGCCGTGGATCAACCCCTGCTGTGCAGAGTTGCATGCTAGCTCCTCCAGGTCAATTGCCCAGGTCACTTGCACTCCCAATGCTGTCATGCAAGTCACTGGTGTCTCCTGCTTCCAATTCCCTGCCCTCTCACATCTCATCCTTCCCAGTCTCTAGGTGACCTTTCTCCCTTGATCGCTCTTTCCTGACACTCTTACCTCTCTTCTCTTTGCTGGCTGGTCCCCTATTTACTGGCTCCTAGCATTGCCCTCTCTCCTTTATTGGCCTCCCCCACTAAATTCCTCTCTTAAATATAGTTCTTTTCCCATTGTCAACTCCCTGATCTTCTCATCCACTTCCATGGTTTTGACTGCTAAATTTTCTTAGAAAATTGTTCCATTCACCTTTGTACTTCTGACTCATTTCGGTAGATCCAGACTCATACTCACTCTTGTCCCCAGAGCATCTACATATATGTCCTGCAAGAACTGTGGCAGAGTAAGAATGTCTACACACTTGTCTCCATCCCACCCAATGAAGCCTATTTTCCTTCCCCTGAGCATTGGCTGGCCTGTGACCACTCTGTCCAATAAAGTAGGAAGAAGTGAGCTGTGCCAATTATAAACCTATCCTTTACAGGGGCAGGCAGCACCTGCTGAGCCCTCCTGGAGGCCAGCCACTGTGGAGGCAGTGCAGCCACCTTACTGACTGAAGCTCAGCCATGGCCCTTGGTGTGCGAGCCTGGAAGCAGCCTTGGGTATCCAAACACTCCAGCCTTCCTCCAGTCACAGCTCCAGTGGCTGTCTCATTGCAGCATGAGGGAGCCCAAGTGAGCACTGCCCAGCTAAGCACAGACAACACGCAGAACAGAGACAGATGATGATCTCCTGTCACTTTAAGGCACTAGGTTGTAGTGAGGTTTGTTTCGTAGTAGATGCTCAGATAAGACATCTAAAACTCAAATATTCAAAACTGAATTTATCTGAGCTTTCTCACCAAAAAGAAATGTTCTTCCTCCTATGATCGCAAACTGTTTTAATAACATTCATCACAGTCGTTGGTCTTGAGGAAGCCTTGAAAATGTTCTCATCTCTTCTGTCAGCTGACACACTGAATTGTCCTAGTAATTGTCTCCCTAAAACATCCCTGAGAAACTGCATCTTTTCTGTTCTAACCAATACTGGTTTATTGTCAACACAGGCTCTTTTCATTTTCCTAATCTAATCCAATCTATTCCAATAAGAATTTCTTGTTTTAACTCTAATACAAGGGGCATATCACAACAGAGCATGTATGAAATGATTATTATTTTCAAAGTGCCAACATCAGTTTTCGTAGTCTAACTCCAGCCTTGTTTCTTCTGAGTTACTAATCTCATTCAGTCTTTCCATTTGGTATTGCAGGAATGTTTTCAGATATTTTGTTACCTCTATGGCTTTGCAAATGCTGTTTCCTTTCCCTATTTGCTGAGTTCCTACAAAAATGAAAACTCCTTTATTAAAGCTTTCTCCTTTTCTCTTTGTCAGAACTGGTTACTCATCAAGTTCTCAGCAATTTGTTTATACTTACTTTGAAGCCCTCACTGTGCCTTGTATTGTTGAATCTTCAGTGCTGAAAGTCACACGTTCTGGAAAACCTCTTAGTTTTAAGCAAACCGGGACAGTTGATCACCCTAACTGTAACTTCTTGGCTACAAATATCATAACTTGCTTTTGCAATTCCTCTATGTGCCCTGAACAAGTGGGGCTCATGTTCTTTTTTTTTTTTTTTTTTTTTTTTTGGTATAATTATGTTTTCGTAATTAGATAATTTTGCCACTACTCCAGAACTGATCAAGACTCCCAAACTGTGTTTCTGAAAGTGAGTTGTGCAGCCTACCTATGCCAGACTGGTCAGGGACCTTATTAACAATTCATATTCCAGGACTCCACCCAGTGCCTACTCAACCAGCATGACTGTAGAACCAGAAATAAGCATGCTATGTTCCAAAAGTTAAAAGAATCATTAGCTTTTTGAAGTTTTTCAGGGTAAAAAAAATTTCTTATCATTTACTATGAGATATATATCTGGATGTCTATCTGTGTCATGCTACAAAATTCTTTTTTTAGAGGCTCTGCTCTGTTGCTCTTATTGTTTCCAGTATTGGGGTGGACTTTTGTGAATCTGTTCACTCATGTGATCAACAGCTGGTATTTGTAAGGAAACTGGCTGCGGTGAAGGTGGTACTTGTGTCTCCATGTGTGGAGTCTGTAGTAGTTCAGCAGGAATGCTGATTCTCCGAACTCCGAAATACAATTATTGTGTGTTCACCGTGATATGAACCTGACTGTTAAGAGGCAGCTGCTGCAACAGCTGCCAGGAGCCCAGAGTGGCCACATTCAGCAGGATTCGTCTTAACACGGGATGGCAAAGCCATCGGGAGGAGGGAGCTGAGAGGCTGAGGGTCTTTGCAGGAAGATTGCTTGTCTCATTTAATATGTGAGTAAATGATGCACTGCTTTGAGGTAGAGTCAGTCATATAATTCAGCCCTTACTGCTGATTTTTGTTTAAATGATCCAACTTGGCTGCTTACACAGGTTAAATTAATTTCATCATTGTAATTCTGTCATATAAATGGCAACTATGTAAATCAAGTGTCTATGAATAAGACAAAAATAGATATGAGGGAATGATTTGGATCATACAGGCCAAGGAATCTGGTAGGGCTATATTTGAACCAGAATTATGTGGATTAAGATTCTATACTGGTTAAATTCTCCTGTAAACCATATTTAATTTTACTCATTGAAGTTCAGAACTATTTGGACCTAGAATGTCAAGGCCTTGCTGTAGGTTGGATGGGCTTTTCCATTCATAACTGGCCACACGAAGGCTTGCTTGTGACTCCTAGTTCCTCTGTAGTTAAGGAGACATGAAACAGAATTTGCCAACGTTCTAAGTTCTTGTCTCAAGTGATTCCATGATGTCTGCGACTTCAGGAAGCTACCAGAGGACCAGCTTCCTGGCTAGATGGCCAAAGTGTTGAGAAATTGCTAGAAAGGCTTCACTCTGTTAGTCACAATAACACACACCCTAAAAGAGCAACAAAGGTCAAGAGCTCCTTCTTCCAAGGACCACTTCTGCCACTGATAGGCTGAACCAGTGCCTTCATCTGAGCAGTGAAGGGGCGTAAATGAGCAGGGACACACTCCTCAGACCTTCTGCCTACGGCTTTGCCTACTAATTGGTAGAGGCACTAGCACACAGCGGTTAAAGAGGAAGGCTGCTTCACATCTCAGCTCCATCACTCATAGCGCTGTATGTCTGTTTCCTCATTTCCTTCTTTTTTTTTGTTTTTGTTTCTGTTTTTGTTTTTGTTTTGAAACGGAGTTTTGCTCTGTCTGTCGCCCAGGCTAGAGTGCAATGGTGTGATCCCAGCTCATTACAACCTCCACCTCCCGGGTTCAAGCAATTCTCCTGCCTCAGCTTCCTGAGTAGCTTGGATTACAGGTGCGCACCACCACGCCCGGCGAATTGTTGTATTTTCAGTAGAGACAGCATTTCACCATGTTGGCCAGGCTGGTCTCAAACTCCTGACCTCAAGTGATCCACCCTTCTTGGCTTCCCAAAGTGCTGGGATTACAGGCGTGAGTTACTGTGCCCAGCCTGTTTCCTCATTTCTTAAATGAGAACTATACTACAATCCTCACAGGGTTTTGACAGTTAAAGGAAATGATGTACCTATGAAGATTGACACTTAATAATCCCTGAATAAACGGTGGCTAGTTGCTGTAAAAATATGACTATTATTGCATATGCTTATATACCATTATCAGCAATGAAATGATTAGAGTTAATGGTCTTTACCACCTGGTTCTTCTAGGCAAATATTTTCCTTCCTGAGTGTGTAGAAGTGATGGGTTAAGGAAGGAAAACTAGATCTCCATTTCTGGCTTATGTTTTGTGGTTTATAATTTCAGAGCTTTCTTTTTTTTCTTCTGTCACAATGCCATTAATTGATGATAAATTTTCCTCTAAATAAACACAACATATTAGCCACCAGCTGTCTTGCCCAAGGTTGTAACTAGATCTTTATTATAAAACATGATAAAATTCCAAAGGATTTTTAAGAATTTAAACTGCAACCTGAATAAATAACAGGTATTCTAAAGCCATAATTATACAAACTGGTGTTCATCTTAATTAAATTCAAGTTTTCAAAAAAGGTTTTCTGAGTTTTTAAAACCACAAAGTAATTAGTAATACATCTGAAAACATAAACAAGTTAGAATATTATTTAAAGACTTAAAAAGAAACAAAAATAAAATAGGAATATAAATTAATAATAAAAATTTCATAGTTTATGGTACCAGGTAGATATAGATTTGATTCCTAGATTTGCTATCTACCAGCATGTTACTTTGGGTGAGCTGCTCACAAAATGTCTCTGAACTTCAAAATCTTATGTATAAAACTGATATGGTAATACTTATCTACCAAGGATCATTTTTAACATTAAATGAAATAATGAATTTTAAAAATCTAGCAGAGTAAACCTAGCACGAGTGAGCTCAGCAATGCCCTAGTTCTCTATCTCTTTACCTACCAGATAAGAAATTATGCTACAAAATAACCATTATTTAAGAGGACAACAAAGAAACAGAAATATGAATAGAGAATAAAGCAAATAAAAACAAACTTGGAAAGCTCAAAAATTATACAAAATAATATCTAATGAATTTTAAAATGTAACAATTAATGAAGGATTTATTTAATTAATAATGCCAAAAGGAGACATATAATCACAGTTTACAATATATATCCAAATGAACGCCAGTTAAAGAGCTAAGCAGAAAATAAAAATCAAATATAGGAAGATTAGCATAAAATAAGATACTTGTGACTTTGAAGGTTAAAAGTTACAAAATCATTTGCAAGTGAAAATATTTAGCTATAACTTTAAAATTTTATTTAACTAAATAATATGTAACTAAAAAGTAAAGCATCAAACAAGGAAATATTTGTGTCTAATACTTAGGAAAATAATAAATGTCAATATTTACAGATGCTATGATTTTATAACCCACTCCTAGTCACTTAGAGATATTAAAAGTCATCATATAATATGAATAAAATTAAGATAAAAGTATAAACTTAGGTCAACCTTTTACATAACTCCAATACCAAAGTAGAAAATAATTTTAGGAATAATATTGAGTCCTCAATAGTAGCAACAAGTAAAAGATATAAAATATATAATCATTTTTTGAAAAAGTATGGTTGCAAATCAGTAGTATGAATATGATGACCACTAAAACACTTCATTGAGAGAGTTTAGGTTTGAATAAATGAGTTACAATGCTATGTTTTTGGATGGCCCATCTCAGAATTGCAAGCATGTCAGGTTTTTCAGAAGTATTTATAGATTTGATGCAGTCCCAGTCAAAACCCTTTGTCATTAAAAAAAAAATTTGACAGATATAATCTTAGCAAAAGTTTTCTAAATCAACAAGCATCATAAAGGTTACAGTGAATCAGACATTCTGCTACATTGCCATTGGCATGGTGAATCAGTACTTCCCTTGTGAAGGAAAATTTGTCAGGGAAGAGTCATCACGAGGCTTTAGATTATGCAACCCGTATGTCCCTGAAATTATACTTTCAGGAGGAAATTCCAAGGATATCATAGTGAGTCATGAAGTGCAATGCTTATCATGGAGTTTTTCATACACCTGGAAATACACAGATGACCAAAAGGCAAGTTACCTAGTGAATGTGTTAAAGCATACAGTGAACATTAAGCAGTTTCTAGAATCATGTTCTCAAAGAATGTTTAGAGACATTAGATAGGACTCAGTACATAACATCACATGAAAAAATATAGGATACAAAAATTTAAGGTGAAAAAATGTAGCGTACAAAGCTTTAAATCAATCTGAGCCATGTGCACAGAAAAATAAAAGAAAAAAAGAAAATGTACAGCAGTCAATATGTTATTGTTTTTAATTTTTTATGGTTTTGCTTGTTTATAACACTTGTACAATGATAATGTATTACTTTGTTATAAGCAGAAAAAGAAAATTTAAATTTTTTCCAATTAAAAATGGTAAACAGTTGTCTCATGAGAGAGAAAATAAATTAGCAAACACATAAAATATTTCAACAAAGAGAAGCAAAGTAAAATAATGGTGTATAATTATAGAGTTCATGACAAAATCTTAAAAATATCTACACATGTACATATACGTACCTAAAGTACTGTTATGAAAATGGTCTACTCAGAAAATGCATTGAAATTAGGAACTTTGTATTTTATTATATCTTATTTCCTGGAGTATGGGTGGAGAATCTGACCATCAAGTTAGTCTTGTTTTTCTAAGCAAATAGGTGTGATCTTGATGAATTCACATTGATTAAATAAATCAAACACATACAAGTAAATAAAATGTCATGCAATCATTTTTCCTGTCAATGAGATGATTCACACAGCCCCCAATTCCAAGGGAGATCAAAGTGAGGATACTCCCATTGTCTTTGGGAGTATCAAGGGAAATCAGACACAGGAAGATTTATAAATGAGTATTATGTTTTACTTAATGCAACTGCTTCAAAACAGACTCTGAGAGAGCATTTTTGCATGAATTCAGAATCCTATAGGTATAAAACATACCTGATATAGGTTAAACAGTGCTTGAATTAAAGCAAATAGTAAAATCTAGGAGTTATGGTTTCTTAGTCCATGAAGCTGACAAATATGAAGCTGTAGAGAAAATTTTAAAGATGAAATTAAGTCTAGCAATTTAATTATTATCTTCACAGAGAAACATTTTAATGAAGTTAAATAATGCAGTGAAATACTTCAAATGTTAAAATGTAAAGGTGTCAAGCACTGTGCAGCGAAGGGCTCTGTTATGAGATCAGTGTTTTTCTTGCTTCATTTTGATGGCTTCTGTTACAGACACACCCTGAGGAGCCCGCTCTTCAGCCATGCATATAATCTTTTACATTTAGTTTTTCTGATTAAACAAATTCATATGCTATGAAGGCAATTCTCTAACTTCTAGCATTGTAAATAGTTAATTTGAAAAATCCAACATTTAGGGATTGAGCAATAGAATCACAACCACTAAACAGAAAAAAAAAAAAACTTCAGAATTTAAAATCTCACTCTATTTCAAACTATCTGAAAATATTATAAGGATTGTGAAGATAGGAATTGTGTCTTGAACTTTAAGTGTTATTGCAGCACTTAGCATTGTGTTTAGCATGTACTTAGAGTTAAATGTTTAGGGATAGAAAATTACGTTTTGGTTTATGTATAGTGCAAAACACTTCTGAGGATAATACCACTGCTGAGAATATACTTGAAGTTTAATGTAATTTGGTGAATGTTTAAGAAAACAACCCCAGACTGCCTATGTAGCAGTGGTCAGAAAAGATTAAAAAACATCCCTTGGACTATCCTTCATTACATATTCATGATGATACTATTAATTTATTTAAAATGATATTTAATGACAAATGATGTCTGGGAAGTTTGATGAACAAATCCCAGGCAATGGCTTACTTCTGTCCTTTTATTTGGATATCTTGATAAATGAGATGTGAATTTTTAAAATCTTGCTTCAAATATTTCTAATTACTTAACGCTGATAGCTAAGAAGATAACTTCTACTAATGAAGGTAATTAATAAAGCATTCTAATTAAGAAAACTTGAAATAGCTAGATTAAGGAAAACGGTAAAGCCACTGGCTCAAACTTGGAAAAAATATGGGTAAAATCTTAAGACATTTTCCTTGTGTTAAAACAGGTGTGTTTTCTGAAGCCATATAATTTATGCTTTTTTAGGTCCTATTGACATTAGGTCCTCCAATGATTCCTTCCTCAAAGTCAGACATTAATTAACCATAAAAATTTATTTTTTAGTTTTTTGTTGTTTTTTGTTTTTGAGACAGAGTCTTACTCTGTCACCCAGGCTGGAGTGCAGTGGCGTGATCTCAGCTCACTGCAGCCTCCACCTCCTGGGTTCAAACAATTCTCTGTGTCAGCCAAGTAGCTGGGACTACAGGCATGCGCCCAGCTAATTTTTGTATTTTTAGTAGAGACGGGGTTTCACCATGTTGGCCAGGATGTTCTTGATCTCTAGACCTGGTGATCTGCCTGCCTCGGCCTCCCAAAGTGCTGGGATTACAGGCGTGAGCCACCGCTCCCGGTCTTTAGTTTTTATATTTATAAATCATGGCTATATCTTTATTTTTCAATTTACCTAAGAAGATATGTGGGAAATGAAATCACATATTTGCAGCTATGTGTCTTTCCTTCTTTCTTTTTCTTCTATTTTTTTCACTCTGAGTTCCTCAGTTGCCATTTCTTTAAAAATATGAGATGTTTTTCCTGCTTTGATGAGAGATTTTTCTCTGACAGTATTGGCAGTGGAGGTCTATAGCAACATGCAAAGAGGACGTGGATAAGGAGAGGTATTCTTTATTTCACCAACTGATGAGCGATTTCTCAGATATTCAGCCAAACTGACCCCTGTTTCCTCAACTCACAAGTTATTCTTTTCTCTGCCCTTTTCAGTTAGTAGTCAACAATACTAGCTGTGATGCACTTCTGTTGGCTTTCTAATTCAGGGCAAGCTGTCCTCAGTGAGCCAGGGAAGGGTTCTGGGTGCACGATCGCTGAAAGGATGCCAGGGCACATGGATGCCATTTGTCTCTATTGCGTTCCCCAACTTGAATACACTTTCTGAAACCCTTAGTCAAATTTAGCACCATTCATGATCAGGGCAACAAAACCACATGTGGAATTCCTAATATGAAATTTGTGATTTTTCAAATAAATCCTGGATTAATAACTACCTATACATGATTAATAAAGAGAATGCTAATGAATAATGAAAGCAAGCAGGCAGGAAGCATTTTTAAACTCTGTGACTAAATAGTTTCAAGCATTTTAGCAACATTTGTCTATATACCAGTAAATGTAGTGCTAATTATAAATCATTCTTATTTATGCATTAAAGCTGTTATTAAATATATGCAGTATTAGAATTTCATTCTTGGAAAGGTTTCTGTTTGTTTTTCCACCAATTTATATTGTTCTCCTTTACATTTTGCCAAAGCCATTCATATCTCTATATATTTTTAATAGGCAGAATTGGAAAAGTATAAAGTTTTCAGATATGAGGAATTGCCATATGAAATTATGATGCAAATATTTGTACCATCGTAGCTCTACAGTCAAACAGAAACCGGATTTGAATCTCACCTGTACCACCTACTAGTTGAATAAACTCCAATAAGTTACATAATCTCCTCCAGTTTCAGTTCCCTATCAATAAAATGATTATGGTTAACTCCTGGGATCATAGCCAGAGGTAAAGAAATCATAAGTGTTCAAAATTATTGGCAACTTCTATCATAACCATCATCCCATCTGCACAAAATCAGTTCTTGCTTGTAGGGGTGTGCTACCATGAAAATGTGCTGTTTTCAGATGTGCCGTGTCCCCAGCAAGAAGAAGGCAGCATTGCTTGCACACATCCACTCTTCAGTTGCTGCAGGAGGTAGAAAGGCCTGACAGCTGCAGAGGAGGGTTCTAAGCAACAGAAGAGAACGGTCTTTGGTGAATGGAGTGGCACCCATGCACCCTGTCCTGTAGACCTGCGTTCATGGGCAACTGCACTCCCCCTCAGCTACAGTAAGAGCCCTCATAACTAGAACAGAGCTGTAAATTTGCTGACTAAAGGAAAGCAAGAAGGGAAATTTAAACAGCTGCTACCAGCATGCCGGGGCACATTAAATAGGCAATTTATGTATTAGGTCAAAGTGAAGCACATTTCTTTTAAAAAGCAGATTTCTGGAAGAAATTGGCACCAGACGCATAAGCATTCTAATAAAAAGATACTCTTCTCAAAAAATTATGGGATAAAATCATTCTATTATTTGACCTTTCCCCTTAAACAGTGATTTAGTATGTTCAAACCTGAATAAAAATTGCATTAGAAGCTAGCTCAGTTTTTCTCACACAGCGATTTTCATTTCTGAAGCTGGCACCTGTAATAAATGAGAAATATGTTGAAGGGGCCCGTCTGCTCGAAGAGCTGTAATGGACACTCAGTTCCTCATAAGCTGGACTTCTTCACAGACAGAAAAGTATTTGGCTGTTGCTACTTTTACTGTTGGAGGATTTCTAGTTTTAAGTTTGTGGTTATGAGCCTCACTCATATTCACTTTTACAAAACAAGGATTCTGGAGTCAGACCATGCAGCCACAGTGGGATGGTGGGTGGGAGTAGAAAATGTTTTCTTTCTTTTTCCTTGCTCCTTTTGATTCCATTAGATACCCAAACAAGAAGAGAAAGAAGAGAAAAGCCAATCAGGAATCACGCCTAACTCTGCAGAACGATGCCCCGAAAATACTGATGGTACCCCATATCTAAGCCAACTAAACTTGTGTTTACATAGGAAATTAATCCATCAGAAAATATTCAAAGCCAAGAGAAAGTTGATATTTGGAGAATTGGTCAAATGTACATGGAATAAGTGGTTTATTTAGTTTTCTTCACTCAGCACTTTGAATTAAATACCCACATCCCCTTCTGGGATCTTTCCTAGAGCCCAAAAGTCTGGTTCTCATCCCCCACCTGCCACTAACTAACGATGGTACTATGATCCATCAATGTAACCTTTCCTGGGCCCAGACTACCAAATTTGAATAAAAAGCTTGGAAAAGAGATTTTTGAAAAGAAGAAGGAATGCTAGAATAATAGTGGAGCCAGGTATTAAATGAATATTTAAAGGAATTCAGAGGAACCTTTGTAAGCTGTAAAAGTCTATGCTATGAAAAGTTAAAAATATTGTTATATCATAAGAAATTTGGTACATTACGAAGAACAAACAGGTTTTACATTTTATTAATGCATAGAAAAACCAAGAGGCTGGTAATGTTTTCATATTCAATATTTATCAGTTCAGAGTTGGGGAAAAGTTAAGTTTTATATCAAGTATGAAGTATGTTATATGCGAACTATGTTACACGTGGTGCATTTCCTCTGAAAAGATGAGTATACATTCAAATGATAGCTGCGCATCACAATTTAACAAATGTGGGGTATTGGAGCAAGGTCACTTGTCTCAAGGGGTTTCAGAAAGCAGCAGATGTCTGCTCTGTGCTGATGGACCACACTGCTGTTTCTTCATTTCTGTGTCTTTGCGTCACTCCCTGCTAGGATGAGTTATTTCACATTGTTGGGTTACATATTCCTGATCTGCATATTTGCCACACAGGGTTGTTGTGAGGATTAACCAGTATGATGGAGACACAGTGCCTACTGCATGTTGCCTGGCACCTAGCAGGTCCCCAGTAGTTTCAGCCGTTTTGGAGGGTAAGGTGTGGGCACGCGGAAAGATGCAGCACTGTTCATCCTGCCCACTGTCTCCCAGCCTGGTGACTGCAGACGCAGGAAAAAAATGGTAGCACAGACGGAGGTCTAAACTGAAAAGGAAGGTGCTGAAAGGCAGCCAAGCACTTCTACCTGGCGGACATATGAGGGGGGCATGGAAGGGCAAGAGGCATGAGAACAGGAGCTGGTGGCACTCAGGCAGTGACGCAGAAGCAGACCCTGACCTCTCCAGGCAGTGGCCCTCTCTGGCTGGCAACAGGCAGTCCACTTGAGGCGGGCAGCCCCACACCGTTTCCGCCAGACTGCTGAGGCTACCAAGGTCTCAACTACTATGCTTTGATTGTTTTTAATTTTCCTTTCTTTTTGTAATGAAATATATGGAATTTCTGTTATTCTCTGAAATCATAACCATAGTGAAGTTAATACCTGGAAGGCTTTTTCCATGTTTCTCCTCGGCCGGGCTTTCATTTGTCACACTCTCTTGAGAAAGGCTTGCCTGCTGCATCTCAGAAGAGGTGAGGCCCACACCACTCTTGCATGAGGAAGAGAAAAGGATGAGAAATGGAAGCCAAGCTTCTGCCCTGCTGAGACTTCTAAGACTTCTCAGACTCTTCCATTTACAAAATGAAGAAAATACCTCCTCCGCCTTACAAAAACGGGGGATTACACTTGCGAGAGCACTATGAAAATCTTTAAGTGTAGAAACAAAGCAAATGAAAGGCATCATGATTAAACAGATGTCGAAGGACATTGTGAAACGGCAGTCTGTGTCCAAGAGAAACCTCTAGGTCCTATTAGGCCTATCTTCATCTAAGCCTACTGCCTGTAAATTTTCTTCACATAATTTAGATAATAGCATCTTCCTTTCTTCTTCACAGAGCATTTTATGTTGGGGGTAAAGTTTGAAAACTCTCGAGGCCTTGCTTTACACATTGAAAGTAATTTTTAAAATTGCAAAAAAATTTACTCCTTGCTTTTAATGAGCTAATAGCATAATCAGTGAGGTAAGACAAATATGATTAATTACACACAATGTAGGCCTGGTAAAGAACCTAGCAAAAGAAAATACTGCTGAAGTTCAGAGGAGGGAGAGATTACAACTAGCTACTAGGAACAGATAAATGGACAGGCAATTATCTGAGGGCAATAGCTGCTTAAACGTGTGACTGTATTAAGGGGATGACAGATTATCCTGCTTGGCCTCAGCAGAGAACAAAAGAAATCAAATAAAACAAAACAGGCAATCCTATCACAACACAATACCTGGCATACTAATATGACGAGAATAAGACAATTCTACACAGTTATTATGCTCACTTTAGGAAACATGGGGAAATAGTATCTCATTTAAGATCTCAAAAGTGAGTGGCAGCAGAGGAAATCAGAACTCAGGGGTCCTGACGGCAACCCTGGCTCTGAGTATTTCACAAAAGTAAAGCATTTCTATCTGTAAAATGAGCACAGAGTGGCCGAAGTTTACTTGTTACATAAAAGTTAATATTTCCATACAATAAACCATAATATGTTTGATAAGAAGTAATGGCATTATGTAATTAGTATAAATCTGAATGAAAATGACTATGATGATTATTTGTTAAAATTACACAGGACAAATTGTAGCATTTTAGATTCTCAGATGTCACTTCTAAAAGTCTTTGGGCCTACAAAGATAAAGAAGTACATATCTTTTCATTCAAGACATAAAAAACAGAAAGGAGAGAAACACAGTCAGTAATTTGATGACAATACACATTTGCTTTAGAATTCACTATATAGGAAAAAATCTTTGTAATTTTCCTGGTGAAAATGAATTGTATTTAATTAAAAATATGCTAGTAAATGCATGCACCTAGAGTGGTTGAATGATTACAATCTGAAAACAAAAGTACCATGCTTCAATAGTTTATTACATATCTGATGGAAGTTCAGAATTTTAGTAGACTCAAAATATTCTTTACACTGCATCATTGGGTTTCCTTTTAGTTATAATACTCATGTAAATTATGCTTTAACTTGCACATGCTGGATATAGTATGATAGGAAATGGTGGGTCAAAATGAAGCAGCTGTTTCCATAATATCTCACTGGGCTAATGGGATCAGGCATGTCCTATGAAGGGTTGATTAATTAAGAAAAGGGACGACATAAGTTATGGTGCAGTTTCAACAAATTTGAGCCAATCTGCAATGCCCATGTTGAAAAGAAAACCATTATTTCACAAAATACATTTTAAATAGTGAATTATTTTACCAAGTTGTATTTGCTTTCAGCATTTTAAAACTTGTATTCAATACCAGACATACTTTGTGTGAAATCAAGGACCATTGCCTATTTTGGGAAGCATTTAATAATTTATTTTTCTTTCTTTTTTTTCATTAAATGAATCCCTGTCAAAGAGTTTCTCTTCAAAAGATAATGAGAATACGTGTTTAATTTTGGAAAGCTCTGATGTTATTGGTTCTACATAGATTGTGTACATTTTCCTTGCAAAATCTCTTACTTAGAACTGCATGTGAACTGAGCTATCACTGCTGCATTTTTTGAAATTTGTCACCCAACTTGAATAGAGGACCATTCTGCAGAGCCCCACTACTAACCTCTGGGTCTTCCTCCAGTCACTGGGTTTCTGTGAGGAGATACTGTATACTGGTAAATATATAGCCCTCCTACCAGTAAGGCAACTCAATGACAACACTAAAGTAACCTAGCAGAAATACAGTAATGTGAGTTTACTAAATGGCTACTTTGGAAGCCCCAAATATTTATTCTACATACAGTGACTTTTAGAGAAAAAGGGGTTCTGCCACAATTTTTATCATTGTCAATGTGGACCCAAACATGATTTAGATGAAGTATTCAAAAGATTGCATTTCCCCACGCTTACCCCCTTCAAACACATTTAATCTTTGTCCAGTTAAAGATGAAAGAAGGTAATGCTTTGATCCTCATCACATTTTTGTTCTTTACTAATAAAGGTATTCAATATGTAGCTAGAAGCTTATTGAATAAAATATATGAAAAAAAATGCAAAACTACAATTTCTTCCCTGAGATAGTCTTGGAGCTCTTTCAGGAGTTTCCAATTCTTGATAGCACTAACTTTCTCCAAGATTTTGAAGATTTAAAAAAAAAAAAAATCTCACTCTAAAAGTAAATGCCCAAATGCACCCACCCTAGAACAAGTTCCCCCCTCGTTGAGGAACCTGCTGTTCTCAGGTTGTGTCATATGCCCTGTGGATTTATGCTTATGCAGTAGGAAAAAAAAGGGATGTGTTTTTAGGTACCAGTATAGGAAGAACCAGATGACTTTAGGAAATGATCCTCAAGGAATTACTTGAGGGAAAAGTATCTGGATTTGCCCCTCTCAGTGTTCCCAGCCATGGGATGGCATTGTTTGAAAACAGACAAAACAAACAACACCAACTTCCTGGGACTGAAATCCTTTGTATGTGTTGTTGTTTGCAGTGCATGCCAAGACATTCATGAGCACCAGAGCCAAGCTGGCGAGCTAATTAAATATATATATGTATGTGTTTAAAACAGCCTAATAAGGAGCGTTGGAAATCTTCAAGATGAGCGAATATCTTATAACTTCTTCCGCAGGTGCGAGGATAGCTACAAGCCATGGACTTTCTGTCCTGCTTCTTGTTTGTGGCTTTGTGAAGGGTGCTTTGCTTTAATCTAAAGTGCTGACTTTTTTCCAATATCACTTTCTCTTCTTAAAGCAAAGAGCAAATCGCCTGTAAAATCTACGGAGCGGACAGCAAAGTTGACCCTAAACTCCAAGCACCACCCTGCACCCACTGTACTCTAATTCACTACACAAGGAGCGCCTGCTTCCGGAAGCATAAATGAAGAGGCTATCACATGCTTTGTTGATCATATTTTCTTTGGCAAAACACTGATCTTTTATTTTAAGAGAATTAGTGTGAAGCGATAGAACGTTTTCTAATAGCAAGATCTATTTTTTTCCCTTTTCTTTCGGCGACTAAAATCATCTCACTGACTGCTCGAGGGTTGGCCTGAATGTCATCAGGATAGGGAATATTTACTATGGATACCACTGATTTCCTACTAAAGGACCCAGTATCTTCAGGAAGCAAACAGAGATCAAAACGCTACAGAACAGAAGCTATCATCAAACAAAACCCCCTTTTTAGGGCAAGAACAAAACTCTCAACACTGCAAGTCAACAAGGAGGACATTACTTTAAATAAGGAATAACACAAGAAAGAATTTTTTTTTTATTTTCCCCTTTTTTCTTGGATTTTTCTTCTTTTTCTTGATTACAGTTCTTATTCAATGGTGGCAAGTGCTGGTTATGGCCAATCTCCGTCAATCCTAGGAGGTTTACAGAACTACATTTTGAGTGTTCTATATTTCAATGTATTTTAATTCATTTTGCAATTCCTGTATATGCAAACCTGACAAATTCTGTAAATTGCTTATAGTATATGTGCTATAACTTCAAAGTAGATGTACTGCGACCCTCATGCAAGCTAATTTTTATCATTATATATATAAATATATACTTAAGAATATCTACGTGTTGGGCCACTGACCAACTTTTTTTGACCAAGTGTTTGTTTTTCGTTGATAATTCATATACTGCGTGAATTTTGTAATCCATTGTTTCACTTCCACAGGTTTGACAGCTGCAGATGGTCTCTGTTGTCCTCTGCTTCATTCTGGAAAGTGCATATTCAAAATTGTATCAGTCTCTGATTGATTAATTAATTTTGTTACATCTGTGCTAAGTTGGAATTTGCTATGTTCCTTTATACATGGGATAAAGGTTTATTGAGGTTTGAGAGTCTCTTGACTCGGAAGAATGTACACTCTCTGGTTTTGACAGCTATTTCTGTATTATTATCATTATACTCTTGTCAAATAGAAATGTTGCTTCTAGAAAATTTGCCTTGGAGGTGAATGTGGGGAAGGTGAAGCACTCACCATAATTCCCAAAATTCATGTTAGAACATTTCTTGCTATGGCTAAAAATGCTGCTTTCTTTGACCTTTATGAATTTCCGTACCTTTGTCGTTCTGTTATTTGCTGCTAATTATATTTTAATGTCTCCTAATTAAAAATTAAAATTTGGTTGTTGGCTAAATACAATATGCAAAAGATGATGGCAGGTCCCCGACTAAAGAAGATTAATGTGTTCAGTTTTCACTGGTTAAGTGAGTTATAATTTTAAATATTCCATTCTTATTTTTGGCTTTATGATAATTCGGACTATTTTATTTTGAACCTGTTTTCTACTCTGGCAAGAAAGATAGGCAGAAATATTAAAGTGTTCCATATACATTATGGAATAGATAGAGCTTGAGAGATAAATGACCTAAGTTTTCCTTCCAGAGAGATTCTTCCATTTTCTCTCATTACAAAACCAGAAGATCAGATATGTGGGGCCATCAGCTCCCAGCCTAAGGTCCTATAACCCGAAGCTTGAAGGCAATCAGTACCTCTGCTTTTCCAAGGTAAATGCATTCGTTTTCTTTGATTCAGTTATAAGCAAGTATATATTTTCATAATATTCTTGACATTACCTGAGAAATAATATTTCATGCTAAATCTTTTACTGTCATTTTTCTCATTCATTTGGTTTATCATTTCAGTTTAATGAGAAAAATTAATAAAGGTTTTGACTGCGCTATTTTATTAATCTAGAAATGTATTTTCTTTCAAAGTTTAATACTTAAAAATGCATAAAATAATGGTAAGATAAAAACCATCTATTAAGTTTAGCTGGGCCTTAAAGATTGCACACATTAAAGCATAAGTATACTGTTTCAAATTCAGTCAAATTGGAAAAAATCTACATGTAATGTACTTTTACTCAAAATTTAGGTCATGAGATTGGTCATTTCTAAAGCAACAAAGACTTGTACCTGTATCAGCAATGTTTGCCATGCTCATAATCAAATACATATGCTAGTTTGGAATGAGCCACTGGCTCTTTGTATTGGTGTCCAAAAGAATGAAGATTTATCTGTCACTGTGCCACCAAGAGTCCAACTCACTGGCCACTTTGAGAAAGAACATGGTGCACTCTTTGCTTCAAACTCAAGAAGTTAATATGGAACCTTAAAAACTGGAACAGAAACTAAAACAAATTAAGGAGATCTTTCAGAGATTTTTAACCTTATAGTTTGTCTCTGCAAGTATAACTTTGTAAATAACCATAACTATGAACATGAATAAAGATTTAAAAATAAGTTAGCAGACATTCTCAACCTTGTTTCCAAGATTATGTAATGTTTATCATAAGAGAGAATCCTAAAATCCTAAAATTGCTTACTTGAATTTAAGTTGAATGCTTTTGTTCTTTCTTAAAGACTTATAAATTGCTTGCAATAAAATAATGCAAATGAAAACAGATGAGGATAAAATAATAAAATAAGATAAAAATTATTTAAAGCAAAAGCCGCTAGACGGGGTTAGTAAATAAGCTTAGTGGAGTTCGTGAACCCACTGAAATTCCATGTATATTTTTGCATATTTGTTTTATGGAGATGGTCCTTCATATGGCCAATCAATTCATTGATTCTGAGTGATTTGATTATGATTTGCTGGCCTAAAAGAAGAATGTTTAGATGATTTTGAGCATCTAAGAAAACCTGATAATTATCATTTTGAACTGGTTTGCCTTAAAGTTCTTGAATATAATTTAGGAAGATATGCTAAGGCACACATATGTGTGGGTGTGTGCAGGGGGGACAAAAAAACACATTTTTAAGTTCAGAAAAAAAATTATTGCAATTTGTTAACAGCATAGACTAATGATACAGGATGGTGTTGGCTGAATTTTCAGGAATAGTAATGTAATTTTGCAATGGATACGTAGATGCCATTCAAATAAATGGTTCTGTTATTTATCCTATATTTTTTTAAAGTGAAAATAGTAAACATAACTTAGTTTGTATAAGAAAAAATTATTCCAGGAGGTCAATGCAACCTGTCTGAGATAACACATAAAACTCTGATGATTATATTTTGGAGTTAAGATTATGAAGCTAAAAAAATATGTGTGCACATAATTTCAAACATTAGGCCCAAGTAATTTTATTTTCAGAACTGCTCACTAATTATGGGAGCACTCAGTGTTTCAGGAAGTGTGAAGACTTCAGGGTTTCAGCAATGAAATTGATAAGGCTCTTCCCTAGATCTAGGGAGAGATAGTAAACATTCAAAAGCAAGAACATGTAAGATACTGATACATTCTAAGAAGAAAACCCAATAGGATGATATACAGGGGTGTGACCCTGTATCTCAGGGAGGTCAGAGGAGGCTGCTCCGAGGAGGTGATATTTATGCAAATCTGAATGATAGGAAGCCGGGCAAGATATCTGGGAGCAAGCCTTACAGGGAAAGGGAAGGACTTGTGGAAAACCCCAGAGGCGAAGTCCATCTAGGCTTGCTCAAGGACGAGAAAGAGGACAAGAGCATTAAGTGTGGGAAGAGTGGCGAGAGGCAAGATCATCAGGCAAGGGCGCCTTAGACGAGACCACGCCAAGGGGAGAGCACAGGACAGAGCAGGAGTGTGTGGAAATTCCAACATGAATGACTTGCAAAATCAGGACACAGGCTCTCTCCCCAGCCTGACCTCTTCTGGTGCTTAACTAACTTGTTAGCAAAACTGCTTGGGGCACAGCACTGAGTCTTCCAGCCAGGCTGCCCCTTTGTATTGACATGGCAGGGATACAGGAGGCAGTAGAGACTAACTTTCTAGAGTTACAATGTCTCTCGAATTACTAGAGACATTCTATGCTGATTTACAATTGATCTGGCAAAGAAAGATAGGCAGAACTATTAAAGTGTTCAATTTCCTTCCAGAGAGATTCTTCCATGTTCTCTCATTACAAAACCAGAAGATCAGTTATGTGGGGCCATCAGCTCCCAGCCAAAGGTCCTATAACCCGAAGCTTGAAGGCAATCAGTACCTCTGCTTTACAGTTGATCACTTTGAGGAGCCAAAGCAAAGAGCGAAAGATTGGGACCACTTTGAGTGGACGTGGCACTGAACTCGTTGTAATAACTACAAATGCAATTCAAAATAAAAGCATGAGTATATAAATTGAAAGGGTAGGTGGACAGAAAGAAGAGACTGACTCCTAGACAGGTGCTGAGAAAGCAGTGTAATTAAAAAGGTAAAGAAAGGAAAGAAGCTACAACATGTACACCACACACACACGTGTGCGCGTGCGCACACACACACACACGTTATCAGATATTCAAAAAAACTAGATCTTAGACCCCACAATACAAACCCTAGAGGACAATGGATTACAGTCTTGTCAGGGAGAAATATTGTGATAAAATCATTGCATACTTAGCTATGTTTTCATTGTTAAAGAAATAAACAGACCATTTTGAGGTAGTTAAAGCTCAGAGGAGAATAGCATGTATTTACTCGTCTTGAAATCTATGTCGGCTTTATGCTCCAGCTAAGATAGGAATCAAAGGTGAGGTTGAAAATAAATAGGCATAATATAAACTGTCCACCAGATTGTGTTAAATCTAAAGAATGGGTCAGTATTTTATTGTATCTCACTGTATGTGAAAAGAAACAAAAGTTTCACAAAATAATACCCTTATTTTGTATATGCAGTGCATTATAATATTTTCTATTTTGTCTTGTCTCTTTTTTTGTTCATGCTTGACACAAAACATTAAATTGGTTTTGCAACCTACAATTTGAAATAAAAATCACAGATGTATTTATTCCAAAATAGAATACCAATAGCAAACATAATTAAGTGAGAATATATCATAGAAAATGATAACTTTAGTTTTACACTCTTATTATGTTATTAAAAGCCAGGAAGTCAGAAATGATTCAAAGAAGAAAAAATGCATTATTTGCCCCCTGCTATAAGTGGTTGTGACTCTTGTTGGCATTGGGAGGCGATGGGGCTGCTTTCCATGTCTGTGGTCTTTCCTGTTGTTTCGGGTTTCTTTCTTTCTTTTCTGGCTTATCATCCTCTGAACTCCTTCCTATTTTGAGTTATCCCCAACCCCTAGTGACAACTCATGGGGTCTTCCAGAAGACACTTCCTTCTTCAAAGCTTGAAGAATGAACTGGAGAATAGCATGCCAGCCCGTGAGTCCACCTGTGCTATCCCCAGTACCCAGAGAGTGAGCAGACTTTGATGAAGTTCTGGGTAATCACTAGTCTGACCAACTTTGAATGGTACGTGGCCCAAGGGGCTACTAGGGAGGAAAGAGAAGGACAACCTTCTTGAAGACACGCTTGATTTGTATAACCTCATAAGAATGGTTCTTCAGTTCTTGAAAGCAGAGTTATGGGCCACCACAATAAAGTCACACCCCCTGATCCAAACCCACCAGCAGAGTTTATAAGCCTAGAGCACCATCACTGAAGAGCGCATTGGCCCCAACGATAATATGTCCTGTGTGTACTGGGAGTATTACTCTCAGCCTCCCACAGAGAGAGGCCTTTTGGAGACTATTAGAGAAAAAAAAATACTCACACCTCGCCGTGTGACCAGACAGTGGCTCAGAACTAATACTATATCTTGGGGTCACTAGGGTGCCTTAGTCAAAGATTTAGGGGGCAAGTACTTAGACCCCCTTAAGCCCTAGGAGACCACTATGCCCACATGTAATATTTCTGCAGCTTCTAAACATACAGTTGAAAGGTATATCTTAAAGATGGAAGAAAATCTGCATTGGTTCTCTGTCCTGTAAAGGCTGTAATTTTATGAAAGGGCCGGGAATTTCTCCTCTTTACCAAAATAGTCAGTAAAAAGCAGTGTCTTGTCCATGGAGGAAACATGGATCTCCCTCTTTCTTTGGTAGTACCCGGGGCAGCGGAGTCCTCACTCTGGACCATCACAGACTTGCTTCCATGCTGAGCACAGTGGTTGCTGCTGGTCCTCATGTAGGCTACTTACTGGGGCAAATTAGCAGAGTTCCTGGCTCCTGTCCTGTAGTCTATAATTTGGTAATTTTCTACCTTACTGCAGTTAGAATTTTAGAAAAAGGTGTCTGACTTGTTTTTTGTTGTTTTCTATTTGTTTACCTGGAAGGGATGGAAGTACTTTTACATTATAATTTTGCCTCCAAGTTGCATTGATTTTCCAGATCTGAGCCATAATTTAGTCAGCCTGACCATCCCCTATGATGTCCTATTGATGAGATCTGGAGATCAGGAAGAAGCAGCACCTTAGAGGCCTTTATGTATTTATATACACACTCAACAGGATGGAAAAACTTTATAAAATATGCGAAGCCGTGGATGGCTCCAAACATATCTTTAAACATTCAAGGAAGTAATAATTCCAGTCTTTCACCAACTATTGCAGTCAATAGAAAGACAAGGAATGCTCTCCAATACATTTTATAAGGCAAGCATTATCTTGCTAGAGGGTCTGACCATGACTGTGAGAGAAAAGGCCATTACAGGTTAATCTAACTCATGGATGTAGGAGCAAAAATCATCCATAGAATAATGGCAGAACAAACCCAACAATATACAATATATCACTTGAAATAAACATGGTTTATTCCAGGAATGCAAAGTTGGAAAAACCAACAGTAAAATGCTCAACAGTCTTAGATTGGATTTCCCCCAGAAGCAGACACAAGATAAGAATATGAATCGAATCAATTTATTTAGTAGTTTCAGGAACCACCAGCAGAGGAGGACGAAATAGGATTTAAAAAATTTAGGCAGAATGTGTTATCAAACTCGCTACCACTGCATGCAACTGGAGTTTACTCCCACAGAGGTTTCAGACAGCATGAAACACACACCTCAGGGTTATCCCCAGCCGAAGGAGAATCTGGAAAATATATAAATACCAGCTCCTGTCAGTCAGCGGTTGAGGGTGCTGGCCCTGGGAGGGAAAAAAAGAAAGTTGGAGGTTGATACCCAGGCACTTCAAGCCTGCCTTATGAGGACAGAGAACAGTTTTCTGCAGCTTCCAGGACAGTCTTCAGGAGGAGAATTTCAGATGGTGGCAGCTGGAGACTCGCTTACATATTGACGTGCTCAATTCACAGAATAAAAGAAAAAAGCATACATAGATCTCATTAGATGAGGGAAAGGCATTTGATGAAATTCATTATCCATTCATGATTAGAAAACTATAGGAACAGAAAAGCATTCATCTTTACCCTGGTAAAGGGTATTTTTTTAAAATGTTAGCAAACATTGTTCTTAATTATGACACATGGAATATTGTTCCTTTTATAATCGGAAATGAGGAACAAAACAATGATGCCCATTACCCCACATCTATCTCCCATGTGAAACTGTTCTTAGAATTATTTTACTAATCCACAATTGGGAAGAACATAAATAACAATCATTAACAGTAGAATATATAAGCAAGTAGTATATTCACCAAAAGGAAGACTGGGCAGTAAAGAAAATAAATAAATTAGGGCTATTTACAGCATTATGAATGAATAATTGGTGGACTCTTTGAAAAAAATCTAGCAAAGTAAAATCTAAATGAGAAAAGAGTAAATAACAGCACAGCACCTAAATTTTAAATAGGTAAAGATTCAACATCAAAAGATATAAAACTAAGGGGAAAAAACCAACATACATAATTGTCAAAAATCAAGTATCCTCACATATTAATTTAAAAACTCTTATTTCAATAAACAGGGGAAAATATCTCAGTAATTTAAAATTTGGGCAAATTATAACTTTTCTTGAAAAACATAGCCAGTACATGAAAATTTTCAGTGTCACTGAAAATAAAAGAAAGGAATTACACCATGACCATGATGGACTAAATATTGGTGAAACATCAATTCATAAATTGAAATTCTAATTCTAAAGTGAGGGTATTTGGAGCTAAGGCATTTGAGAAATAATTAGATCATGAGAGTGGAGTCTATGAAAAGGGATTCCTGCTCTTATAAAAGAGAAGCAGAGACCTGCCTCTTCCTTTTTAACCATGTGAGGACACAGTGAGAAGACAGCTGACTATGAACATATGACCCAGAAGCAAATCCTCAGCAAATCTGCGAACTTCCCAGCCTGTAGAACCATAGGAAGTCAGTGTTTGATTAAGTCATCCAGTCTATGGTATTCTTATTTTCACAGCCTGAACAAACTAAAACAAAGAGTTATTAATGTTTTGTATATATAATTCTGAATTTTAGAAAAATGGATGTTCTCAAATATTTTATTTCCAAACAAGAAAGAAATTATATAAATTATATTCTCAACCTCAGAAGGTAACAATTACCATTTAAATGAACCACAGGATAAGAAGAAATAATAAAGATAAAAACAATAAACTATATAATGGAAAAACTTTAAAGAACAGATATGAGAAAATTGTTGGACAAATAATAGCAAAATAAGTAAAACTCCAGGTAATAAATTCAAGAAAAAAAGTGGAAGAAATCAATTTTTAAGACTTATAAGAAGAGATCAGCCAGGCGCAGTGGCTCATGCCTGTAATCCCAGCACTTTGGGAGACTGAGGCGGGAGGATCATGAGGTCAGGAGATCGAGACCATCCTGGCTAACATGATGAATCCCCATCTCTACTAAAAATACAAAAATTAGCTGGGTGTGGTGGTGTGTGCCTGTAATTCCAGCTACTTGGAAGGCTGAAGCAGGAGAATCACTTGAACTCAGAGGTGGAGCTTGCAGTGAGCCAAGATCGCGCCATTTCACTCCAGCCTGGCGACAGAGCAAGACTGCATCTCAAAAAAAAAGAAAGAGATGAAACATGAAAAGACTACACAAGAATATAAGTTACATGTCATGATACTCTACAGCATATTCAGTAGCATATAAAGCTTAAAATGGCAGGGAGTAATCTCCACTTTCAGTTAAATGAAACTAGTGCTTTCACCTGGTAGAGGCATGCTTCCATTGGAACCAAAGGTAGTGGAGGAAGAAGATAAAAATCCTGTGAGTGAGAAATCTTGTGTAACAGTGGAGGAAACACTCCCACTTGGTCCTTGATTCCTGGACCCATATATTCAAGTTTTGGAAAAATCAGCACCCCATGTCAGATGCTGATTCAAATAATCATCTACTATCTTTAGGACAGTGCTTCTTTATTTCTGGGTGTTGGTTCCAATTAGGGTACAGCTAAGTCTTCCCGAGGCCAGGCCATTTGTTTCATCAGGTTAGCTGCTTCTGGGTGAGAAGGAGGCTAGGTGTAGCATGGTGAGTCCTCTGGGACCGAGTCCTTCAACACGTGTTCTCTGTGCAATAAGCACATTAATCAGAGGCCATGTTGGAATAATAGTGCCGGCAAAGGCACGACTACAGAGAGGAAAACCCACATGCAGAAAGCCTGTGTGTTCCCAAGCAAAGGCCCACCCCCTCCCTGATGGAAAGAATCCAGTGTCACCAACTGAATACCAGAGCATCCTGGGAGTGTGGGGGTCTCAGCGCCAGTTTCTACTATCAGCAAGTTGGTCACTCAACAGTTGTAGCAACTGAAACAACCCCTGTGTGGCGGAGCCTCAGGCATTGAGCCCAAGCATATGTATACACTTAAAATACGATGAAGTTAGGTAAGATAGTACAAGACTGCAATACACTAGAAAAATGGAAATCACCTCCATAGACAATAAATGGTATTCGATAACATTTAAAATATTTTTAAAATAACCTTATAAACTTGAATTTGAAAGATACTTTCTCAATAAAACAAATCAAATCTATTTAAAACTAACAACAAACCACATTTTTAACATTTAAACACTACAAACACTTCTATTAAGCTTAGAAACAACCAGAATCTCTGCTATTAATGTTTAATATTTAATATTGATCTAATAATCTAGTGAGCACAAAAGAGAGAAACAAGAAACAAAAACTGGAAAGAGTATAATCATTACAATTGGAATGTAATATAATTATCTGCTGAAAGCCACAATAGAATAAACTGACTTTTTTAGGGCTAGTAATTGACTCTAGTATGGTAAAAGATAAAATATTAATATACAAAACAGCATTTTCCTCTATGTTAGTTAGAAAAAACATAATGGAAATGGAAATGCATTCGCAATGAGAACACACACACATGAATTTAACAAGAATAACAATGTCAAGAAATATGTTATACCTAAATGAAGAAAACAAAACAAAGCAAAATACTGAGGGCACAAAGGAAGACTATAGGAAAATTATACACTATTTCAGAATGAGTCTCTATAAAGATAACAATCCTTCCTAAAGTCATGCATCTCCAAATATATCCTAGATACTTTTTGTGGATTTTTTCTTTTTTGGAATTTTGCCAAATTACTTTAAGCTTGATCTTAGAGAAGAAATGAAGGAAAATAGCCAAAGAAGATTTTTAAAGATAAATGAATGGAGAGTTAACCACCAAGATAATGAAAGTAGAATAATTAAAAGATTGTGGTGCAGTTCCAAAAATTGACAGGAAGACGAATGAAACACATCAAATGGTCTAGAAAGTGCTTGATTGTATTTAAATAATAATACATGATAAAGGTGAGATGGACAGGAACTGGGAAGGTGGGGTACTCAATGATTATGATTTGATTAAAAAGGCAGTTGAATAGTCCCTATTCACCACAAACGCATGAACATTCTAGAGGATTAGACAATTACATGGAAAAATCAAGACATTCTAAATTGGTGGCAAAAAAAACTTCTAAGCATGAAGCACTGGGAATAAGCAATTACAAGGGAAAGTAATAAACTATGTTGAAACATAAAATTTCTGTAAGTAAACAAAAAATTGAAAGACAACAACTTGAAAAAAGGAAAAAAAAGAAACACACAGATAAGTGAATTATACCCTTAATATTAAGGAGATTATAAATAAGAAAAGAACTAATTAGTTGGAAAATGGGCTAAAGATACATACAGCTAGCAGACAAAAGAAAAAATATATTTAAAATAGGAAGAAAGGGACACAGAAGTGATATAGAAGGAATTAAAATTATAAGAGAATATATAAATCCATGCAAATATATTTGAAAATACAGACATAGTGAGGATATAGGCATTAAATGCTCTTTCCATCCACTCAATACTCTGCAGACATTCATTGCCTAGGTGGTCTCTGGTATTTGTCATTATAAAGAAAATGCCTGAAGACAGTCTGAATTTTATCTCAGGGTTGCTCCAACTTTTTTCTAAAAGCTTTTAGGGTTTTTAATTTTATTCCTTAATGTTAAATATTGTGAAAATATTTTGCTCACAAATTATCTATTTAACTTTTATCTAAATATTAGCGCTCTCTGCCATTTTTGTTGCTGTAAGATGTGATGGTAGTTTTTTGGCAGCAAAAACTGCCTCCAGGAGCCTATATACACATACGGCAAAACTATCAAGGATCTGCCTGAGAATGAACGGTTTAGACATTCACTTTAAACTGCTTTTGCTCAAGTTTCCCAAGTGACTTGCTCAGCATCCAGCACAAAGCAGATGAAAATAAATATTTCCTTCTGTAGTTTCTCTTGATGACAAGATCATTTCATGATTGGTCCAGACTTCCATTGTGGTTTAATCAGCATGCAGTTTCTCCTCTGATATGGTGGGCAAATCCACAATGGGAAAGTATAATGCAAATTATGAAAGAATGACTCAAGTTAATGCAGCACTGAAGCAGGGCACAGGTGAAGGACTGATACTTCCTAAGTCCAAGACTCACTATAAAGCTATTAACAAAATAGACAAATTGATCAATGGAGTGAAAAAGAGAACTCAGAAATAGAGTCACACATTTATAGCCAATTGACCTCTGACAAAAGAGCAAAGGTAATAACTTTGGAGCAACTATAGTCTTTTTACCCATGGTGCTGGAATAATCAGACACTCAAATGCCAACAAGAAAAGAAAATAATCTAGACCTAGACCTTACACCTTTCACAAAAATTAACTCAAAATGGATCGCAATGTAAGACTTGTAAAACTTTAACTATAAAACTCTTAGAAGAAAACTTAGGGAAAGTTGTCCTGGATTTGGCAATTTATTTTTAGATACAATACCAAAAGCATAGTCCTTGAAAGGAAAAAAAGTGATAAGTTGAACTTTGCTAAAATTAAAAACTTCTGTGAAAGAAACTATTTTTTAAAAAGGTAAAAACAAGCCACATACTAAGAGAAAATATTTTCAAAACCCATATCTGATAAAAGAGTTGTATCCCAAATATACAGAAAACAATTAAAAATGACTCATTTTAAAAATGGTTAAGGCATCTGAACAGTCACCTTACCAAAGAAAATATGGCATCTTTCCAAAAGAAAATATGATGACAACGCCAACAGGACCTATGAAAACATGCTCAGCATCATATACCACTGGGGAATTCCAAATTAAAACAATGGGATCCACTACATAACTGTGAGAATAGCTAAACCCAAAATACTGACACCACCAAATGCTAGTGAAGATGTGGAGCAATAGGAATTTTCATTCAATGCAGGTAGGAATGCAACATGGTACAACCTCTTGGGAAGACAATGTGGCAGTTTCTTAGAAAACTAACATGCTTGTCCCATATGATCCAACAATTATTCTCCTTAGTATTTACCCAAACGAGTTGAAAACTTCATCCACACAAAACTCTGCACAAAGATGTTTATAGCAGCTTTATTAATAATTACCCAAATTATAAACAACCAAGATGTCCTTCAGTAGGCGAACAGATAAACAAACTGTGGTTTGCCAACAATCAAATATTATTCAGTACTAAAAAGAAATGAGCTATCATGTCATGAAAAGACATGGAAGAAACTTAAATGCATATTACTAAGTGAAAGACACCAATCTAAAAAGGCCACATACTATATGATTCCAAATATATGACAGGCTGGCAAAAGCCAAACTATGGAGACAACAAAAAGATCAGTTGTTGCCAAGTGTTGGGGGGAGGGTGGGGTAAGTAAGTGAAACACTGGGGATTTTAGCACAGTAAAACTACTCTGTAGGACACTATATTGATGGACACACAGCATTCTGGCTTTGTCAATACCCACAGAATGGACAACACCAAGTGTTAACCCTAATGTAAAGCATGGCCTTTAGCTGATAATGGTGTGTCAATGTTGGTTCATCAAGTTGGTAGGGGATGTTGATAGTGGGGGAGGCTATGCATGCATGGGGCAGGTGGCATATGGAAACTCTCTGTACTTTCTGCTCAGTTTTACTGTGAACCTAGAAATCAGTACATAAAAGGGATACTTGCACTCACATGCTTATTGCAGCACTATTCAAAACCGCAAAGATAAGGAATCAATCCTAAGTGTCCATCGACAGAAAAGTGGACAAAGAAAATGTGGTCTACACACAAGGGAATAGTATTCTGCCATAAAAAAGAAGGAAATCATGTCATTTGCAGCAACATAGATGGAATTGGAGGTCATTGTGTTAAATGAAATAAGCTAGAAAGGCAAATATATAGCATGTTCTCAGATGTGGGCAATAAAAAAGATGATCTCATGCAGATACAGAGAATGATGGATACCAGAGGTTGAGAAGGGTGTGTGGGTTGGGGGAATGAAGAGACATTGATCAGTGGATACAAACATATAGTTAGATAGGCGATATGAGTTCTAATGTTCCATAGCAGAGTAGGATCACCATAGTTAGCAGGAACGTATTGCATATTTCAAAGTAGCTAGAAGAGAGGACTTGAAATATTTCCAAAGCATAGAAATGATAACTACTCAAGGTGCTGGACACCTCAAATATCCTGACTTGATCATTACACACTATATGCATGTAACAAATATTCACATGTACCCCATATATATGGAAAATATTATATATGAATTTTTTAAAGCCTATTAACAAAAAGAAATGTGTTATCAAGTCACAAAAAAGACATGGGGGAACCTTAAATGCATATTACTTAGTGAAATAAGTCAATCTAAAAAGGGTGCATACTGTATTATTCCAACTATATGACATTCTGGAAAAGCAAAACTATAGAGACTGAGGAGGATTAATGGTTGCCAGGAATTCATGGGTACAGGGGAAATATGAAGAGGTGAAGCACAGGGGTTTTGTTACAGTGGAACTATTCTGTATGATACTATAATAGTGAGTACATGAAGTACATTTTTAGAACTACACAAGACAAAGTGTGAACCCTAACGTAAACTACAGACTTTAGTTAATAATTACATATCAATATTAGTTTATCAATATTTACAAATGTACACCAGTGCACTATGGTAATAATAGGAGAAAACATAGAGGAGAGAGAGGGTATGTTAGAGCTCTCTGTACTATCTGTTCAATTTTCTGTAAACCTAAAACTGCTCTAAAAAACAAAAGCTATTAATCTTTTTTTAAAAGGTGACTCTGATGCTGTAAAATATGTCAACACACTTTACTGTGTTTCAAAAAAATTTTGAGACACTCTAACTACTCAGCATGATTGAGGTCAAGGATTTGGACAGGGTTGCAGCAATCACTTTGCTATTACTCTTATGTCTTTAATGTCAAATGCCAATGTCACCAAGTAATTATGAAGTCAATATCTTCAACTAAAAATCAAGACAAACAATAATTATATCTTCACACACTGAGATGCAAAATATACACTAAACCTTATGCTACTAAAAATGTTATGATTATGTTGATTATGCAAAGAAAACTATAATGGAAGCAATGAGCCCTTAAAGTACATCATACACATTTTCTACATGATGCCAAGTTAGGAATTTTTGCTATAAGATTTCATTCTGTCTGCAAGTCAAATTCAAAGGTTTGAAAATGTGAATCACAGACCTATGGGTGGATGCCAGTGGCCCATTTCATAAGTCTCTCTAAAGTATATCTATCTCTAGCCATAGTGTAGGCTCTTGGAGTTGAAATGGAGTATAAATACAATGCATGCATATAAAGAAACAAGGGAGGAGGGAAGCAAAAGAACATAAAGGAAAGAATGAAGATTCCTTGATTGAGCTGTGTGTGAAAATGCCTAAATTCCTTGTTTAAGCCTGAGACAGTTCTGAGTATTCTCCATCCTATAGAATTTCAGGAATCAGGAAGACAGTCAAACTCTTTTGTATCTGACTTATATTTCAAATTTCTCAGAATATCAGAAAGTGTTAGATACAGCACTGGTTGCCTTGAAACTAAGCTCATTTTCCCCAGAACCTCTTGCAGATTTTTCTTAAAGAATCTGTTTTGTATGTATTTGCTTCAATGACAGTTATGGATAAGGCTGACGTGCCTAAAGTATTTTAATGTTCCAAGACAGGAATGCATCAAATGTTTAATAAGAGCCTCACTTCATTTTTAAATTGGCAGCAACAGCACACATTCTCATATTCCCCAGCATTAACACATACCGGTTCCCTTTATTATAGCAACAGCATGGTTGGAATGAACAGCATTGTCACATCATTTTAGATGTTTATTGTGGTGCAACGTTGCATTTTATTATCCACAGTTTCAGGTAGTGAATGAAAATGATTTATACAAGCTTCTTAAATTATACCTATCTGTAGAAACATGACTATGCTTTTAGTTGACAATGATGCTTCTTTTTGTTACATATTAATTTGATCACCTTTCTTCTTTCTCTTTTATCTTCCTTTTATGCTCTTTCAGGGAGTGAGAGGGTAGAAAAGAGAAACTCATAAATTTGAGAAGAGTGGGTATGGGCATTGGGAAAGAACAAATAAAATTGCAAAAATAGGGCATCCTCTTGGTACCAGACAACAATAAAGATGGTCCCAGGAGAACCAATCTTAAAGCATGATAGGGAAGAATTCCATTAAAAATCTCTAAAATCAAAATACTAATTATATTGACAGGAAAACTAGAAGAGGTAAAGTTACTGATGTCACCATTAAACTTGGCAAAATTAGAATCCAAAATGAATGCTGATGCACCCTAATTCATCTTAGGTCCTGTATTATTTTCCCACAATATACAGTAGAGAATGTACATATTGAATAGTTTCATGAACTATTGCCATAAGGCATTAACCTATATATTCTTTATAATATCTACATATTTATTATAAACTTCTAACAAATTAAGAAAATGTACACAATTATCATAATACACAAACCATATAATGTAAATATTTTCCAATTTTAAAGTCACTTAGCTTGTTAAATCCACTTGGTAACCAATGAACCCATCCAATGAATGCACAGTATAATTTTGCTCAACACTTTTCAATATTTCCCATGTGTCCATAAAACATAAATTACATAAGTAGGCAATTAGAAGTCTTCATGGCCTGGACTCACCCTATGGTCCTGGCCCCATCCCGTACTGATTCTTCCCAGATACTCTCTGGTTCAACAAAAACCCTATTTACCACACCCCAATGCTCTGTAAGTTGTCATTAGTGACATAACCCAGAAACACATCATTCAAGCCTCAGGATGGTACACCTCAGGCTATTTTTTAAATGTCTCTTCACAAAAAAAAATAAAATAAAATAAAATAAAACAGAAAAACCTGTTCATCCAATTATTTTCAAGAAGTGGCAGATACTATGGGAAAAGGTAATAATGTCCAAAACAATAAGGTCCACGTATTCTTCAGCACAAAATATGTCAGAGGTCTTCATCAATTATATATACAGATAAGTGTTTCAACAGAGGAAATAATCACAAATACAGTCATGTGTCACTTAACTGGGTATATATTCTGAGAAATACATCCTCAGGTGATTTCATCATCGTATGAACATCATAGAGTGTACTTAACACAAACCTAGCTGGTAGAGCCCACTACACACCTAGACTATACGGTGTGGCCTATTGTTCCTAGGCTACAAACCTGCACAGCATGCTACTGTCCTGAATACTGTAGGCAGTTGTAACATAATAGTAGGTATTTCTGTATATAAACGTATCTAAACATAGAAAAGGTACAATAAAAATATAGTATAAAAGATAAAACATGGTACACCAGCATAGGGCACTTACCACTTGAAGGACTGGAAGTTGCTCTGGGCGAGTCAATGAGTGAGTGATGAGTGAATGGAAAGGCCTGGGACATTACGGTGCACTGCTGTAGACTTCGTGAACACTGTATAATTAGGCTACATTCAATTTATAAAGAAATATTTTTTCAATAATAAATTCACTTTAGTTTACTTTTTGTACACAAACTTAAATTTTTTAACCCTTTTGTAATAACATGTTGCTTAAAATACACATTACCTAGGTTTTATATATACATATACATATATATAAAAGATTTTCTTTCTATCCTTATTCTATAAACTTTTTCAATTTAAATTCTTATTTAATTTTACTTCTTAAATTGTTTTTAATGTCTTACAAACACACACATTAGCCTAGGCCTACAGAGGTCAGGATCATCAATATCACCATCTTCCACCTCCACATCTTGTCCCACTGGAGGGTCTTCAGGGCCAATAACACACAGGAGGCTGTCACCTCCTGTGATAACAATGCTTTCTTCTAGATACCTCCTGGAGGACCTGCCTGAGGCTATTTTACAGCTAACTTTTTTAATAAGTAGAAGTATACTCTAAAATAACAGTAGCTGGGTGCAGTGGCCCACGCCTGTAATCCCAGCACTTTGGAAGGCAGGTGGATCACCTGAAGTCAGGAGTTTGAGACCAGCCTGGCCAACATGATGAAACCCTGTCTCTACTAAAAATACAAAAATTAGCCAGGCGTGATGGCAGGCACCTGTAATCCCAGCTGCTTGGGAGGCTGAAGTAGGAGAATTGCTTGAACTTGGGAGGTGGAGGTTGCAATGAGCGGAGATCACACCACTGCACTCCAGCCTGGGTGACAAAGCGAGACCGTCTCAAAAAAATAAAATAAAATAATAACAATAAAAGTATAGTACATCAATATATAAACTAGTAACATAGTCGTTTATTATGATCAAGTATTAGGTACTGTACATCATTGTATTGCTAGACTTTCCTACGACAGGCAGCACAGCGATTTGTTTACACCAGTGGCACCACAAATGCCTGAGGAATGTGTGTGCTGCAACACTGGGAAGGCTAAGCCACTAGGAGATAGGGATTTTTCAGTTCCACTATAATCTTCAGGGACCACCATCATACTTGCAGGCCATCATTGACCGAAACTTGTGTGGGACATGGCTGTAATAGTCACAAAAGCTGCTTTTCCATGTCATTGCTGGCATTTCACCCCTCCCTGCCTTGTCACCTGTCCTCTTTGTTGGCCTGGTCCACCCTGCCTGACCTACCCACTCCGGGCTCATCACATTCATTATCTGAAGCTTCCAATTCACCTTAGGGGTTTGCAGTTAAGGTGTTTCCATAATTTGGTGTGTTTCATTTTAGGTGTCTCATTTAAAAACACAGATTTCGGGGAATTTAAATGACATGGCCAAGCCAGTTACAGAAGACAGGAAAAGACAGGATTCACAGATACTATTTTCTAAGCCGATGTCTTCCTCCTACTCCATGCTCCTTTCCATAAAAATGATGCCTTTCACCAGAGAAGTGGCGTGGCCGTGATGAGCCACTTAACCTCCCTGAGCCCCAATTTCCTCATCTGTCAGGGGGAATTATGAGTTCTGCCCTGCCTATCTTGTATGGCAGCTGCAAGAAGCAAATAAGATAATGTATGTGAAGAAGTTTCTGAAGTGCTAATAAAAAATTAAAAGTGTCATTTTATTATCTGCACATGAAAGACAACTCACGAGCGCCAGGATTAAAAATACCAGATTTAACCTCTTACTGTGTTGCCATGGCAAATAATGAAAGCTGTTTGGGCTTAATGTTTTTCCAAACTATGAAACAACAATGCTAAACAAAATGCTCACACAGTCCCTACTAGGGATGGAACCAAGGTTTGTGAGAAACTGATGGTGACTCACATCTTCCCACCTACCAATTAAAATAGCCTTCAAGACATCAGAAGAAGTAGCAAACTTGCAAAAGATTAAGGGTGTTTAAGAATTCTTAGAAATGTTCTTCCTTAAAGTACAATGCCTTTGGGTTTTGAGTAAGATTACCGATCCTGCTTCGATTAAACTGAAGTCTCATTAGTAAGTTCCAAAATAAGGCCTAGGAAGACTAATGAAAATTCATTCCATTTTTAAAAGCTAAGATTGACAGTAAGTGTATTGCTAGAATCTGCAAGGGTTTTATATTAATTACAACATCAAGGAAGCTGGATTTAGAATTGTCCCTGGGAGTCTTCCACACTCAAAACAGAGAAGCCTCCATCACAAAGGGCTGCTGCTCACAGATTACAACGGTTCTTCCCGGGGAGGAAGGAGTGGCCATCCTCAGCTGAGCTGTAGCTGCTGTGAGGCAGCAGAGAAATGTTTGCTCCTGATCAGAGGATGAGGTCAGGGAAGACAGGAAGAGGTTCGATGTCCAAGCAATCGGGGAATTGGGGTTTTTCGTCGACGCCACCGTCTCTTCAACATCAATAAACAAGCCAGATCGCACTGAAGAACGATCTGATTTTAGTCCAGCAGAACCACACGAGGTGAATTGCTGGACATTTACTCTGAGGCTTTGCTTGTTCAGCAGTTACAGATTGGAGATGGGAACTCACAAAGGACCAGGGTGGATGTTAGAAGTGCTGAGACCAATATTCCTACCCTGAAAGCAGACAATAGGTCTTGATATAGCCCTCTGTTTTAGTTCTTATTTTGCAAAAAGAGAAAATTCATGCATAAATACATTGAAAAATAAATGAACCCAAAAGAGTGGGATTTAATGAAGAGGGTACATGTGGATCACAAAACCAATCAGATATAAGTGTTACTACTATGTTTTAAATATATGTAATAATACATAAGGCCTTAAATTATTTGTAACCACTTTTCATAGTCTATTCCAAGACGAATGGATCCAAACATGGAAAAAAAATCCATATATCAATTCAAAAGTTCTATAATCAAAGCATTATGGGAGTGGGTAAGAGGATATGTTTACAACATTATAAAAATGTTTTTGAAAAATATCAAAGTATGAAATTTTACACAAAATATGATAACTATTACCAAGTACAATGTGCCAACCACATTTCTGATATTTACACATATTAACTTACTTCATTCTCATGAACATGTGAAGTAGACACTGCAATTTTCTCTCTTGAAGGAAGAAACTTAGATTCGAAGAGGTTAAGTAATGTGTATCTGTGACTCAGTGTCACCAAGAGAGTATGGTAGAATTTCAATGACTCGGTGTCACCAAGAGAGTATGGTAGAATCTCAGTGACTCAATGTCACCTAGATGGTATGGTAGAATAGAATTTAAAGTACATCACTCTCTGGTTTCAGATTCCTCACTTATAATGACTGTACTGCATTAACAACAGCAACAACACATACATACAGCATACACCCACACAGTATACACACATACACACATACAGTACACAACATATACATATAGTATACACACACATACAGTATACACACATATGGTATACACGTATACAACATATACATACACTATACACAGTATATACACACAGTATACACATTACACACACAGTGTATAACATATACATACATATACATACAGCATATACACAGTATACACACACATACAGTATACACATATACACACAGTATACACATATACACACATACAGTATATAACATATACACACAGTATACACACATACAGTATACACATATATACACACATACAGTATACAACATGTACATCCAGTATACACACAGTATACACACACATACAGTATACACTTATACACACAGTATACAACATATACACACAGTATACACACATACAGTATACACATGCATATACATTATACACATATACACACAGAATAAACATATATATACAGTATCACACATATGCAGTATACACATATATACACACATACATTATACAACATATGCATACAGTATGCACACAGTATACGCACACATATAATTAATGCTAGAAGGCTATACACAGGAACACTATTGATTGTTGTATTAAGCTATAGGATTCAAGGATATTTACTGTCCTGTACAACTTAATAATTTTTATTATGAAAACCCCTCTATTAATACTTCTAAAACATTTAAGCACTTTATCTAAAAAAATAATTTTACCATCTATTGATGCAGACATGAGCAATAGAATAAACATAAACAGTATGAAAGACACCATCTGTACAATTGTGTAGCCAAATCCAAGTGGATTTTACTCTCGTTAAAGTAAGCATGTTGATTCAGTGATGTGTTGTTTCCAAGTTGACTCAATTTAGGTGGCCTATTCCATTCTTTCTATGTAGGGTTTCTTTATTTCTTTAGTTGTATTTATACATTGTTTTAAAATATCAAGGAAATAATGGTAAACAATGCTTCTAAATCAGATAGTGTAAAAAGGTAAAATCATTATTCAAATAAATGGACCAGACCCTAGAACCTAAGGGAAGTAAACTGCACAACACATTCAAGATGACACTGTGAGTGTGAGTTTAAACTACCTGTTGCTCAGGTCATGTTGAACAGTAACTAATGCAATGAGTACAGGCTCAGGCAGCCACATTTTGGGATCATTTTAGATCTTAACCCCTGTGTCTCAATTTCTTCCTCCATAAACTAGGGACAATAATAGAACCTGCATCATAGGGTTGTTGGGAAGATTAAATAAAATGTTGTCATAAAATGTAACAGTGTGAGGTTCTGTTTGTTTGTTTGTTCATTTGTTTGTTTTGATACAGGGTCTCACTGTGCTGCCCAGGCTGGAGTACAGTGGTGTGATCATGGTTCACTGCAGCCTCAACCTCCTGGGCCCAAGCCATACTCCCACCTCAGCCTCTGGAGTAGCTGGGACTACAAGCACACAGATCCACGCCGGCTAATTTTTTTCAGTTTTTTGGTAGAGAGAGTCCCACTAGGTTGCCTAGGCTGGTTCTTAATTAGAACAGTGCTTGCTATATAGTAAGTGTTCAAAAGATGTTAACTACTATTCTTATTTAGGAAATAAAGTAACGGGCAACAGAAATAAGCAGCACCGTGCCTCCCTATGTTCCCTTATAGAAAGGTAATTCCTGTGGGTAGCGGGTGGATAAGGCTGCCTTGGATGAAAATGAATAGACTACAGCCTTTCTACCCCGTGTGTTTCTGAGATTAGCAGCGCCTTCATCACCAGCAAGTTTTTTAGAAATGCAGAATCTCAGTGCCCTCCCACATGCCTGAATCAAAATCTGCATTTCAGCAAGACCTTCCGGGAGATGCCGTTCAGGAAGCCCTGATCCAGAGCACAGACACGGCTTCTTATTGTGTGGCTGTCCTCACACCTGAGGTCAGAGGCTCGGCTGTATGCCACCCCTCCAGCCTCCTTCCTGAAGCCTCTGGGTTCAGGAGTCCCAGCTTCATTTGGCAAAGCACTGCTTCAACCAAACTCAGCCTGGCCAAGACAATCACCTGTCACTAACTTTCCTGCCATTCAGTTTAAAGTCTATGATAAAGAAAATATCTAAAAAGAAGCTATCTGAAGTTTTTATTCTATTTTATTTCTATTGCAAATTGCTTCTAGCAGAACCTGACAAAAATAACCCCTGCTCTTTCGAAAATGATCACTAGTCACCATAAGGGCACGGTATGCCTTACTAAATTACGCTGTCAACTGGAAATTAGCAATTGACCTGCGCATCCCTTTTAAATAAGAACATCCCTGCTGGTATTGATTTATATGGAGCATTATTTCCTATTGCAGTATGAGTAGTAATAATTTTTCCTCGGAGGCACCTTAAGTTTTTAAGAGTTCCTATAACAAATGAGATTTTAACAAGGCAGGAGTAATTTCATGTGATTGTAGGCTGTTTGTTATGCACTGGTGATTTGTTTAATTGAACACGATAGAGAAGACTCCAGTATTACAAATACATACCACCAACAACCTCTTTACACACATCCGAAAATAGAAAGGGAACACGAGATGATGAAAGCATTGAGGCATTTTTAAACTCATGAAGAGAAAAGGCACCCAATTTTAATTTGGAACCATCTAGAATGTCCACTTGTCTAGTTGGTATTTAATTTGTCTACACACTGAGCATTCTATGTTGACATTAGTGGGTGTTAAGCTCCTGGGCTCATACCCTGTGTCCTAACATCACTGTAATTTTCTGCTCTTACTCAATGAACCAGCTTTTTGGTGTCACTCTGATTTTCTTGACTGCTTTGCCCACCTGTAAGAGAGAGTGTCACGGAAATGGAGGAAAGTATATCTCCGTTTGGGCAGATGCCTTGGTAATCTCAAGCTTTCAAAAGAGAATATCAACACTACCTCAAGTGATTATTTGTTATGTCATGTGGCTTGGTCCCCATTAGGAAGCAGATTCAGTGCACTCAAGCTACTCATCTGGGGCACATCGTCTTGAGCTCATTGCTACTCAGAACGTATTAAAATTCTATTGAGCTAATCCACACTTCAGGGGAAGGATTGCTGTCTTTCCCTGCCTGAAAATACTTCCTCATCTCTAGGTCAAAAGAAATCAGAGATCTAGGTAGCTAGGCCTTGTCACACTGGCCATGAGAATTCTTACTCTCATTCTAGTTCACTTTAGCGTGATAGCACATACATCTAATGATATCATAGGAAAAATAAAGAAGCTGTGAACACATTCACGAAGCTTATGTAAATGATGCTGTCAAGGATAATTTTATGTACCACATGCAGTGATTATCTCTGAGAGGAAGTCCTCTTTGGTGCTCATAAGAAATTAGTTGTACGTCTTCTGAAAATTTAGTTTATTTTCATCTTGTGGACAAAGATTTATATAACTAAAAGGTTTTCCTTTCTGCTTTCTCTGCTGGAAAGCTTCTGGCTGACCCAGTTCTTTCAACTTTGTCTTATTTCTGGCACCATTTTTTGTCTCCATCTTTAGTCTATTTTCTGATGCTTCCACTTTTAACATTTATTATCTGCTTGGATTTTAGTTTTCTTTGTAAACTACCATAAATCTTTAATAGGAAGTAGATAAATTAACAGCAGAGACAGGTGACTGCCAACAGGAGACCATGTGCCCACCCAAAGCCATGCACACATGAAGGACACATCCTTCTGAACAATACATCTAGAAATCACCATGGGCATCCTATTGTGCACTTTAATTTCTTATTAAACAAAACAACAAAATGAAATTGCATTGATAAAACAAGACAGAACCTTGCTAACTATGAAATTCTTATTCATGAGATAAACAGGCAAACGGGGGGAAAGGAGTTTTAAAAGAAAAAAAGCTGATGCTTACTCACCTCCTCCATTTACATGAATAAAGATAATTTCTATTTATGAAAACGGTCCCTCTTTAATAATTCTCTAGAGGTTCTTGACTTCTGAAGAATTTTCCTCTGAGAGATTTTACATTAGCAGAAATACCTTCAGATGGAGGATTAATTTAAACTATTCCCTGAAGCCAACTGAAGAAACTTTTTAAAGCAAGAACAGAAGAGCAAGTTGTTTAACTGCTGCTGTCACATGGAAAAAAATTAGGACCAAGAAATAATAGTCACTGGAATTGAAAACATAAAGGTCACAAATGACCTTGAGTGAGGTTTCTGTAGAATGGTAGGAGTGGAGGCTTGTTACATGGGTTCAAGAGGGAATGAGAGAATGTAAAACGAAGAAAAGAAGTGTAGAAAATGTTTTCAAGACATTTTTCTAAAAAGTCAGCAGATAAGGAGGGCATTGCTGGAGGAGAACATAGAGTCAAGGGAGGACTTTTTTAGTTCCTTTTTAAGCTTACATGTATGATCATGAAAATGGTCCAACAGAGAAAAAAAATCTAATAATACAAAAGATAGATGATTCAAGCACGCACCTGAGTCAGAAATAGGGAATAAAGGTGAGTACAGGAATAGAGAAATCAGCTTTAGAAGCAGAAAGATATAAATGCAATGAAAGACAAAGCAGGGGAAAAAACATACACATACACACGCAAAGGGAGTGAGTGTGTGACAGAGATGCAGGTATATTGGTGCCGGAGCTATGAACGTTTTCACATTTACATTTTCTCAGAGAAATAGAAAGAGAGGGAGGGACTCAAGGAGACTTCTGGAAAAGTGGAGATTAAAAAGATTAGGGAAATATGGGATTACTGTCACCAAAAACTCTCCGAGGTACACTGATGGTGAATTTAATGTGAGACCCACCAGTATCACTGCATGTTTTCCTCTAGTCTCGTTTAAAGTATATGGGGAATTGGAATTAACTGCATGGAATGTTTTGCCAGGAACAAAAGGAAAGTATGTGAAAGTGACAACAGCGAATGACAAGGGGCCTTCTTCGGCGAGGAAGGAAAGGAAGTGCGGCACGTGTGGAGTCTGCAGGACAGTGGCAAAGCTGTGGAGCAACTGACTGGATGATTCCGTGAATGAATGAAGTTGGATTGCAGAGAAAGGAAGCAGAGGTGATTCAAAGTGGTGGTTAGAGAGTGTAATCCTTAAAATTGAGGTTGTGGAGGGGTTGTCATTATTGGTAATAACAACATTAAAGGTAAAAATGAATGACCATTGATTGTGGGCAAGATTACTAGAAGTGGAAAACTCAAGGAAATGAGAAGTGTCAGGGTATTAAAAACATTTTCCATGAAAATATTGGCATAACCAACAGAGTATGAATCATGAGTTGTTAGAATAAAAAGAACACCTAGGAATACAAGTGGAAGTCATTCAAAAGAAAATTATAACATATGTGATTACAAAACAAAAGAGCTAAAAAATGAGAGATTTACAATGTGTTCATAGATAGAAAGGCTAAATATCATAAAAATGACAATGCTTCCCAAATTAATCTATAAATTCAGAGTAATTGTCATTAAAATCTCAAGAGTTATTCACAGAACTTGACCAGACTGAAAAGTAAACAAAAACAGAGCCACATGAAAAATCCTAATTGTGAAATTTTGAACATCAAGGATAAACAACAAATCTTAAAGCCTCCAAGAAAGAAAACCAGATCAAGAAAGTCTTTCAAAGGCCTAGAGATTAGAAGGGCATTTGACTTTTCAGAGCATTTCTGACACCGAGAACAATGTGGCAATGAATTCAAAGTTGACTATTTCAAAAAAAAAAATTTAAAGGAAAAAGAAAAAGATCTCCTAACTACTCCTTCTCAGGAAGTTAATAGAGACCATACTTCATTGGAGAAAAGTAGAAAACAGGCCAAGAAGTTAGAAGCCATGAGATCTGCGGTGAGAGAGGAGAAGGCAGTTATGAAGTGTGTCATAAGTTTTGCTGCCCAAAAAGAGCCTCTTAACGATTCTCCCTAAATCAATGATTTTCAAATAGTAGCTCTCATTTCAGCTGGACACTTGTGAAAAATGTAAATTCTCAGGGTTCTTCCCAGATCTACAGGATCAAAATCCTCATAGCTGGGGACACAGCAATCCAAATCCACACTGCATTTAGCCCTCTCAGGGTTTCCGCTGCAACACAGGTGTGAGAGCCACTGGCTGCTGCCTCAGTTCTCAGATGTCTTTCTTGTCGCACCCATTTCCCTAAGGCCTGCTGTAGGTTTCTAACATGGGTTTATTTCTGAATGAGTTTCAGTCTTATTTTGAAAATAATACGTGATCTCAACTGATATTTTGGAAAATATAGAAAAACATAAATGAAAAAGAAAAATCCTCTACAATTTCATACATGTAGTAAACATGCATGTGTGTGTGTATATATATATTTGAATGATGCGAATTATGTGGCATATACCTTTTTTATATTATTTTTATTCAAATTTATATAATATTTTCTATATTATTGAAATAGCTTCTAAAACCCTATTGTACTGGCTGCATGTTTCATAATATAGTAGTAGTATGATTTATAAAAATGCTCTTTTGATACAGGACTTAAGAAGAAATTACTTAGGCAGATAGTGAGGGTATGGGAGTCCTCAGTAAGGCTTTTGTTTTCATGAAAAGCAGCCCCAAAACCATTTTCTTTTTTAACAAACAGCAGCCTGTAATATCATGCTGCAGACATAGGCAAGCAAGCTGGAAGCTTGCAGGGGTGAATGCTGGCAGTTGTACCAATAGGAAAAAACTACCTGGGACTAGGCATGTTCAAAATGGCGGTTCTATCTTCCCTTCTCTTTGCCAAACCATGTGTACAGTAAGAAGAAAATATGGCACCAGCCAGGCAAAGACCTTATTTGCATAATAAGATTAGGGTGGGGCAACCAGCCTTCCCCGTGTGCTATGTAAACATCACATCTGATCAAACCAATCTGTGGGCCCTAATTAAATCAGACACTGCCACCTCAAGCCTGTCTATAAAATCTAGTGCAGTCTGCCATGCATAGGATTTTCCTTTCAGAAGCCCCTCTTTCTCATAAGGGAGAAAGCTGTTCTCCTTTCTCTTTCTTTTGCTTATTAAACCTCTGCTCCTAAACTTGTCATGTGTGGTCTGTGTCCTAAATCTTTTTGGCACGAGACAGTGAACCTCATTTACCCCAGACAATGACACCACTTCACTTTTATCTACAATTCTTAGAATTATTTGAAAGAATAATTAAGCTGCAATGAATTTCATGATGGTTCTTTGTGGTTCTGTGTCATGGTTACAGGCATAGACTTTGCAGGCAGAGAGACCTGGGTGTTACTCCAAGATGTGCCATTTACTAGTTGAATAGCTTTTTGCATGTAACTCACCTCTCAGAGTTTCAGTTCCTCATCTGTAAAAAAAAATAATGAGGACATTAGAATTCTTCATCTAGAATCATGATGAGGCTTGAACAGTGTAATAAAAAAGGGCTTAGTCCAGTGCCTATCTGAAACAACTGCTAACAAGTGTAAGGCTGCAGTTGAAATAATACTGATATCAGGAGTAATAGTCACATGTCTCATTATTGGTTCTTATAAATTAATTGTTAGTAAATTATTGGGTTTTAAAGCCAAATGTATTGGGTTAACAACTTGGATTGATAAGTCTTTTGTTTTCCCTTCCAGAAAATGTTTTATGGATTTAACATCTTATGGATAATTTGTGAGAGTGGTCATCCTATCGAATCCCTAGCAGCATGGGACATCCGCCACGACTGTTTAATAGGCAAAAGACAACACATTGTTGTAATTTGTTGTTGTTGTTGTTTATGTTAACAGTGTTGACCAATAGTAAACAACAATGTATTGTACACTTAAGCATTTATTAAGAGGGTGAATGTTACATTAAGTGTTTTTACCACAATAACTTTTTTTAAGTGTTAAATATTCTTTATGCATATAAAAATTATATTTCCTAGCACTAAATCTGCCCAAATGCTTTGGTTAAGCTTTCATGGAATATTGATAGTGGAGGTGACTTCTGAAAGTAGGCTACTAATGTTTTCCTGAGAAGCATGGCGGGTGGTGTGGAGGGCTTCATTTTTAGTAGAGTAAGGAGCACACAGGAGGAGGTGTGGAACGAATGTACCCCGGAAATATGTGGGTAGAATTTCAGAAAAGAAGAATGGCCAGATAGAGTGCAGGTTCTTTTTAAGCTATGGTAAGTTTTGTAAACTTTGTTTACAAAACAAAAATTATTTAATCAATTAATTTGTATTATCAGATTTTGTTTTAGAATCATAATTGAGGGTAGTGAAGAGGACAAGTTGGAAAAAAGAAAGCTGAAACACAAAATGTCAGGCCTTTGGAATTATCTAGAACAGGGTTGTCCAAGGGAGAGAATACAGCTATGCATTCTTAGTTTCTGTTTCTGGTTGGGCCAGTAAACCCCTTCCTCATCCATTTTTTCCACTTGTCACTGGAGACAGAAACTAAAAACCATGACTTCAGGCTGCTAAAAGCCTAGAACAAAACAAAACAGAACAATAACCACAACAAAATACGAGGAAGGCAGGTTGGACAAGCTTGGTCTAGAAGAAAGAACAAAGCCAGTGGCGGAGGAGATGTGAAGAGAATGGAAGCAAGGACTCTTTCCGAGGTAGAATCTTTAAGTTTGTGAGCAATTGAATTTTAGTGCTAAGGGGAAATTTAGCACTTTAATTTTTACCTTGACCAAACACAGCGGAAATTTTCACCCTAACAACTTGGAGAATATGAGGAAAAGAGGAGAAATACACACACACACACACACACACACACACATGCACACACACATACTCTTTATTTTGGGGATTTTTTTCTCCCATTTTTCAAACTGTCTCCCTTCTCATTTTAACAATCTCTCTTGCTGCTGACAGTCTTTTCAAGCAGTGCTCTGTGTCTGAATTTTTTTTCTTCTCCCCAATGTGTTCCTCCCTTCCAGTACTGGAAACACAGCTTCTAGGCTGAATGTCTTACTTTTGCTCCTCTAAATCTGATCTTCACCTTTCATCATCCTGTTGTGTGTCCCTGAAGGCTGATCAATCACACCTTGGTAAAGGGGGGTTCCTTGCCGCATCTTGCAGTTGGGCTGCCGATAAGGACCACCGGCAGAAGGGAGAAGGAGCAGAAAGGAAGAGGGGTTGGTTTTCCAGGCTCCAGTCCTCTCTGCAGGAGAGTTGCTGGCAAGGGCCCCAACCACCACACAAAGCTCTCTCTCCGTCTCTCCAGATTGGTTCTGAGATTTTCAGGACACTTCCCTTCCCTTCTCTTATGGCTTATTCAGTCCTAGAGTTGGGAATGGAGCCTTCCCCCACTACTAAATCAGGGGTACTGTACGCTTCTTTTTGGTTTCCCTACATTATGCCCACATCTATGTAAATAGTGCCTTGATTAAACTGTTGTCAAATTGCTCAAATTGAGTGTAACATCTGTTTCCTGCTGGGATGTTAACTGATACAGAAATTGGTACTTGAAATAGCTCCAGGAAACAGCCCCTCAACATGGGATTCTAGGATTGAGTTACTCTCTCTTTGCCGTAGGGAAGAGGGACATGAGTAACCAACTGCATGTGGGAGATCATGATTATTCAAATTAAAGTGGAAGAGAATAAAGGGCAAGTAGAGGGCAAGTTGTTAGAAAGTCGATTTGCTGTAGTAATTAGTCCCGATAGTGAGAATATGGATTACAAGAACGTGCCATTATGTGGATTTTCTAATAGCTTTAGAGCAGTGCTTCTCAACTGGTGGAAATTTGGCCCTCCAGGAGACTTTTGGCAATGTCTGAAGACATTTTTGATAGTCATAACCTGGGGATGGAAGGTTACTATTGGCATCTAGTGGATCAATACCAGGGATACAGTTAAACACCCTACAATGTACCACAATTATCCAACCCAAAATGTCACCAGTGATAAAGTTGAGAAACTGTGCCCTAGTGTGGACTGGAAAGCAGTGAATATCATATTAAGAACATGTGTAGAAATCAGGAGTCTCTGCAGCAAATTTGAAAGAGCTCCTTATCTCCTGGAGTCAGGGGGCAGGTGGGATGAAAGACCAAGCCAGGCATCTGATCACAGGACTGCAGAGGAATACTTAGCCCTCACAGACCTCGCACACCAATATCAGGGTCCTGCTACAGAGGCACGGACCCGTAAGACAATAGACCCAGAAGACAGGCTCAGGATATAGAACTCCCACATCTTTCTGAGAGCCCCTTAACTTCCCCATGAGAAGGAGCTGGTCTTCCTTTGCATAAAACCTTACAAATGACTTTACCAGGCCGGGCGCGGAGGCTCACGCCTCTAATCCCAACACTTTGGGAAACCTAGGCGGGTGGATCACGAAGTGAGGAGATCGAGACCATCCTGGCTAACATGGTGAAACCTCATCTCTACTAAAAGTACAAAAAATTAGCCCGGCGTGGTGGCGGGCACCTGTAGTCCCAGCTACTGTGGAGGCTGAGGCAGGAGAATGGCGTGAACCCGGGAGGCGGAGCTTGCAGCAGGCAGAGATTGTGCCACAGAACTCCAGCCTGGGTGACAGAGTGAGACTCTGTCTCAAAAAATAAATAAGTAAATAAATAAAAGAAATGACTTTACCAAAACCATTACGGCCACAAGCTGATGCCAGTTTTCTTCAGAACACACCCTCTCCTCCATGCCTACAGGCCCCTAGTTAAAGAGAGATTCCAGTACACCCAGGACAAAGAAGTACCAGGGCTTCTCTGGAAAAGGATTATCTATCAGAAAATGTCCACTATCACGCCAAACTCTGTCCGCAAGGCCTGGGGAGCACATGAGAGAGTAGATTGCAGGGTGCATCAGACCAAAGAGAGTGAGGCCTGAAGTCTGAGCAGATCATGGTCAATAAAATCTCAGGACTCACTTCAGGCTTTGTATTTAATGTACTGCATCAAGCTCTTGGGCTAATGTAGATCACCTGCTAGGTTGGCTGACTGAAACTGGAACTCAACAGTGGTTTACAGTCTGTGAAGTGCAAATCCTGCAACTAGCCTGGCGTGTTCTGGCAGAGATTCTCCGGTCCTATCAGGTTCATCTGGGGAACTGGCTAAAAAATACAAAAAACTACTCTGCTACTAGTCTCCTCTACTATTCTAGAGCAGTGGCTTTCAAACTCCAGTCACATCAGAGGCACTTGGGGAGCCTTCAGAATTCACAAAGTTTAGGTCACCTTCCAGACTAATCAAATCAGAATCTCTGGGGGTGGCACCAAGCACCAGTGCTTTTTGAAGCTTCCCAGATGATTCTAATTGGCACGCAAGATTGACAGCCACCAGAGGAAGGAGTTCAAAGGTCCAGAGGAAGTGCTGGGTTCTTTGGAAGCGGCCCCTGCAATGTGGATTCAGGAGTCTATCACGAATCTCCCCATGATGTACCAAAGGAGTTTATCGACATTAACCAGTATACTGATGCAGGGTGCTTCCAAGCACTGCCAACCCCCGTGCTCTGCCCATACATTTGTAAAGAGTCTCTTTATTAAACTCTCTTCAAATTAGACTAGCTTTGATCTAACTTTGACTCTAGCTCTCCATCTATGCCCCTGGAGACATAGATGGTTGCCATGGCCCCTGGCCAAAGTGGCGCAGTGAAGGTCATGTGATAGATGGAGCCATGACCTGTGTCCTTCCCACAGTGGAGCTAGAAGGACCGGGGGTTCACCCTGTGGTGCTGCGCCAGTCCCTGAAAACACAGTAAAGATAATAGACTCATTAATAGACTCAGCTACTGAGAGAATTTCCTTGTTTCTTTTCTGGTCAATAAATTAGACACTAACCCAGTACAAAAGGCTAGATGGAATCCCCTGGAAATGCTTCCCTTCCCACTGGCCTCACCAAGACCATCAACCAAAATAAAATACCATTTCTCTAGAGAATTTAAAAACTAAATGTTCCCACTGAATGTTTAAAAACTATTTGAGTAACCTATCACGTCCCTGTTCACCTCGCCTGCTTGCCTGGTACAAAAGGGACATGGGTCCTGGACTCCCTCACCAGAAGCCATGTGGCTGACCGCTGCTGTGGTGTGTGCAATCGACCAACCACAGAGTGTGACTTCCCACAAGAGGGCAACCAGCCTGCTACCTGTTATCTTGGACTCCTTTCCTCAGAAAGAAATTACTGACTTCTCTTCACAGGGACAAACACACTGTTGGTAGAAAATTGGTCTCCATTGCCTCCATTTCTGCCAGTGCCACATTCACAGTCCTGTGGAATATCTCATCCATCTTTGTGTGGTCCTGCTCATACTATATCTGTTCCAGAAGCTTGTTTTCTGGTGAAGGATGTGTGGCAATGCAATTCCGTGTTCTCAGCGCCTGCTCTTTATCCCAGATGCTGAAAGTTCAGTTATGATAGCAGTTGGGAGACAGTATTCTGCCAAGCTGGGTACCATCGTACAGGACACAGTGGATCCCTTAACCAGGGGCTAATGCATGGTGCCCTACAACCCATGGTCAGACTTAAGAACCGGGACATGGAGGTAGAAGTGCTCCTGGTTACTAATAAAAGTCTGGACAAATGTTTGATTTGAGTCCCCAGAATCTCAGCTGCATTCGATTCAGAGGTTTTATGCCCAAGCAAACTATGTTTCACCAAGAAACATAGTCGTGATTGGACAATTTGGAAGCAGAGACTTTTTCTGGGTCATTTTGGACCCTTCATATCACCAAAACAGCAAACAGAGAGGGAGCTACTCTCTTTTATCAGACATTAGAGCAAGGAGGACTAACGACACCAGAACCAGGAGATTCCTTGTCACTAGAGAACTACGGCCATTGGTGAAGATAGAACACCCTTGACCTCACGGCACAGCTACATGAAGATGTGGGCCATCTCTCCAGGCAAAGGACCTACTAGATGCAGACTAGCAGAGCATAAGGAGAATACAGAAAGGCTGGAGGAAGGCGACAGTGGTGAACGCAGCAGAGGCCGTGGAGCGAGCCAGCTCTGACACACAGTGTTCTCCCTTGCTTTCATTCTCTGCTGCCTTACCACAGGCCCCTGGTTGCAGCTAATGTTTCAGGCTTCAGGCAGGAGTATGTCATATCAACAACTCCCCATGATGATATGCTAGCTCAGGGGATTTTCTGGGTTCTCTATGTTGAGGACATAGGCTTCTTACCTGGATGAAGGACATCAGTGAAGGCTGAGGAGCCAGTGGTACAGACTGATGAGCACCGTCCACTGGCCCCTTAGATCCACAGATGCTGTGTGCCCTGGGAGCGCGATCAATAAGAACAGAGCCCGTGGCCTCTGGCTTCAGATTTAGTGCAGACCACAGGAAGCCCTAACAAGAAACGGAAGGGTGGTGAGGGGTGGAGAGTGAGTTCAGGGTCCTAGGGACCAGCAACTGGTTTCCACGGAGGTAATGGGCGCCCAACGCACAGCTTGCATCTTCTCTGGATCCTGGTTCGCTGCTTCCGCCCTTTGCCCATCAGGCCCGGGGTGCTCCAGAGCACTGCGCCTCCTCACCGCCCCCCCAACCCCCCGTCCCACCCGCGTGCTCTGCCCACACATCTGTAACAAGTCTCTTTATTAAACTCTCCTCAAATTACCCAATTTAACTGTGCCATCTGTTTTTGCCCGGACCCTGACTGATACAGTTTCTCTTTTAATGAGTTTTTTTCCTTTTTTTTTTTCTTTCTATGCTGTATCTAAAAGGATTTAGGAATTTCTAATTAAAAGGAAAGTTTGTAAAAAGAAAATGAAAATGCATCTTTCTTTTCTTTTAACATTTTGGGATGATGAAATTCTAAAGAGCCATGATTTTGGATTGCAGTCTGCCAAATTGCACTGTAAATAGCTTTGATTTGGAATTGTGTGCCCTAGAATCAAGGTTATTTGCAAATTTATTTTGCCAAAATCAGAAACCAGGTTTGAGAGGCCCAATCCTCTTATTTATGGGAAATATTTTAACAAACTGAGCATAATTGTAGAAGGAAAGTATAGAAACATTTTTCTTGCCTGTGTATATCTAATTTGCCAACCACAAACAATATTTAAGGCATTCATTTGAGCTCATTTGCTCAGTTATTGTGGTTCCTTCAATCAGAACTATAGTTCTCTCAGCATGCTCCTGCCCAGCTGAGGATGTGAATTCAGCACACTGCTCTTAGTACACTGAGTCAGAATTTCCAAAGAATCTTCAACAAGCTAGCCAAAAACATTAACGCATTTTATTCATCTTCAAAAACATTTAAAATCTAAACACAGGCAAAAATAAAGACACCTCAGGATGGAAGTTATAAAATAAGGGTTCAAAATAGCATGATATTTAGTAATAACAGGACTAAAATTATTTCTTCTTTTTTCAGGTAGCAATATACTTCAATAGTTCGTTCTTGTCACTATACATATATAAAAACTATGTTGAATCACTGACTATATTCTTTTATGCTCGATTTCAGGGCTGTTTTTCAATTATCTCAATGTTAAAACGTGACTTATTTAGACTCAGTCATTATTAAAGCCCCAACATTCAAGATGACAATAGTCGCTGAACACGTCCACTGCCCAAAGTGAGCTAGACCCTAGGTCAACTCAGAAGTATTGGAGAAAGTCATCAGTATCGTGGCAAAAGTTATCTAAGTATGTAGCAAGATGACCTCGAAGTTCTGATGAAGGTGTTGTTCATTATAGGGAAGCCACACATGACTATCAGTGCTTTCTTCTGACAACAAATTTGAACATTTTATTCAAATTGGTCAAATTTGTGAAAAGTTAAAAATTACCAAAAAATTACTTTGGAAATACTAGAAAAACTGAATGATCCTATGTTATGAGATTTCATATAATTGCATAGTATATTTTTATATATTCATGATATTCTGTAATATGTATTTGGTCTTTGTCCCTGTTTCCTGGAACACAACTCCTAAAATCCTTGAAATCTTCAAAGTGCTGTCTTTTTTATGCTAATGTGGACGGATAGTTTCAGGGTGGGGCTGGTCATCAGAAAAAGGTATGAGTAGAGAGTTGGAACTTTGAGCCCCATCCCTAACCTCCAGGGAGAGGAGAGGAGATGAAGGTCAAACTGATCACCATTGGCCAATGGTTTAATCAATCACACCTATGTAATGAAGCTTTCATAAAACCCCGAGAGAACAGGATTTAAAGAGCTTCCTGATAGCTGAGCACACGGACACTGACAGGAAGGTGAACAAGAACTCATCCATGAGCCAGGAAGGTGGCCCTCCTGGACTCCACCTGGACAGAACAGAAGCGTCTGCACTCGGGGCCCATCCAGACCTCACTCTATGTGTCTCTTAATCAGCCTGTTTATTCGTATCCTTTAAAATATCCTTTGTAATAAACTGATAAACATAATAAGTATTTCTCCAAGCTCCGTGAGCCACTCTAGCAAAGTAATCCAACCCAAAGAGGAGGTTATGGGAATCCCAAGTTGAAGCCAGTCAGTCATAAGTTCCAGAGGCCTGGACTTGGAACTGGTAGGAGGGAGGTCTTGTGGAATTAAGCCTTCACCATATGGGATCTGAGGCTATGTCCAGGTAGACAGTAATGGAACTGAATTGGAGGACACCCAGCTTATAACTGTTACAGAACTGATTGCACCCTTGCTAGTGGTGAGAAATTCCCACACATTTTGTGGTCACAGAAGTCTTCTGTGTTGATTGCTGTGCTGTGAAAGCAGGGGAAAAACACAGACTGAAGGATTTTTCAAAACAATTTTAAATGTATTATTAAACAATATAATTACATGCTTAATAATCTCCTTTATGAAGAAACCACAAGGCCCAGATCTGCTTATGTGCAAGTTCTAAGAATTCAGTAAAAGAAAATTTCCAGACCAGGCGCAGTGGCTCATGCCTGTAATCCCAGCACCTTGGGAGGCCGAGGTGGGCAGATCACCTGTGATTGGGAGTTCGAGACCAGCCTGACCAACATGAACAAACCCCGTCTCTACTAAAAATACAAAATCAGCTGGGCGTGGTGGCACATGCCTGAAATCCCATCTACTTGGGAGGCTGAGGCAGGAGAATCACTTGAAGCTGGGAGGCAGAGGTTGCAGTGAGCCAAGATCGTACCACTGCACTCCAGCCTGGGTGACAAGAGCGAAACTCCATCTCAAAAAAAAAAAAAGAAAAGAAAATTTCCATAATATAGAAACTATTTTACACTATATTCTTCACCCAATTTTTAAGGAGAGTTTATTTTAATACCAAAACCAGAAAAGAATAGTATGAGAAATAAAAATTACAAGTTAAACTCACTTACAAATGTGAACAGATAAACTCTGTTCTCTGTTGCAAATTGATTGCAGCAATGAATGAGAAAAACAAATAAATTTATCCCAGGAATTCAAGACTGGTTTCCTGATTTATCCAATAACATGCATGAATCTCAAAAGCATTAGGTTGAATTTTTTAAAAAAGATATAAAAGACTACATATTTTATGATCCTGTTTATATGCCATTTGGGGCAGAAATAAGGGTAGAGTTTGTCTGCAGATGTGGGAGAAGCTTGGATAATTTTATGGGGTAATAGAAATAGTCTATATATTGATATATAGTGGTGGGGGTTGCACAGCTGTGTATGTTTGTCAAAATTCATTGAACCATATACTTAAAAAGAATACATTTTAAGTTTGACTGTATTTATAATATACCCCAATAAACCTGACTTTAAAATAGAGATTATATGTATATAAATTTCACAAATATATATATTGAGGGATATGTTTATATCTCAAAACCATCTTCCCAATCCTATTTTAGAATATTTTAGGAATTCTAGAGCATAGAGAAAAAGGGAAATAATACACATAAGACTTGGAAAAAAGAAAGACAATTTCTATCATTCACACATGATATTTTTATCTATATTAAAAACCTTACAGTATCTACAGAAAAATTACTAACAAAGATTAACAGCATTGCCAGATCTAAAATGAGTATAAAAATGTAATAGGCATTTTATTTGCTGGAAACAAGCAGAAAATTAAATTTTAAAAGATGGATAGTAACAAAAAGAAAAACTACCTGGTAAAGGATAACTATGATCTTTAAATAGAGAATTTAAAAACATTATTTAGTTACTAAGTTATGGCATTATTTAAGACCCAAAAAAAGAACCACAAAGGCATACTATGCTAATGGAAAGTCAGACTCAATATTGTAAAGAGATTCATTTTACTCAAACTAGTTTTTACAAAAAATATGACAAACCAATTGTAAAATTTATATGGTAGAAGAAAGACATAAGGAAAGCTAAAACTTTTCTGAATAGCAAAAATATGTGAGGGCCTTTGTCTCAATATTTTTCAAACTTTATTATAGAAAAACAATTTTTATTAAGATAATGTGGAGTCATTACAGGGATAGGTAAATTTTAAGAGGAACAGGGTAGAGATCTTAGAAACAGCCCCATGAAGATACGTAAATTTTAAAAATATTACAGACGTAACGTGAGTTATCAGTGTGGAAAGGATGCACTTATTTAGGATGATACAAAATGTTTAGAAGAAAAGAAAACTAGGATCTCAAATTCCACCATACGCTTTACAACAATTCCTGGTGAATAAAAGATTTATATTTCAAAGTGAAACTTTAAAATATTTATAAGGAAATATAGCAGGATACCTTTAAGACATCAAAATAAAGTATTTCTTAAATAAAGCATTAAAAGGGCAATTCAAAGGTAGATTGATAAATTTGACTACATTAAAATTAAGAACTTTTTGTTCATTAAAAAAAAACACCACAGTAAAAAAACAAACCAGAAACTGGAATGTATTTACAACAAAAATAACTTACAAAAAGCGAATAGGTAGGATATACTATAATTTATTTTAGTCCTATATTGAACAGTTAGGTTATTTTTCTTTGTATTTTTTTTCTTCAACAAATGATGCTCTACTAAACGTCTTCGTATGCATCTTTTTGCTAAGAGTGTAATTGCTATGTCAAAAATGCCATGATTTTAGTTTACACAGATATGGCCTTACAAAGATGTTTTTTCAGTTAACACTGTAGCAGGCTGATCATAGCTCCGAGAGATACGTCCTCACACTAATTCCCAGAACCCAAGAATGTTGCCTTATTTGGAAAAAGGATCTTTTCAGATGTGATTAAATTAAGGATTTTGAAAGTAAGAGATTGTCTTGGGCTATCCAGGAGTCTCTAAATGCCATCACAATTGTCCCTGGCCAAGGGAGATCAGACACACACAGAAGAGGAAGATGCAATGTGAACATGGAGGCAGAAATTGAAGTGATGCAGCCACAAGTCCAGGAATGTCAGCAGTTAGGAGAAGAGAGAGTACATTTCTGTTGTTCTAAGCCACCAAACGTTTGGCAATTTGTTAGAGCAGCCACCAAGTAATGCTCATTGTCATGAAAATAAGTGCATGAGAATGCTGTTTTTCCCATCCACTGACAACATATAAATTCTGATAGAGGAAAAATAGTAAATTATATATTTAATTCATATATTTCTTCTTACAAAAAATAGTGAGCATGATGCTTAAGACTAATTTATATTTCCCTTTCTCTGAACTGTTTGTTCATGTCTTTATCCAGATTTGTATTGGACTATAATTTTCCTAGAAGTTCTGTAGACCCTTTTTTTTTTTTTTTTTGAGATGGAGTCTTGCTCTGTCGCCAGGCTGGACTGCAGTGGCGTGATCTCGGCTCACTGCAATATTCACCTTCTGAGTTCAAGTGATTCTCCTGCCTCAACTTCCCGAGTAGCTGGGATTACAGGCGCCTGCCACCACACTCAGCTAAATTTTTTTTTTTTTTTGTATTTTTAGTAGAAACAGGGTTTCACCATGTTGGCCAGGATGGTTTAGCTCTCCTGACCTTGTTATCCGCCCATCTTGGCTTCCCTAAGTGCTTACAGGTGTGAGCCACCACACCCAGCCTGCAGACTCTTTTTATAGATTATGGAAAATAATCATTTTACTGATATGTTCCACAAATACATATATAGAATATAATATAAATAATATATAATAATACATAATAATATATAATATAATATGTGTAATAATAATATATATTGAATATAATATAATAATATATATATTATTTATATTGATTTTTTTTCTATCCAGAAACTTTGGATTTTTTTATAAAGTTAAATTTATTTTTTTTTCATTGTGGCTTTACCAAGTGAAGATTGCTATTAATATGATGCATTTAACATTATGTTGTAGTAGTTCAGGAGTTCATTTTGTGATTTAAATTATTTTACCTACCTTCAATTTATTTTAATATGAGTCAGTAGAAATAGAAATCAATATTTTTAATAGAAATTAATACCAACCATTTCTCAGTCAATCCATCTTTGTCCCATTGATGTGCCAACCTGCCTTTAAGAGATATTAGCAACTTTAAATGTAGTTAGGACTATTTCTAGATTCTCTAGTTTGTGCTACTGGTATGTCTACTTACTCATACACTAATACAAATTGCTTAACCACTGTTGTTTCCATTTTTAATTGGTTTTAGTATGTTATATTCCTAGTCCCACCTGTTAACTTATCCTCTTACATTTCAATTGCACATTTGTATTGAACACATTAACTTTTTTTTTTTTTTTTTTTGAGACAGGGTCTTGCTCTTGCCCAGGCTGGAGTGCAGTGACACAATCACTGCTTACTGTAGCCTTGACCTCCTGGGCTCAAGCAATCCTTCCACCTCAGCCTCCTGGGTAGCTGGGAACACAGACATCCACCACTACACTTGACTAATTGTGTTATTTTTGTAGATACACAATCTCCCTATGTTGCCCAGGCTGCTCTCAAACTCTTGGGTTCAAATGACCCTGCTGCCTCCTAAAGTGAGATTATAGGCATGAGCCACTGCAAACAGCTGGAAACATTAACTTTTGAATGAACTTGTGTTTTCACAATATATTCCTTAAAAAAAAAAAAAAAAAAAAAAATCTGTGGTCACATGACTTTAAAATGTATTGAAGTTCACATCTTTGCAATATAAAGATTTATGTATAGCCTTGAATGACATCTGAAAGTTTTCCTCACACAAATCTTGCTCATTTCTTACAAATTTGTTTCTAGACACATATTTTTGTAGCTCTTGTAAATGTGATTTTTCTTAAACTTTGGATTTGATGGCCTTAATTTTGAACCCAGAAATCGTACAAAATTCTGTTATTGCTTTTACTATTTTTTCAATTGATTCCTAGGTTTCCTATACTGTATGTTACTAATGATAATTCTGTACCTTCTTTCCATTTTATTCATTTATTTATTTCTTTTATTTGTTTGTATTACCTATGAATTTCAGAATAATTTTAATTCATAGTGGTGTGAGTAAATATCATTAGCTTATTAAATTTAACAAGAATGCATTTAAATTTTTAAATAAATATTAGAATCTACTCAAGTTCTATAGCTATTATGATTTAAATTGTACTTAATTTTTACCACAAATCACTATTAACTTATTTTCCAAAGTATTTTTATCATTAATGATAACTATGTGAATTTTCTTTTGATTCATTAAAATACCTATTATATTAATATATTTCCAAATATTGACTATTCATTGCATTATTGTTGTGAACTTCACTTAGTTATGGTGTACAATTCTTTTGTTTTGCTGCTAATTCTGTTCGCTAATATTTTATTTTAAATTTTGTATCAATATCAGCTTGTAAATTTAGGAGCTACATCAAATTTTGATATAATTATTTTGATGAATTTATAAATGTAGCTTGGAAGCTTGTTTCACACACACACACACACACACACACCCCACATGTATACTGTATACTCTGGATCAGTTTATGTAGCATTGACATTTTCAATTCTTTAATTGTTTGATCAGTTTCCCCAATAAGTATATCTCAGGCTATGTAAGTGAACATTCATGGAGGTAGGGATAGCATACAGGTCTTTGACAACTATATTTCTTTTATAGTAATTTATCTGTTTGAATTTTCCCTCCTGTGGTCAGTTTTGATCATTTATATTCTTAATTTATATTGTATAAATATATAGTTATAATTTCCAGTTTTCTTACTTCTTGTGTTTCCTTATATTTTCTTCTGTTTCTCCTGTTAACAAATTATTAGATTTTCTCATATAATCAGCATGCATCTGTGAGGTAAGCCCCAATCTTGGTCATGATGCATGCCATTTAGTATGTATTGCTACATTCAGTTGGCTAACATTTGTTTTAAAATTTTGAATCTATGTTCATAGATGAGATTGCTTTTTTTGTTTTTTTGTGTGGTTGTTAGTATGTTTTGGTATTGAGTTCATTCTCATCTCATAAAATGGGTGACAAAATGTTCTCTCTTGATCTGTTCTGCGAAGTTTGTAAAAGTTTGGGATGTTCTAGTACTTGATTATTTGGTAGACCCTCCCTGAAAAATCCACTACTGATTGAATGTATTTAATGGTTATATGACATTATCTATCATTTCTTCCTGAATTAAAATATGTCCAGATTCCAATTCTTCTCTTCTTACTCCAGTGCCACCATCCCCTTTGCAGACAACATCCTCTCTCATCTGGTTTCCTGCTGTAATCTGTCTCCTCATGGACCCATTTCCATCCCTGTTTTCCTAGAGCAGCACTTTTCAAAAGCATTCTTTGCAGTGACAGAAATGTCCTATATCTGTGTTGTCCAACATGGTAGCCACTTGCCACTTGCTGTTCAGCACTTGAACTCTGATTAGCGTGATTGATAAACTGGTTAATTAAATTTATATTTAAATGACTACATTTGCCTGGTGACTACAAAAATGACCATTTTATCACTTGCTTTGTGTTTGTCCCACTTTACCTACTTCCCTTCTCTTTTGCCTTGTTTTTGCTTGATTGAGAATTTTTGTAATACTGTTGATTTCATCTTCTCACCATAGGTTTCCCTTTAAATGATATAGTTTATTATTCTATTTTGAATATTTTAGTGATTATGTCAAAGTTAACCATCATGGTACTTTAATATTCCTCTTTAAAATGTAAGTATATAAGAAAACTTTAATTACAATCATCTTCTTTCAACATATATGCTATTGCTATCCAGTATGTTAGTTTATCTTTATTCCCTCACCCTATAAATTAGTTATTTTATTTTTATTGTTTTATATAGTCAATGTTTGCCTAATTTTACCAATACTTTTACCAATGTATTTAGTATTGCTTATTATTCTGTTTTGCATTTAGATGTTCAAGCTCACTTTCTTTCTGAAGTACATTCTTTAGAATTTCCTTTAATGGTGTTCTGTTAGTGGACTCACTCTATTTTTTTTTTTCTGAAAATGTCTTTAATTTACTCCAGTTCTTAAGAAATATTTTCACTCAGTGTAGAAATCTTGCAGTTATTTTCTTCTAACATGTTGAAGCTACTATTCCACTGCCTTCTAATTTTGAGCTGTTTGTTGGAAGTGGGTCATTCTTTGGTAGATCGTAACAATTGCCTTTCCAGTTGCTTTTAAGGTTTTTTTGCTTGTTTGTTTTTGTTTTTGCTTTTGTTTTTGAGATGGAGTTTCGCTCTTGTTGCCCAGGTTGGAATACAATGGCCCAGTGTTGGCTCACTGCAACCTCCGCCTCCTGGGTTCAAGTGACTGCCTGTCTCAGCCTCCCAAGTAGCTGGGATTACAGGTGCCTGCCACCACACCTGGCTAACTTTTGTGGTTTATATTTTGTGGTTAAACTATAGATACTATAGTTTTTAGTATAACCTATACTAAAAAACCTATTTAGTATAGGTTTTTGGGGTTTCACCATGTTGGTCAGGCTGGCCTCGAACTCCCGACCTTAGGCAATCCACCCACCTTGGCCTCCCGAAGTACTGAGATTACAGGCGTGAGCCACCATGCCTGGCCTGGTTTTAAGTTTTTTTTCCTTTGATATTCTGTAGTTTTGATGACAGGACAGTGATGAGAAGAATTTTCAATGTAAACCCTCTTTTGAAGAGATAGGAATTCTTTACTTGTACCATTGTTTTAATTTTAGAAAACCAAAAGGAATGGCATATACATTTTATAAATATCTATTTCCGCATCAATGATGAGGATTGTCTTTTTTTCTCTTGTAATTTAGTGATGCAGTGGATTATTTGATACTTATTTTCATTTTTAACTACTCTTTTATTTCTGTACTAAAACCTAGTTGGTCATAGTGTATTACTCTTTTGATGTATTTCTGGGTTCTTTTGCTAAAATTTTCTTGTAAATAATCTGGTTTCTACTTGTCATTATTTTCTATCATTATACTTGTTATCATTATTAAGTTTTATTATTAACATTTCACTGACTTTGTAAATGAAATAGGGAGATTTATATCTTTTTTAGAGCCTAGAATAGTTTTAGTAACATTGTCAGATATTCAAAGATAATTTAAAATTCAGCTGTGAAGAGACCTGGTCTGGTGCCCTCTTCAATGCAATATATTCTATCACCTCCTGAATTTCTTCCATTATGATTGGTTCATTAAAAGTTTTCACTTTCTTGGGTAATTTTGGTAGTTTATATTTTACTGGGAAATCATGCTAGTTATTTATTTTTATTTTCAAAGTTGCTGCCTTTCCCTTTATGTGGCAGTGTTTCCAGATTTTAAAGATTCTTTATGTTACATTCTCTTTCTCATCCCTCATCAACTCTGCATGTCTATTTTCTCTCCTTTTTCTTTCTTCAGTAACACTTGCAAGTTGTTTATCTATATTATCAGTCTTTTCAAAGAAAAGTTTTGTGATGATTCATCCTTCTTATTTTTGTTGTTTGCTATTTCATCAGATTGCTTTTTTCTATAATTCCCACTTTCTGATTTCTTTTGATAAATTATGCTGTTCTTTCAAAAATTTCTTTTCATTACTTATTGGCTTTATTTTTCTTTCTTCTTTAATTATAAAGGTAGTTAGCAACACAAACTTTTCTTTAACTACAGTTTGTACTGTGTTACTTATGGTTTTGTATAAAATATTCTTTTTATCTGATTCTGCGTAGTAATGTCCTTTAAGTAATCAGCATTGTTATCAACATACCAACCACAGCTCTAACTATTAAGAGGTCATGGCTTAGAATGATTTAGCATTTAAAAACCTAAGGCGGAGCGAGAAAAATAAAAAGTTAATTTTCTAGTATGTTAAGTTAAAAACATATGTGCTTTAAAAATCCTACGATGATTTGGTTGGAAAAGATACAATATAGAAAATAATGTAGGTCAAAATAACTGCTGTGGTAACTTCGGACAAATCTGAATTCTCAAGAGTAAATTAAACAAACTATTTTTAATGGATAAATGTTCACCTACATTTTAAAAGTAATCATCTTTCTGTGTTGAAAACATTTCAATAACTATATTTTGATGAAGGTTTACTAAACTAATATTATTAATATAAAATTTCAAGACATAGACAAAAATACTAGAGGACTGTGGCACTAGAACACACCTCTCACTCTTTTCATTGAATTAAGGAAGATAAAATAAAGGTCTCAAAAATAGATACATAGATACAGCCTTGAAAATTGCAGTTTGGATTTTCCATCAGCCCTAGTGTGTGGGAACTCACAAAAAGTTTTACTTAGAAAAAGTGGAAGAATTTGACATGTTTGTATCACTAGTATAGTGGATCAAATTCATTCCTTCACCATTTTATAATGTTATATTCTACACAGGAAAAAGGGGACAATTGTATTTGCTGTTCAACAACATAGAACAGTAATAAATTGCTAAACCACTCCTCGAATTAGAAATTGCACTTCAAGAAAGGTAGGAGATTAAAAATATATATACATTAAAAAATAAAATGGGCAAGTTAGTAAGTAAAAAACAAAATTAGTTGGAAAAGCTTATATGACAAAGATGTAAAGGCATGGAAATGGTTCAATATTAGCACAATTAATATAATATCAATACTAATGCCCATGGAGGCCACATGTGATTGTCCTCAGAAGTGGAAAGTGTGGAGGTGAGGAATCTAAAATCAAATCATCATCTCCCCTACTACGAAGCCAGCTGATAGAACTATAAACCAAATAATCATGCAGGAGTGGCAGAAGCGTACCCTGCAGGAATGCAGTTTAAAAACAGAAGAAACAGCTACAAGTGTTGAATGCAGTTGCCACATAAGATCAGGAATCAAGAGTGGGGAGACATAAATCAAGAAACACCTCTATTCTCTTATAAGCCTGGCAATTCAATTCAATTTTTTCAAAATACGTAAAAGTACTGCAGTGACAAAAAGTAAATGGCAAGTTCCAAAAGACATATGAAGCACAACCCCAATTATGTACCTGTGTGTAGACATACAGGCAAATGTATAGACACACATACACACACGCACACACACATACATCAAAGTGCTCTCAGATAAATGATCAAATGCTATAACGGTTTTATCACAGAGTAGTGGGATTATGGGCAAATATATTTTATTTCTTAACTTCTTTGTATTTTCAAAAATGCTCCATGCTACTGAAGACATATTTACATATTTCTTAAATTTAAAAATTACATATTCCAAATACATGCAAGCACTGTATTAAGTGTCGGGGCTGTTAAGATGAATAGGGCGCACACAACCAGCACCCTCAATGTGATCCAGAGTGAGCCGCAGACACCCGAGAGGCAGCCCAGTGGCACACCACCTTAGCCAGAGTCTTTCACTCCATTTCCTGGCTTGTCTTTTCTTTATGCTTTGTTACTCTGGGGTTGTGGTGAAGGAGATAACAAACTCTCTTGTCACTAGTGGAATCTGAGAGTAAAGGCAAAATGCTCTTGATCATTGTTGTGCATTATGAACTATTAGAGGTTCGTATTTCTGTCTGACATCTATAAGCCTCTGCTGACTGCCCATACAGTGTAATGCAAGAAGCCCGCATTATTTACTTGGGAAGCTATTTTTGTAGTTTTCTGTGTGCATTATTTTTATTTTATATGAACTTTCTGTCCTTGAATCATTATATCCTTAAGTATACGTGTAGCAAAATGATTGATTTAATATGAGATGCTGCTTGTATTTGCTGTTATTTCTTAAGAGCTATAAAATATTTTAGGTAAATGTCATGAAAATTAAATTATCACATTATAAAAGACAGGTATGTAACAGAGAAACAGATGGCTAATGAGCTGTGACTTGTCACAAATGGGCTCTAAGTTTTATAACGAGAATCTATCAGCAGAACGGAAATGTATCTGGACAAAGACCAATTGCCTGGAGTTAGTACACAGTCTAATTTTAGACCATTTCACTTTTCTTCCCTGAATGACATGAACAATATGATTGAGTCACTTTTGCTGAAAACAATTGAACAAGACTGACAAATGCATAATGTTTCAGACCATGAAATTCCAATTGGTCCAATCATAGATGAATTTATCATGCCTGCAGCGATGATATTGTAGCTACAAGTCATGTTCTCTCCCACTGTGGTAACTACTGAATGGAAGTGGGCCAGGTTTGCAGAGTAAGCTACTCAAGCATATGTCTTCAGATAATCTTTTTAATCAGAAGATTCTGCTGTAATTTAATATCTTTTCCTCTCAATACTCTTGACAAATGCCATTACAAAGCCTCTTGACAAATGCCATTACAAAGCCTCTTGACAAGAGATTTTATGCAATATTTGAAGGCGTTTCTGCTGTGATTGTGAATAGTTCTTGCTATAAGCAATAAGAAACAAAAGTTGTCACCAGGTGCGGTGGCTCATACCTGTAATCCCAGCACTTTGGGAGGCTGAAGTGGGCAGATCACGAGGTCGAGAGTTTGAGACCAGCTTGGCCAACATGGTGAAACCCTGTCTCTACTAAAAATACAAAAACAATTAGCCAGGGTGATGGCACGCACATGTAATCTCAGCTACTCTGGAGGCTGAGGCAGGAGAATCACTTGAACCAGGGAGGCAGAGGTTGCAGTGAGCTGAGATTGCCCATTGCACTCCAACCTGGGCAACAGAGCAAGACTCCATCTCAAAAACAAAACAGAACGAAAAATTACAAGTTGTCCACCCTGGTGGGGCAGGATGGAATGAGCTACAGTCTCAGCTAGTGACTTATCAATGATAAGCTCAACACTTGAAGAACATGCTTTGAAGAATGGAAGGTCAGATAGAGAATTTGCATAAAGAAGCTAAGAACAATTTCAAGGCAGAGTCAGACATCTGATGTCCAAATTGAGAAACTGAGTCAAGAAACAGACTGCTGTTGTTGGAAATCACAGAAGTGGTCACAGAGTCTACCAAAAAAATGAATGTGCAGGTGGAAATCAGTAACTCTCACTCCCTCTGCAGATGGTTTGTCTCCAGTTGAATATCTAGGTCTCACAGCTTCCTCCTCCCCCTTACAAAATCCGGTTGTTACAGAAAATGGAACCAGGCCTCAAAGCTGGGTCATTTCTTCAATCCTCCATCTTTCTCAAAGCAAACTGTGCTTGGCAGATGGCAAATGGACTAGAAGCCCTGTTGAACTTGCTGTCATTGACTCTGAGTGTGCAGCGGTGATCAAGCTAGCAGGAGTGTGGACTGGGCTCCTTCCAGGACAAGCACATGGGGACAATAGGCTTCTCAAGAATGACCTTTCAGGAACAAAGGAGCTTGCAGGCTCCCATGGTACCAGTGGGGTGAGGTGGCAGGGATGGGAGAGGGACTTGTGGGGGATCTCCTGGTGCCACAGGCTGAGTAGCCTTGGAGGAAAACTGAGAGTTGTGGTCTAAGGAAAATCAGACTCAGAGATTTCTCTAGATGTGTAATTGTATTGTACTATTGTTTCTAGTAACAGGATGAAAATATGGGCCAGGCACAGTGGCTCATGCTTATAATCCCAGTTGGGAGGCCAAGGTGTGTGGATCATGAGGTGAAGAGGTTGAGACCAGCCTGGCCAACATGGTGAAACCCCACCTCTACTAAGAAAACAAAATTTAGCCAGGTGTGGTGGTAGGCACCTGTAATCCCAGGTACTTGGGAGGCTGAGGCAGGAGAATTGCTTGAACTCAGGAGGCAGAGGTTACAGTGAGCCAAAATTGCACCACTGCACTCCAGCCTGGGAGACAGAGCAAGAATCTGTCTTGAGAAAAAAAAAAAGGAAATATTGTAAAAGTACTGAAAAGAGAGTGCTATCCATTCATAAATGGCCAATCTGGATGTGATCTCTTCACAGACATCATTGCTCCTGAGAGGGAAGTGGCTCTCATGACACAAAACTCTGGCACCCAGCTTTACAGGCAGAGCCCATGATCACCGAACACATGGGTGTCCCCACCTTCAGCCCCAGGATCCAGCTATCAGGCACCACTCCTAGTCCTACTACTCCAATTTTGAGAAGAGTCAGAGAGAGATATGTGACTCCTATCGAATGGCATTGATAAGCAGTGCATTCTGGGAAAAGTGATCTTTGGCTGGGTTGTACTGGTGTGAACTAGCACTAGAGGAACCAGGAATACAGATGGAACAACATAACCAAGAAAGTTTTTTCCACCTGTTTCTTTCTTCCTCCCTTAAGCTGAGATGGTGCCGTTAAACTCCAGCCAAAATGAGCAAACGACAATTCTAAACCACAGGTCTTTGCTTTGACAAATTCTGCATACCCGTCATACCTGTAAGTGGTGATGATTCATAATAATCAGTAATGAGTTATGGAGTGTTTTGTGTGGGTCAAGCATAGTTGCACATGTGTTTACTCTTTCATCATCGCAATAAGCCTATGAAAAAAGAATTGTAATTATCACATATGTTAGGCCATTCTTGAGTTGCTAAAAGGAATACCTAAGACTGTGTAATTTATAAAGCAAAGAGATTTAATTGGCTCATGGTTCTGCAGGCTGTACAGGAAGCAGGGCACCAGCACCTGCTTGGCTTCTGGGAAGACCTCGGGGAGCTTTTACTCGGGGGGAAAGCACAAGGGCAGCAGGCTGGTCACATGGTGAAAACAGGAGCAAGAGAGAGCACAGGCGAGGTGCCACACTTTTAAATAACCAGATCTATCAAGAACTCACCATCTCAAGGAAAGCACCAAGCCATGAGGGATCCACCCCCATGACCCAAACACCTCCCACCAGGCTCCACCCTGGGGATTACCTTTCAACATGAGATTTAGAGGTGACAAACTGTATCACTCCACCTCTCCTCAAATCTCATGTCTTTTTCACATTGCAAAATACAATCATCCCCTGCCAGTAATCCCCTGAAGTCTTAATTCATTCCAATACTAACTCAAGTTCAAAGTCCTATGTGGAGATGAATTCCTTCTACATATGAGACTATAAAAAACCGAACAAGTTATTTATTTCCAAGATACAATGGCGGTACAAGTATCAGCTAAATACTCCAATTCCAACAGGGATAAATTGGCCAAAAGAAAGGGCTCTAGGGCCCATGGAAGTTCAAAACCCAGCAGAGAAGTCATTAAATCTTAAAGCTCCAAAACAATTTCATTTGACTTCATGTCCCACGTTCAGGACACACTGGTGCAAGAGGTGGGCTCCCTTGGGCAGCTCTGCCTCTGTGGCGTTGCAGGGTTCAGCCTTTGCAGCTGCTGTCACAGATTGGAATGCAATGCCTGTGGCTTTTCCAGGTGCAGAGTGTAAGCTGCCAGTGGTACCATTCTGGGGTCTGGAAAACTTTGGCCTCTTTCTCACAGCTCCACTAGGCAGTGTACCACAGGGAATCTGCTCAGGGCCTCCAACCCCACATTTGCCCTCAGCACTGTCCTAGTTGAGGTTCTCCATGAGGGCTCTACTCCTGCAGCAGGCTTCTGCCTGGGTACCTAGACTTCCTCATACATACTCTGAAATCTAGCTGGAGGCTGCCAAGCCTCTTTCACTCTTGAACTTTGTGAACCCATGGGCTTAACACCACATAGTAGCCACCAGGGCTTATAGCTCACCTCTGGAGTGGTAGCCTGAGCTATACCTCAGGTCCTCTGAGCCAGCGCTAGCACCAGACAGCTGGGATTTCGTGGAGCAGTGTCCTGGAGCTGCACAGGGTATAAGGGCCCTGGGCTAGGCCCACAGAAACATTCAGTCTTCCTGGGTCTCTGGCTCTGGGATGGGAGAGGCTCCCTCAGAGATCTTTGAAATGCCTTCAAGACCTTTTACCTATTGTCTTGGCTATCAGCTCCTGGCTCCCTTTTATTTAAGCTAATTTCTCTACCAACGGATTGCTCCACAGTCCTCTTAGATTCTTCCCCTGAAAATGGGCTTTCCTTTCCTACCACATAGCTGGGCTGAAAATTTTCCAAATTGTTATGCTCTGCTTCCCCTTTAAATACAACTTCCAACTTTAAGTCATTTCTTAACTCCCACATCTGTGTGTAGGTTGTGAGCTGCCAGGTCACCTCTTAAAAGCTTTTCTGCTTAGAAATTTCTTCTAGTGAGTAACCTAAATTATCACTCTTAAGTTCAAACTTCCACAGATCACTAAGGCATGAACACAATTCAGCCAAGTTCTTTGCTAAGGCATAATATGAGTAATCTTTGCTCCAGTTCCCAATAAATTTCTCATTTCCATCTGAGACTTTGTCAGCCTGAACTTCCCTGTCCACAGCACCATCAGATCAGCATTTTGGCCACAACCATTTAACCAGTCTTTAAGAAGTTCCAAATTTTCATCTTCCTGTCTTCTTCTGAGCCCTCCAAACTCTTCCAACCTCTGCTTGTTACCCAGTTCCAAAGCTGCTTTCACATTTTCAGGTATTTTTATAGCAAGGCTCCACTCCTCAGTACAAATTTTCTGTTAGGCTGTACTTGCACTGCTATAAAGGAATACCTAAGACTGGGTAATTTATAAAGGAAAAAAAGGTCAATTGGCTCATGGTTCTGCAAGCTATGTGGGAAGAAAGATTATGGTATCTGCTTGTTTTCTGGGGAGGTTTTTACTCACGGCAGAAGGCAAAGAGGGAGCAGGCACATCACATGGCAAAAGCAAGAGCAAGAACAGGCCAGGTGCAGTGGTTCACGCCTGTAATCCCAGCACTTTGGGAGGCCAAGGTGGGCGGATCACGAGGTCAGGAGATCGAGATCATCCTGGTTAACACGGTGAAACCTCGTCTCTGCTAAAAATACCAAAAATTAGCCGGGCATGGTGGCGGGTGCCTGTAGTCCCAGCTACTAGGGAGGCTGAGGCAGGAGAATGGCGTGAACCCGGGAGGCGGAGCTTGCAGTGAGCTGAGATCGCACCACTGCACTCCAACCTGGGTGACAGAGCAAGACTCTGTCTCATCTCAAAAAAAAAAAAAAAAAAAAAAAGAACAAGAACAAGAGTTGTAGAGAAGGTCCCACACACTTGCAAACAACCAAATCTCTCGAGAATTCACTCACTATTGCAAGGACAGCACCAAGCCGTGCAGGATCTGCCCGCATGATCCAATCACCTCCCACCAAGCCCCACCTCCAACATTAGGGATTATAATTCTATGTGAGATTTAAAAGGGAAAATATCCAAACTGTATCATCACTGTGCTACAGATGGAAAAAGAGAGGCACAGAAGATTGAATTGCTTGAGGTAGTATGTGCTAAAGATGGAACTTTATCCCTGATAGTTCACTTTCAACACCCAAGTTCTTAACCCTTATGGAATCAACTCACTCTTAGTCACAGTGATTTGGGTACCATCATACTTTAGAAATTTAGAGTGTTGTGTATGTGTTGTTGAATTTTTAGGATTAACAAATAGGTGTGGTCACTTCAGCAGCACGTATACTAAAATTGGAACGATATAGAGAAGATAAGCATGGCCCATGTGCAAGGATGACACACAAATTCATGAAGCATCCCATATTTTATACGCATATCAATTGGAAGTCATTACATGAGGAAGAGACAGCTCAGAGGTTTGTTAAAATAAGCAAAACACAAAAGCAGAAAGTATCTGAGAAAAAGTAGACGGTTGATCATCAATTTATTTCCAAACATTTAGAGAGTAGTTTAATTATTGAAACATAATCAAGGAATATTAAGAAAGCACTGAATTGCTTTAATTCTTTTAAAGATTGCCTTAGGATTTATAGTGCACATCTCTAATTAATAGTGGTCTATATTCAGATAATAGCATCTCACATGTAATATAAACCAGTAGAACAGTATATTCCACACTTTTCACTGGTATTTTTGTGCTATTGTCACTTTATGTTTTACTTGTATATATGGTATAAATACATAACACATTGCTACTACTTTTGCGTTAGACAGTTTTTTTTAAATGTAATTTCAATTAAAAATTATACTATACTTTAAAAAAGTATGTAAATTATTGAAAAATTATTTTCAACACAAGTCTTTGTGTTGAAAATTTTTCAACAAATAAAATAATTTTTCAGCAAAAGTTATATCTCAAGTTTTATTGTAATTTTTATTTTCTTCTCTTTCATGGAAATGATCTATTTTCCACTTCTATTACCAATTTCTATCTGATAGTGTGTGCATTCTTCTTTGTTCAATTAATTGTTAGGTCTTACTGGTTCACTTCTCTTTTTGCATAAACTCTTTATAAATTATTATGTAGTATTTAACTTTTCACAATATTTGAGACCAATATTTTTCCAAAAGATTTTCTGCCATCGAAGTTTGAATGATTTTATGTACAGATGATTTTACCATTTTATTTAGTTAAAAAATATTTCCTTTAGTAATTTTTTCTCTACTCTTACAAATCTCTCTAATTCAGAGGACAGAAAGACAGTGATCACTCCAGGCCACTGAAAGTGTGGTTGCTATCAAATGTCAAACTGAGAACTGAAGGGTGCTGGTTGGCAAAAGAAATTGAGAAGAACCATTTAGGAACTCATTTGCAATGTGACAGATAAATTTTATGCCTATTAAATCTGATAATTTGAAAATGGGGTTGATAGTTTATGTCTTTTATTGTGCTTTCCCAATAATTCAATTTTAGTCTATTTTAAAAAATGTTACCCATGATATATTTAGAGGAGAGAGAGATTTGATCTTTCACTACAGAAAGTTTGAAAATTATTGGCCTATTATTTTCTCTCCATTTTTAGCATGTGGAGAAAAAGGCAGAATAAAGAAGCTTTGCTTTTGTTTTTATTTTTTTCTGATTTGTTTATGTACATATATAATTTAAATATAAGAGAAAGTTATTTTGATGTACGTTATGTCATATGTTTAACTATTATTTATTTTTAAAAATCAGAGCAGCAAGATGGCAGACTTGGAAACTCCAAGCTCTCACTCCCCAACAAAAACATGAAAAAAAAAAACCCAGAAGTTATCTGAACCACCTTTAAAGAATCTCTGGAAAACAGTCACGGGTTTACAGCAAGCCAGTAAATGCCCTATCAAGAAAAAGCTGTTGTCACAATGGTAGGAAAGGTGTGTGGCACTTTTACTCTCTCCACTCCCCAGCACAGCAGTGATCTGGGTCTTCAACAGAGGGCAGCCTGGTCCCAGATCCCACCCGTCATTGCATAAGAGGGAGCAAAGCAGACTTCATTGCAAATCGTTGTGTTATGTTTCTAACCTGTCTGGGGACATCTGACAGATTGACACGAGACACTCATCTCTGTTTTGTATAATTCCAAATGCAGGTAATAAAAGTGGTTGACGCTGTTCATAAAAGCTACAAGGTGATGACAAGCTCACAGGTGTCTGAGGCAAGAGATTGCAAGTAGAGATATAAAATAGGCCATTAGAGTTCCAGAAGAGATGCTTAATGAGATGCTTTGGGGGAATTTGAACATCAAGTGCAGCCATATATCCAGGAGAATTTAGAAAGCCATGTGAGTGCTCAAGAGAGCCACGTGCTCAGAAAAGACCTGAGAAGACCTTCTGCTTTCACTTGCTTAAGCAAGCCTAGCCTAGAGACGCAGGGTCCCAGCACACAGCCAGTCTTCAGAGGCTGCCTTGCAGCTCCTGCCTCTATTTTGTTTTGTTTTGAGTGTGTGTGTGTGTGTGTGTGTGCGCGCGCGTGTGTGTGTCTTTCATTGGTTTGCTTGCTTCAACTCCTGATTTTTAAAAAATCTCTGTTTAAACATTAGCTGAACGTGAGCTAAAGAAACAGAGACTCCAGTGATCACACATGACAAGAAATGATTTTTGCAAAAACAGTTTGGAAAAGTCTTATATGGGCTAATACAACCTTCAACAATAAAAATAAAAGCAAATCCCGAGGAAGAGAGAGAATCTGATTTCCAGAAGTATCACATTAAAACCATCAAATTCCCAATTTCCAACAACAAAAGTTACAAGACACACTAAAAAACAGAAGATGGCTCATTCAAAATTCCCAAATACATTCAAAATAAATTGAAAGAAACCATCTCTAAGAAAGTATGCATATCAGACTTACTAGAAAAACACCTTAAAACAACTGAAAAAGGAAAAGAAGAGAAAATATTTAAGATACTAAATTCAGAAATGAAAATTGAGACATTTTACGAATTTTGAAGAAATAAACAGATTAAAAGAATATTTTGAACAATTATACACCAACAAGTGGGGTAGCCTAGATGAAACAGGCATGCAATCTGCCAAAACCAAATCATAAAGACATAGAAAATCTGAATAGACAGATAGCTAGTAAGGAGCTTGCCTCAAAATAAAACACCCTTCTACAAGATAAAAACGCCCTAAGCCAAACAGCTTCACTGGTGAATTGTACCAAACCTTTAATGAAGAAATAACACTAATTCTTTTCAAACTCTTGCCAAAAAAATTGAAGCAGAAAGAGCCCTTTCAAGTTATTCTATGAGGCCTGCTTTACCCTGATACCAAAACCAGAAAAAAATACTACATGAAAAGGAGACTACATATAAACATTTCTTATGAATATTGATGGAGAAATCTTCAACAAAATACTAGCAAACTTAACTAAATAACAGATTAAAGCAACTGTAAACCATGACCAAGTGGGATTTATTACTGGAATGTAAGAAAAGGTCAACATATCAAAATCAATCACTGTGGTATATGAAATTAATAGAATGGAAGGGAAAAAATCACATTATCATCTCAATTGATGTACTAAGAAAGCACTTTACAAAATTCAACAGGTTTTCATTATAAAAATAATAATCTAAGAATGAAAGGGTCTTCCTCAAAATGGTAAGTGCCATACCTAACAACCCACATCTAACATCACACTCAATGGTGAAATGGTGAAAACATTTCCCTGATAATTAGTACAAGACAAAGATGCCTGCTTTCACCACTTCTATTTAAGATCATATTGGAAGTTCTAGCAAAAACAATTAGACAAGAAATGTCACTGAATTTGGAAAGAAGGAAGTAAAATTGTGTCTGCAGATGATGTAACCTTTTATGTTAAAAAACCCTAAAGATTACACACAACATACACACACAAAATTGTTACAACCAATAAAAAAATCCTGCAAAATTGCAGGATATAAAATAAACACAAAAAAGTCAGTTACATTTCTATGAACTAGCAATGAAAGATACAAAAATTTCAAAACATTTCCGTTTATAAGAACATCATAAAAAATAAATATTAAGAAACAAATTTAACCTAGGAAGTGAAAGACTTGTATACCAAGAACTACAAAACATTGTTAAAAGAAATGAAAGACATAACAAGTGAGAAGACATCCTGTATTCATCAACCAAGACTTAATATTGTCAATATGATAATGCTACTCAAGTGATATACAGATTTAATGCAACACCTATTACTATCCCAGCAGTATTTTTTGTAGAAATAGGAAAACTCATCCTAAAATCCATATGGATTCTCACAGGTTTTCAAGTAGCCAAAACAATCTTGAAACAGAAAGAAAAGTTGGAGATCTCACACTTCCTGATATCAAAACATACCAAAGTAATCAAAACAATGTGGTACTGGCATAAGAAGAGTCATATAGACCAAAGAAATAGACTAAATAGTCTAGAAACAAACCCTCCAATATGTGGTCAATTAATTTCCAACAAAAATGCCAAGACCATTCATTAAAAAAAGAATATTTTTTTCAACAAATGGCCCTGGTCAAAAAGAATATCCACATGCAAAAGAATAAAGTTGGACCCTTGTCTTACGCCATATATAACGATTATCTCAAAGTAGATCAAAGATCAAAATGTAAGAGCTTTGCAAACCATATGCCTGATAAAGATTAATACTCGGAATTTATAAAGAATTCCTACAACTCCACAAGAAAAGAAAAAATAACAACAAATAACCAAATTTAAAATATGCAAAAGATGTGAATGAACATTCCTCCAAAGAATGCATACAAATGGCCAATAAGCACATGAATCTTTTAATGTGCCTATTGATGTTATATGCTTATTAACATCATTAGTCATTAGGGAAATGAAAATAAAAACCACAAAGGGATAGCACTTCACAGGCTTTGGAATGGCTATTATTTAAAACAATATGAAAAATAGCAAGGGCTGGTGAGGATATGGAGAAAATGGAACCCCTGCACATTACTGATGGGAAAGCAAAATGGTGCAGTTGCTGTGGAAAATAGTTCAGTGATTTCTAAAAATTAAAAATATAATTATCATATAATTCCACTTCTAGGTATATACTCAAAAGAATTAAAGATGGAAAAACAAACAGATACTTGTACACCAATGGTTAAAGCAGCATGATTAACAACAGCCAAAATGGGGAAGCAACTCAACTGTCCAACAAGGGAATGCAGAAACAAAATGTGGTATGTACATATTATGACATGTTATTCAGCTTAAAAAGGAATGAAACTATGACACATGCTAAAACATGGGAGAACCTGGAAAAACATACTAAGTGAAATAAACCAGATGCAATAGGACAATATTGTGTGATTCCATTTATATAAGGTACCTAGAATATGCAAATTTATAAACACAGAAAACAAAATGGAGGTTACCTGGGGACTCCAGGAGTAGGAGGGAATGAGGAATTATTGTTTAATGGGTAAAGTGTTTCTGTTCAGGATGATGAAGTCGTTCTAGAACAGGATAGTGGTTGAGCAACATCATGAATGTACTTAATGCCACTTAATGCACACCAATAAATAATTAAAATGGTAAATTCTATGTAATGTATATTTTTCTACAATAAAAAAGAAATAAAAATTTTTGGCAAAGCTCCATTATGATTTAGTTCATTTTGTCCAAACTAATTAGGAATGACCCTTTTTCATTGTTGTTGTATTAATGACGTTCTAATGGTAAACTCTTGATCTCTTATTCTGATCATACATTGTGGTACCATTGCTACAATCTTTTAATTTTTGATAATTTTTTCTCATGGAGATATTATTCTTTAATGGCTATATATTATTCAGTTGAACAGATATAGTATAATATGTATTTCCTTAATACACGTTATTTAGGGTATATCTAATTTCAACATTATTCATAACGTTGCAGTGAATATCCTTAATCTAGGATTTTTTCAGCATATCTACTTGCTTAGGATAATTTAAAATAAATTTCATTTTTCAAAGAGAAGAAAAGTTACCATCCATCCATCATGAGAGAGAAGAAGAATGAGGGAGAGAGAGAAAGACATTTAGGAAAATGTTGCTGAATTATATGCCTAGGAGTGGTCTGTGAAAGTACACATTTCTCAGCACTATTTAGAACATCAACAATGCCATGTCAACCAAAAATACATCTAACTTGAAAAACTTGATTTGTTTGCATGCCTCTTATTTCTGGTAAGATAGAACTATTTTCATATTTTTACTGGACATTGGCATTTTTTAGATTTATTAATTGCCTATCCACACATTTTATCCATTCTTCTGCTAAAGAGTTGACCCCTTTTAAATCAACTTGTAGGATTATTTTAAAATATAAAGTGAGTATTGTGCAAAGAACAGTTAACATGGCAGGCCCGAGACTGCTACTGTTAGAAAGGCCTGCTTGCAAGTAAGCCCTTGGCTGGCATCTGGGAACTTGTATTTGGGGAGTGTTTTCACCACTCCCTGATTGATGAGAGTGTCTCACTCTGCTTAAACTGTGTGTACAAGCAATGTGGTTTATGTAAGACACCTGCTTTTTTTCTGGGAATCTGGAATTTTGGTACATACTGGGCAGAGGGGGCCTTTATGTCCAGCACACGATAAAAACCATGGATGCTGAGTAGGTTTCTCAGGCAAACATTTCACATGTGTTGTCATGTTTACATGCTGGTCAGAATCAAGCTTGTCCGGTGTGACTCCACTGTGAAAGGGCCCTTAAAAGTTTGCACGTGGTTTCTTCTGGCCTTCTTCCCCATGCAGCTTCCCCCTTGGCTGACTCTGTCTGCATTCTCCTCTGTAGTAAATCTTGGCCATAGCACAACTGCATGCTGAGTCCCGTGAGTCTTCGTGGAGAGTCCTCAAACAGGGGTGTGGCCCTGGGGAATCCAGGCACATGTATTAACCTTTAATCTCAAACTTCATGTACATAGTTTTCAAGACTTTCCTATTTCCTTTTTATATTCTTTTGGTCCTTCCTTCCTTCCTTCCTTCCTTCCTCTCTTTCTTTCTTTCTTTTTTTTTTCTTGAGACAGAGTCTTGCTCTGTTGCCAGGCTGGAGTGTAATAGCACAATCTCAGCTCACGGCAACCTCCACTTCCTGGGTTCAAGTGATTCTCCTGCCTCAGCCTCATAAGTAGCTGGGACTATAGGCATGGGCCACCACGCCCAGCTAATTTTTGTATTTTTAGTAGAGACAGGGTTTCACCATGTTGGCCAGGATGGTCTCAGTCTCGACCTCGTGATCTGCCCCCTCAGTGCTGGGATTACAGGCGTGAGCCACTGCACCTGGCCGGAAAAGACAACATTCTTGAAGTCATTCCAGATCAGCAGCCAAGTGCGTCTTCAAACTTGACTCTATATGCTTTGTAAATACTGTAAATTCCTCTCAGATCCTTGAAATATTTTTTTTTTTTTTTTGAGACGGAGTCTCGCTCTGTCACCCAGGCTGGAGTGCAGTGGCCGGATCTCAGCTCACTGCAAGCTCCGCCTCCCGGTGAAATATTTTGTAACTTTTATTTGTGTTATGAATTGTCATCTTTTTCCAGCTTTTACAGGAAGGTTTTAAAAAGAGGAATGGGAAAACAGATGTATAGGCTGCAGCCAGATGGGAATTTTTAAATGGCAAACATTTTCATATATTTCCTAGCAATTATTTTTTTCTTGCAAAATCTTTAAGAAATTTTCTTGCAAAATCTTGCAGAAATCACAACGTAAGCTCTAGATTACAACACTATTAACAGAGGAACATTCATACAGCTTAGAGGGAAAATCATGTAACAAAAGCTTTAAGAAGATAACGCCCTACTTTTAAAAAGTGACTCAGGTGATTTAATACAAACACTTAAAAGACAGAAAAAAATATTCAATTTAATTAGAAGTAAAAATGGCTTTTATGTTTTTATGTAATTCTGTTTCTGCAGACTAAAATTTAATATCTTTATAAAATGAAGCCCCTTTGCACAAGCTGCCAACTATGCAAATAATTTTGTCATTTTTAGAACCTTAAAAAGGAACACCATTTGCTATATTAAATGGCCAAGAGAGAACTTTAGAACTGACCAATGATGGTTATGATGGGAAAAATAGAATGCCAGGACCTGGGCAAGGAGTAAAATAAAGACAGGAATAAAAACTGTATAAGGAAATACTGAAGAGCCAGGTTGGTCCATAAGCAACAAAAACAACAACAAACCTCTGAAGATGGGACATAATGCAACTATAAACCTGAATTTTCAACTCAGGAAAGATCTCCATGTCTATTTTATGACTTTTCTGTTCCTGAGTTGTAATCTTCAATATCTCTTTGATGTCTCTCTTTTGGCTAGATTATTTCCTCAAGTTATAAGTTAAATAATGACACACAGTATATTTTCTGACTCATTTTCATGGTAAGTCTTGCTGTTCACTTTCAAATGTTTCAAAAAATGTGCCTTGATATAAAATTTTTCTTCACAGTTCTTACTTCCAGCATGATGGAGTTGAAATTTCACAAATATTCTTCCCCAAAATGTTACAATGAAGTGGTACACTTAACTCTCAAAAACATGAATTTCAACACTGGATATTGACTAAAGGCACACAAACCATGAGAAGCATTCGTTCATGAAAATGACCCACCTTCAGGTGACACTCTAGCATTCATGCCCAGGTCCCCTCTCTAGACTGGTGGTGAGTTCATCCAGCTCAATGGGGGTGGTGAAAGCCAGCACCTGCCTGGTGGAGGCTCACCTAGGTGCAGAACAGAGCTAGCAGCTCCTCCTAGGATGCAATTCTCTTTGCAGCAAGCAAAGGCCCAGAAGATTCACTGAGGATTTAACTATAAGTGTTAGAAGGTATTGCACTTTGAGATAACTAGATCCAAATTCAGTTGTAGGGAAACAATACAAGGAGGAGATCTTTGTGGTTTTAATTTGCATTTCCCTAATGGTGTTAAACCTCTTTTTATAAGCTTATTTTCCCATCTGTAAGTCTTCATAACATCTTCAGCCAAATCCCTCTTCTGACTTCTTGCCCATTTTTTACTTGAATAACTGCTTGCTTTATTCCTGCTGAGTTGTGAGAGTTTCCTTTTTTTAACTTTTATTTTAGGTTCAGGGGTACACATGCAGGTTTGTTATATAGGTAAATTGCATGTCGTGTAAACAGGAGTTTGGTGTACAGGCTATTTCACCACCCAGGTAATAAGCATAGCACCCAATAAGGCAGTTTTTTGATCCTCCTCCTCCTCCCTCCCTCCACTCTCAAGCAGGCCCTGGTGTCTGCTGTTCCCTTCTTTGTGTCCATATGTACTCAATGTTTAGCTCCCACTTAGAGGTCAGAACATGTGGTATTTGCTTTTTAGTTCCTGTGTTAGTTCATTTAGGATAAGGGCCACCAGCTCCATCCATGGTCCTGCAAAGGATATGATTTCATTCTTTTTATAGCAGCGTAGTATTCCACGGTGTAGATTTACCACATTTTCTTTATCCCAGTCTACCACTGATGTGCATTTAGGTTGATTCCATATCTTTGCTATTGTGAATAGTGCTGCAATGAACATATGCATACAATCTTTTTTACTTTTTGCTTAACATGTTTGCTGATCCTTTGTTTCATTTTTTCAGAGCCTTAAAACTTTTCTTTTAATCTATTGACAACTTTTAACAATTTAGTATACTCCTATGAACAAAATTAGGAACCTATTTGTTGCTCTCTACCTGATTTTTCCAGAATATGGAAATATTTGTGAGTATTCTTAACTTATGGCAATACAGTTATTGCACAAGTGCAATAAAAATCTGTTTTCATTTGTAACAGGACACAACTGGAAAAGCTGGTTATTTTACCAAGGCTATGACTGGAATGGTGTGCTTTCCTTTAAGGAATCAAACTTGACTTATGGAGCCAATAAAGCCCTTGGAAAAATTGGCCTCATTTTTTGTGTACACAGTCCCTGTACAGGGTTTCTAACATATGATAAGTAAAGAATGTCACTCTCTGACAGGCTCAGAAGCCCCAGGTTTATCTTGAAACCTCAAGAGGAGAGGAAATTCACACAACTCATAAGTATTTGATGGCACAATCCATGGCTGGGCTTGGCTTTAAAAAAGTCTTATCTGAGATTCCTTCTATGGAACAAAGTTCCATCAAAGCCAATTTAAAGGCCTAAAAAATAATTACTCTTGCTGCACTTTATATAAATAATTAGACCAAGTATAATAAAGCAAACCAGTACTACCATGATTTGTCTTTAGTACAAATGGGAAACTGGAGAGAGATAGAAAAATTATGTTTCAAAACTATGGTATACTAGTTGTTAGATTCTAGTATTGCCTAATGTTTTTTTCAATTTTTATTATTTTCTACAGTTTGAACCAAATTCTAATTTTTCTTGGCTATAAGTTTTCAAAATAATGTTTTCCATTTTTTCTTTCTTTTTTTTTTTTTCATTTTTCCTAATTTGGAGTCACTGAAAACTAAGCTGTGTTTTCTTAGAACCCTGCGAACTGAAGCCAGACAACTTAAACTTCAGAAGAAAATAACAAGAACCTGTTTATATACATAAGCCCCTTTCATATCCGCCTACTAATGTATGAACTTCAGAGTAATGTGGCCTATATCAATTTTTCCAAGATGGTTCTTTAGTTTGTTGTTGTTTTTTCTCCCTTTCTCTCCCTTATTTTCTCTTCGCAGGACGTGAGACTTCACAACCTGCTAAAAATGAGCTTTCAGGTCCTACCCCTCTAGGAATAAACTATCCGAGCCATGAGAGATCAGATGAAACCTGAGATCAGAGATAAATTTTCTTGTAAAATGCTTTCTCCAAAAAAGTTTACAGAAAGAGAGGGAAATGTGAAAGGAAAATATATTGGGCCCCCCAAATCACTAAGGAAAACTCAACCTGGAAACTGCTTAGAGCAAATCTGCCTCTCATTCTATTCAAAGTCACCCCTCTGCTCACAGAGATGGATGCATATCTGATTGCCTCCTTTGGAAAGGCTAATCAGAAACTCAAAAGAATGCAACCATTTGTGTCTCATCTATCTGTGACCTGGAAGCTCTCTCCCCACTTCAAGTCTTCCTGCCCTTGCTTCAAGATGTCCCGCCTTTCCAGATCAAACCAATGTACTTCTTACGTATGTTGATTGATATCTCATGTCTCCCTAAAACATATAAAGTCAGGCTGTGCCCTGACCACCTTGGGCACATGTTGTCAGGACTTCCTGAGGCTGCATCATGGGCATGTCCTCAACCTTGGCAAAATAAACCTTCTAAATTAACTGAGACCTGTGTCAGATTCTCTGGGTTCACATCTCTCTCCACCTTTCAAGGTTTTCTCATGTTTGTTTATATAAAATGTCCAGGATTTTTGGTTATACTAAGCAGAAGGAATAGGGAAAAGTATGTTATCCAGAAGAGAAACATAGTTTTGATTTAATATTAATTTCATATTTTTTTATTTAGCAGTAATCATTTTGAGGTCCCCTTTCTTCTTAGGGTTCATGATAGTTTCCTGTATTAATTTCTACTCTTGAGGGAAGAGAGAGACTCTCTCATGTTGTTTTATACTCAGAAAAGGAAAGAGAAGCATAAGTCCTACTATAGCAGGACAAGCTGCAGACAAAAGAAGGCTTGTCCTACTACAGTAAGACTTACGCTTTCAGCTCCTAGAGGCAGGGCTGCAGACAGTTCAAACCTTGACTCTTCCCTTTCTTTGAGGTCTCTATGATTCAAACCTTTCCATTCAGGAAAGACATGGACCTTTTTTTTTTTGAAGGGCTTACCTGATTAGGTGAAGCCTACTTGGAAAAATCTTGCTTTTGGTTAACTCAAGTCAACCAATTAGGGAATTTACATGAACTTGCAAAAACGCTTGTCCTGTGCCACGTAAGCAGCCTCCTCATCAGAGCAGAATCCCATGGTATTCACAAAGTCCCACCCACACTCACAGAGGGGATATACAGGCCAAGGTGGAATTCTGCCTGTCACCGTTCTTCTATTTGCTTCCAAAGTTCACACATCAGATTTTAACAAATCAGAGAACGATATTTATATATGATGTGATGCAGGGATCCCACTTCATTTCCCTCTATAGGATAAATAATTGTGCCAGCCGCATTTATTGATTAGTTCATTCTTTCCTTAGTGAACTTCAGTGCCACCTTGAGATATATCAGATGTAACCATATATGTATGCTTCTGTTTCTAGGTGTACTGACTTCATTGGTCAATTTATCTATGTCTGTTCCAAGGCTGAATTTTAATTTATATATCTGTATAAGTTTGGATAATCTAGAAAAGAAAATTCACTGCCTGTGGCTGTTATCATACCTTTTATTTCTCATATTAACTTTAGGATAAAAGTGACTTGAAAAAACCCTTTCAGGGGGCGGGTGTGGTGCCTCACGCCTGTAATCCCAGCAAGTTGGGAGGCCGAAGCAGGCGGATCACCTGAGGTCAAGGGTTCAAGACCAGCCTGGCCAACATAGCGAAACCCCATCTCTACCAAAATTACAAAAATTAGCTGGGCTAGGTGGCAGACACCTGTAATCCCAGCTATTCGGGAGGCTGAGACAGGAGAATCACTTGAACCTGGGAGGCAGAAGCTGCAGTGAGCTGAGATCACGCCACGCCTCTACAACCTGGGCAACAGAATGAGACTCCATCTCAAGAAAAAAAAAAAAGGCAAAAAAAAAGAACCCTTTCAGGATTTGCATTGATGTTGCAGTTTATTTGTAAATAAATTAGAGAAAAATTAAATCTTTATGCTTGTGCATCTTCCTATCTATAAATATAGTAAATATCTCCATTTATTTAAATCTTCTTTATCTTCAATAAATTATTAAATTGGCTCTTTACAAATCTAGAATCTATTTTATTAATTTTCCCCTAAATATCATTTCTGTTGTTATTGTTGCTATTATTATAAATGGCAGCTATAATAAATGCCTAACTATATAAATTTCTACATTGCTGACATATATTAATACTATTGATTTTTGAATATGGATTTTACATCAAACCAAATTATAAAACTCTTATTAATGTTAATGATTTGTCTGTTTTTTAATAACAAACTTTCTATATAATAATAATGAGACTTTAATATCTCCATTTTCCAGGCTTATACCATTGTTTAATCTTATACATGACCAGACCTTTTAATAAAATAGTACTGGTGATAGTGAACATTATTGCCTCATTAAAGGAAATACCTCCAAGGTTTCACAAAATAATGTTTCCTTGAGTTTTTAGAATATTTTTAATAAAGAAATTTCCTTCCTTTTCTAGTCTACAAAGAGTTCTTTTTCTCTAATGCACACATTTTGAATTTTACCAAATACTGTGTACATTCATTTATAAAATCAAATTATTTTTCTCCGTGAATTTGTTAATGTGATTATTTAATAAATTTTCTGATATTAAATCATTCTTGCATTTCTAGAATGATATACAACTTGGTCATATATTTTGTCCATTTATTTTAGATATTTTGTTTCTAATGTGAATATTTTGTTATATAATTTTTCATTTATGTTTATTAATAAAATTAGTTTCCAATACTCTTCTGTATGACTTTTCTAGTTTTGATATAAAGATTAAGATTGAGTCTTAGAATGAATTCTGATATATTCTCTCTTTTTCCAATATCTGGAAATTTGTAAGATATCAAAATTATTTGTTCCCGGAAATTTTGGTAGAACTCTCTGCTAAACCATCCTGAGCTTTTGATTCTTCTTCATTTTTAAGTAGTGATCCAATATTTTTGATGTTTATTGACCATTCAGATTTTATACATTCTTGAGTCAGCTTTTCAAATTATATTTTCTAGGAATCTGTCTACTTCATCTACCTTAAATCTTGTACTCAACTTTTTCAGTGAGATATGTAACTCAAAAAAAGGTATACATTATATACATAGTTATATATTGAGCAGCCTGTCTTCCTTTCAGTCCTCATTTTTTCTCCTGCAGCCCCAAAGAATTACTTTTTAAAATTCTTCCAGCATGTCTTCATGCAAACACAACACACACAAACGTATATTCTTATTTAATCTCTTTCTAACAATAAATTTTCACAAACTCTGTACTCTGGATGTGGATGCAAAGAAGAGGGACACCTGGAAGGTGTTCAGAACGGAGTCAATCCACCCAGGAAATGGGTTACAGGCAGCGTGCCCGTGGCTGTGGCTGTGACTGAGCCTGTGGCTGTGACCGTGGCCAGGGAGCCACCTCAGCAGCAGCAGCCAGCAGCCTCACAGAGTCTAAGAGGGGAGTGGGGCGGGGGCACTCACAGTCCTCCACGTGTCTCACACAAGGTGAAGCAGACCAGCTCAGGCCTCTTCCTAATTCTTGTTGGGGGGATTTTGCAGTCCTTGAGTTTTCGTAAGAGATATAAGGAGATGTTAGAGGAGGAAGTCAACAGGCAGGGTGGAACCCTCCAAGAGCATCTGCTATACAGCTGAGAGTGCTGCCTAGCCTCCTGCCTGACACTAACTTTGTCTGCACAATAGTCAGGCGTAGAGAGTCATGGTGGGATGAAAAATGAAAAGTGAGAGGTCAAATATTTAAAAAAAAAAAAAAAAAAAAGGAAGTCTGTGCTAGTCAGAATAATGCCCCTCCTCTCACAAACATCCACATCATAATGGAACTTGCAAATATGCTCATTACATGTCAAAGGGAAATAAGGTTGCAGATAGAATGAAGTTTGCTAATCAGTTAACTTTAAAATTGGGAGATTAGGCTGGGTATGGTTCACTACTACGAAAACAGTACTCGGGAAACCACCTTCGTGATTCAATTATCTCCCACTGGGTCCCTTCCACAACACATGGGAATTATGGGAGCTACAATTCAAGATGAGATTGAGGTGGGGACACAGTCAAACCATATCAACAACTATACATATCGGCAGATTACGCTGGATCATCTGGGTGAAGCCAATGTAATCACAGGAGTCCTGAAAAGCAGAAGAGGGAGGCAGAAGAGATTGATGCCATGAGAGGTGGACTTTGAAGATACACAAGCCAAGGAATATGAGCAGCCTCCAGAAAGTGGAAGAGGCAAGGAAATAGAATCCCCCTGGGGCGTCCAGAAAGAAACACAGGCCTGCCAGCATTGTTATGTTAGTCCAGTGAGACCTGGGCTGGACTTCTACCCTAAAGTACCTTAGCATAATAAATCTGTGTAGTTTTAAGTCACTAAATTTGTGGTAGTTTTTTACAGTAGCAATAGGAAACGGATGCAAAGTTGATATATTTTATTTTAATTTCTTATCATTACAGTTGTCCCTTGAACAACATAGGTTTGAACTGCGCAGGTCCACTTATATTGTGGATTGTTTTTTTCAACCAAACATGGACTGAAAATACAGTATTCGCAAGATGCAAAACCCAAATATACAGAGGGCTGCCTTTTTATGTAGGGGATCTGCAGGGCCAGCTGTAGGACTTGAGTAGGTGTGGATTTTGGTGTATGCAGAGATCTTAAAGCCCATCCCAGAGCCTGCTGAGGGACAACAGTGTTTGTTAAACACGATGAGTCATAACTCTGCATGCAAACATTTAGGGGGCTCCGGAGTTCTAACGGCTCTTGTGCATTTTCTCCTTGCACAGATCAGGGACTCAGTAAAACACTTTTTGAAATTTAATCATAATAAAAATGACACCCACCTCAGGTGAACAGTTTTTCACACATGGAATATGTACAGTAGAAAGTAAGATCTCACTCCCACAAGAGTCCCCAGCTCTGGTCCCTCTTCCAAAAGCAACCATTCTTGCCATTTTCACATGTATCCTACCATGCATTTTCTGCTCATAAATAACACATGTGTCTATAACCTTTTTGGGGGGTGACAAAATATATATGCCTATTGGAATATATATATATATAATGTAAATAATTTCCATGTAATTATTTATTTGTAATTGACAAATTACAAATTATGTCTATTTACAGGGTACAATGTGATTTTTTGTTCTATGTATACATACATTTTAAAACAAGCTTTTTTACTTGTGTCTGCATTTTTACTTGTATTTCTGATTTATGAAAAATATATCAATCTAAAATATATCTATGTATATATATCTCTGTTAGGTCAATGCATGCAGCATTCAAAGTTGAGTTTTGGTCTAATGTTATGTTAAGGTTATTGGTGTGAATTAAAACTAAGCTCCCACACACTTAATACAAGTGAGGTAGATCTAGTCAAAGGCTATTTACACAAGGAGATCTCCAGGGCAAAATTACTTCTAGAAAGAGAAGGAGTTGGTCAGAAACACATACAAATAAAGCCATAGCAGGTGATGAAGAAAAGCAATTTTAAGTTCGAATGGAATCCCTCACAATAATTGACCCAACCTCACACATCAGGGACTCCTATCTGACTCCCAGTGAAAAGGGGAGATGTAAATTCAAATGTAAATGGCTATTTTCACTTTAAACTATGTAAGGCATCAGGGTTCAAGCCAATAGCTCTTCGTTAACCCTCAAATTAAGCATACCACAAAGGCAAGAGACTTTCCCAGTTCAACACAGAGCACAGCATGGCTTCAAGTGCATTGAAAGTTCCAAAAATACAGTGACAACGTTGGCATTTGGGTAAATCTGAACCTACTGAGGCCTTATGCAGAGACAGCAGAGGCTTCGCGCAGCAGCGGCAGAGGTGTGTGATGGTAGAGGCATCCTGGCAATGCTGAGAGGGCACGAGGAACACGGTGATTGGGAAATGGGCAGTGACAAGATGTGGCCTCACAAGGCTCCATGCACTGCAATACAATGTCCTGGAACAGATCCATGGATTCTCAGGCCTGTGACTGACATTAGTGAACAATGGGACCAAGAGGGAGGGTAACAATCTACCTTTGCATGCGAAAGCAATACCAGCTGGCATGTTGGTGTTTCTGGGGGACAGGAGCAGGAGGGAAGCAAAGCTGAGGGACAGCGGAGCCTTCCTACAGCACCAGACAGACTAACAGCCAAACCACAGAGTTCAGCCCCATCAAACTCACCCTGTTTCTACTTGCTTAAGCCAGCTGGCTGGAGCAAATGGTTTGCACATACAATTTCTGAATTTTTTGTATGAATTTTAGTAATGATATCAGATTGCCCAAAACTGTTGATCTGTGACAAACTGTTAGCTTTACGGACTTCAGTCTCAATCTACCATCTTCTGTTGCCAAAACTATGAAAGAATGAGTTTAAATGTCAAAAGACTTTCCTGTTAGCAGAGTAATATTCCCTCTAAAGCGGGGGGGAGGTGGAAGAGTTGGCCAACAGCATACGAGTAAGGATGCCAATCAATCGTAACAAAGATGAGTTTCTCTCCTTATGGCTTTACCAATTGCTTTTCACAGATCTTGATGCTTTATATGGTTTATCATTATTAAACTATTTCTTCTATTCTCTGTGGGCAGAAAAAGAAATTGCCAGGTTAAATTGCACCATACAACTTTCACTACATTATTAGTCTGTGAGTATTGTACCCTCTGGCATTCAGAACTTCAAGAACCTTTTATTCTTACATATTAACAGTTTTACTGTTGATTTCACACAGAAACGTCACATCAGTTTTTCTGGATTAGTAGTGTAGGTTAAAATAATAAATTCAAAGACAAAGGATCCAGGCATGTATTTAGTCTCTTTCCTCCTTGCCAAATGTTATACTTCTGAAGCAAAACACATCAGGAAAAGGCTGTTGGTCAAATAAAAATTCAAAGATCCAGAAAAACCAGAATATGGAATTAGATTTTGTTTGAAAGTACTATTTCTGTCTTGTCTAATTATGCATAAATTATCCATTTTCTGTTTAATTTTTCTCACTACAAAATGAATGTATTTTCTTCAATTTAAAATCTGAACCATACAAATAAAAATGGTAAGAAAAAACCCACTAAATTGCTATCGCTCAAAATCAATCATTTCCAATAATTTGAAATATTTCTTTTAAATATTTTTCTACACTGTTAAAATAGCTGAACTCTATACTTAGCATATATGCATATATGCAATTGGTTTTGTTATTTTTAGTTAATATAAACAAGAATCTCTCCATGTTGTTATAAATTCCTTGTAAGCATTTTAAATGCAATACTTTTCTCGTCAACTAGAATTTACTTAATTCCCATTTGTTGAACATCTAACAGTTGCCCCCCATGTATGTCCACTGATAATGCTAAAATAGACATTTTTGTGCGTCAAGCTTTTTTCTTGATTTTACTTATTAGAATTCTTTCTAGGACATAAAATTATGGAATAAAATGTTTGAAATATATTTAAATCTCTTGCCAACTTATTTTCTAGTAAAACTGAAATAAATTGCACTGTTACTGGGCATGCATATAATGGTTTCCTTTTAGTTTAATTATTCCCTACTATGGTTTCAATAATTCAAGGAAAAAAAATGGCTTGCTAGTTTGATGGATTAAAGATGATTATCATAGTTGTTTTAATAACTTGTATGATAACCTGAATTGTAAGTTGCCAATGAGAACAAACAACATCTCTATAAAATTATTTGCTAGTTAGCTTGGCCCAAGGCAAAGAGGAAGGAACTAACAATCTATTTGGAAGGTGTCCTCAGGGGATGCCAGTGGGAGCTGGGGAGATGCCAGCAGATGGTGCGCTGGGGATCAGGCTAGAAGGAGCCTCGAAGGGGCACAGCAGAACACTAAGCAAATTTGATTGTTAGAAATACAGAAATCCTCCAATGCAGGAAAGAAAAGCACCTTGGAAGAGAGAAAGGGCAGCGTGTGGTTGAGGAAGTTTAGCTGCCAGAGCCTACCGTGCGGCTCGTCCAGCAAGACTCCAGCAGGCGCGTCCAGCAGGAGGGCGGGCAGAAGGAGGCTGCCCCAACTCTGAAAAGACACATCCAAGTATTAGCTAGATCTCTGTCTCTGCAATTCTGTTTATATCCTTTTCACAATTCCTCTTACTGGAATATTGTGTGGAGAAAACAGATGGATGAAAAATGTGCAAAGCCAGGCTTACCTAACAGTTCGCCTTCCCAAGTCTGAACGCTGAAAGACAGTAGGTAATATTCCTTACAGTAGAGGAGAAAGTAATGTAAACCTGGAGTTCCCCCACCCAAGATGGTGTTATCAGGTTAAGGTGACAGACAAATATTTTTTGGTATGAATAATCCAAACAATATATCAGGCTTCGGTTCTTCCTGAAAGAAAAATGTTCAACTACTTAAAGGAGAAGAGTATAAGGCCGGGCGCGGTGGCTCACGCCTGTAATCCCAGCACTTTGGGATTACAGAGTATAAGGCCGAGTATAAGGCCGAGGCGGGCGGATCACGAGGTCAGGGATCAAGACCATCCTGGCTAACACGGTGAAACCTTTTCTCTACTAACAATACAAAAAAAAAAAAAATTAGCCAGGCCTGGTGGCGGGCTCCTGCAGTCCCAGCTACTCGGGAGGCTGAGGCAGGAGAATAGTGTGACTCCAGGAGGCGGAGCTTGTGGTGAGCCCAGATAGCGCCACTGCACTAGAGCCTGGGCAACAGAGCGAGACTCCGTCTCAAAAAAAAAAAAAAAGAGAGAGAGAGAGAACAGTATACCAACATCAGTTACAAGAGAAGTTTGGCTATGAGCACTTATTTTTATATCTGTGGACCCATATAGGCTCCCCTGGTTGGTGTAATTTTTTGGCATAACTTAAATAACAGATTTCGAATGCTTCTAGAACTTACCTACCCAGTGCCTCAGTTGTTTTAAAATATTTTTTAAACATGAGTTATTAGACTTTCTGCCCTCCAGTTTCCCAATTTTTAAACATTTAATTGGGCTTATACATCAAATTTTTTAACTTTATAGATTTTTCTTTCAAACAAAAACGTTTTGTAATCAGTCCTGTGGCTCCATTTAGATTATTTGATGTTTTAAATTTACAGTGATTTCAGTGATCTTGGCTCCTCTTTTCTGCTCATAATTTCCTCTTTTCTTTATTGTACATTGACTCATTTTTATTGTTCTGGGGAAAATGCTCAAGGGCTTGATTAGAGGGGCTGTTTTGTATTCAGTACTCCTTAGCATCCGAAAATACTGTCGTAGTTTTCTCCACAAACAAAAAGTTCCTGGCTCTTGCTTTGCTCACGGTTTTTCCCTCAGAGATGTGTGGCTGCCCCTCCAATGCCTCCCACTGGTGTTTCTGAGAGCCGAGACACTGTTTTCTGTTCCTTTATGCATAATCTGATTCTTTTTATATTTTTTAGGAGACTTTAAATTTATCTATAATTTTTTCAGTGCACAGTGCTCACTGCTTCCATTGCAACTTTAAATTCAAGAATCATATTCTTAAACTCTGTGACTACAACAATCACATCCCTCATTTTTTGGGTGCTCCTAACCAAATCCAGGCACTGGACTAGGTGGCATTTACCCAGAATCACATAACCTGAGTCAAGAAATTTGAACCAGGGTTTTGAAACCAATCTACTCAACTCGAAAGCCTATGCTCTGACCACCCCTCTCCATAACTTTGAGTGTTCAGATCAGTATTAGTTTATCTCAGATCGTCCTATTTTCAGAAAGTCTTTCTCTAGATCAGAGAGGTTGTGATGGTTAGCTTTATGTGTCAACTTGACTGAACCATGGGATGCCCATATATTTGGTTAAACTTATTTCTGGGTGTGTCTGTGAAGGTGTTTCTGGATGGGATTAAAATTTACTTTGATGAAGTGAGTAAAGCACCTTGCCCTCCCCAATGCGGATCGGCCTCATCCAATCCCTTGAGGGTCAATAGAACAAAAGGAGTGAGGGAGAATTTGCTTCTCTGCCTGACTGTCTTTGAGCTGGGTGGGACATTCATCCCCTGCTTTTGAACTCAGAGCCAACTAAACCACAGTTTTTCTTGGGTATCTAGCTTGCTGCTTGCAGATTGTAAGACTCCTCCACCTCTGTAATCATATAATAATAAGCTGATTCCTTGTAATAAATCATACATAGATACAGATAGAGAGAGAGAGGTGGTACATGTATAACTATAGATATGCATATGGATAGGCTAGAGCTAGAGATATAAATAGTTATAAATACAGATACATCCTATTGGTTCTGCTCCTCCGGATGACCCAGATTAATACAGAGATAACATAGCATCAATAGATTGGTTTTAGGGAGGCTGTAAAACTCCTCAAAATGAAAAACTATTTCTCCATGCAAAAACATTTCTGTGTGTATGTATTGGCATCTGTATTTTTCTGGTTGAACATCCTTAATTTTAGTAAGATTCTCAAAGTGTTCGCTCATTGAATAGGTACTAAGAAACAAAGTTAGAGATTCTGTTTTCTTTTACATCTTGTTGAGGACAAGAATTTTGTATTTTCAACATTTTCTCCTTTCCCTTTAGTAATTCAAGGCTATCAAAGACTCTGAGTTTTCAAAAAAAAAATCTTTCAGAAAAAATATTTTGAATTAGTTACACTTCAAGTCCCCCCTTTCCTTTAATCTGTTGTCAAAAATATAGATTTATACTTGTCCAGTTAGGGCTCACATGTAGTAGAACTATAAACATGTCCTGAGAAGAAAATATGAATAAATCCTGTTCAGATTTTCATAGTGCTTATGTGGTTTCTTCTTGGTCTGAGTGAGAGAAATATAGACAAGTAAATGAAGGCAGGTTAACATTTCTATTCAGATGTCTGAAGGCGCTTTGGGGGCATTTTTCTGGAGATTTTCTCTCCATAGCAGCTTGAGTATGGTACAGATAAAGATTCCACACTGGTGTGCTTCATGGCACTATTTATACTGGAGCTCCTGGAGTCTGAATCCTGCCAGCCACACACAGGAGAGAGCCAGAGATTCAGCCTCCAGCACCCTCAGTGCCCTGTAAGGGCCTTCCAGGGACTGCCTTAGGCTTATTCTTTTCTCATAGCAGGGGCTAGCTCCCCAGCTCGCTGACTTCAGTTCGACTCCATTGATGGTAAATGTAGCAGAAATTATTTCACTTTCTTGAAATAAGATACCTATTCTTAATTTCCAACATTGATGAAGATTTTCCTCATGTGAAGGAATCTGGCCAGTCATTTGAATGAGTGAGTGGTAGGCGACAGGACCTAGTCACACTTTCTGTCTCGAAACTGGCTTGCCCCTTTGTTATCCAGTCCTGGATCCCGTATCATGCAAACTGCATTTATTCACTAAGGGTTCCACTAACGTGGGAAGAAAAGTATGCATTCCCTGTCACTGTGAAGGACTATTAGACAGTTCTTTTTTTAAGTTCATATTTCTTCAATTGAATTTGACCTCTAAGCAGGAAGACTCTCATAAAACTGGCTTTCCTCACCGTTGCTTGAAGTAGTAGCTGTCTGAGTTAGGATTTCTTCAAGTAATGGAATCTTGACTGTCTTTTATGTTATCTTTGGTACACAGGCTGAAGGCTTTATCTTTATCAGTGTCATGATTCTAACAACAAAATAGCTCTCGCTAACATATAGTGACAGGTAAATCATTTAAAAACAATTGTACAAAAAGTTTCTTCCAGTTGTGATTATCTTTCTTAATAGTAATTCCTAAACCTGTCTATTTTAATGATTCATGAAATCACTCTGTAATACTAATAAACCATGAACCGTCAATACTTTCCAATTTTACAGTGGTTACGAACCTGAAAAAAAAATGTTCTCTTTCCTCTTCTCACCAGGTGAAGAAATAACAGGTCAGGTTTATGCTATCCATAAAATAAGTAAAAACAGAAAACCTCATACAATTGAAATTGATTATTTTGTTATTTCAACAGTAGCAACAGCGCCTGAATTCAGGTAGAATGTCTTACAATAGAACTATTTGAGAGGCTTCAGTGAGAACAAGGAAAAAATATGAAACATTTTTCTTATTCACACAATTGTTTTACATAATTTTTATTAATGTATCTTTGTTATTGTCTTATGCAATACATGAACAGAAACACATGTTGGACCAAGAGATGCAGAGCAAAATGCTGCATCTATTCCTAGTTATCATCTAAGATCAGAGAAAAATTAGAGAGTCAGTAATCTAAATGTTTATCTAAAGAAGGTCTTCCTATCTTTAAAACCGTAGGTCATTGACTCAACTAATCCCTGTTCTGAGTTTGTTGCTTATCAATTGCTTTTTGAGATTCAATAGGTTTAAAGACCAATAAGGTTCTCACCTTCCATGCGAAGATATTAAAGAAGAGCCCAAGTGATACAGGTATGGATAAATAATTATAACAGAATACAGTAAATGAAATAATAGAAGTATGCAAATTCTACACAGTACTATGCAGAAATGAATAATTAGCTTTCTGCTGGGAAAGTCCCTGTAAGTGATAGGGAGGCTAAGGAGAAGGTGTAGCAGTTGGCATGATTAGTTGACATGATAATGTGCAGATGACTTCAACAACTAGAGGGCTCTTAGAATATATAACTTTGAGGGAAGTGGTCAGGGATGGCAGGCAATATTTAAAGAGAAGTAGTCAAGGCTGTGTCATAAAAGTCACTGCAGAAGGTGGAACTTATGTGATGGAAACCAGCAGTTGGCTTTAAGCAGAGCACTGATTTAGTAATATATGCATTTTATTGTAGTATGGATATTGAATAAAAGGCCACAGAGGTGAAACAAAGGGCATGAGAATCAGGTAGGGCACTGCTATAAGCTAAATGAGAAAGATCTTCAAGAAGGTAATAACTATGAGAATTAAAGGGAAAAATAGAATTCAGCAATGAAATGGCATTATGAAGACAGGGCTGATGTGAAATGAGAAAGAGAAGGGCAGAATTTCAGAAGATTCCTAGGAGCCTGGCTTGAGAAATTGCATGAGCAGTCTTGGCATTCACAAACACTGGCAGTATAGAAAGAGATGCTTGTTTATTGAGGGAGACAATAAATTAATTTGGAAATTGCAGTAAGCAATCTGTGGCACAGCCAGGTACAGATGTGTTTTCTTTGTTATTTATAAATCTGAATGAATGTGTTTATTTGCTGAAAACTTACACTTTGAAGAAAATAATAAAGATATATTAAAAGCATCTATTTATGAATCATAACAAGTACTTTTAAACCTTTTCTGTGGAAATGTATGACAACATTTCCTACACTATCAAAACACTAATCTAATTTTAACTGCATCAATTTCACTCCACAGACATTTATTATGAACTTCCTACGTAATACGGAACATGCTAGGGCAGTAGAGAAGCAGAGATGATTAAGAAATAGTCTTTGCCCCCAAAAGCATGTAGTCTTGTGGGGTGTGGGGATCAAAAAATGACTAAGAATTCGACATATTCAGAACTGCAAAAAAGGTGCTAAGGAATCACAAAGGGACAGGGCCCGGGGAGGTCGCAGGTGAGCCAGGGCTCCTCTCTGGCCAAGCAAAGATGAGGATGCAATTTTCTGAGCATTCAGGCTCTAGGTGTCAAAATCAGGAAGCAGATAGGGAAGAAATTGTCAAGCCCATATCCCAAGGTTCTTTCCGGAGGAAGCCTGGGAATGCCAAGAGGTGTGAGCTATGAGTGGGTTTGTAGAGAAAACCATCCATCTGGGAGGCTTGTTCTCACAACCTGGCATCAAACTCCCCTTAGTCTGATGCAGTAAAGAGTTTGCATCTGTGTTCTTAGCCTTCACAGGTATTTTAGTGGAAGGTTTGGAAAGGCTGCTTTAAAAATACTATGTTTTACACTGAATATATAACTGGATTTTAAGACATTCTGCCCCAGAAACATTTTTCTAAACCTAAAAACGTCAATGCAGAAATCATTAAAGATTGATGCATATGACTACATTAGCATTAAACATTTTCGTGCTATCAATTAAAAAGAAAAGAGTTTGGTCAAGTATTTTTTTAAAGCATATTAACACTATTATAAATTATATATTATTTCAAATCAATAAGAAAGAACTAAATATCCTTATGACAAAATGTCCCAAAGGACATGACTCATGCTTATATTTTTTGTATAGGGAACTGGATGAATAACAGGGTCACAAACTGAGATGGAGAATACAGGAGGGGAACAAGGCTTACAGAAGGAAATGATGAATTCAGCTTTGTTCCAGGTTGAAGGAACAAATGTGAAATTCTTAAGCTATGTATGAATTCTTAACTGGAATCCATGAACTCCCAAAAAGGATGAGAGCTCTGTGAGGATGAGCTGAATCAGAGAAATTGCATATACTTGGAACAATAGAACAGAGACGAAACGCTATCATTAAAAGGGCCAGAAAGAATTTGGGGGCCTTTAAAGAAAAAAGAAGCAGAAACCAGAGCAGTTCAAGGAGAGGCTGAGAGAACAAGGTCATGGAGACAACAGCCAGATGCTCAGGGGGTAAGGGATGTGCCCTAATTTACAGTGTCAAACTCTTTAAATTATATAAAGAGGTTTATTCTCAGCCAAACATGAGTGACCAAGGCTTGAGGCTTTGTCTCATGTAGTCCTGAGAACATGTGTCCAAAATAATTGGGCTAGAGCATGGTTTTATCAGTTTTATGGAGACATAAGACATATATCAATATAAGAAGGTATACATTGATTTGCTCCAGAAAGGTGGGACAACTTGAAACAGGGGGGCTTCCAGGTCATAGGTGGATTCAAAGATTTTCTGATTGGCAGTTGGTTGAAAGAGTTAAGTTATTATCCAAAGACCTGGAATCAATAGGAAAGTATCTCTGGATTAAGATAAGGGGTTTTAGAGACCAAGATTCTTATTATGTAGATGAAGCCTTCAGGTAGCAGGCTTCAGAGAGAATCATGATAAATGTCTCTTACCGGACTTAAGAAGGTGCTAGACTCTTAGTCTTTCCTGGATTAGGAAAAGACCCGGAAAGGGAAGAGACTTCTCTATAGAATGTAGATTTTCCCCACAAGAGACAGCTTTGCAGGACCATTTCAAAATATGTCAAAGAAATCTATTTTGGGGTAAAATGCTTTGATTTCTTTCAGGACCTGCTATCTGTCATGTGATGCTATACTAGAGTTAGGTTGGCCTTTGGTATCTCATTGCTACAAAGAGTCTGTTTTGTTAGTCTTAAGATCTCTGTTTTAACATGAATGCTGGTCAGTTGTGCCTGGATTCCAAAGAAAGGGGGGGTATAACGAGGCCTGTCTCACCTCCCCTTCCATCACGGCCGAGCTAGTTTTTTAGGGTTACTTTAGAATGCCCTTGGCCTAGGGGAAGAATCCATTCGGTTGGTTGGGGTTGGGTGAGAGGGGGCGTTGAATTTTATTTTTTGTTTACAGATAGAAGCATGGAAGAATTTGTGTAAGGAAGGCCTGACAATGCCTAAGAGACTTGAAGTTTGGAATTTCTCAATTACCCTAACAGGTACAATCCTAGTGAGATAACATGATCATGATGCAATATTAGTTAAAAGAAAAAAACCTGAACACAAAGGTGTATGCAAAGTGTGATTTCAAATAGATATAGGAAAATGCCCTGGAATGATATATCATGAAATGCTAATTATTACTATACCCAAAATTAAGAGAGTTTTGTTCCTTTACATTTTCTCTATTTTAATAAATTCCATGAAACATATGAAATATTTTTAAAACTATAAAATATTATGCCAAGAAGAAAATGAATAGCACCACCCTCATGAACTAGCAATCACCAGTTAGAAAACCTAGCCAACACAAGAAAACAATAAATAGGCTGGAATTAAAAAAAAAAAAAAAATGGAAAAGTGCATTGCCCACATTAAAACATTAAATATCTTAGTGAAAATAAACACAGCTTGAGTAAGAGAAAATTTAGTAAATTATCAAATAACATTGGGTTGAGGAACCAATAAAAGTAATTATGAAGCTGGAGTGTTTGCAATAAAAATGAGTTCATATCCTAAAAAGAATAATAATTGGGATACATGAAAGAAGATTGGCAAAACATTGACAATTGCAACTAGGTGAGGGGAACATAGGATTTTAAGTCATGATTCTCTCCACTTCCATTATGAAATTTCCCAATGTAAAAAGTAAAATTAAAAACAATCTACTAATATGCAAGAAGAAGAAACTAAGACTGATAAACTCTTGGACATTCAAAGTGAATACATAATTTTAAGTAAACATTATTAAAAGTAACAAAATAACCTATGCAACACAATAATTTACAAAAACAAAAAGTCCTGAGGTGATAGGGAAGAAGTAAATAACAAATGTGAAAGCATAAAAAATGAAAAGACAGCAGACCCAAACACCAAAATAGGTCAATAAGTCCAAGAATTGGCTCTTTACAAAATAGAGAAACCTCTGGAAAATGTCTCAAAATAAAAAGAAAACATTTAAAACAATCCAAATTTTTTTTATCTAAGAATATCAGACATTTTCATTTAGTTTTTCTGGATATTAACTGCACAAGGGAAAAAACAATAATCTAATGAAACTGAAGTAATCACTTCCATCAAGCAATTATTATCTCCTTTGCTTTCATCTCTCAATAAACATGCAGAACGTATTAATCAGTCTGCTCATAGATTTCATAAAAAGTGGCTCATTATCTGTTCTATTAATAGTTGCCAGGTTTTTTGCATCAGGAGTTGGTTGCTCAGAATGATTAATATTTACATATGTTGGTTTCTCCCAGTTGAAACCAGGATTGGAATAACAAATTGGGAGAAAACATATGGAAAAGCTCATGAAGATGACCATTTTTGCCAATAGTGTCCAAGAATGTTTCTGGTTCTCATACAAATAGTGCCATACCAGATCCTTTCAAACATAATATTTCCCATTAAAGCAATCTCCCTTCCCACAAACCCCTCACTTCTTCCCTTTAAAATTATCAACTTAATTTTTCTCAAGCTTCATTCAAGTTTGTAAACTGATGCAACAAATTCTGCAATTTACATAAGACCTGTTTCTTCTTTCCTTTTATCACGTTATTGACCTATCTCCCTGAAAATTGCTGGAGGTATTATGTAATCATTACTAAGAATATAAAGTCCATAATTTTACAGTTATTAATGCCCCCACCCGCCATCAAGGATCTGCCTAGACTATTAAATATGTCAGCTTCCTGCTCCACACCAAAATAACCATAAATCAAAAAAACAAAACAAAACAAAAAACATCAAGGTGGGGACTGCATTCCTCCTGTGGCTTTATCTCTTTAATTAGCAGATAAAAAGAGGTTACCATTTTAACAGAGATGATTATAATGGTTTTTATCACTTTACAGAAACTCTTTAAATTGCTTTTTATAATGATGTGGCTGACGTGTAATGGCATTAAAGAAGTATAATGGGGGAGGTGTTGATTTGTTTTCTTTAATTTTGTTTGTGCGTGACTTCTCTTCATCTGATGACATGAAAATAAACAGTAAGTACCACAAATTACTAGAGCAGCAGAGTTTGCTGTTCTGAAATAGTCCGACTCTTCCTAAGACACTCTTGCTTTCCTCTTCAACTGCTGTGGTACCTGAAACAGATGGAGAAAGAACCTGGAGTCATCCTCAATCCCTAGACTTAAATCCATTAACGTATTTGGCGGTTACAATTGTGAAGCCATGCATCTGTTGGGGGGGTGGGGGGGAAAGAAAGAAACTTCTATCTGAAAAATGTGACCCCCTTTAAATTATGAGGCCCAGTGAGGTACTGGAATCAAACAGCAGTCACATCACTCCTCTGGAGCTGAATCATTACCTCTTGAAGCCACATGCTATGTGGGCTCTAGACTAACTGACCAAATAGCCATCAGATGCCACGTACTGGACACTGTAACGCGTACCCAGTAGTGCAACAACAGAGAGCCAATCACTAATCAATGTCATCTCTGTAAGCCTATGAGAATTCCTGCCGAACAACTCTGTGTCAGCCCACTCCTTGTCCCCTTTTGTCTTTGAAAACCTGCTTGCAGCTGAGGCTGACAGAGCTCATATTGAAGGCACCTTGAGTCTGAGTCTTCCAGGCAGCTGTTCTCACTTTGGCTCAAGTAAACTCTTTGAATTATTTTTTGTGCCTCAGCCTCTTCCTTTTAGGTCAACATATCCATCATGGAATTAAGGGAATTAGAACAATTTCTCTTGTCATTAGAACTTGCAGAAGAAGAAATATGCTTAGTTAGATTGAGACTAGGCTTCCATTGCTTCGGATATAAAATGGCCAGGACCAGCTGTGCTTTAGGTATTTTGGGGCAGCACTGGAGTGAGAAGATGTGGAAAACATAACCTGAAGCCTGGTTTGGTTGCTGTCTGCGATCTATTTATTTCCTTTCTCCTCTTTCTGCTCCTGAGGACACAAGAGGTTTGATTCCAGAAGACTTTCTACGGAATTCTTTGCCCTTATCTGATCACTAACAGAATTGGGTTGAGCTTTTCCTTTCTCTAGCAAGGTTTTTCAACTTCAGCACTATGACCTTTAGGGCCAGATGGCCTTTGTGTAGGGGCCATCCCGTGCATTGTAGGATGTTTAGCAGCGTCCCTGACCTCCACCCACAAGACGCAAGGAGCACCCCCAACACAGCCGTAACAACCAAAAAGCATCTCCAGATATTGCCATCATGCCCTAGGGTGGCAAAATTATCCCTGACTGCAAACGGCTGCTCTACATTTCATCTTCTCTACTGTGTGAATCATCTCACACTTTTCTCATTTTCACTGTTCTGCAATATTTTTAATCACTTTCAGTATGTTAATGATACTTACAACTCCAATCAAGACTAAGGAAAATCAAAGCAATCTTCTGATGAATGCCTGGACCAAAGAGCAATAGGAACCAGCTATGATCAAAATCCTAGAGAAAGCCAAGGAGTACTGGAATAAAAATTTCCAGTTATTGGAGAGTGAGGACGAGAACTTTTGTCAACTAAACCAAAGAGTGTTTATTTTCTACTAAGTACGAGGCCAAATCCAATTTGGTCACAAACAAGAAAAAAAAAAATCCCAAAATTTATGTTCTTAAAGATTTATTTTTATAGTTGGCATGGGTAAGAGTTTTCTGGGAACGATTAAATAAGACCTGATATCATAGCCATTTTGAAGTTGCTTAAAGTTCTAAGGACATAAACCAAGTAGGGAGAGAAATAAGTAATATGACTAGACAATTAATACTTATTTCAATTTTTCATTATTTGTGTCTATTTACTGCAAAATAATTACTTTGTACATTCTTATGCATGTTTCAGATTAACTTTTTTGGTAATGTAATCAATTTTAATGCAAATATAATTTATCCTCCCAATTCATACCCCATGATACAGGTGACAAGGCTTGAAGTGGTTAAATAGAAATAAGATGTTACCTCTCTCCTTCTGTTTTTAAAATCCACATGCATTACCTGGGGATCTTGTTCACAATTATAATTCTGGAAGTCTGGGGTGGATTCTGAGATTTTGCATTTCTTTTCTTTTTCTTTTTATGTATTTATTTTTTTTGGAGATGATGTGTTACTCTCATCCTGGCTAGAGTGCAGTGGCACGATCAAAGCTTACTGTGGCCTCAAACTCCTGGGCTCAAAAAATCCTCCTGCTTTCAGCCTCCCAAGTAGCTGGGACTACAGTACAGGCACACATCCCCACACCTGGCTAATTTTTAAAATTATTTTTTGTAAAGATGGGATCTCACTATGTTACTCATACTAATTTCTAACTCTAGGCATCAAGCAATCCTCCTGCCTTGGCCTCCCAAAGTGCTAGGATGACAGGCATGAGCCACTGCACCCAGCCTTAAGATTCTACATTTCTAAGGAGCTCGCAGGTAATGGAACAATGTTGATTTAAGCACAACTCTGTGAGTAACAAGGTCCTCAGCTCCTTTGACCTAAGCGTCATATTATGGTTTTGTATGAGTTGTAGTGCTGCCCCAGTTTTGAGGAAAGGCAGCGTTCATTTTTAGATTCAGATTTTTTTCTGTTTTTTTTTCTCCCCCCAACCTTTTTTTTTTTTTTTTTTTTTTTTTTGAGACAGAGTTTCACTCTTGTTGCCCAAGCTGGAGTGCATTGGTGCGATCTTGGCTCACTGCAACCTCCGCCTCCAGGGTTCATGTGATTCTCCTGCCCTAGCCTCCCAAGTAGCTGGGATTACAGGCGTGCACCACCATACCCAGCTAATTTTTTTTTTTTTTTTTTTTTTTTGTATTTTTAGTAGAAACGGGTTTCACCATGTTAGCAAGGCTGGTCTCGAGCTCCTGACCTCAGATGATCCACTCGCCTCAGCCTCCCAAAATGCTGGGAGGATTACAGGGGTGAGCCACCATGCCTGGCCTCAGATTTCATATATTAAAACACTCTTTTCAGCAAAAGATGTTGAAGATTCCTCCCTCAAGACAGGAAACACAAAGAGAAGAAAGCTTCCAGAGCTGAAGATCCCGACAAAGGAAAGCCAGTCCTGCTGAGAGGGGAGCACCTGAGCGCTGCTGGTCAGAGAAGCCTCCTCAAGGATAACAAGCAAAGCCTCCACTCTCTATACTCCAGGTTAGAATAAGGGATATGAGGCCAAAGGCCAACATTCCAGCTGACGACAGATGACAGAATACTGAGGGCTTCCCAGGAGACTCAAGCTCCATCAGCAGGCGGGTTCACCACACCTGCTGAGTGCAAAGGAACTGGAGAAAGGTAGTAAGAGCTACTATCTGTTTTTCAGATTTTATTGTATCCAACCAAACATAGTAATGATACGGCTCATATTCCAGGTGCAAATGGTTTCCATAAATACTATTTTCACCAAGTTCCAAGATAAGTAGCTATGACAACTATACAAAACATAAAATTACATAAGATGTCTAATAATGCAATAATAATTATATGTAACATATGCAAAGTATATATGTAATAATAAAATACTATTAAAAATAACTGCCCGGATTATCTAGCTCTGTCCTTATCTGTTAAAAGTCAAGGATTTGCTGTTCAGAGTAGGCAGAGTCTCTTAAAATCACCTCTTAAATAATTTCTGTTTTGGCCAGGCACGGTGGCTCACACCTATAATCCGAACACTTTGGGAGGCCAAGGTAGGCATTGAGGTTGGGAGTTTGAGACTAGCCTGACCAACAAGGAGAAACCCCATCTCTACTAAACATACAAAATTAGCCTGGTGTGGTGGCGCATGCCTGTAATCGCAACTACTCGGGATGCTGAGGCAGGAGAATCACTTGAACCTGGCAGGAGGAAGTTGCAGTGAGCCGAGATCGCGCCATTGTACTCCAGCATGGGCAACAGAAGTGAAACTCCATCTCAAAAAATAAAATAAAATAACTTCTGTTTTTGTTGTTCGGCTCTTGTTTTACTAAGAATTCTCAGTGATGCTTTCAACACATTCTAAAAGCACAAAAATTAATCTTATTCCTAGATTTCCATAACTTATTTTTCCAAGGTATTATTTGTTTTTAGCATGAAGCAAAATAACTAATAGCCAAAAAACATGTCCAATTAATTCTGGTGTCACTTCAATATAATTAGTCAATTGTGGACACGTTTTCTCCTAGGGTTCTTACCTACATTTACATTTCTGCAGTTAGGGTGAAGGTTCATGTGTGCTTGTACGTGGACCATGAATATAGGAAATAGGGCTGGAAAGAGTGGACAGAGGCATTCAACCAAAGTGTCTAGAATGTGGACATGCAAGCAAATGAATTCTCCACTCTGATGTGTGCACTGTTTCCTGTGATTTCTTCAAAGTGGAAAGTGTCTGAAGTTGAATTTCCTAGAGAGAGGTGGACTGAGGAGGCGAGCCTGGCCCCTGCTCTGCCTGCCACTTCCCTGAGCTTGACACCAACCACCTCACAGTGTCCCTCCCCTGGGCCTCCATTCCCTGTTCTGTAGAGTAAGGGCATTTGACAAGCTGATTCCTAAAGTGTCTCTCAAATCTGTGATTCTACGACTTTAATGCCTTTAATATTGAAGAAAATGTACATGATAATGTGTCCTCTCTGCACATCAGCTAAAATAGGACATTATTAAATAATAAAATATCCGTTTTCAACTGCATGGGTGTAATTTTTTTAAATGCATTTTGAGACAAGAAGATTGTTCTAAGCTTTCACAGATGTTAATATTTTAAAACAAAATTCTTTTCTTACATGGTGCCAGTAGGAATAATTCATTCCTGGACTTTTTCTGTCAGCATCTATCTGTGGCTTTATTTCAAAATGTGACATTATCAGGACAAGATACAAGTATCTTGAACATGAAACCCTAACAATTAAACAGAAAATTGATACTAAAAGAAAATCAAGACAACAAATGTAAAGTTCAAATTTCTATTACCTTGTTTTTTAAAAAAGTGCCTAAATGCATATATAAAAATTGAATTTTTAGAAACATAAACTATCCTTTCATTAATTTATTTTTAAACTTCTTTCATATTGTTATCACTGATAGAGTTGACAATACAATAAAATATTACTAAAATGCTGGGCATGATGGCTCACTTCTGTAATCCCAGCACTTTGGGAGGCTGAGGCAAGTAGATCACCTGAGGTTGGGAGTTCAAAACCAGCCTGGCCAATACGGTGAAACCCCATCTCTACTAAAAATACAAAAATTAGCCAGGCATGGTGGTGAGTGCCTGTAATCCCAGTAATCCCAGTTATTTGGGAGGCTGAGGCAGGAGAATCACTTGAACCCAGGAGGCAGAGGTTGCGGTGAGCTGAGATGGCGCCACTGCACTCCATCCTGGGGGACAGGGCAGGACTCTGTCCCAAGAACAATAAAAAATAAAAAATAAAAACATGCATGAAGTTAGAAGCTGAAACTCCACCAGTGTCTGCTTTAGCACCACACTCCAACTAAACTTCACATGCTGGTGCATTTCCATCTTCCTCTGGACACTGTCACGCCAGGAACACTCCACATACCAGGCTGTATGCCATGTTTCATTTACTATCTGCATGATTGAGAACATTGGGTTCCTATCAAGTTGCTATTGCAATAATATCCAACAGATCGGAACACACCCACCTCTTATTTGCCTTGTGTGATCTTTAAGGGAATTGAAAATCCACAAGGGTCTAAACTTGTCAGGTATTTTCGTGGGAAATGGGTAAGTCCCTCTCAAACAAGCTGACCTGGAACTCGTACCTGCCACAGAGAGTGAAACCTCTCTGCACTTTTAAATGCTGCATTCATTCATCCCTGGAGAAAGGCCAGCTTCTCATCCACGTTGAACTAATTCTTATGAGGGCACCCTTATTTACAGCCACAGATGCAGTGTGATTCCCTATTTTAAATAAACTGTTGGTACTTTGTTGTTTTCACCGTCTTTAGCTCTAGCCCTTAAGGACTTCATGAAGCTCCTAAGTAATATAGACAGCTGGGGTGATTTTCAGTTGAACTAGCATGCATTTTCAACATTTAGAAGTAAGTACTGGCCAGGCACGGTGGCTCATGCCTATAATCTCAGCACTTTGGAAAGCCAAGGAGGGTGAATCACCTGAGGTCAGGAATTCAAGACCAGCCAGGCCAACATAGTGAAAACTCGTCTCTACTAAAAATACAAAAATTAGCAGAGCATGGTGGCAGGCACCTGTAATGCCAGCTACTGAGGAAGCTGAGGCGGGAGAATCACTTGAACCTAGGAGGCGGAGGTGGCAGTGAGCCAAGATGGCACCATTGCACCCCAGCCTGGGCGACAGAGTGAGACTGTCTCAAAAAAAAAAAAAAAAGAAGTCAGTGTAAGTATTACACAATGAAGGATAAGAAGTAAAGGACAATAATGCAGTCTTTGATGCTTACACAAATTTTATTGGAAATAGTTGGCTCCAATAAGAATATTTCTGCGATCACCACAAACTCAATTTCTACTTCAGCTATATAATTATATCAGGCTTGAGAATAACTAAAAAACAATACTGCTAAATGTTGGCTTTAAATTACCATTTCTCCGCCTAAATCATGATGAATGTAATGATTAGAAATGGCATTATCGATTATTAAATGTCAGAATGAATACACTAATGAAGTTATAGAGACAAATGTCATATAAGACTGATTATTCTGACTAGCTTGGCCAAAGTCCTGAGTCTAAAAATTTTAAAACCCGAAAAATGTAAAAAGAAGTATCACAATCCCTCGCGCTCTTCCTTTCCAACTTGGACCAGCCAGAATGGCTCCCTTAAAGAAGGGCGAGAAGAACAAGGGCCCTTCTGCCATCAACGAGGTGGTGACTCGAGAATACACCATCAGCATTCGCAAGTGCATCCACGGAGTGGGCTTCAAGAAGTGTGCCCCTCGGGCACTCAAGAGATTCTGAAATTTGCCATGAAGGAGATGGGAACTGCAGATGTGCGCATTGATACCAGACTCAACAAAGCTGTCTGGACCAAAGGAATAAGGAATGTCCCATAACAAATCCGAGTGCGGTTGTCCAGAAAACATAATGGGGATGAAGATTCACCAAATAAGCTGTATACTTTGGTTACCTATGTACCTGCTACCACTTTCAAAAATCTATAGACCGTCAATGTGGATGAGAACTAATCGCTGACTGTCAAATACATCAAATAAAGTTATAAAATTGCAAAAAAAAAAAAAAAAAAAGAAAGAAAGTATCCATGACTGTATCCATTGTAATAATAAAAATTTGGCCAGGCGAGGTGGCTCATGCCTGTAATCCCAGGCCAAGGCAGGAGGATCACTTGAGGCCAGAAATTCAAGACTAGCCTGGGCAACATAGTGGAACCCTGCCTCTACAAAAAATTTTAAAACATTAGCTGAATGTAGTGATGCACATCTGTAGTCCCAGCTGCTCAGGAGGCTGAGGCAGGAGGATTACTTTAGACCCAGAATTCAGGATTAGAGTGAGATATGATCACATCTCGGTACTCCAACCTGAGCAGCACAATGAGACCCTGTCTCAAAAAAAAAAAAAAAAATCATCATAATATTGACCTGGTTCAAAATATAAGCATTCATGATAATACTGCAACTTGTCATTCAAAATTCAGTCATTGTGAACCTACCATGTGTCTGTGGCAGTCAGATGCTGAGAACGCTTGAGTAAACAAAAGACAGAAGACTCTTCCCCTTCTGACTGGGGACTGAGATGAAGAAGAAGTAAGTGAGCTAACAAACCATTGCAGAAGGTGACAGCGGCTATGAGTTAGACAGACTGTGCTATGATCGAAGACTGGGTGGGAAGGGGGAACCTAGATTAGAGACTATGGATCAGGATTTGGCTCCAGGCAGAGGCTTCCAATGTGCGACCGTGCAGTCAGAGGACACAGAGTTGGAGGAGCAGAAATCTGGCACGCTGGGGCCAGTGCTTCATAGCCCGGAAGATCGATGGTGTGCAGGAAGCTGGAGAACAGTCAGCTGCAGATGGCAAAGGGACTTGTCTGCTGGGCTGCAGCATCCCAGCTACTCCTCCCAGTGTTTCTGGGCAAAACTCTAGCAGATGCTTTTTTTCCCCTTTCTTTCGCTTACCACGTACCTATCAGTACATCCTGTCAACTCTACTTTGAAAGCACATCCTTACTCTCATCCCAAGTCTCCCTTATAATGTTCATTGTGCAAGTCCAGAATGATCCTTTAAAAACCTAAATCAAATCACTGCTTTCTTGCTTCCAACTTTTCCATGACCTCTTGTCACAGACAGAAAGGAGGCTAAACTCCCATCTTGGCTCTTTGTGCCCTTTATGATCTACAATGCACCTCCTCTGCCTCCTCTTACCCCTCCACCTTGAACTCCAGCTTCTATGGGACTTGCTAAGCTTGATTCTCCTTCAGGGCATTTTCTCTAGATATTTTGTCTTCCCGAACTTCTTTTGCAACTCCTTGCACAGTTGATTCCTTCTTATTTCATTGAAATCTCAACCTGATGTCACCTGTTCAATGGCTTTGGATGGCCATCAGGCTAAATAGCCGAATAGTACTGTCCTTGTTTCTCCACGGGGATTAAATCCTCTGCATAGCACTTGTGCTGATATTTTATTAGTACTTGCTGGTTTATTGCCATCTCCACAGCACTCCACCCCCACACTATTCAACCTGGAATGTAGTTCTATGAAAGAAGGAATAATAAATGTGCTGTTCACTAATGTATCCCAACACCTGGGGCTGTGCCGGACACACAGTGGTTCTCAGCAATTTTTGCTGAATGAATCAAAGGCTGACACACCGTCATGGATAAACTCATCATGAAATAGAAGTGAGAGAGAAAGGGAAAGAGGGAGGAGTGGTGGTGAGAGTGCACAGGTCGGCAGGGCCAGAAAGACCACCGAGCAGTCAAGCAGGTCCTACGCGGCAGCAGCTACCGCAGCCACTGGGTCAGCTGGCCGCACTTCTACATGTGGATTTAGACCCTTTGTTGTCCCCAAAGCATAGGCAGCATGAGCCTCATGCTTGCATTGGGTCCCCTTTCTCCTTGAGTCCTGTGGGTATGACGTGGCCCAGGAGAATGCTATGCCCACAGGGAATCTGTGTCAAAGCCAAGAAACTCCAGGGGCAGGAGATCCTGGTCTTCTGTAGGGGCTGCTAGCAAACTTGGTCCTCTTTCTCTCTGGAAGAGACGTTATCTTTATTACCCTGGGATTTCTCCAAGAAGAGATGTTTCCAAATCTCTGCAGAGGGAGCCGTTGTCTTTCTACTGCCAAGACTATCTGCTGTGCAAACACCCTGGATCATCCATTGATGATCTCAATGTCCTTTGTTCAGAAGACATGCAAACCATGTCCAGACGTGGAGGACTAGCTCATAACAAAAGGGTCCCGTGGCCTGATTTGGGGCAGGGCCCCTAAAGGACAGAAAACTTCAAGACATATTTGGGAGACCTGAGCCTGGAAGTTATCTTTACCCAGTTCCCCAGGGAATGGTACTAGGAAGGCATAAAACCCCAGGAAATTTAGAGCTGCACAGTGTGTCAGAAACTATGGCACTAGAGACAACTTTGCAAGGGTTTTTCTGGAATGGCAACTGACTGAGGTTATAAAATTATTCCCACACACTTACGCTGCAAGGAGTGGAATATCCAGCAAACTGGGAGACACAGGAGGACAAGAACAAATGATGCTTCAGTAATGACTTAAAGGGACCAGTTCCCAAGGGCCATATGGGATATTCACTCCACAGGATGATTGAAGGAGGGAGAGAGGCATCTCCCCAGTGCCTCACACTACGCAAGGTCCCTAGGAGATTCTAGAGGGGACATCTTGTCTTCAATCACTTTCAGGACAAATACGAAATTGAATTACTTGTTTTTTTCAAAGTCTGTTACTGGGAGACACCATCTCTGGAGCCAGGCCGGGAGGCTGCAGTGAGGGAGCCAGCTCAGGAGGTTGTCAGGGCAGCCACAATGGAGCCACAGCTCTGGGGCTGCCATCTTGTCCTGTCAGCTTAGCTCCCACTGTTCACGTCTCTCCCTCAGTAGTTTACTTTTTATTACATATCACAAAACTGTCCATATGGAATGTTAAAAATAAAGTTGAAAGGATAAAAATTACAGGTTCTTCACCACAGATAGCTCGAGAAGTAGTGGTCTGGAACAGCCCTATCCATCAGAACTTCGACAATGATGGAAACGTTCTGTTCCTGCAGTGACCAATATGGTAGCCATTCGTTGCATATGGCTACTGAGCACTTGGAGTGAGGCAATTCTGATTGAGGATCTGAACATTTCATTTTATTTAATTTTAATTAAGTTAAAATAGCCATGTGACTAGTGGCTGCAGTACTGGACACAGCAGGTCTAGAAGGAAGGCATTAGCCTGAGCCTCTCAAAGCTTTTGTGACCTTATCATAAAATGAGGATAAGAGTAGAATCAATCATGTAGGGGACTTTCGGGGCTTAATGAACTAATCTATGTTAGGGGCTTAGCACCTCTAGGGCACACAGCCGGTACTCAGTAGGCATTAGAGGAGGATGAAAAAAATAAGTATGACAACACTGGTGGCGATCACAGAGACAGAGCTTCAGGAGTTCAGAGGACAGGTTTGGACATGCATGTGGCCAGCTATTAGGTAAGAAAAAGGATGGGCCATGCAGCATGGGGCCAGAGCATGGGTGACAATGGGTGAGGAGGCCCTGTATCTGGCTCTATATGAGCACAGGCCCATGAGGAGTGATGCCCCGAATCCTAACAGTCTTGCAAAGGAGAGTAGATGTTCAGCACTGTGTCGGCGGGGGACGAGCTGTGCCCAGAGCTTCCCAGGCTGTTGGGACAACTGCTCCCTTGTGTGGTGCACAGTGCACATGGCAGGGGCAATGCTCTCTGGGGCTATGTCCAGTTCCTTCACCCAAATCCAAAACATGAGCATTCTGCACACCTCTATCAAGTAATCTGGATCAAGGCATGTGTTTGCCTAAATCATCTGAAGATTTATATAAAACATAGTTTATTGACATGTATGTATCAGTCTGGGTCCAATCAGGAGATGCAGACCACAACACAATTTAAATAAAGGAGGTTAAATATAAAGAAATACGATGTTATTTCTTAAACAGGACAAGAGAGTAACTATTGAGACAGAAAGAGCTCTACAGGGCACCAGAGCTGTGGTGAGCACCCAAGGAAGGACACAGCTCGGGGGGGCTCAGACCTCTGAAGAAATATGGCTGCACCTACTAGATAGTGGAGAATTTTGCTGGGCTTCCCAGGCCACAGCTGGCCCATGGTGGTTGGACAAGTGAAAACATTGCTCTGTGGCACCGGTAAACTGAGGCCAAGAGGCAGGCAGAGAGAGCAGGGCACACTGCAGGTGTGAGACCAAAAACCTGTCATGTCTATGTTGTTGTCCATGTTGAAAGGGCCACAGGAAATACACATGCAGGACACAGGCGGGGGAGACTGGCAGGTGGTGGACCACCCTTTGCAGGGACCCAGTGGCCCTCTGTGCACAGCTTGGGTCAGAGCAGCTGTGGGCCCTTGCATGGACAAAGGTACAGCCTGCCGGATGGCCAGACTTAAGGAGCTTCAGTGTGCCTGTAGGTGGGGCTAAGGAGAGGGTGCAAAGAGCAGGACCTGTAAGTCCTTTGCTGTCCTCTGTCCCTGGCTATGCTAGTGCTGTTCAAATCAGGAGCTGCAGAAAGCACGGCAGCATCATGCTGGAGAGAGCTGCCTGCTCCCTACATGTACCTGACACTGGAGAAACCACACCGCTGAGCAGTAAAGAAAAATGCACGCTCTCCAGGAGCATGACAAATGCCCTGAGAGCCAGGAAGGAAAAGCCCTACTATCTGTAATGTCTCTCCAGCACCTTCTACTGACAATCCTTAACATCAGATCAGTGGGAAAAAAAAAAAAATACACAAAAGAAGCTCATCTGCGTCTTCACAGATCAGGCAATGAAGGATGAATTTGGGGCTGAGAGTCAGGAAACTGACAAATGGCAAAACATAACCTATGCCAGACACTCACCGGCCCCACTCTTCCGTGGCACTCATAAAATGTTCCCTGGGGCCTTGACTGTGACCTTGACTGTGACCTAGGAAAAGCAATGTTTTCAAGGAAAGGAAGATATCTTGGTAAATTTTCTTTCTATGGGTAAAAAATTAGTGCGGTCATCACCCTGTCATTAGTAAGTTCTCAATAGAGCAGACTGAGCCAAAGCTGTGCAGCCAATAAGATGTACTTACATATTGTTCCCTGTCAGGGACCTGGGTTCAGAAGTGCAGTAGATCCAACATCTTCCAGTGCCACAATCTACCCTGTAGGACTAAATGTCCTATACCCTAAAATTTATTATTCTTTATATATGATCTAGAGAGTGGCTACAAGCTTTTGGTAGTAGTTTGGAAAACACTACAAAATATTTGAAATGAAAAAAAAAACTAAGCAGTTTATAAAACACTGCCACTTATACTTAGGTGTATCCTTACATCTTTTCTTTCTTCCTTAAATAATTAAAACAAATATAACATCTTCTGAAAAGTAAAGGGGACTCAGTAAATAAATACAGAGCATTGCTGTCATGACATATAATATTTTAGAATAAAAATACACTATGAATATTCATAGAAGTTGTTATTTTTGGATCTTTAGCAACATTAAATATTTAATATAATTACTCCTCCATTTCCTCTTCTAATATTTATCCCTGCTTCATTTCTAAATCATCTTTTCCACATTTTCCTCTTCAGTTATTTAAGTGGGACGGTAAGCTTGTTTTCAGCTAGTTGTAATTAAAATATTATCTCTGAGCACTTTCAAGCCAGATTGTCATCATCAAAGCAAAGGAAAGATGAGGCAATTTTGGAGAAAACTCAATGACACATCAAATTATTTAGATGAATGTTTTAATTTCACAAATTTTCTTCAACTAACTTTAAAATATGTGGGTGATTATTTTATATAGGGATTCGCATAGTACAAAAATCAGTAGAACTCTAAATAAGGCACTGTGAGGAGACAGAGAGGGGAGCACTGAGGTGGGCTCTTCCGCCCCGATTGGGCCCTGACCTCCACAGAGGCCAGGCAGAGAGCATCCTGCCTTCTATCGCCGCGTTCCAGAGAAGACTGTTGATAAACAGCCGGTGCCTAACTTCAGGGAGGGGTTAGTTATGGATGAAATCAAAGGACACCGAGGGAAAGGTAAGAGAAGGTGGCTGGAGTAGGCTTGGGAGGCAGGGGGCCCCACCTGGGAGAGCTTGGCGTTCTAGCCTGTGGAGGGGTCCTAGCCGGAGGAGAGAATGGGGGAGGGGCAGGGGTCGCTCAGGAAGGCGGGTCTTCTTTCCTGCGCCAGCCACCTCCAGCTGTGCTCCTCGGCTCCAGCATGGTTTCTCTAAAGGCTGTAAAGGAACATGCCCAGCGGGGCATGTGACCATCCTTCTAGAACACGCTTTGGTTCCTCCATTTGTGAAGGTCTGGCTCCAATAGTCCAAGCCTGCCTCCAGATCCTTTAAAGATCGCTTCACTTTTCTGTCCCAATCAGGCAGGAGAGTACAGAGGGACAGGAAGGAAGCAGGAGCGTGCACACTTGAAAGCAATGTGTGTAGTTTGGCCTTGCAGCGGAGCCGCCGCCATCCATAGCCTCCCTGCTCGGAGTCCCTGACCATGGCAGGCCTATCTCAAAATCTTGCAGGAGCAGCGATGCGAAGATTCACTAGGCAACGGTTGAAGCCACGTCTTGCATTTCTAACAAGGATCACTGTGAATTACAGTGTGTAAAACGTTGGAAGGGGACGAAAGCAAACGCAGAAGGACGGCTAGAGAGCTACAGACGGGTGATGGGGCGGTGGAAGGAGGGCAGGAAGGGAAGTGACCTCCCAGCGCCGTCCTGGGCCGCAATAGGCAATCAGTCTGTGCTGCATGCTTGCCCCCACTGGAGAGAGGCTAATTGCTCCATTCACGAGGAGAACGGATGTTCAGATGCGTAGAGAAGCCGCAGCGCAGTTCCACATGAGCCAGCGCTGTGGCTCCCGAAATCACCTCCCTCCGAGGGGCATGAGTGCTGGAGTGGAGACCAGCTCTGCACCAGGAGTCACTCGCAGCTTTCCCAGACTGAGGTTGCCCGGCACAGGCTCCGGGCACGCGACGGGGTACCGCGCAGCCCGCTTTGCAGAGGAAACGTAGACGCAGAAAGGCCTGGCCCGGGCTCGCGGCCGCGAGGGCGGGGAGCGAGGAATCCACTGCGGCAGCTCAGCTCTGGGCAATGCCGCCACCTGCCGTCCAGCGCACCCGCACAGCGGCCCGGGCGTCCAAGCCTCGGCAAGAGAGATGTGCCTGACCTGCACGGAGGATGACGCTGACTGGCCGGTGGTGAGGAGGCCACCGAGGGAAGAAATCAGACACAGGACGTGCTGGACCTGCAGGTTGCACAGGCCCAGGGAGGGCCCCAGGCGCAGCGGGCACCGTCGCTGTCCCTCCAGAATCGGATCTGCCGGTCCTCAGGCTGCGACGCTGCCCTGTGGCCGAGACTGTGACAGTCGTCGCAGCTGGCAGCCGAGTGCACTGACCCTTATACTCAGGCTCACTCCACACGCAGAAAAGCACCAAATCTCAGTGGCTCCACGCGACACGTGTGTTTCTCACTCTCATATCCAGGGCAGGTCACAGGACACACCAACAAGTGATTTAGGGACCAGGCTCTTTCCTTCTTTGTACCACCTTAAAACTGCAGCCTCCAAGTTCACTGCCTAAAAGAAGAAGGAATGATCAAGGGTGAGAGATTTTGCTGTGGCTTGTGACACAGCTCCACCTAATGTAAAGATATTAGGAAGCTCGGGTTGCCTGCGTGGCCAGGAAGAGGAGAAAAAGAAGTGTCGCTGAAGCACGAAGACTTGGCCAGACCCTTATGTGCCTCCTAAACATTCTCCCGTCCATGCAGACAGCACCCTCACGCCTTCCCCCAGAGGGGCAGCCACAGTCCCGCCAGTCACTGCCCAATGCAAAGGATCCCCAGGCAATCCCACTCCATGGCCCGGACTCCTCTTGGGCTGCCACCAATCACCTAGAGGGGCAGTGGTTGCTCTCCTCCACCCAGCAAACAAGCACATTATCTCTGAAACAAACACCACACCACCATTCCAAAACAGAGTGGGAGAAACACTCTATCACAGTCCCACAGGACACCTGACTCTGCTGGCCAGAACTGCTAAATTCCTCTGCCCTGGGCTGGGAAGGCACCTCGTTAGACTCCTGGGCTACCCTCTGGGGAAAACTCCATGCTCTGTTTTTCTTGGAAACCCCTGGATCTGCCCTCGTGGGAGTTCTTAATTGCTTATTGGGCTTCAGTATCTGAACCGGGTGCTGGAGAATCTTCCCTCATAGGATCCACATACCCTGAATCTCCCTTTCTGTCTGCTGTAGACGGAATGGTTGCTTCCCCAAAATACTCCTAGGTTGAAATCCTAATCTCCAATGTGATGGTATTAGGAGGTGGCGACTTTGGTAGGTGATCATGTCATCAGGGTGGAGCCATCATGAATGGGATTGATTCCTTTCTTTCAAAGGGACTTTTGAGGCACAGTGGGAAGAAACCTGTCCGTGAACTAGGAAATGGGGTGTTACCAGACATGGAATATGCTGGCACCTTGATCTTGGACTTCCAGCCTCCAGAATTGTGAACAATAAACTTACGTTGTTTCTAAGCCATCGAGTTTATGGCATTCTGTTAGAGGAGTCCAAGGTGACCAAGACAATGTATGTGACCCAAACAAAGACTTTGTAGATTAGGTTTATGCTTTCTTTGGCAATATAATTTCTTCAAACTCTTTGAGGGCATTTGATCCATTTGCTTCCAAACAGTTCCATATGGCTGTAACCACACCCAGAACATTTTCATAGACAACATTTTCAAATCTCCTACTTTTTTTTTAACTTTCCCATACCCTTGCCTAGTTCACCTTAATGATGAGCGGAAAAATCTTAATCTAATCATTATTATGAGGCTGAGTCACAATATGGTTTTGTAGCTGAAAGGTTTTTATTTCAATATATTATTGCCTACTGTTTGTGTTTCAAACACAGTTGAAATGTCCAGCCTTTCAAGAACCCAAATTTCTGGACTTTCTGCTCTTAAGCTGGTCAGTTTTCTCCTGAGCTCTGTGCTTTCTTTGAATAGCATGCCAACACAACCAATTATAGAAAACACACAATCACACTTTGATTATTTTTTCCAACTGCTTTTGCCAGAGTTGCTGAATCATAAGACTTACAATTTATCTCCACAGATATTGCAGACAGGAGTTTTACTACATATTTCCACTGTAGTTAGCATGGATCATCATCTTCCTTGCCACCCACCACCTCACTTCAACTCAATGTCAGACATCAGCTTTTTGTTACTACAGCGCGTGCTTCCTTTTGAAGTACCAATTTTTGTATTATTCCTGATGGTTTAGTTGTGCCAACTCTCAAATTTCAGTGGCTTAACACAATAACTGTTTCTTTCTTCCCCCTGTTACAATCCAATCAGAGTTGGCTGATTCTCCTCCATTCAGTGACTCGGGTACTCAGGCTCCCTCTATCTGGGGCAACCATATTTAACATGCAGCCTCCAAGGTCACCACTGAATGAGGGAACATATCTATGTGCCTGACTTAGATGTACTGACATCATGTCCATCACATTCCACTGGCCAGGATGCAGTCACATGGCCCAACTCACTGCAAGGGTGTGGAAAAGTCATTTATCTGTGTTTTCAGGAAGAAGAAAAAGACAATATTGAAGAGGTGTGGCTGTCTTAGCTACACTGCTTATAATAATCACACATGAGTTTCTTTAGTCCCTTTCCTCTGGAAGTTTACATGTAATATACAATAAAGCAAATAAAATTAAGATAGGAATGAGAATGTCATACTCTCAAGAAGCCATTTAAGATTCTACAAAGGTACTTGTCAAGAATCTGGGTATAATACTGATAGTGTATATGTGCATTGAAAGCCGGGTAGGGCTTGTTATATTAAGGAATTTTTCTGATACTTATACACCAGTAATAATCATAACATGTTTGTCATTCATACAACAACATTTCCTGAGTGCCTACTAAATGCTAGGTACCAAGCTAGTAGCTGAGTGATTAAAAAAAAAAAAAAAAAAAAAAATTCCAGTACCTGCTCTTGTGATACTTGCATTCTAATAGGAGAGAAAATAAACAAGTAATCGTCCATTTGCATAATGATTGACATGATAAATGAGATGCATATAAAGTATGGGACAGTGTAAGAAAGCAAATGACAGACCTAGCTTGGGAGTGGATCCACATTCTAAGCATGAAGCTGGGACTAGAAAGGCTAGGAGTTAGCCAGGTGACAATGGGGAAGAGATGCTGAGGTTTTTTACTTTTACTATTGGGTAGGGGATCATGCCACGCTGAGATGGGAAACACTGTGTTTTCATACAGTAGCCCTTGATGGGCAGATCAGAGATTCATTTTAGGATACATTGGCTCTAGGGTAACCATGAAACCTCCAACGGGAGATGTCAAGGAGGCAGCAGCTATTGCACAGAGCTTGTTGAGGGGTCTGGAGTGGTGCTGTAACTTTGGAAGATGTCTTATTGATGATCTAGTCTGTCTCAAAGATGTTCCTCAGCACCCCTTACCAAATGCATCATTCATGGAGAAAACTCCCAGAATCCAATCACCTGCCATCATCCGTCCCTGCCATCTTAGGGCTCTATACCTCTACGAAGACTTACTTTATTTTATTTTATTTTATTTTATTTTATTTTATTTTATTTTATTTTATCTTTGGGACATAGTCTCACCCTGTGGCCCAGGCTGGAATGCAATGGCACGATCTCGGCTCACTGCAACCTCCGCTTCCTGGGTTCAAGCAATTCTGCTGCCTCAGCCTCCCAAGTAGCTGGGATTACAGGCACGTGCCACCACACCCAGCAAATTTTTTAAATTTTTGGTAGAGACGGGGTTTCTTCATGTTGGCCAGGCTGATCTCGAACTCCTGACTTCAAGTGATCCGCCCACCTCGGCCTCCCAAAGTGCTGGGATTACAGGCATGAGCCACCACGCCCGGCCAGAAGACTAATTTTAAATAGGAACATTCTCACTGGCAAACTAAAGATTTTCTTAAATAGTGAGCTATTAACACACAAGTAAGAGAGGTTTCTCCTTTTTAAATACCACTGTTCAGACCAGGATGAAGGACAACAGGAGAACTGCAAGAAGCAGCCACAATGAGCAATTGGCCGTCCTAAGAAACCAGGATTGCGTAATCACATGAAACGCCCAGTAGAAGTCAAGGCCAAGGAGCCCTTTTTTTGTATTTCTTGGTTGCCATTTTATCCAGTGCCTGATCTTACATTCAGCTCTGTATTGTTTTAAACAGATATCTTTGCTTTTAAAGTGAATGTTCATCATCAGTTCTGAGTATGAATACATTAGTAGGAACACATTTATTTTAATTCATTTGATGATGATTTTACTAAAGCTTAAGATTGTGTGTCTCTGAAAACCTCAAAAAATTATTCAAAATGACTGTTCAGATGAATGCAGATACATGAAAAGAAAACTGGCTGAAGGTCATCATACAAAGAGCCAGCAGTAGCAGCAACAATTAAGACCAGGCATCTATTTTAATTTTTCAGGTGTGTGTTGATGAGGAGAGTTAGACTGTTTTAATTGCTAATCTCTCAAAGGAAGGAACACACCATGTTAATTAAATTCACTGATGATAGAAAATGTGGAGGTGGATTAATCACTTCTAATGGCAGAACAATTTTCTTTAAAAGCTAGTTTTACAAATAAGAACTGGAATTAACCAAAAGAGAACTCAGTTCTTAGAGAATGTGTGTGCGCACACACACACACACACACACACAGCCTAACTACCCCCAGTGCATAGATTACAGGATGCACACTTTGAAAGTTGCTTTAAAAAAGGTGCACTAGTCACTGAAGAATGCCATCTTGAATTCAATCTTTGAACAAAGATGTGCTAAGTACCTGCTATATATATAAAGCTGTGCCTTGAATAATAAAAAAAAAATACAGAAAGAAAAGCACCTCTTCTACTATACTTTTGGACCATGGATATTCCCGTACAATTTAGTACAGCAAATTCCCTTCTCTCTGGCACCTCAATAAGGTAGCATCAAAAAACCATAAGGGGCTGGAAACTTTGATTAACTGAAAATGCTTTAGTTGCCCAGGCATTTCATCAGGTATACACCTCCAGAAAGTATCTAAGTTTTGTCATTATAAATAAAGAAAATGGAAAGGTAAGTACAAGTACCAAAGTTTATATAATCAAGCCTCCAAATAGAAATGTGGCTGTGACTAGAGATATTACAATTACCAAAATCTAGAGACAGAGCAGCCAGTTATCAAGCTAGACACAGAAGCAGACCTGTAGCAGAGAGGTGAGAGTGGGGCTGAGAGGTGCAATTCTCCTGTGGCTAAGGACTCTCCTAACATTTCTTTGGTAGTATAACATTTCTGTACGTGCTATGTCCAAAATCATGTCTGTGACACAGGACACATCTGGCCCCAAACAGAGAATGCAAGACCATGAGCAGCAGCTCCCCGTCGCTGAAATGAGCAGCAATTTGAGCAGCAGCTCCCCATTGCTGAAATGAAATGAAATGAATTCAGCAGCTGAATTGACCAGCAAGACCATGAGTAGCAGCTCCCCATTGCTGAAATGAAAACTGGGTTTTACTGAGAGTCTTCCTCCTGGAGGCCAGGGTTCCTAACTGGAAGCAGCATGTATATATTTAAAAAACAAACAAACAAAAAGCAACATTTTTCCATTTTTTTCCCACAAAAAACCATTTTTCCATTTTCTTCTTGCCATGGTTTTCAGTGTAAGTGCTTGGCTAATGCAGGTACTAATGAAAAAAAGAACATAATAGGTTTCCCTGGTCATTCACATTTAGCAGAATGTAAACACCTTTTTGCATTCAAAGTGAGTTCTGGTTCAGATAGAAAGTTTGCCTCTGGGGTGCACCCTACTCATCCTGTCATAGAGGGAGCGCTCTCACCTGGTAACTCAGTCTTGCTGAAGACCCAGCCTTGTAGGTCCACCGAAATGCTATGATCCTGGAGAATGTGACTGTGGGGGAAAGAATGGAATGGCAGACACACAGATTGTGCACCTCTGAATTTCCAGATGGCAATGGCAGAATTTTGTGTGTGTGTGTGTGTGTGTGTGTGTGTGTGTGTGTGTGTGTGTGGTGTTAGAGTCTTGCTCTGTTGCCCAGGCTGGAGTACAGTGGTGCAATCATGGCTCACTGCAGCCTTGACCTCCCGGATTCAAGCAATCCTCCTGCCTCAGCCTCTGGAGTAGCTGGGACTACAGGCATACACCACCATGCCTGGCTAATTGTTTTTATAGAGACAAAGTCTCCCTATGTTGCCCAAGTTGATGGCAGAGTATTAAGACCAGCACAGCACACTTCTGAGAGTGGGGACCCTCCCAGGGTGGGGCTCTTGGTAAGTGCAGCAGTCACACCCCCACAAAGCAGTTTTTGGGGAAGAACTGAGAGTGATACATTAAGTAGCGGCAGCAAAACTGCCTCTCCATCTTTTTGGGGGCCAGTTGGGCCTGAGAATCAAATTACAAAAGATAGGCTAACAGATGAAAAGCAGAAAATTTATTTTATGCAAGTTTACGTGGCATGGGAGCCTTCATACAGAAAAGAAGACCCAAAGAAGCAGTTAGAGTCAGTCCCTTATATACTGAATTGGCAAAAAAATAGTTGTGAAATGTGATAAGGCCAAGGGGCCTAGGCTAAGGTAGGATACAGGGAGAAGGGTGACTAGGAAGATAAGGGTTGGCTTAAGAAAGCTTGTTTGTACAGATTTATTCTGGCCTCAACTGTTCATCTTTGATGATATGAATATTATTCTGTAGAGGGCATCTTTCCCACAGGCATTACATGCCTGCTTTAGGAAATGACATGAAGGTTAGTGTGATGTTCTTCCACCTGCTGTTTTTTCAAGTGTCTCTACTTAAATAGTCAATATGCCAGGATGGCACATTTTGAGTGGCATATTCTTAACTGTTTCCTTTGCATCTTGGTGTGGTCCTTATAAGGTCCTTATAAGGTATGGTTCTTATAAGCCAAATGCCACAGGCAGGTCAGAGGAGAGTGATGCCCTGTAAGAATTTTTATTCTTTTTTTCCTTTTTTTTTTTTTTAAGATGAAGTCTTGCACTGTCACCCAGGCTGGAGTGCAGTGGCGTGATCTCAGCTCACTGCAACCTCCACCTCCCAGGTTCAAGCGATTCTCCCACCTCAGCCTCTGAGTAGCTGGGATTACAGGCACACGCCACCATGCCTGGCTAATTGTGTGTGTGTGTGTTAAGTAGAGATGGGATTTCACCATGTTAGTCAGACTGGTCTCGAACTCCTGACCTCATAATCTGCCTGCCTTGGCCTCCCAGAGTGCTAAGATTACAGGCATGAGCCACCATGCCCAGACAAGAACTTTTATTCTACCAGGCATCAGAGGCATTTCGAGTTTTCCATCTGCTCAGTATGTGGAGGATCTAGACTGTAGGATAGGAGAAGATTGTATCTTGGCAATTATAACAGCTACCCTTTACATAGGTCTTGTTAAGTGTCTGTTGCACACTAAAACTTGTGCCGAAAGAATGTTGTCTATTAATCTGTCTTACATCAATTTGATTCTCAGGCCGAGCCAGGCCCCAAAGAAGATGGAGGGGCAGTTTTGCTGCCCCTACTCAATGTGTCACCCTCAGTGCTCCCCCAAGCCCTGCTTCCTGGGGATTGGCCTCTGCAGAGACAGGTGTGGCCCCGTACCCTTGACTTGTGAAGCTAGCTCATTAGCACCAGCGTGAGTGCTTCCTCTTAGCAACCCTTCAGACTGGAAGGATCTACTTGTAGAATTCATGGTAAAAAATAAAAAATCAGGATGCAAAACTCTATCTGTAGAATGATTCAGTTTCATAAAAGATTGGAATAAAAAATGCCCATAAATGTAAAACTGTTATTTTGTTTCATTTCACAATTTTTTTGAAGAAGCACTGAGGTTTCTGACATATGAGCATTGCCTCCTTCCCTTCTCTATACCCTCATGGGTGTATCGTTCTCGCTGTGAATTAGTACAGCAGCGTTCAATAGACTAACGAAATTCAAGCATACTTGAAGGGCACCTTCTCTTTTTTTGGTCCTGGCAAGACAGCTGGCTATGATAAAATACGTTTGAGTGTAGGAAAGATTAGAAAACAGCCTTTTTTGTAAAGAGAAGCTAGAAATAATAATAATAATAACATCTCTGGGTCCTGTCCCGCAAGTGTAGGAGGAGCCCAGTAAGCCTGTGTGAAATTACATCAAGGATTTTTATGTTTTCTCTCTGTCTGCATTTGATGAGTTACACAGGTTTTGCTTAACATATTAGAGTTGGAACACAAAGGGAAATTTGTTTGCTTGTTTGTTGCTCCGGATTTATGCCTATGAGATTTTGGCTTTGTACATCATTTGGAGGTTTTGAGATCTTTGAATTGCATGCATGCACATCTTTAGCAAGCTGCACTAGAGAACTGAAAGCATAAAATCAAATTACATGCAGATTGAAGAAGTAGCAATGATTTCTTTACAAGCGATTGTCAATTTATTGCCCAAGACTGACGCTCTGGTCTCCCCACTGATTTGGGAACAAAATGAGTAACTAAAACAAACACTAGAACGTTAAAATTCACTCCACCTACCGCAATTGTTAAATCACGGGCTTCTTCATGATATTTTTAAAATTAAGCTCCTCTCTCTGCAAAACCATCCAGCTATTCTGACCAAAAAACCTACTGGAGAAGAGAGGTGTGGCTGAGGGAATCCAAAGGCTGATACCATTCATATACCTTATGATTTATAGGCAAAAACTCAATGGATAGATACAATCAAAAGAACAATGCAGCTGTCATAAAGCATTTTTGGCAAGTGTATCAGGGAATTAACTCAAAAACTTGACTTAAAATCAAAACACATAAGCCGGGTTTGTCTCATCTTGTGCAATAACATTATGGCAGAGACTGCTACAAACTGTCACTTTAACCCTTTTCCTCTACTTCTTGAGAATAACTAGACTACAGTTCCCAGCCTCCTTTGCAGGTAAAGGGGGCCCTGGGGACAAAAAGGAAAGAGTCTCTTCCAGGCTGGCCTGTGAAACATTCTCCACAACCCTCTATAACCTTTCCTCTCTCTGGAGGTTAGGTGTCCACACCCAGGTGTGGACATGGCAGGCATTGAGGATTACCCAGGGCCTGGCTGCTCTGAATGACCACGTGCACAGAGACTCCCCCTTGGACTGTTTGGAAATAGAGCACTGTTGTGATACACTGAGTAGTGATACTTTGAGCCATTATACATTTGGGAGATGACAGGCATATCTCAGAGATGTTGCAAATTCAGCTCCAGACCACTGTAAAATGCTTAGCTTTAAAGCTTCAAAGTACAGGCTGCCCCTCTTGTTAAGGGCTAATGTAGTTGGTGACTTAACATTGAAGCCAAGGCTTGTTTACCATTTTGAAAATTCTACGACCCTTAAGAATTATGCTAAGTCTACTCTGCCTGTGCTCTAGAAATGGAACAACAAAGCCAGATGGCAGTACATCTCTTTAGCACGTTATATAGCACGGGTTACTGAATATTTTAAGCCCACTATTGGGATCTACCACTTAGAAAAAAAAATTTCAAAATAGTACTGCTCATTGCCAATCTACCTGGTCACCCATGAGTTCTGATGGAGATGTGCATGGAGATTGATGTTGTTTTCATGCCTGCTAACACAGTATCTACTTTGCAGTCCATGGATCAAGGATTAATTTTTACTTTCAAGTCTTATTTAATAAGTACATTTTGTAAAGCAGTAGCTGTCATAGAAGTGATTCTTCTAATGAATCCGGGCAAAATAAGTTGAAAACATTCTGGAAAGAATTTCTTATTCTACATGCCATTAAGAACATTTTTGATTCATGACAGGAAGTCAAAATGTCAACATTAACAGGAGTTTGGAAGGAATTGATTCCAAACCTGATGGATGACTTTGAGGGTTTCAAGGCTTCAGTGGAGGAAGTAACTGCAGAGGTGGAAGGAACAGCAAGAGAACTAGAATTAGGAGTGGAGCCTGAGAACGTGACTGAATTGCTGCAATCTCCTGATGAAACTTGAACTGCTTCTTATAGATGAGCAAAGAAAGGGGCTTCTTCAGATGGAAACTACTCCTGGTGAAGATACCATGAACACTGTTGAAATGACAACAAAGGATTTAGAATATGACATACACTGCATTAATAAAACAGTAGCAGGGTTTCAGAGGATTGACTCCAATTTCAAAAGAAGTTCTACTGTGGATAAAATGCTATCAAACAGCATCACGTGCTAAAGAGAATTTTTTTCATGAAAAGAAAAGTCAATCTATACAGCAAACTTTATTGTTGTCTTATCTTAAGAAGTTGCCACAGCCACCCCAGCCTCCAGCAACCACCACCTTGCTCAGTCAGCAACCTTCAACATAGAGGCAAGACGGTCCACCAGCAAAAAGATTACAACTGGCTGAAGGCTCAGGTAATTGTTATCATATTTTAGCAATAAAGTGTTTCTTTTTTTTTTTAAGAAAGTGTGACATTCTGTCCCCCAAGCTGGAGTGCAATGGTATAATCTTGGTTCACTGCAACCTCCACATCCAGGGCTCAAGTGATCCTCCTGCCTCAGCCTCCCAGGTAGCTGGTACTTATGGGCATGTGCCGCCATGTCTGGCTAATTTTTGAATTTTTTGTAGAGATAGGGTCTCACTATGTTGCCCAGGCTGGTCTCAAACTCCCAGACTCAAGGGATTTGCCCACCTTGGCCTCCCAAAGTGCTGGGATTATAGGCATGAGCCACCACACACAGCCAAAGTTGTTGTTTTTTGTTTGTTTGTTTGTTTGTGACAGAGTCTCACTCTGTCACCCAGGATAGAGTACAGTGGCACAATCTCAGCTCATTGCAACCTCCACCTCCTGGGTTCAAGCAATTCTCCTGCCTAAGCCTCCCAGATAGCTAGGATGACAGGCGCACACCACTGCATCCAGATAATTTTTGCATTTTTAGTAAAGATGGAGTGGCTGGTCTCGAACTCCTGACTTCAGGTGATCCTCCCACCTCGGCCTCCCAAAGTGCTGAGATTAAAGGTGTGAGCCACTGTACCTGGCCCAAAGTATTTTTTAATGAAGGTATGTACATTGGTTTTTAGACATAATGCTATCACACATTTAATAGACTACATTATACTGTAAACATCACTTTTATATGTACTGAGAAACGAAAAAAGTTGTGTAACACACTATTGTGTCAGCCTGTACTTTGAAGTTTTAAAGCTAAGCATTGACTTCTCCTATGAAAGTCGTATGAGGCATCTTTGTCCAACATAAGGCATTTTTACCTATGTGGAAAATCTATTGTTTAGTGTAGCCACCTTCATCAATGATCTTAGCTAGATCTTCTGGAGAACTTGCTGCAGCTTCTCCATCAGCACTTGTTGCTTCACCTTCCACTTTGATGTTGTACAGAGGGCTTCTTTCCTTCAACCTCATGAACCAGCCTCTGCTAGCTTCAAACTTTTCTTCTTCTGCTTCCTCGCTTCCTCTCCTTTCTCAGGCTTTGTAGAATTATAGATAATTTGGGGCCTTGTTCTGGATTAGGCTCTGGCTTAAAGAGATGTTTTGGCTGGCTCGATCTTCTATCCAGACCACTCAACCTTTCTCCATATCACCAGTAAGGCTGTTTTGTTTTTTTATCATTCGTGTGTTCACTGGAGTAGCACTCCTAATTTCCTTCAAGTTTTCCTTTGCATTCACAACTTGGCTAACTATGTAAAGCTAGATGTCTAGCTTTTAGCTTACTTTGGTTTTCAACATGTCATTTTCCTAAGCTTAATCATTTTTAGCTTTTGGTTTAAAATGACAGAAGTGCAACTCTTCCTTTTATTTGAACAGTTAGAGGCCTTTATAAGGTTATTAATTGACCTAATTTCCATATTGTTGTGTCTCAGGGAATAGGGAGCCCTGAGGAGAGAGACAGGAAGCGAGCATATGCTGTTCAAACATGGTGCCGATATGTTAGAAGCCTGTGAACCAGAGTAACTCCATCTTGAATAAGAGCTGGGTAAAATAAGGCTGACACGAACTGGGCTGCATTCCCAGATGGTTAAAGCATCCTAAGTCACAGAATGAGATAGGAGGTCATCACAAAATACAAGTCATAAAGACCTTGCTGATAAAACAGGTTGCAGTAAAGAAGCCAGCTAAAACCCAACAAAACCAAGACGGCCACAAGAATGACCTCTGTACGTCCTCAATGCTACACTCTCACCGGTGCCATGACGGTTTACAAAAGCCATGGCAAAGTCAGGAAGTTACCCTATGTGATCTAAAAAGGGGAGGCATTTATAATCCACCCCTTGTTTAGCATATCATCAAGGAATAAACATAAAAAAGGGCAATCAGCCGTCCTCAGGGTGGCTCTGTCTATGGAGTAGCCATTCTTTTATTCCTTTACTTTCTTAATAAACTTGCTTTCACTTTACTCTATGGACTCGCCCTGAATTCTTTCTTGCACGAGATCCAAGAACCATCTCTGGGGGTCTGGATAAGGATCCCTTTCATGTAACAGATAGACTTACTCAACTTAGGGTTGCCACAAACCTCCAATTTGTAAAAAACATAAATCCGTGAAGTGCAATAAAGCAAAGCACGATAAAACAAGGCGTGCTTGTAGTTGGTATAAGGGTTAGTGTTGCTTACTAATTGTGAAATTTACCAGAGCAGTTTAGGTTTGTTGCATTATTCGGAATATTTAATAAACCAAGTTTACTTTTTTTTTTTTTTTTGAGACGGAGTCTCACCCTGTCACCCAGGCTGGAGTGCAATGGGGCAGTCTCGGTTCACTGCAACCTCTGCCTCCCGGGTTCAAGCGATTCTCCTGCCTCAGCCTCCCAAGTAGCTGAGACTACAGGTGCGTGCCAACACACCCAGATAATTTTTGTATTTTTAGTAGAGACAGAGTTTAACTATACTGGCCAGGCTGGCCTTGAACTCCTGGCCTCGTGATCCACCCTCCTCTGCCTCCCAAAGTGCTGGGATTACAGGCATGAGCCACAGCACCTGGCAAAGTTTACTTTTTATAAAATCACAGAATGGAGACACAGTTAGGAAATTTTACAGGGCCAATAAGAAATATAACAATATGCTACTGAAATACTATTAATATGTGGCAATATTTCATAATCTCAATTGTGGACTCAAGTTGAACTTACATACTGAAAGGTTTGTGTTTGTGTAAATTTGCTTAAATACTTTCGTCTAAAACAGTTCAGCTTGTAATCAATTTCAGATGATGATCCGCTCACCTTAAAATTTATATGTAACAAGTTTACCATATTTCATATTTGTTTTTAATGCTTTCTGCCACTTTGGGGTTTTTTAAATTATTTTATTTGTGACCGGGACAAGATTTTTAACTTGTGCAAATCCCGACCCATTCCCTTCTGTGTCCTCAGAGGAAGCTCCCTCTTTCCTGTGCCTCAGAGCAACATGCACAGCTCAGAGGCGAGGCCTTTGTGAGGGGGAATGGGACAGAATGGGAGGAAGCAGCCTGGGAGGCTGGAAAGGAGTCATGTAGATACATGCATAAATATTTTAATGCATCATTACTTTGCTACCTTTGATACCTCTTTTCTGTGCTTGAATCTAGGCTGTGGAGCATGGATGGAAAAGCCTATTATTCTGATTTGTCTCCTTTGAATTCAGTACCACTAGCCTCAATGGGGAACTTCCTTAAATCACTCACCTAGCTGACTATTTCTATTTTCTGTCTCCTCCTACCTCCTACACCTTCTCATCCACACTCTCAGCTGATCACCTGACTTCCATTAAACCAAGGATGGAGAAGTAATCAGGAGAGGATGCCCATAGCTCCTTTCTCACACTTATGCCCAACCCCTCGCCCTGAATCTGTGTGCTCAGGCATTCTTTCTTCTCCCTATTACTGTGGAAGGAGCTTGGAGGCCAGCATCTCAACTTGTTCACTGGATCTCATTCTCTTTCTCTCTCTGTCTCTCTGTCTGTCTCTCTGTGTGTGTGTGTGTGTGTGTGTGTGTGTGTGTGTGTGTGTGTGTCTGCCCCTCCACCCCTCCATCAATAAGTTTTCCATCTCTTCTGGAGAGAAGAAATTTTGTTACTTCTCCCATGGAAAGGAACCTTTCTTTTGATGTTACTGTGCCCTCCACCTACTGACTGATTTCTCAGCTCCTGTTTATAGCAAACCCACCCTAGAGAGCTGTCTGTAGTACATGCTTGTTGTTTACAATTTCTCTCCTCCCATTCTCTCCAAAATCTACTCCAATCAGGTTCTGGTCTTCCCTGCGTCATCAATGACCTTCATTTGGTTACATCCAATGGTTATTTCTAAGTCTTTACTAAAATTTTTGGCTTGCCACTTATTTACATAGCCAGATCAATTAATCTTTCTTTTTTTGACTTTGACCTCTCCCTTTTTGTTTAAAAAGTCTTTTCTTTCTTCCAGTATCTCTAAAGGTTTACTCAAGTTGTCTTCAAGTTCTTTAAGGCTTTTTAAAATTGCACTTAACTCCTAAATCTATCTGAAATATATTTTAGTATATAGTGTCAAAAAGAAATCAAACTAGTTATTTTTCTCCAAATAGTTAATCAATAACCCCAGTTATATCCCTTCTTAATATCATCTTTCTTAATTGAGACTGTGCTGTTCATTGAAGGTGGCATTCTGGTTTAAAGTGAAAACCTGACTAAGCTTCTCTCCATCAATTTTATATAAAGCCTATAGAAATCAACTCAATAGGTTTTATGCATTGAGATTCTTCCCAAGATCTGAAAACAAGTTATCTGTGGCTCTTAATTTTTATGTGATGAGTTCATGTACTTTAGTGAGAAATTACGGAAGTTAATCTCAAGAGTTAGAACTTTGGTGCCATTTTAAAACAAATCTCTCAGATTATGATTCTATTTTTGTAACTTTTATTTGAGCACTTTATGAATCATTTTGTCAAATTACTTTAAGAAATTACTTTAAGAAATTACTTTAAGAACACCACTGCCCATGAAGTTAAGCAATCAAGCAAATTCTGATTTCAAGAATATTTAAAATATTATAAGAATATAAGAATATTTAGGAAAAGCTAAATATGTTCAGAAAAAATGGATAATATCTCAATTGCTATGTAGGAAAATAACTATAGCATATCAAAATTTACATCTTTGCCACCCTTTGTCTATAATCAACATTAAAAAGGAACAAAAGTGAAGAACTTGACAATGTGAATACCTACACTCACTATTGCTACTGTTAATGCTATTCTGGAAGTTAGTTGATAGAAAATGCTCCATCCATGAAAACATAAATGTCATCAAAGAGAGTAACTTTACAATAATTCAGGTGATTCATTCATAAATGTTGTAGATTTTGATATATAAGCCAGAGACTATGACCATTTATCTCACTACTCCAGAAGGATGGCATGAAAATGTTTGTATCTAATGTGATGATTTAGATGGTGGTAAAATATAAAATAAATACACAGGCATCAATTGTATGTCTATTAACTTTCCATCACAATAGGCAATAATAAAACAGAACGGAAAAAGACACTACTCAATACTTCATAGCCCAGAGCAGTGTTTCCCAAGATGGAGACCCCATGCAAGGCTTCCTGACTAGAAATCTTGGAACATGGGCCCAGGAAGCTCCCATTTAAACCATTTTAAACCAGCCCCAGATGCTTCTTTTGTTCTCTAAAATTTTAGAGTCCCTGATGTTGTAAGCAGGAGGAGACACTGTGTGAACTTGAGCAAATTATGACACCAATTCAGGCTTCAGTTTCATTATCTGCAAAAGAAGGAGAATGATCATGCCCACATTATAAGGGGCTTCAGAATAATGTAGGTGAGGGGTTTGTGTTCTGTCTAGTGAAGTGCAAGTACTCAATTTTCATTCAATAATATTAGTATCAGATATTAAAAGAAAGTGACAAAGTGTGCAAAAATAAGCTTCAGAAAGAATATTCAGGACTTAAGTGACGAAAACAAAAATGAAATGAAATACTTTTTTAAATCACATAAATTGAGAGGCAAACTATGTTCCTGCCAGGAGTGGTGGGGAACAAAAGGAGAATGCAACATTGTAAAGAAATCCCTTTTTCAAAATTGATTTTTAAATGTCAAGTAGCTCTATGGAAAATATCAAAAGGACACTTTTCATAACACAACACAATGCTCAGGGTCATCTTGAAGAACATGTAGAAAAAATTATCCATCTTCTACCCGGACATGCAGAAGGAAGCACCTTGAGAGCCACTTTCATTGTTAGACATCATAATGCATAATCACAATACATTTAACAGCATAGTACTATTATTAAAAGGGCAGGGACATCAATGAAACCAAGAAGAAAATACAGAAATCTATCCAAGTTATTCAAGATAACTTAGACTATGATAGAGTTGCATTTGAGGTCAATGGAAAAACTAGGAAATATTTAATAAATGGTAATTACATTATTAAGTAATTAGAAAAAAATAAGATCGCTCCAAATTTATTTCCACATGAATTAAAGACTGAAATTAAACTATAAAAGAGGAAAACTGAAGTATATAGAATAGTTATTTCTTTGGAAGCATCCTGTATATTGTATTAACAGAAGTAATCTATAAATTTAATAATTTTAGCAAGTCATGTTTGATTAGTAAAATGTAAGAAGAAATAGGCAAAAGAAGAAGAAAGAGGTCGTATACTATTCACAGTTTTTTTATCATAAGAGGAAGATGAGCCAAGCACATTCCATCAGGTGGAGAAAACATTCTGGCAAAGACAAAACTGCATCAGCGCCGCTCATGGTTGCCTGAGTTACTAGATAGTCTCATCATGCTAATAATATAATAACTAGCAAAACTACATTCAAATAACTCAAATGCAGTTCATATTAATCAGGAATGGAATGACAAGTAGAGCTCCAGAGATCTCTGTGGCCCAGGCCATTCTGATATCCACTCTGGCTCCACCATCTAATGGGGGCCATGTCTGCTTTCCATACCTGCCATTATAGTCTAAGACTTGCCCTCGGTCACCCCAGCATGTTCTCATACCTCCTGAAATCATCTACTGAAACCAGACTGGTGTCATCTCACCAGCATCCAGAGCCAACAGAAGATACCCGTGAAAGCTCTTGTCTTCCCACAGTAGGTTAGAGATATGCCCTATTTCTAATACTTTGATCACCATATCCACCTTGAAGAAGGTACAGTGTTTTCTGGGCTTTTGGGGTGATCAAGGAGTGAGTAGGAAGGATACATATGATGGAGCTTCTCTTGTATATCAGTCTCCTAAAGGACAAATAGCCTCCCCAGTTAGTATAGAGGTACAACCTTTCTAGAGATCAGTCATACTGGGCACCAACAATTTTGGCAGTATGCACATGTTTTTGAGCCAGAAATTTCAGTTTTAGTATTTTATATAGAAAATAATTTATGTGTTTAACTCAACAGTAAAATAATAATAATAATCTCATTAAAAAGTGGGCAAAGAACATGAATAGACATCTTGCAAAGGGAGATATACAAATGGCCAACAGGTATATGAAAAAAATGTTCAACATACTAATCATCAGAGAAATGCATTATCACATCAGTCAGAAAGGCTATTATTTAAAAAAAAAAAAAAAAAAACCCATAAAATAACAGAGGCTGGCAAGGCCACAGAGAAGAGGGGACACATACACTATTGGTGGGAATGTAAGTGAGTTCCACCACTATGGAAAATAGTATGGAGGTCTCTCAAAAAACCTAAAAATAGAACTACCATATGATCAAGCAATTCCACTATTGGGTATTTATCCAAAGGAAAAGACATCAGAATACCAAAAGTATATCTGTGCCCACTTGTTTGTTGCAGCACTATTCACAATAGCAAACATATAGAATCAACCTAAAATGGGGTATATATACAGCATGGAATACTATTTAGCCATAGAAAATGAACATAGATGGAACTGGAGGTCATTATGTTGAGTGAAAAAAGTCAGACACAGAAAGACAAGTATCACATGTTCTCACTTATATGTGGGAGCAAAAAAGGTTGATCTCATGGAGGGAGAGAGAGTAAAATGATAGATGCTGGAGACTGGGGAGGTTATGTGGGGGCAGAGAGGGAATAAGAATGTTTAGTTAATGAGTACAAACTTACAGTTAGGTAGAAGGTATAAGAGTGTGTGTGTGTGTGTGTGTGTGTGTGTGTGTGGCAGAGTCTTACTCTATCGCCCAGGCTGTGGAGTGCAGTGGAGTGATTTCAGCTCACTGCAACCTCTGCCTCCCAGACTCAAGTGATCCTCCAGCCTCAGCCTCCCAAGTAGCTGGGATTACAGGCAGGCTCCGCCACACCCGACTCATTTTTGTATTTTTAGTAGAGACAGGGTTTTGCCGTGTTGGCTAGGCTGGTCTCAAACTCCTGACCCCGAGTGATCAGCCCACCTCGGCCTCCTAAAGTGTTGGGATTACAGGTGTAAGCCACCATGCCTGGCCAGAAGCTATAAGTCCTAATACTCAATAGCAAAATGGAGTGATTATAGTTAGCAACAACGTGTTGTATATTTCAAAGTAGCCAGAAGAGAACTTGAAATATTACCAATACATAGAAGCAATAAACACACGAGGTGATGGATAACCTAAATGCCCTGGCTTATTATTATACAGTCTATCCACGTAACAAAAAAAAAAAAAAAAAAAAAAAAAATCACATGTACCTCATACATATGTAAAATATTATGTATCAATTAATTTTGTAATATGTCTTTTTTAAAAAAGAAAATTATGTTTTTAAAGATGTATAAGACTGGCCATAGCAGGCGGGGCACACTGGCTCACACCTGTAATCCCAGCACTTTGGGAGGCAGAGGCAGGCAAATCATCTGAGGTCAGGAGTTCAACACCAGCCTGACCGACATGGTGAAATCCCGTCTCTACTAAAAAGACAAAAAATTAGCCAGGCATGGTGGCGCATGCCTGTAATCCCAGCTACTTGGGAGGCTGAGATAGGAGAATCGCTTGAGCCTGAGAGGCAGAGGTTGCAGTGAGCCGAGATCTCACCATTACACTCCAGACTGGACAACAAGAGCAAAACTCCGTCTCAAAAAAAAAAAAAAAAAAAGACTGGCCATAGCAATGCTATCTATCGTTGCAAAAACAATGCAATAGGTGTTTTGTTTGTTTGTTTGTTTTGAGACAGAGTCTTAGTTGTCGCCCAGGCTGGAACACAGTGTAACTATCTCGGCTCTCTGCAACCTCCACCTCCCGAGTTCAAGCGATTCTCCTGCCTCAGCCTTCCGAGTAGCTGGGACTACAGGCACCTGCCACCCCACCTGGCTAATTTTTTTTTAATATATTTTCAATAGAGACGGGGTTTCACCATGTTGGCCAGGCTGGTCTCGAACTCCTGACCTGTGGTGATCCGCCAAGACAGGTTGTATTTCTTTTCTTTTCTTTCTTTTTTTTTTTTTTTTTTTTTTTTAGACGGAGTTTTGCTGTTGTTGCCCAGCGTGGAGTGCAATGGCGTGATCTCACTGCAACCTCCACCTCCCGAGTTCAAGTAATTCTCCTGCCTCAGTCTCCCAAGTAGCTGGGATTACAGGTATGCACCACCACACCCAGCTAATTTTGTGTTTCTAGTAGAGACGGGGTTTCTCCATGTTGATCAGGCTGGTAGTAAACTCACGACCTCAGGTGATCCGCCCGCCTCGGCCTCCCAAAATGCTGGGATTACAGGAGTGAACCACTGCACCCGGCCTGACGGGTTGTATTTCTAATAACAGGAAACAGTCCAAAAATTACGATACAGTGATAGAATATAATACTGTAACACTAAAATCGGTGCTAGAGATCAAAGGTTTGTGTATAGGAAAATACATAATATGCATTGCAATTTTACAAAAAATCAGGTTAACTGCTCCAAAAAACGTTAAAAATGGAGTGATTGAGTTTTTGTAAAATAAATGTGTGTGTGTGTGTGTGTGTGTCATAGGCCCAGTAAGTTGTAACTTTGGGTGTGAAAAAAGTAAAATCCACTTGTATTTGTTGTGCGTGAGACATGAAATCGCATTAAGAAGAGTCCATCGTATTTCCCTTTATTATTCAGTCGTGTGAAAGAAAAACAGAATCTCAGGACTCCAAACTCACTATGACAAAGGGAAAGAAGCTTGGGAATTGAGTGAGGCAAAAAACAACAATAACAAAAACAAACAAACAACAACAACAAAAACAAAAAACAAAAAAATCCTGCCTTCTGTCTTGTTCCCAAACAGAAAGCTGCAAGGTTAAAAGGCCACATATCTCCTTAGGTAGCTTCCCTCTCAAATTGCTCACAAGGAAATTCCTTGTGGGGTCCTAAATTATTCAGAATACATACCCCCCTATAGATTAACCCTAAAAGAGAGTTCTGTTGAATCTCACTCTGATATTGTAAATTCAAAGCTCATCTTTACGGGAACCACAAAGACAAAACTAGAAATTATCACTGCCCACTCCACCCCAGACAAATGCATATTTGACCGCTTCCTCAACTATCTTTATCTTATGTAAAATGCAGATTCACCGAGCACAGAAAACAAATGGATAACTGACTTTTCCTCTACCCTCCTTTCAGGCATGAAGTGTGGATTCAGCGAGCTCCAGTCAAAGCCTCACAAGAATGCAACCACTCTCCTCACTGGCCTCCCTCTCCCTTTTTTTTTTTCTGTCCCCCTTCCCCGCCTGCTGGCTCTTTCCCCTTTAAATACTGAAGTCCTGAAAACTCTCTGGAAAAGGCAGGGATCACACACCTTCTGGTGATTTCTGTTTACTTTTCCAGGGCGTGTCCTCAACCTTGGCCAAATAAACCTCAAAATCAATTGAGACATGCCCGGGAGAAAAGGAGAGAAGTTTTTTGATATTTTCAAAAATATTCCAAAAATTGCAAGTGTACTGAACATGTAAAGTCATTTTTTCTTTTCATTATTCTCTAAGCAATACAACAACTATTTACATAGCACTGACATTGTGTTAAGTATTAAAAGGAATCTAGAGGTGATTTAAAGCATTTGGGAAGATGTGCATAGGTTATATGCAAATACTACAACACTTTATACCAGGGTCTGGAGCATCATGGACTGTGGTGTCTTTGAAAGGTCCTGGGTTTTTTTTGTTTTTTTTTTTTTTGGTTTACATTAGCAATTCAGGTTCTTATTTTAGAGGAAGACTGGAACATAAATTTTGTCTGGCTTGGCACAGACTAAGAAATAAATAACTCAAAATTATGTTCGGAAGATGTCAATCATAACAATTCAAAAATTATGAGGGAGGAATGGTAAAATTTGTAAAGAAGCCAAGAGAGAAGAGAAGGAGAAAAATCTCTTTATTCTGTTTCGATGTTCAGCATCATAAAAAAACAAAAAATCTTTGCCCACTTTTTAATGGGGGTTATTTTGTGTTTTTCTTGTAAATTTGTTTAAGTTCCTTATAGATTCTAGATATTAGACGTGTGTCAGATTGCAAATATTTTCTCCCTTTCTGTAGGTTGTCTGTTCTCTCTGATGATAGAAGACATTTATGCAGCTAACAAACACATGAAAAAAAGCTAAACATCACTGATTATTAGGGAAATGCAAATCAAAACCACAACGAGTCACCATCTCACGCCAGTAAGAATGGCAATTAAAAAGTCAAGAAACAACAGATATTGGTGAGGTTGTGGAGAGATAGGAATGCTTTTACACCATTGGTGGATAAATTAGTTCAACCTTTGTGGAAGACAGTGTGGTGGTTCGTCAAAGACCTAGAGGCAGAAATACCATTTGATCAGCAATCCCATTACTGGGTATACACCCAAAGGAATAGAAATCATTCTATTATATAGATACACTCACGCATATGTTCATTGCAGCACTATTCACAATATCAGACATGGAATCAACCTACATTCCCATCAATGATAGACTGGATCAAGAAAATGTGGTACATAAACACCACGGTATACTATGCAGCCTTCAAAAGGAAGGAGATCGTGTCCTTTTCAGGTACATGGATGGAGCTGGAAGCCATTATGCTTTGCAAAGTAACGCAGGAACAGAAAACCAAACACCGCATGTTCTCATTCATAAGTGGAAGCTGAACAATGAGAACACATGGACACAGGGAGGGGAACATCACACACCAGAGCCTTTCGGGGTTGGGGGATAGGGGGAGGGAGAGCATCAAAATAAATAACTAATGCATGCAGGGCTAATGCTTAGGTGATGGGTTGATGGGTGCAGCGAACCACCATGGCGCACGTTTACCTATGTAACAAACCTGCAGCTCCTGCACATGTGTACCAGAACTTAAAATAAAATTAAGTTAGATTTAAAAACAAACAAAAACTTCTAGTGGGCTGAAAGAATGTGAGAAGCCCACCACAGGGCCCTACCAGACATCCGCTGTGAGAGAGGTAGGAGAACCAACTCCTATCCTAGCGATGGGCGGTTTCGAGCACAGCACAGCTGGCGCTAAAACTCCTGACACACCCCTGCTGCAGATGCCCTCCTTCTACTCCACAGGTGGCACTGAGAAGGCCCTGGAGGAGGTGCTGGGAGATGGAAAGTCCATGAGGGGGTGACTGTGTGTGTGCACATGTGTGTCCATGTGGGCTTGTGTGTGTGCACGTGCGTGTGTCTTATGCATCTGTGTGGGAACGTGTTTGTGTCTATGCACTGACAGAGCTCTGTGGTGAAGATTTCACGACAATGCAAAAGCAAAAGAGAGAAACAAAAAACGTTAACAGTCACTTTCTTGGAATAGTTGGATTAAGGGTGATTTTACTTTCTTGCTTTTTTAGAACCTATTTTTCTGTGTTTTGGAGAAAAGTTTGGAGTGATGCCAGCAACACCAGGAATGACTCTCCCCACTCCTTACAGGCAGCACATGTCAGAGATAAAAATTAGAGCTTTCTTTTCATAATCAGTTCCCAAAATGGTTGAGGCAGCTTTTGGGCAAAGAGTTTGTACTGTTCGGAAGATTGGTTTGTTTCTTTTCTCTCTCTCTCTTTCTCTTTCTCTCTCTGCGTCTTGTGAGTTTCTTTTTTTTTTTTTTTTTTTTTTTTTTCCCCTTTCTGCAGAGCTGTTTTGGGGGAACAGTCATCATTTTTGCTGACTGCTTTCTGGAATGGAATCATTTTGGAGAAATCCCAGAGAGAGCTAAGGCTCTAGGTTTTCATTTCAATAAATTACACAGGTTCTGTAAACATAGAGTCAGAACATCCATCCACCCCCTGCTGCCATGAATGTGGGCAGGCAATGCCAGGAGAACATTCCCTGAAGTACTGTTTGTGCCTCTGGCCCTGCCTTCTGCCCTGATTTTAGGGAATCAAGTCTGAGGAAGACTAGGGGAAGGAGGTGCTGTTCTGGACACAGCAACGACAGGAGAATTCCCATCCCGACCAGCCGTACTGACTCGGATTTCGGAAATTTCTCCTTGTTTTGTTTTTCACGTTTAATTTAGGATTTGGAAGTTACATGAATGCTCCAAACAGTAAAAAGGAAAAGTCAAAATAAAATCGGATGTGAGAGGCTTTAGTTTCCCTCATATCAGCCCTGGGTGGGTGGGTGGGTGGGGGTGTGTGTGTGTGTGTGTGTGTGGTCCATGCTGTAGTGCAGTGGTGCAATCTCGGCTCACTGCAACCTCCACCTCCCGGGTTCAAGCGATTCTCCTGTCTCAGCCTCCCGAGTAGCTGGGATTACAGGCACCCGCCACCATGCCCGGCTAATTTTTGTACTTTCGGTAGAGACAGGGTTTCTCCACGTTGGCCAAGCTGGTCTCGGACTCCTGACCTTAGGTGATCTGCCCCCCTCCGCCTCCCAAAGTGCTGGGATTACAGGCGTGAGTCACTGCGCTGGGCTGCTCTGGGTCTTTATAATACAAAATAACCAGAATTGTGGTTAAAGTGGCAGAACACATATGTTTATTATTTCTCCCTCCCCGAATTCTTTTAACATAATTATACAGGAGATACACAAGACCTTAACCCACAAGGACAAAAAATGTAACTGAAAGGAGAACAGTCGAAAAAAGGTTTCAGTCTGTACTTTGGAAACTAAACGTGGAGGAGCTCTTAGAGCCAACCAAGGGGAGCAGGGAGGGGCCCGCAGCCAAGTCCCTGCTTAGGGGACCGTGGAGCGGAATTCGTCCAGTCTCCGCAGAAGCCCGAGACGCTGCGACTGTGTGCAGCAGAAGCGCAAAGGCGGGGACAGCAAGGGACCTGAGAGAGGGACCACCGTGCTCGGAACTTGCGGATCCAGAGCAGCCCTGCCTTGGGGCCTGCCCTTCCCATGCAGTGGGAACAGGTCAGTGGCCTATAACCTGGAAAAACCCAATCCATGAAAATACAAGGAATTAGTGAACATTCACAAATGGAATTGGAGAAAATTCACCAGCCAAGGGCCTGTCCCTGCTCCTGCACCCCACCTGTAACCCACTCCACTCGAGTCACAGATTAAAGAATAAGATGTTTGTTTGTTTATTTGTTTGGAGACTCACTCTGTCGCCCAGGCTGGAGTGCAGTGGTGCCATCCGGGCTCACTGCAACCTCCGCCTCCTGGGTTCAAGTGATTCTTCTGCCTCAGCCTCTCCAGTAGCTGAAATTACAGGCGCCCACCACCATGCCCTGCTAATTTTTGTATTTTTAGTAGAGTTGGGGTTTTGCCATGTTGGCCGGGCTAGTCTCAAACTCCTGACCTCAAGTAATCTGCCCAAAGTGCTGAGATTACAGGCATGAGCCACAGGACCTGGCCAATAATAAGGTCATTTACTGTTGTATAAGCAATAAGTGAGAATCAAGGATACTTTTTAAAACTCATAGGTGAGCCCAGGCATGGTGGCTGAGATCAGCCTGTACAACATAGTGAGACACCATCTCTACAAATAAAAATTAAAACTTTAGCTAGGTGTAGTGGCTCATGCCTGTAATCCCAGCACTTAGGGAGGCCAAGGTGGGAGGATTGCTTGCGGCCAGGAGTTTGAGACCAGCATGGTTAAACTGGCGAGTCCCTGTCTCCCCCCAAAATTTAAAAATTGGCCTGGCATAGCCCTAGTCCCAGCTACTTAGGAGTCTGAGATGGGAGGATCACTTGAGCCTGGGATTTGGTACAACAAGCCGTGATCACAGCTCTGCGCTCCAGCTTGGGTGACAGTGGGAGACCTAGTCTCAAAAAAAAAAAAAAAAAAAAAAGCCAGTAGATGAGTTAGCAAATGGTTAATTTAAAAAAATAATTAGGACCACTATAAAGGAAAATTCTAGAATGGTAACACAAGTTTTGCTACCAAATGAAATAATTTTTAAAAAGCAAAGATACCTCAGAGAGACAAATATCGCAGTAAAATACACACACACACACACACACCCCTAAGTGAATTCTGCCAACAATCACATGACCTTGGAAGAGGACCCCAAGCTCAAGAAAGGAACCAGCCCAACCAGTACCCTGTTTGCAGCCAGCCAAGCTATGCCTGTACTCCTGATCCACAGAAACTATGAAGATAAATGTGTAGTGTCTTATGCCACAAAGTTTGGGATGATTTGTTACACAGAAGCAGAAAATGAATGAAGTCGTGTGCAGGAAAAAGTAAAATAAAGTAGAAGTCATATTATTCAGTGCACAGAAAATACTATTAATATTCTTGGAGTAGAGATATTGGATTATGTGGGAGGCAGTTATGCAGAAATAGAGAAATCAATTAATTCATCAATCAACATATAAGAGATAAGGGATATTAATATCAAGAATATGTTAAGAATTTTATAAGAAAGAAGAAATATTAAGCACATGGCTCAAAAACACATTTTAACTTATTATAAATACTGATATTGATTTAACCATACATTGAAATGTAACTAAGTTAGGTGATATTGTTGTCGAAGAACAACATGGAAACTTAATATACTATGTCTAATATTAATAAATCAACAAAAAGGAAAAGAATAAGGCTTTTTTATAAACATGGGGATATATTGGTGAAATGGGCTAGAGGAGTTGAGGCTGCTTACCTCTTGGGAATAGTTCCGGGTGGTGGAAAGAGATGAAATGAAGAATAGCAGGCCCGCCATATCCATGGGTTCTACATCTGTGGATTCAACCATTTTCAAAATCTTCAAAAAAAAGTTTTATGATATTTTCAAAAATATTCCAAAAATTGCATGTATACCAAACATGTAAAGTCATTTTTTCTTGTCATTATTCTCTAAACAATACAATATAACAACTATTTACCTAGCATTGACATTGTGTTAGGTATTATAAGTAATCTAGAGATGACTTAAGGCATTTGGGAGAATGTGCATAGGTTATATGCAAATAATACACCTCTTTACACCAGGGACTTGAGCATCTGTGGACTGTGGTGTCTGGCAAGGTCCTGGAACCAATCCCCCACAGATAATGAGGGAGACTGTACAACTATTTTTTGTGATAAGACATTTGACACTTTAACTATATGAAGATAAATTCCTCATTACATTTGGGGTCAAGCAGTAGTGGACTGGAGCCACCTCGTAATGGTTTATTTTCATGGTTGACATTTTCAGGAATCTTGGTGCCAGTTAATAAAAGGTGTCATTATTAAAATTGAATGACATGACTTTACAATTAAATAAATTACACTTAAAAGGTAATACATACTCAAAATTCATCATTTTCTAATTCTTTTACTTCTTTTTCCTGTTTGAGGCTATTTATGTCTACTGCATTTACTGTGCATTTTTTCCCACCTTCTCACTCACTAATGTCATGTTGGTAGACTACATTGACCACGGTGGAAGTATTTACAGCATGGAAATTAGCAAGTGCTTCAAGTCAAAGCTTGATTTATTGTATTTTATTGTCTAAACATCATAAATTGATGGACACAATGTTAATATTGAAGATTAAACCTAAACTTGTGCCATATTCATAGTGGCTACATTGTGAATAGCACAAACAGTGTTGAAAAATATTCTTCCAGTATTTGAGAACTGTTATCCAATTTAGCAAAGATGTTGCTCCTTGACAAAGGAGTGAAGTTCCAACATACCTTTTCACAGTTTCACTTTTGTCTTACTTGTTAACATCAACCACCATTCATATCAGAACTGAACTAATTTACCAACTGCAACCATAGGCTTGCTATGTATACAGGACTTTGACTAATTATCTGTGAAAGCCTTCCGTGGCAATCAATTAACTATTTAGAATTTGCAATAAAGAATGTTGTATAATTTATTATTATTTGTAAATTGAATGCTACACATCATCTATATCAGTAAAATCTAGAATAAAGTTATATACATATATATACACAGACACATATAGATTGTGTATATATGTGTGTGTATATATGTACACCCAAAGCAGTTGTTAAAATGTACTAGCACATTAGTGGGTTAAAATATAATTTATTGAGTTCTATTACAAGAATTCTGTGTTCCCTTGTTTTTTTCTAGAATTACATATATTTAAAAATAAATTTTAAATAAATTGGTACCACCTTTTTTAGAATTAAAAACCACAAGACTCTGGATTAAAAGTGGCCCCCGAAGATCAAACATAATAATGAATGCTGACACAGACAAAGCTTTACAGGCAATTTGCCTCATTCTTCAAGAACCTTAGAATATGCAAAATTTTAATCAAACAATTATACATTTAAATATATTTCACATGGGAAATTATCATAGATGTGAACACTATTTATAAAATAAGATGCTAATATTATTTGCAAAAGCAAAAATTAAAAGAAATTAAATATGTAAATTTAATATTTAAAGTAATTACATTCTGCAGTAAAGTTCTTTGTAACTAACAGATTCTCAGATCAATTTTATGAAATGTATACATTTAAAACATATTAACAGTGCATAAAATAATACATAAAAATCTCAAATATGCAAAGAAAAAAATTTTTGAAAAATATCAACATGTTAACTGTTACCATTAGAATGTATGGTTATTTTCATTTTTGCTGCTTTTCACATATCTGTGATTACTGAATTTCTCCAATAGCACTTTCATAATGAATAAATGTAAGGATAACAGAAAAATTACGAGAAGAAATTGTATAGACCTTTATTTGACCTTTGAAGAAAGAGGTACTTGCTGTATTTAGAAACCATGAAATGATGAAATAGATGAGTAGGCAAAGGACATAGCTTTTTACAGAATAATATGATATCATAAGCCAATGTATGGGAAAATGATCAATCATAGTAGCAAAAAGGAAAAACAATATAAAATTAGTAGAGAATAAGATATGTAGGGACAAATTGAAGTAAAATGATAATTTAAAAATGTTTGGCTTTGGGTGCAGTGGTTCATGCCTGTAATCCTAGCACTTTGGGAGGCTGAGGTGGGAGGATCATTTGGGGCTGGGAGTTCAAGACCAGCCTGGGCAACACAGCAAGACACTATCTCTACAAAAGATTTTAAAATGTTTAAATAAAAAATTTTTAATGCTTGAATTGGATTATAAACTGGAGTGAAAGCTTTGAGAGTATATATGGACTGTATATATACATATACACATAATTATGCATAGTGTTTGTGTGTGTATATATACACACACACTACATGTATACGTATGCCTGTTTTCTCATCATTATTATTCCCTGATTGAAGAACTTCAGTTCTAGATTTCTATACTAAGCAACCAACTCCAAAACAGATGAAGCTTTTCTCACAATGTAAACTACTGGAGAAAAACAGGAAAATAGTAGGATAATCATACACCCATACCCCCCCCCACACACACACACACACACACGCAGACACATACTGACATATTATGGAAATATTATCCACCCAGTTACAATTTTATTAAAATTTTTTATTAAAAATACTTATAGCTAGATAGGAAAAAGCATACAGTATCATATGAAGTGAAAAGCAAAGTACAAAATTGTACAACTGTGTAAATGAAAATAATATTTATTAAATACTATGTATTAAGCACCATGCTCTCTGCTTTATGCATTTAACTTTGCTTGATCCTTCACAACTCTATGAGTAGGTATGAGTATTACCCCAATTTTATAGATGATGGAACTTCATAAATTAAAAAATTCCATATAAAAATTGAAATGAGATATAACAAAATGGTAACAAAAATTTTAGATTATAGATGATGTTTTCCTATGTTAATTTTTCTTAAGGGAGACTACTGTTTATATTATTGGAATACGAAGCAATGCATTTTAATTTTTTTATTTTTTTAAATACGGAGTCTTGCTCTGTCACCCAGGATGGAGTGCAGTGGCTCAATCTCGGTTCACTGCAACCTCCACCTCCCAGGTTCAAGCGATTCTTCTGCCTCAGCCTCCAGAGTAGCTGGGATTACAGGCGCATGCCATTACGCCCTGCTAATTTTTGTATTTTTAGTAGAGACAAGGTTTCACCATGTTGGCCAGGCTGGTCTCGAACACCTGACCTCAGGTGATCCACCCACCTCAGCCTCCCAAAGTGCTGGGATTACAGGAGTGAGCCACCATGCCTGGCCTGCATTTCAATTTTTAAAAATGGTCATTGACAATAGAAACATAGATCAAAAAACAACAGGAAAATGTTCTGTCTCAGATATTAGCAACAAAAGAAAACAAATGGAGAAGCCATAAAAAGTGTAGCTGCCGATGAAAATGTAGGATTTGTTAAATAGAATGCCAAGAACAAATACACACTGAAATGTCATTTAATAAGATAGCATTCTTAGTGTATAGAAATTGTGTAAAAGTCCTGACCTCAGGTGATCCACCTGCCACGGCGAACTCCTGACCAACATGCTGAAGCCCTGTCTCTACTAAATACAAAAAATTATCAGGGCATGGTGGCACATGCAACATGTGGTGCATGCGCTACTCGGGAGGCTGAGGCAGGGAATCACTTGAACCTGGGAGGCAGAGGTTGCAGTGAGCCAAGATTGTGTCATTGTACTCCAGCCTGGGGCAACAAGAGTGAAACTCCATCTCAAAAAAACAAACAAACAAACTATATATATACACACACACACACACACACACACACACACATATATATATATATATCCTTAAGGTAAATCAAACAAAATAATTTCCAGATCAAACCAAAAATAAAACTTTAAAGAAAAATCCACAGTAATATGATAGAAGATTTGTCATATCTGTATCAGAGAGTGATCTCGGGTTTTGAAGCAACAGAAATCACAAAGGGATAAACAAATAGATTTGAATATAAAATATTTATAACCAGTAGAAGGAAGAAAAAATAAACTAAAAAGCAACAGACTAGAAAAACACTTTTTAAAATATTACAACTGGGAAAGAGTCATATTTTTAAAGTTTAATTTTGCATTTTAATTGGATATTTACATTAATATCCCATCAGATATTTGGGAAGAGATTAAAATATTTCACACAACATTGTGTAGAGGTTTGCAAATAATAAATAAAACATTAGAAAACATGACCCTAAATAATAACCAAAATGCAAATTAGAGCAATAGCTGGGTGTCTTCTCCATGTACTTAACTAGCAAAAAAACGTAGTATAAAAATGATATAAACACCCAAGGGATGTGAATATCTTGAAACTAGATTATCGTGAAACTACCATGGCTCACTTTAGGTCTTACATTCTTTCAGGAAAAAATTCTGGCACAAAAGAACCTCACATCATTTGACTTCTCACTTCCACATATGGGACTTTGGTTTTATGAACTGATATTAAGCCGTAAATTTCGTATCTCATGCCATTCTCACAGCCACCTGGAAAAATAGGGACTGCAGTCTCCATGTAGCAAGATTGAGCCAAGGCTCAGAGCGGCTTTAGTCATCAGAGTCTTATCTCCCTTGAGGAGACTGTTTCTTCCACCGACACCTGTGGCCGCCAAGCCCTGCAGCAGCCCCTCCGCAGCTGCAGGGGACCCGCACAGCCAGGCGCACCCACTGCCTTCGCGCGGTCGGCCTGCGAGCTGCCATGGACGCGTCAACCTCCGCGTCCTGCTACTGCTGGGCACTTACGCGGGTCAGGACCCGTGTCCTTCGTCCCACAGAGGGACGGGACGGAGCCAGAGGGGCCAGAAGACGGGCAGCAGGTGTGGTGGATCGCCTAGCAGCTGAGGAGCTGGGGGTAACCTGCGGCCGTGCTTTACAGCCTGCAACTGCACCCAAGGAGGCAGAGAGGAAGCCAGGGGTGTGGGCGAGAAACAGCCTGGAGGCAGCCTCCTGGGAGATGGGGAGGGAGGCAGCAACTGTGACAGCTCCTCCCAGGCTGCGCGTCCCCTGTGTGCTGGTGAGAGCCAGAGTGTTCTGTAGAGGCTTGCAGTGGACGGTGAATACGCCTCTCCAGTAACCTACTGGAGACATCTCTGGGCTGCAGCCACACTAGACCCCCGGGTTGCGTCCGTCTTTCTTCCTGCTCTGTGCCTGCGGTTTCCGTCTGATCCGAGTTCTACTCTTGTTGTCCCTTGGATATCTACCTTTCCAGTACGCCGCCAAAACCAAGGGCGGCTCCAGTACCTGTTTAGGAAGACTTCTTGGCAGGCCCACATTGCGACTGGACCTCCCTGAGGTCCCTGTGCAGGGTTGGGAGGAGCTGTGGGCGTGTATTAAACAGAATCACAGCACTGGAATGGAAGACTCTCCATTTAGTTTCAACCTGCTGTTTTAGTAGAAGATTCCTCCACTACCACCACTGCCATCGCCACCTACTGTAACTCGAGCAGGGTGCCCCGGGTGAGACCGGCTTTGCCCAGGTGCTGCTCCGGGTAGATGTTGCCGTCTGTCTGGCTGGATTCCTTCTGCCAGCAGCAACCATGAGAGAGCAGCAAATTTCTTGGGTTGGAAGGTCTCTTCCAGCGGCGGCCTTTCCCATACCTTGTGATATGGGTGTTGAGTTAGGACATTTACTGAGGTGATTTTATGGTCAGGAGTCTGGTAAATAGGAAATTCAAATAGTTTAAGAGGAAAAAAAAAAAAGCCTTGAACTTCCCATTTGTCCCCCTGTGGGCTCTGATGACCAAACTCTACCAACAGAAGCTCTCAGGTCTCACTGAGCAAAGACAGTTTTCTAGGACTGCAAATTTATTATCTGTCAGTTCTGAAAGCCAGAAGCCTGACCTCCAGGTGCTGACAGCACTGATCTCCTCTGGAGGCCCTGAGGAAGAACGTAGCCCATGCCGTCTCCTGCTTCTGGTGGCTGTGGCCAATGCTTGGTATTCCAGGCTCATGGAAGCATCACCCTGATCCACACCCATGGCGCATCAGTCAGGGCTCCCCAGAGAAAGGAGAAAGAGAGGTATTACAAAGAACTGGCTCCTGTGTTTATGGAGGCAGGCAAGTCCCAAGATCTGCAGGGTGCACTGGCAAGGTGGAGACCCAGGAGAGCTGATGGTTTTGTTCTAGGCTGAATTTGAAGGCCTGGAAATCAGGAGAGCCCATTGCTGTTGTTTTGTCCAAAGACTGACAAGTTCAAGACCACGTAGAGTCAATGTTTCTGTTCAGATCTGAAGGATCCCAGTTAGAAGGCAGTCAGGTAGGAAGACTTCTGTCTCACTCAGCAGATGATCAGCCTTGTTCTGCTCAGGCCTTCATCTGATTGGATGAGACCCACCCATGTTGGGGAGGGTAAGGTGCTCTACTCAGTTCACCAATTTAAATGTTAATCTCATCCAATAATGTCCTCACAGAAATACCCAGGATAAGTTTTGTCCTAATATCAGTGTACCCCATGGCCCAGTCAAGTTGACACCTAGCATTAACCATCACATGTTCCCTCTATGTATCTCTGTCCAAAGCTCAGCTTCTTGTAAAGACACCAGTCATTGGATTAGGGCCTGCCCTACGTTGGTATAACTGCATCTTATCTTGATTACATCTGCAAAGACCCAGTTTCCAAATAAGGTCACATATACAAGTATAGGAATTAGAACTTATGCATATTTGGGGACTGAGAGAACACAGTTCAACCCCAAACAGGTATTCATAGTTGAAAGCTGGCAAATTACATCTTCATGGGGAAAGAGACCTTGACTAGAATCAGTTGAAAATTTTGTCGAGAAATAGGAGACAGAGGTCACCTATGCCTCTTGCCAGGAGCTGACGTCGTAGTGAGAGGGCTGTCAATTTTAGAGATGTTAGATGAATATAGTCTGGATGCAAAATTGTTTAGCTCCTAGCATGTTATAGTGGTGGCTCCTAGACAGACATGCAATTTCCCTTTTCTGATAAAGTCAGGGTAGAAAAATGAAGGAGAAATAAATTGCAGTAGTGTTTGCTGTTGGGGTGTAAACTGGCACACCACTTTGGAAAACTGTTTGACATTTGCTCCTAAAGTCTTACATATGGCTCTCTCAGGACACTGTAATCCCCTCCTAGACGTACACCCAGGAGAAGTGAGTGAATCTGTCCTCCAAAAGACGTGTGCAAGAGTGCTTATAATTGCCAAGAACCCTATTTCTATCAGAAACCAGTAAATGTATGGTGGCATATTCATACAGCACAACAGTCCCCAGCAACAAAAATAAAAGAACAAACCATTGGCTCAGCAACAATGTGGGTGGACCGCACAGACATAACGTCGAGCAGGAGAGGCCAGACACAAAGGAATAGGGACTGTGTGACTCCTTCTCCACGCACTTCAAGAATAGGCAGCACTGATCCAAGGTGACAGACCCCAGATCCATCGCTCCCTCCTGGGCAGGGACTGTCTGCAAGGGGCAGAGGGAGCAATCTGGTGTGAGGGAGATGCCCTCTGTCTTGCCCTAGGTGTTAGTTATATGCACGCATGCATATGTAAAAATCCATTACATTGTACACTTAGCACTTGTGCACTTTGGGGATGTATTTTATACCTCAATTTATTTTATTTTATTTATTTATTTATTTTTGAGACAGAGTCTCACTCTGTCACTTAGACAGGAGTGCAGTAGCAGGATCTCGGCTCACTGCAGCCTCCACCGCCCGAGTTCAAGCCATCCTCTGCCTCAGTCTCCCGATTAGCTAGGATTACAAGTGTGCGCCACCACACCTGGCTAATTTATGTATTTTTAGTAGAGATGGGGTTTCACCATGTTGCCCAGGCTGATCTCAAACTCCTGACCTCAAGTGATCCAGCTGCCTCAGCCTCCCAAAGTTCTGGGATTACACGCATGAACCACCGTATCTGGCCTGTACCTCAATTTAGAAAAACTAAAAAATGAATGTGTTGAATTCCTACTACATGACAGACATTAATCCAGGCACAGCAGTAAAATCAGAGTCCCTGCTCCTAGTCTAGGAAGAGAAGACATTTCCTACACTAATCCACTGGTAAATGGAAATGCCGAGAGTCTGAGAACAACACAAAGTCAGAGCAATGGGATTTGCTGATGGATTTGATAGAGTATTTTCAAAAGAAGAGCAGATTTTTACTTTGGCCCTGATGATCTGATAGCCTGAAATTGTCTTTTACATATGTGAGCAATACAGGGCTAGATGCAGGATTGGAAAGGAAAATCAAGAATCTGCAATTCCTGTGAAGACATCTAAGTGCAGGGCTCAGGTAGGCGGCAAGATATCTGTGTCTCGAGTGCAGGGAGGTGGTCTGTGCTGGAAATTTCCACGTGTAAGTTTATAGCATATGTTTGATTTATTTTTTTCTAATAATGGAACTGGATAAGACTGACAAGAAAGATTGAGGCAAGTGAGAGGTTGGGTTAAAAAAAAAAAAACCTGAGTATTATTTGACTTCTGAAATCATGTGCCTAAGTAAAACAAAAACTGAAAATAAATGTAATCATGAAAGAAATTTACTCTCATGGTTAATTAATTTCTGGACACATTCTATCCATCCTTCCCTCAACTTCATTTCTTTCCTCTGAAATATGTCTCAATAGGTTTCAACGGTTGTCTATGCTTAGTCTTTCTACATCTAAATGTGCCTAACTCATCTTGAATGAGAGTTCAGTTAGTACGATGGGATATTCAGTAGGAAAATTCAAGGCATCAAAGTATAGGTGAGTTGTAAAATGGACAACCTTATGAGAAGGATGTGTCCTCACAGGAAAAGGCTGTAGCCGCTGAATGGCCTCTGGTGCCACATGAGAAACAGCCGAGAGTTGCTGTGTCTTGTTCCGTCCCCACCCAGGGCAATGGTGGGGTGAAGTGGGGCCAACTCCTCAAATCTGGCTCCAACTGGATGACTTGGAGAGTTGAACATGTGAGCCGGGGAGTGCAGGAACGCAGTGGCCAACTTCCAAACCCCACCTGTGACATCTGTAGAGGCAGAGACAGGCAGGTGAGCTGCTGATGGAAGAGCTGAGAAGCTGGAACCAGCCAGCAGCCTGGCGTTGGTCAGTACAAGGGGAAGCCTGCACTCTGAGAGCTGGCCTGGAGTCCCTTGGAGCCCCCTGATGGGCAGTGGGGTCTCAGCACAGAAGCTGAAAGTGGACTCCTTTGTTCGCAGAGGCCAGATGGGTCAAGGCAGCTGCAGAAAAGAGAATGTCTGTGAAGGAAGAGGCCTAAATAACACACGGACGTCATGTGAGTCCACTCCACGCAAGTCAGAGTCAGCTTCAAACATGGCACAGGCCTGAAACGTGTGGGGCCAGCACTGAACACAGCCGGCAGACATTCCTCTCCCCCCGCCTTACCTTCCCACCAGCCGCCTCGGCTGAGGGAGTGAGAGCTGGTGATTTTGAATCAAATTAGGAGCTTTAGCCCTGGGATGGGACTGGACAGTCTAGGTTCGTGGTTTGAAAGTGTTTTATGTCTTTTTTTTTTTTTTTTTTTTTTGTCGCCCAGGCTGGAGTGCAGTGGTGCCATCACGCTCACTGCAACCTTGACCTCCTGGGCCCAAGGGATTGTCCACCCTCAGCCTCCAGAGATCTGGGACCACAGACCCATGCTATCATGCACAGCTAATTTGCTGTTGTTGTTGTTATGGAGTTTTACTCTTGTTGCCCAGGCTGGAGTACAATGGCGTGATCTCGGCTCACTGCAACCTCCACATCACCAGTTCAAGCGATTCTCCTGCCTTAGCCTCCGGAGTAGCTGGGACTACAAGCGCCTGCCACCACACCCGGCTAACTTTTTGTATTTTCAGTAGAGACAGGGTTTCACCATGTTGGCCAAGCTGGTCTCCAACTCCTGACCTCAGGTGATCCACCCGCCTTGGCCTATCCAAAGTGTTGGGATTACAGGCGTGAGCCACTGCGTCCGGCCTGCTAATTTTTTTAGACCAGGTCTCACTATGTTGCTCAGACTGGTTTGATCACCTGGGATCAAGCATTCCTCTGGCGTCAGCCTCCCAAGGTGCTGGGATTACAGGTGTGAGCCACTGTGCCCAGCCTGTTTTGTATCTTAAAGCTTCCATACAAATTTTAATTACCTTAAGAGTGCTCAGAAACATCTCCACAAGCCTGTTAATTTTGAGAGAGGAAAAGGAGTTCCTTCACAGAAAATATTTCAAAGGGAGACTGGAGAACCCACTAAATTTGCAATTATTCCATCCTCCCCCGTTGGGTTGTCCAGCATAGAGGGGAAATGAGCTACATTAGCTGTCTGAAGATATTATTCCCACCCACCAGGGCCTGTGGTTCATCTGTGGCGGGTTATTGGTCTTTTCTCTCAAGGTGCATGTTAGACTTTCTTTATGTCCTAGATGGTCTGCATTTTGTTACGTCTCAAGTGTGGATGTTTTATTTATCTAGTTTGGAGAGCTTAGGCCACCCTCTTGATCTGAGGTCTCAAAATCATTCATTTTTTTTGTTTGTTTCAATACTGAAAAGTCTCTCTTAAAATACAGGTTTTTCGTCATTTCTTCTAGTCTCTTCTTCTGGAACCCTCAACAAACAACTCATGTTTTCAGAATTTTGGTTCTGGCTCATTCTTTATAGTGCCCTAGAGATAATTTTCCAGTATTAGCTTCTAGTTCACTATTTTGCTATTCAATTGGTCTAGTCTAAAATCCCTCCCATTTAGTTTTTTTAAGACTGTCATTGATTCTTCTTTATATCTTCTGTTTTTCATTTTTTTAGCATATCATTGTTCACATTTCATGAGTGTTATTCCTTTTTAGCATCTTAAATGTAATTATTGCAAATATTTGTTAGTCTACGCCAGATAATCTTATCTGTAGTAAATTTTATATTTCATTTTTTACTTTTTCCTTGTGTCTTTTTATAATTAAATATTTTAATTTAATTTTAAAATTAAATATTTTAATTAGGTATAAGATGGGTAAGTTCTGGGGATTTTATACATTTTTGCAAGTATGTGTTGCAGGAAAAACTTGTTTTGTTTTGATTTGATTTTCTCTTTCTTGCACTCTCTGTTTCTCTCTTCCTCTGTAGATATTTCGTATTTGCCTCCAGTTGGTCCCTCAGATGTAAATGTAGAAACAGATAGTTTTAGGACTTCTAGTCCACATTAATGTTGAAGACAGTGAGATGTGGTCACCAAGCCAGTGGGCAGCTTGGCTCACATGTGGACATGAAGCTACGCCTTTGTCAAACTTTCTTCCTAGGCCAAAATCTTTCCATCAATTGGTAAACTAGATTTATTTTTATTTTATTCTTTTTTCATGAGCAAGACAACTCACTTCTCACCTGCTTCAACCTCAGGTAGATACTCTTCCTTCTCTTTACCCCACAGGTGCCCAGCCCCTGCCCTTGCTGAGCCCAGAGACAACAGGCCAGCACCCTTTGCCATCACCATTGTTCCTGTCTTCTCTTTTTTACATCATGTCTACACGGTTTGGGGTTAAAGATATGGGAGGGACCAATTCATGAGTTTAATTCCTCAGAAGCTGCTTCTCCACCCTAACTCACGGAATTTACTACTTGGTTAACTTAATTCATCCCTCACTTTAAAAACAAAATAATTTTAGGCTTCGGAGTTTGATCAAATTCCATAAGTTTTTATATAGCCTTCTCATTAATTTCATTTTCTCAGTAAGCTATAATTATTTTTTTAATTTCCTCATTGGCCTAAGAGCTATTTAGAAATTTTTGTTTCTTTTGCATCAGAAATATGAATCAGTGAATAAACCACCTCATTTTCTAATTTTAAACCTTTTTTCCAGCTGTTCTATATATATGTTTCCCACCACATGAATGATGAAAGAAAAGTCCCAAGTCATCAAAGTCCCTATTTATCTGTCCTCAAGAAGAAACACAAGAAATCCTACCTCAGCAAGCCTCATAACTGTTTCCTGTCTTTCACTGCTGATGAGATGCTGGCTAAAATTCCCCAAAGCTGACAATGTGACCAATAAAATAATATCAGATTTTTTTAGTGACACATGCCTCCATTCTATAATGTTAGCTTTATATTATTCTTACTCTATCTTATATGTACTCTGACATTTTAAATCGAGAGAAGAAATAAAAACACTTCAAGAGACTTATGTGTACCCGTTTTATTAAATTTAAACCCACTAAGGCAGTCAAGAGTGTGCCTTGGAGACAGAAGCTACTTGGGGCAGATTTACACATTTTGTCCTATTTCACATTGTTAGATTCAGTAAAAATGCATTGAGAAAACAGGTAGGAACACTCAGTGCATTCAAGTCTATTTCTGATGAATGTGTACCCCTCTTTTGAGAGTGAACTAAAAGTTAAACTTTAAAACAGGCTCCGTGACAAAGGGATGTTACAGAAGGGCAATGGCAGCATGAGGGTTGGCTTCATTCTAGCCTTTTTACCAGCAGTCTGATGTGAGTCATTGGTGTACTGGCACCTCAGCAACCCAAATGAACCAATGAGAAGAAAAGGAAGTTAGAACTAGGCTTGGCAGGGGTTTGGAAGAAAACCAGGCAGGGATCCTTTCCCCTAGGTGGTGTTCGATTCAGAGCACTGGTTCTCAGATGGTGTCCCTGGAAGCGGAACATTAATTCTTCCTGTGAGCAGGTTAGAAACGCAAATTCATGGGCCCTCCCATGACCCATTGAGCCAAAATCTCTGGGGAAAGAGCCCCGGAAATTGGGTGGGAAAATGCAGGGTACAAATTTCCAGTTATAAGATGGGTAAGTTCTGGCTGGGCCTGTAATCCCAGCACTTTGGGAGGCTGATGTGGGTAGATTACATGAGGTCAGGAGTTCCAGACCAGCCTGGCCAACATGGTGAAACCCCATCTGGACTAAAAAAAAAAAAAAAAAAAAACAAAAGTTAGCCAGACATGGCGGCACATGCCTGTAATCCCAGCTACTGGGGAGGCTGAGGCAGGAGAATTACTTGAACCCAGGAGGCGGAGGTTACAACGAGCCAAGACTGTACCACTGCTTTCCAGAGTGGGCAACAGAGTGAGACTCTGACTCAAAAAAAAAAAAAGATAAGCTCTGGGGATCTAATGTACAGCATGGTTACTCTAGTTAATAATCCTGGATTGCATACTTGGAACTTGCTAAGACAGTAAATCTCAAGTGTTTTCATCACAAAAGAAAGGTAATTATGGGAAGTGATGGTTGTGGTAATTAGCTTGATTGTGGTAGGCAAGTCACAATGCATGTATATATCAAATCCTCACGTTGTATACCTTGAATGTTTGCAAATTCTATCAATTTTTACCTCAATAAAGTTGGGGGAAAAAATCTTAAACTGCATTCTGCAGGGTTTTTTTAAGTAATAATATCACTCTTGTTTTTTTCCAAAACAATGATATAGATAGACATATAGATATTGTGAACCCCAAATATCTGAGACAGGTCTCAGTCAATTTAGGAAGTTAATTTTCCCGAAGTTAAAGATGTGCACCTGTGACACAACCTCAGAAGGTCCTGATGACATGTGCCCAAGGTGGTCTGAGCACAGTTTGGTTTTATACATTTTAGAGAGACATGAGACATTAATCAACATATGTATATAATGAATGTTGGTTCTGTCCAGAAAGGCGGAACAACTTGAAGCAAACGCGGGACAGCTCAAAGCAGGAGTGGGCTTCCAGGTCACAGGTAGGTGGAAGACAAATAGTTGCATTCTTTTGAGTTTCTGATTAGCCTTTCCAAAGGAGGCAATCAGATATGCATATACCTCAGTGAGCAGAGGGATGACTTTAAATAGAATGGGAGGCAGGTTTACTCTAAGCAGTTCCCAGCTTGACTTTTCCCTTTAGCCTAGTGATTTGGGGGCCCAAAGATTTATTTTCCTTTCACATTCCCCCTCTTTTCTTTTTAAAATCTTCCAAATAAAGCATTTTAGAAGAAAATGAGTCTCTGGTTTTTTCCCAGATGGTCAGGTCCTATGTTGTTAGGAAAGCTCATTTTTAGCAGGTTGTGATGTCTCACTTCCTATTAAGAGAAAATATGGGGAGGAAGGGAGAAAAACAACAAACCAAAGAACAACCCTGGAAAATTGATACCACACTACTCTGAAGTCTATACATCAGTATGCAGGTATGAAAGTGGCTTATGTATGTAAATAGTGTCTGTTCTGTTCTTTGGAAGTTTAAGTTGTCTAGTTTTAGTTCACAGGGCTTTAACAAAGCACAGTTCAGTTTTCAGAGATTTCAAATCAGGAAAAATGGAGGGGGCAAGGAAAAGAAAGAAGAAAAAAATGGAAAACATTGTTTTGGAGGCTTGGAGACGTGAAAAATTAGAATTCAGTCCAAACTGTAGAAAATAATAAAAATTGAAAAACACTAGGCAAGACTAGAGTCTAACAACAGGTATACTATAGTTTTTGAAACATAACTTTTCTCTCTCCAGTTTCCCTTTTCCACTAAAGACAAACCATGGTAGGACTGATTTGGCCAGATTATTTGTATAAAGAGAAGCAAGAATAATTATATTTTACATAGGCTTTTAAAATTGGCTTTGATGGAACTTTGTTCCATAGAAGGAATCTCAGATAAGACTTTCTTTTTTTTCTTTTTTGTGATGGAGTTTTGCTCTTGTCATCCAGGCTTGAGTGCAGTGGCATGATCTTGGCTCACTGCAACCTCCTCACCCCTAGTTCAAGCTATTCTCCTGCCTCAGCCTCCCAAGTAGCTGGGATTACAGGCACCCACCACCACACCTGGTTAATTTTTGTATTTTTTTTCTTTTTAGTAGAGACAGGGTTTCGCCATGTTAGCCAGGCTTGTCTCAAACTCCTAGCCTCAGGTGACCCACTAAAGCCAAGCCTCACCATGGATTTGTACCATCACATACCTATGAGTTGGGTAAATTCCTCTCCTCTTGAGGTCCCAAGATAACTTGAGGCTCCTGGACCTGTCAGAAAGTTACATTCTTTACTTACCACAGGTCAGGAACCCTGTGCAGGGACTCTGTAGACAAGGTATGTGGCCGGCTTCCCCAAGGGGCTTTTATTGGCTCTATAAGTCAAGTTTGATTCCTTAAAGGAAAGCACACCATTCCAGCTGAAGCCTTGGTAAAATAACCAGTTTCCCAAATGGTGTCCTATTGCAAAAGAAAATATTCTTATTGCACTTATGCAAAGAACTATATTGCCATAAGCTAAGAGTACTTACAAATAGTTCCCAAATCTGGATAAATCAAGTAAAGAGAAACAAATATGCTCCAAATTTTGTTCCAGGAGTATACTTTACTCAATTGCTACAAGCTGTAAGTAGCTCAAAAGAAAAGTTTTCTTCACTGTGGAAAACAAAACAAAGGATCAGCAATATTTTAAGCAAAAAAGTCAAAAAAAGATTACTTCAATATTTTATTAGTTCAGTCCATGCAGTTAACTCCTGTTCTACAAGCTATTCATGGACATTGCTCTCCATGAGAGACCTGAAATTTTTTCCCCTTTTCTAATGTCACAATCTCCAAAGTTATCAGAGCCCTGCATTCAAGAACACCTGCTAGAGTTTTATAGCTGATTATAAAACCACCTCCTAAAGAGGACCAAAACAAGGCAACAAATGTCCATGGATGACAAAAAGTTTTAGGGCAGCCATAGTCAAAGACACAATTGACAAGGAAATTTGTTACTTCTGTGGCACACAATAATTTAACATAACAGTTATAATTATTACTGATAACATACACTAAGTCATATCAGAATTATAGGAGTTTCCCATAATTTTTAAACACATACCAATAACATATTTATGCAAATACAGCCCAAAGAAAGCCAAACATTTCATATTTGACAATGCTTTCTGTCTGATTTTTATGCCAAATAAGCCAAATATGTCATGTTTGGAATTTAGGAAACCTAATATCTTAAAGGAGTAATTAGGTCAGAAAAAGACACAATTTATCATTTGATTTTGGAGAGTTTGTAAATATCAAAAGTTTAAAAACGCTTGCTATCACAAAATAGGATCACAGGTCATTGTAAAATAAGTCATTCCTTTGACCAAAGTGACAATTCAAGGATTTTAAAAAAAAAAAAAAAAAGCAAATCCTTTATTCTTTGATAGAGGAGACTAAATTTAATCCTTTAATGACTCACCAGGTAGAGGGTTAGTATGTTGGAGGTAATTACCCTGTAAACACCCACACACCCATTATCTATCTCTGTTCTAGACCCACTCATTACCTACTTCTGCCCCACACCCACTCTTTAGCTACCCCCTTGCTATCCCTGCCACTCGCTATCCCACACCACTCACTACCTCCCACACACCTCACACCCACTTGTTCTCACAACTCCATAGCTACTCACTGTCAAACCGCTGCCCCATCACCATTTTCTACTTCCTGCCCCACACCCACCTGTAATTTGTCCTACGTTCCCTATGGATACTTACTTAAGTGTTCAATAATCCTATCTCTCTCTCCATCTATCCATCTGTCTATCTATCTACCAACCATCCATCCATCCAACTACTTTAACAGGGAGTTAGGAAAGGGCAATTCAGCTTTGTTAGCTACTCATGATCTTAAGCCAGAACCTCTACCTCTACCTTGTCCTTACTTATTTGAAACTGCTTGTGAGTGGAGCATGGAGGCTTGGCATCCTGGTGAGTTTAGTGTCTCACACTCAAGAACTGCTCTCTTTCTTTTTTTCTCTCTTGTGGGAGTCTCATGCACACTCACACAGCATGTGGGCAGAGCTGTGCTCTTACGGTTTGCTGGAGAGTCACATGTTGGACTTACTGTGGCCACAGTTATCAATAGTAAGATACCTTAGTAATTCCATGTTGAAAATTACTTAGTATTAGAAAACATCTTCTTGTCATGTGATCAGCTATGTTAAAAACAAATTTTTTTTAAACATTTAAATTATTAGTATTTATTTGTCCTGTCCTAAGACATACTGTTGAAGTGTATTGTTAGGAATTATTCAGGGGCCTGATAGCAATTATGAGGAGCATAGTAGAACCCAGGCAGTCTTTCTTCCTTCCCCCAGGAATGGAAGTTGTTTTAAAACAAAATTGCTTGACTCAGACATTAAATATAAAGCTTCCTGGCCAGGTGCAGTGGCTCACACCTGTAATCTCAGTACTTTGGGAGGCTGTGGTGGGTGGATCACCAGGTCAGGAGTTCGAGACCAGCCTGACCAACATGGTGACACCCAATCTCTGCTAAAAATACAAAAATTGGCTGGGCATGGTGGTGCACACCTGTAATCCAAGCTACGCAGGAGGCTGAGGCAGGAGAATCACTTGAACCTCGGAGGCAGAGGTTTCAGTGAGCTGAGATCGCACCATTGCACTCCAGCCTGGGTGACGGAGCGAGACTCTGTCTCAAAAAAAAAAAATAGATCTTCCTTTTATTTTCATTTTTTGGCTATCTTAGAATAAATTTACAAATATTTATTTTTTTCCTTGAGGCTCTTGTCCATATGGTAAATAAAATTTAGACAACTTTTTCCTGAGAAGATCCAAACTATTAGACAACAATTTATCAGACAATTGGATCCTGTAAAAGTCCTCTTTATTCATTCCCTCTTCCTCACAGATTGTGCAGTGTCAAATTGATGGAAGGAGTTTCTTTTAAACATCATTTCTATAAAAACATTTGATTTTAAAAGGGCATCAAGGCCGGGCACGATGGCTCACACCTGGAATCCCAGCACTTTGGGAGGCTAAGGCAGGTGGATAATGAGGTCAGGAGTTGGAGACCAGCCTGACCAACATGGTGAAACCCCATCTCTACTAAAAACATACAAATTAGCTGGACGTGGTGGCAGGTGCCTATAATCCCAGCTACTGGGAGGCTGAGTCAGGAGAATCGCTTGAACCCAGGAGGCAGAGGTTGCAATGAGCCAAGATCACGCCATTGCACTCCAGCCTGGGTGACAGGGTGAGATTCTATCTAAAAAAAAAAAAAAAAAAAAAGGGGGGGGAACTCAAGTCATCGTATTCCTGACTCCCATGCAGTTGTTTCTATGCAAGAGATAATACAATCTTTTTAATGTTTGATTTTAGTTATGTAACCTACGATCTAGTGCTCACAATTACAGAATCGTAATGTAGAAGAATGGGTCCTAAGTCCCTAATACATATCAAAAGATTTACAAAATTAGTTTTACTTAAAAGATTTAGTCGTTTTCAGAAGAATTTACCAGAGGAAATACTAATATTAGTGATTTATATCAAAGGAGTGAAAAAAAAAGCTGAAATGTTCTTTTCAAAGTAAGAAGAATTGGTCTTCTTTACAAGTGTTCTAAAAACATGATATAAGCCCTCAATTCAACAAAATAGATCAGAAAGATTCGTTGCTTTCTCCTGCACCTGTTGGAATCTTTTTTATGTGTCCAATAGTTTTGCAATTTAGTGATTCATGCATTTGTTTTGTAATTCATTCACAACACATCTGCTCCAAGGTTTCATCCTAGAGTTTCAATAAGCATTGTCTCTCCAGGTGTCCCATAGCTCTTACTCATCTGCCTAGTATGCACTGATTAAAAGCTAAAAATGTGAACTTTTTATTTTTTTGAATAGTGATATTGCAAAAACTATTGCATAGACTTTCATGTTGCTTATAGTTAGTTTTGGTCCACAATTTATAAAGAATACACAGTTATGCCAATTTCTGGAAATACATGCTTCCAGACCACATGAATAGCTTGAATTATCTAAAAGTAATATTTTCAGTTGACAAGGTGCTTAGATAACAAAAATTAAATTAAATGTTATAGCTATTTTAAGGCTAGACATGGTGGCTCATGCCTGTAATCCCAGCACTTTGGAAGGCCGAGGTGGGTAGGTCATAAGTAGATGTGCAATGGGTTGTGGATAGTGAGTGCATAGATGGTGAGTCTGCATGACAAACAGTGTCATCTCTGAGTGGGTTTGAGGTGGGATGTAGTTAATGAGTAGGTAGGTAGGGAGTGAATACAAACATTGGACCTAGACCTGTAATTGGAGTTTTTCAGTTCATTGGACCTGACTGTCCATGGGACTTGATCTGGGAACCATACTTGGGATATGGCTCTTAGACCAGAGCTTTCCATGTAGAGTTTGAACTTGTGCCCTGGATTTGGACTTTACTCCTGGGTGGAACTGGCTCTCTTACCTCAGACTTGGACTTCAGCTTTGACGTTAGATCTCAGCCTAGACCAACTTTTCTCGTAAATGTTGTACTGGAACCTCAGACCTTGACCTTCATATGTGCTGGACTTAGACCTTGGTATCAGAACCATGGGTGCAAACATCAGCCCTGGACCTTTGTCATACACCTTGTATTTGGATCTGTATCTTGCATCTGAACCTGGATGTGCAAAGTGGATCAAAACCTGGATCTTGAAACTGGATCTTGGACCTTGCTCCCATCTGGACATCAAATCTGACCTGAGGCATAGAAATTGGGCCTGGACCTTGACCTTAGAATTGGACTTCGGACCTTGGATCTGAACTTTGCCCTGGAAATAAAATCTCAGACTTGGATCATGATCTCCATTTCAGACCCTGGACTTGAACCTGGGTCTGAAATGGAAAGTGGACCTTGGATCTGCATTTGTCCAGAATTTAGGACTTAAAATTAGTCCTAGATCTTGGACCCTGGTGCTGTGCCTTTGACTATAATCTGGGGTTTGCACCCTATCTGTGGTTTTCTTGTGTGAGCACAGGATCAACTCCCCACAGAACAGATGTCAACACTGATGATGCAACAGCTCACCAAAAGCGTACAAAAGGTTTCTTATTCTCACAGTGAGGCTTTCTGGGAATGCAGGAAAGGCTTCAGTCTCGAAGAAGCTGAGAGAGCAAGGAGAGGCAAGTGGCTTAGGGCTTTATTGTGGTTAGGGGGTGGGGCCAGGGCATGGACCAGGACAGGCATGGTCTGAATTTTCTGCCAATGCCAAGGGAGGAGCCCATGGGATTTCTGATCATCTCTCCAAACTATGAGGCAAGTGGGAAAGAGGGAGGGCTCGACTTGAAAGTCACTCAGACATTAAAAGTGGCATAAGGCTTTTCATTGTAATTCATACCTGATGAATGACTGATGACTGAAACGCACCACATTTCACATAATTGAATTTAAATGTGTTTAAGTGCGCCATTATGATGTTTTATGACGCCCTTATTCTGAGTCCAGTAAGGGAGATAAAATTTCCATTGAACGCCATGTTCAAGAGCCCAACATTGCATATTTTTAAAAGTGAACTGAGTATCTTGGCCACTATCAATAATACCTCGACTGTTGGGGGAGATAGAGAGTACCTGAATTGTAGATTAGTATTTGCTGAGACATGTGTGACCTTGGTTTATATTATTGATAGTTGTGAGGCAAGAAGTTCTAAGAGTTCTTTACTCCCAAGGTTGTGTTCTTAGAAAAGAAATTTTTGTTGCCATTGGCTAAACTCGATGGCCAGATCATGGACAATGGCCAAAGATCTATAAGAATGTGCAGGTGGCCGGGTGCAGTGGCTCACGCCTGCAATCCCAGCACTTTGGGAGGCTGAGTTAGGCGGATCACCTGAGGTCAGGAGTTCAAGACCAACCTGACCAATATGGAGAAACCCCATCTGTACTAAAAATACAAAATTAGCCAGGCATGGTGGTGCATGCCTGTAATCCCAGATACTTGGGAGGCTGGGGCATGAGAATCACTTGAACCTGGGAGGTGGAGGTTGTGGTGATCCAAGATCATGCCATTGCACTCCAACCTGGGTAACAAGAGTGAAACTCTGTCTCAAAAAAAAAAAAAAAAAAAAAGAATGTGCAGGTAAGTGCTAAGATGCCTACCCGAAGTTCAGCCAATTGCACTGAACATCCAGTCCCGGACTTTGTCCAAGACACTGATTAAGGGATGGCCAGCAGCAACTCTCAACAGGCTCTAGCATGTGTCATGTTGACGATGTTATCCATAAAATATATTAGCTCCCTTTTTTATTTACTCAGGGGACCCCCAAGTGACCAATGAGTCCAAGAGAGGGATGATTTCCTCCAGGACTATATAGTAAATGACTGAGGACAAGGTGAAGCTGCTTTCTCCTGCAAAGTTGATATGCCAGATGTCACAGATCTTGCTTTATCCTATAAAATACCATTTTTACTTTAGCAAGGTTTCAGTGACCATGCCAAGCCTGCAGGGTACTGCCTCCATGACCCAAGGCATAGTGAGAATCTCAGGGCCTGTGAGAGCCTTTGCCCAGAAAAACCCAATGTGCAGCGCAATACAGCTAATGGTGTAAAGCACGGGGCCCAGGAAGGCAGAAGCCCAGGAACAACTTAGGGCTATTCTGACCAGACTCCAGGAGGCAGCAAAGGAGGCCGCAAAAGCTCTACAATGAAGGAGCCTCTGGGGGCCACCAATGGGAGTGCCTGTTTCGTTGCCATTTGAGCATGTACTAGAGCCTTTTGTTGTAGGAGGTCTCATTCAAAGTGGGCCAATTAGCCAGTAACAGAATAAATGGTTTTAGGTAAAATGTTAATGAAACCCAAGCCCAGAAAGTCCTAAAAGATGCCAAACTGTTCTAACATTGTGGGAACTGAAATTGTTGTTTCTTGACAGTGTCAAGGATGAGGTGGCCCTCAAATGATCAAATAAAGCTCAGACATTTTGCTAAGGTGGAAGGGTCTTGTACTATCTGTGGGACAGTAGTTCATCCCTTTCTGTGAGCAATTTTGTGAATATTTGTATGTCCTGAATAAGTGTGTCGGATGAATCTCTTTGGAGAAGAAAGTCACCAGTGTAACATCACACCTATGTTCCTGGAAAAAGGTGGCTGTAGCTAAGATCTTTCCTGCAAAGACAGGCTGTATGATGGTTGGAACAAAGACTGCGTGATGGTCAGGACAAAGACAGACTGTGTGATGGTCAGGCTGTTGAGGTACCTCATGGGCAGCTGGGTAACGGTGCATTGTGTCCCCTTGAAGTTGAAGGCCACCGAGAGGCTGTTGCAACAGGTGCAAGACAGAACATACCAGCCAAAGTTATGACTGCACGCTATTTTCCAGTTGCTCATTGGATGAAGTCAGTAATTTTAATAACACTGAGTATGGGGATCATAATGGGTAGAACCATGGCATTAAAGAATTCACTGTGAGACACATTCATTTTTTTCAGGTTTAAGAATAGGCTAAATTGAACCAAAATAGGACTTTTATAGTCCTATTTATGGGACTTTGATCCTTGAAAGTCCTGATTTAATTTATTTGGAGCTGTGGTAACAATTATGATAGATGGGAACAAACCTATAGGATCACATTCTATCATGCCAGTTGTAAGTACCAAAGACTGAATTTAATTCCAATGTATTACTCATTGGGTCAGAGTGTCCATACCTGCTATGTGATATTTTAAGGCAATTGGCACAATGGCCATGGGGAATTTAGGCAAAGCAATAGTTCTGATTGTTAAGGTGCGACATACCTATGTTTCTTCTATTTTATATTTGCAGTTCCTCTAAGAGTATAGAGGATATCTTATTTAAGCTTACTGAGGTCCCCAGGTATAGGATAACTTATTTAAATTTAGTGGGATCCCCAACTATAATAGTAATTTGAGGTGCAGTATAGATCAAGGCCATGAAGGTTTACCAGTTGCAGCACTTCAGCAGAGATGAAGTTGTAACCTAAACCACAGAGGCACAAAATCCATTAAGTACCTCTTTTATATTTTTATTATGTATTTTCAGTAAATTTCAGATCTGCAGTTGGATCAAATTGTGGTACAGAGTTGAAGATCCAGGTCCAAACTCTAGGTCCAGTTCTAGTTCCAGGGTTAATAGCCAAGTGCAAGGTATGGACCCAAATTTCCGGTTTTAGGTCATGTCCAAGAAACTTAAAATCCCAGGTCCAAGTTTTACAGCCAACATCCATGTCCAAGATTAAATTCAGTTTCAAGTCTAAGGTCCAGATCTGACTGCCTGATCCCAAAGTAAGAAGCAGTTACAAGGTTTACCTCCAAGGTCCTAAAAATAGGTCCAAAATCCGGGTATTGATTCAGTTCCAATGTACAGGTTGAAACAATTACAAATTCATGTTTAACATCTAGGGCAAGTTCAGGGTTCAGGTCCACAGTATGGATCAAGGATCAAGTTCTAAGTACAAGTTCCAGGTCCAAGGTTATGTCCAGGTCTAGGTAAAAGATCCAAGAAAAACTTTAGACATCCAGATCCAAGTCCCAAGTCTATGACAATGACCAAATTAAAGGTCAAGCCCAAGGTCCTAGACATATCCAGGGCCAACGTTGAGGGTCTACGCCCAGGTCCAAAGTCAAAGTCATGGTCCACAGTCCAGATCGAAGTCTGAGCCCCAGGGCCTTGTCTAAGGTCCAGTTCTAAGTTTCATTGTCCAAGTCTTCATCCACGTATGAGGTCCAGGTTCAGGTCTAAGGAATGATGTTTATGTGCGCATTCCAGTTCTAGCTCCCTGAGGCCTATTTAGAAACATCTCCAGGTATGAGGTCTAGAAATGAGGTCTGAATTTTATTTTCTAATTCTGGGTGCAAAGTCAAAAATCCAGTCCAAGATCTACCTCCAGGTATGAAGTCCAGGTCCAAGATCTACGTCCATAGTCATGTTCAGGGGCAGGTTAGAAGTTCAGATTTGAAGTTTAAATTGAAGTTTAGAAATCCAGTTCCAAGGTCCTCTTCCAACTTCTTGGTCCAGATCCAGATCTAAGATCCCTATCTAGACCAAAATACAGGTTCAAAATTAATATCTTAGGTCAGATTTAGGTCCAAGTCTAGAACAGAGATCATGATTCAAAGTTCGAGTTCAGGATTAAAGGTCTAGGCCCTGGCTTGAGATTAGGTTCAAAGTTCAGGTACCAGGCCTGGCATTGATGTTCAGGGTACAAATTCAGTTCCAGGTTAAAGTCCAGATTGAAATCTATGTCTACTGCAGATAATCCATGGTTGAGGTCCAATATCCAGGACCCAGTCTAGGTTTAGGTCCAATATCTAAGTGCAAGGTCTATGTACATGTTTGAGTTTCAGGCATAATTGCAGGTTAAAGGAACTGGAAAAATCCAGATCTGAGGTCCTGGATTTAAGATTTGCCTGAGTTCCAGGTCTGAGGTCCACTTATGAGTTTAGAGATCCAGTTCCAAGGCATAAGTCCAATGTCCAATGTCCAAAGTCTGGGTCAAATTCATGTCAGAAGACCAGGTTCAAAATCTAGGACCAGGTCAAGGTTGAGGTCTAAAGTCCTGGTCCAAGTTTGAGGTCCATAATCTTAATTGAGAATCAAGGTCCAGATCCTAGTACCTGGACCAAGATTATGTTGTAAACTAGGTTTTAGATCTAAAATAAAGGTTAGATGTCAAGATCCAAGATTCAGGTCCAAAGTCTAGTTCCATGACCAAAGATACTGACTAAAGTCAGTGCCAAGTTCCTCAGCAGCCAGGTCCAAGGTTGAAGTGCAGTTCCAAGGTCCAAATTCGAGGTCCAAGATCCAAAACCATAATCTACATTCAAGGTCTAGGTCAAATCGCAGCTCTGTATCCAGTACAAAGGTCAAAAGCCCAGTTTGAAGATCCAAATCTGTCAAGTTACAAGGCAAAAGGCGACGTGCAGTGCCTAGGTCCAAGGTCCAGATCGCAAATCCTGGTCTTGGTCTAGTTCCTGGTCCAATGACCAAGACCAAGGTCCAGATCTGGAACCAATTACAAGTTCTAAGTCATTTCCATGTCTAGTGTCCAGGCATAGTGTCAAGTCCCGGATAACATAAAATCTAGATCCAAATTTCAGATCCAAGGTTCTGTCTGAGTTCAAGCCCCAAATCAAAGATCTAGGCCCAGTACCAAAATTCAAGGTCCAAATAGAAGGTCCAGATAGACATCCAAGTTCCAAGTCTAAGGTCAAGTCCAGGATCCTGAGCAAATGTCTAGGTGCAGGCTCAGATTCTGGTCCACTTCTAAGGAAGGTCACAGTAAAATCCATGTCTCCATATCTTACCTTCAGAGTCAATGTCCAGGACCAGGTCAAGATTCAGAATAAAGGTCCAGGTTCAAGGTCAAGGCCACAGCCTCATTTCAGAGTCAAGACTTGGGTTTAAGTTCCAGGTCCAAGGTCACAGCCAGGTGCAGATATGAGGTCTAGGTCTGAGGTCCAGTTCCAGGCTCTAGGTGTGCAGTACAAGTCTCAACTAAGAGGTCAATGTCCAATATCTAGGTCAAAGTTCAAGTCCTCTGATCAAGACAAGGTCAAAGTTCACATCCAAGGTCCTAGACAAATTCAGGTCCAAGCATAAACCTGAAACATGAACCTGAAAGCATAAACCTGAACAGTTCCAAGACCCAAAGCAAGATCCAAATTCCAACGACAAAGACCAGTTTGTGATCTGAAATTGGTACAACATCCAGGTTCAAAGCCCAGGTCCAAAGTTCAGGAACAAGGTCTCAGGCCCAAATCCAATATTCATGTCCATGTTTAAAGACTATCTCCACATCCATGGTCCAGGACCAATGTATATGTCCAAGGTGAAGTCCAGGTCCACATGAGAGTTCTTTGTGGAAGGTGCAGGTTTGAGTTGAGAGGACCAGGTCTGAAAACCAGGATTTGACAGGTCTAAATTCCAGGTCAAATGCAGGGCAAAAGTCCAGCTCCAACATGGAGGAGTGAGTCTAGGTCTAAGTCCTAGGTCTGAGTCTCAGTCTAAGGACTGACTCTAGGTTTGTGTCCTAGCTCCATGTCCAGGTCCATGGTTCAATTCCAACCTACTTGTCCATATCTGAGGCCCCAGTCACCACCTACCCCCACCTCATATCCCATCACTACTGGCAACCTACCCCATACTCATTACTACTCTCTACCTCTAACTCACTACCTAACGCATCCTTACACTCAGTCACTACTTACTCCTTTTCCCACACCTGCTTACTACCTACATCCCACCTTACACTCACTGATTACCTATCCTCACCCCATAACCACCAACTGATTTCCTCCTGGCCACGGCAACTCACTATGTAGACCTTGTCCCAGGCATACTCAATACCTCACTTCCCATCTCCTCATTATATGCCCCTCACCCCATACCCACTCATGAACTCCCCACTGCCCCCTACCCACTCTGTTGACACTCTGCCTCATACACACTCAACACCTATGCCTCAACCCTCACCCATTCACTATCTATACCCCTACCAACACCCTCTCATTCTTTAGCCCCTCCACACTCGGGATTTACATGCATATGCTCACAGTCACCACCTGCTCCCATTCACACTCATTCATCCCCCAACCCCACCTCACACCCATTCATAAATGATCCACCCACAACCAACTAGGACCTAGCCTCTGCTTCATACATGATATAGTTTGGATGGTTTTTCCCCTCCAAATCGTGTTGAAATGTAATCCCCAATAATAGAGGTGGGGCCTGGTAAGAGATGTTTGGATCAAGGCAGATCGCTAATGGATGGCTTGGTGCCCACCCCATTGTAATCAGTGAGTTCTCACTCTATTCATTCATGCAAGAGCTGGTTGTTTAAAAGAGGCTGGCACTTCTCTTGCTCCCTCTTTTGCTATGTGACATGCCTGCTCCCCCTTCACCTTCCTCTATGACTGAAAGTTTCCTGAGGTCTCACCAGAAGCAGATGCCAGAGTCATGCTTCCTTTATAGCCTACAGAATCATGAGCCACATAAACCTCTTTTTTTTATAAATTACTCAGCCTCAGGTATTTATAGCAACGCAAATGAACTCATACAACACCACTTACTCCCTACACCCCCACTGCACAGAAAGTGCAAATAGATTGCAAAACACGATCATTATGAGATAAAACAGACTCAGTCTGGCATTGCCTAATTTGCCCATTCATGCATTGACTTACTCATTTCATAAATATTTATTATTTACCTCATGCACTTATTAACTATCAGCTATTGTTTTAGAAATTGAAAAGAACAGATAAGAACAGATAAGAGCTAAGCATAGCTCCAAACCTCCAGGATATTTCAGCCTATACAAGACATATGTAAGTACAGAGAAGAGCTAAGGCTGCCATGAAACACAGGGCACCCCACTGACAGGTGCAGCTGTGGAAAAGTGGGGCAGGTGAACTGAGCCCTGAAGCGCAAGTCAGCTCGAAGTGAAAAGAGCCGTGTGGGCAAAGCCGCAGGGCAACAGAGAATGTGGTATCATCAGAGAATGGCACATGGGCCGTAAATAACAGCAAGGTTACTGATGAACGCTTACCAAGAGCCACCGTGCTACCAAGTATGATGCTAAATGCTGTGTGTGAATGACCTAACATATAATTCACCCAGCTCAATGAGGCAGGGACCATTTTATTCATTTCATAGCAAGGAAAATGCGGTGGAGAGAGATTGGATAAGCAACTTCCCTAAGTCATGTGGCTTCTACATGGTAGGACTGGGACGGGAATCTGTGGCTACTCGATGTCAGACTGGTTCTATACTGCCTCCTGACACTACCCAGAAGTAAGGGCTAGATCCTAGTGCCCTGTGGGGATGTATCAAGAAGCTGAACCTCTCTTGAAGTCAATGAGAAGCCCTGAAGAATGTACAGAATAGCATTTTTAGGGGTTTTCTCCCTACCTATAAAAGTAATTTTAAGTCTTGTGATAAAACAGTACAGTAAATCCCTCTCAAATTTGGGAAACACAGGAAAGAAAAATCAGAAACATGAAAGTCAATGTGACAACACTGGGAGTTAAGTGCTGATAGCATGGTAGTCGTTTCCTTTGAATCTTTTCTATCGTTTACCATTTGCTCATTAAAACATAATTCATGAGGCCAGGCCTGGTGGCTTATGCCTGTAATCCAAGCACTTTGGGAGGCCAAGGCAGGCACATCACCTGAGGTCAGGAGCTCGAGATCAGCCTGGCCAACATGGTGAAACCCTGTCTCCACTAAAAAAGGACACACATCCACACACACAATAGCCAGGCGTGGTGGTGCGCATCTGTAATCCAAGCTACTTGGGTGGCTGAGGCAGGAGAATTGTTTGAACTCAGGAGCCGGAGGTTGCAGTGAGACGAGATCGCGCCATTGCACTCCAGCCTGGGCAGCAGAGTAAGGCTCCATCTCAATAATAATAATAATAATAACAACAACAATTCACTGAGCACTGAACTGGTGCTGAGCACATTGCTAAGCACAGATACACTAGGGAACAGGACAAAAACGCTCCTCTCCCTGAAGAGTCCGCTGTTTGGTGATAGTGACAAACGCTGAGGCAGGAGGGATGGAGGCACTGTGCTCTGTGACGGGGGCTCCACAGGGGCGTGACCCAATCTGGCTGCAACTCCAGTGAAAACCTTGAAGGTCAATCTGAGGAAGAGGCCCTGGCTGGGTGGAGAGTGAAGAAAGACTGCTCCAAATGAGAAGGACAAGATGTGGTGAAGGCGCCAAAGTGGAGAAACATATGACCCTTTTGAAGGGCAGGAAAATATTCAGATAAGGCTGGAACATGTCGAGTAAAAGACGAAGTAGCAGGAGATGCATTTGCGGACCTCGTCAATGACCAGTCAAGGCAAGACTTCAGAAGTCATTTAAGGCTGTTGAACTTTATGCTAAGAGCAATGGGAAGCCGCCACAGTTCCTTCAGCAACAGAGCCGCATGGAGAGATGGAGTGTTTAACGTTCACTCTGGGTCGCTGCAGTTGCAGTGGGTGATGCGGAGAGATCTGATGAAAGGTAACTGTTCAGGCACACGATGATGGAGACTGCTCCAGAGCGCTGTCCATGGTGTGGGTGTGTGTGTGTGGGTGTGTGTGTGTGTGTGTGTGTGTGTGTGTTCGTTCACAAATTCAGATGCACAACAAAACACTTCTCTGAAAACTCTCTTTAAATTTTTCAGTGATGTAGGGATTTCTCATCCCCAGCCTCCACTCTCCTTCTTGCCCTCGTGCTACTTTTCTTCTCTTCCCCTCTGTGTCTCCTGTCTATCTTCCTCTCCCCAGCTTTCTCTCTGTGTGTCTGTCTCTCTTTCTGTTTCTCTCTTCTCCCGCTCTCTCCTTCTCTGTCTCTCTCTCCCCCTCCCTCACACTCTCCCCCTCTGTCTCTGTCTCTCTCTCCCTGCCACTCTCCCTCGTTCTCTCTCTCCCCCTTTCTCCCCTCTCTCCCTCTTTCTCTCTCCCTCTGGTTCTCTCTCTCTCACTTTCTCTTCCTTTCTCTCAGTCTCTCTCTCTCCCCTCTCCCTCTTTCTCTCTCTCCCACCCTCTTTCTCTCTCTCTCTCTCTCTGTATCTGGGTCTGCCCAACTTTTTCTCCCCTCCCCATTCTCTCTCTCTCTCTTTCTCTCTCTCTTTCCTTCTCCCTCTCTGTCTCTCCCCTCCCCTTTCTCTCTCTTGCCTGTGCACTTTCATTGCCTCTCTTCTTGTGTAAGGCATTTGTAAGGGCAGCTGACCTCTCTGGTTTCACACATCACTCTGTCCAGCACTTTGCACGTTTACCTACCATCCTTTCTTATTTTGCATCTATTTCGTTAGAAGGCAGGAGGTGAATTACGAATAACATGTTTATTACCTTTTATATTTAGCTCATGATTCCGTATTAAAATTATTTCATTGTATGATGTGAGTTAAGCATCTATCTTTTTTTTTTTTTTTTTTTTTTTTTTGAGACGGAGTCTCGCTCTGTCGCCCAGGCTGGAGTGCAGTGGCGCGATCTCGGCTCACTGCAAGCTCCGCCTCCCGGGTTCACGCCATTCTCCTGCCTCAGCCTCCCGAGTAGCTGGGGCTACAGGCGCCCGCCACCTCCCCCAGTTCGTTTTTTGTGTTTTTAGTAGAGACGGGGTTTCACCGTGTTAGGCAGGATGGTCTCGATCTCCTGACCCCGTGATCCGCCCGCCTCAGCCTACCAAAGTGCTGGGATTATGGGCATGAGCCACCGCGCCCGGCCTCATCTATCTTTTTAAACTCCAGATATCTGGCCGGTTTTTCCAAAGCCGTGTGCTAGATGCGCTCTGCCCTCCTGGTGTGTTTGAGGCCCGGTACTCAAACACAATAGAGCCCCTTGGAGTCTGCTTCCTTAAAATATTTTATTTATTGGTTCTGGCACTACCATCTTGCAGTGTTAACTTTTTAACATTGCTTGGCGAGTTTCATCTGTTTGTTTTACAAAGATCTTAGAATTATTGAATGATAGTTTTATTTTAATGTTATAAAATTAGAAAATCCAAATTGCATTAGACCAATAAGCCATTTACATTCATGAAAATAGTGTCTTTATAATATTTGATATTTTCTGCCATCATTTGTTTCTCTCAATTAATTCATGTATTCTTTTATGTTTTAGTAATAATTTAATTTTTTTCATATAGCTCTCACACATTTCTTAGATCGTATAGGCTTTTGCTGCTAATGTTATTTTTCTAATACAGTTTATATATTGTTATTCCACTCATTAGCCACTTAATAAATATTTATTGGACACACACCAACTGTCAGACACTGTATGTAATAGGTGCTGATGACCAAGATGAATTTGGAATGATTAATATGTTTAAAGGGAGTTCAGATGTGCCTTGGTGTATGCAACGGAAGCACTCAGCTCCTATTTCAGAATGACATTGCTTAATGAAATGATGTTTAATGACATTTTAAATAAAATGAGCCTCCAACTAAGTGATCTCAAATTGGACCCCTTAGGTGGCATTTTGGAAATTCACGTGGACAATTTCAGTTGTCACAGTGAATGTGGGTACTCCCAACATTTTGTACATGGCAGATATGACTGACATTTTGTATTCAAGGATGCCTCCTCACTACAAAAAGTATGACCAAACCAAGTTGAAGGCGGTGAGAGGACTAGAGATAGAAATTGACAGGGATTTGGGGAATGAGCATAATGAATATCTAATATGAGAACTCAAGAAAAAGCTACAAAACTGTAACTGTGCATCACTGGCACAGGAAACAACAGGATGGTGAAGTGAGACCCAAATACATAATTGATTTTTATAAATTAGAAAGATCTCATTTTTAATCAGTAGAGGAAATATAAATTGGTCACTTGTAGTAAGATAATCATCTAATAGCATGGAAAAAATAAAATTTGATTTTTTACCTTGTAACACACATCCAAATGGATCTAGATAAATCAGAAATTCAAATGGAAGAAAGATCACATAAGGACAAGAATGCAGCTATGTGTAACAAAATATTTTTAATTCTTGAGGTAGAGAAGTTGTTAAAGCATATGAGCAAAGAAATGAAACTCAAAGGAAAAGATTCATAGCTTTGATGATTTTAAAACATGAATGTATATATGTCAAAAAATACCATATTTTGACTGGATGTAAGGATAACAATGATATGTTTATGTAGAAAACAATATTCTCACAGATATATAATTTCTGCAATTTATTTTCCTATTTTCCAATGGTTTAAAGAAATATATAGAGAACACAACAAACAGATATGAAAACATGGTTAACAGTTAGTGAAGACAGGTAGTGGACATAGAAGTATTCACTGAATTAGTTAATTACTTCTGGATGCTTGAAAATATTCACAATGAGATTATGGGGAAATACACTGTTAACAAAAGTAAAGGGAAATGATACACTGAAAAATGTTATTTCCAATTCACTGTGCCAGAGAACCTAGAGAAATCTTGCCTGGGCCTGAAGAGGCTTTGGTCATTTTCCAAATTAAAAGCTTTCTTCCTTTATCCAGAAAAAAGCAAATCCTGGAAAAATGACACTGGGGGATGATTGTGCCACAGGCTTATGTGTTAAGTTATAACACAGAGAGAGAGAATGAAAGTATGAGATAAAAAATAATTATAGCTTGTTCTATATGATGAAAATGTCTTCATCATGCATGTTTTATTATAATGTTTCCATTAGAGTAGGAAAGAAGTTCAGCCCTCTGTAGCCCGTATGAGAAAGAAAATGCCATAACTGGATGCCATTACTGTCAATCATCCTACGTATTATAGAGAAAGGCAGGTCACTTCATCTTCGGAAAAATCAGCAACGGTATTGTGTCCACGAAAGTTTACCATTGACCCACTTCATGTTTGTCCCCACCTCTGAAAAGAGAAGCAGTTTCCAAGTTTGCGTGGGTGGGAAATAGACCAAAGAAATACACCTTGCCAACCGAAAGCTATAAAGCCAGTACAGATTGCAGCCAATTGTTAATGCTGTTTGTCCAAAAAGTAAAGGACCACCAAAAAAAAAAAAAAAAAAAAAAAAAAAAAAAAAAAAAAAAAAAAAAAAGGTCACTCTCCAAAATCCTCTTGGCCTTTCACAGAAAAGCAGTGAATAAATTAAGAGTTCTGCAAGAAGAAGGCTCCTAATCTTTGGTTCATAATCCCTGAAATGAACACAGGACATGGAAACGTTAATTCTATTACATAAAGAACTCTTAACTAATAAGAAAAATATTTTTTAAGAATAGCAGCATAGGCAAAAGCCACAATCATGAAATTCACAAAATAAGAAATACTAGTATAGGTAAACAAATAAAAACAAGTTCAATCCTATTATTAGTCAATGAAAAGCAAATTACAGCAACCAAGAAATGTTTTTATTTATCAAAAAAGCATACATTCTTTAAAGAACCATAATATGCAGCAATAGATATCTATTATACACCACTCACACATGACAGTTATGGACATAAGTTTGGAGAAAACCATTTGGAAAAATACATTTAGGAGGCAAAAGTCATTGTTTGATGTGTGTATATCTGCACATTTATGTGAAACAATAGCTAATTAGTGAAATAAATTACAGTGCATTCCTAAGATACAGTCAGTAAAAATGAAGTTGAATTAAAAGTAAACATATGTATGCTCTAACCTAATTTTAAAGCAATTAGAAGTTCAGGTGTAGGCAAAGAAAAAATACTGGAAGTATTCACACCAAGTTCAACTGTGTTTATCCTCTGGAGTAGAATCCTGAGAGGTTTATCATCCCTTTTTTGGGGGTGCTTACTCATTTCCTATGAACATTTGCAATTACTTTTAAAGTGTATTTTTAAAAGAGTGTGAAACAGGTGTCCATGGAAGTATCCTGATTTATCAAAACTCAAGCTGTTAATAAATGGTAAAATCAAAATTCCAACGTGAATTTTTTTTTTTTTTTTTTTTGAGACAGAGTCTCCTTCTGTTGCCCAGGCTGGAGTGCAATGGCCTGATCTCAGTTCACTGCAACATCCACCTCCCAGGTTCAAGCGATTCTCCTGCCTCAGCCTCCCGAGTAGCTGGGATTACGCACCACCACGCCTGGCTAATTTTTGTATTTTTAGTAGAAATGAGGTTTTATCACGTTGGCCAGGCTGGTCTCAAACTCCTGACCTTAAGTGATCCGCCTGCCTCCCAACATGAACGTTTTTGCATCTTTTAAAGTTCATGTTTTTATTAGTCAATATAACTTGCTTGTTGAAAAAATATTAAATTGAAACAGCAGAGCCAGAATATGTAAGACGAAGAGAACACAGGATGGCCTCAGGTGCTGGATGGATGAGAAGAATATCCCTTCCCTCCTGCTGATGCTGCCCCGCACAACGACCTCACGGCTTGTTCTGTTAGGCGGATGCCTCCGCCCAGCTCTCTCCGTGTCCTGCACACAGTACGCCACCACCTGGGGTATGAAATATAATAAGTTCAAGGTCATTCAAAGGGCATCATATTTAAGATTTACAATCTCTTCAAGTTCCCTGCCCCCTCAGAAAAGAGTAGCAGATAATGAAATTCAGAACTTCGTTGTCTGAGTGACCCGGCACAAGTGAGACTCTCCCGGGTTTTAGGGAGGAAAGCCCTTTATTATATGAAATGCTAATTACGCACGGAGAGAGAGATGTCAATCACATTGAATCAGCAGGAGAGCAGATACTTATCTGCCAAGGCAAAGAAGATGGAACAGTAGCTAATACACAATCATAGACTGTCAATAAGACTTAAACATCAATATTTTTTCCCACAACAATGCCAGCGAAATTCAAGAGAATAAATATATAAATATCAGCTATATTTTCTAAAGATGTGTGCAGCTGCATTCAAAGTGAGAAAAATGTAAAAGGGAGATTCCGTGACATACCGTATATATGGAGTTTTAATAATGCAGTGTTGCCAACAAAATGTGTAAAGGATCCAAGGCATTATAACTTGAATTAGGGATATGCTTGATATTCATTTTAGAAAAATCTTTCCAATATTAGGTCAGTTAATGCAGTATTCTATTTCCAAAATCATGATCTAATCATTTCTATTCTATGTCTCTGTCATTACCATTCTGCCAGAAGTATACCATGTAGCTTGGCCCTCTATTCAAATACTCATTCTTTAATAGATTTAAGTGGCTTGGGTTCTCATAGAAAAAGGTCAGTCCTCCGTGGGCTCCCAGTCAGAGTTCCACTGATCTTCTCCTGTGGCTTCCTCCGTGAATTTCTCAGCAATGTTGCTTGTGGTCTGACATCTGGTTGTGTGTGCCCATGCTCACCCCACCATGCTCTGAGGAGGATAGGAAGCCCCTCTAGGAAGCACCAGACATAGGGGTGACCATATGGTCACCTCCCAAATGGTATCACTTATTCTGTGTTCAAGGATGATTACAAAGAAAATACATACACACACACACACACACACAATCATATGAGGATAGTGTACAACACCAAAAAACAGGCACACTATACTGAGAATTTAGAAGCAACATCATCTCTGAAGAAACAGAGAGGATTCTGGGAAAGTTCTATATCTTGATTTGAGTGGTGTTTACCTGAGTGAATGCATATGTAAAAATTAATTGAGCTGTATACTCAAGAAGTGTGCACATGACTGCATTTAAGTTATAAGTGCATTTATAACATGTAAAGGGAGGAGGAACACTAGGGGAAAAGATTCAATAACTGAGATTGACTAGGACACCATCACAAACAAACCCCTGTATGTGTCAACATTGAGTGTAATGAAGCATGCGTGAATGCTCTCACAACTGCCAACCACAGTTACCACTCAGAAGAATGAAGAAAAGATAAGCGATTCAGAAGGCATATCCCCAGGACCCAAACTGGAAATGCAGGTGAGCATCAGAAGCAATTCTAGACAAAGGAAAAAGGAAAACAGTGTTGACCTTCCAACAGTCTTTATATCCTAAGAATGCTGGCCCTTTGTCATGTAACATGTGCTGAGTCATGCAACTGTGCTGGGTCTGTTAATTGTAAATAAAGCACCCCCAAACTTCATGACTTCCAGCGCCATTTGTCTCCTTACAGCGCTAGGGGTCAGTAATTTGCTTGGTGGGGGTGGGGGTGTGGAGAGGGAGGCAGCTAGGACTGGGCTCACTCAGGCTGTGCTGTCAATTGTGGGTCAGCTGTGGGTCAGCTGGAGGCTGGCTGGTCCCAGATGGCTTCACTCACTTGAGGAACTCTGCTAAGGTGGCTGAACAGCAGGACTTCTCTCTCCGTATGGTCTTCCATCCTCAAGGAGCCAGCCTGGGCTCATGCAGAAGATGCCGTGCTCCAAGTATTCCAATGCTGGACTGCACATTGTACAGTCTCCTCAGGTCAGGCTCAAAAGTGACAAAGCCTCGCTTCACCAAATTCTCTTGTTCAAAGGAAGTCACAGAGCCAGTTCAAATTCAAATGGAGGGGAAATAGAGTCTACCTTTGGGTGGTACACACAATGAGGTCATGAGGACATGCACATAGGATGAGAGAAATTGTAATGATCATATTTGCAAATATATTTCCCAGGTTTTCATTTGACTTAGAGCATTGTTTATTTGTTGAATTAGTTAATATGCCCAATATATACCATGCTGTATTTGTGGTTTCTTGTTATATGGAGAAACTCTTATTCCAAAGCAAGTAAACATTCATTGACATTTTCTTTCAATAATTTTAATTGTTTTAGTTCAGGGTTCAGTAAAGTTTTTCTGTAAAGGGCCAGATAGTAATTATTTGAGGCTTTGTGAGCCATAGGGTGTATGTGACAATTCCCATCTAGGAAAGCAGCCATAGACAACACATAAACCAATGTGCATGGGCATTGATAGGGTTTGGCTGTGCTCCCACCCAAATCTCATCTTGAATTGTAATCCCCATAATCCCCAAATGTCATAGGAGGGACTCATTGGGAGGTAATTGAATGATGGGGGTGGTTTCCCGCATGCTGTTCTCATGATAGTGAGTCAGTTCTCATGATATCTGATGGTTTTATAAGCATCTGGCATTTCCCCAGATGGGACTCATTCTTTCTCCTGCTGCTGTGAAGAGGTGCCTTCCACCATGATTGTAAGTTGCCTGAGGTCTCCTCAGTCATGTAGTACTGTTAGTCAATTAAATCCTTTTTCTTTATAAATTACCCAGTCTCGGATATTTCTTCATAGCAGTGTGAGAATGAACTAATACAGCCATGTACCAATAAACTTTATTTACAAAACCAGGTGATGGGCTGGATTTGGATTTCGGGTAGTAGGATGCTGACGCTTGCCTTAAGGTATCTGGTCTTGTGTTTGTGTATGTGATGGGAAGAAATACAAACCTTTTCAAACAATTTTTATGGAATAATTATTAGATGCACAATCCTTTTCATACTGCTCTGTTATAGCTTATTTATCATCTGGTGAGTAGGGCCAGTTTCCATGCTATCCATTTGGTTCCATAATCCTTTCATTCATGCACCTTATGTGTTTAATTATGTTTGACTTTACATTACATGCTTTGTACCAAAGGTCAAATATATTCTCATTGTTCCTATTCTGCAAAAGTGTCTCAGTTTATCTTTCCAATGCAGTCTTATAGGTAAACTTTAGGATAATATTCAAAGTATCAAAACAAACTTAATTTTTACTGGTATTCTTATGAGAACTACATTAAGTCATATATTTTAATTATTTTATTTTATACTTTTAGGTAAAAAATACATCTTTACAATATTAGGTCTCTCTATCCAAGATCATGACACTTCTCGTTACTTAACCCTTTGTCTTGCGTAGTCTCCTGGATGGATACTGAAGATCCTATGGAAGATCCAAAGCCCTAGAGAGTGGCAAAGTGGCTAGAGGGAAGGAATAAAGACTATCCACCCCAAACTCATTTGCACTATGACAGGGAAGATAAACCTTTCTGTTGTTCACCAACTGAGATTCTATGTTGTTTGTTTTTGTTAGAGCAGCTAGTCTTCCCTGATTTATGCGGTATCCTACATTCTTCTCCCTATACTAAATGAGTTCTTATTTCGCTTTACATTTCCTAAATGATTACCTTAGAAATCTTAAGAAAACTATTGATTTTGTCATAGACTTTTAGAGCTATCTTAATCTTGTACATTACTAATTTGAATGATTTGTGTTGTTTTTCAATTGATTCTCTTGTGATTGCCAGCTGGATGTGAGTCAAACGATGTTACTTGTCTGTTCCCTTTGGGATAGTATTACTCTTATTTCTGTTTCTTAATTTATTAGATTTCAGAAATTCTTCGATTATAAAAGAATGGAGAGGATAAAGAGCATTCTTGATTTTATCTAAAATGTATTTAAAATATTATGGTATTTTACCCCATTAAGTATGTTCTTTTTAGAGAAATATATATTCTTTACCATCATTTTATGCTAATGTTTTTTCAAGAATGGGCATTGAGGCCAGGCGCCGTGGCTCACGTGTGTAATCCCAGCACTTTGGGAGGCTGAGGTGGGCAGATCACCTGAGGTCAGGAGTTCGTGATCAGCCTGGCCAACATGGTGAAAACTCATATCTACTAAAATTACAAAAATTAGCTGGGCATGGGTGGTGGGCATCTGTAATCCCAGCTACTCAGGAGGCTGAGGCAGGAGAACTGCTTGAACTCGGGAGGCAGAGGTTGCAGTTAGCTGAGATCACGCCACTGCATTCCAGCCTGGGTGATAGAGTAAGACTCTGTCTCCAAAAAAAAAAAAAAAAAAGAATGGACATTGACTTTGAGAAAATCATGTACATTGTTCTTCCTTGACCTATATTTAAATAAACTGTATTCATTGATTTTCCAACATTAAGCCATTCTCCTATTGCCTACTTGGTTATGGTAACTTCGTTCTTAAAATACAATACTGTCTTGAGTTTATTAGCTAAGAAATGTATGCATCTATATTTAAGAAATGTATGTATCTATATTTTAGATAAAATTTGTAGCTTTAGTTTTGGTTTGCGTATGTTAAGTTTTACTGTCAATATTAGTTTTAGTTTTATTGAATTTTGAAGTTTTCCATCTATAATCTAGTTTGGAGTCAACATTTTTCCCTCCTTGTGGCCCAAAGATAGTGAGTAGTTAGACTAGTATCGCTGCTAATATGAGTTGGCATAAATAATGATTAACAAATTCTTCCCTTTTCTGCGTAAGAATTTGACCTTTAGTAAAATGTCTAGATCTGATTATCTGGAGACATGATAAAGGTATAATGTCAACTGGTTCTAAGACAATACAGCTTATGGTAAAAATTAACTCCTAAATAGTAAAAATGCATCCTGACTAGGATAATTACAAGTACCCAGAAAAATGATAGGCTTGGGCTTCCATAAATGTAGTGACTTGAAACTGGGCATCTCCCTTGAGGATACCCTAGAAGCTATGCCAGTGCAAATATTACAAGGGATTTTAGCTCCTGTACTTCATGAGGCTTTCAAACTAGGGGCTCACCCAAGTTAATCAGTAAGTATCTTAATTCTTTGCACCTAAGATGTTACCAGGGACCAAAAATATTTTCACCAGACAAATGTATGGACTATTGCAAGGAATACCACAGAACAGAAATACCTGTCACTGCACTGATAGCATGCGATGCTTCCTAAGTGATTATGCTACTGAGAGTGACCTATGGTAATCTATGAGTCTGAACATTTAATTGAGTTTAGGAAGACCCTTTGGTGAACGTTGAAGCACTATTATGAGCACAATACTCTTTATCAGGATGTTAACATAGGTCATTATTAGAATCATTGTGGACCCATGGATGATTCTAGTCTTATAAGTATAGCACTTCCACACTCTAGAACACATTACTTCTTGTTGCTTCCTTCCACAGTGTCAGCATGCAATGAAGACTGATGTTTGTGTTGGTGGACATTTCAGTTTTACTACAACTTACATTTCTACTTCTCTCTCTTACTCCTGCATGGAGAACTTGTTCTAGCTGTCTTAAGAAATGCCCATCACCCCACACTGACAGGAAACTAACCATAGTTACTTTATTTGATAAGCTCAATGTCTGAATTACTTCTAGTTCTATTTCTATTGTCTGATATTACTCTTGATTATTACTCACTTGGTCTTGTTTGCAGACATGCTTGGTGATTTTGTGTGAATGTCCAAGTTTTCAATTTAAATAACTATGTTTTTGTATTTCTAGAAATTCTATTGGCTATTTTTAAAAACTGCCTTTTTAGATTGTCCTTTTCTTTCATTATAGTGCCTATTTCTTCTTTTTCCTTTATAACCACTTAAAAAATTAGTATTTTCAAATAAAATAATATTATTTCACTGACATGTTTAGACTGTCTTTTATCTCAAGTCCTCTAAGTACTATACTTGGACATGTTTTATTTGTTAACTCTCACTTAAAATAGATTATTTTCTTATGTAGTTTATTAATTATATGTTAAGTTATGCCTTGCAAGCAAATAATCTGAAAGTTTAAATGTTTTTAAAACTCCTATCTATTGGGATATGAGTGTAAATCATTCTATTGGTAGTACACTCCCCATGAGGACTGAAGTGGACATTCTTTATCAACACATGCTTCCGAAATCAACCACCTTGGCAGAATGAGAACCACAAAGAATAGCACACAAACTCTTAAGTGCTTCCACCCAGAAGTGACACATATCATTTCCAAGCAATTTTATTGGCTAAAGCAAGTCTCGTTTCATTCAAGAGGATGAAGGAATGTATTAACACTGAGTGCCTAAAAAAGGGAAAACACAGACATGTTGATGAGTAGCTTAAGGAACTACCACCCATAGTGTCTAATTTTTTATTGTGAGCTCAACTTTGTCGAGAACTACTTTTATGATAGGCACTGTTTGTGCTCTGTATATTTGAGGTGCCCTCACAGAAAATATTTGTATTAACTTCTGCCTGATGCCCCAAGGATTTTAGGATTTTACAGATATAACCAGTTTTTGTGTTAACTTTTTAGCTTTGGTTTGTCTATCTCATAAATTATTATCTGTATGTCCAAGGGTTGCTCAGGTTTATAGTTTCAATATTTCACTGGATTTATTTTTACAGAGGTAAGCTTCCTTATTGCTCAGTTAGAAATTTTAGACCAATCACACGAAACATGCAGCCATGTCAGTTTCTACCTTCCACCTTGCCTGTCCTGTGTGCATGTTCAAACCCCTGCCACTAGCAGTAATGTTCATATCCTATCTGATGTCCTTGTAAGCCACCACAGTATCACTTTGTATATTTAACATATTTTATTTTATTTTTGAGATGGAGTTTCGCTCTTGTTGCCCAAGCTGGAGTGCAATGGCACCATCTTGGCTCACTGCAACCTCTGCCTCCCGGGTTCAAGAGATTCTCCTGCCTCAGCCTCCTGAGTAGCTGGAATTATGGGCGTCCACCACCACACCTGGCTAATTTTTTGTATGTTTAGTAGAGACGGGGTTTCACCATGTTGGCCAGGCTGGTCTCCAACTCCTGATCTTGGGAGATCCACCGTCTCGGCCTCCCAGAGGGCAGGGATTACAGGCATAAGCCACTGCACCAGGCCTACTTTACATACTTTAAATGAATATTCTCTTTATTTATGTTACTTGAAATTTCCTGGCTATGCATTCACAAATTTGGTCAAAATTTATTCTGCGTATTTGTTATTCTATCTGCTATGTTGCCAGAAATGCAAATACTGTGCACGTTTAATTATGAATCTTTTCTACAACATTGTTAACTATCACAAAGATAGGAATTACATCAATTTATTAACTGTATCCCCATCTTGTATCCCAGAGCTTGATAAATGTTTTACAATGAACAAATAAATATTACCACCCTAGGGTACTTGAGTGCTTAATGAAAGCAGACATCAATTCTTTCTCTTCTTGTAAAAGCATGCCTTTCATCTCATCAAGAAATGAAATCTATTTCCCTTCTCTTGGATCTGGGCCAGTTGTGTGACTTGCCTTGTCCATTAGAAAACAGTGGAAGTGAGGTTCTCGGACGTCCAAGCTTATGTTTTAATATAATTATAACTTCCACTTTCTTGTCCTGGAGCTTGGGCATTTGAATATAAGGAAATCCATACTAGAGTACTAAATGAATGAGACCACATAGAGAGAAGTCCTGTAGAATGAGAGGTCACCTTGGATATTCCAGTCCCAGTCAAGCTTTCTGCATAACAGACTTCAAATATGACCATCAGAGAAACCACCCAACTGAGCCCTAGCCAACCAATGAAATTGTGAGAAATAATAAATTTTTAGTGTTGAGGCAACCAAATTTTGGGGTGGTTTGTTACATAATAATAAATAGCTGACACACTCAGCTAATGACCAGTAACTGGCTGTGCCACTGAAAAACACAACTGGACAATTATCTTAAAATTATCATCATAATCTTTAAGGAAAAAAACCCTAGAAAGTAGAATGACAGTCTTTAAGCTGATGTGACTAAAAGAAAAAATAATTTAAACAATTATGAATGTTTTAAAAATTGATTCTAAAACTCAGATACATTGGTATTTGGAGACTGGTTTATTCTTGGGTTAAAAGGTGCACAAGTAATCATCTTGACTTGTTCAACCAATTTCTGAAAGATGTACTGAATTTGATGTGAGTTTTCTCACATTTACATCACATCTTTGTTTTATACAGTTAAATTTCTTAAGTAGAAGAAAACAATCTATAGATTTCTGGCTGAGGAACCCACCAAGGGCTTTCCCACATTCTAATCAATTCAGTTCTTTACCTACAGGTCTTTAAATCTGGCATTTTAAAATGATACCACTATAGTACTGATGCCAAACAAAGGCTTCAGCAATGATCATCAAAGATTGTAACTTTTCATGCTTTTGACATTTCATAAATTCTGACTCGAGATTGTACAAAAAAAGTGAAACAAATTCTAAAGTATTAACACTTTTTATTACAAACATAACACATTCATATTATAGCACAATAATTTTTGTTTTATGATTGTCCAGATCAAGGCAATATAGCTATTTCCATGCATTTCAACAGAATTGCCCACATGATGTGTTAGGTTGCATGGAAGAGAATGAGTTGGGAGGAGGATCACACTAAAATTAAAGCGCATCGTAGCTTTTTAGTTGGTGGCTGCTGATTTCTGCAAAGTTTCTAGAAAATGAAGAACTGTTTATGTGATGGATTACGTTTATTGATTTGCATATGTTGAACCAGCCTTGCATCCCAAGGATGAAGCCCACTTGATCGTGGTGGATAAGTTTTTTGATGTGCTGCTGGATTCGGTTTGCCAGTATTTTATTGAGGACTTTTGCATCGATGTTCATCAGGGATATTGGTCTAGAATTCTTTTTCTGTTGTGTCTCTGCCAGGCTTTGGTATCAGAATGAAACTGGCCTCATAAAATGAGTTAGGGAGGAGTCCCTCTTTTTCTATTGGTTGTAATAGTTTCAGAAGGAATGGCACCAGCTCCTCTTTGTACCTCTGGTAGAATTTGACTGTGAATCCATCTGGTCCTGGACTTTTTTTTGGTTGGTAGGCTATTAATTACTGCCTCAATTTCACAGCCTGTTATTGGTCTATTCAGAGATTCAACTTCTTCTTGGTTTAGTCTTGGGAAGGTGTATGTGTCCAGTAATTTATCCATTTCGTCTAGATTTTCTAGTTTATTTGCATAGAGGTGTTTATAGTATTCTCTGATGGTAGTTTGTATTTCTGTGAGATTGGTGGTGATATCCCCTTTATTGTTTTTTATTGCATCTATTTGATTCTTCTCTCTTTTCTTCCTTATTACTCTTGCTAGCGATCTATCAATTTTGTTGATCTTTTCAAAAAAACCAGCTCCTGGATTCATTGAATTTTTGAAGGTTTTTTTTTTTGTGTCTCGATCTCCTTCAGTTCTGCTCTGATCTTAGTTATTTTTTGCCTTCTGCTAGCTTTTGAATTTGTTTGCTCTTGCTTCCCTAGTTCCTTTAATTGTGATATTGGGGTGTCGATTTTAGATCTTTCCTTTCTCTTGTGGGCATTTAGTGCTATAAATTTCCCTCTACACACTGCTTAATATGTAGAAAGCTGAAACTGGATCCCTTCTTTACACCTTATACAAAAAGTAATTCAAGATGGATTAAAGACTTAAATGTTAGACCTAAAATCATAAAAACCCTAGAAGAAAACCTAGGCAATACCATTCAGGACATAGGCATGGGCAAGGACTTCATGACTAAAACACCAAAAGCAATGGCAACAAAAGCCAAAATAGACAAATGGAATCTAATTAAACTAAAGAGCTTCTGCACAGCAAAAGAAACTATCATCAAAGTGAACAGGCAACCTACAGAACGGGACAAAATTTTTGCAATCAACCATCTGACAAAGGGCTAATATCCAGAATCTAAAAAGAATTTAAACAAATTTACAAGAAAAAAACAATCCCATCAAAAAGTAGGCAAAGGATATGAACAGACACTTCTCAAAAGAAGACATTTATGTAGCCAACAGACACATGAAAAACTATTTATCATCGGGCCAGGTGCAGTGGCTCACACCTGTAATCCCAGCACTTTGGGAGGCCAAGGAGGGCGGATCACGAGGTCAGGAGATCGCGACCATCCTGGCTAACACAGTGAAACCCTGTCTCTACTAAAGATACAAAAAAAAATTAGCCGGGCGTGGTGGCAGGCACCTGTAGTCCCAGCTACTCGGGAGGCTGAGGCAGGAGAATGGCGTGAACCCAGGAGGTGGAGCTTGCAGTAAGCCGAGACCGTGCCACTGCACTCCAGCCTGGGTGACAGAGCGAGACTCCATCTCAAAAAAAAAAAAAAAAAAGCTTATCACTGGTCATCAGAGAAAAGCAAATCAAAACCACAATGAGATACCATCTCACACCAGTTAGAATGGAGATCATTAAAAAGTCAGGAAACAACAGCTGCTGGAGAGGATGTGGAGAAATAGGAACACTTTTACACTATTGGTGGGACTGTAAACTAGTTCAACCATTGTGGAAGACAGTGTGGCGATTCCTCAAGGATCTAGAACTAGAAATGCCATTTGACCCAGCGATCCCATTACTGGGTATATACCCAAAGGATTATAAATCATGCTACTATAAAGACATATGCACATGTATGTTTATTGCAGCACTATTCACAATAGCAAAAATTTAGAATCAACACAAATGTCCATCAATGACAGATTGGATTAAGAAAATGTGCACATATATACCATGGAATACTATGCAGCCATAAAAAAGGATGAATTCACATCCTTTGCAGGGACATAGATGAAGCTGGAAACCATCATTCTGAGCCAACTATCACAAGGACAGAAAACCAAACAATGCATGTTCTCACTCATAGGTGGGAACTGAATAATCAGAACACTTGGACACAGGGCGGGGAACATCACACTTGGGGGCCTGACATGGGGTGGGGGGTAGGGGGAAGGATAGCATCAGGTGAAATACCTAATGTAAATGATGAGTTAGTGGGTGCAGCAAACCAACATGGCACATGTATACCTATATAACAAACCTGCATGTTGTGCACATGTACCTTAGAACTTAAAGTATAATTTAAAAAAAATAAAAAGAAAATGAAGAACTGAAGTTTTCTCTAAACTCAACATTCTTTATCTGATTTTGTAGAAATAAAGTATATCTATCATCCATATCATTTATGTTGATGATTGCTTAAGCATGAAATAAGAGAAAAGAGAGCAGAGGGTCACTGCTCATTGCCACATACAGGTTAATGAAATCCCTGTCTTCTGTGAATGCTTTTTGCATGAAGCTGTCTTTTGGTCTTTAAATAGCTCTTCCAACGCAGCTCTTCTGACATTATTCTTCCATTAAATCATCATCAAGGTAATTGTATCCTATTGATGAAAGAATCTATTGATGCTCTATTTCCTTTTTATCAAGTAAAGGTCACATTAAGTGAAACTCGCTGTTAAGCAAATAGCAAATAAATTGATTCCGGTAATGAATGTCTTCATCTGTATACACCACAGAGAGGAAATAATGAAACTGCAAATATAGATTTAAAATTAGTTTAACATAAATGTAAAAATATGGTAGTCTCTTGAGAAAACATAGCATAAATGAAATTCAGATGGCAGTGGGTTTCAAAGTATGGACAATTTTTCATCACTATAGAAAACTTGTACTGTAAGTCCAGTAAAACACTGATACTTTTCTGCTGGTTTGAACAGTATATTTATACAACACTAAACAATTAAGAAGAATAATGAAGGATTATACAAATTTTCTTTTCTTTACCCATACAGTGTCATAATACTTATTAGGAATTTTATCTGGACTTAATTAACCAACCTTCTATTATACACACATACACACACAGCAATTCTTGAAGCTCAGACTTAATTAATTACACTTTCTACCAAATCACGAAAATATCTCTTTCCATAAAATGAAACTATTCACTAAATAGAAACAACCCTAAATTTTGAATAAGGATAAATTTTGAGTCTTCTAAGCAAGTGTGAACCAAGGAATCAATTATTCCAATTCCCTGTTACAGGCACAGGAACATAAAGCCAAGAGTACTCTTCAGTAAATATTCACAAGCTTCTCATCATATATGCAAATCTTAGAACCACTGCATATATTTCACACAACAAAGAGCCATTGGGAGTGCTGTGAGATGGGACTGAGAGTTGATGCTACCGTGGGGAAAGGGACTGCATGGACAAAAGGTGTGTTCCTGAGAAACGGATTCAAAGAGGGGCCTGGATTTCTCTCTTGCCAGAATGAAAGCTTTGAGAAACCAAAGATCAGCTGCACAGCACAAATTATGTGAGAAGAGGGGTTTCTATATGAAGACAATGTTAAATGTGCGGTGCTAATGGTAGGAGACTAACTCCACAGAACCCTAGAGAACGTAGGAATGCCTGATGCCCAAACCATTTTTTCCACAAATGACAATGTGGTCTTCATAACTCTGCATTTGACTCAAGAACCAAAACCATCTGGATGTCTGTATATTCTTTTGAAACCAGACTAATGGTTTCTGACATGCATAGTTATATGTGCCCCAATTATAAAAAGGTGTGTGATGCCATATAACATTAAGATTCTAACATCTACCAAGACCCTTATCTTTCATGGAGGTATCACCAGTAGTCAAAGACCCTACAGAAACACTCAAGGCCCTTAAGCAGCTGCCCAGAGGCAGGCTCTTCTGCTGGGAGTGGCAGCTTACTTTCAATAACGTGAAGTTTTAAAGCAAAGGCCTAGTCTAAGTTTGCATAGTGGGGAGGGGGCTCTTCTCAGCAATTGTTAGGCCCTGATTTAAGAATTTTTAACCAATGTAATTAGAAAGTATGTGTAAACTGGGCATTCAGAGTTGAGGGATTAAAATTAGTTCAAAATTCTAAAAATAAAGACACAAAAATCTGTTATCACACAATGACAAGTGTGGGTAATATTCCACGATGGAATGAGTAGAAGCTGGGGGTTTTAGGGAGAATGGCAAGCTATGGCAATGAGGAACAAGGCAAACACCTGCCCCACCTCCAATCTTCCGTGTTCTTGTGGGTTTAAGGTAGGGACGGGAACTAGTGGAGAGGGCAGTGTGCTCACTGTACACTTCACACTTCTTGTAAAAAAGTGTCCAATCACGTACTCTCAAAGAAAATGGCATTTCCCTCTGTTCCTATCAGAATACTGGTGGGATGGACAGAAACTCTATCCATGGACAGCATCCATTCCTAAATTGCCTTACTAGAGCCCTTTAGTTACAAAGAAGGGCAACCCACTCATCCCAGCTCAGGTGAAGGGGTCTGTCTATTGTCAGGAAGACTGTCAAGTTGCATGGAAACATAGAAAGCAGCAGAAACAGAGGTGGGCTCCACAGGAACTAGGAACTGAGAACTGAAGCCAAACTAGTCTGTCAAAGGCCCTGTTTCCCTGCATCTCCCCACACAAGGCACCGGGACTCACCAGGGAAGGAGAAGAAAGGGTGACAAAGGGCCTGCCCTGGGAGCAGAAAACCACACACACATAAATGAACTCATGTTTACAGAAAGCCATGTTGTGGGTTTTCATGAAAGGAACAGAGTTCTAGAGTAGCACACAGGAAAGGACACAATTTCATCCATCAGTCAGGGAAATTCTCCCCAGAGACGTGACTTTTCAACTGAGACCAGAAAAACAGCCAAGGGGAAGAAAGAGAGGAGGCATGGGAGACTGTTTTGCACCACAGAGACTGGAGCAGAAGAAAGCCATAGCCTTGCAGCATGCCAGACGCCCCACAGCTGAGACACTGACGCGCGTGGACCCTCCGCACAAAAGCTCCTGGGCTGCGTGCCTAGGATCCATCTTCTCCGAGAAAACTTAACAAAAATGCCCCCTCCTGAGTTCCCAGTGCCTTCCTTAAACATTAAGTATCGCAAAGTACTATTTATGGTCTCCAATCTTAGGATTGTCTTTTTTTTTTCTAGTTAGTTGTTTTTAATATTGTTTTTACTTATAAAATCTGTAACTCTACCTATTCAAAAATAATAAAATATTCATTTTAAGTAAACAAAGGGTAGCAGTGAACCAAATTCAGTGTGAAGTAGGCAGTGTTTCTTAGCCCTGTCTGCACATTAGAATCACCTGAGGGAGGTTTTTTGGTTGGTTTTTTAAATTAGAGATTCTCGGGGTACATGTTGTGAAAGAGGGTACATGCTGTGAAAATAAATCTTGGGGCCCCCAAATCACTATGCTAAAGGGAAAAATCAAGCTGGAAACTGCTTAGGGCAAACCTGCCTCCCATTCTATCCAAAGTTACCCCTCTGCTCACTGAGACAGATGAGTATCTGTTTGCCTGCGTTGGAAAGGCTTATCAGAAACTCAAAAGAATGCAACCATTAGTTCCTCTATCACCCATCTGTGACCTGAAGCCCCCTCCCTGCTTCCAGTCTTCCTGTCTTCACTTCAAGTTCTCCTGCCTTTCCAGACTGAACCAATGTACTTCTTCCATATATTGATTGATGGCTCATGCCTCCCTAAAATGTACAAAACTAAGCTGTGTCCCAACCACCTTGGGCACATGTTGTCAAGACCTCCTGAGGCTGTGTCACGGGCACATCCTCAGCCTTGGCAAAATAAACTTTCTAAATTAACTGCGACCTGTCTCAAAAGTTCGGGGTTCACATTTTGGTAACCATGGGGGGATTCTGAGTGGAGATGCCCCTGACCTTTGACAAATCTCACATCGGGGAAGACAAATTTTTCCTGCCTCTGTGATGATGGAAGACAAGCAACTCCTTTATAGAGTTTGAGTTGTCTTCCAACAGGGAAGATGAGTTGTTTGTTTTTTTTTTTTTGTTTTTCCCTGCTTCTAAGATGGTAGAGAGCAGTCTACAGCCTGAGACCCATCACTAGTAAGAAACTGGTTTCGGATCTGTCTTGGAAATTCCCTTCAAATGATTATAGGTAGCATTTAACAACCAGCTCGTGTTAATTTCTGCTTAAGAGGGCTCAGAAATCATACAATTTGTGTGATCATGTTCGTTTAGCAGCATTTTGTCCTAGCTGAAATATAGTAAGAACATTTTTTTTTAAGTTTTTTTTTTAAAGCGTTCAATGGTTAAAATCCAAGATGTGTGTGTGTGTGTGTGTGTGTGTGTGCATTTTTGTATTTGAAAGGCCTTCAGGGTTTTGTTTTTAAAAGCTAGCTTATTTATTAAAGATTTTACTCTCCTAGGACCTTGTCTTTCTTTTTGAGCAAAAGTTTTTCTTTTTCTTTTCATTTGACTGAATTCTGTTTTCACCTTTTTTATTTCTTTTTGACTAAAGTAGTTATTGCAACAGAGGGTACTCTTGGGTTTTTAAGAAAGAGTGTAGTTTAATTTTATGTTTAATTTGGCTCAAAGAAAAATAAAAGTGTCTCCCTCTAGCACCACCAGACCTTTTCTCTCTGTACCTTAAGTGAGGTAAATTTTGCTATTTGATTTTCACAAACTGAGTTGTTTAATGTGCAAATTTAGGGCTACTTAGTTGACAACTGCCTAGGGTTATCAAGAATCTGAAAGTCTAAGCTAGAGAAAAAAAAAGGGAGGTGACTTTATAAATCTATAAAATGTACTTCCAGGCCGGGCGTGGTGCCTCACGCCTGTAATCCCAGCACTTTGGGAGGCCGAGAAGGGCAGATCATGAGGTCAGGATATCGAGACCATCCCGGCTAACACCATGAAACCCTGTCTCTACTAAAAATAGAAAAAAAAATTAGCCGGGCATGGTGGCGGGTGCCTGTAGTCCCAGCTACTTGGGAGGCTGAGGCAGGAGAATGGCGTGAACCCAGGAGGCGGAGCTTGCAGTGAGCCGAGACCGCGCCACTGCACTCCAGCCTGGGCGACAGCAAGACTCCGTCTCAAAAAAATAAATTAATCAAATAAATAAATAAATAAATAAATGTACTTCCATTGGCATACCTAATATGTCTTTATATGTATTTATGTGTTGTATACAAAATGTTTCACTACTAAAAATATATAAAAGAGCTCTAACTGGTTTCATTTTTAAGAAAAATAAAAGCACTTAAATCAGATACTAAAAAAGAGTGGTCACATGCTTTTTCATGTTTATGCAACAAGTAAAACCTTTTTTCTTTTGAGATGGAGTCTCACTTTTGTCTCCCAGTCTGGAGGGCAATGGCACGATCTCAGCTCACTGCAACCTCCACCTCCCTGGTTCAAGTGATTTTCCCACTTCAGCCTCCTGAGTAGCTGGGATTACAGGCGCCCGCCACCGTGCCCGGCTAATTTTTTTGTATTTTTAGTAGAGACAGTGTTTCACCATGTTGGCCAGGCTGGTCTCAAACTCCTGACCTCAGGTTATCTGCCCGCCTCGGGCCCACAAAGTGTTGGGATTACAGGCATGAGCCACTGCTCCCGGCCAAATTTTGTTTTTTTTTTTTTTTTGAGACGGAGTCTCACTCTGTTGCCCAGGCTGGAGTGCAGTGGCGTGATCTCAGCTCACAGCAACCTCTGCCTCCTGGGTTCAAGTGACTCTCCTGTCTCAGCCTCCTGAGTAGCTCCAGGCTGGTCTCGAACTCCTGAGCGCAGGTAATCCACCCACCTCAGCCTCCCAAAGTCCAAGGATTATAGGCGTGAGCCACCGCGCATGGCCAGTAAATTCTTTAATAAATACACTAGCTTTAAAATTATTCGTAAAGAAATATTAGAGGTTGGACACGGTGGCTCTTGCCTGTAATCCCAGCAATCTGGGAGGCCAAGATGGGCAGATCACCTGAGTTCAGGAGTTGGAGACCAGCCTGACCAATGTGGTGAAACCCCATCTCTACTAAAAATACAAAAGTTAGCCAGGAGTAGTGGCATATGCCTGTAATCCCAGCTACTTGGGAGGCTGAGGCAGGAGAATCGGTTGAACCCAGGAAGAGGAGGTTGCAGTGAGCCAAGATAGTGCCACTGCACTCCAGCCTAGGTAACAAGAGTGAAACTTAGTCTCAAAAAAAAAAAAAAAGAAAATTAGAAATGTCTTAAGAATTGCCAACATGCATTTTTTGTTTTGCATTTATTAATCAAACAATTTCATACTTATCCCTGATAAATACTGTAAGACGTCAAAATTTGTCATAGGGGTTTCAAAACTATAAACCCTGCCCAAAACAGAATGATGTTTGCTTGTGTAATTTTTAATAAATAAGACATTGATAGGGGTTTACTGAAAATAGCTGCATCTTGAATTTAGTAAGATTACCATAACTTCTAATCCTGGGGCTTTAGGCAGTCTAGTCCATTGGCAGTAAGGAGGTTTGTTTTGAGAAAGCACTGTTATCTTTGTTTCAAAGCTATAAGCTAATTTCCTCCCAAAGTTGGTTCAGCTGATGCCCAGGAATGAACAAGTACAGCGTGGAGGTTAAGAGCAATATGGAGTCAATTAGGGCAAATCTTGTTTCACTCTCTGTTATAATTTTGCAGTAGCAGTTTCATAACTTTAAATTCATGATTATCAGAGTTTTCATAAATAATCTAGGTAAACAATTAAATGTAATGAGATAAATACTTATAATATACTTATACTATATAGATAAACTGGTCATAATTTAGAATATAAAGTTATATTAAGTTAAATAATAGATACTTCATTATTGGGGTATTTTCCAATAAATATATATTGTAGGAAAACGTTCTTGCAAAAAAAAAAAAAAAAAAGTGTGTCCTTTTTTAAAAAAAGGTTAAAATTTTTTGTCTAATTCAAAGCTTAAAGGTTATACATAAAACAATGTAAAAGGAACCAGGAAATAAACTCTCTAAATTAACTAAGACCTGTCCCAAATTTTCAGGGTTCACAATGTACAGATTTGTTGCACACATATACTGTGTAATGGTGAGGTTTGGGCTTCAAATGGACCCATCACCCAAATTATAAATGTTGTTCTCTAATTACTACCTAAGCTAAACTTCCATTTACTCTTAGACCATTAGACTCTTTGCGGCTGGCAATGTAATACTGCTCACTATGACAACAGGAAGCTTTTGGCTAAAATAATTTTCATTTCATTACAGGGGAGCTTTCTCATGCCCTGTCTTTGCAGTCACCTATGCTTCTTTGTCTTGCATTATGCCTACCTACCTTGAGACCAACGCCAGACCCTCTCCCCGACATCCACTCTTATGGTGGACCTTTCATTATGATACAGACTGGCTGGAAATTCACTGAAGCATTTTTCAGTACTACCTTCTCTAACATGCAAGGGACTTTAAGATTAATAGAGTAACCATTTGTGTTCATTCGCCAATAAACATTTGAACCTCTATCCTGTGTCAGGCACTGTTTTGTTTGTGGAACGCATCCATGAAAACAACAAGGATCTCTGCTTTTGTAGAGTTTACACCCTAAAATTGCCTCTTACAAAGTTAATAGGGATTAATTTTATAACAACAGTAGTTATAACATACCTGTGTGCCACCCTTTCCACATTTCTACAGCATTGGGGGGTCCAAGGTCGCCATCCTAGGAGAGCTTATGAGTGTTCTGGTTCTTTACAAAAGTGTGAGAGTTGTCCTCATAGGGCAGGTCACATGGGGGCCAGGAGAGAGTTCAAGCACAAATAGTCAAATGCCTGCCAGGTTTAACACCAGGCATTATTCTGAGGGCATCCATGGAAGGCCCACACCCCACAGGAGGCAAAGCCACACAGTTTTTCTTCCAGAACAGTTGGTGTTATTCCCTCCAAATTCATTCCCTGCAAGGAAATGGTCTACAAATACAGGCTAAGCTCTCCCTGGGTGCTTCCCTGGTGTGGCCCAAGAAGTACTGGCCTCTGTCTAAGAGGGAGCCTCATTCCCTCCCTCACTTCCTACCAGGTCAGGCCTCCTTCTCTCCTAGCCCACACCCCAATTCCTATAGGATCCGCTGGTTTCTTCCCAAACCCAAGAGCAGGTGAGGATGACAGTGGTCTCTTCCTTCCTCTACACGCCTACTTCCTTCTAGTTCTACTGTTATGCCATATACTACCCTGTGCCTTCCTATCCTCAAGATTTAACTTTGATTCTCAAAAGGCCTGTCCTATACATTGAATAAAACTTGAACTTTGACTTTGTACAGCTCCTTTTACTCACTCCACACTAGTCCCTTCTTCGGCAGGCAGTGTGTTGCCGCTGACTGATTTGGGAAAACTAAATTTTCAAGTCATCAGGTAAAAAAGCACAAAGTTGATTGTTTCTTGATACTGTCTTATTGTCACAGCTTCTCTTGAAGCAATGTGCCAAGTCTAGGAAACTTTGAGGAACAAAACATGTATCCATCCTTTGAGACAACACCGTATTACCTCTAGTATCTGCCTTTGGGAATCCAACATATCCTAAAATTTTCCTCTAAAATATATGCTCCTCAAGAAAACCTTTCTCACCCTACCTGATACACACAAGCTGGTGTAAGTATTATGAATACTCTCACGAATGCCTCCAATGCAGGAGCCAATGGGCTCTCAATAAAATTAAAATCTTCTGTCTCCTCTAGTAGCATCAGCATCGCCTGGGAGTCCATGCAAGTTCTACAGAAATGTGAAATCTCAGCCCCCTCCCACACTTCCCGAACTGGGATCTGCAGCAAGACCTTCAGGTGGTTCATCTGCACACTGCAGTGTGGGAAGCTCTGCTCCTAGCACCACCAGCACATGAAGAGCGGGCCTCAGAGCCACACCCTACTCTGTCCTCCAGTCTCACTGCCTTGCCTCAGTGAATCTCACTACGTTGCCTCACTACTCTCAGGAAAAGAAGGGCAAAAACCATCATGCCCTTAATTCCTACTCACTTCAGAAGACCAAGACTCCTGACCATCCCTTATAAGCCGCTCTCTTATTTCTCTTTTTCTGATTCCATCTTTCACCCTTCCTTAAGTCCTGAAATCCTTCCACGCTGCCCTTCAGAGTCCATGGTCAGTTATAGAGAATCTCAAACACTTCAACCTCATTTCAGAACATTTTCTTTCCCCTTATGCTGTTCCAGCACTGTATAGCCTGTAGCCCTATTCACGGAGATTTCATTCCCTCTCCCATCCTAGTCACAACACTGGGGCTGGAGGGCAGGCAGCTTCTCCTTGTTCCTCAAAGCAACTTCCAGATCATCCTCTTCTCACAGCTCCACCCTCCAGTTCTGACACGTGTAGCATCCACTACCCCTCCTAACAGTATTCATCTGAAACAGCACTCACCTCCAGTCATTGTACCCTCACACCATGCCCCGGAAGACTCTGGCTCCTGGCTTGCTGTCCTTCTTTCCAACCCTACTTCTATGGTAATTCACAGTAATTTAATATCCACAAACATAATCCTTCTCAATACAGTGGCCTCCCAGCTTCTTGACTTCCTCACCTCCAAGAATCTTGATTTTCAACCTGTATTAGCTACTGAATCCCATGGTCTTTCCAATGTTATAACTGGTCATTACCAATAACTACAGGCCCTCCATAATTCGAATCCAAGCATTGTACTTTGCAACCAGCAATTCTACCTTTCCAGTTAATAATTCTCCTTAGGACCTCAATTCAAACAAACCTGTACCTCTCCGGTACACAGTCTATGTTGCCCCTCACCCACATCTTGCCTTCTACTTCTCACCTAGCTTGAATTCCATGGAACTACTCTATCACGCTCTGACATGTGTCCTCAACCTCACTGTCTCCTCCTGTCATCTCCTCCTTGGAAAAAGTCTGATTCTGTTACCCATATGCTCCTTCATCAGCAAGAATGAGTTACTCCCACTGCCACTTGAACCACAGACTCCCTTTCTTCTCACTCCCTCCTTATCAATTTTCCCCTCTCAGACCATTCCTAGCACCATAAAAACACACTGCTAGTTCTCTCATATTAAAAATAAATCCCCTCTCAACCTGAATACCCCTTTAACCTACTGCCCTTTACAAAAATCACAGGAGCAGTTTGTCCATACTCCTTATCTCCCCATCATTGTCTTTTGAACCACCCCAGCCAGGCCCTCCAGATTACAACCAACCTCTACATTGCTAAGTCTGTGTCAAACCTCTATCTTTATCTCACACAACCTATCAGCAGCATTTGGTTCACCTGCTCACTGATTCCTGGAAACCCTTTCTTCTGGCTTCACGATTCGCAAATCCATATCTCTAGTTGAAACATCGCTTTGGAACTCCAGACCAGTACATCCAACTGCACATTCAACCTCTACTTCACTAACAAGTATTTCAAACCAGCGTTCCCCAAACCGAACTCCTAGCCATTTTCCAACATCTACCCTTCTCCTCATCTTCCCCATTTTAGCAACTGCAATCTCACCAGGCTTTCATTGTTTGTCAGTGATATGTACGTAATTATTCACAAAGGAGAACTATTTTGATGCCTAGTTGATGCTCGGATACTTTGAGATTGAATTAAACAAATTAAAGTACTTTTTCTATTTTTTTTCGAGACAGAGTCTCACTCTGTCACCCAGGCTGGAGTGCACTGACACAATCTTGGCTCACTGCAACCTCCGCCTCCCGGTTTCAAGTGATTCTCTTGCCTCAGCCTCCCAAGTAACTAGGACTACAGGTGTGTGCCACCGCGCCCGGCTAATTTTTTATATTTTTAGTAGAGACAGGGTTTCACTATATTGGCCAGGCTGGTCTCAAACTCCTGACCTTGTGATCCGCCCATCTCAGCCTCCCAAAGTGCTGGGATTACAGGCACGAGCCACCATGCCCAGCCACACTTTGTTCTTTTACACTGGCAGGAGATGACCTATTGTCAGTTAGAATTAATTCCTCAGAGACAAGAAAGGTTCTGAGTAAATAATGCATTGGTACTTGCCTTAAAAAAGAATCAGAAATACAAGATTTTAATTTTACTGACCTCTACCCTGCTCTGCATGGTTGCCCGAGCTAAGCATTTAATGATCTTAGAACGAGAATTGTGCAGTCGTACTTCAGAAGTATTCTTTTCTGAATGAGGCTGTCCACGTTTCTGAGTAGTTACCTGCAGCTAGTTACATGGGAGCATTTTCTACTACAAAAGTCATAATACAACAAGCTAGTGACCTTCAGCTGGGCGTTAGCTGAAAAGATGAGCTGTGTGGCTGGGTAACGTTTCTCAATCTCAAATGATGTTAAGAATCACCATCTAAGAGCATTTGTATAAAGAAAAGAATCCAAGGCTCAACATCTAGACATGCTGATGTGGTAGATCTAAGGTGGGGCAAGTGCCCACGTGAGTCTTGTATTTCAGAAAGGTGGAAAGCACTGGTCTGTGAAGAGGAAACTGGGTAATCCTATAAGAAGCTGACAATATTAATAATAATACACACAAAAGTTACAAATGTTAGGTGAAAATATTCACACAGTAAAAATACTATCATTGAGCATTCCTTCATCCCGAAACACCATAAAGTAAATGAAAACACCTGCCAAAAGACGACAGGCACAATGTACTAATAGGAGAATGTAACGCAGGAGTCTCTTACTGGAGGAGTAGAAATCAGCACAACTTCAGTAAATGATGGGCATTACCAAGGCTGAACATGGACATACTTTTGACACTGCAGTTTTACTAAGGTATGAGAACAAATGAAATGCTTGCACAGCTATACCAGAAGACTTGTATACCCACATTCTTAGCAGAAAACTTAGAAGAACAATTGTTAAAAGCAAAAAGCTGAAAACAACCCAAATGTCCATCAGTAATAAAATAAATGAAAAAGTTACAGAATAATTTCGTAACAGAAAGTTATATACCAGTGCAAATAAATGGACCACAGTTGCCGCAGCTACGTTAGCAGCATGCATGAACCTCAAAAATACTATTTTTAGAGAGAAGGCAAGTCACAGATGAATACGAACGCATGATTCCAATTACATGATGTTAAAAACAGGTGAACAAAAACGTGCTGTTCACATACCCATACATGTGGTACACAACCTGAAGAAAAACAAGATGACTTTGCTTGCAAAGAAGAGAAACTGGGGAACTGCCACAGGAAGTGCATTAGTATGTTTTGCTACAGGTATTTAAAAAATAGAAAATCTTTAAGAAATTCCTTCCGGTGATTCATGCATGGTGAAGTTTAGTAAGTCCTGTTTCACAGCACAATGTGCCAGTTCTCATATATGCTAGGAGTAGGGTGAATAAGAAAAATCTACTTATTCTTTCCTACTTAAGAAAAGCAACTGTTGCTTGTGAAGGTTACTCTGCTCTGTCACCAGAGTTCTTGGTCAGCCCTCATTTCATTTGCATGTATACATACAAAATATTCATGTAATACTTTATCCACTCATGTGTCAAGAACCAAGTAAGTCATCAAAATAATCAGCCTAAATGTATGCTATGAACAGGAATTTACAATCATCTTATGTCAAAAAGTATTAATGTTCAGAATCACCTTAACCAACAACATAATATACATTTGCCAGTGGCAAACCTACATTTTAGAATTTCTACCATAAGTGTTTAAAATATACATGTATATAGGTGCATGTATGTAAATATATATACATACATATATGTAAACATATACAAGTATACATGCACTTGCTTATATGTGCACATACAATTTTGGTCTTTAAGCAGCTAACAGCTATAAATGTGACTATATGGTCTCCCTAAGCTTAGAGATGACCAAATTTTCACTGTATTTTTTTTTTTTTTTTTTTTTTTTGAGACAGATGTCTTGCTCTGTGGTCCAGGCTAGAGTGCAGAGGCATGGTCTTGGCTCACTGCAGCCTCTGCCTCACAGGTTCAAGCGATTCCCCTGTCTCAGCCTCCTGAGTAGCTGGGATTATAGGCACCCGCCACTGTATCCAGCTAATTTTTGTATTTTTAGTACAGATGCGGTTTCACCATCTTGGCCAGGCTGGTCTTGAACTCCTGACCTCGTGAAACACCCACCTCTGCCTCCCAAAGGGTAGGGATACAGGCATAAGCCACCGCACCCAGCCTTTCACTGTATTTTTCTTTTTGAAGACATCAATTAATTCAAGATTGAAACACTGTCAACATTTCATAAGTAGGCAGAAAAATTTGTTACTGTTACTACAAAAACAGACCAGAATCTCTGAACCGGGGATTCCAAAACTGAATACTGTCCAGCCACACTAATAAGACACTTCCCTACCTTACTGAGGATGAAAGAACATTTAAACATGTGTTTTGCTAACAAATTTTTTAAAAATATTAGAAGTAGGGAAATAAAGCTCAATAACTAAACATTGAATGAACAAATTGAAGCAATGCAATTGCTTGTTTTTAAAAAGGGGGAATAAACTCAAATTTAAATTACTGTTTGTATTTTATTTTTAGAGACAAGATCTCACTCTGTCACCCAGGCTGAGTGTAGTGATACAATCATGGCTCACTGCAGCCTCAAACTCCTGGGCACAAGAGATCCTCCCACCTCAGCCTCCCAAACAGCTGGGTCTACAGGTACGTGCCACCACACCAGGCTAACTATTAAATTTTTGTAGAGTTGAGGTCTTGCTATGTTGCCCAAGCTGGTCTTAAACTCCTGGTCTCAAGCAATTCTCCTGCGTAAGCCTCCCAAAGTGCTAAGATTACAGATGTAAGCCACTGCACCTGGCTTTAGTTTTTTTTTTAAAGGAGAAAGAGGGTAAGTCCCCTTTTCATTTCAGACTCTTATCAGTGAATTCTTAATAAAATTCAGAACTCCAGTGTTCAAGACAGAGTGACTAATTTAGCATATCTAAAAGAGGATCTCTCACTTTTAAGTTTTAACCGTAATTCTAGGAAACTTTCAAGTAGCTTCTAAACTATAATAATTTTGACTACCTGTTTAAAATTCCTGAGGTCGGGAGTTCGAGACTAGCCTGACAAACATGCAGAAACCCCGTATCCACTAAAAATACCAAATTAGCCGGGTGTGGTGGCACATGCCTGTAATCTCAGCTACTTGGGAGGCTGAGGCAGGAGAACTGCTTGAACCAGGGAGGCAGAGCTTGCAGTGAGCTGAGATCGTGCCATTGCACTCCAGCCTGGGCAACAAGAGCAAAACTCCATCTCAAAAGAAAAAAAAAAAAAATTTAAGTGCTTACAGAAAAACTCCTACCCTACCTCAAATTCTAATAGGGAATCACCATACTTTATTTACTGTTTCTTCTTTGACCATAAACATTTATCTGATAGCACATGCTATAATTGAATGTTTATCTCCCTCAAAAACTCATGTTGAAATTCAACCTCCAGACAAGCACAGTGGCTTAGCCAGGTAATCACAGTGCTTTGGGAGCCGAGGTGGGAGGATTGCTTGAGGCCAGGAGTCCGAGACCAGACTGGGCAACATAGCGATACCCTATCTCTACGAAAAATTAGACAGACATGGTGGCACGCACCTGTAGTCCCAGCTACCCGGGAGGCTGAAGCAGGATGATGGCTTGAGCTCAGGAGTTTGAGGTCACAGTGAGCCACGACCTGGGCGACAGAGCAAGATGCACATACGTACATATGTATAAAGAAATTTAATCTCCAATGTAATAGTATTAAGAGGTAGGGCCTTTAAGAGGTGAGGAGGTCACAAGGGCTCTTCTCTCATGAATGGGATGAAGGCCCTTTCCCGTCTATCCCTTTCGCCATGTGAGGACACAACATCTAAGCCACCAGCTTGTAAGCAGAGACCAGGCCCTCATTGGACACCAAACCTGCTGGTACCTTGATCTTGGACTTCCCAGTCTCCAGAACTGTGAGAATAAATTTCTATTATTTATAAATTACCCAGTCTCAGGTATTTTGTAATTCTAGCACAAAGGGGCTAAAACAGAAGAGCTCTCAGAAAGTGTAATATTTCACCAGGCTCTTTCATTTCTCTTATAAACTAAATTACTCAGAGAAAGAAATTACTGTTTTCTATCACTGAAATGTGATAAGTATCTATGACAGAAAAAAGAGATATTCATTTACTTTGAAATTACTTTAATTTAGAAATAGAAAACATCTTGAAAGGAAAAGAAACCCACAAAATATACAGGCAAATTTGTATTCTGTGAGCTTCTCACACTCTCACACTTGTTCACCAATCTCTAAGATGAAAAACTCTCTTCCAAAATGTATTCAGCCACCACTGTAAAAGAAAGAAAAATTATTACTTCTGAGTAGAGATATAATTTTAATAATTATTATTATTTGAAATGCAATATGCTATAACTTTAATGGCTCAAGACCAATTATTTGAATCCCACCTAACGTTATCTAAAGATGGCATAAAAGAATGGCACAATGAACTTTAAAATCCTGGACCTGAAAAGATGATGTGGTTACTGGCAGAGGTCTATGTCTAAACTCACAATGCTCATTCAGGAAATGCCATTTTGGAACAGTCTAGCCTTTCTGAACACAACAAAAAATATCAATTATATGACAGGATGGTTAGCTGAGAAGCTTTTCAATTTGATAACGTCAACACACCAGCAGAAAGTAGACTGCACATGAGCACAAGGTGCTCAAGCACTGCAACTTACCATAATCATTCCAAAATCTGAGTTAGTCATGATGAAAACAAAAATCACGTTTTCTACAGAAGAACTTCTGAGTTTTAAAAGCATAAACATTAAACCTACATAGTCAGATACACATTTTAGTAATGTTAAAGCAAAATAATTCCATTACCAGAAGAAAATTACATAAAATAGGCCAGGTGCAGTAGCTCTCACCTGTAATCTCAACACTCTGGGAGGCTGTGGGAGGCAGGTCACCTGAGGTCAGGAGTTCGAGACCAGCCTGGCCAACATGGTGAAACCCTGTCTCTATTAAAACTACAAAAAAATCAGCCAGGCATGGTGGTGTGCACCTGCAGTCCCAGCTACTCAGGAGGCTGAGGCAGGAGAATCACTTGAACCCGGCAGGCAGAGGCTGCAATAAGCTAAGATTGCGCCACTGCACTCCAGCCTGGGAAACAGAGTGAGACTCCACCTCAATAAAAGAGAGAAAATTATTACATAAAATACCCCTGAGCATATACTTTAATGTTTAGCATTTTAAATGCTTATGCTATTAAACAGTATTGCTATAATTAAAAGGCCAGCAAGTGCTTATTTTAAATTCTAATACTGTGAATATTAATTTTGACTGCTATAAAGAAAAAGAAGAAAAAAATTGTAAGAAAAAAAGATAATTCAACCCAATGAGTATTTCCCTTGCTACCATCTCCAAAATGATGTAAACAATGATTAATCCTCTTTCAAGCAGGGAAAGCAAGATTCCTTTCAGTTGTACAGCTATCATGGTATGACATGAGAAAAGAGTAAGTTTTCTGTAGTGTCTCTCACAAAATGTTTTAATTAGCCTTCACATTAAGATTAAAAAATATCTAAAGATAGATTTTTTAACTTCTTAAACATTGAAACCTTTTTTTTTAACTAGAAGAAAAGTTTTCTAAGTAACTAAATTCTGAAAGGTTTCCTGTGTTGCTCTATCACTAGCCATGCAATCCGAGTGGTTACTTAGCCTCCCCATGCCTCAGTTTCCTCATGAAGATTAAATGAGTTGACACACAGAGTCATGGAAAGTTCTCAATGAATGTTAACTATTATTATTGCCACCATCACCATTAGAAAAGGCAAGAACCTGAAGTTGTTCACTTAATTCAACAAACACTTATTCAGTGCTTTTAACAGATACAAGAGAGCTCTGGACTAGACTCTATAGGAGAGACATACAGTATAAATAACAAGGCAGGCCTGCCTCACAACTCATAATCTAACGTGAAAGACGGACCTGAGAATAACCCAAGGCAGACAGTGATGTCTGGCAAAAGGGACAAAAATACAGGTTAAGTGAAGGCTGGCGAAAAAATTTGAAAGGTGCTTGTATACCAAAAAATTGGAAAAGGTGGGCTTACATGTTCTGAAAGGTACAACTAAGAACAATGATTAGCACAGGAAACTAATTTTGTTATCATTTTAAAGAAACACTTCCTATCAATTAAATATGTCTCATGACAGAATGGGAAGTAAGAAGAGCAGAAGCACTGAGTATGAAAAAGAACGGACCTGACAGAGACTCTGCCACTTCTTTTTACTGATTTCCTCATTTCTACTTCAGTATTCTCCCCATGACTCCACAGTTCTACAGCTGGCATTTCTCACTGGTAAAATAGAGGGATTTCTGAACTGACAAAAGAGGTATCAGTGACTTGGGCCCATCTAGTTCTAACTACTTCTGATCCTGAATATCACTTTGTGGCAATTTTACCTTAATAACTATGGTACCCTACTTAAGAAATCCCTCTGACAATATACATTGTTACTTGTCATTTAAAAGGCAACCTGTACCAGTACCTGGGATAAAACACCTAGTATTTAGGAGATTTATAGTTTAGAAATTTTTAAATCATTGCTTCAAACTTCACCACCCCATAAAATCAATTGATATTACTGATTGATATTAGATTTCAATAGCATATGGAAAGTTCTCAACGAATGTTAATTACTATTGCCACCATTATCATCAGAAAAGGCAAAGAACCTGAAGTTGTTCACTTAATTCCACTAACACTTATTCAGTGCTTTTAATGGATACAAGCACTTGAGGTATATCAGTGCTTACCTGATATTATTATCAGGTAATAATAGATTTTATTAGCTCCAAACAGTGGATGAGGCTGAGATTAAATGCATACAAAATCACAGAGTAAGTAAATACTAAAACCCATACTAAGTCCTTACCCTAAACTGAATTACCTAATTGCTCTAATTGCTCAATGCCACAACATATCCCAATGACTTGTAATGAATTTAAAAAGCAAAATTATTTGGAAACGAATCAAGTGATCCCAATGTTTCTCAGCCTTTTTTGCCTCCTAATATACTTAAAAGTTATGATATTCTCCCATCAGTATCAATGGCTCATTACAGTAACAACTTTCACTCATATTCTTACCCAAATTGTTTCTGGGGCCTTACATGACTTAAAGTCATAATCCAAGTAAGAACTATTATCCCCACTGAGTAAACTGAGCACAGAGAGGTGAGGCAAATTGCCTGATGCTAGGACAGCAACTGTATAACAAGAAAAAGGATTTGGATCTAGGCAATCTGGTCCAGAGTTAGAATTCCATCATAGCAGTGATTTTTGGATGGGAAGCATTTCCTCTGCTCCTTAGAGATTAACAAGATAACAGCACAAAGAGGACTTAGGTTTCAGTGCTGGCTTTGTGACATATGAGTGTCTTTAATACTTTCTTGATGCTGTAAAATTTTATTTATTAAAGAAAATAGTGCCTAGCACACAGAATTTCTGGAAAGATCATTTAAGATCTAAAGGCGCTCAATCATCAGGTACTCGTAAATATCAGTAGACTCCAACAGCACTAAAAAGAGATGCATCTCTGTATTAACAAAATAGCAGGCCGTCATCTCAAATGGTTTCAAGTTTCATTCAATCCTAGTCTATTTCATAAAGTTTACTTACACAATGATGTTATTAATAGGAATATGGATCAATTTCACAAAGAAGCCAATGAATCCCATTATAGCAAATCCTATTGCTGTTGCCATGGCAATCTTCTGGAATTCTGCATTTAAAAACACGAAATTCACATATTTTTTGCACTGTCACTGAAAGTATGGGAAAAAAACTATCAGCAACATAAATGAACTTAACTAGTATACATTTATCCTGTTAATAGATACATAACTTAAAAATAAAAAGGTGAAACTGTTAATAGTAAACAAGTTGTTTGATAGGTTTTAAAATTTCCATGTTTTGTTGATATTTAAGGAAACATAACAGTGCATGTCTGTGCCAGTGAGTTCATCAACAAGTACTAAAAATATTTTTTCTTCTTAGCAAATGACCAGAAAATACCAAAATAAGGACATGGATGAAAGAAATATACATTATTTTTCTTAAGTTTTAAAACGTATCATTGTAATTTTTATTATATCGATTATACAGGCAGAAACATACCTTTTTTTGGTACATTATAAACAATGGGTCCAGTGCCTTTGCTATTATGATGAAGCCAAAAATAAGGCTTGAAAAATCAAGTTCGGCTGGGCACGGTGGCTCATGTCTGTAATATCAGCACTTGGGAGGCCGAGGCAAGCAGATCACGTGAGGTCAGGAGTTTAAGTTCGGCCTGGCCAACATGGTGAAACTCTGGCTCCACTAAAAATACAAAAATTAGCCAGGCGTGGTGGCAGGTGCCTCTAATCCCAGCTACTCAGGAGGTTGAAGCAGAATTGCTTGAACCCAGGAGGCGGAGGTTGCAGTGAGCTGAGATCGCGTCACTGCACTCCAGCCTGGGCAATAGAGTGAGACAGTCTGAGTTGACCACTATTTTATAAAACATTACACTGGTAATGTTACCATTTTATGTTACTTCCTAAGAGAAGCTTTCCCTGATCTCCTGACTTGGTTAGTCCTCCTATTATGTGCTGTCAAACTTTCTTCTAGTTATCTTCCATAATACTTACCACAGAAGTAATTAAAAAACATAATTGCAAAAATTTGTTTATGACAGTCTTCCTTGATAGAGTCTAAGCTCCATGACAGCAAGGACTATTCCCTTTATTATATACTACATTACATACATGTCATATTCTCTATTATATTACCAGCTCCTAACTCAATGAATGAATACAAGTAGACAAATTGAACACATGAATCATGATAAATAACAAAATTAACTTTCTAGTTTGGCAAAAACTAGATTGTTGGTTTCATGTTAAGGTTTTGTTCATTGGGGTGGGAGTTCAGTAGGGAGACTTCAAAGCTTTTCCAAAGAGAAAATATGTAAGATACTAAAAGTCATAAAATATTATTAACTAAAATGTTACCTGGAACATAAGGCTGTGATAAATAATCTTACACCATTTGAAAATACATAAAATAAAAATTTAGACAAGAGTAAAAAATTTAGGAAGTGACAATGTTAAAAAGCCATCGAGCAGTATCAATCAATAAAAATGTTGGCGAAAGTAATGCAATGGCTGTTAATCAAGAAGATGTTAATCAAACAAAAGGCTCAGAAAATGCAAAGATTTAATTTTTTTTCTCATAGTCAAGCAATTACCTTTTCTATCAGGTTTAGTGCATCTTTTAACCAGCCGAATGGAGTCCTTTACAAACTGCCGACTTGGCTCAACAAACTGCATTACCTGATCCATGACTGCCTGTTTAAAATAAACAAAGATACTCACTGGTATTGGTTACCATATATTAAGCACTTACTCATTGATATCAAGATGTAAATGAGACCAGTCATTGAATTCACGTCTAACATGGGTCAATTCCACCTCCTAAAATAAAACAAAAAACAAACTCCAAAGCCTAAATTGATATTATTTTTGTAAATTTCAGTTAATTATCAGATCAAAGGCAATAAGAAAAGCACAGATCTTACTCATGATATCTTCACTGACAAAGAACAGCACACGCAATATAAAAAGCCTATCTCTATTAAGAGGTTAAAAAAGGTTAAGCAATTGATAACACATCCATTCCTTCTCTGACTCTGCAGTCCCATCCATTTCTCATTCTACAGTCCCCTCACCGCTCCTAAGGAACCATCAATGTTGAGATCCAACAATTACTTTCCATATTTTATTTTAAACTATGCAGAAGGCAGTGTCTTGTACAGTGAATGCCAACTATGGTGCTGCAAGAGCCTAGAATGGAGGCAAACGTGAATTTCAACCTTGATTTTTCTAAAACGTGCCAATACAACACACTTTTCTAAAGTACAAGGAATAGCTAAAGCAAGACGCAAATTCTGAGAAGCTAATAGCTAAATTCCAAACTTTTCGATTTGAACACATCTTTTAAGGAAACAGGGCTATATATTTTACTATATATATTCTTTGGAGGAATCTATTACCCAACAGAAATGCCATCCGATGTTAGCTTTGAGAGCCACTGCTTTAGAAAGTAAAGAGATCAAAGTGTTACTTGTATTTTCCTCCATTTCCAGTACTCAGAACAGTGGCCAGGTGGTAGTTCAAATCACTGGCTATGGAATGTAAACCTCTGTAAGCCCCAGTTTCCTCACTTAATGTAGGCTGTGGACAACGAAATGAATTAACGTCAATGAAACACCAGGACTTCTGCAACGTTCTGGGGGCAAAAACACAGTAATGTCTGTTTTCTCAGTATTTCACTTAACTTTGCTCTTGAAATCCAAAGGGCTTAAACTTTTTGTAATCATAGTTATCATGAAAGAAGCTAAGAATTCTTTATCCAGAAAAATGCACGCTACACAAAATACCGCACTCAATGTCAGGGGTAGAGACCCAAAAACCAACTATGATCTCTCGAACTAGATTCTAGACCACTGCTCTCACTTTAAACTACGGGAGCGGCGGCAGGGCCAGAGCTGAGTACAGCCTTTCCCAGACAAGACTCCACACCCGCACACAGAGCCAACCCCGAAGGTATCGGGCAGCAGGACATCATCTTTGGCTGCAGCACAAAAGACGCCGGGGCAGGACGCCAAGCCCTGGAACCCCGCGAGCCGGCGACCCCGCGAGCCGGGAGCCCGCGGCCCTGGGTCTGCCTTCCGGCAGAGGCCGAGTTGGTGGGATGTCGGCGGCCAGACCCCGGCCCCAGACTTGAGCCAAGGGACCAGTCATCGCCCGCCCGCGACGGCCGCCCGGGGAGACACGCCGGCTCGCCCACGCCCGCTGCCCCAGCGAGTCGCAAAGGCGTGGCCGCCCGGTTCGCCCGTACCTACTGGAGGGAAGAAACTCACCTGCCCAACCGACACCTAAAATGCTAGGGACACGTAGCACTGGAGCGGACTGATGGAGGCCCACCGGAACCGGAATCCGGGTTTCTGCCAACAGCCCGCCCACTCCTCCGTCCTATTGGTTCCTTACGCGAAACCTCAGTACGCAATCGCAGCGCGACGTGCGTCCCGGCCACGCTTCCCGGAAGAGATGCGTTGCGGAGCTCGTTGTTGGGGCGTTGGTTTTCTTTAGGAGTGTGACTTTAGCGTCAGCCATTTTTTTCCCGGCTGGGTCCAGGGTTATCCCACCAGCCCTACCTCAAACCACTGGCATCCACAGCACGAGCCCCAGCGGCCTTGCGCGGTGCTTGCTCTCTGGTAGCGGCTGACTAGGTAAATCCTAAGTTGTGTTTTTTTTTTCCTGCGGTCCAGCTTGTTGTGTGCCCTTACGGTACATACTTTTTGTATGTATATAATGTTGGTCGAAATGAAGCTTATGAGCAATACAACGTTATGGCCTAATTCAAAATAGTATCACCACCCTAAACTTTGACTTTGGCTGTCATTCACGGTAATGAATGCCGCTGTAATTGAGGCCGTACTTTGTCAAACGCTAGGTTTGGTTACGGGAGTGGTCATAACGTACACACAGCTCCCCACTTATACACAAGGATGCATTCCAGGACTCCCCCGCCCCCCGGGGCTGAAACCGTCAGTAGAGACGGGGTTTCACCATATTGGCCAGGCTGGGCTTGAACTTGTGACCTCGCGATCCACCCTCCTCGGCCTCCCAAAGTGGTGGGATTACGGACGTGAGCCACCGCACCCGGCCATATTTCCTTTTAGCAATGGAGCATAACTGGATCTGAGGAACAATATAACTCTGGAACAGCTGATAGAGCATTAAGAGGTGTTACAACTCTCAGTGCTTCTTAAACTTCAGTAACTGAAATCTCCTGTTAAGTTTTTTAGTAAATGAAATTTGTAACCCCAGAACCTCCAGATACTGATTCGGTGGGTCAGGGTTAGAGGCCACACACCTCCCTATATGTGACTGTAGGTGGTCTGTACACACTACATATACCTTACCTTAGCCTTAAGAGTCACTTTTAAATTCTGAACGGACTGAGATGCGTTTGACTAGTTCTTCCTCCCTAGGACTTCAGCCCATGTATCATCTGTTTAGAGGCCAATAGTGACCATCTAAGGCAATCCTGTCTATCTCATGCTCTTTTTTCCTTTTTCACAATACCCTCTTCATTCGCTGCATAGCATTTGTATTAATATGTATTTATTTACTCCTCGGTCTATCTCCCTACACTGTAAATCCCCTTACTAGACCATAAGGTCCAAGTGGGTATAGCGTATCTGGGTTACTCACAGCACCTAGTAAAGTATTAAACACAGTAAATGCTCAATAAATAGTTTTCAAAAAAATAATTCATTCCACAAAAAAACGTAAAATCACATGTTGGCAAGTTCACGCCAACCACCAAATGTCTGAGTTCACAGTATTTTCAGCAAAACACAGAAAATCAAGTAACACATACAGTGGTTCCCCTTATCCAAGAAAATCTGGTTCAAAAAGAGGTGTGTACCAGAAGGTAATGTGACAGAGGCCACATTCAAATAACTTTCATTACAGTGTATTGTTATAATTGTCTACTCACCTGAGTTCGGGAGTTTGCGACCAGCCTGACCAACATTGAGAAACCCTGTCTCTACTAAAAATACAAAAATTAGTCTGGCATGGTGGCGCAGGCCTGTAATCCTAGCTACTCGGGAGGCTGAGGCAGGAGAAGTGCTTGAACTCAGGAGGTGGAGGCTGCAGTGAGCCGAGGTCACATAACTGCAGTCTAGCCTGGGCAACAGAGCAAGACTCCATCTTAAAAAAAAAAAAAGCCAGTAACAGCAGATCTGTGCAAAAATACGAATCAACCAGAACTCTAGAACTCTAATTCTTGGTTACTAGGAGTGTAGAATGGCATAAATCTTTGGGAAAAGTTTAGTAGTTTATCATAATACGAAGCATATATACACCAACTATGGCTCCACAATTCGAATTCCAGGTACTTATTGAAGCTATATGAAACTAAATTCACAAAAAGACTTGTACAGGAATGTTCATAGTAACTTTATTGATAACAGAACTAAAAGCAACTGGGTACCATCAATAAAATGAATAAAGATACAGGTATAGTCCCACGACATAATAGTACTCCACAGCTAAGGAAAGAAAACTCTCTGCCACAACATTGATGAGTGACAAACACGGTGAGTGAAACACGCCTACGCTAAAGAAGGCACAGTGTGCAGTTCCATTTGCAAGAAGTTTTGGACAAAGCAAAACTAATGAATGGTGAAAAAAATCAGAACAGTGTTTGCCTCGGGGTACAGATTGAGAGGGCAGGTGAGGGAACTGGGGAGTGAAAGTAACACTCTGTAATTTAACAGGTCTCAGGGTTTCACAGGGGTCTTAGTCAATGTGGGCAGCTATAACAGAATATCATAGAGTGCTGGCTTACACAACAAACATTTATTTCTCACAGTTCTGGAGACTGGAAGTCAGAGATAATGGTCAGGTTCTTGTAAAGGCTTTTCCTGGTTTATAGAGAGCTACTTTCTCCTTCCATTCTCACATGGCGGGGGGTGGAGGAAGAGAGAAAGAAAGGACCAGCTCTCCTCCTCTCCTAAGAACACTAATCCCAACGTGAGGCTTCAGCCTCTTGACCTGATTACCTCCCAGAAGCCCCTCCTCCAATTTGGAGGCACACAAACATTCCATCCATAGCAGCAGATCTGTGCCTTTTACCTCAAAACAAAACAAACAAAACAAAAGTCAACAAATATTGAACTCTAAATTATACAATTGTCGATGCATTTAGGAGGGAAATGTACAGGTATCTACAACTTATTTTGATTTAAAAAAGGGCAGGTTCATGGTTCGAGGAATAATATGTGTTAGAGGAATTATTTGTGATAATGCAAAGACAACAAAATGTTAAATGTAGACTTAGTTGTGGTGTAAGATGTTCATTGAATAACTTTCAATTTTTCTGTATGTTTAAAAATGTTTGTAAGATGGAAAAAAGTCAATATATAGATCACCAAATCAAGTTTTAAAAATTTTGACATGAATTGTACTGAGTATAAATTGAATGTATATATGGCAGAAATTTTAAATTGACCCTCAATTAAAAAATACATGAAATATTAATAACATCATTTGAGATAAGCTGAATTAATATTCCATTTATATTCTTGAATCTCTGCCTGAAGCAAGAAAAAGTTTAAGAAGATCTATGGAGAACCAAGGACTCCATAGCACCTGTCTTTTTGTTTTGTATTACTTCATTTAGGTATTATGACAAAGTGGAAAGAACTGTATCTTTTGAAAAATGAAGTTGACACAGTGGTTGAAATTATGAAAGTGTCAACAGTTCCCCAGGAAAAATCAAAGACTGGACCTAGATACAAACATAAAGAGTCTTTTAGACAGGAATATTTTAAGAGTTAAATGTGATGAGGTCAAATAAAGTTTACTCCCCTCCTCAAACCCTTTTTGAAAAAACAGAATTTTAAGTACTATAAAAAAAGTTATTCCATCTTATTTAGTTAAAAATGCAATAACCAGAATAGGGTGGTGAAGTTGACGTGGAAGATTTAGATATCACAGAATTAGTTGCCAGTGACTCTATGTTATCAATTACAATAAACAGTTTCAATTGACTACTTCCTCCTGAAACTCACTGTTCCCTTTACTTTGTGATCATTTTCTTAAAACGAAAACAAAAACCTTTTCTGCATCTGCCTAATGGACTTCTTTTCCTGCATCATCCTGTATTAGAGAAGTCTAACTGCTCCAACACACATAGCCACCCTCTGGGCTGGCCAGGTGCTGATTTCTGGCCAGGCCAGTCTCCGCGGATCTGACGCAGGGCTGTGTTCTTTCCACATAGTAAGTCTCCGCAGATGTGGCACAGGGCCGTGTTCTTTCCACACGGTCGTGCAGGGTTTCAGGCTTCCCAGGGTGCAGTGCTGCGTGTTAAGGGTTCTTAGTACATTTCAGGAGAAAACAACGCAATTAAAAAATAAGCAAAAGATCTGAACAGACATTGCGTAAAAGAAGATATACAGATGGCAAATAATCATATGAAAAGGTACTCACCATTACCTGTCATCAGGGGATTGCAAACTGAAACAACAATGAACTACTATTGCAAGCCTATTTGAATGTCTAAAGTCCAAAATACTACATCAAGTGCTGACAAGGATGTGGAGCAACAGGAAGTCTCCTTCGTTGTTGATGGGAATGCCAATGGTACAGCCATTGCGGAAGGCACGTTGGCAGTTTCTTACAAAGCTAAACGTAGTCCACCATATTATCCAGCAATTGCACTCCTCGGTATTTAAATAACAGGAAGATTTATGCTCACACAAAAACTTACACACAAATGTTTATAGCGGCTTTATTCACAATTGCCAAGACTTGGAGGCAACCAAGATGTCCTTCAGCAGATGAATGAATAAACAAACTGTGATAAACACAAACAATGGAATATGCTAAAAGGAAATGAGCTCTCAAGCCATGAAAAGACAGGGAGGAACCTCAGCTTCATACTACTATGTAAAAGAACCAGTCTGAAAAACTACACACTGTATGATTCCAACTATATGACATTCTGGAAAAGGCAAAACTGTAGAGACAGTAACAAGATCAGTGACTGCCAGGTCTTGAGGGGCTGAGGGAGGGTGAGAGAGAGGGAAGAATAGGTGGAGTACAGGGAATTTTCAGTGCAGGTGAAACCATTCTGCGTGATGCTACAATGGTGGATACATGCCATTATGGATTCGTCAAAGCCTAAAGAACTATACAGCGTGAACTCTAGTGTAAACTATGGACTGTAGTTAATAATAATGTATCAATATTGGTTCATCAGTTGTAACAAATGTTCGCTAGTACTATATTAATAATAAGGAAAACTGCAGGAAGGATGTATAAAGGGTTGTGGTACCTCTCTACTTTCTACTCAATGTTTCTGAAAAACTAAAACCCCTAAAAATAAAGTCTATTAGTAAAAATTAGAAATAAAATATAAGATCCTAGGAGAGGGAGAGAAACTAGAGTCATGTCACTGCTTCCTTTATGCTCTGTCTGAAGCGACACCCAGCACCATCAGACTCCTGCACTCTTTCCCTCCACTACCAGTCAATCTTTTTTTTTTTTTTTTTTTTTTTTTGAGATGGAGTTTCACTATTGTTGCCCAGGCTGGAGTGCAATGACACAATCTCGGCTCACTGCAACCTCTGCCTCCTGGGTTCAGCCGATTGTCCTGCCTCAGCCTTCCAAGTAGCTGGGATTACAGGCATGTGCCAACACACCTGGCTAATTTTTGTATTTTTAGTAGAGACGGGGTTTCTGCATGTTGGTCAGGCTAGTCTCAAACTCCCAAACTCAGGTGATCCACCCACCTCGGCCTCCCAAAGTGCTGGGATTATGGGCGCAGGCCACCACTCCCAGCCCCAGTCAATCTTTTTGTCAAGATGCTGAGAAGCCCAGTGCCTTTCCCAAGACAAAGCAGTTGACAGAGTCCAGTTTGACCACAAACCTTGTTATAACACGGTGATTTATTTAAACAAGGTAAGGGGTTCTGGCTTCTTTACTACATCCCCTGGAGCTGTATGATGAATTACGATTTAGGACAGCATGCAGTCGCTTTTTTACATTATTTGAGATATGGAGGATGTTACGGACTGAGTTGTGCCACCCCCAAAATTCACATGTTGATGGCCTAACTCTAAGACCTCAGAATTTGGAGATAAGGTCTTTTCTGTTTTTGTTTGTTTGTTTTTGAGACAGGGTCTCGCCCTGTCACGCAGGCTGTTAGCACTACCTTACACAGATCACTGCAGCCTCAACCTCCTGGGCTCAAGTGATCCTCCCACCTCAGCCTCCCCAGTAGCTGGGACCACAGGCACGCCCCGCTAATGTTTTTTCCTTTTTTTTTTTTTTTTTTTTCGTAGAGACAGGGTTTGGCCACTGGAGATAAGGTCTTTAAAGAGTTTATTAAATTAAAAATTAAAATGAGAGGCTGGGCATGGTGACTCACACTTGTAATCCCAGCACTTTGGGAGGCTAAGGCAGTTGGATCAACTGAGGTCAGGAGTTCAAGACCAGCCTGGCCAACATGGGGAAACCCCATCTATACTAAAAATACAAAAATTAGATGAGCATGGGGTCGCACCGCCTATCATCCCAGGTACTCAGGAGGCTGAGGCAGGAGAATTGCTTGAACCCAGGAGGTGGAGGTTGCAGTGAGCTGAGATCAGGCCACTGCACTCCAGCCTTGGTGACAGAGAGAGACTCCATCGCAAAAAAAAAAAAAAAAAAGAAAGTTAAAATGAGGCCAGAGGTGTAGGTTATAATCCAAGATGACTGGTGTTCTTATGGACACAGATGCACAGAAGGAAGGTGATGTGAAGACACCAGGAGAAGATGCACAAATTAAAAAGAGAGGCTTCAGAAGAAACCAGCCTTGCTGGCATCTTGATCTCAGATCTCCCGCTTCCAGAACTGTGAGAGGATAACTCGCTGTTGTTCAAGCTTCCCAGTCTGTGGTATTTTGTTATGGCGGCCCTCACAAACCCACATAGAAGGCAAGCTTTCATTGCTTTTTTTTCCTTCCTGTTTCCTAAGAGAAATATTAACAGTTCAAGCGAATGTGATTTTTGGACACACACAGAGTAATCTCATAGGAGTATAAAAATCAGGAGGTGTCCCGTCCTATTGCTGCAATGTGGAACTAATCTTTTAGGAAGAGAGCTTTGTGAGTACTCACGTGAGGGAAAGGGATCACAGTTTTGAAACTTCATTTTAATACTTACTTCTTAATCAGTTAAATTTTATTGTCAAGTGGTTTTCTTTAAGGAGCTTAAGGACACGGTTTTTCCTGAGTTTATGCGTGCCTGAATATGCCTGTCTGTATACTTTAGTGATGTGGGTGCATATAAATGTGGGCATCACTTTCTTTTCTTTATAATCTAGTTGAAAGACAAATACTCCATTACATCCTAGCACTCAGTGTTTCAGAGGGGAAATCTGATGCTACCTCAGATTGTCCCATCCTTGTCCCCTTGATGCGATTAAAGCATTCTTTCTCTGCAACTGAGATTCAGTGACAAACAGGATCTCAATGAAAAGTGTCATTCTATATCATTTTTTCCCGAGACTGCTCGATTCTTACTTCACTTCAGGGAAATGTGTTCTTGTAATATGTTTTCTGTTTGATATGTTGGAGTATCTGTTTAAGGCGACTACCCTTTTGTCAGCTTTTCTTTGTTCTTTTTATATTTTCTTAATTGTGTTACCTTAATTACACCTCTGTACGCACCTTGATCAGCTCGTTTTTAAATGTTTTTTGCACTTAATTAACTCCATTTTTAACTACTGTGTTTCTTGCTATTTTAAATTTATTTTGTGATGTTATTTTGGTTCTCAATTTTTTCCTTAGTGGGACGATCTTCCATCCTGTTTCATTCTATTTTTAGGCGAGTTCACTGATGGAGAAGCGTTTTGCAGGGCTCATGCCCTGAGACCTCTCTGGTTGCAGAGAGTGGCCATGGAGGCCTCCTGTCTCCGAGCTGCCTCCTCACCAGGCTCCTCATCTGGCTTCTGCATGCGACCACCACCTCTCAATATATTTATCTTTCAGTGGCATATTTGTATAATTTAAATTTAGTAGATCCTTTAAGAAAATGTATGTTATAAAAGTTTAAAACTCAAAACTGAAGAGAATATAATCTTGTCCTGGGTTTTCTTGCACATTCAGAGCAAGAGGCTCTGCCTTCCGCCTCGCTGTCTGCTGTGTGGCCGGGCTTTCCTCAGTGCCCTTGGTACATTTCCGGAGGCCCCTGTGCCCTGTAGAACTCTCGCCTATAAGCTGTGCTTTGCTTGTGTTCGCTTCAGTGTAGACAAATGGCTAGCCCTCGTTCCAGCTGCTCCTTTGCAAAGGATATGGATTCTGTTTTCTCCTCAGAAGTCTGACCCAGGGCCCTATCCAGGACACGGTGACAGTAGGGAGAACCGTGGGTCTCAGGCTCTTCCTCCAGAGCCTCAGCTAACATCCCTCTCGCCCGCGCTATGCATATTGCTGGAGAGGTCTCTGCTCCTGGATTGTGTTTTGACTTTGGCTGAGCTTCCAGCTCAACCTTTCAGACAACATTTCTCCAAAGCAGGAACAATTTGTGGAAATTCTCGACATATTATTCACTCTGTTGTGGGGGCTTAGGGTCCATGATAGGTAGCTATGCCAAGCCATGGCAGAGTGTGCTTCTTCTGTTTTCTTATTTCATTATGGCGGCATGAAGTTGTACACGTTTCCCTGTTGGGTTCTTGCTCTTGCTCTTTTTGCTGCTGTCAGTAATTATTGTTGATTACATCAGATGTTGGAGGAGGTGAATTCTGGGTGCCTGTTTTACTTCACAGCCATTGCTATTTTAATAAGAAGATGGGAAATTAAAATATCAGGCCCTGCCATCTTGTGATCCTTTTAACTCAGAAGTCCTTTCTAACTGGAAAACACAGAAATGTCCCTATTATTTCAAGAAGCTATTAGATATGTCCTGTTTTTCTATGCCATTCACTTCCCCTGAATTGCTCTCAGACCTACCCTGTGCTCGTTGGTGCAGTGGGAGTGATCTAACCTTTAAGGGGATAGCTGTTCCAGCCTACCCAGATGACCCCACTAAACAGAGGGTAATGCTAGCAAGGGAGAGAAACCAAAACATTAGAAAAATGAAGAAGCCAGCAGGATTATTGTAGAGTAAAGAGTTCACTTGCCTAGTGTTACAGACAGAAATGGAAGCAAGTGAGGAAAATACGTATAGAGGCTTTTGAACCAAGCTTCCTAACTCCCAGGACAGACATTTTTTCCACCATTTTATCTGTGTGCTTTTCTACCATCCCTTACTGGCCCCTGGATGGTTACTTTCTATCTGTTTTTAGAAATGGGAAATTTAATACCTCATTCTCAGGTTAGTTCAGTTCAGTCTAAGAACTGAGTATCAATGAAGGACATAATCTATTCACGGTACAAAAGACCACCCAGCTGCATTGCCCAGTTCCCTCAGTTATAACTGGGATTAATTAACTGGATTTTCATATCTCCTCCCTTTTTATTGTTCATAATGCTTCCCACCTAAGACTGATAGTGCTGTCAGGAGCTCTGTTGAGGCCAGGCACAGTGGCTCAGTTATCCCTGTTATCTCAGTGCTTTGAGAGGCCGAGGCAGGAGGATCAATTGGGGCCAGGAGGTTGAGACCAGCCTGGGCAACATAGTGAGACCCTGTCTCTACAAATAAAATAAAATAAAATAAAATAAAAATAAAACCTAGTGGGGCCTGGTGGCATGCTCCTGGGTCCTAGCTACTGAGGAGATTGAGGTGGGAGGATCTCTTGGGCCCAGGAGTTCAAGGCTATAGTGAACTATGATTCTAGCCTGGGTGACAGAGCAAGACCCTGTCTCTCTGTTAAAAAACAAAAACAAGCAAACAGAAAACAGCTCTGTCCAAGGGGTTGGGAGGTCCTCGATGAAGGAAGAGGATAATTGGTTGGGTCTGGAGTGTACAAGGACTTCAGCTTCTAGTCATGGTGGAGAAACTGGAGCAAGACCTGTACTCCCAATACCAAAAACGAGAAAACTGGAAAAAATATGTGAAACAACTCTTTCAGACACTGGGAAACAGGAAATACAAGACTGTGATTCATAAGGGGACGGTAAAAAAATAGAGTGAGTCTATCACCTCAGAATTCTGCTTGAAAGGCAGTTTTCAAACCAAAGCCACAAGGTAAGGTGAAAAGATTATATGCAGAGAATGGTAATTATTAGTGACCAGGAAGATAGATAGCTGGAATTTCTAGGGCAGACTAGCATAGAGGAGGGTGCTAAATGGAAAAAGAGCTCTAGAAATCTGCAAAGAGCTCCCATTGAGTCTGTTGAGGAAAACCAATCCTGCCTATGTAAGATGCAACACCATGAGGCTGGGCTAACAATGACCAGGAGCTGTAAGATGAACAATTCGCAGAGGACACAGGGGCTGGGAGACTATGAGTTCTCACTAGCCCGGTGGAGAGTCCTCCCTGACTGTATGGGACGTTTTTCAGTAGAAACCTCAGGAGGGTGGCATCTTAGTAACAGGGCTAAATTAGCCATAGCGTAAAAACTTGTGCAAAGAAAGGAAGGAAAAAAATTAAAACTACATACTTGAAATTAAAAATTATGTTTGACATCCACTCAGAATTACAAAACATGCAAGAAAGCAGAGAAATGTGGACTTGTAACCAGGAGAAAAATCAGTCAACAGAGGCAGATGCAGAAATAGCAGAGAGGAAGGACTTAAGTGAATGACTTTAAAAATCTTTTGTAAAAATAAGCCCAAGGATTTAAAGAAAATTAAACATCATGAAAAGATCCATAGAAAATGTTTTAACAAGAACCAAACAGAACTTCTAGAGCTGAAAAATATATCTAGAATGAAAAATTTCCACTATAGGTGTAACATCCAGTGAGAACTTCAAAAGAAAAGATCAGTAAATTTGAACACAGCAATAGAAACTATGATAGTAGAAGCACAGAGAGAAAAGAAGACTGAAAATGAGTCCAACATTAGTGACCTGTGGGCAGAAATATATTGGCAAATTTTAACAAATACCTTTATGGAGAAAAAAGCCTCAATCTGTAGCATTGGCCAGTTTTCATGGTGTAAATATTCCCACCGTGGCTGATTTCAAGGTGCCAATGTGACATCAACGAATACAAAATTTTCCAAATTAGACTAATTATAAACTGACATCTCCAACAAGCTCAAAAAACCTAAATAAAAGACACAGTAGAAAAAGATAATCTTAAAAAGCCAAATTTTACAAAGTACACATATATACAAGGACTAAAGATAAAACCAAGAGCAGATACATCATGGGAAACAATTAAGGACAGAATCACCTCTTTAAACCACTAGTTGGGGTGGGGAATGAGAGAAGGGGGTATGAACCTCGAATTCCATATCCATTGGGAATGTTCTTCAAAACCAAGGAATTATTTCTACATCAGAAAGCTAGAAAAAATGAGTATATTAACACCAAAGTAAGTAGAAAGAAGCAAAAAGTAAAGATGTAAAATTAATAAAACAAGGGTCAGCAAATCACAACTTTCAGGCAAAAATCTGGCTTCACATCTGTTTTTGTGAATATTTGTATTTGAAAATAGTCCCACTCATTTATTTACTAATTGTTGTCTAGTGCTGCCTTAGAAATCATATGGTCAGCAAACCTAAAATATGTATTAGTTGTTTACAGAAAAATTCGCTACCCCTAGAAACAGACAAGAGAGATAAATGAATACAACTAAAAGGAGCATTCTTTGAAAAATCAGTCTTGATAAATCTATTGCTAAACTGATCAGAAAAAAAGAAAAATTTTACATAGAAATTCCCAGTATTAGGGATGAAAGAAAAGACAGTGCTACCAGTCCTACAAACATTAAATGAATTTGATAACTTAGAAGCAATGACAAAATTGTACAGCAAAAACTGTTGATAGAAAATCTGAATAGCTCTATATGTATTAAAGAAATTGAATTCATAATTTCCTTCTTACAGCAAAACTCCCAGGCCCAAATGTCTTCACTGGTGAATTTTATCAAACATTTAAAAAAGCACTAATTGTAATAAAACATAACCTCTCTCAGAATATAAAAAGAACCCTTTCCAACTCAGTTTTTGAAGTCAGCATCATGCTGATACCAAAACCAGACAAATACTTTACAGAAAACTTTACACCAACATTCTTCATGAATCTAGATGCAAAAAATCTTTAACAGGATATTAACAAATAGAATCCATCTATGTATAAAAAGGACAATATATTACAATCAGGTGGAATATTTCTTAGAAGTATCAGGTTGTCTTAATATTTGAAAAACCAAGGCAACTCCTCATATTAATGGGAGGGGGAAATGTTTTGTTCTCCCTTAGGACTAGAAGAAAGAGTGCACTTGACAAAATTTAGCCACATTTATTACAAAAACTTTCATCAAAGCAGGAATAAAAAGAAACTCGCAAGCTTATCGAGGGCACTTTTAAAAATGTGCAGCTAACTAACATCTACCTAATGGCAAAAGACTGAACTTATTTTCTCTAAGAACAGGAACTAAGAACAGCAACAGAGCTGATGCTGGTACAATTACATATCTGTCTGGGGGGGGAAAAAAAAAAAAACCTTTAGTATTTCCAACGTATCATGCACAAAAGTCAACATGAAAAAGATCATGGATGAAAATGCAAAAACTAAAACAATAAAACTTCTAGGAAAAATCGAGGAGAAAATTTTTGTGATCTCAATGTAGGCAAACATTTCTGAGGTAATAAATCTATAACTTTTTTTTTTTTTTTTTTGAGACGGAGTCTTGCTCTGTCACCCCAGGCTGAAGTGCAGTGGCATGATCTCGGCTCACTGCAATCTCCACCTCCTGAGTTCATGCCATTCTCCTGCCTCAGCCTCCTGAGTACTTGGGACTACAGGCACCCACAGCCACGCCCATCTAATTTTTTGTATTTTTTAGTAGAGACAGGGTTTCACCGTGCTAGCCAGAATGGTCTCGATCTACTGACCTCATGATCCGCCCACCTCGGCCTCCCAAAGTGCTGGGATTACAGGTGTAAGCCACTGTGCCTGGCCAACAAATCTATAACTTTACAAAATGATACATTAGACTATCAAAATTTAAAATGTTTGCTCCCCAAAGGATACTATTAATAGTATAAGAAGACAAGTCACAAACTAGGGGAAAAAACTACATATATGTAACAAGATACTTTTATAGAGCATCATATATATAAAGAAATCTTATGATTCAATAATTAAAAGATTAATAACCCAATTTTATAAAGGGAGACAAGGAAATGAATTAAACAGACTTTAACCAAAGAATAGATACAAATAGCCAATAGCCACATGCAAAGATGCTCAGCATTATTAGCAGGAAAACGCAAATTAAACTCATCATGAGTCACCTCCACACACCCACTAGAATCGATGTTCAAAAGGATGATTATAACAGATATTGACAAGGACATGGCTCATCCGGAGCTCTCACTGATTGCCGTGGGAATAGAAAATGGTATAAATGGTCAGGCACAGTGTCTCATGCCTGTAATCCCAGCACTTTGGGAGGCTGAGGCAGGTGGATCACTTGAGGTCAGGAGTTTGAGATGAGCCTGGCCAACATGATGAAACCCTGTCTCTACCAAAAATACAAACATTAGGCAGGCATGGTGGCAGGGACCTGCAATCCCAGCTACTCGGGAGACTGAGGCAGGAGAATTGCTTGAACCTGATAGGTGGAGGTTGCAGTGAGGTGAGATGATGCCACTGCACTCCAGCCTAGAAAAAAAAGAAAATGGTATCACTAGGAAATACTTTGGCTGGTTTTTTATAGTTAAACATCTACTTACTCTAAGGCCCAGTAATTTGCTTCTAGGTATTTACCAAGAGAAATGAGAACATTTGTACTCACTTGCTATACACATTTGTTCATAGCAATCTTAATAGTCAAAAACTGGAAGCAACCCAGGTGCTCATCAGCAGGAGACTGGGTCAGTAAATTGGGGTATATTCATACAAGAGAATAGTACTGAGAAGTAAAAATGAATAAGATACTGTTAGATTTAACAAAATGAATAGATATCAAAAGTGTTATGTTGAATGGAAAAAGCAAGTATTTACATAGACACAAAAGAGTATGCGCTATATAATTACTTTTCGATGAAATTCTTAAAAGTCAGGACGGATCTTTGCTGACAGAAAGCAGATCAGTGGTTGCCTGGACAAGAGCTGGGGTGAGCTTGCCTGTAAATAGGCACAAGGGTACTTTGGGAGTTGAGGGAAATCTACATCCTGTGTTGAGGTTGACACCAAAACTCCTTGAACTGATATAAAGGTGCAGTTTATTGAATAAAAAATACGCCTCACTGCAGTTTTTAAGAAGAGTTTATGTGTATTTATTTTCTCCTGTTTGAGCTTTGAAAAAACATTCCAAAGTTTTTCTATTAGAAAACATTTAGAAGTGCTCAAAGTAGCAAAAGGTTTGCCCAGTTTTATCAGAAGTATGGAGAAAAGACACAAGATGGCAGTGTTACTCAGAGAAAGCAAAAGTGTATGGTGCCTTTCTCAGTAAAGTCTCATGTCACCTGGCAGTTCTTCACGTCATTGACACGATTGTCCTCAGTACTTTCTTCTCCAGGTGCTAATGGGAGTCTTCTCTAATGTACTTAATTACTGTCTACACTCAATAACTACGTCACAGATCCTTAAAACATCTCAAGAGCTTTGAAATAGAGCTTCTGTTTTTCTGTTGTTGTTGCAAATAAAAGTGAAAAATGTAAATAGTTTGCAATCAGTAATCTATTTCGTTATTAGGGAGACTCATGTCTACTGCAGTTTGTTACTCAGTAATGGAAGCCCCTGAGAAGTCCTCTTACCTCTGGGAAGAGCGCTTTGCATCCTAGAGAATCGGATTCGCATTTCAGGCAGTCAGCCACTGGAGGGCAGTGCAGAAGCATGAATGCCCTCATCTGCCCCGGAGGCGGGAAACCCTGCAGCAACTGCATCTAAGGGAGCCTAGGACCAGGTTATTAGCAGAGGGGAAGGGTAAATGAATCCATTCTGGAAACCATCCGTTTGATTCAGAATGTTTTGTTTAAGAGAGTATTTCTTGGGCTGGGCACAGTGGCTTACGCCTGTAATCCCAGCACTTTGGAAGGCCGAGGTGAGCAGATCACTTGAGGTGAAGAGTTCGAGACCAGCCTTGCCAACGTGGTGAAACCCCTTCTCTACTAAAAACGCAAAAGTTAGCTGGGTGTGGTGGTGTGTGCCTGTAATCCCGGCTACCCGGGAAGCTGAGGCAGGAGAATCGCTGTAACCCGAGAGGTGGAGGCTGCAGTGAGCCGAGATCATGCCACTGCACTCCAGCCTGGGCAGCAGAGCAGGACTGTGTTAAAAAAAAAAAAAAAAAAAAAAAAAAAAATTCTTGGTAATGACAAAGTTGTGTCCATCGGACGAACTCTAGAACTCTACAGATAACTGTAGAGCCTCGATGTACAGAGCAGCTAAGTGCAGACTGGAGAGAGGGCAGGCAGGGGCCAGCTGAGGGCAGGGTCCTGCAGGGGGAGGGGGCGCCAGGTGAACCTCCCATTTCCACGACTTGTACTCTTGGGGCAGCCCCTGGTCTGTGCCATGTGGATGGTGAAAGCTCACATGGAGAATATCTCACTACCTTGAAGAACCAGAGGACGAAGTTTAGGACAACCACAGTCACTAGCGGCCGGGGGTGGGGGGGGGGGGATTCTGACAAACAGAAGAGCGCAGAGACAGGGAACCTCAGACGGTGAGTAAAGGCTGACTTCCTAGCAGGGCCATGCATGGACCTGACAGGCTTCCCTCGCTAAGGCCCAACCCTGCAGCCCTGATGGCCCCGCTGCCCCACCCAGGTTCCCCACGCTGTGGGGAGATGAGTGGAAGGTGGAAGAGGGCAACCCTGGGCTTACAGCCTGGTTCTGCTCCCAACCACTACTCCTAATGTCTTGAGCTTGTTACCAAAGCTCCCTGAGTTTTAGTTTGTTTTCCAGAGAAAAGATGAAACCGGACCTCTCTCCTAGGGCTGCTTTGAGGACTACCAGGGATAACATGTGCAAAGCACCTGACACAGAGGGCTTCACTCTGTCATTAATTTGCTTCCCGCCTCTTGTTTGTGGTTTCCCTGGCATCTTGTGACTAACTCCGTTTCTGAGATCAGTTCTAGTGGCAACCTTCCAAGTCAGCTGGGTCTCAGGTCTTGATCTTACCCGTAAACGCAGTGAGTTTGCTTCTCACAAGCTTTGGTTATCTTGTCTGTCTCCCTTTTTGAAATCCAGGTTTGAAGACTATTCGGCCACGCTTTTGCAGTGAGCACCAGCTTTTAGACCTCCCCAGAGGAGCCCCTGGGGGGCTGCAGCCAGCAACCTGGAGAGTTACAATGTTCCAAGAATGTTTCAGAACCACTTGCTTTGTCAAACCTTGGCCTTGCGGACTTCCCATTTACATGAGATTCTCTAGTCTTTGCCCATCTTCATTTCCTATTGCCTCCTATATTTTTTCTTTTTTTTTTTTCTTTTTTTGTCAGTGGCAACTTTTACATGATTTTCTGTGACCGTGCACACAAGGACTAAAAGCACTCACTCTCTGCATCCAGGACCCATCCTCTCCTCTACCTCTCACTGCAGTCAATGGTCTTTGCTCCTCTGCCCTTCGCTCTTGCTGGGCCATGGTGACAGCTTCCTGGCTAGGTTCTGTCTTCTTCATTCATGGCCCTGCGTGCCATTTTCCCGACATCCAAGACTTAAACTTTTAAATACGGTCATCACATCATGTTAACTCTTCACTTTGACTTCTTGCATAGCTGCTTGCTGTAGCTGGAGTCAAATCAACCCTCCAAAGACCCTGGCTCCCTCTCTTCCCCTCACTCGCTGTGCTCCTGGCTCTTTCTGACTACACGCGTGTCAAGCTTGTCATTCAGGCCTCCCCATTTGCTAGTCCAGTGCTCTAATATTCTTTCTTCTCCCGGCTGCTGCCTTTTATCAATTCCTGCTTTGGTTTTATCACTGTCTCCTCAAAGAGGTCTTCCCGGCTGTGCCAACTGAAGTAGTCCTCACTTAGCCTCAGCCCCTGTATAAGCCATGGTAACATTTCGTTTCCTTCATCACACTTAGCGCGGTTGAAAATTGTCTTTATTTGTTCCAGCACCACAAAGTTCAGGTGTAAAATAGAGTTTACTGGAGGAAAACAGGCCAAGAAGTAGTGGGGTGCACGATCTCCTTAAGTCGTGTTACTCCTTAGCGCTTAGACAGGATATAGACAGTCTGGTGCATCAGGGCCAAGGCACCAGCAAGGAAGAACAATGTCCCCATGATGCTCTGTATGTTTATGGTGTGTATTTAAGAGAAGAGGGCCGGGGATATCTGTGGGACCGTACACATTTCCTAGTTGAGAAAGTGGCCTTGTTGGAAGGGAGGGTCCTCCAGAACCTGGCAACCAGACACTGACCCATCCTCCTATTAGGTTCGGGTAGGGTGCCTACCAAGTGCTCTGCTGAGCTATTACATAAAAGCAGGGAGGAAGTGAGTCCCTGGGGCCATGCTCTTCTGCCTCTCCTCAGTAAAATATAAGCCCCATTAAGAAAGAGACTTTATCTTGTTTACCACTACAGTAGTACCAGGCACATAGAAAGGCAATCAAAAAATATGTATTGCATGAATGGGAGAATAGTAGAATGAGTAATAATAAAATCATGATTCAAAAGTAACTGAAATTCAGAGAGAAAGACCAACTTTACTGGAAATGATATCTTGCTAGTGACCTGGAGCTGATGGGGAGGGGGTGTCTAATTTACTGCAGCATTGTAACTGCGCACAGAAGGCACAGCAGGAGGGCAGCCACTGATGTGGCTCCAACTCTTAGAGGTTCCTTTCCTGGTTTTAAATACATACCATGGCTGGGCACGGTGGCTCACGCCTGTAATCACAGCACTTTGGGAGGCCAAGCAAGGCGGATCACGAGATCAGGTCGAGACTAGCCTGGCTGACACGATGAAACCCTGTCTCTACTAAAAATAAAAAAAAAAAAAAAAAAAAAAAGCCGGGTGTGCCTGTAGTCCCAGTTACTCAGGAGGCTGAAGCAGGAGAATGCCATGAACCCGGGAGGCAGAGGTTACAGTGAGCCGAGACCACAAGCAAAGTTTCATGTTTACTTTTGTAGAGAAAGAGATTGGGATTCTTTGGAAGACATAGGCCAATTGCCTTTCATACCAAGAAAAATCTTTCTCATTCTGACTGTTTTGTTCATCTCAAACCAGCATCACAGACTGCCCTGGATGGGTTTGGGCAACAAGAGTGATAATGAAGTCATTTCCATGGTGATAAGGTCAACGTTGTTAATGCTTACTGCATCACAATCAATTTTTGAAATGCTTCTAAATTAGAAAAGTGAACAAACTTGTTAAATGGAGGAAAAGTGTACGATGAGCTAAATGCTGAGGAGAATGACTAATACTACACATGAAATACTCATCAGGCACTTGATCACATGCACCTCAGGAGGGTTTCTTATTAGAATACACTTCCCTGGAGATGAAGTCAGTGTTCTGGTTGCTCCCATTTCACAAATACCAACCTTGTAATAGATATTATTGACTTGTAAAATGGACAAAATTTGTTTTCAAAATGTCAGTAAAAACTATTAAGTAAGCAAAACAAATCTTTAGCGGTCTCCATGATGGCCCATTAGTGGAATTACTTTTCTCCACCAAGGTAATACCTGTGTTTCAGGTCTCTTAGGAACTGAAAAAATTACACATAATGGAGAAATTATACCCATTAGGTCACTATGTGTTTCTACAAGTCAAGTAGTCTGTTGCAGTAGCTTTAAAGCAGTTTTCTTAAGCTAATGATTAGTTTAACACAGTCTTACCCTCTCTGACATTTTACACTCCTGACTACTTTTTTCTTAGAATTCTCCTTAGCGCCATCTTTCCCCATTTTGATGCTGCTCTCTTCCTGCTCCCTGTCAGGGCTTTTAAGTGATGTTTCTTTCTTTGATCACCTCCTGAACATCAATGGTAGTCCCCAATCAATCCATTCTCCTCCTGACACTTTTTTTTTAACCTCATCTGATTACATAGATTCAAATTTCGCTTAAATACAGGCTTTCAGTCAAACTTCTCAATAACGTTTGTAGCTATATCTAAAAATGGACTCATCTCCACTCAACAGCCCCCCAGGTTCCTGACACTCAACTCACCCACAGCTCCTCCGTCCCCACCACCAACTCCAGGTGCTTCCTTGATGTCCACATTGGGATGGACGTGATTCACTTTCCAATGCTAAGTGTGGGAACCTTTCTGCATCCCACCCTTTCACTCACTACGGTTCTCTGAATCCAGCCATCAACCCAGCAGCCTGCAATTCCTTAGAATATTTTCTCTTTTCCTTCCTATATATCTTATTCCAACCAGAACCACTGAAAGGCTCATGCCTGGTCTCCCTAAGCTCAGAAGGTACTCAGCTTCCACCTGGGAGGAGTAGGCCCCAGTCACCAAGTCTCTTCAAGCCTCTTCGACGAGACGAAGTGGGACCTCTTCAGTATTAATATGGCTCTACATTCATTATATTTACATTACAGAGAGTTTATCAGGAAGAAATACAATTTATGCTAATAAATATTTCTTCTATATAAAAAATGTATAAGAATTTGAGAATAAAAACCATGGAAGTGAAAGATACTAATGCTGACCTTCAGAAGGCGTGGGAGTGGGTGAGAAACCAAGATTGCTGTGACCTGGTTCTGGATTTCAGCTCCCCCATTTGTTTGACTGGGGCAAAATATTTTAGTTTGGGTTTCTTTGTAAAATGAAGAAGAACACTTCAGTCAAAGATACGTTTTGACAGTTAAATTATGTTGCATATGAAGTATATATCCCCAAAAGTTGCACATGGTAGATTCTCATCAAATCATAATTGTTATAACTTAGAAGCACAAGACTTTCATACTTGAAAAGTAAAATATCAGTAATAGTTTAAAATAACGGTTTAAGTAAACAATAATAGAAACGCCATGAAGAATCCACCCTGTCTGCCAGGGAACAGTGCTGACAGTCTTTCCTCAAGGAGCCCAGATTGTCTGGAGCGGAAAGAAATTACAGACAGGAAACCCCTACCTAGACACAGCAGCACCACACACCAAATGTTCTCTGACTCCTCTGCTCCTGAAAAAGACGACTTTGCTGCACAAAGCACAAAAAAAAAAGAAAAAAAAGTTTTATAGATTATTATGGTCTTTAAATAAGATTAGGGCCGGGCGCGGTGGCTCACACCTATAATTCCAGCACTTTGGGAGGCTGAGGCGGGCAGATCACAAGGTCAGGAGTTCAAGACCAGCCTGAACAACATGGTGAAACCCATTTCTACTAAAAATACAAAAAATTAGCTGGGCATTGTCGTGCATGCCTGTAATCCCAGCTGCTCAGGAAGCTGAGACAGGAGAATTGCTTGAACCCAGGAGGCGAAAGTTGCAGTGAGCCGAGATCACACCACTGCACTCCAGACTGGGTGACAGAGCGAGACTCCGTCTCACGGGAAAAAAAATTTAAAAATAAGAATATTCTAAGACTCACCTCTCACCTATGCCCAGGGACTTCTAGGTCTGAAAGCATTTCCACCACTACTGATAACGTAAGGGGGGCACTGGGGAAAGTATAGCTGCATAATCCTTCCCTGCGGGTGCCACTCCCTAACCTCTAGGCTCTCCTGGGTGTGGACTGGTTGGGGGAGATGATCGGAAACTGGTTGGGGGAGATGATTGCACACAATGATAAGAGAGAAACTTGGCTGGGGCTATTAGAGGTCGTTTATTTAGTTCAACGTTTCATGCATGTACTAAAAAGGAAACCCAAGTTCAGACTGGCTGAGTTGGAAAAGTCACCGAGCTACTGGAAGCAGAGCCAGGCCTAGATCTCCTAGTCCAAAACTTCTTTTCTCCCACACCACAGCTGCTGCTTTACATTACCAGAGTTTTGGAATTTTACTCATTCAAATGCAAATGTTTTGTGTGCTTCTTTAATGGGACATTTTTTTGTTTTACTTTACTAAGTAAAGTACTGAGTGAATGAGAGTGGATTGGAGGTGTTGAAATCGTCAACCTCTTTTAAAGCATTGTTATTTTTCCTTTGTTTCTCTTTATGATGTGAAACACTTACTCCTTTTTCTTCCCAGCTTGAATTGGAGACAGCAGCACAGATGACTTTCTTGTTCTAGTGGATGATGGAAGTAGTGAGGATACGATTAACGAAATCAATGGCTCATGGGAAAGCCTTCCCATTTCCAATCTCACCCCTACTTCAGGATGTGGTCCAGTGAATCCGTTGCTATGAAACAGTGCTGCAGCTGGGCTCAGTGGGGGTCTGGGTGGTCTCACAAAAGCTAGCAATAGTTGCAACTTTGAGAAATTAGAGGTGTTACGGGCTGTCCAGTATCACATCACTGGGATAAGTCATCATCGTGTGACTTCATAAAGTCTGCCATTGACCCACTGATCAATTAGTTATTGAAGTCATACTATATTCCAGGTATTATATTAGGTTCCGGGGATATACTGTCCTTGCTCCATAGTCCACATGGACCAATCAGCGAGTGATCATGATGTGATGTGGTGGATGCAGTGATGGAGAAAGACGAAGTGAAAATATTCACGCACCAGAGTGCCATCTAACCCATCTTCCGAGGTCGGGGAAGGCTTTTTGGAAGAGATGATATTTAAACAGAGACCTTAAGAATAAAATAGGTGGCACAGGTGAAAAGGTGGAATAGAGGATGTTCCTATCAGAAGAAGCTGTATTGTATGTCAAAGGCTCAGAGGCATCAGAGAACAGGCAGAACGCAGGGAAGTACAAGTGCGCAGTGTGCGGAGAGCACAGGATACAGGTGCAAGATTGGGAGGAGGAGGTGTCCACGGATGGGGTGGACGCGCTGCAGGGCCTCCAAGGCCATACGCAGCCTCTCCTCATCTGCCACAGGACTTTGCATGTGACCACTGCACCTCCAGGAAGGCCAGGTGCACCTCGCTTCCCATGCACCCGGCCTCATGGCCTTTGGGGGTTGTCGTGTGGAATGGAGATGACATGAGTGGTGCCTGTGAGGTCAGGGAATTGAGTATACATGTCACCACTCAGAATGGGGCTCCTGGGTGCTGGAGGGAGTGTAGTTTTCTGCAGTATCTTTGAGCAAGGACAAGATGGCAACAGAGGAGTAGCTGCAACTAATAGAAAGATTTCAGCTAGCAATAGCTTAAAGAAGGTAGAAGTCTCCTTTCCTTGTATGCGAAGGCAGCCTGCATACAGGCAGCTTGGGCCCTTTGTGACAGCCACACAGCGTCCTCTGAAAGGGCGACTCGCCTCCCAGGTTTCTGAAGCCTCGTTCTCTGCATGTGGCTTTGACCCCGGGGCTGCATAAACTTTAGCCATCCCATCTGCATTCTAGCATGGAGCTGAGCTGGACAGCTAGCAGCCCTTTCCAGGTTAGTCAGGATCTTTGATTTTGGAGCACAAGGCTTCCGCATGCTACTGACTGGGTCCCAGCCTCTTTCCCTCCGTAGCACCGTGGTGAATGGGAATTTCCACCACTGCCTCCGTTAGGTAACTATGGTGAGCCTGGAAATTGCTTAATATTATTTCCACTGCTGCAGTCTGTTTTTGTCTTTTTAAAAATTATTCTTTATTTTTAACATTTTATTTTTAAATAATTTTGAGGCCGGGCGCGGTGGCTCACGCCTGTAATCCCAGCACTTTGGGAGGCCGAGGCGGGCGGATCATAAGGTCAGGAGATCGAGACCATCCTGGCTAACATGGAGAAACCCTGTCTCTACTAAAAATACAAAAAAAAAATTAGCTGGGCGTGATAGCGGGCGCCTGTAGTCCCAGCTACTCGGGAGGCTGAGGCAGAAGAATGGCGTGAACCCTGGAGGCGGAGCTTGCAGTGAGCCGAGATCGCGCCACTGCACGCCAGCCTGGGCGAAAGAGACAGACTCCATCTCAAATAAATAAATAAATAAATAATTTTGGACAACAAAAAAATTACAACAGTACTACAAAAAATTCCCATATACCCTTCGTACCTTCCCAAAACGTTGCTATCCTAAATAACTGTAGTATAATCAAAGTCAGGAACTCAAATTGCTAGAATACTAGAAATACATCCATACACCTTATTCAACTTGCAGTGCCCCACTAATGTCCTTTGTCAGGATCCAGACCAGGAACACAAGTGGCATTTAGTTGTCATGTCTCAGTCTCCCACAACATGACTATTGTGCCTTCTAAATGCATGGTATCAGCATGTGTGTGATCTTACACTTTGATGCCTTTGTTAAGGTAGTATATGGCAGGTTTCTCGACCATAACATTTACTATTTTTCCCGTTGCAATTATTAAGTATCTTGTAGAGAGCTACACTGAAACTAAGCAAATGTCCTGTTTCTCATTATACTTCCCTCCCGCCCAGCTGGTTTTAACACCTGTTGATAACTTTTGCCTGTAATAGCTGCTCCTGTGGTATTTGTCAAATAGTGATTTTGTTGTGGTCTTTTAAAGTGCCATCATGGGCACACAATCCACAGCTAGGTTTGAGAATTTCTGGAAGTTAACTCTTGTCAGACCACTATCCACTGTGGTTGGTCCCTGGTTATTCAAGGCCTGCTATGCTGTCATGGGCCCTTGCAAGGCTTCCCTGTGAAAGCCAGCCCCAGGCAAAAGCACTGTTCCAGGCTCCACTTTCTGCTTATTCTCCACCTGCTGCTTCTGCTCTTCTTTCTTTTTTGGATCCAGACTCTGGGGATTATTCCTGGAACAAATCTAGATCTGAGGTTGGGCTTTGTTTGCATCTTTTTGGTGCAGCACCCCATCATCTCTCCTCTTGGGTTTATTAATCCTGACCTCCACCTTCCTCCTCCCCTAATACAGTCCTCTAAAGTTGGAGTCTATCACAGCCTTCATCATGCAGGTCATTCATGGAAGTCCATCTCTTCAAATCTCTGTGCATTTGTGGAGGTGTTCTCTAACATTGTCCCTTTGGAAGACTAACAGCCAATATTGGACAAATTATTTATGTACTTGGGAATTTGTGGACATAGTCAAATTGAATAAGTGATTATTTTGTCATTAAAAACTAAACTATGCTCACCCCTGATTATCCACCAAGGGATGATTGGAGTTGAGGAGAGGGGTGGTAGGGGCAAGTCCCACAGAAGAGTAGGTCAAAATCTCCTTGGAGAACTAGACATACCATTTTTATGTTCATCAGAAGTATGCATTGGTCAAAAAGACTGAGAAACTGTCTTAGCATGAAGCAGACCACTTTAAAGATCTAAATGTGAGTATAATTGAGAGACAGGATTGGGGTGAAGGAGTCAAGCTAGTCTCAGCAATTGCAGCATAGAACAGGAGGAATGCAATAATAACAATGAGATCTTTACTGAGTCCTTACTATGCCCCAAGCACTCTGCAAACACTAACTCATTTAACCTCCACAGTAACCTACAGCAGTAGGTACAATTGCTGTTCTCATTTTAGAGCTGTTGGTTCAGAGTGACGAGATAATCAAACGGCACTCAGGCAGTTACCTGGGGAGCCAATACTGCAGCCCAAAGCATCTGACTCCAGCACTCACATCCTGATCATTGCCCACCATGCCTGACTAGGAATGAAACCAGAATGAGGTTTCACTGTGATCTAGGGGGACGTGGTTTGTAAGCGTGCCTGCACCCATGCCTGTCACGGAGCACACTTCCCATTGGGAACATCCCTGTCGACACTGTTTGGCCACCATGGCACCCTCTGGCCTCCTGCCCACAGCAGGAACAGACCGTGGCCTTCTTGTGATGGTGGGTCTTTCTTTGGCTATTGCATCACTGCTCACTTGCCCTCATGTCACCTAACCAGTAAGTCCACATGTGGGATCCCAGTCCCTGTCACACACACATCCACTCAGGACAGGAAGTGCATGGCATGACGTGACTCATAATCAGAGGGAGAGGGAATTGCGCTCAGCTGGCGAAGGCAAAGAAAGAAAAAATAGAGGCTGCAATCACCAAGAAGAGAAGAGGAAGGACCAAGGCTGGTAATTGGCTAATAAGCACTGAGATGACCTTGCTTCTTGTTAAAATATTGAAATGTTTCCAACTGCTTGGTAAGTGGCCACTGCTTCAAGCCCACCACCTTCCTAGTGCCCTGTCACTGTCTTTCCCCTTTCCAGCAGCTACAGAATTCAGAATGGTTTAATTCAGAATGGTTAGGTCCTAACCACTTGAATATTTTAAGTATCACCCCAGAAGAGAACTAATGCTGAACATTTGGCGAAAGTACAGACTTTATCTACCTTTCATTGCCTTACTCCAGAGTGCGATTTCTATGGCGTGCAATTCCTCTCCCTGTCGAAATGCTCTTCCCCTTGGCAGCTTTTATCCTGCAACGCAGATGCTGAAGATTCTGCTTTCACTCTCCTTCCTTGGGAAAAGCCCAGCAGAGAGCACTTCCAACCAAACTGCCCTTAGCCATTCAGCATGGCCTTGCTGCTGAGAAGTTCACCTTCTTGGCAACTGTGGGCTATACTGCCCCAGCATGGACCCACGGCAGAAGAGAGCCCTCATGCGCTCTGCACGCCTGCCAGACTTCTGTGAAATTAATGGCTCAGATAGCAAAGAAACCCAGTTCAGCCAACGAACTACTTAAAAGGCGGTTACAATCAAGGCCTAAGATGTGATCATTTGATACACATATTCATTGTGTAATAATTTTCACATTAGCACATCCATGGCCCCCAGTAGCTATCGTGTATGTGTGTGTGTGTGTGTGTGTGTGTGTGTGTGTGTGGTTAGGACATGGACAGTCTGTCAGATTCAAAACCAAGAACAACTCTTCTCCAGTGTTCCTTCCTCCAGTCCCCATTCTCTGCACCCTAGAGCAAACCCACCTCCTGTGAGTAACACAAATTAACTTTAGTGTTAGAGAATTTGGTGTTTAGGAAATGGTCTTTGAGCCTCAGACTCAGTCTAGATGTTTTCCAGCCTGTGCCTCATCTGGGTGCCTTGCCATCCTGGTTTCAGTGAGACCTGGAGCTGGCTCAGCTTTCTTTCCTGCCCATGCCATCTGCTTCATGCTCCCATACTTTTCTTATAAAACAATATTTTAAACTCTTAAATAAAATTGTAGGAAAAAAGTCATCCATAACCCTAACTCACAAAGTAATTACTCTACATTTTAGTCTCTTATTTTCATGTCTGTAATCATATAAATAATTATACCCATAGCCTTAAATTTTTCTCTCAAATATTTTATTGTATAATTTCATATTTTTAAATTACTATTTTAATAGCTAAATATGCCATTTAGCTACTATGTCCCAATTTCCTTAACCATTTCCTTATTATTAGATACTTTTTTAAAAAATTATTTTACAGTTACAGATGATGTTACAATCAATACTTCAATGGACTTCACTTTTTTTCCTTTCCACTGTTTGCTTAGAATAAATCCTTCAGTGTTAGAATACTGGTCCAAGTCATATAAACATTTTCATAGCCTTTTAACTTTCCATGAGGGCTGTATGTGTTTATACCACTTGCCTCATTACATGTCTGCATTCTACTTGTATGTCTTACCCAATCTTCTTCTGTAATTTTTATATTATCCTTTATTTTACTTAGAAAAATTTATATTTTTATGTAATTGTATCTTCTATTGTATTTTCTCTTCTATCTTATATTGCTTTAATTCTTAGAATGTTATCAACACTTTAAAGTTTGCCTTTTTGCTGGCCCATCTATAATTTCCTTAATATCTTGTTGTTTTATATACTTGGAAACTTCTGAATGTAGTTGTATATTTATTTCTTTTCCACAACACTGTATCATTAACCTAATATCATTTATGATGTTTTGCTGTTTTTGCAAGGTTATATTAATCCTACACTAATCTAGGTCAATTTCTGGGCTCTCTACGCATTTGCATTCATATGTTTTTATATTTTTCATTTATAATTCTTTGCTTTCAACATGATGCTGTAGTATGTTTTGATATCAGGTACAGATACTTATCCCTTGTTATTATTTTTCTAAAAACATTCTCGTATAAGAGGCAATCTTCACGTCCATGCTATTTGAGTAGTCTGTGCTCTTGGCCACACCCTAAGCTAAGCCAGCACCGTGATTATCCCACCTCTGAAATAATAAACTTAAATTTCACTAAACCGCACAGTCTTTCTCTTCGCCTTCCCCACTCTTTTATTCCAGGTCACCCTGCACTTAGCACCACTGGGATCTATTACCCTAGCTCCTCACTTCACTCCTCATCACCCCGGCAGAGCAAAATGATCAGTCATTTTAGGATAATCCCATCAGCATTTCACGTTTCACAATTTCTTGTCTGTCCACCAAAGCTATGTCTCCCATTTCCAACTCTGGAGGACCCTGTCTGTCCAGGCTCAGTTTCTTCCCTCAGCTGCCTGGTGCAGCCTCACAGAAATCAAGGGCCCCTGTCGCATTACAGTAGTTTCTCTGGTTGCGCACGCAGGATTTGCATCAGGGTGGTAGAAGACTGGAATTGGGAAATCCAAATATGCTGCATTCTCCCATCTACGATGTTGTTATAGTGAGTGTTAAAAATTCTGGAACAGATTTTAAAACACGTCAGTCACCAACTAGGAGACTAAAGAGTTACCCTAGGGACACAGCATGGCATGTAAGAGTAAATTTCCATTTTTACTAATAGCATTCATTTAAATAGGAAATAGGAAACTATAGAAGGAAATGTGTGTGTGTGTGTGGGCGCGCGCGTGCGCACGTGTGTGTGTGTGTGTGTAAGGGGTAAAACGGAAACACAGGGACAGAGACAGAAACAGTTGAGAATTCCTCAAAAAACCCGATCTGCTGGAGTTTGTATACATTATCTTTTCCAAGCTTGAAAAAAGTTCTTCACGGAAGTAATGACCCCGGACTTGCAGAAGAGAGCGCTAAAGCTCAGAAAGTAAAGTCAGCTCTCAAGAAGACTTCGCTATTAACTGGTCAAGTAGGATCCCACTCAGATCTGCATGCTCCACCTACTGTCACAGGCTTCCACGATGCAGTGAATCAAACAGTATTGTCACTGCATACCTCAGTACAATGCCACGCTGTCTCAGCTCCACGACAGAGATGTTATTGGCCATTGTGTTCAATGACACCTAGCAATGCCTGCTTCCTACCAGTTACTTAACCAATAGTTGTTGAGTAAATTGCTCCATTCACTTATATTCATGGCATATGGATGAATAAAGAGCATACTCACCAAATATTTGGCTAGCAAGTACTCATGTATGTAAAAAAGAACAGCCACGTGTCAGGCAACAGAATCAGGGTCAGAAACTCTCCTGCCGGGGCAGCAAGCAATGCGGTAGGACACGCTGCCACAAAGCCTCCTTTTGGGTTCAAAACCCACAGGAAAACGCAGTAGAAGAGATTGGGAAGAGTACTTTCAATTTTGTTTGGGGGTTGGCTTTTTTGGGTTTTGGCTATTTTAAAAAATTAACACCTTGCGTTGGTGTGGTACCTTTGTTACAACCAACAAACCAATGTTAGTACACTCCTATTAGCCAACATCCGTAATTTAAATTAGGGTTTACCCTTTTGTTATATAGTTGTATAATTTGTGTTGTACAGTTTAATGAGTTTTCACATATGCTAATATCACTCATCCATTATCTAGCATCATACAGAATATTTTCACTGCCCTAAAAATCCCCTGTGCTTAGCGTATGTATGGTCCTCCCTGTAGCTCTCAACACCGGGCAACCACTGATCTTTTTACGTTTTTATAGGTTTTTTTTTTTTTTTTTCCAGAGTGCTATACAGTAAGAATCATATAGTATGGAGTCTTTTCAAGCTGACTTCTTTTACTTAGCCATATGCATTTAAGGTTCCTCCATGTCTTTTTGTAGCGTGAGAGCTTTTTTGAAACCAATGGATAATATTTTGTTGCCTGGGTGTACTACAGTTTGCTCATTCATTCAACTATTAAAGGTCATTTTGGTTGCTCTCAATTTTTGAGTTATGAATTCAGTTTCTAGTTAGCAGAGAACACATGAGTGTCACTCTCTGGTACTACGCTGTTTCTAGAGCTCTATAGATGTGAGCCTACCACATGCCATAGCAGGAGAGATGTCTGCACACAGTGGGCCTGCGCTTCTCTGCAGACTTCAGGCTGGCTCTCTGATGTTTTTCATGATTGTTTATTGAGGAATATAATGTTAAATTCTAAGCCCAAATATTTTCTGATAGACTGGCACATTCAGGGAAAAAAAAGCAACAAAGACAGTTGAAGGACTCAAAATCCTGTCCTTTGAGGAAACACGGAGGAAGAGAGAATTCGGAGATGCTGCCAACCATCTGCAGCCACCTTAAAGGCAGTCACCCGAAAGAGGGCCAGCCTTGCTCTGCAGGACCATGGAGGATAGAAGTAGGAGCAGTGGGTGAAAGGAGCCTTGGCGCTGTTCCAGGGTTTGAGAGGACATTGAGGATTCCCACGCATTTTGTTGCAGACATTTCCCCATCTCAGTCATCAAAGAGCAGGAGAGAGTTGCCACCTGACCATCAAGTCTCAAAATATTGCAGCCCTGATAAGTTCTTACAGATACGCACAGGAACTTGATTCAGAAACGTGTCAATCAAGAACATTTCTGAGACAATCTTGAAATTGAGTCCAGTAACCCACACAGCCCAATTCTGTTATCTCAGATGTCACCAGATGCCCTTGAAGGTGATTGAGGTTGCTTTTGTGAAGTTGGAGTTTAGAACCCTTAAGTGAGCACATCCGCTCTCGCATAGGGTATGGTGGCACCTGGAGAAGGCAGACATTGCTTTCCTCTGGTGCTCGTGAGTTTTCATGTTCAACGCGATTTGTGTTCTCCCCACCTGAGTTCAGAATTCTTTCTGCAGTTCTCATCTGAAACCACAGCCATGGGTGGCCCCACAGTGCTTTTCACTGAGTGATGTGAGGACCCTGTAGGTCTTTTTCCCTTTGGAGCCGAGGCACCTGGTGTACCCCCTGTTTCAAGCAGTTCTCGCCCCATGGAGGGAGACCCTCTTCTGGGGTCTTAGTGCCACACAGACGCCCGGCCAGGGCCCAGCACGTACAGCAGCTCCAGGGAGAATGCTGGCTCTTTTTGGGAACTGAGCTGCTTGGATCCTTAATATCATGCCTGAATCTCCCTTCATTTTCTGTGACCCAAGTTAGCTGGTATTTTCCTTGACTGAAATTCTTAAAATCATTTTGGTCCAGTGCCTGCCACCCACCCTCTGCCTCTTGTTTCTCAGCATTTCTATAGAAACAGACGTCCAGGTGTTAAAATCCTACTGTCCTGGAAATGGCTGTTCTCACTGGGAGACATCAGAGCCCTGTCCTTTGTTGTCCAATGCCCATTGCAATCTCCCTGTGGCTCAAACTGGGCTCTGGACAAGGAGATCCTTTTCCACAGGCAAGAGCAGCACCCCTGGGACACGCGTCATCTTCATGAATTCAGCGTGGGCTTCTCACGCCAGAGTCCTAAAAGCAATTTTGACTCCAACCTATATTTCTTTTGGCTTCAAGGAAGAACTGTATAAATTTCAATTTGGCTATGCAGGTCAGGAAAGTAAATGTCATTACAGGCCTTTATGTAAGATCAGACTCCACATTTGACACCTTTTCTGTCAGAAGAAAGTACATGGAAATACCAAGTCATACTTATAGTGCAATCAGTTTAATTAGTTTGTACACACTAGTAAAATATCAAACATTGGCAGAGTCACATCTTCTGACTGTGCCCCTTACCATGAATGCATTACATTGTTGCCGTAGAGTTTCATGTTAAAACACTATTTCATCATTTCACACTCCAAAACTCTTTATTTGTTCAGCCGGTTGTGCCAAAACAATTGAGGAAGAGAAAAGCAGACTGCAAACCCAAAGCCAAACCTTTGTGCTGAGGTGAGATCGATGGCCATTTTAATTCTGCACTATTCTGTATTTTCTTAAAATTTCCCTCAGTGGTAGATTAAGGAACCTAAGGAAAAGTTACTGTGCAAAGAACTTGAAGAGACAGAAGGAATTTCAGAAATTGTCCTAATCATAAACTGGTAAGCCCAACAACAGTCAAACCGAGAGCCAAGTCAGGAAGGCAATTTCATTCACAATTGCCACAAAAAGAATAAAATACCCAGGAATACAGCTAACTAGGGAGGTGAAAGATCTCTACAATGAAATTTACAAAACACTGCTCAAAGAAATCAGAGATGATGTAAACAAATATAAAAACATTCCATGCTCTTGGATAGGAAGAATCAATATCATTAAAATGGCCATACTGCCCAAAGCAATTTACAGATTCAATGCTATTTCTGTTAAATTACCAATGACATTCTTCACAGAACTAGCAAAACTTATTTTTAAAATTCATATGGAACCAAAAAAGAGCCCAAATAGCCAAGGACTTTTTTTTTTTTTTAATTAAAAAGTAAACTTTAATACCGAAAATGCAAACTTGGGGAAGGCAGAAAGACCACATACAAGGCTGTCACTTCACACTTGGAGGGTTGCACAGTGGCAGGGCAGAGGCACTCCTCACTTCCCAAAGGGGGCAGCGGCCAGACAGAGGTGCTCCTCACTTCCCAGAGACTGGGGCTGCCTGGCAGAGGAACTCCTCACTTCCCAGACAGTGCGGGGGCCAAGCAGAAGCGTTCCTCACTTCCCAGATGGTGGGCAGCTGGGCAGAGGCACTCCTCTTTTCCCAGACAGGGCAGCAGCCAGACAGAGGTGCTCCTCTCTTCCCAGTCAGTTGGGCAGCTAGGCAGAGGCGCTCCTCACTTCCCAGACAGGGCAGCAGCTGGGCAGAGGTGCTCCTCTCTTCCTAGACAGTGGGGAGGCCCGGTAGAGGCCCTCCTCATTTGCTAGACGGTGCAGCAGCTGGGCAGAGGTGCTCTCTTCCCAGGCAGTTGGACGGCTAGGCAGAGGCGCGCCTCACTTCCCAGAAGGTGGGGCAGCGGGGCAGAGGCCCTCCTCACTTCCCACACTGGGCGTCCGTGGAGCAGAGGAACTCCTCACTTCCCAGACAGTGCGGAGGCCGGGCAGAGGCGCTCCTCACTTCCCAGACGGTGCAGTGACTGGGCAGAGGCGCTCCAACTTCCCAGACAGTGGCCCTGGACAGAAGCGCACCTTACTTCCTAGATGGGGCAGCGGCTGGGCAGAGGCCCTCCTCTCTTTCCAGATGGGCAGCAGCTGGGCAGAGGGGCTCCTCATTTCCTAGTAGCCAAGGAAATCTTAAGAAAACAAACAAACAAAACTGGAGGCATCATGCTACCCGACTTCAGACTATACTATAGGGCTACAGTAACCAAAACAACATGGTACTAGTACAAAAGCAGACACATACACCAATGGAAAAGAATAGAGAACCCAGAAATAAGGCTGCACACCTACAACCATCTGATCTTCAACAAACCTGACAAAAAATAAGCCATGGGGAAAGGACTCTGTATTCAATACATGGTGCTGAGATAACTGGCTAGTCATATGCAGAAGATTGAAACTAGACCCATTTCTTATGCCATATACAAAAATCAATTCCAGATGGATTAAAGACTTAAAGGTAAAACCCCAAAGTAGAAAAACTCTGAAAGATAACTGAGGCAATACTATCCTGGACATAGGAACAGGCAAATATTTCATGATGAAGACGCCACAAGCAATTGAAACAAAATTAAAAGTTGGTAAATGGGACCTCTTTCATAGTTTAACTAAAGAGCTTTTGCACCGCAAAGGAAACTGTCAACAGAGTAAACAGACAACCTACAGAATAGAAGAAAATTTTTGCAAACTATGCATCCAACAAAGGTCTAATATCCAGCATCATCTATAGGGAACTTAAACAAATTTACAAGAAGAAAAAAAACACCCCCATTAAAAAGCAGGCAAAGGACATGAACAGACACTTTTCAAAAGAAGACATACATGTGGTCAATAAGCATATGAAAAAAGCTCAACGTCACAGATCGTTTGAGAAATGCAAATCAAAACCACAAAGAGATACCATCTAACACCAGTAAGAATGGCTATTACTAAAAAGTCAAAAAATAATGGATGCTGGCAAGGTTGTGGAGAAAAAGGAATGCTTATACATATTGGTGGGAGTGTAAGTTAGTTCAACCATTGTGGAAGACGGTGTGGCAATTCCTCAAAGACCAAAAAACAGAACTACCATTCAACCCAGTAATCCCATTACTGGGTATATACTCAAAGGAATATAAATAGTTCTATCATAAAGACACATACATGCATATGTTCAGTGCTGCACTGTTCACAATCGCAAGACATGGAATCAACCTAAATGGTAGACTGGATAAAGAAAATGTGGTACATATATACCATGGAATACTATGCAGCTATAAAAAGGAACAAGATCATGTTCTTTGCAGGAACAAGGATGGAGCTGGAGGCCATTATCCCTAGCAAATTAATACAGGAACAGAAAACCAAATACCAAATGTTCTCACTTGTAAGTGGGACCTAAATAATGAGAACTCTTGGGCACATAGAGGTGAACAACACACACTGGGGCCTATCTATTGGAGGATGGAGAATGAGGGGTGGGAGAGGATCAGGAGAAACAACTAATGGGTACTAGACTTAATATCCGGGTGATGAAATAATCTGTACAACAAATCCCCATGATACTGTGTCATGTTACACAGAAACTATGTAACAAACCTACAGATAGACCCCTGAATTTAAACGTTAAACGCAAATAAAAATTAAGTAAGCACATGCAAAAAACAAACAAAAAAAGAAACTGGTCAGCTTTATATATGGAAGAAATGGGGGGATAGGAGAGTCATCAAATCCATTCAATTTGATACATATTATTTGGCCTTAATTCCAGAAACGATGCAAAAGGCTGGGCCCAGAGGTTAGTGGGAGCCCAGCACACACGCATCCTCCTCAGAGGGACTCTTGGATTTAGTGGGTCCCAGAAGTAAGAAGAGGAGGTCCTCTCAACGTAATGAAAGATACAGAGGTTGGTCGGACATGGTGGCTCATGCCTGTAATCCCAGCACTTTGGGAGGCCAAGGAGGGCAGATCACCTGAGTTCGGGAGTTTGAGACCAGCCTGACCAACATGGTGAAACCCCGTCTCTACTAAAAATACAAAATTAGCTGAGTGTGGTGGCACATGCCTGTAAACTCAGCTACTTGGGAGGCTGAAGCAGGAGAATCACTCGAACCCAGGAGGCAGAGGTTACAGTGAGCTGAGATCATGCCATTGCACTCCAATCTGGGCAACAAGAGTGAAAATCCATCTTGGAAGGAAGGAAGGAAGGAAGGAAGGAAGGAAGGAAGGAAGGAAGGAAGGAAGGAAGGAAGGAAGGAAGGAAGGAAGGAAGGAAGGAAGGAAGGAAGGAAGAGAGGGAGGGAGGAAGAGAGGGAGGGAGGGAGGGAGGGAGGGAAGGTTTAAGAGTTTATCTTGTTTGGGGGCCATTAAATAGAGCACAATGCTGGTCACAGAATTCCCAAGGGCGGCAGATTTAGCGTCAGGGGCCTCTTTGAGACTGATCCTCTCTCTGGCAAATGTGCGTACACAAAGATAATACATGCTGTAAACAATTTCTGGGTTTTGCAGATGTTGAAGAGATCCTGTTGGCAGCCTCTAAGTTTGTATTTGCAGGCCACCTACTGGGCAATCCTGTTGACACAATATCCCTGCTTCCCAAGAACCAGGGTTGGTACTTTGCAAATTAAGATGTTTATGATGTGAGTGCTTGGTCACAACTTTGGAACCATGTGATAGCTACTTTCATACAAATCTAATTAAAAATGGATTAAGATCACTTTAATACTAGAGGAACCTTAAGAGATGGATGAGTTTGGCCTCTTTTCCTCCTCAGGCAGACATGTTTTGTCAAGCCATCACAGATGGATGTGCATTTTCTTCCCCAGAACACTTTGAAGCCAGAAAGGCCATGCTGCAATATTTTCCTCCAAATGCTTTTATTGAATGAAATATTTTCTGTTGTATTTGAAGCCACTTGTTCTTCCTTGATTCTTTGTAAACACTGAGAAATACTGATTAGGGTTTCCAGAAAAAAAATATTATTTTCCACTTATCAATTGATTCTGGTGTGTATTTTGTGGATAAAAACTAGAGTAACAACAATAATAGGAATTTTGTCAATATGGGTAAATCATGTTCCCCAACAGCAGTATCCCCAGCTGATGAGTGGGTGGGCGACCCTGGCCTGCGTTTCTTTCCTCTTTTGCAATGTTTGTCATGCCGTCTCCACCTTGCATTGATATTTTTAATATTTTGACTGTAGAGTGCATTTCCTTATGCATGTCCTTTAAAAATGATGCAGGATAATTTCTAGAAATTTTAATTATTCACAGTCAGAAAAGCATTGATGTGTATCCTTTCTTTTTTTTTTTTTTTTTTTTTTTTTGAGACGGAGTCTCGCTCTGTCACCCAGGCTGGAGTGCAGTGGCCGGATCTCAGCTCACTGCAAGCTCCGCCTCCCAGGTTCACGCCATTCTCCTGCCTCAGCCTCCCGAGTAGCTGGGACTACAGGCGCCCGCCACCTCGCCCGGCTAGTTTTTTGTATTTTTTTTAGTAGAGACGGGGTTTCACCGTGTTAGCCAGGATGGTCTTGATCTCTTGATCTCGTGATCCACCCGTCTCGGCCGTAAGCCTAATTCTTGATGTTTCTTTTAAAAATGTAAATAGCTTAATTCTATAATCAATGAGTCCACAAATGTTTGCAGACATTCTGCTATACACAAGGCAGCATGTTCTTGAAATACCAAAATATTAAATGCACCATAAAAATTCTCTCTTTAGATTACTCTTTGAGCAATCTGGGTATTACATGATTAAACAGTAATTTCCTGAGCTACTTCTGCATGGTTCTTTAATAAAGAAGAGGAGTTATTTACTGGTGTAACCTGAGACTCACCAGGGCATAGAGAAAGCAGAGGGTCTGTTTTCAGCCTCATCTCTGAGCAGAACATCATTTTCTCATCAGTACTGGATTAAGCAGCTTGTGGTGCCAACCCCCTGGGCCACCAAACTGTTCGTGGGCAATAGTCCCTAATCATGGAAAGCTGGTAAGATGTTTGTGTAGCGTGATCATCACAAGTCTTTCAGGACGTTCTGATGTCATTGAAAAAAACACCTTGCTAGACCATCAATGTGAACATGCTTGAGTGACACCTGGTCACTATTCTGTCTGTAGGGAGGCAGGGCTGTTCCCAAAGGCTCCTGTTTTGGAGAAAGGCAAGAATGACTGACAGGGACCACCTTTCTCCCTTCTCTCTCAGGCAGCACCCAGCCTTCTCCTCTAGAAAAGCACTGGACCAAGACAAAGAATCCCCATTTCAAGGGATGCCAAATGACCACTCTGCCCTGTATTAGACCTGGGTGAGCACTTATTTTAAGGTTTGTTCATTGGTAATGATATCCGGTTGAGGTGACCCCATTGTCTAGGGAAGGCAGGGCCAAGGACGCATGTCCCTGCTGAGATCTGTCTCAAAAAGGACGTGTTGGGCCAGAGGATATTCTCTTACACACATGCATCAAGAAAGGGGCTGTATTTGAATCGATAGAAGTAGAATTAAATTTTCTCATAGAAGCAGTGTTGTGGTATTAGGATATGGACCTGGCCAGTGGTACCACATAAAGTAGCTCCAGTAGACATGTATTTACTCTTTCATTTACTCTAGGCACTAGGTTATATCTCAAGTGCTTTTCATAAACAAGGTTATTAAGGACACATGCCAAAACACTGTTCTGGAAACTTTTTGTTTTGTTTATTCCAGAATTATGCAAGGCAGAGTGGCATTTCAAAAGCTCTATTTTTCCCAGTTTTTCACAGCCGATTATTTTCTTTAAAAGCTGCAGTTCTACCTCCATCTTCAACAGAGGCATATGCCCAAGTCTTGCCATTGCTACGTGGTGTCCTGACCGCCAAGGAGATGGAGCTCACAATCGCATAGGAATATGTATTTCCAATTTTCTTCGTGCTAACTTCCTTGCCTCCGTCAGTGCACTGGGTTTCACAGATGTTGAAGAAATCCTGTTGGCAGCCTCTAAGTTTGTATTTGCAGGATGCCTAAAATCACAAGATATTATGTGCTGGGACATCAAAAAAGATATCAGCTGCTAGCTCCAGAATAATCAGACTGCTCTCACAAGTGCAAATATGGGTTATTGTCACTGCAATGTGGGTACCTCAAAGACCTTCCAAGACAGAGACCATTGTCTATATATCTTGCTATCTCCAGGCCTAATGCAGAGCTTGGCATCAAGCTGGTGTCCCACTAATTAATGTCTATAAAATGAACGCATGAACTATTAACCCAGAGAAGATCTGGATAGTTTGCCTCATCAAGGCCTGTATGTCTTGACCAAGACTGGCCAGGGCAACACAGGCTTCAGGGGAGAACCAGTCAAAAGGAGGCATGGCCAGCTCTAGGCAGGCATCATGTATCAATGTGGGGACTAACCACTGAAATGCCATTCAAGACACAAGAAGGCACCTAGGCCAAAAGCTGCCCAAGGTTAGCAGAGGGGCAAGGGAAGGAAGCATCAGGAGGACAGAAGTATTGTGGGCACAGAAAGGCAGTGTGCTACTATTGCTAATTTTGACGCAGTGCCCGTGGGCAGCCAACAGGACAAAGGCGGCTATGTGGGGTTCCCTGTCCCATGCACACTGAGGGTGGGAGAGAGTGTGAGAACACCTCACGACCCAGGCTGCGCCAGGGCGCTGAACACCACAGAGCTCACAGACATTTTAGCTTCTGATGACTTAGCTTTCTTCTCTCACAGGTCCAAACTCACTTTTAGAAAAACAGTGAACGATGGGACTGTACTAACAGAAGAACAACAAATGCCCACTGCGATCCCTGCCCATCTGTGACATGATGGCCAACGCAGTTAGGAAGAGGTAGCTCTCAGACTCGTTCACATCGAGCTGGTCATGACTGGAAAGTTTACACATATTGGCAAAGATGCATGTTTTAAACTATCCTCCCTTTGGTGAGTTTCTGAATTAGTGAGGGGAATTGAGGGAGTATTTCAGGGACAGAACTTCTCCCCAGCCCAGGCCTTTTCTCACATGCAAAGGCAGATGCAAGGGCATAAGTCATCGCCTTGGGATGAAGGTCTGCAAAGTCATTCATTTATGCCCAGGAATTGGATATCTCAAGACTCTAGGCTGTTTCCCCAGTCACCCTTTGCACTGTGAACTTGGCTTACTCCCCACTCAGTGACCACTCTTCTGAACTTCACTCACATTTGAGTCTAAGAACTAAGACGCAAGAGGTGGTCCCAATCTCAAAGAAAATTTTTCAAGTTTCTTTCAGAAGAGGAGTTAAGCCAATTAGACGGTGACATGTTGTGTAACTGAGCTCATAAAACAGGAAATGGCTTGAATTAAGATAACATGGGATAAATGGCTAGAAGACTTTTTAACATTCTTAATTTGACTTTATGGGGCGGAACACATTAACGACTTCAGAAACATTTTTGGTGAGCAAGATAGAATGGAGTTGTTGTTCATGTATCAAGCAACTTAGTGTTTGAGAGATAACCCCAGATAAAAGGAAAATTATCATGGGATAAAAGTAATGAAGTAAGTATTAGAAAGCTCTTAGCCATGAAACAGCTAAGGATAATTTACAGAAGTCGGAGAGGTGAAAGTCAGATGAGGAGGAAGGAGGGAAATACCTCTGACAAACACAGCCAATTAAGTACCATGACTCTAAATCACAGCACGCTCTGTCAGGTCTGGCCTGGCCTCGAGTCCTTCCGCACCCACATTGAACCCAGCCACTCCCCTCACTCCCCACCATCCTGCCTCTCCTCACACAGCCCAGTAGAATCCAGTGATGTGCGTGCTCAGGTCAGCCTTCTCTCTTCCAACCCTGGTAACTGATGACCAGCTTGGGAAAAGGATTAATACAGAGCATGGCGGAATTACGCCACTGAAAATGCACATTATCAGTGTTCAGCTGGCCTCACTTTATTCTCCTAATTGTCTTTGGTGAGAATTTTCTTTTTTTTTTCTTTTTTAAATTTGTTTTTAAATTAAGAATTGTATCTATTTAAGACTTTTGTTTTTCTCCTCGAGCCACCCCTCATCTGTGCTAGCAGGCCACTCTGCATCCTGCTTCTTCAAGGAAGTTGAGGACAGCAGCCCCCATCACCCCAAATGCCTGTCCCTGAACTTTAGAGGTATCTCTAGCTTTTCCATAGCTTCCTTTCTTTTTCTTGGCTCGGACCTTAAATTCCTGGCTCCCTGCTTATCTCCTCCACACACTCCCCTTAATTAATGTCATGAGCACTTTTTGGATTCTTTGCCCACTTCCTCTGACTCTCCAATCCTGCGCTCCAGTTCCGCCCTTCCCCAAGCTGCAGAGACAAGGACCTAACTGCCTCCGGGGCATCATCAGTATTCCTCTGGTGTCTCCAGTGACATCATCACCTACCTCTTTAACTATAGCCCCTACCTTTTCTGTACTTTGCTGTGGCTGGTAGGGACTATCACCAATTATCAAAACCCAGAAGTTCTGTCTTTTTCATCACCTTCTCTACCCTTGGAGGCCTTGCCAATTTCCCTTCATAAATATTTCTCCAGCCTGCTCTGCTTTTCCTCGTCTACTCCTACTGCTTCAGTCCAAACCCTCACTTGCACCTAGATAACTCAGTAGCCTCCAAAATCATCTCTAGTCTCAAGTCTTGTCCTTCTTAAATCTGTCCTCCACACTGGGGTCTGGGCACTCACCTTTAAATGGAAATTTGTCTGGCTTAGCCCCTTTTAGTGCCTTGCCATGGCCCACATAAGAAATCCAAGGCCGGGCACAGTGGCTCATGCCTGTAATCCCAGCACTTTGGGAGGCTGACGGGGGGTGAATCACATGAGGTCAGGAGCTCAAGATCAGCCTGACCAACATGGAGAAACCCCGTCTCTACTAAAAATACAAAATTAGCTGGGCGTGGAGGCATACACCTGTAATGCCAGCTACTCAGGAGACTGAAGCAGGAGAATCACTTGAACCTGGGAGGCAGGGGTTGCAGTGAGCCACGATCACACCATTGGACTCTAGCCTGGGCAACAAGAGTGAATCTTAAAAAAAAAAAAAAAAAAAGAAAGAAAGAAAGAAAGAAAGAAATCCAAGTATGCTACCGGCACATACAGGGTCCTCCCTCTCCAACCTGCCATTGTCAGCTATGCCTTGCACATCATGACCCAGCAACACAGAACTGCCCATGGTCCTCCACTTGCTGTGCCATTTCTGACCACCTTACAATTTTTTATCCTCCCTCTCTGGCCAACTCCTATTTTCACAACAAAAATATCATTTTCCCCAGGACACCGTTCCCAATTCTACAGACCGTATGAAGTTCCCCTTTGCATTTCCATGATGCTTTTTGTTAATGAACTTTTAAGAGTTCCTTTTGTTGGGTGCAGTGTCTCGCGCCTGTAATCCCAGCACTTTGGGAGGCTGAGGTGGGAGGATCAGGAGGTCAGGAGATCAAGACCAGTCTGACCAACATGGTGAAACCCCGTCTCTACTAAAAATACAAAAGTTAGCCAGGTGTGGTGGCATGTGCCTGTAATCCCAGCTACTCAGGAGGCTGAGGCAGGAGAATCGCTTGAACCCGGGAGGCAGAGGTTACAGTGAGCCGAGATCACGCCACTGCACTCCAGCCTGGGCGACAGAGCGAGACTGTCTCAAAAAACAAAAACAGAAAAAGAGTTCCTTTTATTGTGTTTCATCCGAATGAATTAGTACACAGTTGATTTTCTCCACTTCTGATGACTAGCCAACTCTGCACATCAGTAAGCTAGCCTGCCAACATGAGAACGTCATGTGCATTCGGTAACTCCGCATTTCATGGGATCGTTTCGTGCATTACTCACATGAAATCTCACTGACCTGGATTGTAACAACCTTTCCGCATGTCTTCCTCAGCAATCCCTCAGTCCCAGGACAGTGGTAAATATGTCTCATTCATTTACATATTCTAGTATCTGACAGTGTGACTCTTTCAAAACATTGTTCCAAAATAATTTGTTGAATTAATGAAATACTATCTCTCCTCCATTTCAGCGTAATAGCCTTCTGTCTTTATGACAAGGATTGCTAATTTCAAGCTTTTAGCCCAGTTGTTTGGTAGTCAAGGAATATAAAACTGTTCCCTCGTGAAACAAAAATACTAATATCCACAAACCCTGTTTTTCCATCCACCTCCTGTATATAAATAAACCTAACATCTTTAAAAGGGATGTCGCGACTTGAGAGGTCTCCACCTGAAACTGGGACTTGACTTTGGTTTTATTGGCTCTGCTAGGCTGTGGGCTGAATATAAATCCATGCCTAGTGCTTTGAATGCACTTATTATTTCTTTACAAATGCAATTTGTAGTGGACTTCCTGAAAATGTTTTAGAACAGGATATAGCCTCTTTTTTTTTTTTAACTTTTTCTTTAAAATAGCCAAGGAAATGTAAAAAGCAGAGAGAGAAAACTCAGGGCAGCTCTGGCAGCAAAGATCAGAGCCATCAGAGGCCAGCATCAGGGAAGGCTATGGTAAGAGGTAGCATTTGCAGTCAAAGTCAGATTCTTCATCAGCCGCAGCGCAACACCTTCCCAAGCAGCTGCCGGCTGGCTCAGGGCCACGCTCCAGGCTGGGTCTTCTCCAGTCCTTTCGTTCACACCTGCACTTGTACGTTTTGCTTCAGTTTATTACTGTGTCTTTGCTTTGCACCTAAACAATACTACTTTCCCCGCCCCCCCCCCCAGAGTAAGTTTGGACCATTCCCTCAGGCATTACTTGGTATGTAGAAATTTCTGCCTGGAATAAACTTACTTGAATGACGATGCTAACCCTTCTTGCATTTGCCCTTGGATTGTAACTCAAGGCCCCTGTGCCCTTCACTAAGTCTCAGATGCATCTCTCTTGCTCAGATAATTATTCTACATCTTCTTCTGCCTCTTCAGGCCTGGCATCCTTCTTGATATTCTGATATTTGCAAATCTATCTTATTCACTCCTTTATGTTATTGGCTGCAACTTTCCTGTGAGTACTGGCTTTTTGATGCCTGGGTCAATTAGATCAGCATAATTTGTGAGATAAATGGAAAAATTCCTACATGTGCTCTTGTGTCAATATTTTCTCTCCGTGAAAAATCACACTTTGCTCTTAGCCCCTTGGGTTTTTACCATAGCACAGTATGGCTGAGTCAGGGGAGCATATTTCCGTTTTTCACTGACTCACATCTCAGCTGAGGAGCTACCCGCTAGGCTGGCACCTTCCCTCACTACCTACCGGGCCTTGGTGGGTGCACTCCTGAGCGACCTGCTGAGTCAGAACTAGTTGGAAGGTGACTAGGACTTCCGACAAGGTTGCTGACAACTTTCTCTTCTAATTACGTGTAAGCAATTTCCTGGCCTGCTTCTTTTTGTTGCCTCTCCACTAGATGTCCGTTGAAAGCATGGTAACCAGACATGGAAAGGTTTTCTGACATATAAGGAGACCAAATGTTGGCTAGCTAATTCTTAGGCTGAAATTATTACTGTAATTTGAAAGAATAATTATAAAAACATGCAGGATGGGAACCTTTAATAATCCAATCAAATTCAGAGACCAAAACATGTTACCAGGCACCTTTAAAAAATGTTCCTGGTACAGTATGCTGTTGCATTCTGGATAGCATCTCTTACCCCTCTGAGCAGTGTAATCATCCTGTAATAATTCTCCACCTTTTACACTCCTCCTCCTGGAATGAGGCATGGTGGTGTAAACAGGCTTTCTGAATTTAAACAACAACCCTGATTTGCAGCATTTGCTGATTTCTGTGGTGTAAAGATTCCTGCCACAGCTGATTTCAAGCTATAAACAGTTTAGCAACTTCCTCACAGAATTCCTGTGCATTTAACAATTGGTGCTTGGAGCCCACAGGAGCTGCCTCCAGGATAACCCTGGGTGTAGAGCCCAACCTGAGATGCCTATCACCTCTCTTATGCCCAGCTGAGGGTTTGCCAAGGTCCATGTGAAAGGTGAGGCCAGCTGGACTTCCTGGGTCCAGTGGGGACTTGGGGAACTTTCCTGTCTTACAAGAGGATTGTAAAACTCACCAATCAGTGCTCTGTCAAATGCACCTATCAACAGAATTCTAAAAGTAGTCAATTGCGAGGAGGATTGAAAAAATGGCACTCTGATAGGATAGAAATGGAACATGGGCGGGGACAATAAGGGATTAAAAACTGGCCACCCCAGCCAGCAGCAGCAACCCACTCAGATCCCCTTCCACGCTGTGGAGGCTTTGTCCTTTCATTCTTCACAATAAACCTTACTACCGCTCACTTCTTGGGTCCATGCCATCTTTAAGAGCTATAACACTCACCATGAAGGTCCGTGGCTTCATTCTTGAAGTCAGCGAGACCATGAACCCACCAGCAGGAACCAACTCCAGACACACATGGTCTCTTCAGAAACAAACTGGTCTCAGCAATGAGCATTGCCAGGGAACTTCCTATATAATTTGAATGTAACAATATGTCACAACATAAACAGGCTTTCCAATTTGTGCAATAGGCTTTACATTTTCTGTAATTTTTTTTTTTTTTTTACATTTATGGAATTGAGAAAGCCTATATTTTCCAGAAAGGAAAATATACAACGAAGAGGTATTTTGCCTTTGTATCAGTGCTGCATGGAATATTCCACTTCAGTTAAAACAGCTGTTGTTTGGGCAGAATATCAACGTGTAGCACACACAGGCTAAACAACCCAGTAGAGACTGCATTCTTTAAGAGGAGCTGCTTACCTGGCAGTGCCTGCTGGGAGCTTTCCAAGCTGGGGTTCCCCTCACTGGGAGCATCCTGCCAGTGCAGACAGATGTATATAACCTGGGATGTCTGTTTTTTTGTTGTTTGTTTTTGTTTGTCTGTTTTCTTGTTTTTGTTTTTTCTCTCGACCTAGTCAGAAGACTGAACATTTTGTAACTGTTCGTAGGAAGTCATCATCTTTGTGTATGCACTTGCTGAAAGATCCACTGAATAGCAGCCTTCATGAACATGACCAGTGGACTTGTGCTCCTATAAAACGCACTGTTTTCCTCACTGCGAGGTGGGTCTCTCACACCGCGATGGACTGTCTGTGATCTGGGAGCACTTCTTCCCTGGACCTTCCCTGTCACACTGACGGCGTGAGCATGTAGGGCAGGGGTGGGAGTGAACATGTTAATCTCTTTTGAATAAACTGATTTTGAAGTAGATGTCTCAAAAAAAGTTTGTCACAAGACTTTCTGGATAGTGACATTAATTCTCCCCACCAACAGTAGTAGTTTGGAGTATTGCTTATAAGCAATGTGGCTTACTTAACAGTTTTATTCCCAATGCATTGTGGGTCACACATCTTCAACGTATAAAGTGTTTGTGTAGGGGATAATTAAAGTAAAACGGAGAGCCATCCCTTCCTCCCAACCTGCCTCCAGTGATTCCAGAGAGAATGCAGCAGGTCATAAGTACAGAACAATGCTCTGCACCTGAAATAAACAAATAAAGTAAGACAGACACAGGAGATGATTCAATCCCAATTTAGGTGTTGGGGACAGAAGGGCTGACCGTCCAGTAGATTTGGGGAGGAGCGTTCAGGATTTCACTGCTGAGAATGCTGACCACGAAACATCCATGGGAGCTGCCAAGCAGGCAGTTGGATGTATGGGTCTCCAGGTCAGGAGAGGGTCCTGGGTAGGCTTCCGTTCATGGACAGCAGCAGGCAAATGGAATTTACAGCCATCAGAGATGGGGACAGCACCAAGCATGTGACTGTAGACAGAGAAGAAGAAGAGCGATGACTGAGCCCAGGGATCTTCCAATGTTACCCAGTAACTCACTTTACTCAATGCATCACACATTCAGGTATTTGAGGTATATTTTTAAGGGTCTTCTGAGAGGTTGGAGAAAATCTAATGCTATTCAAAGCCAACTGGAGTCTACTGAAATTCTCTGAAAAGTTTTGAAGTCAAACTGTTTCTTCTATCAATGTCCTTGATTTCAACAAGGTTTTCTTAAATTTTTAAAGCAAATTCCAGCATTTTTTGCACAAAATTAAAATTAAAGGGTGTTGCCTGTGAGCACCTTAAAGAGTCTCTTTGATAAGTCTGCATATTGGCTTATTGCTCAAGAGAGGTAAGTTGGGCTCTCACATTTTTATAACATACTGTCAACTGTATAGTCACACTGCCTGTTTCATGTTGTCGCTCGTTAGAAACGGACTATCTGCACTGAGCAGAAAGTACCAGTAACTATTCTCTTCTGCGGCAGTCGTCCATGATGCATTGCGTGGTGAGCTGTCACCCACAGGTTTCTGCCAGGTATCTCTCTGCCCTGCTTCCTCTGGGCTCTTCCTGAAGTTGGGGGACAGCCAATCATCAGAAACCTTGAGGTGGAGGAGGGTAAAGTGCTCAGGAAAATCGTCAACCAATGGAAAAGAAAATGCAGTGAATTAATGCCCTGGGGCTGGGTGCTGTGGCTCACTCCAGTAATCCTGGCACTTTGGGAGGCTGAGGCAGGAGGAACACTTGAGGCCAAGTGTTTGAGACCAGCCTGGCCAACATGGTGAGACCCTCACTGTCTCTGCAAAAAATGATAATAAAAAATAAGTGCCCAGACACCTTTGTCTAGTGAGAGATTTCTGTGTGAATGGGGTCCCAGTGAACAGAGACCTAGTTGTGCACCCAGAAACAAGCTCATGAACATACCCTATTTTGACTTTCCTCCCTTCTGTCTTACTTTTCTAGCCACTTCCTTTGGTACCAGTCCCAAATAAAGTATCTGCCCAGGTATCTAAGGAAAGATATTCCTATTAAATAGCACAGGCTCAACTTTATTTTGAACTCTCTATAAGGATATTACCATATAGGTAGTGTGGAAGATTATCAGATGAAAAGATCTTGTATTACTGTACTAGCTTCAGGACTTTGCAGTGGCTATTTGCTCCACCCTAAATGTTCTTTCTCTAGATGGTTCACTCCCTCGCATCCCTCGCAATGGAAATTCAAATGTCACCTTCCGATGAGGCCTGGCCAGGCCATCCTGGAGACCAGCACACCTCACCCTATGTCACTTCTCTTGTAATTTTTCTTCATAGGATCATCTGGCATCCTATATGTTTTATTAGTTGTTTGCCTACAGAATGCAAAAGGACAGGGGTTTTACCTATTTTGTGCATCAATATATTCACCTTTGCCCACAATAGACTTGGTACAAATAGGTGCTCAAATATTTGTCAAAGCAAAATTTATAGGGCAATATTTGTCTAAAGGATATGGCCAGAAACATGCTTTTTTTCCTTCAAGATTTTTTTAAAATCTTCCAGTAAGCATTATACATTTATTGTGGCATCTTTTTGTGTTGGCTAAATTTAATACTCAGTTACAGCAATTTTTTTGAGACAGGGTCTCACTATGTTGCCCAGGCTGGCACAGTGGTGCAATCTCAGCTCACCACAACTTCTGCCTCCTGGACTCAAACTATCCTCCCACATCAGCCTACTGTGTATCTGGGACTGCAGGCACGCACCCCACAGCTAGCTAATTATTTATTTATTTTTTGTAGAGACAATTCTCACTATGTTGCCTAGACTGGTCTCAAACTCCTGGGCTCAAGCGATCCACCTGCCTTGGCCTCCCAAAATGCCGGGATTACAGGCATGAACCACCATGCCCGATCAGTTATAGCAATTTTCTTATCATTTGGTTAAGCATTCAATAAATGCTAGTTAGTATTTCTATTGACAAATATTTTTGGAGTTAGCAGATAACTAGACAGAGGAAATCAGCCCAAGTGAAACAAACGACAATTTGGCCACTAATACATTTTAATTTGCTAAAGTTGAATACATTTCAATGTATTAAAATAGATTTTCATCTCAGTTTTAAAGGTCTCTGGTGAAAGACCCCAGATGGATGTGGAAATGTTTTGAAGTAAAGTCAGTACTGGACATAAGTTCTCTGATCTGATGGGTGAACTCACTTAGATCCCAGCAACTGTGGGAGCAAAGCCACTTACAAAATTGCAGTACACTCTGAATTTTAGAATAAAGACATTCTTAGGGACACATAAATAAAATCGCACTGTTCTCTAAAGTTAGACTGTCACATAGATGGTTGGTGCCAATTAACATTATTACTGGTCAATGTTCTACTGAGGAGAACAGATTAAACCATCTGTTTGGACTGTGAGATATTCCTTCAGCAATGAGGTAGGAATCCTTCCTGCTACCTTTTAACAAAGAACAATATCATTCTGTGTCTTACTGGTATACACGTTATAAAAGATTATTTCACTTCCTTACACATGCTGAATGGGTGTTTCCAAGTTTCCAGAAATGTTTTCTTCTTCCTAAGAAAATGAGTTCTTATCCATCTTAAATATTTTCTTACCAATTCGTTGAGGCTCTCAAAACAATGAAATGAATCATTGAAGAAACACTCCTACACAGACCAAAAAAAAAAACCCAAAAACCTATAATTCTTGCTGATCAGAGCTCTTTTTCAGGAAAAGAAATTCCAGAATGTATGTTAGTCTACAGAGTACTCCTAAGATCTTCTAAAGGGCTATTAATTTAAAAATACATAAGCAAAATAAAGTCAATACAATTTTCTTCAGCCCCTCCTACAGGTCCCTGGCTCATTTGTTTGTAAACACCTTTTCCCTGCTGTTCTCATGTTAGCATATCTTGGCATCATTGTTACTATAGTTAGTATCATTTTGTTTATGATTTTTTTTATTTTTCCACACACAAAAATATTTTGCTACACCACTAATTTTTTGTGTTGGCCAAAGCATTTCACAGAGAAGAACACACACACCCACACACCCACACACACACACACAGAAATGTTGCCTTTTATCATAAACATGGTAGTTGAAGAATGATCAGAAATCACACTTTCTGTTCTCAGGGATTTATAGAAACATAATGAAAACCCAAAACAGGAAGCATTGCTTTTTCTGCAAAGAGGAGGTTCCCATCGTATGAGGTCTTGACACAGTTATTCTATTGTCTTTGAAGTAAATGTGAGTTTGTGTGTTTAATTCCACTCTGGGGCTTTCCTGTTTCTTTTTATAGAGTGTCTCTACTTCCATCAAATATGGCTTTTCACATGTTTTTTACTTTAACTGTGGTTTTATGGGAATAAGATTCTTAACCAAGTATGTATAGACAATTTCCTGTAAAGTTTCCTGACTTTATGCAGGTCTCCATTTGAACACAGATTGATAAAAATCTGCTCTGAGAAATTGTAGTGCCTGTCATCCCCACTTCACCCTAAACTCATTTCCTGACAGGCCAAACTCTTGAAATAGTTCAAGCACAATAATCCTAAGAATATAACAAATTACGTGCTGATCTCATCGGAGAGCATTAAGTCCGTGGTTTGCCAGGAGTTCATTTCTAAGTAATGCTAAGATAGATCACTTGCCAAAAAAAAAAATGCTATTTAATGTTTCAGTTGAGTAGTGATTTATTTTCAAAAATATTTCCAGATGTTCCAATTCACCTTCACTTTATAAGGCCTCATTTCTAAAAGCAAGTGACCTTGATTTGCAGCTACTTCATCAAGTTATCCACTTTTGTTTAATATGTTGAAAGAAAGATGCCTATTTATCTCACCTCAAGGTCTTCTTAGTGCGGGAAGTCTCCGGGTAGATGTCCTGAGAGTCAACAGTGAAGCTACATCGGGAGACTTGTGTCACATCTGCTTCCAGTCTGTCCCTCTGCTGAGGGCCGCAGGGCCGCTGCTGCTCGTGAGAATTCCGGCTGTCATGGCCTCCCACTGCCGAAGAGAAGAAAGGGCCAAACTGCCAAGTGACTTTCATCATATCACACGCTTCTCAGTGTAAACACGTTCCTGGGGACGTATACTAAAGTCAGAATGGTATACCTTTCCTTCATTCCACTGTCAGAAAGAGAGCATGTATGCATTGTTCGGACTGGGGTTTTAAACTGTGGCTCTCACTCAAACGTGAAATAATCAGAAGTGATGTGTTGATAAATTGTCTACTTGTTTGATGTAAGCAGGGAAAAGCCATTTTCCATGTAGAGTCTGAAAATCATACTTAGTTTACTTACACTGAGTACAAAGAAAGTTCCACCCTCCTACTGAATAGGAGACTTACTGAACCTGCTGCTTGACAGTTGCTTAAAAATATTTTAATATTAGCTGTATGCTTCTGGAAAAAAAGTATATTTATTAACAAATGACATTGTAGGCCAGGCGCGGTGGCTCATGCCTATAATCCCAGCACTTTGGGAGGCTGAGGCGGGCGGATACAAGGTCAGGAGAATGAGACCATCCTAACACAGTGAAACTCCATCTCTACTAAAAATACAAAAATTAGCCGGGTTGGGAGGCTGAGGCAGGAGAATGGCATAAACCCGGGATGTGGAGTTTGCAGTGAGCTGAGATCTGGCCACTGCACTCCAGCCTGGTGACAGAGCAAGACTCCGTCTCAAAAAAAAAAAAAAATTAGCCGGATGTGGTGGCAGGCGCCTGTAGTCCCAGCTACTCAGGAGGCTGAGGCAGGAGAATTGCTTGAACCCGGGAGGCAGAGGTTGCAGTGAGCTGAGATCGTGCTACTGCACTCCAGCTTGGTGACAGAGTCAGACTGTCCCAAAAAAAAAAAAAAGTTTTTTTATAAAATGATCTTTCTCTGCAGAAAGCTGGCTAGTAATGGATATTGAGTGGGTTAATTATACTTACTGTAAATGGGATTCTAATTTATTGACATTAAGTGCACATTGCTTTTGGAGTAATATCCAATTAATACATTACCCATTAAGAGTCCTCTTCACAGGGCCTGTAATGCCTACTGCACAGTTCACTGACTTAAGTGTACAGTGTGCACACGTGGGACTCTGAGAAGCTTCTGCTCAGATCCCTATCTGCGCTAAGACTCTGTGGTAGTTTGGAATGACAATCAACACTCCTTCAGACTGGCCAGATGTGAATTCAAACCAGCTCTACCTACCATTCACTGGCTATGCGAACTTAATGTCTCTTCACTTGTAAAATGCAGATAGTACGTCTTCTCACCACTGTGAGCAATGAGGCACTAAACTAGCATGCTTAACACAGTCTCAGGAACATCATCAGTGCTCAATATAGAATTCCATTTTTATTACAATTATCATTTTTCCATTTGTTTTCATCAACTGCAGACCATCTTAATTATCTATTGTGGAATTATACTGCATGTCTCCTTGAAAAAGAATTAATTATTTACAAAAAAAAAGAGAAGCCAGTATTCTTTTCTCAAGCTATATCATGTATTCAGTCTTTTTGAAAGGTCATCTTTTCCTAATTGCCTCAAGAACATTATTTTCTGTGTTGGTTGTGGATCTTTTCCATCAGAGACCTTCCGCTATAGGAGATGATCTCTCCTGTTTTACCAGCAGTCACAAGCTAGAAAGCCTTAGCACCCGGCCGTGCTGGGCGCCTTCGGGAGACAGCTGCACAGGACAGTTCTGAACTGGATGAGACTTCCTTAGAGCATTGCTCTGGTTTTCGTCTCTGTTTTACACCCCACCCTGAATTCCAGCCAGCTCATGTGCATGTGCAAACCGCAGAATATTGGATGTAAAATTGGAAAGCTCACACCGTGAAACTTGCCAGGAAGAGTGTCGCTGTGTTTATAGAAAGTAAAATGGTGTTGGACAATGTTGAACAATGATTTTGAACAATGGAGCAGCCATTTTCAGCTCTGGCGCAGTGCAGAAAGCAACTCTTCCTGCCAGAGAGACTTAAAACCTCCAGCTTCCTTTTCTGATTTGCCTTCAGCTAAGCCTGTATGCTTCTGCTTTTTATTCATTTCATGGGAGTTACGCTTTCCTGCATCTTTTTGCAGACTCCTTCACATAGAAATCTTCCTAGACAATTTCATCATTTGTAAGCCCTCCTTTGTCTTTGGTTTGCAGCTACCCATTCTATCACAGATTTTGGATTGAGGAAGATGCATCAGGTGCAGTCTGGGAAGAGTGACCATTTGTCCTTGTATACCAGACTGCAGCTCCTATTCCAACATAATTAATAATGCACTTTTACTTGCAAAGTGATCCAGTTTAGAAAATACACTGTATGGTCACCCTGAGTCTCAGCCCCCAGATAGGGTGAACATAAAGTCTTCAATTTTATTACTGCTCATGGCACTGCCTCTCTCCCTAGTGGGGAGACTTGCAGGAATAGGTTGATTTGCATCTTCCTGGATTTGTTTGTGTTTATCCTTTTGTTTGTTTCCCCAGTTGGAGTACGTTGCAATGAAGGGCTCACGGAATGGAATCACAGAAGAACTTATTGGAAGTGGAACCAGGGCAGCTCCAAGGTTTTCCACCCAGGGGCTCATGGCTGTCCCCATAGAGTGCTTCTGCGGATACACCGTGGGGCCCATAGTTTCCACTTTGTAGGTTCATATGTCTCTAGATTCTCAGCTCCAAGTTACACAATCCTGGCACAAAATTCGATGGGCTCAGTTTGAGTCAAATATTTACTGACTCTAGCAGGAGGCAGGGCTCCTTACCACGGACAGGATGGTTGGCAGCAACCACTGTGTATTGGGAGAGTTTTCCTAGAAAAGTGAATTGGAGTCAGGCAGCCACCCTAAGTGGTGTCTACTCAATTTATTTTTTCTTTTTAAAATTTATTTTATTTTAATTTTTTATTTCAATAGATTTTTGGAGAACAGGTGGTGTTTGATTACATGAATAAGTTCTTTAGTGGTAATTTCTGAGATTTTGGTGCACCCACCACCTAAGCAGTGTACACTGTACCCAGTCTGTAGTCCTTTATCCCTCACCACCCCCATCCTTTCCCCCAAGTCCTCAAAGTCCAATGTGTCATTTTTGTGCCTTTGCATCCTCATAGTTTAGTTCCCATGTATGAGTGAGAACATACAATGTTTGGTTTTCCATTCCTGAGTTACTTCACTTAGAATAATAGTCTCCAATTCCATCCAGGTTGCTGCAAATGCCATCATTTTGTTCCTTTTTATGGCTGAGTAGTATTTCATGGCATATATATGCCACATTTTCTTTATCCACTTATTGACTGATGGGCATTTGGGCTGGTTCTATAATTTTGCAATTGCAAATTGTGCTGCTATAAACATGTGTGTGCAAGTATCTTTTTCATATAATGACTTCTTTTCTTTTGGGGAGATACCCAATAGTGGGAATGCTGGATCAAATGGTTGATTTACATTGAGTTCTTTAAGGAATCTTCACACTGTTTCATAGTAGTTGTACTAGTTTACATTCCCATCAACAGTGTAAAAGTGTTCCCTTTTCACCGCATCCACACCAATATCTATTATTATAATTTTTTTGATTATGGTGATTCTTGTAGGAGTGAGGTGATATCACATTGTGGTTTTGATTTGCATTTCCCTGATGATTGGCGATGTTGAGCATTTTTTCATATACTTATTGGCCATTTGTATATCTTATTTTGAGAAATGTCTATTCATGTCCTTAGCCCACTTTTTGATGAGATTGTTCGTTTTTTGTTTGTTTGTTTGTTTTTGTTTTGTTTTGTTTTTGCTGAATTGTTTGAGTTCTTTGTAGATTCTGAAATTGTCCTTTGTCAGATGTATAGATTGTGAAGATTTTCCCCCACTCTGTGGGTTGTCTGTTAACTCTGCCGACTATTTCTTTGGCAGTACAGAAGCTTTTTAGTTTAATTAAGTCCCATCTATTTATTTTTGTTTTTGTTGTATTTGCTTTTGGGTTCTTGGCCATGAAGTCATCACCTAAGCCATTGTCTAGAAGAGTCTTTCTGATGTTATCTTCTAGAATCTTTATGGTTTCAGGTCTTAAGATTTAAGTCCTTGATCCATCTTGAGTTGATTTTTGTAGAAGGTGAGAGATGAGGATCCAGTTTTATGCTTCTACATGTAGTTTGCCAATTTTCCCAGCACCATTTGTTAAATAGGGTGTCCTTTCCCCACTTTATTTTTTTGTTTGCCCTTTCAAAGATCAGTTGGCGGTAAATATTTGGCTTTACTTCTGAGTTCTCTATTCTGTTCCATTGTTCTTTGTACCTATTTTTATACCAGTACCCTGCTGTTTTGGTGACTGTGGCCTTATAGTATAGTTTGAAGTCAGGTAATGGGATGCCTCCAGATTTGTTCTTTTTGTTTAGTCTTGCTTTAACTATGGGGGCTCTTTTTTGGTTCCATATGAATTTTAGGAATTTTTTCCCCTAATTCTGTGAAGAATGATGGTGGCATTTTGATGGGAATTGCATTGAATTTGTAGATTGCTTTTGGCATTATGGTCATTTTCACAATATTGATTCTACCCATTCATGAGCGTGGGATGTGTTTCCCTTTGTGTTGTCTATGATTTCTTTCAGCAGTGTTAGTTTTCCCAGTGGAGGTGTTTCACCTCCTTGGTTAGGTATATTCTTAAGTATTTTAATTTTTTTTCAGCTATTGTGAAAGGTGTTGAGTTCCTGATTTGATTTTCAGCTTGGTTGCTGTCGGTATATAGCAGAGCTACTGATTTGTGTACATTAATTGTACATTAATTTTGTATCTTGAAATTTTGCTGAATTCATTTAGCAGTTCTAGGAGCTTTTTGAATGAGTCTCTAGGGTTTTTAAGTATATGATCATATCATCAGCAAACAACGATGGTCTCTCTTCCTCTTTACCAATTTGGATGCCCTTTATTTCTTTCTCTCCTCTGATTGCTCTGGCTAGGACTTCTAGTACTATGTTGAATAGAAGTGGTGAAAGTGACCATCCTTGTCTTGTTCCAGTTCTCAGGGGGAATGCTTTCCACTTTTCCCTGTTTGGTATAATGTTGGCTTATGGTTTGTCATAGATGGCTTTTATTACCTTAAGGTATATCCCTTCTATGCCAATTTTTCTGAGAGTTTTAATCATAAAGCAATGCTGGATTTTCTCAAATATTTTTTCTTCATCTATTGAGATGATCATGTGATTTTTGTATTTAATTCTGTTTATGTGGTGTATCACGTTTATTGACTTATGTATGTTAAACCATCCCTGCATCCCTGGTATAAAATCCAATTGATCATGGTGGATTATCTTTTTGATATGATGTTGGATTTGGTTAGCTAGTATTTTGTTGAGTATTTTTCCATCTATCTTCATCAGGGATATTGATTGGTAGTTTTCTTTTTTTGTTATGTCCTTCACTGGTTTTGGTATTAGGGTGATACTGGCTTCATAGAATGATTTAAGGAGGATTCCCTGTTTCTCTGTCTTTTACAATAGTGTTAATAGGACTGGTACCAATTTTTCTTTGAATGTCTGATAGAATTCAGCTGTAAATCTGTCTGGTCCTGGACTTTTTTTTTTTTATTGGCATTTTAAAAATTACCATTTCAAGCTTGCTGCTTGTTACTGGTCTGTTCAGACGTTCTATATTTTCCTGGTTTAATCTAGGAGGATTGTATATTTCCAGGAATTTATCCATCTCCTCTAGGTTTTCTAGTTTATGCATATAAAGCTGTTCATAGTAGCCTTGAATAATCTTTTGTGTTTCTGTGGTGTCAGTTGTAATAGCTCCTGTTTCATTTCTAATTGAGTGTATTTGGGCCATCAATTTTATTTATCTTTTCAAAGAACCAGCTTTTTGTTTCATTTATCTTTTTTTTTTTTTTTTTTTTTGGTGAGACGGAGTCTCACTCTGTTGCCCAGGCTGGAGTGCAGTAGCCCAATCTTGGCTCACTGCAAGCTCCACCTCCCGGGGTCACGCCATTCTCCTGCCTCAGCCTCCCAAGTAGCTGGGACTACAGGTGCCTGCCACCATGCCTGGCTAATTTTTTGTAGTTTTAGTACAGATGGGGTTTCACCGTGTTAGCCAGGATGGTCTTGATCTCCTAACCTTGTGAATCCACCTGCATTGACCTCCCAAGGTGCTGGGATTACAGGCATGAGCCACAGCGCCCGGCCTCATTTATCTTTTGTATTTTTGTTGTTGTTGTTGTTTCAATTTCATTTAGTTCTGCTCTGATCTTCATGATTTATTTTCTTCTGCTGGGTTTGGGTTTGGATTTTTCTTGTTTCTTCTCCACTTCTGAGAGGTGTGACCTTAGACTGTCAGCTTGTGCTCTTTCAGACTTTTTGAGGTAGGCATTTAATGCTATGAACTGTGAAAGGAAAACATCTTGGGTCCCCAAATCACTAAGGAAAACTCAAGCCGGGAACTGCTTAGGGCAAACCTGCCTCCCATTCTATTCAAAGTCACTCCTTTGCTCACTGAGATAGATGCATATCTGATTTGCCTTCTTTGGAAAGGCTAATCAGAAACTTGAAAGAATGTAATCCTGTGTCACCTATTTGTGACCTGAAAGCGCCCTCGCTGCTTCTAGTCTTCCTGCCTTTGCTTCAAGTTGTCTCACCTTTCCAGACCAAACCAATGTACTTCTTACATATATTGATTGATGTCTCCTATCTCCCTAAATGTATAAAGCCAAGCTGTGCCCTGACCACCATGGGCCCATGTCATCAGGACTTCCTGAGGCTGTGTCACGGGCGTGTACTCAACCTTGGCAAAATAAACTGTCTAAATTAACTGAGACCTGTCTCAAATTTTTGAGGTTCACAGAACTTTCCTCTTAGCACTGTTTTTGCTGTTTCCCAGAGGTTTTGATAGGTTGTGTCACTATTATCATTCATTTCAAAGTATGTTTTAATTTTCATCTTTATTTCATTGTTAACCCAATGATCATTCAGGAGCAGGTTATTTAATTTCCATGTATTTGCATGGTTTTGAGGGTTCCTTTTGGAGTTGATTTCTAATTTTATTCCACTGGGTCTGAGAAATTACTTGATACAATTTTGATTTTCTTACATTTGCTGAGATTTGTTTTGTGCCTATCATATGGTCTATCTTGGAGAATATTCCATGTGCTGATGAATAGAATGTATATTCTGCAGTTGTTGGGTAGAATGTTCTGTAAATATCTGTTAAATCCCTTTGTCCTAGGGTATAGTTTAAGTCTATTGTTTCTTCGTTGGCTTCCTGTCTTGATGACCTGTGCAGTGCTGTCAGAGAAATATGGAAGTCCCCCACTGTTATTGTGCTGCCATCTATCTCATTTCTTAGGTCTAGCAGTAATTGTTGTATAAATTTGGGAGCTCCCGTGTTAGGTGCATATATATTTATAATTGTGATATTTTCCTGTTGGACTAGTCCTTTTATCATTATATAATGTCCCTCTTTGTCTTTTTTAATTGCCATTGCTTTAAAGTTTGTCTGATATAAGAATAGCTACTTCTGTTCACTTTTGGAGTCCATTTGCATGGAATGTCTTTTTCTACCTCTTTACCTTAAGTTTATGTGAGTTCTTATGTGTCAGGTGGGTCTCCTGAAGATAGCAGAAACTTGTTTGGTGAATTCTTATCCATTCTGCAATTCTGTATCTTTTAAGTGGAGCATTTAGGCCATTTACATTCAATGTTAGTATTGAAATGTGAGGTACTATCCTATTCATTGTGCTATTTGTTGCCTGAATACCTTCTTTTTTTTTTTTTTTCATTGTGTTATTGTTATATAGGTGAGATTTATGCTTTAAGGAGGTTCTATTTTGGTGTATTTTGAGGATTTGTTTCAAGATTTAGAGCTCTTTTTAGCACTTCTTGTAGTCCTGACTTGGTAGTAGGGAATTCTCTCAGCATTTGTTGTCTGGAAAAGATTGTATCTTTCCTTCATTTATGAAGCTTAGTTTCACTGGATACAAAATTATTGACTGATAATTGTTTTGCTTAAGGAGGCCAAAAATAAGACCCCAATCCTTTCTAGCTTGTAGAGTTTCTGCTGAGAAATCTACTGTTAATCTGATAGGTTTTCCTTTATAGGTTACCTGATGCTTTTGCCTCACAGTTCTTAAGATTCTTCCCTTTGTCTTGACTTTAGGTAACCTGATGACTATGTGCCTAGGCAATTATCTTTTTGTGATGAATTCCCAGGTGTTCTTTGAGCTTCTTGTATTTGAATATCTAGATTTCTAGCAAGGCCAGGCAATTTTTCCTCGCTTATTCCCTCAAATATGTTTTCCAAACTTTTAGATTTCTCTTCTTCTTCAAGAACACCAATTATTCTAGGTTTGGATGTTTAACATAGTCCCAAACTTCTTGGAGGCTTTGTTCATTTTCTTAAATTCCTTTTTCTTTGTCTTTGATGGGTTGGGTTAATTTGAAAACCTTGTCTTCGAGTGCTGAAGTTCTTTCTTCTGCTTGTTCAACTCTATTTGTTTTTTCAAGATGAAGTCTTACTCCGTCACCCAGGCTGGAGTGCAGTGGTACAATCACAGTTCATTGCAGCCTTGAACTCCTGGGCTCAAGTAGTCCTTCCACCTCAACCTCCTGAGTAGTCCATTCCATTTTTATGTGTGCTATCTCAGTTACTTTTTTTTTTTTTTTTTTTTTTGTATTTTTGAGATGGAGTTTTGCTCTTGTTGCCCAGGCTGGAGTACAAAGGCACGATCTTCGCTCAATGCAACCTCTGCCTCCTGGGTTCAAGCAATTCTCCTGCCCCAGCCTCCCAAGTAGCTAGGATTATAGGCACCTGACACCATGCCCAGCTAATTTTTATATTTTTTAGTAGAGATGGGATTTCACCATGTTGGCCAGGCTAGTCTCGAACTCCTGACCTCAGGTGGTCCACCCATCTCGACCTCCTAACATGCGGGGATTACAGATGTGAGACACCATGCCCAGCCAGTTACATTTTTATATTGGAAATATTTTTGCAATATGAAGAGTTTATTGTCTCAATATTTCCCTTGGCCCTCTCCCACAGTGATGCCCTGGCCACCTGTGCTCATTATCTTAAGAACAGGCATGAAATATCAAAAATGAGAGAAAAAAAATGGACCCTTAAGGAGAGGAAAGTTCTTATGGGATGGTAAGAAAATTATTAACTGCAAGGATTCTCGACCAAGATTATTGCTCCTTAAATTAGGGAGAGACATAGAGTTGGAAAGAAACTTGGAGATGAAAATATCTGTAGGCCCAAGAAAGAGTGACCTCAGCACACTCCTCCCCAGACCATGCCCCAAGGGGAAGACAGAAATTCCAGGCTGATGTGCGGATCTGAGACATTCAGGGTTTCCTGGAGAGACAGCAAGATCCAGGAAGAGCAGACTAATCCCCAAGCACACTGGAGCAGCATGGGAGTGGCAGAGAGAACCACAAAACCCCAAAAGACCATGCAGGTGGGGAAGAGGGAAGGCCCCATACACAACTAACTGCCTAGGCAATGGACATGCCACCAGCTGCCTGGAGCATAGCAGATAATGAACCAATCAATCAATACCTCCATTAATAAGTGTCATTGAGGGCTAAATCAAATAGTCACCTGTGACACTGTGGTACCTAGTAAACTCCATCGAATTTAAGCAGAATCCTGAGGAAACCAGGATTAAAATGCTGCCATCCTGAATTGTAAAAGAAAAACAAAAAGTTTCATTCCTCGCATGGTCAAAGCTGTGAACTGAGATATACACTTGCAATACTTATGTGTGAAAATTGAATTGCACGCAGTAACTTTTACTGTTCTGTGAGACTGTTTATATGGAATGGGATTTATTCATTTCTTGAAAGTCTGAGCACCTTCACCACCAATACTAACTATATATACGTACAAGTGTAGCTTTTGAGGAAATTGATAGAATTTTGAAAACATTGACATTGGTGTTTTGGGAAGTTTTTGCTATTTTCACTTTCTTTCAGTATTTTTTTCTTCTAACTTTTATTTTAGTTCAGAGCTACGAGTGCAGGTTTGTTACATGAGTAAATTGCTTGTCACTGGGGTTTGGTGTATGAGTTATTTCATCATCCAGGTAGTGAGCATAGTACCCCGTAGGTCGTTTTTCAGTTCTCCCCATCCTCTCACCCTCCACCCCCAAGCAGGCCGCAGTGTCTACTGTTCCCTTCTTTGTGTCTGTGTGTACTGAATGTTTAGATCCTACTTACAAGTAAGAATATACAATGTATTTTTTAAAAGGAATCACATTATTTACTTTTCCTTCTTGTTTAGAGCAATAAATACTATTTTCCTTTATTAAAAAGTGATATGTGTCATGGCTGGGCACAGTGGCTCACAACTGTAATTCCAGCACTTTGGAGGCTGAAGTAGGAGGATCACTTGAGGAGTTTGAGACCAGCCTGGGCAACATAGCAACACTCTGTCTCTATAGAAACTAAAAAAAATGTAAGTGGTGGTGTGTGTCTGTAGTTGCAGCCACTTGGGAGGCTGAGGTAGGAGGATCACTTGAGCCCAAGAGGTGTAGGCCACAATGAGCCATGATCTGTCTACCACACTCCAGCCTAGGCAATAGAGTGAAACTCAGTTAAAACAAAAGTGGTATGTGTCTCTTGTGGAAAATTCAGGTGAGGGAAAGACATTTTAAATTATCTAATTTTATGATTCAGAAATACTGTTGCTGAGAAATTGGTATCTTTATCTGTAATTATTAAATATGCTTAATATTTGCCTATATTTTCTGTATTTTCCATTTCTTTTAGACATTTTAATTATTTATAATTATATGGAGTATTTACTTATAATTTGTGTTTTCAAGTATCTTATAATGTTATTTTTTAACCAATCAACTAGTTTTATTACTAAAACAAAGACTGTAGCAGCTACACACATTTTCTTCCTTGCTTATTGTGCACAACACTGAGTGTTGGTGGTTAATTTTACAATCTAGCCTTTAGGTTATAGAATGTCCAAGGTACAATGGTGGCTAAAAGAGACGAAGGCTTAACATCACACTGGGATGAATGCAGTGACTGCAGCCACCTCCTCACAGGGGTCCACTCTGTGCTTCTTGCTTTGGGGAAAGAGTGAACTTGCATTCATCTGTATGAGAAATATAGTTGCATTCTGTTAGGAAGAAGTGTTTATAATGTTATCTTAAAATATAATTTAAATATTTGTCATGGTAAAATGTGGGAAATAAACATAAATATAAACGTACAACAAATAACTTGTAATACCATCACAGAGAGAGAACAATTGTTAACATTTTAGTGTTTTCACTTCAAGTCTTTGTGTTTACACATACATCATGCACGTACAAATTGAGATTATATGACATGTTATTTTACAATTTGTAAACTTAAAAATTCTCTTTACATATATGCACTTTCATTCTTTTTTCTTTTCTAGATTTGTTAGAAAATTTTTTCAGTCATCGTATAAAATAAATTTTTATTATTACATATATTGTATTTATTTGAATTATTTCTAGTTTAGGTTTATTATGTTCTTGTTCCTGTTCTCTTAAAAATGTCTTTGTTGACACTTGTTTCTTGGTTGGGTAGTTTATTTATTTTCCTCCTTTTATTCAGAATAATAAAGACATTTATGACGATGGCAAAGTGAAAGCTAAAAAGTATGTTATTTTCTCATTAATTTTATTTTTCCTCCTTAACTCAATAGTTATTTGAGAGATTGGATTTAAAAATAGATACACAAGTTAACATTTTTAAAGTGGCATTTTTTATGACTCTAACACTTTGGAGAGAAATACGAAAGCACAATAAAAGTAAAAATTAACTGTATTCCATAATACGGCAATAACTGTTATCAATATTTAGTCACATATACTTTTCATTGTTACCAGCATATGTGAAATACATTAAAATGAGATAATATTGTATATATTGCTTTGTGAAATGTCTTTTTCTGCTTCATAACACAGCATGAATATTTCACCACAGTATAATTTTATAATGCTCCTGTAGAATCTTACCATATTGAAAGCTTGGAGCATTTATTCCCTTTTTTCCTATAGCAGATACTCTTGTACATAAAATCATTATAGATAAGTCTGATTAGTTCCCCAGGAAATCTCCAGAAATTGACTTATTGGGTCAATTTTTAAGGGCATTTTAAGGCTTTTGATTTATAGTAGTAATTACTTCTGCAGAAAAGTCACCCAAAACTACACTTCCATCAGTAGTAAATAAAAGGTCCTTTTCATACTATTTCTATTTCTTTTTTATGAGTAATTTCATGTTTCTATTCATTAAACAATCATTGATTCCATTTTTTCTTATTGACTTGTTATAGCTTTTACAAGTTTATTATCCCTTTGTGGACCATGTGGTTTCTTTTTTCTTCGTCATTTACCTTTTAAATTTGCCTTTGCTTGTTTTTGCTATTTTAAACATTTATTTCTTTCCAGTTTTGTTGCATTTTGGTTATTTATAAATATTATACAAGTGATCATTGCTAAAGTTGTATACATGAATGTAGCTGTCTCTTGTGTTTATTCTATCTGATCTTTTCATGGTTATCTCCCTGTTGTCTTGAGAAAGACAGTTGTCACTTAGTTCTCTGGCAGTATTCTTTCCTGTTCTTTGTTAATTCCATTAAGAGCCCTTGCATCAATTCATTTTCCAACTCTTTCCCTCTTACTTGTTCCAGCAAGTAAAATCAAATTGGTGTTTATACAATGAATAAACCAAGAGTAACTTTGAGATCAAAGTTTTCTGGAAGATGATTGATAAGGGGACTTTGTTGTAATACTTGAATTAAAAAGTAAATATATAATTGGAAAGCAATAAATTAAAAGGACACTATGTATTTTTAATTATCTTCATTCTGTTGCAATTCCATTCTATTTTCCTCTGCAATTATACTTTCTTCTGAGTCATCTACTTCTCTTTCTCTCTCTTTGCCAGATCATTCCCATATACAACCATGGGCTAGTGTCTCCAATTCTAAAATGAACAAACAAAACACAAGCTAATAAAACATAAATTAACCTCCCTTTGTCCCGCATGAGCTTGTGCCCTATTTCTATGCAGTCCTTCAATTCAAAACAGCTGGCTAGTGTTGTCAGGAGCTGCCATTTCCGCTTCCTTTCATCACATTTCCTCTGCTAACATGTGTAGTCACACTGTTTCCCCATTTCTTCACTGAGGCAGCTCTTGTCGAGGTCACCAATGTGCCCTGTTTTGTTATATCCAATGGTCACTTCCATGTTCTGATTGCACTTGCTCTTTCGGCAGCAGCAGACAAGGACAGCCACCACTTCCTTCTACTCTTGATTTCAGTGGTGCCACTCCTTCCAGATTTCTTCCTATCCTTTGGGCTGTATCTCCATAGCCTCCTTTTTTGGATCATCTTTTTCTGCTTGGCCTGGAAATACTGGAAAACTCTAGAATTAATACCCGGCTCATTTTCTTCCCTGTCTACATAATCTCCCTATAAGACTTTATCCTGTCCTGCAGATTAAAATTCTATCTAAGGGCTTTTTAATGTCTGTTTTCTTTCACTCAGCAAAATGTTTTTGAAAGTCATCCTCAGAACTGCATGCCATAGTAGTTTGCTTGTTTCATGTTTATTGCTGTGTAGTATTACATTATGTGACTATACCACAAACGGTATATTTATTCACCTCTTGGTGGACATTAGGGTCATGCTTGGTTTTGGCCACTATAAGTAAAGCTACAATGCACATTCAAGTTAAGTCTTTACATGGACATAGTTTTCATTTTGGGGGCGGTGAGCGAATGCTTTGGTAAGGAATTGCTGCATCCTTTGACAAGTGTATTTTTAACTTTAGGAGAAACAGCCAAAGTATATTCCAAAGTGGTTGTACCATTTCACATTCCCACCTGCTATGTATGAAGTTCCACTTGCTCTACATCCTTGCTATGATCTGTTATTGTTTGACTCTTTTTTTAAAATAGCTTTCCTAGTGGGTCAGTCATGATTTTAATCTGTTTTCTGATGAGTAATGTTCTTAAACACCTTTTTGTGTACTTACTGGGGAAATGGCCAAATTTGTTAGGTTATTTTTCTACTATTGAGTTGTAAGAGTTATTTGTATAGTCTGTATACATATCCTTTATCAGATATGTGCTGGGAATAATTTTTCCCAGTTTATACCAGGCTCTGCCCCTCTATCTAAGGATGCAGCTTCTCTACAAATAGCCCACTGTGCAGGATTCAGCTTCTTTCCGGATTCAAGTAGCCACACTCTCATCCTCCCTTCAGGTCTACACATGATACAAGCCAGGCTGCCTCTCACTCAGGAGCACTGCACCAATACATACCATTCTCCTACACACACATGTTTGTAAATATTTCTTTTGAAAGTAAACACTCCTTTAGCCATATTTCTCCTTAGGGTCCTTTTTCCTCTGTTCTTTTCCCTTTTTGTCTTTCTCTCTCCTTCCTTCTTCTTTCCTTCCTTCCTTCTTTTCTTCCTTCTTTCCTTTCATTCTTTCTGATTGAAAGAATCTTCCCCCACTGGAATATAAACAGTATGAAAGAACTGACCTGTGAGTCTTAGAAGTGACCACTGTATCTTTTTAAAAAGGCTTGCTAAATAAATATTTGTTGAACGAATAAACATAGGAATAAAGAGCAAATTTTTTTCCAGGAAAAAAGCCTAGGTTGATTCCAGGTTAATAGAAAGTTTTAATAAACCTAAAGAAAAATATAAAAGGAGATTTTCTCCTTCTGCAAACCAGGCCTTTAGGACAGCTTCATCAGCAGAGGGAGTGAGCAAGAGACTGGGCAGCACCACAGAAAGCTTCTGCAAAGCTTCTCTAAATACCAGTGCCCAGGGTTCACACCAGGCACACTGAGGCAGGACCCCCACAAGTAGGTTCTGGGAATCTCTGCTTTTCAAAAACTCTCCAGTTAATTCTAGCACAGTGAGTTGCTTCTCCAGACAGCCTCCACTGCTGCTTCGTCTGGCTTCACATCTCACCGCCATAAGCCACATTTCTCTGCAGGTCAAAGATGAAGGTCAGTATGGCATGGTAAGGCCACACTGAATGTTTATAAAAAATATCTACTACTGTTTGTATAAGGTTTCTTTCAGTCTTGGTCCTTGAAAAATAAATATCAGTCTATCATTGTATTCAAAGGCAGAATTCAGTCTTAAATTTTGGCAAGAAGTTCAAAACTTCATAATAATTATAATCTAAACAATTAATTCACAGTGATCCTAAGCAAAATGAATTGTTTTTACCTCATCCTGGTTAAGAAACATTGTAAGGGATTCTATTATGATGAAAATTACTCCTTTAAAGTCTATTTCCTTATAGAAATAAGCCTGTTTTGCCACTCCTATTCAACATAGTAGTGGAAGTCCTGACCAGAGCAATCAGGCAAGAGAACGAAACAAAAGGCATTCAAATAGGAAGCGAGGAAGTCAAATTATCTCTGTTCACAGATGGCATGATTCTATATCTAGAAAACCCGATAGTTCAGGCCCAAAAGCTTCTTAAGGCTGATAAGCAGCTTCAGCAAAGTTTCAGAATATAAAATTAATGTACAAAAATAAGTAATATTCCTGTCCAGCAACAACATCCAACATGAAAGCCAAGTTAAGAATACAAGTCCATTCACAGCTGCCACAAAAACAATAAAATACCTAAGAATACAGCTAACCAGGGAGGTGAAAGATCTCTACAATAAGAACTACAAAATACTGCTCAAAGAAATCAGAGGTGACACAAACAAATAGAAAACATTCCCTGCTCACAGACAGAAAGAGTCAATATTGTTAAAACGGCCATATTACTCAAAGTAGTTTACAGATTCAATGCTACTCTTATCAAACTCCAATGACCTTCTTCATAGAATTAGAAAAAATATTTTAAAATTCATATTAAACCAAAAAAGAGCTCAAATAGCCAAGGCAATCATAAGCAAAAAGAACAAAGCTGGAGGTGTCACATTACCTGACTTCCAACTATACTGCAGGGCTACAGTAACCAAAACAGCATGGTACTGGTATAAAAACAGACACATAGACCAATGGAAAAGAATAGAGAACCCAGAAATAATGCCATGAACCTACAACCATCTGATCTTCAATAAAGTTGACAAAAACAAGTAATAAAAAAAGGATTCCCTATTCAATAAATGTTGGTGGGATAACTGGCTAGACATATGCAGAAAATTGAAACTGGACCCCTTCCTTATACCATATTCAAAAATCAACTCAAGATAGAGTAAAGATTTAAATGTAAAACCTAAAACTATAAAAACACTGGAAGATAACTTAGGAAATACCATTCTGGATAAGGAATTTTATAACAAAGATGCCAAAAGCAATTGCAACAAAAACAAAAATTGACAAATGGGACCCAGTTCAACAAAAGAGCTTTTCTGTATAGCAAGAGAAACTATCAGCAGAATGAACAGACAACCTACAGAATGGGAGAAAATATGTTCAAACTATGCATCTGACAAAAGTCTAATAACAAGAATCTATAAGGAGCTTAAACAAATCAACAAGCAAAAGACAAAACCATGAAAAACTGGGCAAAGGACATGAACAGACACTTTTCAAAAGAAGACATACAAGTCGTCAACAAACATGAAAAAAATACTCAACATCATTAATCATTAGAGAAATGAAAGTCAAAACTACAATGAAATACCATCTCACACCAGTCAGAATGGTTTTTCTTTTTTTTTTTTTTTTTTTTTTGAGATGGAGTCGCACTCTGTCGCCCAGGCTGGAGTACAGTGGCGCAATCTCGGCTCACTGCAAGCTCCACCTCCTGGGTTCATGCCATTCTCCTGCCTCTGCCTCCCAAGCTGGGACTACAGGCGCCCACCACTGTGCCCGGCTAATTTTTTGTATTTTTAGTAGAGACGGGGTTTCACCATTCACAGGATGGTCTCGATCTCCTGACCTTGTGATCTGCCTGCCTCAGCCTCCCAAAGTGCTGGGATTACAGGCATGAGCCACCATGCCTGGCCAGAATGGCTATTCTTAAAACATTTTAAAAAATAACAGATGCTGGTGAGCTTGTGAAGAAAAGGGAATGCTTACAATCAGCTGGTGAGAACATAAACTAGTTCAGCTATTGTGGAAAGCAGTTTGATGATTTCTCAAAGAACTCAAAGCAGAACTACCATTCAACCCAGTAATCCCATTATTGGGTATATATCCAAAAAATATAAATAATTCCATTATAAAGACAGGTGCATGCATATGTTCATCACAACACTATTCACAATAGCAAAGACATGGAATAAACCTACATGCTCATCAGTGGTAGACTAGATAAAGAAAATGTCATACATATACACCATGGAATACTGTGCAGCTATAGAAAGGAATGAGATCATGTTCTTTGTTGGAACATGGATGGAGCTGGAGGCCATAATTCTAAACAAACTAAAACAGGAAGTGAAAACCAAATACCATATGTTCTCACTTGTAAGTGAGAGCTAAACACAGACACAAAAAAGAGAACAACAGACACAGGAGCCTACTTGAGAGTGGAGGGGCAGAGGAGGGTGAGGATTAAAAAACTACCTATCGGGTACTATGCTTATTACCTGGATAGTGAAATAATCTGTACACCAAACCCCCATGATACAAGTTTTCCTTTGTGACATGAACCTAAAATAAAAGTAAAATAAAACTGACTCATATAAACAAGTTTAAAAAAATGAGCCTGTTTTGAAGGAACTAGTTCCAAGCTCTTTACACACTGTTGCCGTCATAAAGCATGAGACAACATAGCCTTCTTCTTGAAGAAAAACTGAATGCTGAGTGTTGCTCCATTAATTAATAGGCCTTCCCAATTCAATTCTACATGACCACAACGTGATTCTCCAATTTGTCCTTTTTCTTCACATCTTTGTTTGCATTCTAACTACCTGGATTATTCAAGGAAACCTCCTATCCCTTTAAATGATTTCAGTCTCTATGACATTCTGAATTCTCCCTGCTGTAAATTAAAAATTACCAAAGCAGAGCTCTATGCATGTTCCTCTCAAAGTTCAACACTCTCAACCTGTTTTACCAATGTCATCGGCCTTTGCATCCTCCAAATGCATTTTACAAATTTCAACCTCAGTGCTTTTGTTTTCAAATATTCCTGGCTTGTTCATTAGTAGTTTCAAAATTTCTATAAAGGAGAGACTGTGCAACAGTTCTGTGATTGGAAAGACTGAGGGTTGCTAGCTGGAGACTTTTGTGAAGATGGCATGTTGGTTTTATTTATATTGCAGTTCAATTTTTTGGAACTTGGTGGGGCAGCGGGAAGTTGTCGGTATTATGATTATGGAGTGTAAGGATCGGGATGTTAAATTATTGGCTACCAATTTTTTAAATCTCTCAAAATGCACTTCTTCATCCCATGACCTGTCCAATGTCTACTCATTTTATAAAACAGGCCTCATGTCCTAACTCCTTAAGAATTACTCTTGACAATCTCCGGTAACTTTCTTAATGCTCTTTGTTGTAGTCCCACATTATTAATTATGCAGGAAAATATGTCTGGGCTCTCCAACTGCACTCCAACTAGACTGAGTACAAGAAATACATCTGAACTGAAGTGTCTGTTTAGCATTTAACATGGTTCTGTTAAAGTAGCAGGCAGCTGACTGACATTTTTTGTCCATTCACTTAGAGAACTAAAATTGTAATGGAAATAAAAAAATAAGTATGTGAAAGAAAGTAGTGATTGTCCAAAAGTATCTTGAAGACATTTTGAGTCAGAAGACATGGGTGCAATTCTACCACTGTGACCTTTGCAGAGTGCTGTAGTTTAGATGTTTTGTCTCTCTCAATCTCATGTTGAAATGTGATCTCCAATGTTGGAGGTGAAACCTAGCGGGAGGTGTTTTGATCGTGGGGGTAAATCCCTTATGAATGGCTTGGTGCCATCTTCCAGTTTTCACACTATGCATTCACAAAAGATCTGGTTGTTCAAAAAAGCCTGGAACTACCTCCTCTCTCCTTTGTTTCTTCTCTTGCAATGTGACACACTGGTTCCCCTTTGCCTTCTGCCATGATTGGAAACTTCCGAGATGTCAGCAAAAGCAGATGCTAGTGCCATGCTTCTTGTATAGCCTGCAGAACTGTGAGCCAAATAAACCTCTTTTCTTTTTTTTTTTTTTGAGACAGAGTCTCGCTCTGTCGCCCAGGCTGGAGTGCAGTGGCCGGATCTCAGCTCTCACGCCATTCTCCGGCCTCAGCCTCCCGAGTAGCTGGGACTACAGGCGCCCGCCACCTCGCCCGGCTAGTTTTTTGTATTTCTTAGTAGAGACGGGGTTTCACCGTGTTAGCCAGGATGGTCTCGATCTCCTGACCTCGTGATCCACCCGTCTCGGCCTCCCAAAGTGCTGGGATTACAGGCTTGAGCCACCGCGCCCGGCCTACCTCTTTTCTTTATAAATTACTCAGCCTCAGATATTTCTTTATAGTAACACAAAAATGGACTCATACACTTAGTTACCCACATTTATTCCCAGTTTTCCAATATTTGCGAGCCATACATGTGATGAGGAGTTAATTTCCAAAATATTTAAGAAACACATTTGCTAAAACTCAATAGCAAAAAACAAAAACAAAAACAAAAACAAAAACACACAACCTAATAACACAACTTTTAAATGAGCTAAAGACCTGAATAGATGTTTCTTCAAGAAAACATGCAAATGGCTGGCTGGGCGCTGTGGCTCATACCTGTAATCCTAGCACTTTGGGAGGCCAAGGCAGGTGGATCACAAGGTCAGGAGTTTGAGACCAGCCTGACCAACATGGTGAAACCCCGTCTCTACTAAAAATACAAAAAATTAGCCAGGCATAGTGGTGCGTGCCTGTAATTCTAGCTACTCAGGAGGCTGAGGCAGGAGAATCGCTTGAACCTAAGAGGTGGAGATTGCAGTGTGTAGAGATCATGCCACTGCACTCCAGCCTGGGCAACAGAGTGGGACTCCATCTCAATAAATAAATAAATGAAAAAGAAAACATACAAATGGCCAACCACTATATGAAAAGTTGCTCAATGTCACTAATCACGAAGAAATTGCAAATCAAAACCACAATGTGAGATATCACCCTACTGTTGTTAAGATGTCTATTATCAAAAAAAAGACAACACGTGTCAGTGACGATATAGAGAAATTGAATCCCTTGTTCATAGTTGGTGGGTATGCAGAATGGTGCAGCCATAATGAAAAACAGTATTGAAGTGCCTCAACAAATTAAAAATAGAACTAACATAGGATCCAACAATTGAGCTTCTGGGTATTTATTCAAAAGAACTGAAATAAGGATCTTGAAGATAAATTAATACTCCCATGTTTATTGCAGCATTATTAACAACAGCCAAGATGTAGAAACAACCTAAATATTCATTGGAAGGTAAACAAATCAAGAAAGCATGGTGTATACCTTCAGTGGAATACTATTCAGCCGTAGAAAAGGAGGACATTCTGCAGCATGTGAAAACATGGATGAACTTTGAAGACATTATACTAAGTCAGTCAGTCACAAAAAGATAAATACTGCATGATTCCACTTACATGAGGAATCTAAAACTGTCAATCTCATAGAAGCAGAGAGTAGAATGGTGTTTGCTGGGGGCTGGAGGGAGGAGAGAAGGGGGAGTTGCTGTCCAATGGACATAAAATTTCAGTTTTGCAAAATCAATAATTTCTAGAGATCTGATGTACAGTATCATGCTTACAGTTAACAATACTGTATTGTACACTTGAAATCTGTTAAGATGGTAAATCTCATGATAAGTGCTCTTATCACAAATGAAAAATAAAGGGGAATGAGGAAAACCCTTTCACAAGTCTGGAATGAGGATAAAATAAGACTATGAATGGGAAAATACTTTGTAAACTGTAAAACTTTACACAAACGTTAATTCATATAAAGTAGCCAGGACCATCTTTTTAAATCTAATACTCAGGTTGTCTCATTCATAAGCTTAAAACTCTTCAACCATAATATTTTACAATAATAAAAGGCTCTGTCTAGCCTCATCTTTCATCTTTCATGCACACACACACACACGCGCATGCACACACACGCGCACACACACACGCGCATGCACACACACGCGCACACACACACACGCACGCACACACACGCACGCACACACACACACATACACATACCTGCACACAGGGGTATTTCAGCAGTTTAGCCTCCCTTCCATTCTTGTAATATTTCAAGTCCCTTCTGTCCCTGAGTCTTTCTTATCCTTCAGCTCTTAGTTCAAACACAACCTCTACAGAGACCTTTCCAGACCATCCTATCTGAATAACCTTCTCCCATCCCTTGCCGACTCGTTCATCATCTTGTTTATTACTACCTAATGCCGCACTTTGAGATCGTCTTGCTCAATTTTTTTGTTTGTTTTCTTATTCATTGTCTCTCCTGGTTCCATGGGTTCAGGGTGTGGCCTGTCTCTCTTCTGTCCCCAGTATCAGAACAGAATCTGGTACATGGTAGACACTCAGTACCTGCGTGTGAAAATTGAATGAGGATGTTAAGTGTTCCCACCACAAAAATGACAACTATGTGAGGTAATGCAAGCTAGATTTAGCCATTCCACAATGTATATATACAGTAGTCTCTACTTATCCATTCCAAGGGAATACGTTCCAAGACCCTCAGTAAATGCCTGAAACCATGCATAGTACCAAACCCTGTATATACTTGCGAAAGGAAAACAAAAACTTGGGAACCTACTTTCACTCTGCCAAAAGAAAATATTAAGCTGAAAGCTGAGTCATGCAAGAAGCTGCTTTTCTTTTTATTCCTAAGCAGAGTAGTACAGATAAAAGGTTAAACATCCCCACAGGTAGCTACTGTACCCTCACCTTATCTTTTTTTTTTTTTTTTTTTTTTTGAGACGGAGTCTTGCTCTGTCGCCCAGGCTGGAGTACAGTGGCCGGATCTCAGCTCACTGCAAGCTCCGCCTCCCGGGTTTATGCCATTCTCCTGCCTCAGCCTCCCGAGTATCTGGGACTACAGGCGCCCGCCACCTCGCCCGGCTAGTTTTTTGTATTTTTTTGGTAGAGACGGGGTTTCACCGTGTTAGCCAGGATGGTCTCGATCTCCTGACCTCGTGATCCGCCCGTCTCGGCCTCCCAAAGTGCTGGGATTACAGGCTTGAGCACCCTCACCTTATCTTAAGTGAAGCACCGATTTACCAAGGGCTAGAAGAACACATAACAGGCTATTCCCTTACCTGCTCCTTTTCTCTTGCCACACATGGATTCAGTCATGTAACCACAACTTCCCTCTTTCCCCTTTAAATACCAAAGCCCTCAGAATCGCCTTCGGAGCAAGGCACAGACCTCCCTTGCAGGCAGGTCCTTAACGTTGGCAAAATTAACTTCTGAATTGATGGATACCTTTCTCAGATACTTTTTGGTTTACACACTATACTTGGCAGTCAATCTGATCACCAAGACAGCTAAGTGACTAACGGGCAGGTAGTGTTTACACAGCCCAGGTACGCCGGACAAAGGGATGATTCACATCCTGGGTGTGATGGACGGGACAGTATGAGATTTCATCACACTACTGAGAATGGCACACAATTTAAAACGGATTCTTTATTTCTGGAATTTTCCACCTAACACTTTTGGATCATGATTAACCACAAGTAACTGAAACCACAAAAAGGAAACTGCAGATAAGGGAAGATACTGTGCTTCAAAACATCATGTTGTTTATGATACATACCATTTTTTCCATCAATTAAAAAATAATAAATAAAAATAAAATGTTTACTACCATAAAAAGAAAATGTGATGTACACGTATAATGGAATATTATTCAGCCTTTACACGGAAAGAAATTCTAACACATTTCTGCGACATGGGTAAACCTTGAAGACTGAATTAAGTGCACCATTTGATTCAATACATATTCTTTAAAAAAAATCTATTCCACGCCCACTAAAATATACCATACAACTTTCAAACACTGAAAAAAATATGCAAAAAATATAAAGTAGAAGAGGTGTTAGAAGTTATCTTAGTATTTTTACAAAACAGTAGTTAAAAGATTATAGCAGATGGAAATAAAGTAATTAAACAAAATAGCATTAAAGTAAAGCACTTAAATATAATTAAAAAGATTAAATCATTGTTGGTTTTAAAATACACCTATCCTCTTTCTCTTTTCATAATATGTACCTCAAAAATACAGTAAAATACTAGTAGAAATTATCTCTAGGAGTTGATATCACAGAAATTATTTTTGCCTTGGTTTTTCGCGATGATAATGTATTACCCTTATAATCAGAGAAGCTGTAATGCCATTTCAAACAAAGAAGAAAAGCTCCCCATTCCCTGGCCCCCGCTTCCCCTTGTAGTGTGGGTTTTTCAATAGGAGCGCAGAGTGGAGGAAGGTGATCCTAAGGATTCTCCTCCTAAGAGGGCCAGGACTGCACCTCCCTGGGCCTGGGGTTCACACAAGACTGGGAAGACTCAGTCAGCGTCCTGGAGCCCTGCCTGCTCCATCTGGGCGAGGAAGCCCAGGATTGGGCTGCAAGTTTGTGAACAGGGGCACCGAGGCGTGCAGCGACGCTGAGTGACTCTTCCATAGCGCAGGGCTGAGTGGGCGGCAGGCCAGACGTGGGTCAGGACGCGCTCATCCCGGGCAGTGTCCAGTCCTGGCCTCGCGGGCCCAACTCGCCCGCCCTGTGCAGCCAGAGGACGGCGGGCGAGGCTGAGGTGCCGCTTGTTTCCGAGCCTGGGTGAGTAAGGATGCGTTTTTTTTCCAGAAACAACGTAAATCTGGTTTGAGGCTGGCACAACACAGCAAGAGCAGTGCAGGTTGGTGGCCAGGCGCCGGGCCCTGCGGTTGCCGAACCTTCCTGAAGCCTGCGTCCGAGGCGCGCACTGGTTCCAGGCCCTGTGGCCCTGGGGCCTTGCGAGGGAAGCCGCAGCGGTGGCCGCAGCGGTGGCGGCTCCCAGAGCGGTGCGTACGGGCTGGTGCTGGCGGCAGGCGGGGTGGAGGGGGGTGGGGGTTAGGGAGTCGGGGGCGGGGGGCGGGGGGCGGGGGCCGGGGAGGTCGGAGGCGAGGGGTGGAGCCAGAGGCGGGGTGGAGGGATCGGTGAGTGGGGGGGCGGGGGCGGGGGCGGGGGGTGAGCTCTTAATGCCCCTCAACCTCTGGTTAGAATTCTTGTCGATTTCTGGACACGCGGGCCTAGAGGAGGTGAGATCCGGCCGACATTTCTCAGCCTTGGGTTCTTTTATGTTTGTTTTTGTGTGTGTTTGTTTTGAGATGGAGTCTTGCTTTGTCCCCAGGCTGCAGTGCAGTGACGCGAAAGATCGCTGCAACCTTCGCCTCCTGGGTTCAAGCGATTCTCCTGCCTCAGCCTCCTGAGTAGCTGAGGGATTACAGGCGCGCACCACCACGCCCAGCTAATTTGTGTATTTTTAGTAGAGATGGGGTTTCGCTATGTTGACCAGGCTGGTCTCGAACTCCTGACCTCGTGATCCGCCTGCGTTGGCCTCCCAAAGTGCTGGGACTACAGGCGTGAGTGACCGCGCCTGGCAGCCATGGGTTCAAAGTAGGCGCAGGGAAGCTTACGGAGGGTGCCTGGACGGCAGCTAAATGGTTGGGGCCTGGCTCCTGGGTGACCCTGTGTCATCCCCATGGCCAGATCCCACCCATCCACACAGGGCCGGCCTCCTGCCCTAGGATTCTGACTTGGGGGGCTTCCGAGCCCCAGGATTCTAACACGCGTTGGAGGCTGAGAGCCTTGGCTGGCGCCCTCCGGTCAAGCTCACTAAGTGGCCTTTGCGGCCCGCCTGCTTTTCTCTGCCTGGACCGCTCAGGTTTGATGGCCCAGGGTGGGCCCTAGACGTCTCAGGTGCCATAGAGGCGCTGCTCCCGGAACTGCTGAAAGGGGATTGACCAAATGCTGCTGCTGGGGCGAAGCGTCCTTGCGGAGGGACCCCACCAGGAAGGAGGTACCCCACCAGGAAGGACAGGGAGCCACAGCCCCCAGTCCCCTCGGCCATCATCACGCCTCCCAATGCCTGATCCAGTGCCCCAGTGGCAGAAGCGAACAGGGACCAATCTGCAAAGGAGAAATTGAGTTGGCAGTGACGTTGCCAGAAAATCACAAGTACGGAGGGGTGGTTTGGAGCTGAGAGACAATGGTTTAATAGCAGGCAGAGTCCTGTGCCTGATTTGCCTATCATAATGCCCTTTGGCCATTTCAAAACCAAATCTGGTTATGTGCTTCCACCCACCCTGCTCCCACCCCCAATGTACGCATTGAATTCAGAACGCTCACCAGGCCCTACGTTTGCTGTGTTCCCTGCCTCACTTCGTGCCCTGCATGGTGACCTTCCGTCCTGTCCTCATGCTCACCACACAGTCTTTGGCCAGAATCTTTGCATCCCCATCTCTGCAATTTCCCTCAAATCTGCTTCAGGGCAACACATCCTCCTCCTCCTTCAAATTTCGATTCAATCCTCACTGCCCTGACCTCTCTAAGTCAACTCCCTCCATCATAAAGTCCCTTGACGCCATGCATCAATTCAGCAATTCTGCATCATATTTATCATAGAAGGAAGCTTGCTTGCATTTGTGAGATCCCTTTGGCACCTCCCTCTGCTAGAGGATAAATGCCAAGGTCGTGAACTGTCTCTCTCTCTGTTTCTGAGAGGAAGTCTTGCTCTGTCACCTAGGCTGGAGTGCAGTGGCACGATCTCAGCTCACTGCAACCTCCGCCTCCCAGGTTCAAGCAATTCCCCTGCCTCAGCCTCTAGAGTAGCTGGGATTACAGACGCGTGCCACCATGCCCAGCTAATTTTTGTATTTTTAGTAGAGACGGGAGGTTTTACCATGTTGATCAGGCTGGTCTTGAACTACTGACCTCAGGTGATGCACCTGCCTCGGCTTCCCAAAGCGTTGGGATTACAGGCATGAGCCACCACGCCTTGCTGAACTGCCTCTCTCTTTGCTGGCATCTTAACACCTTGCCTGGCAGAAAGGAGGTCCTCAAAAATGTGTGTTGAATAAAACTTGCACAATGCACTAAGCAAGACTCTTGCACTAAAGATACATACTTTTAAACCTACAGAGTTTCTAGTTAGCTAGAACATAGTATCCAAGAGGCTGAGAATCTTTGCCTAACCACTTTAGGACCCTTTTACTCAGTGAAGCCAGTGCCCATTACAATGGCTTTCACAGAGTAAAAAGATCCTAAAGTGGTTTCCCTGGGCATGGTGGCTCATACCTGTAATTCCTGCATTTTGGGAGGCCAAAGTGGGAAGATTGCTTGAGGCCAGGAGCTCAAGACTAGCCTGGGCAACATACTGCGACCTTCTCTCTACAAAAAAGTTTAAAAAATTAGCCAGGTGTGGTGATGCACACCTGTAGTCCTAGCTACTCAGGAGGCTGAGGTGGAAGGATCTTCTGGGCCCAGGAGTTCAAGGTTTCAGTGAGCTATGATGGTGCCACTGCATTCCAGCCTGAGCAACAGAGTGACATGTTGTCTCTAAGAAAAAAAACAAAAACAAAATGTGTGTTCACTCCTATCTCTAATAACTCCTCTTCTAAGAAAATATTACAAGAATGTAAGCAGAAAGGTAGACAAAGATTAAATACAAATTTAATTATAATTTGCACAGAAACAGTTGGAAACAATCTAAATATCCTATGTTAGAGAATAATTGAATAAACTATCAAGTACTTCTTGATGAAATATTATGATGCCATGAAAATAGTACCTGATAATTTTTTTTTTTTTTTTTACTTTGGAAACATTTTATGGGATGAGGATAAGAAGAAAATGTAATATGCTGTATGTTAAATGATTTCAACTGTGCAAAAAATATACAGAAAGCAATTGGGCAAAGTAGCCAAGTAAAGAATGACACTAGGTAGTTGATTGTGTTTTGTTTTCTTTTATGTTTACCCGTTTTGTATTAGTCAAATTTTCCACAGGTATCACAATGAATAAATCAAAAGCTATGTAAAAATTAACGAATTTGCCACAAGTCCTGGGTTCATAACTGTGACTGATAGGGAGCAAAAGGGTAAGCAACCAACATAGCCAATGAGGCTCGCATGCTAATTAGGTTCCTGGCACAATTTCGGAACATAAGAAAGGCAGAAGATTATCCTGGGGTCCTCTTGTTCAGACTAGGGTGTGAACAAGTGAGGGTGCACATTCTTCCAGAGACCCTGCGGACAACTCAGTGGGGTCACACAGTGCAGCTATGCTTAGTGGAGGGTGGACAGACAGGACAAAGTGAATTCTTGGGTTGTGACCCAGCACGTGATGTTAGCAATGCGATGCCTTGGTGGAGACTTAGTAGTCTCTCCCATTTCTCCTCCTTCTGAGAAATTCATGAGGCAGAGAGTGGTGGTAGAAGGACAGGAATGGCTGCCAACCCTCAGGCAGAGACGGATGTCTGGGGATCTCTGGTGGGAAACATGCCTGACCACAGATAAGACTCCTCAAGGGACAAAAACACCCTGCCCTAAGAAATGGATAGGAATGTAGTTTGAAACCTTGCACTCGGTCACCCTGTTCCCTTTGGAAATAGATCCCTGCACTATAATAAGTGTAAAGTTTCTCTCTCTCTCTCTCTCTCTTACACACACATACAAATACACATTCTCTTTCATGTTGACCTGAGGAAAGTGACCCAGTGTCCTGACCCAAAACCTGATTCCTTTGCACGCTCCTCAGCCCAGCCCCTGAGGGGCAGAGCACCCAAACACACAACGTTTAACTGGGGCAGCTGGCTTCTTGGACCTGCCTGCGAACGCTAACTGGGCATTGGATACGGTGTGAGAGAGAGCTCAGTATGCGTTTTTGGTGTCCAGCAGATGACCATCCCAGTGTGGGACTTTAGTAATGAGCAATGGAAATGTTGAAAATATTTCTCGGGATACAACCCCTGGCCAGACAGCCCTAATTTAGGAATCTTGCACAACTTTTCCCAGCACGTGATGAATTTTGAGTTTCTAGTGTCACATGTGCCAGAGTTTTCAGAGTCCTGAGGCCTGTTTTGCTTTGTTTTCTTTGCCTTTTTCGAATACTAAAGATTAAAGCCAGTCGGATATTTTGAGATATTTCAGTTAAACAGATCTCTGTGTTTCAAAGTAAAAACGATAGATAATACTGGTTTTGCTAGTGGAAAATGAGCTAATCCGTCCTTGTTGCCTGAAGACTGCTTTTCAGTAGAACGGCCAGGCCCTGCCTTCACATAGAGGTGTTACAGGCTGTAAGTGAATGGAATAGGTGTCCAGGCCAAGTAGGACTTAAAGTTTCTAACAACAAATTAAACGGTTCTTGTCAAGTAGAGTGAGTAGAGTTTCATGAGTTACATGAAGGACTGTAGGTGTGGGTGCCCCTCAGCCTCCTCACACTTCAGTGTATTTGTGATGTTGCATTGATGCTGTTCCTGAGCTAGGGATTCAGAATTAAGCTGATGGAGCCCATGTCACGTGAACTCCAGTTCCCACTGCAGAGTCCTTGATCCACACTGACAATCCAGAGCACCCCTGTTCTGCACGGCAGCAAAAGTGAAGACACCAGAAGCCTTTGTAAATGATCCCTGAACATTCAAGCATGCTCCTCCAGTCAAAAACCAATATAATGGCAAGGATTTAGAGGAATGGTTTTGGAAAATTATGTACATTGAATTAGCCCACTGCTGTACAAAATTATTGCACATCCACTCTTGGATAGAACAGCATAATGCATGTAAAGCACTTGTCAATCCAGACAGCTATATAAATCTTAGTTATTATTATAGTATAATTGACAGAGCTCTCATCTTGAGTCATCCAGTAAACAATTTTTTAAATTATACTTTAAGTTCTAGGGTACATGTGCACAATGTGCAGGTTTGTTACATATGTATACATATGCCATGCTGGTGTGCTGCACCCATTAACTCGTCATTTACATTAGGTATATCTCCTAATGCTATCCCTCTCCCCCTCCCCCCTCCCTCCAGTAGGCCCTGGTGTGTGATGTTCCCCTTCCTGTGTCCAGTAAATAATTTATAAGTGCCTACTACATGCCAAGCAATGTTCTGGGCCTTGGGGATAAAGGAACGAACAACAGATAAAAATTCCCCAACCTAATGGAACTTGTAGTAAGGGAGGAGAAAATAAACAAGACGAATAAGTAAAATAACTTGTGCTTTAGATAAAAAGACATGCAAGGAGAAAAGCAGAACAAAAAGGAGGGGTATACGTACTGGGGAGGGTGAGAACTTTAGGTAAAGTAGCAAGGAAGGCCTCCCCAAAGGGTGATAGCTGGGTAAAGTTGAGGCCAGTGCAGCTGCAGTGCCTTGAGGGGGTTGGGAGGTGGGCGGTAGAGGGAGTAGAAGATGGAGCCAGGGATAGCAGAGCCCAAACTATCTAAGGGAATAGCCTTAAGGGACATTTTAAGGATGTTGGCTCTTACTCCGGGTGAGATGGGAAGTCACTGTAGGACTCCAAACAGGGAAACGGCACAAATTTTAACTTCATCACTGGCTGCTTCTTTGAGCTCTTTCTTGACCTCAGTTGTGTTGTCTTTGGAAAAAGAGGCAACAAGTGTGGTTGTGTGCCAGGCCTATCCTCCCACTGAAGCCCGCTGGTAGGTTTTATGGTCTCTGCTTTGTTTTAGAGGTAGCGAGGGTAAGTATCTTCCCCAGAGTCATGGAGCTAGTAACTGACCAAGCTAAGGTGGAATCGAATCTGTTCTCTGTTCTAATAACCACACCACCTTTCACAAAATAAATGCGTCCATCAGAAGAATTGGTGGACCCATCTTGGGGACATGGGGAGGCAAAGTTGAGTCACGGAGAACCCTGGTTGAAATATAGGTTCCATTTGGACAAAGTTCAGTTTACAAGGGACTTTCACATCCATGTCTCATTTGATATGTGCGACGGTACTAAAGCACCATTGCCCAGATTGTAGAGGAGGCGCTTGGTAAAGTGTAGAAAGCAGAATTTCAGATGACAGCCCAGCACTCACAACCTTCTCGCTGCTGGCCACCCGAGGACTCAGTGAGAGGGAACAGGAGACAGAACATCACTTCAAAACCCAGCTCAGATGTTACTTATCAAGTTAAGAATTAGAAACACAAGTCCTGCAACTGGGCTTAGGAACCCAGTTGATCCCCAGAAGGGGGAGTGATCCCCAGGAGAAAACAGGCAAATCTGACTCGGGTCCCAAATGCACCCTACAGTCGTTATTGTACTGTGCCTTATGGGCTGTGCTTTGCTTTACGGGCTTAGATCTACATCTAATTTAGTTCCCCTTCAACATTTCAATCTTCATCCAGGGCTCCACTTCCCTGGGTCCACCCACGCCCTGTGTCCCCAGCTTGACCCGGCTTCCATGAGTAATCGGGTCTCCACCCTGGGGATCCCCTCCCATCTGCAGGCTGCATCTGCACTTGGCTTGGGACAGCCTTGGCCAGGGTTGCAGGGTGTTCCCTCGCGGTCGTCTGCCTCTGCTCCCTGCCCTTTGCCTCCCTCTTGTGGGAACAGTGGCCATCCTGGCAGCAGGGCTTGGTCAGGGCCTCTGAAGCGACCTGCTGTGTCAGACTCTTTGGGGCTTAATGTGGGTCAAAACTCATCTGCGGAGCTTGTTTTGAACATACATTGCCAGGCCCCAGGCCCAGAGTGTTTGATTCAGGCAGCCTGGGGTGCAGCCTGATAATGTGCATTTTTAAACAGGTTCCCAGGTGATGCTGATGCTGCAGGATGGGGTACCACACTGAGGAAGCCACTGCTGCAGTCCCACCGGTTCACGGAAAGTGGCTGCAGTGTGCGAATATTTCAGAACTGCTGGGGCAGAGACCAAGGCCCCTGTTCCCTGAAACATTGATTAAGACGCCTAGGTCCACGTATTTAACAAACGTTTATTGCATACACAATGCGAGGTACAACACAGTAGGCACAGGAGTCATGACACACCCCAGCACCTCACAGTCAGAGAAAAAGCAAGGACAAAAGAGCCACGTTTAAGCAGCATTAGATTCCAAGCTGCAGTACAACATTTCTGAGGAACTACTCCCACTCCAGGATTAAAGTGTTTACTTGGGAAAGTCCTTCTAGCAATGGTATTCTTCCAAATTCATCAATAAAACACTTCCACAGTTAAAAAATAATTGTCACCAAGGCTAATATTTTCAGACTACTGACTTTGCTCCAGGTCCTTTCAAAGTATTGATTCATTTATTCCACACAGCAGCCTATGGAAGTAGATTCTATTATCTCCCCCCATGTTACAGACGTGAAAACTGAGATACAGAGGGTTAAGTAACTTGCCCAGGACCGCACAGAGAGGAAAGGGAGAAGTTGAGATTCACACCCTACCGATCTGGACTTCATAGTCCATTCATAAAATGATTGTGATACATTTGAAAGCTAAAAATTTTTTTTTCTGTTGAAAAAGTAACAAACACATGTATAAAATCTGAAATTTAAAAGGAGTTACAATATTTTTAAAATTCCGCCACATCCCCACCACACAGAGAGCTACTGTTTACCTTCTGGTCCGCTAACTTCTTTAGGGGTGAGAGAACTACAAATATATGATACCTAATTGAGATATAGAAAATTGTTGTAATCTACATTTTATATAATGGTGCTTAGAAATACAATCTACACATAATTATACAAAATGCATGTCTATTGAAAAAATTGAATAACAATAGAAAGAACAAAATAAGAATCATTCAATACTTCAGGATTATAAATTCATACTCCAAGAACTTATGAGAATTAAATGGAAATTAAAGAATATCTGTGTAGATGCAAGATAACGAGATGAGGAACATGTCTCCACATAAATATTCACAGAATTCCTGATTTTCATTTTTACACTGACATTTTTACTTTGTGCCTTTGTGTTATCATTGAACATGCCCCTTCAGATATTTCAGATATTTTACTTTGCATCTTAATGGTTTTAGTGTAGTGAAGACACCCTGAGAAGCTACTCAGTCTCTCATTCAGTAATTTTCTATTTTTCGTCTTAACTCAGGACAAAAGGATACAAACAGTTTATGATATCAGAGAAAAGGCTGAGAGTAAAATTGGTACACATATGGATTAATTTCTCTAGAGGATCCCAAGGGAAATAGAAATATTTGAACTGAGTATTTTATATTGTTAACTCAATGCTTTGTCATATGTTTTGCTTTGACCAATGCACTTGAAGATTTTCTCTAACTTGCTGAAAGGGTAATGTAGATAAACATCTTTGCATTGCTATTTATTTGTGTTTAAGTGCATGCATTCTGGTAAGTGTTTCCCAAAGAATAGTTTGTGGACATTAGTCTCATAATGTTCCACAGAAGAAGGGCTCTGTGGTCTAACACGTTTCGGGAAATATTAATACCACAAATCCTCCTCTGGATATGTGTAATATCTGAGAACTTCTAAGGAGGAAAAATTAAAGCCACTAGTATCATTAGTATCACAAGTTTTGATGACTCTGAATGTCAGTTTTCACACTAGGTCACTTTTGTATAACTGTCACAGAGATGCTATAAATTTTGGGGATTTTAGAGTACAACATTGCACATCAGTCATTCACACTGAAATGCATGTGTCACGCCCCCCGGAGGACACAGAGCCAAAGCCAGCAGGTCAGTGGCTTCGGTTTGCAGCAGCGTTGGCAGCAGCGCTTTATTCTCTTTGCTCCATTTCCTATGTGTACTGGGGATGCAAAGTAAACCAGGATGTCTGCCAAACTTGAAGGAAGCCAGAGAGTCCAGAAAACTGTAGGCTTTCCTGCACCCAGAGGGAGCCAATACTCTTGGAAATAAGACTTTTTCAAAGGATAACCTTCTAGGTGCAAGAAAATACTATTTGAGCTTCTCTTCTCCAAACTGTTGGTCTTTCACGATGAAAAGAGTTTGGCCTCAACAAGTGAACAAGGACCAAGGCTAACTAAACAGCTCAGGCAGACACAAAAGCCTGGTTGTTGCGACCGAGTTGACTTAGCATTTACTGCATTTTAAAACTCAAATCCATTTGGTAAGGGCGCCTAATCATCTAAGAAAAACAGTCATGTGAAGAAAGAGGATGCTGCATCTGATTGATTTATAAAAGCATCAGGTTACTGAAGTTTTAGCCAACTCATAGGAAAAATACTTTCTCATTTACTCCCCATTTCCTTCATGTCAGGAAAAAGTCATTCCCACACTACAAAATATGCCTTCAAAATCCCATACCCTCCATGAGACCAAATTCTTTGGCTTTTGGAGGGCTTTCTCCACAGCCTGAAATTGATTCCTGACAGCAGTTCCTTTGTGGCTTTGCTCAAACAAACTCGGAATCTTTTGGCTTATGGCACTAGCACTGATTGAAAGAAGATACCACCACTGTGTTGTACATTCATGGAGCTGCTCAGGAGAAATATGCTTGCCTTCCTGATCAAGGTTTTACTGCACTGCAATTGTCTTTGGTCCTTTGTAAGCATGTTTATCGTTCCTAACATCCCTTTTGTTGTTGTTGTTTAGTTGTTATACTTTTTATTTTTCAAGAATAATTTCAATAATATTGCCATGTACACAATGGCATGTTACATATAAATATATCAACATAATGTCTATAACTTATTATATCTGGGTATTTATAGCAGAAATATAGACAGTCATAAATATATACTCAGGAAATTCCAGGGTATTTCTGATTTTCTTTTTTTTCTTTTTTTTTTTTTGGAGACGGAGTTTCACTCTTGTTGCCCAGGCTGGAGTGCAATGGCGGGATCTCGGCTCACCGCAAGCTCCGCCTCCCAGGTTCAAGCAATTCTCCTGCCTCAGCCTCCCTAGTAGCTGGGATTATAGGCACGTGCCACCACACCCAGCTAATTTTGTATTTTTAGTAGACATGGGGTTTCTCCATGTTGGTCAGGCTGGTCTCGAACTCCCGACCTCAGGTGATCCACCCACCTCGGCCCCCCAAAGTGCTGGGATTACAGGCGTGAGTCACCGCGCCCGGCCTTATTTCTGATTTTCAAACACATATAATATGTGGTCTCATTAAGAGTTTTCTCTGTTGTTTCTGGTGAACATTATTTACACAGCCAGAAAATAAAAACTTTTTTAAAAGTACCACTAATTTTAATATTAAGAGGAATCTGCTTTTGCTTTGTAAAGATGTATTTTCTCTAGAAATATTGAGCTGACAAGGATGTGAAGGAAAAGTATTTTCCAAGAAAAGGTAAATGTGGAACTAGATAGAAAGGAATGAATTAGAAAATTATGTAGCTTTTGGAAGTTTTTCCTCTATTTTTTTCTATTATCTAAGTTTCATAGATTTTTTTTTCCTATGGAAGGAATATCTGTCTTGACATTTACTGTGGTTATGACTGGAATGGTGCTATTTCTCCAATATATGAATGGAATACTCTCAGTGATAGGGAAATTTTTCAGGTATCAATAAATGAATTGTAAGTATCACAGTGTTGTTTTTCTTGCTTTACACAACATACTGCTGGGTTGCTTAGCTATAAACCATAAATCTTTTGCCTTATGACCCTAATAGTTATTGAGATGAGAAGTAATCGATCCATTAATATACTAGGCATCAACGAGGATGTTTTCTTTGACATTTTCAGTGTAGCCTTCTAATAGTAATAGCATTTATGGTGCAGTTACAATGTGCATTGTTTGTTTGGTACAGGTATAAGCTCACTTAACTTCAAAATCTGTAAGGCAGAGTTATTATGATGATTTCTGCGTCTCAGAAGAAGAAACCAAAACAGAGGTTAAATAATGTGCTGGAGGTAAAGAATGGTGTAAGAATTAAACCCTGGTGGGGTTTAATTCATTAACCCTGGTGGGTTTAATGGTGTAAGAATTAAACCCTAGTGGGATTTTAATTGTTTCTTTGAACACTGTTAGTTCTCTCTTAAAATGAACATGCTCATTAAATTAATCCAAATCAATATCTGGTTGTTCTTTTAAAAAACTCAGAGCAAAGAAGGACAATTAAATTATGTATTTACTTGCCTTTGACCTTGAGCAATTGACCTTTCTCTAGACAGGGCTAACAATTTTACTTGGATTTGAGTAGCTGCAAAAATTGCTGAGAAGTCAATTTAAAGTCTTAGGAAAGTGTTTTATCAGATTGAAGTCTCCTAAATTATTTGTCAATCACTTGTTGGTAGCCATTTAGGTCGAGCTCAATCGCCCTAAGCCACATATTCATTTTAATCCATGAATAATGTAGTGATGACTCATTGACAGCTATTAAGCAGCTCCTAGAGTTTTCACACCTGCAACTCTTTTTTTTTTTTTTTTTTTTTTGAGACGGAGTCTCGCGCTGTGTCACCCAGGCTGGAGTGCAGTGGCGCGATCTCGGCTCACTGCAAGCTCCGCCTCCCAGGTTCACGCCATTCTCCTGCCTCAGCCTCCGAGTAGCTGGGACTACAGGCGCCCGCCACCACGCCCGGCTAGTTTTTTGTATTTTTAGTAGAGACGGGGTTTCACCATGTTAGCCCGGATGGTCTCGATCTCCTGACCTCGTGATCCACCCGCCTCGGCCTCCCAAAGTGCTGGGATTACAGGCTTGAGCCACCGCGCCCGGCCACACCTGCAACTCTTAAGGGATTCTAAGCGAAGCATTCTAGAAATAAAACAATATAAATAGAAAGTAGTCATTGCACTTTCATTTTAGAGTAGATGACACGATACAAGGATGACTTTTGTAATAATCAGTTGCTCTGTGATACCTAGAGTTGTCCCTTGGTGAAACTTGGTCTCACAGCTTCTACCTCTCAAATATATCCAGTATCCAACCACTTCTCACTACTTTCCTTCTCACAACTTGTGAAATAAAACCCCTGGTCCTGAATTTAAATCCTGCTCCATGCCACCATCATATGTGCCCTGGATTTTGGCATTAACTCCCTAAACTGTCCTCTAAATTGCCACCTTTGTCCACAGTATTCTCAACAGTGAAGCCCGCTGATCCTTACAAAATATAAGTGATACCGTGTCATCCTGTGTCTACAAATCTACTCCTTTCACTCAAGGCCTTTCTTCCTATGGGTGTGAGGCAGCAGGTTCCCTTGTTCCCTGTGATTCTGACTTTGTCTCCTCCTGTTCTCCTCCTCGCTCACGCTACTCAACCTGCGGGCTCCCTGTTGTTGACCCCACCATGCCCTGCCTGCACACGTAAATAGTTCCCTTTAGCCTGCTTTGTGAATTCCTCAGAATTTATAACTTCCAGCACCCCATATGATTTGTATATTTATTATGTTTTGTATAGTATTTATTATTTATCTCACCTTATGAGAATGTAAGCTCTCTAGGCAAGTGGAGCTTATTGTCTGCTCTGTTTGAACAAAACAGATCAGCATCTAGTAGATTGTAGCACTCAATATATATTTACGGAATGAGCAAATGAATGAGTGAATGATTAAATGCCGGTAGCTGAACCCATGCTTCCATGGTCAAACGTGACGCTAGGACATTCAGTTCAGTCAGTGTTTGTATAAGGCATTGGTCTAAAGGCAAATGATGACCATACATAAATTAAAATACATCATGAATAATGAATGGCATTAAGACCATACATAAATTAAAATACATCATGAATAATGAATGGCATTAAAAGTCAGTATTACTAGCTTCAAAGACATTAAGATGAGGTGGTGGAAACAGAGCCTGGTACTGAAATTGACTAAACTTTAGTTAGAAGAAATCCCTGTTCCACCATTTATCAGCCAGATGACCTTTGGCAAGTCACTTTAGCATACTAATCCTTAGCTCTCTCCCATATACAATAGGGAAATCTGTGCTGTCTACTTAATCTTGTTGTTATGAAGAGTAAATGAGTTTACATATTTAAAATGCTTAATGTAATTTTTTTAATGTAATAACTATTGGGGGAAATAATAACATAGTAATTTAAAAAAAGAATAGAGAGCCTCAAAACAATCTGAAAAACACATCCCTCTTAGTTATTATAAACAATTAGTTTTGAATCAATAATGCCTGATGAATAATAGTTTTTTTAAAAATGGGCAAGAATTGGCCATTGGTCTTTTAGAATCTCACAGTTGGGAGTTGCATAACTATCTGATATTTGGTTAATACTAAACCTTTTAGCCTTGGTCAGCAGTCCTCAAAAGTTTTGGTCTCAGGACTCCTTCATACTCCTAAAAATAACTGAAGACCCCAAAGAGTCTTTCCTTATGTGGGTTGTAGGTATTGATATTTTCTATATTCCAAGTTAAAACTGAGAACTTAAAACAATTATTTATTAATTCATTTAAAAATGTCAATAATACACCCATTAGATAGTAAAATAAATAACTTTTTTTTAAAAACTACTTTTTTTAAACAAAAAATTTAGTGAGAATGGTAGCATTGTTTCACTGTTTTGCAAATCTCTCTTTCTTTTTTTTTTTTTTTTTTTTTTGAGATGGAGTCTTTCTCTGTCCCCAGGCTGGAGTGCAATGGCGTGATCGCGGATCACTGCAACCTTCACCTCCCAGGTTCCAGCGATTCTCCTGCCTCAGCCTCCTGAGTAGCTGGGATTACAGGCACGCTCCACAATGCCTGGCTAATTTTTGTATTTTTAGTAGAGCCGGGGTTTCACCATGTTGATCAGGCTGGTCTCGAACCCCTGATCTTGTGATCTGCCTGCCTCGGCCTCCCAAACTGCTGGGATTACAGGCGTGATCCACTGCCCCTGGCCTTTGCAAATCTCTTTTATGTCTAGCTTAATAGAAGAAAACTGGATTATTTTATCTGCTTTTGCATTCAATCTGTCGTGATGTCATACATAATGCAGGCTTTGCAAACCCCCTCAATCACTCATGAGAAAATGAGAGTGGAAAAGACAAATAACCTTAGTAACACAGTCATGCGTTGCTTAACCAAGGGAATATGTTCTGAGAAATTCATTGTTTGGTGATTTTGTCATTGTGTGAACATCATAGGCTGCACTTACACAAGACGATACAGCCTTCTACACACCGCGGTGGTATAGCCTGTTGCTCCTAGACCACAAACCTATGCAGCATGTTACTGCACTAAATACTGTAGTCAATTGTAACACAATGCTAAGGATTTGTGTATCCAAACATTTAAAAAGTACAGTAAAAATAAGGTATAAAGGATTAAAAAATGGTACACTTACAGGGCACTTCCCATAAATGCAGCTTGCAGCGGGGGAAGTTGCTCTGGGTGTCAGTGGGTGAGTAGTGAGTGAATGTGAAGGTCTGGGTCATGATAGACTTTATAAACAGTAAACTTAGACTATGCTACATTTATAACAAATATTTTTCTTTCTTCAATAATAAATTAACCTTAGCTTACTGTAACTTTTAAACTTTATACATTTTTATTATTTTTAACTTACTGGCTCTTTTGTAATAACACTTAGCTGAAAACATACGGTACAGCTATACAAAAAATTTTCTTTCTTTATATCCTTTATAAGCTTTTTCTATTCAGTTTTTTGGGGTTTTTTTTTGTTGTTACTTTACAAAAATTTGTTATAAACTAAGACACAAACACACACATTTGCCTAGGCCTACACAGGGCCAAGGTCATCAATATCACTGTCTTTCTCCTTTATATCTTGTCCCATTGGAAGGCCTTCAGGGACAATAACAGGCATGGAACTATCATCTCCTGTGACAGCAATGCCTTCTTGTGGATACCTCCTGAGGGACCAGCCTGAGGCTTTTTGTATAAGTATTGTCTAAAATAATGATAAAAGTGTAATATAGTAAATACATAAACTCCTCCCATCCCTGATTTTCTTGAAACAAACTTTGAAAACCACTAGGCTAAGTTATGGTCTTTTTCTTCTTTTCGTTTTTGTAAATTGTAAATTGACAGTTTATAATTGCTCAGTCCACCCTCAGTATCTGTGTGTTCTCCACCCAAGATTCAACCAATCACAGGTCAAAAAATTTGGAAAAAAATTAAAAATAGCAATACAGCAATAGAATAATACAAATAAAAATGCACTATTACAACTATTTGCATAGCATTTACATTGTATTAAGTATTATAAGTAGTCTAGAGATGACTTAAAGTATACAAGAAGATGTATACAGATTATATGCAACTACTTATGCCATTTCATATAAAGAACTTGAGCAGCCATGGGATTTGGGATCCATGGAGCGCCCTGGAAACAATCCCCTGTGGAAACCAAGGGAAGGCTATGTAAATGTAAGGGATATAGAATGTTATGATTTTGAATAAAATGTGGAATAATTAAATGAAGCTATTTAACATATCCAGCACCTCAAATACTTAACACTTTTTATGGTAAAAATTTGTTCTTTTAGCAACTTGAAATGTACAGTACTCTATTATTAACTATATTCATTACACTGTGCAATAGAACTATAAAAACCACATTCTTCCTGTCCAACAGATTTAGTACCCTTGGACCATCATCTGCCCATTCTTCCCACCCGGCAGTTTCTGTAACCACCAATATACTCTCTGCTTCTCTGAGTTGTTTTAGATTCCACGTATAGGTGAGAACATGCAGTATTTGTCCTTCTGTGCCTGGCTTATTTCACTTGGTGTAGTGTTCTCCAGTTCCATCTACGTTGTTACACATGACAGAATTTTATTCTCTTTTAAGGTTGTCTAGTATTCTGCTGTGTATACAGACCACATATTCACTTGTTAATGATGGACTCATAGGCTGATTCCATAACTTGGCTCTCGTGAATAGCACTGCAATAAACATGGCCGTGCAGATAGATATCTCTTAAACAAACTGATTTCAAACCTTTTGAGTAAACACTCAGAAGTGGAAATGTGGATCGTACACTAATTCTATTTTTAGTTTTTTGGGGAACCTTCATATAGTTTTCCGTAATGGCTGAATTAATTTACATTCCCACCAATGGTAAACAAGGATTCCCTTTTCTCCACATTCTTGCTGATATTTATTTTATTTTATTTTTTGTCTTTTTATAAAAGTAATTCTGACAAGTGTGAGACAGTATTTCATGGTGGTTTTAATTTGCTTTTTTTTCCCTAAAGATTAGTGATTTTGAGCATTTTTCAGGTACCTGTTGTCTGTTGCTATTCCTTCTTTTGAAATGCCTATTCAGTCTCCTTACCCGTTTTTAAAATTGGGTTTCTTGTTTTCATGCTATTGAGTTGTTTGAGCTCCTTATATATTTCGGATATTAACCCCTTATTAGATGTATGTCTTTTCTCTCAATCCATAGGTTATCTCTGTATAATGCTAATTGTTTCCTTTGCTGTGCAGAAGTGTTTTAGTTTGATATTACCCCATTTGTCTATTTTTTGCTTTTGTTGCTGGCATTTGTTGGGGTCAAATCCAAAAATCTTGTTCCCCAGCCCAATGTGGTATAGTTTTTCCCCTATGTTTTCTACCAGCAGTTTTACAGTTTCTGGTCTTATGTTTAAGTCTTTAATCCATTTTGAATTAATTTGTATATATGGTGTGAGATATGGGTCAAATTTTATTCTTCTGCATGAAAAAATCTAGTTTTCCCAACAGCATTTATTGAAGACACTATCCTTTCCCCATTGTATATCCTTGACACTTCTGTAAGAAATCAACTGATTGTACAAGTGTGGGTTCTCTACTCTGCTCCATTGATCAGTGCATTTTTTTGTTTTTTTTGTTTTGTTTTGTTTTTGCTGGTACCATGCTCTTTTAATTACCATAGCTTTGTATTATAGTTTGAAATCTGGTAGTGTGATACCTCCAGCTTTTGTTCTTTTTGCTCATGATTGACTTGGTTATTTGGAGTTTTTTCTGGTTTTATATGAATTTTAGAATTTTTTAAGATATTGCCATTGGAATTTTGATAGAGATTACATTGAATATGTAGATAGATCCCTTTGGATACTATGAACATTTAAACAATATTAATCCTTGCAATTCATGAACATAGGCCATTGTCCCATTTATTTGTGTGTTTTTCAATTTCTTTTATCAACATTTTTCAGTTTTCAGCATACAGGTTTTTCACTTCTTGATTAAGCTTATTCCTAAGTGTATTTTTTGTAGCTATTGTTAGTGGGATTGTTGCCTGAATTTTTTTTTTTTTTTAATTGTACTTTAAGTTCTGGGATACATGTGCAGAATGTGCAAGTTTGTTACATAGGTATGCACGTGCCATGGTGGTTTGCTGCACCCATCAACCCGTCATCTACATTAGGTATTTCTCCTAATGCTGTCCCTCCCCTATCTCCCCACCCCTGACAGGCCCCAGTGTGTGATATTCCTCTTGCTGTGTCCATGTGTTCTCATTGTTCAACTCCCACTTATGAGTGAGAACATGCAGTGTTTGGTTTCTCTTCCTGTGTTAGTTTGCTGAGAATTATGGTTTCCAGCTTCATCCCAGCAAAGGACATGAACTTATCCTTTTTTATGACTGCATAGTATTCCACAGTGTGTATGTGCCACATTTTCTTTACCAGTCTATCATCAGTGGGCATTTGGGTTAGTTCCAAGTCTTTGCTATTCTGAACAGTGCTGCAGTAAACATATGTGTGCATATGTCTTTATAGTAGAATGATTTATAATCCTTTGGGTATATACCCAGTAATGGGATTGCTGGGTCAAATGGTATTTCTGGTTCTAGATCCTTGAGGAATTGCCACACCGTCTTCCACAATGGTTGAACTGATTGACACTTCCACCAACATTGTAAAAGCGTTCCTATTTCTCCACATCTTCTCCAGCATCTGTTGTTTCCTAAGTTTTTAATGATCACCATTGTAACTGGTGTAAGATGATATCTCATTGTGGTTTTGATTTGCATTTCTCTTATGACCACTGATGAATGAGCTTTTTTTCAAGTGTTCGTTGTCCGAATAAATGTCTTCTTTTGAGAAATGTCTGTTCATATCCTTTGCCCATTTTTTGATTGGTATTATTTGTTTTTTTCTTGTAAATGTGTTTAAGTTCCTTGTAGATTCTGGATATTAGCCCTTTGTCAGATGGATAGATTGCAAAAATTTTCTCCCATTCCATAGGTTGCCTGTCCACTCTGATGATAGTTTCTTTTGCTGTGCAGAAACTTTTTAGTTTAATTAGATCCCATTTGTCAATTTTGGCTTTTGTTGCCATTATTTTTGGTGTTTTAGTCATGAAGTCTTTGCCCATGCCTATGTCCTGAATGATATTGCCTAGGTTTTTTTCTAGGGTTTTTATGGTTTTGGTCTTTAATCCATCTTGAGTTAACTTTTGTATAAAGTCTGAGGAAGGGGTCCAGTTTCAGCTTTCTGCTTCTGGCTAGCCAGTTTCCACAACAGCATTTATTAAAAAGGGAATCCTTTCCCCATCACTTGTTTTTTTCAGGTTTATCAAAGGTCAGATGGTTGTAGATGAGTGACGTTATTCCTGCGGCCTCTGTTCTGTTCCATTGGTCTATATACCTGTTTTGGTACCAATACCATGCTGTTTTGTTTACTGTAGCCTTGTAGTGTAGTTTGAAGTCAGAAAGCATGATGCCTCCAGCTTTGTTCTTTTTACTTAGGATTGTCTTGGCTATACAGGCTTTTTTTTTTTGTTCCATATGAAATTTAAAGTAGTTTTTCCTAATTCTGTGAAGATAGTCAATGGTAGCTTGATGGAAATAGCATTGAATTTATAAATTACTCAGGCAGTATGGCCTTTTCCATGATAATGATTCTTCCTATCCATTAGCATGGTATGTTTTCCCATTTGTTTGTTCGCTTATTTTCTTGAGCAGCGGTTTGTAGTTCTCCTTGAAGTGGTGCTTCACATCCCTTGTGAGTTGTATTCCCAGGTATTTTATTTTCTTTGTAGCAATTGTGAATGGAGTTCACTCATGATTTGGTTTTCTCTTTGTTTATTATTGGTGTACAGGAATACTTGTGATTTTTGCACATTGATTTTGTATCCTGAGACTTTGCTAAAGTTGCTAATAAGCTTAAGGAAATTTTGGGCTGAGATGATGGGGTTTTCTAAACATACGATTATGTCATCTGCAAACAGACACAATTTGACTTTCTCTCTTCCTATTTGAATAACCTTTATTACTTTCTCTTGCCTGATTGCCCTGGCCAGAACCTCCAATATTATGTTGAATAGGAGTGGTGAGAGACGGCATCCTCGTCTTGTGTCGGTTTTCAAAGGGAATGCTTCCAGCTTTTGCCCATTCAGTACGACATTGGCTGTGGGCTTGTCATAAATAGCTCTTATTATTCTGAGATATGTTCCATCAACACCTAGTTTATTGAGAGTTCTTAGCATGAAGAGCTGTTGAATTTTATCAAATGCCTTTTCTGCGTCTATTGAGATAACCATGTGGTTTTTGTCATTGGTTCTGTTTATGTGATAGATTATGGTTATTGATTTGCATATGTTGAACCACCCTTGTATCCCAGGGATGAGGTTCACTTGATTGTGATGGGTAAGCTTTCTGAAGTGCTGCTGGATTGGGTTTGCCAGTATTTTATTGAAGATTTTGCATTGATGTTCATCAGGGATAGTGGCCTGAAATTTTCTTTTTTTGTTGTGTCTCTGCCAGTTATTGGTATCAGAATGATGCTGTCCTCGTGAGCTAGGGAGGAGTCCCTCTTTTTCTGTTGTTTGGAATATTTTCAGAAGGAATGGTACCAGTTCCTCTTTGTACCTCTGGTAGAATTCTACTGTGAATCCATCTGCTACTGGGATTTTTTTGATTGGTAGGCTTTTAATTACTGCCTCAATTTCAGAACTTGTTCTTGGTCTATTCAGGGATGTGACTTCTTCCTGGCTTAGTCTTGGGAGGGGGTATGTGTCCAGGAATTTATCAATTTCTTCTAGATTTTCTAGTTCATTTGTGTAGAGGTGTTTATAGTATTCTCTGTTGGTAGTCTGTATTCCTGTGGGATCAGTGTTGATATTCCCTTCATCATTTTTTTATTGTGTCTATTTGATTCTTCTTTCTTTTCTTCCTTTATTAGTCTGGCTAGTGGTCTATCTATTGTGTTAATCTTTTCAAAAAACCCAGTTCCTGGATTCACTTATGTTTTGAAGGATTTTTTGTGTCTCTATCTCCTTCAGTTCTACTCTGATCTTGGTTATTTCTTGTTTTCTGCTATCTTTTGAATGTGTTTGCTCTTGCTTCTTTAGTTCTTTTAATTGCGATGTTAGAGTGCCAATTTTAGATCTTTTCTGCTTTCTCCTGTGGGCATTTAGTGCTATAAATTTCCCTCCAAACACTGCTTTAGCTGTGTCCTAGAGATTCTGGTACATTGTGTTTTTGTTCTAATTGGTTTCAAAGAACTTACCTATTTCTGCCTTAATTTTGTTATTTACCCAGTAGTCATTCAGGAGCAGGTTGTTCAGTTTCTATGTAGTTGTGTGGTTTTGAGTGAGTTTCTTTTTTTCTTTTTTTTGGAGATAGAGTCTTGTTCTGTCACTCAGGCTGGAGAGCAGTGGCATGATCTTGGCTCACTGCAAGCTCTGCCTCCTGGGTTCACACCATTCTCCTGCCTCAGCCTCCCAAGTAGCTGGGACTACAGGCACCCACCACCACGCCTGGCTAATTTTTTGTATTTTTAGTAGAGATGGGTTTTCACCATGTTGACGAGGATGGTCTTGATCTCCTGACCTCGTGATCTGCCTGCCTCGGCCTCCCAAAGTGCTGGGATTACAGGAGTGAGCCACTGCACCTGGCCTTGAGTGAGTTTCTTAATCCTGAGTTCTAATTTGATTGCACTGTGGTCTGAGAAACTCTTTGTTATGATGTCTGTTCTTTCGCATTTGCTGAGGAGTGCTTTACTTCTAATTAAGTGGTCAATTTTAGAATAAGCGTGATGTGATGCTAAGAAGAATGTATATTCTGTTGATTTAGGGTGGAACATTCTGTAGATGTCTACTAGGTTCCCTTGGTCTAGAGCTGAATTCAAGTCCTGAATATCCTTGTTAATTTTCTGTGTCATTGATCTGTCTAATATTGACAGTGGGGTGTTAAAGTCTCCCACTATTATAGTGTGGGAGTCTCAGTCTCTTTGTAGGTCTCTAAGGACTTGCTTTATGAATCTGGGTGCTCCTGTGTTGGGCACATATATATTTAGGATAGTTAGCTCTTCTTGTTGCATTGATCTGTTTACCATTATGTAATGCCCTTCTTTGTCTTTTTTAACCTTTGTTGGTTTAAAGTCTGTTTTATCAGAGCCTAGGATTGCACTCCCTGCTTTTTTTGTTTTTGTTTTTTGCTTTCCATTTGCTTGGTAAATATTCCTCCATCCCTTTAGTTTGAGCCTATGTGTGTCTTTGCACGTGAGATGGGTCTCCTGATTACAGCACACTGATGGGTCTTGACTCTTTATCCAATTTGCCAGTCTGTGTCTTTTAATTGGGCCATTTAGCCCATTTACATTTAAGGTTATTATTGTTATGTGTGAATTTGATCCTGTCATTATGATGCTAGCTGGTTATTTTACCTGTTAGTTGATGCAGTTTCTTCATAGTGTCGATGGTCTTTACAATTTGGTGTATTTTTGTGGTGGCTGGTACCGATTTTTCCTTTCCATATTTAGTGCTTCCTTCAGGAGCTCTTGTAAGGCAGGCCTGATCGTGACAAAATCTCTCAGCATTTGCTTGTCTGTAAAAGATTTTATTTCTCCTTCACTTACGAAGCTTAGTTTGTCTGGATATGAAATTCTGGAATGAAAATTCTTTTATTTAAAAACGTCAAATATTGGCTCCCAGTCTCTTGTGGCTTGTACGGTTTCTGCAGAGAGATCTGCTGGTAGTCTAATGGGCTTTCCTTTATGGGTAACCCGACCTTTCTCTCTGGTTGCCCTTAACATTTTTTCCTTCATTTCAACCTTGGTGAATCTGACAATTATGTGTCTTGGGATTTCTCTTCTCGAGGAGTATCTTTTTGGTGTTCTCTGTATTTCCTGAATTTGAATGTTGGCCTGTCTTGCTAGGTTGGGGAAGTTCTCCTGGATAATATCCTGAATAGTGTTTTCCAACTTGGTTCCATTCTCCCTGTCACTTTCAGGTACACCAATCAAATGTAGGTTTGGTCTTTTCACATAGTCCCATATTTCTTGGAGGCTTTGTTTGTTCCTTTTCATTCTTTTTTCTCTAATCTTCACACTTTATTTCATTAGGTTGATCTTCAATCTCTGATATCCTTTCTTCTACTTGATCGATTCAACTATTGATACTTGCATATGCTTCACAAAGTTTCTCATGGTGTGTTTTTCAGGTCCATCAGGTCATTTATATTCTTCTCTAAACTGGTTATTCTAGTTAGCAATTCATCTAACCCTTTTTCAAGGTTCTTAGCTTCCTTGCATTGGGTTAGAACATGCTCCTTTAGCTTGGAGGAGTTTGTTATTACCCACCTTCTGAAGCCTACTTCTGTCAATTTGTCAAACTTATGCTCTGTCCAGTTTTATTCCCTTGCTGGCGAGGAGTTATGATCCTTTGGAGAAGAGGCGTTCTGGTTTTTGGAATTTTCAGCCTTTTAGCGCTGGTGTTTCCTCATCTTTGTGGATGTATCTGCCTTTGGTCTTTGATGTTGGTCACCTTCAGATGGGGTTTTTGTGTGGATGTTCTTTTTGTTGATATTGTTGCTATTCCTTTTTGTTTATTAGTTTTCCTTCTAACAGTCAGGCCCCTCTGCTGCAGGTCTGCTGGAGTTTGCTGGAGGTCCACTCTAGACCCTGTTTGCTGGGGTATCACCAGTGAAGGATGCAAAATAGCAAATAATGCTGCCTGTTCCTTCCTCTGTAAGCTTCATCCCAGAGGGGCACCCACTAGATGCCAGCTGGAACTCTCCTCTATGAGGTGTCTGTCGAACCCTGTTGGGAGGTGTCTCCCAGTCAGGAGTTACATGGATCAGGGACCCCACTTGAGGAAGCAGTCTGTCCCTTAGCAGAGCTTGAGTGCTGTGCTGGAAGATCTACTGCTCTCTTCAGAGCCGGCAGGCAGGAAAGTTTAAGTCTGCTGAAGCTGTGCGCACAGTTGCCCCTTCCCCCAGATGCTCCGTCCCAGGGAGATGGGAGTTTTATCTATTAGCCCCTGACTGGGGCTGCTGCCTTTCTTTCAGAGATGCCCTGCCCAGAAAGTAGGAATCTAGAGAGGCAGTGTGGCTACAGCGGTTTTGTGGCACTGCAGTGGGCTCCACTCAGTTCGAACTTCCCTGTGGTTTTGTTTACACTGTGAGGGGAAAACAGCCTACTCACACCTCAGTAATGGTGGATGCCCCTCCCCACACCAAGCTTGAGCATCCCAGGTGACTTCAGACTGCTGTGCTGGCAGCAAGAATTTCAAGCCAGTGGATCTTAGCTTGCTGGGCTCTGTGGGGTTGGGATTCACTGAGCTAGACCACTTGGCTCCCTGGCTTCAGCCGCCTTTCCAGAGGAGTGAATGGTTCTGTCTCACTGGTGTTCCAGGCGCCACTGGGGTATGAAAAAAACTCCCGCAACTAGCTCAGTGTCTGCCCAAATGGCCGCCCAGGTTTGCGCTTGAAATCGAGGGTCCTGGCAGTGTAGGCACCCGAGGGAATCTCCTGGTCTGCGGATTGTGAAGACCATGGGAAAAGCATAGTATCTGGGCGAGAGTGCACCATCCCTCATGGCACAGTCTCTCATGGCTTCCCTTGGCTAGGGGAGGGAGTTCCCTGACCCCTTACACTTTCCAAGTGAGGCGATGCCCCGCACTGCTTCTGTTCACTCTCTGTGGGCTGTACCCACTGCCTAGCCAGTCCAAATGAGATGAGCCAGGTATCTCATTTGGAAATGCAGAAATCACCCATCTTCTTCGTTGATCTCACTGGGAGCTGCAAACTGGAGCTGTTCCTATTCAGCCATCTTGCCTGTCTTAAGTTTTTTGATTATTCATTGTTAGTGTCCTGATATTTGTGTTTTGATTATGTATCCTGTAATTTGACTGCATTCATTTATTAGTTCTAACAGTTTTTTTGGGTGAACTCTGTAGAATTTTCTATATATGAGATCATGTCATCAGCAAACAATGACAATTTCACCTCTTTCTTTACAGTTTGGATGCCCTCTATTTTTCTCTCTTGCTTAATTGCTCTGGCTAGGGCTTCCAATACTATGTTAAATAGAAGTGATGAGAGTGGGCATCTTTGCTTGTTTCACATCTCAGAAGAAAGGCTTTCAATTCTTCATCATTGAGTAGGATGTTAGCTGTGGGCTTCTCATATATGGCCTTTATTGTGTTACGGTATCTTCTATATTTATTTTGGTGAGAATTTTTATCATGAAAGAATGTTGAATTTCATCCAATGGTTATTCTTTCTTCTTGAGGCTTAATAAAAATAAAACAGTTTATAGCTTTCATGTATCTTTTCCAACTTTTTGTTGTTTTGACATCCAGTCTAATAGAAAAACTTAGAAGATAAAATGTAAGCTCTTTATACCATTCCTTTTACTCTTTAACTCAGGAGATTAAGAACCTTTGAACAGAGATTAGAATCGGTGCTCCTAATTTAATAAGCAGAAGTCTTTCCATTACTTGTCAGTTGTCCAAGATTCAACCCTTGCCTTCAAATGGTTTTTAATGTAGTAATAGGAAGCACTGAGAGTTCTGTGAAAAACAGACATTTTAAAAAAATTCAAAGCAGATTTTTTCTTTGTTTTCATTAAAATAAAATGTTTGATTAAAATATTTTCAAATCCTAGGAAATAAAAGTAAAAGGTGTCATCCAGTTTTCATTAAAACACTCATGAAATCAAATAGGGAAAAGTCTGCATCAGTATTGGAAACTAAAGATAATAGTCAACATATACCAAAAACTGGAGGATATGTCACTAAATAAATCACCAGTTGGACCAGATTTTAAAAACACCATTAATGGACAACATGTGTTTTGCTCCCTGAGCCAAAGCAGTGAAGTCAGAAAGTCGGAGGAGCCTTGACTGACCCCACAGCTCCTGACCTCAGCCCCCACTGGGGAAGCAGGCACCATGGACTTGCAAAGGGGTTTATCCCTCAGCACTTTGAGCTGCTTTCTGGTGTCTGCAAACCAGTGTCATAAAAACTGTGCCATTAATATAAATGTAGCAAATTTTCTTAAAATTTTGGAATTCTTTAAAAGGGAAAGAACTGAAGTGATTTGAACACTAGGAAGTGGGTATAAAGAGAGACCCATGTTTTGATTATTGGACCTGAATGAACACAGGAGGTGGAAGGCAGAAATGAGAGGCAAGAGGGGGAAAGAGCCAAGGGAATCCCATCAGGATCAAGCACTCCGTCTTGGGAACAAGAGGTGGGGTGGGAGTGGTTGGTTGTTGGGCTTTACTGAATGAGTTCTTCGACATGGTTGGAGCCTGGATCACATGTTCTTCTGCCTTCCTGTCCTGCTGAACTGCAGTAGTGAGTTATCCCCTTCCTGGCGGAAACCTTAGCGGGCCTGTCTGCAGGGCTTGAAAGATCCTTTGACATTTGGTCACTACTTGCCAGGGCCTCAGCCACACCCGCTGGTCTGTGAGAGAGCTAAGGAGACTCAATATATGGTGACTGTTAAAAAAAAAAAAAAAAAAAGGTAGCCTGAAAGTGTTTCTCTTCATGGTAGAATAAATAAGCCTAATGATCTACATGCATGTCTAGACCGGACTGGTATTCCTAATCACTTCCTTCTTGTTCATGCCAAGCCTGCCGGCCCTCTGTGAAAAGTCACTGTTGACAGACTCTTTGGCTCAGTGAAGCTCTCCAGGCCCTGCCTCCACCTCTGATGCTTTTTCATCTGGTTTCTGTCCCATGGACTCCTAATCACACACTCCTCTCACAGGTGTCCCATTTCATTGTTCGACTTCTCACACAGGCTTATTCCACAGGAACAAAGGTTTCCCCTTCCTTTGTCTTCATGCACTGAGGCCTGTGAATAAGCGGGGGCTTCCTCCTGGGGACTCCCACAGACTCCTGTCTGCATCTCAGCCCAGGTCCAGAGCAATAGACCCCAATCACTGGTAGCGCAGGGTCAAGTTACCACAGAGCAGACCAACAGCAAAAGATCCACAAGCCAAGAGAAGTGGAACGACACTTAAGGACTTAAAAGAAAAACTTTCTCTGAAATAGATTTGCTGCAGGAAACAGAAGAACATTTTAACATATATTTGTTTTATATGCTTACAAAAAAACAACTTTGAGCTGAGACAAGAAGAGATTCCATGAAAACCAAAATCATAAGACCCAAATTAAAGTGTTTGTTGGAAAGAGAGAATAGTTATTGACACTGCAGATTGTCATATTATTGATGTAAGGAGGAAACTGGGAAGTAATCTCAGAACATGGAGTGAATGAATGAAAATGATGATGAGAAAGATATTAGAGGGGGAGTAAAGTTTGCACAACCTGAATGTTGAGTAGTTAGTCTTCCCAAAGGAGAAAGCTAAACAAAATGAATAGAATCAATAATTCAAGGGAAAAATAAGGAAAAGAAATTAACATATAAAAGAAAATTCTCTTCCCAATATTAAAAACAAATCTGGGTCTGGAGATTTTAAAAATATAATGTCTATTATGTGTAAATGAGCAAAGGCTTAAGTCTGGAATGATTCCTCCTCCCATTTCTTGCTAGTTTCTCCTCCTCTTTCCAATATAGATCCTGCCAACACCAGTGTCACGTCCATGTTGCAAAGCCTGACTCAAATCCACTTCTAGCATAAAGCAATTTCCTGATTTCCTTAACCAATTGTTCTAGCTCTTGCTTTTAAACCCCCAATGAAGTTTTATCATATTCTACCAGTAGCAATTATAATAATGAAATCTTACGTTAGGCTGGGTTAAGCAGATGCCAAGTGGAGATTAAATGTGCAAGAACTTCATTGGGAGGAAACATCAGGAAAATAAATTGGGGACAGGGGCCAGAGAGCCTGGGAGTGTGAGCAGACCATGATCCAAGACTTACCCTGGGTGAAGGAGAGATTGGGAGCCTCCTCATATGCTGTGCCATTCTTGGAAGTTTTTGTGAGGCTACTGGGGAGTCTAGAGGCAGAGTTCATCAGAGAAGAAGTCCTGCGTCTCCCAGCAATGGGCCTGCCTGGGCATCCTTGCTGCACTGAGCCGTTGGTTGGGAGCCGTCCATGAGAGGTATGCCTCTGTGTACTGCAGCCGTGAATTTCAGAGCACAGCAGATAAAGCCCTTGGGTAAGATACAACATCTGCAGTTGGAAGTCTGTCAGACACATTCTCATGGCTGCTACAGTGTTCGATAAATATTAATACAACAATCAATTATTGAGCAACAAGGCACCAAGTGCCATGCTCTGCCCACAAAAAAGTACACATGCTCACAACACAAAAATGATAAAGACTGCATGCTTACATTTGCAGAGCGCAAAATCAGAATGGGGAGATAAACATGAGAAATATGCAATTACCCCAGAACATATGTTAGTGTAAAAGCACATCCCACATGATACAGGAACACAGAGGAATAAGAGTTCACTTTACCTGGCAAAGCTGGACATACAGCAGCAGAGGAAGGAAAGGTTAAAATATGCGGCCTAGGTGTTCACAGGCGGAGGTAAGCGTGGAAGAGTACTGCAGTCAGAAGGAAGTCACCTTTGTGCAACAGGCATCCGTTCATCTCCAGTATTTGCTTTCCCCTCCTGGAGTGGGGCAGGGGTGGGACTTTCTTCCTATCTCATGAATGCTAGACTGGTCATGTGGGGTGCAAGCAGAGATGGCATGCAGCATTTCTGAAGAAAGTGCTAGTAGCCACCCTGTAATTGCCACGCTCTCTATTTTCTCTAACTAAAAAGGGCCAGAGAGGTGGCTGCATCAGCCGTGGTTCCAGAGTGAAGGCGACGGGAATCAGAGTGGCAGCTGACCCATGAAGGACATGAGACATGAGTGGGAGAGAAACCATTTGTTTTTATAATCCTTGGAGATTTGTTGCCTCGGCAGAGCCTGGCTCCGCAGTCTACCCTGACTCATCCTCTCTGCAGACAGAGGGCACAAAGATGTGAGTGTGGTGTTTTTGGGGAGCACCCCTGCCCTCCTCCCTGGGGCTGTATGATGGGCAATGATAGAGCAAGTTTGTGAAGGGGGGTAGGATCATATCACAGAGTCTTTCTTGATATGCTGAACAGCCCACAGGCAGTGGAGCTCATTTTTAAGTGGGATGTGACAGGAGCGAATCTGGTTTCTAAAGTGAGTAGGAAGCCTGTATAGGTGCTCTTGTAGCTATCCAGAGAAGAGTCTTCGGGGAGGGCCAGAGAGGACAGAGGAAGGGGAGGTTTCAGTGACCTCCAGCAGACAGACTGCATGTGGGAAAAGAAGAGAGGAGCCTCAGTGAGTGAGGCTCACCAAAGCAGGAGGAAAAGCACTTTGGAGGGGAGCTGATGCGTTCAATTTTTGGAGCGTTGAATTTGAGGTTCCTTCAGGACATCCATGTGACAGCATCCAGTAGGTTCTTGGAAACATGTGTTTGGAGTTGAGACAGCATTGAATTGAATTACTTTAACAGCTGAATTTTAGAAACCTTTAATCTTTTTCTTTTCAAGTATGGCCACTAGGAGTGATTTTGGCCCATTTAATAAAAAATGAGGACAAAGATGTAAATTGATACACACAGTTGAACCCAGTTTCCATTCTAGATTGTAAGTCCCTAGTAACTTTCTGGGGCCTTCCCTGAACTCACTGGCCTTGTTTATGAACTTTTTGTCATCTATTTTTTCTTTAACACAGATGCAAATGGCCGAGTTAATCTTAGTCCACATTTTCATTATTGATCCTTGAAGGTCATCTTCTGTTGCGTTTTTGTAAAATATTCTTTTACTTCCATTCCCCACTGCCAACTCCCACTTTCCTCAGGATCAGCCACTCTCGTTTGGTAAATATGTACATTTTTATCTGTATATGTCTTGAAGAATGTGCATGGCGGGGTCATGGCTTTTCATTTAAGTAGCCAATGTTGTGTTCTATTTCAGTGTGATTCACGCTGGTTTTCCGTGGCATGTAGACAGAGGATTTCCCGTCCCCTCTTCTGTGACGTCATTCAGGTTGTGCTTCCTTCTTGCCATCACACTGATGCTGAAAGGAATATCTGCACACATTTACCTCATGTCCTTTCGTGGTAATTCCTTTGGTATGTATAAGTAAAAGTACAGTATGCATGATACACATATTCTTCATCTGACTTAGCACGGCTGGATCACCAGTCCACTTTCCTCCATTCCTGCATGAATGTTTCTACATCCCCACATCCCTGCCTACACTTGGCATTATGTGACTTTCTAGTTTTTGGTAATCTAGTAAATACTGTGATATTTCATCTAAAAATATTTCAATTTTAGTGACGAGTAATGGGTTTGAGCCTTTCTTCATGTTCTTGTTTGTGTCATCATCCCTTTCTGTATTTCCAGTTCTTATAAATTGCCAGTTTCTTAAAAATAGAGATTGATACTTTACTATTTTTATTGTTTTATTGATTTGCAAAATTTTCTTTTGTGTTCTACGTAGCAACTTAGTATCAGTTTTATACCTTTTGTTATTTTTCTACAGTTCTTGGATATTCTGTGTATCTCTCTCTTTTTTCTTTTTGTTGTCTTTGCTTTTCACTTTGAGAAGTTTCTACTGACGTATCTTCAAACTTACTGATTCTTTCTGCACCTGTGTCTGGTCTACCAATGAATCTATCAAAGGCATTCTTCATTCCTGTCATTGTGTGTTTAATTTCTAGTATTTCCTTTCTATTCTTTCTTAGCATTTTCATCTCTATGCTTACCTTACCCATTTGTTCTAGCAGGTTGTCCACTTCTTTCATTTGCTCTTGGCACATTAATCATAGTTATTTTTATTCCTGGACTGACAATTCCCAAATATCTATCATGTTTGAGTCTGGCTCTGATGCTTGCTTTGTTTCTTCAGATTGAGTTTTTTGCCTTTTAGCATGCTGTGTAATTTTTGGTTGAAAGCTAGAAATGATGTATTAGGTAAAAGGAACTGAGGTACATAGGTTTTTAGTGTCTTCATGTCTAGGAGTTAGGCTGTATTTACTCTTTAATGTAGCTATAGATGTCAGAGGCCAAAATTTCCTCTAGCATCCATGTCTTTGTCTCCCCTGCTGTCTTGGGTTTCTCTAAAAACTTCTTCTTAAGTAGAGCCTAGCCTTGCAGCTTCTCCCGTTGTTATCCCTGTTGTTGTGCAGGAGCGCATTGCTGTGGTAGGAGAGTGTGCAGTGGAAGAGAAGAATTCCACATACCTGTCATCAGGTCTCAGTTTCTCAGTGAGCCTGTGTCCCTGGACCGTGATCTTCACAAGTTCTTCTCAGCTTTTTATCTTCCTGAAGGCAGATAGAAGGACTAGAAGGATATGGTGTTAAGGATTTTCCTCTTCTCAGTTTGAAGACCAGACAAGGCTGGAGTTGGTTTTTTTTTTTTTTTTTTTTCTCGCCCCACATTAGTTAGATACTGGCAAAACCCAGGTGGTTTGGGCTTTGTCAAGATGGTTTTCCTTGCAGAAGGTCTTTGTCAAGGAGTACAGAATGCTCTACGTGGGTTTCAACTCAGTTCCTTTTCCCTGCTTTGCCAGAGAATGAGGGGACTTTTTTCTATCTTCGCCCTGATAACCTGGTGGGGCTTTTAGGGGTAAAAGCAAGCCTAGGTCCCCAGGAGATCCTGTCACTCAAGCTAGTCCACACTCAAGCTCCATATGCTAGCTGAAGGCTGCAGTGACAGCTTCTGCGCCCAGGAAGCTGTGATTCTCTGCATCTGCCTGGTTGTCTCTTCAATCTTCAATGTGGCAATTTGTCCTGTTACCTCAATTCTCTTATGAACTTAAGAAAAGTTGTTGATTTTCCATTTGTTTAGCTTTTTTTCTCATTCTGAAGACAGGAGGGATGATGTTCAACATCTTTATATGTTGGACCAGACACTGGAAGTTGCATATCACTTTTAGATATCATAGATATCTTTTTTCATCCTGTAATGTTTCAGTTACCCACAGTTGTGCTTTATTGAACAGAAACCTTTAACTTGGACGTCATAGCATTATCAGCATTTTTGCTTTGTGTTTGTTCTTTCAAATGTTTTTCAAGAAGACTTTTCCTGTCCCTAGGTAAAAAGATACTCTCCTATTTTTTTCTATTACTTTGTAATTTTACCTTTCACAATTGGATCTGTAATACATCTGGAATCCACCTTTTCATCTGCTGTTCCATTTTGATTTCCCCCCATAGCGAGCCAGTTTTCCCAATGGAATCTATGAAACAGTCCATTCTTTCCCATTTGATTTATGGTATATTAAGTTCCCACTTACACCTCCTCCTCTCTTCTGGGTCTATTCAGTTCCATTGGCCTACTTGTCTGTTCTCTTGCCAATACTGCAGTGTTTTGATACTATGTCAATAGCTGGTAGGAAAAAATCCCTCCTCTTTTTTTCTTTATTTTGACTGTGTTATTCAGAAATGTACTTTTGAAGTACATTATGTCTAGGTTTATCTCTGTGCGTTGTTTCTCCTGTCTTAAATAAAAAAGGAGCACTGAGATTCCTTTAAGCAATCTTTCCAATAAGCACATGCTTTCCTTTGTGTATAAGGACCCAGCTGTTACTGCAGCATGGGTAGGACCTGCAGTTCAGTCTGTTTTTGCAGCAGCCCCATGGTGAGCCCGTCGTTCCTGAGCCAGGGCTGTGCACTTGGCACAGAGATGGCTGAGGTGACTGATAGCAAGGAGAGGGATCTTCTGCTGAGGATGACTTCTTGGATTTTTTGGCATCATTCTTTGTAAATATGCTAGGCAGCCTAAAAAGCCTGCACTTTTGGAGGCCATCTGATGTAACTAGGGTATCTTCTAGGTAAAAATACTGAGGTTCTGCAATGCATGGTTATTCCCCAAGATCTCACAGCTTCCTCATGACAGACCAAGAATCAGACCTTCTCATTGATTCTTAGTTTATTGCTTCAACCACCCACTGTACCATACGGCGTCCTTCAGTAAACAGGGAAGGTGGAAGTTCAAGTACTAAATTCTGAGAAATGTCTACAGATAAGTGTGCTGTTCATTTTGTTTCCAGTGGAAGAACGGGAGTGTGATGCATGCTTCAAGTGAACCGTCAAACATGAAATCAGGACCTGACTTCCAGTCACAAGTTGGAATTTCTTTTCTTGTTTACTGACAACTTTAGGCATCCTGGGTTTCAGTATTTCAGTAAAAGAAGGTAGATTTCAAGGTCTACTGCAAATGTTTTGAGGACAGCAAAGCTGTGACAGCAGGAAGAGGACCAAATTAGAAGCTGCAGTGACCTCACTGCCCTACTATTGACAAATGACTAATTGATTCTGTACACACAGCTGCTAGAACCAAAGCATGGACACAAGGCTAGCCGCATTGTTAACATAAACCATGTATCATTAAAAGTTAATATGTGGTTTCCTTTAAACAAAGAGGCTACTCCTAATGACAGAGATATTCATCAAATGGTAGCTGTAATGGAAAAGAGAGGATATCATGTTGCTTTCTATTAAGGAAAAAAATTACCTAGAAATAACAGCATGTCAAGACAATATATATTTTATTTGCTATAAATAATATCATTAGACTATTTTTTAATGTCTTATGGTCCATCTACCCTAAGAAAATTGCCATTTATACTTTTCAGTTTCTCTTTGTTTACATGAATACATATTTTACACAGTTGTAATCTTAGTTTATATACTACTTTAAATTCTTGTTTCCAAGCTCAGACGATATTATTAGTAACTATATTGCTTGGTGTTTTTTTTTGTTTTTTTTTTTTTTTTTGAGACAGAGTCTCGCTCTGTGGCCTAGGCTGGAGTGCAATGGTGCGATCTCGGCTCACTGCAACCTCTACCTCCTGAGTTCAAGCAATTCTCCTGCCTCAGACTCCCGACTAGCTGGGACTACAGGCGCCCACCACCTCGCCTGGCTAATTTTTGTATTTTTAGTAGAGGCAGGGTTTCACCAGGTTGGCCAAGCCGGTCTCAAACTCCTGACCTCAGGTGATCCACCCACCTTGGCCTCCCAGCATGCTGGGATTACAGGTGTGAGCCACTGCGCCCCGCTGCTTGGTGATTTAATTTTAGAATTGGTGTGTGTGTTTGAATGTTACTTGCAGTGTGGCAAGAAAATTCTTTTGTAACTTTATTAGAACTGACCAGTACCACAGACCGGACCACACAGCTGACTTTGGCCCAGGCAAAGAAGTCTTGGTCTTAATCCAACATGGATAGACTCAGGAAGTCACTCTCCCCAGCTCTGTTCAAGTGGCACAGAGGGGCCCAGGGCTCTGCTCCACGATGTCCACAGAAAGTCTTGGTCTAGAGGAGTCTTCCCTCTAGAGGCACACAGCATTTCAAGTAATCTGCGTGATATCAGTGCGTTTCTCTTTCTTCATTCAGATGAAGTGACACTAAGCAGGAAAGTCTTTCAGGTTTGCACAATCTGCAGAGAGCAGGCTGGTGATTCTTCCCCGGTCTCAAGCTATTCGATGAGAAGGATCTTCAAATTTGAATCCTAATATTAAGGATGTGGTAGACACTCCATATCAAAATCTTTATTACAGCATTATTTATAATAATGAAGAATTAGAAATAAATATCCAACCATAGAGAACATATTGTTTATTAAAATGATGATATTTTCAGAAGCTATATAAAAGATTGTTTTTAAATGCAAATAATGACATAAGGAAATATTTATGTTGAACAAGTGAAGATATTGGAATGCAAAATCCCATCTAAACAATGATCCTAGATACATTACAAATTTTTATCAGGAAATAAGTGGTTGATGTGTTTGTGCTATGTATATCTATGTGTATGTGCACATGAAAATAATTCCCAGGAGAAAATACCTGAATTTTCACATTATCTGGGTTGCAAATTTATGGGCTTATTTAAATATATTTTTCTATATACGCTTATAAAATTCAAGATTGACTGTAGTGGGTATGCCTTACTTTTAGAACTAGGATTTTTTAAAAAGATATTTAAAAATACCTAAATCATTTTTTGCTTCTAAAGGTGGATAGAGCAAGTAAGTGCAAGACACTGCTAATATCAGTAGGATCCAGCTTCTCTCGATAACCCCATGGTAGAGGCAAATTCCATCAAACCAGCCACTGCACAAAGCAGTTATCCCTACTGACAAACTAAGGGACCAGCGTGTTTAACATACTTTATGCAGGAACTTACTTATGTAGGATATTAGAATCACGTCACCAGGCCTAGGCATGAGTATGAACGGAGGCTCACATAATATACATTTAAATGTTTTAAAGTTTTAAACCAAGCTAACTCTTAAATAAGGTGTGTTTCATTCTCCTGTCTTGTCAAGTGTACCTCCTCAATGATCTGAAAGCTGAGTACAATTTAGAGTTTGAGAATTCCTCAGAAGCCTAAGACTGTATGGGAATTGGCAGCACAGGAGAACCAGACCCTGGGCTGTAGCCACCCTCCTCTTGTCCCAGCCCAAGCCCTCATAGTCAGGCCTGGTGTGCACCTGTGGGGTCAACACAGCCTTCAGTTCCAAGATCTGTTCCCACCTCCGTAAGTGACCACCACTTGGTGATCCCTACCCCTAAGGTGTCACACTTTTGGGGAAGGGCCTGTGATAGACCTGTCCAGGCCCCTGGAAGTGGGCTTCTGGGTACCTAGGCCCTGGATTCCCAGAGCATGGTCCAGAGAGAAGGCAGGTCCCTCTTCCCAATGTGGAGAAATGCTAGTAGAAGGCCAGAGCCAAGTGTGGCTCAGTATATCACCCAGCTTGGTAAATGTTTCATACGTGCTTAATAAGTATGTCTAATCTGTTATTGATGCAGTATTCACTTACATTGATTAGGTCAAATTGGTTGATCATATTGTTCAGGTCTTTTCTGCCCTTATTCATTTTCTATCTACTTGCTGTAACAATTGCTGAAAGAAGAGTCACCAGTCACCATTATGGATTTTGCTATTTCTCCTTTCAGTTCTATCTGGTTTTGCTTTATATATTTTGAAGATATGTTGTTCAGAGCATACATATTTAGGATTGTTATATCTTCTTTGTAAATTAACCTTTTTGCCATCATGTAATATCCCAATTTATCCCTGATAAAGGTCCTTGCTCTGAAGTCCACTTTGTCTGGTATTATAGAGATAGCCCCTTTAGCTTCTTTTTATTATGTGTATGGTATGTCTTTTCCATTCCTTTACTGGTTATTCTAACCTTATGTGACATTTAAACTGGCTCTTGTACTAAACATATAGTTGGGGGTCATTTTTTCAGTCAAATCTGACAACCTAATTTTAATTAGCATGTTTAGACTATTTTAATTGAATGTAATTATTGATATGTTTGGAAGTGTACCATTTATTGTCTTCTGTTTTTTATTTTTTCACTCCTTTTGCCAATTATTTAAATTTTTGTTTTGTTTTGTTTTTCTTTTTAATTTACATATTGGATTTGGGGCTGTACATCATTTTATTTTAGTTTGTCTAGGGATTGCAATATAAACATCTAACATTTCACAGTCTACTCAGTTCTGGAGATGGTGTTCTTTGAGTTTATCCTACTAGGGATTAGCTGGGCTTCTCGAGTCTACAAATTTATGTAATTCATTAACTTTCAGAAGTTTTAAACATATTTCTTTAAATAGTTTTTTGCACCAATCTCTTTCTCCTCTCATCTGGGACTGCAAAGACATAAATGTTAGTTCTTCTGATATGATACCATAGGTTTTTGGAGCACATCCCAAGACTGCTGGCTTGGATTTTAAAAAATCCTTTTTAAAAGGGATTTAAAAAATTCTTTTCTCTCTGCATTCTTCAAATTGGTAACTTCTATGATCTGCTGTCAAGCTCACCAATTATTTTCCTTTTTAAAATTCCATTCTGCTAATAAAATAGTTCTTTAATTTCAGACATTATATTTTTTAGATGTAAAATTTTTACTTTGTTCCTTTTCATAATTTTTTTTTCTGGCCAAGTAATACTACTTTGTATTCTAAACGTTTTCAAAATTATGGTGTCTAGACCGAATCCTGTTAATATCCTCTGAAGAATGTTAATTATTTGTTTTCACAGACAATTCACCTAGTTGTGTTTAGACTGAAAGTTCTTTCTCACCTTCTTTGATGTTGGTTTAGTTTTCAATGTTGCTGCTATACTCCTTGGCTCTGTCTTGCACAGGTACAGTTCAGGAATGAGTCTGGGTTCCGCCCCACTTAGTACACAGAATTAGAGGACTCCCTTCTCCAGTGCTCTCTTATCTGAGATTTGCCCATAGGAACTCCTTTCCTGGTCCTCTCAACAGAAAGTTCTGGTTTCCCTCAGAACTTTAGCTGCTAAATACATTCGAGAAGTCAGTGTGAAAGCAGAATTATAAATCTCAGGTAGAAAGTCCCCAGTAGGTAGGTTGCTGTGGTTTGAATGGTTCCCCAAAAAGCATGTGTTGGAAAATTAATCCCTAATGCAACAGTGTTGGGAGGTGGGGCCTGATGAGAGGTGATTAGGCCATGAGGGTTCCACTTCATGAGTGGATTAATGCTCTCATTGCAGGAGTTGGTTCATTATAAAGGGGCAAGTTCAGCACCTTCACTGTCATGCATGCATAGGCTCTTGCCCTTCCACTGTGGAATGACACAGCAAGAAGGCCCTCACAAGATGCTAGCCCCTTGATCTTGGACTTCCTAGCTTCTAGAACCATGAGACATAAATTCATGTTTATTATTAATTGGTCACTCTCAGATATTTAGTTACAGTATCACAAAATGGACTAAGACATAGGTCTTTTACTAGGTACTTTCTTCTCCAATTCATTGCACAGATCTCTTCTTTCCTGACAAGGCACACTCTCCAGGTATTAAAATTTTTTTTTTTCTCCCTCTGTAACCTAAATACTATCTCCTGCTTCTCTTTTAAGACCAGTCAAGCATCACCTCTTGTACAGTAACTCTCTCAGGAAGTATTCTCCAGAGCCTCATCCCCAGTTCCCTAAGCACAATGCCTCAGTACCCTTGGCTTCTACACATATCCATTTGTTTTGTCTGAATTGCAACCTGGTGCAGTTTAGATATGCTCCGTTGGATGGATTCGTGGATTTTAAAATCTGCTTTTAACTCTATTAACTGTCACAAATGGACAAGTGACTTATAGACACTCCTGAAAAGAAAATTAATATTGAAGAGAATACTAATAAAGAACACAAACAGTTACAAAATGACAAGACTGCTCTTGCCAGGACAAATTTTCATCAAGCACATTAACAATGAAATACACCCTGAATAGTTTTTCCCTAAGTGATGTCAAGGTATTATTCATCACATTTTATAAGACACTTTAAAACTAGGCATCCAGAATGAAGATAAATCTTTTCTATTTGTTTTTCAGCAAAGTTTAATTCAAAGTTAATTCAATGAGTAGTTTGAAAAATTTCACTTAGCTCTGATAATGATTTAGAAGTCTCATTTAAGGTTTTTATTTAATAGTAAAAGACAGAATGCCACATATTCAGGTTTAATGTTTATTCTTACCATTGCAGTGAAAAGATAGTTAAAATGATAAATGACGATTATAATACAATAAGCCAAAAGCTTATCTTTGTCAGCAAATACATGTAGAAAACAGAAAATATTGCTGAAAATATGAAGTAATAAGTATTAGAACAAACAAATTCTAGGAATTTTATTGTGCAGTAGTGCTGATGTTTTGACATATATAGAGTTTATGATATTTACCGGATTCTTTTGAAAAAAACAGTAAATTAAGAACTTCTTGTGAGTCATAAAGATGACTAAAAAGAGACATATTCTCAATATTATTTTTGAAGATAAAAGCAATATTTCATTTAAAAAACTGTCAGCCAATATTAGTGGTCGATTTTACTAGGTATAAATAAGGATCATAGAATAAGGTTATAGAAATAGTATCACTCATGAATTCATTCATTTCGTGGCCTGAAAGCAAAGTGCTGCAGCGAAGAAACTGAATCCAGAAGTACACAAAGTATAATATGATATAAACAAGGTAGTTCCTATTACAAAAATGACCTTTAAGATGTAGAAGAATCGTCACAACAATTCATAATGGCATGAAGAGAGACAATGAAAACGTTTATGCAACATACATATGAGCTGTGCCACAGATATGTCAAAGTGTTTTCAAAAACTTCTACATTTCAATACCAATTGTGCATTTGCTAATATTTTAAAATAAGTGGTTGTGAGTAGCATGTTGTCAAGCAGATAATTATTTTAAATGAATATACAAAATCAACTCATTCAAAGTGAAGTTTTTTAAAATTGTTATGATGCCATGATTTTAAAACATCATATTTTAATTACTTTCATTGTTATAATTTTCTGAAAGCTCATGCTATCTATTAAAACAAGTCATTTTCAAAAAGTTTCAAAACTTAAAAATGAAATGTCAACTTGTTTTTAAAGACTGAAGGCCAAGAGAAGCCTAAGAAGGTGTGACAACTAAATGTGATGTGATACCCTTTGTGGAATTCCAGAACAGAAAAAAAGACATTACATAAAAACTGTGAAAGAAGTAAATGTGAAAGAAGTATAGATCTTATTTATCAGTATTAGTTCACTAATTGTAACACATGAAATGACTCATGTAGGATGTTAACAGGAAGAATTGCATGCAGAGTATGTGGGAAGTCTGTGTATTATCTTTACAATTTTGCTGTAAATTTAAAATTGCTCTAAAAATAAAATGTATTTTAAAATAGCTTCTAAATGAAGTTTTCATCATGTAACTGCTCTCATAATCAATTTACAGAATATTTTTATCATACCTAAAAACTCCTCATGCCCTTTTTGCCATCAGTCCTCTTCTCCTATCCCAGCTCCTAGAAACCACTGACTTGATATTTGTCCCTATAATTGTGCCTTTTCCAGAATGTCATGTACATATGATAATACAGTTTGAATCATAGAATATGTAGCATTTCGTGTCTTCCATTAGCTTGATGGTTTTGAAATGTATTCTTGTTGATGCATGTATCAGTAGTTCCTTTATTTTTATTACTAAGCACACTGCTGGTTGTAACTCAAATTGTTTATACATTCACCACTTGATAATTGTTTGGGTTGTTTCCAGTTTGGGACTATTATGAATAAAGCTAAAATAAACATTCGTATACAGGGTTTTGTGTAGACATGTGTTTTCATTTCTAGAACGTGTTTTCAAATACCTGGAATAAAGATTAGTGGGTCACATATTAACTGCATGTGTAACTTTATAAGAAACTGCCAAATTGTTTTCCAAACTGTCTGTCCTAGTTTGACTACTGAAAAACAAAATATGAGTTCCTTCTCTTGGTGTGGTTTTTTGGTTGTTGTTAATTCTTAATTTTTGTATGTACATAGCAGGTCTTTATATTTATGGGTAATGTGAGATATTTTGATACAGGCATGCAATGTATAATAATCACATCAAGGTAAATGGCATATTCATCACTTCAAGCATTTATCTTTGTGTTACAAAAATCCAGTTATGTTCTTTTAGTTATTTTTAAATGTATAATTAAATTATTTTTTAATATAGTCACCCTATTGTGCTAGCAAATACTCTGTCTTATTCTTGCCAGCAGTCAATATTGAAAATAGTTTTCATTTTAGCCAAACCAGTAGATTGTTGTGTTTTAATTTGTATTTCCCAAATGAATCTAACGTAAGAGGATATATGAATGGCAAGTAAGCTCATGGAAAGATTCTCAACACCTAATGATCCAGATCTACACAAAGTAGAATATGATATCAGCAAGGCAATTTCTATTACAAAAATGACCTTTAACATATAGAAGAATCTTTACACTAATTTATAATGGCATGGAGAGAGACAATGAAAATATTTATGTAACACACACATGAGCTTTGCCACAGATATCTTATGATGAAGTATTTTCAAAAATTTCTAAAATTCAATATTGTGAACAATCTAATGACGTTGGGAATCTTTCCATGGGCTTACTTGCCATTCATATACATTCTTTTGTGACGTGTCCAAGTCTTTTGCCTATTTTTAAATTGGATTGTTTGTCTCTCATTATTAGATTTTGAATGTGCTTTATACGTTAGGAACACAATTTTTTTTTAAAAAGCATTTTCTTCCAATCTGTGGCTTGTCTCTTTATTTTATTAACAATGTCTTTTAAAAAGCATAACTTAAATTTTTGTTAATGTCTGGTCTATTAGTTTTTTCTTTTTATAGTTTGTGCTTAATGCTCTAAAATATTTGCCTAGCTTAAGGTTCCAAAGATTTTTCTCATATACTTAATTCTTTTCTTTTTAAAATTTTTTATTATACTTTAAGTTCTAGGGCACATGTGCACAACGTGCAGGTTTGTTACATATGTATACATGTGCCATGTTGGTGTGCTGCACCCATTAACTCGTCATTTATATTAGGTATATCTCCTAATGCTATCCCTCCCCCCTTCCCCCACCCCACGACAGGCCCTAGTTTGTGATGTTCCCCTTCCTGTGTCCAAGTGTTCTCATTGTTCAATTCCCACCTAAGAGTGAGAACATGTGGTGTTTGGTTTTTTGTCCTTGCGATAGTTTGCTGAGAATGATGGTTTCCAGCTTCATCCATGTCCCTACAAAGGACATGAACTCATCCTTTTTTATGGCTTCATAGTATTCCATGGTGTATCATATACTTAATTCCTAAAGTTTTAAAATTTTATCTCATACGTTTAGGTTTATGATCTATTTTGGGTTAATTTTTTTTGTATGTATTACAAGATAAAAATTCAGTTCTACTTTTTTTCTTTTCTTTAATTTTTCCTTTTCTTTCTTCCTTCTTTTTATGCAAAAAAATTGATGTCCAATTACTCCAGTACCATTTTTGATGCTATTTTCCCTCATTGAGTTACTCTGAAACATTTGTTGAAAGTAAAATAAGCATGGATATATGGATCTAGTGACTTGAAGCATAGGTAAGCCCATTGCAGGGTAAATACTATTTATTTTTGTTTTTTTCTCTTCTACACATGATGTTATAAAATCACTCAAGTATTATGAGACACAATAAATGCAAACAAAAACAACTCATTGTTAAGAGAAAAGGGAATTGGCAAAGTTAGAACCACAAAACTATCACATGGAACTTTCAATTTACTACGAATTATGTGCTAAAGGATCTAGCAAAAACAAACAAACAAACAAATAAAAAAAAAATCCAAACAACACAGAGAAGGGATGGGCATTTTCAGAAGATCAATAGAAACTATAAAAGTTTTGATACAAATAGTAGAAATAGAAATAAAAGGACGCATACAATATAAAACATAAAGAAATCCTTTAATGGATTAGCAGACTGGCCAAATTTGAGGAAAGAATCACTGAGCAAACTAGGTCAATATAAATTATTCAAACTAAGATACAAAATGAAAAAATGAAAAGTGAGTGAAAAACAGAACAAAGTATCTAACATTTGTGTGACAATATCAAGCTGTCTAACATACATGTACGTAATCTGCGTCCCCAAAGGAGAAGAAAACATGGCAGAATACTTTAGAAAACAATGGCCAATTATTTTCCAAATGAAGAAAATCCATAAATTTAATAGACTCAGAGAACACCAATTAACATTCAGATACACACAAACACATACACACAAACAAATACACACATACACATTCAAATACATCATAGTCAAATTTCTGAAAACCAAAGATAGAGTAAATACCAAAGGCACCCAGAGAAAAGGCACACTACATACAGAACAAGATAAGGATGACAAATTTCTTAAAAATATGTAATCCAGAAAACAATGGATTGACACCTTTAAAATAATGAAGTTTAAAAAAAAATATAACGGGCCAGGCCTGGTTGTTTATGCCTGTAATCCCAGCACTTTGGGAGGCCGAGCTGGGCGGATCACCTGAGGTCAGGAGTTTGAGACCAGCCTGGCCAACGTGGTGAAACCCCCCCATCTCTACTAAAAATACAAAAATTAGCTGGGCGTGGTGGCAGGCACCTGTAATCCCAGCTACTCAGGAGGCTGAGGCAGGAGAATTGCTTGAACCTGGGAGGCGGAGGTTGCAGTGAGCGGAGATTGTGCACTCCAGCCTGAGTGACAAGAGCGAGACTCTGTCTCAAAAAAAAAAGAAAAAAGAAAAAAGAAATCCATCAATCTAAAATTCTAAATACAGTGAAAATGTATTTCAATAAGGAAGATAAATAAAAAAATGTTCAGGAAAACAATATGCAGCGATGAAATGTTAAAAGAAGCTCTTGGCCAGGCGCAGTGGCTCACACCTGTAATCCTTAGTGGCTCACACTAAGCACTTTGGGAGGCCGAGGCGGGCGGATCACGAGGTCAGGAGATCGAGACAATGGTGAAACCCCATCTCCACTACAAATACAAAATAAAAATTAACCAGGCGCAGTGGAGGGTGCCTGTAGTCCCAACTACTCGGGAGGCTGAGGCAGGAGAATGGTGTGAACCCGGGAGGCGGAGCTTGCAGTGAGCCGAGATCGCACCACTGTACTCCAGGCTGGGCGACAGAGCAAGACTCCGTCTCAAAAAAAAAAAAAAAGAAGCTCTTAAGACCAAGTAAATATAATGCAAATCAAAACGTGAAACTAGACAAATGAATAAAAAGTGCTTTAAATGGCAAAAACAAGGGTAAATACAAACAGAATATATTTTTGTTATTTAAACAAAAATAATAATAAAACATGGTTTTATTACACATGTAAAATTTCAAAGTTTGACAAATATAACATAATGAATGGAAGAGAGGAAATGAAAGATTTGTAAGGTTTTTACACTATATCTGAAGTTGTTTAATGTAATTTGAAAGCAGATTATGGTAAGTTAAGAATATACATTCAAGCTCTAAAGCAACCACTAAAAAATTTTAGAAGATGTGGAAATAATAAGCCAATAGCAGAGATGAAAATGGAATATAAAAATAGCCAATTAATCCTGGAAAAGCATAAATATCTCTTTACAAGGTTTCATAGGAATATGTGGTTTCATTTGTCTTAGGTATATACCTAAAAGTGAAATTGCTGGGTCATATACTATATGTTTAGCCTTTTGAGAAACTGCTAGACTGTCTTCCCAAGGAGCTGCACCATTTAACACTCCCATCAGCAATCTATGAGGGTTTCTATTTCCCCACATCTTCACCAACAAATATTACCTCTTTTAAATCGTAGCCATCCCAGTGAGTGTGAAGTCGTATCTCACTGTGGTTTTTGTTTGCATTTCCCTTATGGCTAATTATATTCAGAATCTTTTCATGTGCTTAGTGGACATTTGTATGTCTTCTTTAAAGACATATTTAAACTCTGTGTCCATTTTTAATTGGATTGTCTTTTTATTGTTGAATTTAGTAGTTCTTTATATATTACAAATATAGGTCTGTTATTCAATACATGGCTTGCAAATATTGTATCTCATTCTTTGGATTATGTTTTCACTTTCTTGATAACATCTTTTGAAGCACAGAAGTTTCCAATTATATTATAGTAAAGTTCAATGTATTTTTTCTTGTTACTTGTATTTTCCTTGTCATATTGAAGAAGGCTTTGCCTAAGCCAAGATTATAAACATTTACCTCTATATATTCTTCTAAGAGTTTTATACTTTTGTTTTTTACAGTTTTGAATCTATGATCCATTTTGAGTTAATATTTTTATATGGTGTGAGGAAGAGGGAAAGCTTTATTCTTTTACATGTAGATACCTGGTTGTTACAAAAAGATTTGTGAAAAAGATTATTCTTTCCCCCATTTAATTGTCTTGGCATCCTTGTTGAAAATTAATTGACCATAAATGTAAGACCATACATGTAAGAGTTTATTTCTGAACTGTAAACTCTATTCCACTGATATTTATCCTTATGAAAAATTATGAAAAATGTGTACATATATTCATCAGAGATATAGGTCTGTAATTTTTTCCTCTTATCCTTATGATTTATCCTTATGCTAATACCATATGGTACTCATTACTATAGCTTTCTATTGAATGTTAAAATTGAGAAGTTCGAGTTCTCCAATCCCCATCTTCTTTTTTATGATAATTTTAACTATTGTGAGCCCATCAAATTTCCATATGAATTTCAGGATCAGCTTGTCAATGTATACAAAAAAAATGTACCTGTGATTTTAATAGGGATTGTGGTGAATCTGTAGATCAATTTGGAGAACATTGGGGAATATTGCCATTTTAACCATATTAAGTCTTCCAATCTATAAGTATGACATGGATTACCATTTACTTAGATCGACTTTCATTTCTTTCAGTGATGTTTTGCATTATTGAATGTATAAGCCTTTTACTTTTTTGTTAAATTTATTCCTAAGTATTTGATTATTTGATGCTATTGTATTAATAAATGAAATTGTTGTCTCTATTTTGTTTTCAAATTGTTCTAGATTATAAATTCAATTGATTTTCGCATACAGAACCTGTATTCTATAACCTGGCCATATGGTGCTAATAGTTTTTACATGGATATCTGAGGATATTTTACATGCCTATGACCTGTATGATCTCCAAATAGAGATCATTCTATTTTCTTCCTTTCCAATCTGGATGCCTAATTGTCCTGGTTACAACCTCCAGTAAAATGTTGAGAACAAGTGATGAGAGCAGACATCCAGCCTTGTCTTATTCCTGATCTTAGAAGGTAAGCATTCAGTCCTTCACAATTAAATATGGCATTGGCTGTAGGTTTTTCACAGATGCCCCTTTATCAGGTCTGGGAAGTCCATCTTCTATTTCTAACCTGTTAAGTGCTTTTTATCATGAGAGGGTATTGGATTTCCCCAAATGAATTTGCTAAACCTACTGAGATGATCATGTGATTTTTGTTCTTTATCCTATTAATATGCTACATTGCATCAATTGGTTCTTGAATGCTAAGCAAACTTTGCATTCTGGGGAGAAACACAGACATACTCTCGTGCATAATTTTGAAAATAGATCACTTGGGTTCAGGTTACTAGTATTTTCTTGAGAATTTTTGTACATATATTAATCAGAGATATAGGTCTGTAATTTTTTTCTCTTATGTCTTTGTCTATTTTAGTCTCAAAGCAATACTGACATAAATGAAGTTTGTAAATGTTCCCTTCTATTTTTCAGAAAGGTTTGTGAAGAATTTATACTGATTCTTTACATGTTTGGTAAACTTGACCAAGGAAGTCATTTGATCCTGGGCTTTTCTTTATGGAATATTTTTAAATTACTAATTTAAATTTGTTTAATCTCTTTACTTGTTGTAAGTCGATTTAGATTTACTTTCACCTTGAGACAGTTTCGATAGTTGTGTCTTTCTTTATCCAGATCATCTAAATTATCTAATTTGCTGTTAATAATATTTCTTTATAATCCTTTTTGCTTCTGTAAGATTGGTAGTGATGTCTCCTCTCTCATTTCTGATTTTAGTAACTTGAATCTTCACTCTGTTTTCCTTAGCCAATTGAACTAAAGGTTTGTCAGTATTGTTGATCTTTTCAGTGAACTTATTTCAGTTTGGTTTATTTTCTCTATTGTTTTTCTATTTTCTAAATAGTTATTTTCAACCTCAATATTTACTCTTTCCTTTTCTTGTTTGTATTGTATTTAAATTGCTCTTTCTTTTCCAGTGTCTTAATGTGGCAGATTAAGTTACTGAACTGAGATCTTTCTTTTCAATATAGGCATTTACCATCATAAATTTTGCTTTAATCAGCACTGTAGCTATATCCTATAGTTTTAGTATGTGTCTTAACTTTCAATCATCTCAAAGTATGTTTGAATTACGTTTGTGACTTCTTCCTTATCTAATGGATTATTTATGACTGTGTCGTTTAATGTGTACATACATGTTTTCAAATTTCTTTCTGTTCTTAATTTCTAATTTTGTTTCATTATGGTCACAAAACATACTTTAATTTACCTCATTCATTTTATTTTTATTGAAGCTTGTTTTATGACCTAGCATATAGTCTATTTTATGTGTACTCAAAAAAATGTGTATTCTGCTGTAGTTGGACAGAGCATTCTATAGATGTTTGATCTAGTTAACTAGACTTGAAGTCTTCCATTTTCTTGTCAATCTTTTGTCTACTTGTTTTATTCATTATTAAAAATTGGTTATTAAGGTCTCCAAGTATAATTATTTATTTTTTCTCCTATCAATTTTGTCATTTTTGTTTTACGTATTTTGGTGGACTCTATTTTTATGTGTATGTATGCTTATAACTGTGATATCTTCCTTATCGATTGCTTCGTTTTCATTATAAATTGTCCCCTTTATCCCTAGTAAGATTTTTGTTTACAGTTTTTTTCTTTCTTTCTTTCTTTCCCTTTCTTTCCCTTTCTTTCTTTCTTTCTTTCTTTCTTTCTTTCTTTCTTTCTTTCTTTCTTTCTTTCTTTCTTTTCTTTCTTTCTTTCTTTCTTTTCTTTCTTTCTTTCTTTCTTTCTTTCTTTCTTTCTTTCTTTCTTTCTTTCTTTCTTTCTTTCTTTCTTTCTTTCTCTTCCTTTTCCTTCCTTCCTTCCTTCCTTTCTTTCTCTCTCTCTCCTTCTTTCCTTCCTTCCTTTTTTTTTTTCTTTTTTGAGACAGTCTCGCTCTGTCATCCAGGCTGGAGTACAGTTGTGCCATCGCCGCTCTCTACAACCTCCGCTTCGTAGGTTCAAGTGATTCTCCAGCTTCAGCCTCCAGAGTAGCTGAGACTGCAGGTGCACACCACCATGACCAGCTAATTTTTTGTATTTTAAGTAGAGACAAGGTTTCACCATGTTGGCCAGGCTAGTTTCAAACTCCTGGCCTTAAGTGATCTGCCCTCCTTGGCCTCCCAAAGTGCTGGGATTACGGGCATGAGCCACCACTGGCCTAAAGTATATTTTTCTGATATTAGTATAGCTACTCCAACTTTCTTATGGCTGCTGTTTGTATCTTATATCTTGTTCCATTCTTTTACTTTTAACCTAATTGCATCTTTGAATCTGAAATGTGTTTCCTGTGGCAAACATAAAGGTGGATTTTTCTATAATCTGAATGTTTTTGTCCCCCCACGAATTCTTATGTTGAAATCCTAACCCCCCAAGGCAGTAGTATTAGTAATTGGGGTCTTTGGGAGGTGATTATGTTACGTGGGTAAAGCCTTCATAAATGGGATTATTACTCTTTCATAAAGAGGCTGAAGAAACACTCCTTCTCCCTTTCATCACATGAGGTTATGATGAGAAGACAGCTGTCTATAAAGAAGCAAGCCCTCACCAGACACTATATCTCTTGGCAGCTTCATCCTGGACTATCAAGCCTCCAAAATTGTGAGAAATTTCTGTTGTTTATAAGCCACCCAGTCTATGGTATTTTGTAATAGTATCCCATATGAACTAAGAGAGATCTTTCTATATCTGGACTGTCAATCTATGACTTTTGATTAGCATAGTTAATCCTTTCACATTTATTTTTATTATTGCTAAAATTGAATTTATGCCTGACATTTTATTTTTCTTTTGTTTTCTATATTTCTCGTGTCATTTTTGTTCTACTTTTTCTCATTTATCACTTTTTTTGCATTAAGTAAATATTTTCTAGTGTGACTTTTATTTCCTTTAATGAACCTATGCAACTTTTAGTTCCTTTTTATTATATATTTAGTTATTTTATGCATGCCAGGCTTACCACATGTATCTTAACTTGTCAGAATGTCCTTTGGATTTATACTAACTTTATTCTTGTGAGATATAGAAATGATATTTTCTATTTCACAGTCATGAGACATTGTCATTATGCCCTCCTTTACTTTTTCATTTTTATTTTACCTTTTCCTTTCCCTTTACTCCTTTAGTTTTTTTACCTTATTTCTTTGAGCACTTTTTTTTTTTTTTTGAGATGGAGTCTTGCTCTGTTGCCCAGGCTGGAATGAAGTGTCATGATCTTGACTCACTGCAACCTCTGCTTCCTGGGTTTCAGCAATTCTCCTGCCTCAGCCTCCCAAGTAATTGGGATTACAGGCACGTGCCACCACGCCTGGCTAATATTTTTGTATTTTTAGTAGAGACGGGTTTTCACCATTTTGGTCAGGCTGGTCTCAAACTCCTGACCTTATGATCCAACTGCCTTGGCCTCCCAAAGTGCTGGGATTACATACATGAGCCATCACACCCATCCTCTTTGAGCACATTTATAATAGCTTCTTTGAAGTCTTTGTCTGCTAAATTTGAAAACAGAACTCTCTCAAAGGCAGTTGGTGTTGCCTGCTTTTTTTCCTGTATATAGATTGATTTCCTTTTTTGCTTTTGCAAATCTTGTGATTTTTTGGTTAAAAATGTCATTTTAGATACACTATTGTAGTAACAGTGAATAGTCAGACACACACACACACCCCAGTAGAGTTTCTTTTTTTTTAATGTGGTTAGTGGCTTTGTTGAACTATTTAAGACAGTCTATTTTTTTATTTTTTTGTACTGTGCAATTTCTCATGTCGCTCTTCGGAGGATGTGACCTTGGCCATGTGCATAGTCACCTGGGATAATGGTGAATTTAGCAGGGCTGTTTTTGACTTTCTCCTTCCGAGTCATTCTGTTAAGCTGTCTGCTTGTCTCAGTATTATATGTAGCTATTATTCTAGCTTCCATCAATTGCTAGCTGATTATTCCATTGTTTTTGATAATGCCCTTGGGCCTAAATTGCTTCCTATCTTTGAGGCCACTGTTGAGGTTTGTTCCAACCACAGGAGGGCTCTTTTTAACTGTCTGTTTCCTGGTTTTCTCTGCCAAAGTTCCACCTTGTTTGTAGTGCAGCTTGCTCCTGTCATGGAACTACCAGCCCTCTCTTAATTATTTACAATCACTGCTTACCTCCACTGTTTCCCAGAAAGCCCTTAGGCTTGACTTTCCCCTACTTTCGGTTCCAAATAAAGTCAGTCCCTTAAGTGGAGTTTTCAAGCTTTCTCCTCTTAGGACCAACATATCCAGCTGGACAAAACTGTTGTGTCGCTGCTCTGGAGGTGGGGATAAGGATAGTGGCTTACTTCTCTGAGTGGCACCCCTGCTTCGCAGGCAGGGCACTGGGTTGGGGCAGCAGCCTCTGGTCTTCTCAACTTGCCTCCCTTTGTGAGGAACCTTTGACTCTCTGAGCTACAGGTGAGGGCAGTTGGGGCCCCAGTATTCTTGGCCTGCCATAACTGGGGTATGAGTAAGAGCTGGGTAGAGAAAGGAAGCCCCAGACTTCTCATTGTTCTTGCCTCAAATAGAGCCTTTGTAGCACTGAGCTGGTAGCTTGCCCTTCTCATAGAGATACTTCTCATGGAGATACTTAAGGGACTGACTTTATTTGGAACAGTCATACACGGCCTATGTTCTTGGCTGATTGGAAAGAGCTTTGTTCTTGACTGCGTCTATGCAGAGTGAAGCTATCATTTTGCTGAGCTGGATGGGGAAAGAAAGAACAGGAAGTAGCTCAAATCTCACTGTTCTTAGCAAAATTTAGTAGATTTTCTTAAATGAATGTTTATTTTTATGCTGTATGCCCATAGAACAAGTTCCAAAGATTTAAAATGTTTGGGTTTCTTTTCTCAGTTTCACCAATTAGGTTGTTTCACTAGGGAGAGGGTACATGTAGGTTATTATGCCAAAATTCTGGAAATTGTCTACCAGTATCATATAATTTTAAACTAAGAATTTCAAAATTAAAGAAGCATACCAATTGCTCTCAATTATAAAACACATATGCAATAATAATTTCGGAGGATTGTATTAAAAATCACAACACTTAGTGCTCTATAACAATGTTCATTCTGCTCATGAATCTGCAACTTGGCAGAACTTCTGCCAAAGAGACTGTTCACTCTCGCTTTATTCCATGTCGACTAGGGTTACTCAAAAGTTAGAACTGGAATAACTTAAGGGCTCACTCATTCATATTATTGGTGGGTTATACTTGGAAAATTCAAACAGTTGGAGGTTGTAGTAACTAGAGCTTCTTGGATATCACTATCTTTATGTGGCCTTCCCATGTGGTCTCTCTAGCATGCTTCAGGGTAACTGATCTTTTACATGTCACCTAAGGGCTTCCAAGGCATGTGTCCTCAGAGACAGGCAAAAGAGGAAACCCTGACTTTTTATGACCTAGCCTTGGAAGTCATAAAGTGTCATTCCTACTCGAGTCCCAGGCCCAATAGATTCACCCATTTGCCCATTTATCTTGGCATTTCTATTTATAAGGATGAAAAAGCATGATACTCAGAAAAATAAAGAAATTTGCCCAAATTATAGACCTAATAAATGAGAGAACAATGATTGAATAACTCTGTCTGGTAATATTCAATAAATGCTATTAAGATACTTGATCACAATTTTTATATAAATACAAATTTACACCTTGTGAGCAGGAAACAAAAATTCCCTCTAAGAGATACCAGGAGATAGATAAATCATAGTACAGACAACTCACAGATTTCAACAATGTTATGTGATGTGTATACCCCACTAGTGGAAATGCAATGTTTCAAGGCAGGCAAAGAGACAGAGCAATTTACTCTTCCTTGGGGGTGAGAGGGACTGCCTGGCTGAGAGGTAATATTTGAGCTGAACCTTAGAGGATCTTCAGCGATAGATTGTCTGTAGTGAGGAAGAGAGGTCAGAGCCCAGGCCCAGAAAGCACAGGGGCGCGAAACTGACAAGGGGGGTGTGGAGGTTCGGGGAAGGCTGGGCACTAAAGCATAACTGGGATATGGTGAAGCCAGGGTGTTGGGGGAGGTGGGGTCAAGAGATGAGGCTGGAAATAGGTTAGGCCTAGCTTGTGAATGACTTTGAATGACATACTGAGAAGTTGCTCTTTAACTTATGACTACTCAAAAGCCACTGCAAATTATAAGTAGAGAAGTGATACAGTAAATTTTGCATTTAGAAAGACCACTTCAGTGATTACATAGAGAAAAATGAAGGGATTTAATACTGGAGAATAAGACACAAGACAGGAGAGCAATGTAATAGACGGTGCTCTGGTGTTGAGAATGACATCAAGGCATATCTTTTGTGTTTTTATTCCAATACTGTTATAAAATTCTCAAGCTTGAAGGTCTGTGCAGCAAAAAAATCTCAGTGTAGGTAAAGGAGAAGCAGGACAAGTGGCAGACAAAACCCCTCAGACACCAAGTTAAAGAAGGAAGGGCTTTATTCGGCCGGGAGCTTTGGCAAGACTCACGTCTCCAAAAACTGAGCTCCCCGAGTGAGCAATTCCTGTTCCTTTTAAGGACTTATAACTCTAATGGGGTCCATGTGAGAGGGTCGTGATCAATTGAGCAAGCAAGGGGTAACTGACTGGGGGCTGCATGCACCGGTAATCAGAACAGAACAGAACAGAACAGAACAGAACAGAACAGAACAGGACAGCGATTTTCACAGTGCTTTTCCATACAATGTCTGGAATCTATAGATAACATAACCTGTTAGGTCAGGGGTCAATCTTTAACCAGGCCCAGGGCATGGCGCCAGACTGTCTGCCTGTGGGTTTGATTTCTGCCTTTTAGTTTTTACTTCTTCTTTCTTTGGAGGCAGAAATTGGACATAAGACAATATGAGGGGTGGTCTCCACCCTTAGAGGTATCAACTGTTATTTAATGACATTTTAGCAAAATTTTAAGGGTGGTTTTTCTAGCAGTAGGAAAGAGGAAAAACACCAAAATTTGACTAATTTACTTGACTTTTATTTGATTCCTTTTGCTCTTTTTTCCTGTGACATGAGTTTGTTCCTGAAGGGCAAGGTCAAAGGAGTTTCTGACTAATGTATCCCTAAACTTCGTGCTGTTTTATTACTCTTCCATTGAGGCCAGCACACCTTAATATGACATTTTAAAATTCACAACATTTTGTTAGCAAAATAGTTGCCTTTTTTGCATCTTTATTTCTTAAAACAATTTTTTATTAAAACAATTATCTTATCAAGAACCAATGACAATGCCCATCAGCCAGTGTTAGTAATGCCAAGCAGGTCTCTCAGCTTGCACTATGTTAATTATATTCAAAATAAGAATCCACAGAAAGAACTCAAATGAGTACAAATACTTCTTAATATATTTTTGGATGGAATTCCTAATAGAGTCTATTCCTTGCCTGAAACCTGCAAATACACATAACTTTTAATGTTGTTAAGTGTAAGTCACAAGTAGGGGTAAGAAGCAGTGAACACAATGTTTCTTACTGCAAATCTTTTCTTCCCCTCTAAACATTGAAGTTGTCTTATACTATAGTCACTGAGGAGAGTTACAATAAGAACCATCAAAATTGTTAGTTGCAACTTGAGGTAAATAAAATACACATAAATCCTTCCAAGTGGAAAAATATTCACTGTGTGTCTTTCATTTTCATTCATTAAGACAAAGTTCTGAAAGCCAAGTGTTTTGCACTCAGAAGATTCAAAGGGAACTTGACATTAGCATTTCTAATCACCCTCTTTCAGTGAGAGCTGACACACAATCTATTTTGAATAGGCCTGAATGTCAATCACTGGTTTAGAGTCCACAAAAGGAGGAGGAGTGTGTTGAGTGTGAACACGGGGAGCTGCATCTCCAGCATTTGAGCTTTAGATTCCTGAGGGCACCCAAGGGAAGGTGTCCATCATACAGCTGAATAGATGGTTCTAAATGTCAGAAGAACACGCTGGACTAGAAATACAAATATGAATGGAAAATAAGTCAAAAAAACTTTCTTTAATTTTTTTCAAATGTACCCCAGTGTCTCCAGACTCTGCTACTCAAGGTCACATGGCAAGGAAGTGAGAATGTTGTATGAGAACAGAAACGAAGGGTCGTGAGTAGGATGCACGGTTGGACAGTAACACTTCTCGGTGTAAGAGACTAGATGAAAGCCTAAAGAGAAAGATTGTTTAAAAAATAGGGTCAGAGGAAGACATAATTATGAAGAGGTTGATATCTAAAAGGTTATTACTGATTTATAGAACTCCCTAGTTTAATAGAAGACAGATTTAGAAATAAAAAAATATTGCTTTCTCCAGGAACAATAAATGTCTCAAAGAGGGGAAAAAAAAAATAGGGTCAGAGACTATGAGGATTATAGGGAAGAGGAAATGGAGACACCTCATTCTTCAATGTTGGAAGCTGATCAAGAACATTTCTTGAAGTGCATGGAAGAGAACTCCATGCTGAGTTACTATTCTACCCATTTTGGGAGTACCATCAACACAAATCACTTATCAGCCATTGAATATTTCATTTTGAGTTACACTGGTCAGTGTTTGGGAACTGGCACAACCTCCTCTCCAGGGACTATTCTCCTGCAGAAAAACACAGGCCAAGACTCTTTGCCCCAAATCGAGGCTGAGGCTCCTTGACCACTTGGGAGGTAGTAGTGTGAAGCCCATGCCCTAGGCAGAGGGGGAATGAAGAGGGCTGTTTGGTCACTGTCCAACTTATGAAATTTAGGCCTATAATATCTTGGTACTTACCTAGGATATTGTTAAACTCAGAATCTAGGTTTGGGGCTGTATTGCAAACATAGTGGCAACACTAGATGAAGCCAAGTATATCTCTTTCAAGAGTGACAAAAGGTCTGAAATTTTACTCTCCTTGCAGACAAACAGGTTAGCCTACTACATTTTCACGGATGCTGGCAGGAGAGACAAGACTCCCAGGTCATAAACAACTTTTTTTTTTGCTCACAGCACAGCAGGCAGCATGAGTTTTGTGCTTGTTTCAGTCCCCTCACCCAGCAATTTCCATAGGGTAGTGAAGAGGTAAGCAAGTGAAGCTGTGCATACATCGCAGCCAAAGAACCCCAAGCTCAGGAAACCGCCATCTTTTATAAGCGGCCTGTAAGTAAACCTACTTGCCTTTTCCCCAAAGGAGACATCATCTTTATCACACCGCACAGAAAACAAGTCTGCCCTCTGCTCCAGAGAGATATTTCCACACAGCCTGGCTGTTTGCTAGACAAACATCCTTGGAAAGATGGTTTGGGCATTAGTTGGCTTAGAAGAATGATTCTTAAGGGATGGCAGGAATAGCTATAATCCATGCTGGGAGAAGGTGGTATAGCTCATTGATCAGTAATCATCAGTTAATAGCTAACTAATTGTAACCAAATTACAATCCTTGAGACCATACATAAACCAAACAATATCTGTTATGCAATTCTATGTGAAATACAACAAATTATTCCCCATAGAAACAAAAACATCACCCTTGACTAGATGGGGCTGAGGGAAGTATTATAATTGTTCAATTTATGCTTGGTGTACAGGCTTAAACACAGAGGCAGTAGTTAACACCACTGGCTAGGATGAGATTACCCATGGAGTATAACAAGTGAAGATGTGATGAAGGACGGCCAAGATGGGAAACCAACTGAATAAATTTAAGGCACTTGGCCAAACCCTGGGTCAGCGTCTTAACATTGCTGCCAGTGTTACACTTGCACATTTAATGAAGATTTCTTAGTAACAAGATCAGAGTGAGCTTGAAGCTGCTTCTACCCTTGAATGTTTAATTCCATAAACCTGTAAATGACTTATTTGTTTTCCGTCCTAGGAATACCTTGAATGAAAAACAGAATATACTGTACTGTTTATATAATATACTCAGAAAGTATATTACGTTAGTACACAGCAGGAAGGATTATCACAAAGGCACATATCATGAAATTAGAACCCAGACCAACAGTTAGAACAATCCCAAACCCCATATGCTCCTCTTAATCTCCTTGCTATTGGTACCTTATGCTCATTTCCGAAGGCAACCGCTGTCCTCACTTCCAACATCGTAGATTAGGTTTATCTTCATTTGAACTTTGTTATACAATGGCATCATATGGTATGCATTTCTTGTGTCTGGCTTCTTTCTCTCAGTATCATGTTTGCAAGATTTATAGTGTTGTATTGTGTGCAGCCATAATTAGTTCATCCTAATTACTGAATAGTATTCCATTGTATGAATATATCACAGCTTATTCATTCATTAAAATCTTGATGGAATTTTGATTTGTTTTTAGTATTTGTCTACTAAAGATAATGTTCCTATAAAACATTCTTGTACACATCTTTTGACATCTCTATACATTTCTGTTGGGTTTAAACTTAGAAGTAGAATTACAGGGATTTAGGGCATGCATAAATTCAGCTTTAATATATAATAGAAAACAGTATTCCAAATGACTCTACCAGTTAACATTCTCACCAGCAGCGTATGAGAGCTCTGCATTTTTATGGGTGCTTGCTACTGTCATCCTATTTAATTTTAGCCCTTCTATTTGGTGTATAACAGAATTTCATTGTGGCTTTAATTTGCATTTCCTTGATGACTAATGAGCATGATTACTTTTTCATACGTGTTTTGATCATTTGTATATTCTCTCGGTGAATTTCCTGTTAGAATTTCTTGCCCACTTTTTCTATTGTGTTGTTTGTCATTTTAAAAATAGATTTTAGGCATTTAAAAAAAATTTGAGGCCAGGTGCAGTGGCTCACACCTATAATTCCAGTGCCTGAGAAGCCGAGGTGGGAGAGTCACTTCAGCCTAGGAGTTGAAGACCAGCCTAGGCAACATAGCAAGGTCCCATCTCTACAAACAATTTAAAAAATTAACCAGGCATGGTGGTGCACACCTGTAGTCTTAACTACAGGAGGCTGAAGTGGGAGGATCACTTGAGCCCAAGAGTTGGAAGTTGCAGTGAGCTATGATTGCCCCACTGCACTCCAGCCTGGGCAATAGAATGAGACTCACCTCAAAATAAGTTGTTTTGTTGTTGTTACAGGTCCTTTGTCAGTTATATGCACAACAAATATCTTCTGTGACTCAGGGGCTTGCATTTGGCTTATACTAAGTGTCTTAGTTTTAATATGGTCTTCCTATAATTACTTTTTTGGGGGGTAATGGTTAACACTTTTGGCATTTAGGAAAATGTTCCCTACTTTTGAAAATATATTCTCCTGTTATGTCCTTAGATATTTTATTGATTTATTTATCACATTTAGCTCTATCACCCACTTGGGTTTTGGTTTTGTGGTGAGTTTGAATTGAGGATAAGATTAAACCTTTTTCTTATGGATATGCAGCTAATCTAGCATCATTTATTTATTGTCCTTTTGCCACTACTCTCCAATCAAGTGACTGTATACATGTGGACTTATTTCTTTACTTTCTGTTCTGTTCATTTGGTCTGTTTATCTATCCTTGCACCAATGACACAGTCTTTTAATTATTCCAGTTTAATAATAAATCTTTATATCCAGAGTATAAATCCTTCAAATTTTTCATTCTTCTTCCTGTGTGTCTTGGGACTAAATGTATTAATTTTAGAATTATCCTATCAGTTTACACATATGCGCACACACAACTGCTGCCATTTCTAAGTAGGGATTGTATCAGTTTAATCATTTCACAGGAAACTGGCATCTTAATAATATACAATCTTCTGATTCAAGGACAAGGTAGGTAGCATTGCTTATTTGTCTTCTTTAACTTATCTCAATGCTGTTTTCAAGTTTCCAGTGTAGAAACCTTATCTATTGTTAGATTTATCCCTAGATATTTAATGTTTTATGATGTCACTGTGAATAGTATTACTTTTAATTTTGTTGTCTAATCCTTGATGACATATAAACCTAAAATTGTGTGTTACATATTCAAGTCTATCCAGCAATCTTGCTAAATTCACTCATTAATTCTAATAGATCATCTACGTTTTCCACACACATAATCATGTTGTCTGCAAATAATGGCAATTTTATTTCTCTTGCCATCTTTATATATTTTATTTATCTTTCTTTATTTTACTGTCAAGGAACCTCCGGTAGTAGGCATCCAATTTAAAAGGAAAAACTTTCAATATATCACTAATGAATATGTTCACTACTTTAGGTTTGCTAAGGAATACTGAATTTTATCATATGATTTTTCTGCATTTATTGAAATGGCCATATGATTTTTCTCCCTTTACTTTGTTAGAGTTTATGGTTGCTTGTTTTTGAACTTTGTATAAATAGAATGATTTAATATGTATTCTTCATGTCTGACTTCTTTTGTTCAATATTAAGATTGTAAGATCTACTTATTTATTTATTGAGACAAGTTCCTACTGTGTCACCCAAGCTGGAGTGCAAGGTGGCTCACTGCAGCCTTGACCTTGTGGGCTCAAGCCATCCTCCCACCTCAGCCTCCTGAGTAACTGGTCCTACAGGCACGTATCACCATGCCCAGCTAACTTTTGTATTTTTGGTAGAGATGAGGTTTCACCATGTTGCCCAGGCTGATCTCAAATTCATGGGCTGAAGTGATCCACCTGCCTCAGGACCCCAAAGTGCTGGGATTATAGACGTGAGCCACCGCATGCAGCCATTCATGTTTTTGCACGTAGAACTGTTTATTTTTGTTGCAGAAGAAAATTTCATTGTATGATTATACCACAAATTATTTATCAAATATCAAATGGAGTCTTTTCTACAGTAGCATGTACTACGTGCTAACAGTGGGTAACAGTGGCTAAAGTAAGAGTGAGGACTGGGAAGATTTCAAGGGATATAAAAGAAGTGTCAGATATAGACATCATGTTTGGAAAATTGCCTGTAGAAGTAAGGTCAGATCTACTATGACATTATCTTTCCCTAGAGAGGATTTAATTTGTTTTTGCATGGGGCCTGGAGACACTGGCACCTGAAGATGACCCTAATCCAATGTGAATAACCAAGGTGATTCCCAGCTGAGCTGCAGTCTCTGGTAAGGCCCACCAACTTACACTTCACTACCTGGGAGCAGCTCTTCAGGGTCCCAATCAAAAGTGAGGCCTAGATTCGCCAGTCATCTTTCCTCTTGGTGAGTCTTGAATCCTCTGTTGCCTTGAAGCTGCCCAAATTGCAGCTCAGCCTCTCAGCCGTTCCCTCTGACACCAGCAAACAACTCCTGAGATAAAGACTCTTAAATCCACGGCCACCTGCCTGGCTTCACTTCTCCCCTCACCCTGGCCCAGTGCTTCACTGAGTTATTGGCTCTTCCATGGTATCTAACAAATATTTTGCCATATTTTCTAGCTGTTCTTAGTGGAAGTGTTTGTCCAAATTAATTACCCATTTATTCGACATAAGCAAGGTCATCTTTTAAACAAAGCCCATGAACCAATAAACCACAACATAAAATGAATTGTAATTGGTTAGTATACATTCGAAAGATATCAACTTCTTAATTATTAAAAAAAAAATCCAATTTCAAATGAGATGATTTCAGTGCTAAAGTAACAAATATTAAAGAAACGAGGATAACGGATAGAGCTCATTAGCTCAGCTACTGCTAGTGAGAGTCAAACAGAAACTTATCTAAAGGGAATTTTGACAATATTAACAAGAATGGTATTATTTCTCATACTTACTGACAGTGCAATTCCACTGCTGGGGTAATTTATTCTAAGGTAATAATCTGAAAGGTAGATAAATATTAAAGTCAAATATATTCAATTTAGGATTACCTTTAATAAGGAAAACATTTAAACTTTCCTTTAATATGGTAATAAGTAATTAAATCATAACATATCAATAACAGATTATAAAATCTTTAAAATTAAATTTATTAAGCATGTCTCCTATAGTTTTAAATAACACTGCATCCAAAGCAAAATTTAAAAAACATATAATATGAATTCAGTTATTCTAAAAAATACATAAAGAAAACTCTTGAAAAATATTCCAGATGTGTTAGTATTGGTTCCCTGAGTGGATACATTGTAGACATTTTGTGTCTGCATTTTTATAGTTTCAACTGATTCATAAACTTTCTACTGAGTATACAATTCTTTTATAATCAGAAATAACCAGGAAAATATAGTTACTTTTATATTAAAATTAATAATAGTAAATTATTCATTGAGAATAAGATAGAATCCTGGCTAGTTTAATTTTCAGATAATTAATTATTTATGATATGATGCATATTCCAAATACAGTCCCTGCCAGGAATAACATCATGAAATAATTCAAAACTAGACAAACAGAAATCAGCTTTTCTCTTATAATTCATGAAGCATGTCAACTGTTACACTTTTCAAGGGTCACAGTCATGAACATCCGTTAACACTATCAAAATAGCTTCATCTCTTTCTTATTGTCTTCTTTTCCTAAGAGAATGAGCCCATTCATGATGTCTCTGGCACTTCATATGCGATTTTTCATTAATTTTCCCACACTTCATTTAAGGCAAACTTTTTAAATGTATTTTACAAAGGTATCACAGATTCACAAGAAAACGTGTGACTGCAAAACTTCATGTCCACACCTTAGAGCTGGGACATAAGCCCTGTGCGTGCTTTGCAGAAATTCTGCCGGCCTCTCCAGGCCCTCCTTCCAGCTCACGGCAGAGCGGGCTGGAAGTAACGGGGAAGAGTGGTTATTTGTTGGTTTAATATAATTTGTTTAGTCACCCAAGGATGACTAATTTGCATTTTCTCTCTCTTTTTATATTGATCCGTAGCACACTCTGTTTTCCACCTAATGGATATTTGGGCACTAACTTGTTAGTGTCACTTTCCTGTCCTTTCATGCAGGGTTTTCAGGCTGTGGGTTCCCTGGCAGCCACCTCCCATCACTATGGTGTCCTCGCTTCAGTTTTGACACGACATCATTAGCAGCTGCAGACAGTCCTTGTTCCGGCTGAATAAGAGAGCACAGACGGACTTGGCACTGGGCGCACACCAGGAGGGTCCGAGGCGGGGCCGCGGGGACCTGCTCTTGGGAGCGCGGACAGAGCCCCACTGTCCCTCTCCCCAGGGCCGTGCACGTCAAAGACCGACAGGCAGTGGCTACACATGAAGCCACGAATGCCTTAAACTCGGCTCTGGACCTGATTTCTTGTTTAACTGAAGCACAAAGAAGAAAAGAACAAAAACACCCATCAGCACGCTGCGGCGTCCCCTCGGACTTGAAATCACTGCAGCGGGATTTCCAAGCTCCCCTTCCCAGAGCACAGGCGGGAGGACCTCCGCGGTGGTGGGGGAAGAGGGGGCTCCACTCTGGCAGCTTCCTGTAACCCCATCTGACCCGTGCCACATGGGTCACAGCATTGCAGAATTACAGCTTTAAAAATAATTTAGGAACAGAAAATTATGTGATTATAATATGCTGAGTTTTAAAGCTAAGATATAAAATCATATTCACACTGAATACCACTAACAAAATATTCATATGCAAATCAGGCTAAAATATACGCCAACAGGATGGATAGAAGTTGTATGTTAGGTAGCAGAAAGTGATAGAAAGATTGTTTTGTAGCTATATCACACTTAGGCTGAATGCAATTTAAAAATAGGCATTATTATTACATATTATCAAACTGCAGTGGGGACTCTGTAGCAAAAAGGATCAGTTTTTTAAGGAAACAGATAAAGGGGATGATAGGAAAAACTCCCACCCTATTGTATTATCAATTGTAAAGTCATATTTGCAATGTACCTTTCCTTTTCTTTTAATAAAAAAAGCACAAACTGTTTTTTTCTTTTCTTTTCTTTTTTTTTTTTTTGATTCAAACAACGTAGAAATTTATTTCTGTCTTATATGACAGACCAGGGGTAAGCAAATTATCCAGGGAAAGCAGAAGTCTTTGATCTAGGAGAGCATTCAAGAACCAGGCTCCTTTTGTCTGATTGTTCTACCAGTTTTTGGGATGTTCCCCTTTTCTTAATGGACAGAACTATCTCACCAGCACCATGTCTGCATTCAAGACTATAGGATAGGGAAAGAGAGTGGCTGGAACTTCTAAGAAAGAAGATGCAGTCATCATTTCTGCCCATTTCCCAAAAGACTATAACCACGCTTTGCCTCAAGGGAGGTTGGGAAATACAGTGCCTTCCTTGCAGGCCATTAGCCCCCTCTGAAATTAAAGGAGGTTTTTGTTTTGTTTTGTTTCTTTATTATACTTTAAGTTCTAGGGTACATGTGCACAACGTGCAGGTTTGTTACATAGGTATACCTGTGCCATGTTGGTGTGCTCCACCTATCAACTCGTCAGCACCCATCAACTCGTCACTTACATCAGGTATAACTCCCAGTGCCAACCCTCTTCCCTCCCCACTCCCCATAATAGGCCCCAGTGTGTGATGTTCCCCTTCCCATGTCCAAGTGATCTTGTTGATCAATTCCCACCTATGAGTGAGAACATGCGGTATTTGGTTTTCTGTTCTTGTGATAGTTTGCTGAGAATGATGGTTTCCAGCTGCATCCATGTCCCTACAAAGGACACGAACTCATCCTATTTTATGGCTGCATAGTATTCCATGGTGTATATGTGTCACATTTTCTTAATCCAGTTTGTCACTGATGGACATTTGGGTTGATTCCAAGTCTTTGCTATTGTGAATAGTGCCGCAATAAACATACAGAGATATAGACCAATGGAACAGAACAGAGCCCTCAGAAATAATACCACACATCTACAGCCATCTGATCTTTGACAAACCTGGCAAAAACAAGAAATGGGGAAAGGATTCCCTATTTAATAAATGGTGCTGGGAAAATTGGCTAGCCATAAGTAGAAAGCTGAAACTGGATCCTTTCCTTACTCCTTATACGAAAATTAATTCAAGATGGATTAGAGACTTAAATGTTAGACCTAAAACCATAAAAACCCTAGCAGAAAACCTAGGTAATACCATTCAGGACAGGCATGGACAAGGACTTCATGTCTAAAACACCAAAAGCAACAGCAACAAAAGCCACAATTGACAAATGGGATCTAATTAAACTAAAGAGCTTCTGCACAGCAAAAGAAACTACCATCAGGGTGAACAAGCAATCTACAGAATGGGAGAAAATTTTTGCACTCTACTCATCTGACAAAGGGCTGATATCCAGAACCTACAAAGGACTCAAACAAATTTACAAGAAAAAAACAAACAACCCCATCAAAAAGTCGGTAAAGGATATGAACAGACATTTCTCAAAAGAAGACATGCATATAGCCAACAGGCACATGAAAAAATGCTCGTCATCACTGGCCATCAGAGAAATGCAAATCAAAACCACAATGAGATACCATCTCACACCAGTTAGAATGGCAATCATTAAAAAGTCAGGAAACAACAGGTGCTGGAGAGGATGTGGAGAAATAGGAACACTTTTACACTGTTGGTGGGATTGTAAACTGGTTCAACCATTGTGGAAAACAGTATGGCGATTCCTCAAGGATCTAGAACTAGAAATACCATATGACCCAGCCATCCCATTACTGGGTATATACCCAAAGGATTATAAATCATGCTGCTATAAAGACACAAGCACACATAAACTGTTTTTTTAAAAGACTATCCTACAAGATGTGAGGCAAGGGAGTGAATGTCCTTGCTAGGCCCGGCTCCTCCTCATCGCCCCTCCTCTGCCTCAGCTCAGGACACAATGTATTATACATGAACCATCACTGCACATGCTAGATACACAACAAAAGTTAGTGCTGTTCTTTCTCCTCTCTTCTTGTATGGATCCTTTCTATTCATTTATTGCACCTTATAAAAGTAATACATCTTAATAATAGTAAATTATTCATTGAGAATAAGATAGAATATATCATATATGATTACACAGAAAAGGAAACAACAATACACATTTCCATAACATTCAACATATACTCAGTATTGTTCAATGCCCTTTGTACATATTATCTCCTTTAATCCTCACAGCAGTCCTATGAAGATGGATTATCCTCATTTTACAGATAAAGAAACTGAGGACAAATAAGTTAAATAACTTGCCCAATTTAGGTTTTCACAAAACTACCTTAAAATTTTGATTTGTGTAAGGCTAATTTTATCGGGTAATTCCAAATTAATTGGCATGTTTAGTGTAATAAATCTTCCTTTCCATGAACATTGTTTTCTATTTTTATTTGATTTTGTTAATTTATTTTTGAGACAGTGTCTCACCCTGTCCCCCAGTCCAGAGTGCAGAAGCTTGAACATGGCTCCTGGGTTCAAGCAATGTCCCTACCTCAATCTCCCAACGTGCTGGGATTACAGGTATGAGCCACCACACCAAGCCTCTATTTATTTATTTTTAATTTTTTTCTTTCATAAATTGTGTAGTTTCCACATAGAGGTCTAATAAAATTTCTACTGTGTTCATTTCTAGAAATGTTATAGTTTGAGTTGTTATTGTAAATTGAACTGTTCTGTATTATATTTTTATAATTGGGTATTGTCACTATGCAGGGGAACAATATTTATTTGTTGCTCTTATTTCAATATCTATTTTGTTGCTACACTCAGAGTTTCTAATATAAACACAGCATCTACCAAAAATGTTAAGTAGTTCCTTTCTTTCTTTTTAAACGTCATATCTAATCCCTAATTGGATAGATTTTTGTTACTATTCTTTGTTAATATATCTATTTATATTTTTCTTAGTTTAGATAACATGGTCTCTATTATTTATGTATCTTTAACTATGTGCGGACATTATTTATAGCCTGATATGGGATGAAAATTATTTTATAATTCATTGCCATCAGAAAAAAAAATGTGCTCTTTTGTTTCAGAATAAATTTTGGCATAAATCTCCAAAAAACAAGTTTGTTAATACTGTTGCTCACATTCTCTGTAAGTTTGTTTTTCTACTTGAACCATCAGTTTGTAAGAGTTTTTCTCTTCACTCTGATTGTGGATCAGTTAATAATTCCTTGAGTATTTATTTATATAAATGTTAATCTTCTCATTTGAGGCACAAATGTTGATTACTATCCCCTTTTGATGAAATGCTTTTTTATTAAGGAATCCTATCCCACTGTTTCATATTTTATGGTTAGTCTTTCCTACATGTATCTTGTTGATATCAGCACTTTTATTTTATTTTTGTTAGACGATACTTGGAATATCTTTTGTCCTTTCTAGGTCTATTCTTTTTAAGATACGCTTTTTATGACTAGCTTTCTTAATTGTTTCAAGTCCTATCTGAAAGTCCCTGTGTTTTAAGTAGGAAATTTACACCATTCACATATATTGTGTTCTTTTGTGTGTTCGAAATAATTTTTGCCAATTTGTATTCTGTGGTTTCTTTTTCTTCTGCCCTCTCTACTAATTAAAAGCAACAGCTGACTCTAGATCAAATCTTGTCCCGGGCAGAAAAATGCTGTAAAGACATTATTGGATCAACTGACGAATTGTAATATGTACAGTAGATTAAGATAGTGTGTCAATGTTACATTTACTGAAATTAATAATTGTATTGTGGTTGTGTATTTTCTATTCCTAGGAAATACACACTGAAGATTTACGAGTAAAGGTCATGACATACTCTCAATTGTTGGGGGGGGAAATTGTGTGTATGTATTGTGTATATATGTTTATATACACATATGTAATATATACATATATACACAATACATATAAACGTATGTATATATGTTTGTATACACATCTATACATATATACACACATATATAGGAGCATATATATGTACACACACACACCCAGACACATACATATGAATTTCCTTTATTATGTATCATCAATAACATTATTGTCAGAACTAATTTCTTTTCCAAATCTGATGGTAGTGAAAGTCTATCTTATTTTTGTTTTAATTTTCCTCAATTACTGGTAAAAATAGCACTCCAGCTCTTGTTTATCTTCTCTTGTTTTATAAGCACTATTCTAAACATGTCCTTTTTCTCTTTATTTTTCAAGAAAGACACCTATGTGCATGTGTGTATATAGAGAGAGCACATGGGCACAAATGATGGAGCTAATGGGGTTAACAACAGGTGAAGCTGGTTCAAGGACATATAGGTATTTTTATATCAGTCTTTTTCTTGTATCTATTCTGTAAGTTTGAAATTATTTCCAAACAAAAGTTTCAGAAAAGCAGATATGTCATTCTTCAGCACAGCAAACAGCACCCCTTCCAGTGCCACCATCTCAGAGAAGCCAGAGCCTCTGCAGTGGCCCACGAAGTCTGCTCCAGGCCCCCCTACTTCCTCAGAACCTGTCCTCCTCTTTCTCCTGGGAGGCTCCCCGCCATTTGCACCCAGCTCCCCCTTGTAACACCTTGTTATTCATTGACAAAGACCGGGGGCTCCTGACTTAAGGGTTTCGCACTTACTTTTCCTTTCGCCTGGAATACTCTTCCCCCCAGATAGCTGCACAGTCAGCTCTCTCACTTCCTTCAAGCTTTGCTCAAGTGTCACTTGTCGGGGATGCCTAGCCCCATCATCCTATTCAAAACTGCAACACTCTCGCCGGGCGCGGTGGCTCAAGCCTGTAATCCCAGCACTTTGGGAGGCCGAGACGGGCGGATCACGAGGTCAGGAGATCAAGACCATCCTGGCTAACACAGTGAAACCCCATCTCTACTAAAAATACAAAAAACTAGCCGGGCGAGGTGGTGGGCGCCTGTAGTCCCAGCTACTCGGGAGGCTGAGACAGGAGAATGGCGTAAACCCGGGAGGCGGAGCTTGCAGTGAGCCAAGATCGCGCCACTGCACTCCAGCCTGGGCGACAGAGCGAGACTCCGCCTCAAAAAAAAAAAAAAAAAAAAGCAACACTCTCAACTCTGCATCTCCTCCATCCCGGCTTATTTTTTCTCAATATCACTTACTTCTTCAAATACACTACATAACACGCTTATATATTTTGATTATTGTCTGGTTCCCCCCCCAGAAGAGACTCTCCATAAAGGAAGATATTTTTGTGTCTTACTCGCTGTTATAGCCTTAGAGTCTAGAGTAAGCATCAATTTAATTGCTGAAAAAATAAATTTATCACATCTTTTAAGTGTACAAATCTGCATGCCAGATTTATTTTTATTCATTGTGATATTTACTTAGAAACATATACTTCCAGTTTTTTATTTTTACTGCTCTATATAATTCCATTTTAAGAATATGTCACAATTTATTTACGCCTTTTTCCTAATAACGAACAATTAAGTTATTTCTCACCTTTCCCTGTTACAATGCTGTCATTAACATTCATGAACACTCACCCTGACACACACGAATGTCAATCTTTGGATACCTCAGTGAGAGTTATTCTAGGCTGTAGAATTGGGAATGGAATTGCTAGATCTCAAGGTCTGTGCCTTTTAAACTCGACTAGGTGCTGCCCCCTGATATGATTATACCCTTTTCCCAGCTCATTAGGAGAGTGCCACAAGTTTTCTTTGCTCTCAACAAGAACACGTAATACTTTCAGATTTTTAATTCTTGCCAAATGTGATTCTGAGGCATATCTCATTTGTGTTTTAATTTGCATTTCAGTAATTACTAGCAAGGTTAAGCAGACCAGCTCATTTTTAACTCTTCTCTGCTGTATAAGCTCTACTTTGAAAACATGGGTCTTTTTTTTTTTTTTTTTTTTGCTTTCTTTCTTTAGCTTTAAGAGATTACATAGTAATTTGTTGAGACTCTGGAGAATCTTTTCCTCTTCCACAGGGTAATTTTCATGTAATGTGCGATCGCTGTGTATCTGCTGCTCATGCCCTTGCCGCTTTCTCTCTGCAGTGCCTCTGCTCATTTCTTGTTAACTGTGGCATTCCTCTTTGCAGGGGGCAGCGAGGTTTGATAATTAGCTATGGAGAGGAGCAGGAAGATATAGGGCTGTGGCCATCTAGAGCTTTCATTCTGGTATTTTTTTCTCAAACTCACTCTTACCAAGTTTGTTACTTTCTGTTCTTTTTGAGTTTATCTCCTTCAAGTTTAGAAGTTAGCCTGACTGTAGGTAGGCTAAAATAGAGCCCTTGTTTCTTTTCTCTTCACCCCCTCAACTCTGCACCCTCGTGGACCAGGTCACATACAGGTGTAAAGTGTCAGTTTGGGTTTTCCTTCAGCATCAGGCCTCCTGTTGTTTCCACAGGATGGTTCTCCCCTCTCCATGGCCTGGTCATGCCCTCACACCTGTATCTACTCAAAAGATTGCTGGATGGGTCTTTCTAGATGATGCCATCTGTGAAGAAACTCTCTCTGCGTCGAATCTGAGCCAGCAGGGCCGAACTCTTCAGCTTCCTTGCACTCTCCTGCTCAAGACACACATCCTTTGCATATTTTGTGTTTAAGGCTGCACTTTTAGCTGCTTCTCTGTTTCATTAAATATGAGGGTTTTTTCCTTGTATTCTGATTCTTTTCATTCTTTATCATTTTAATTGGATTTTAGCAATGCAATAGAGTAAAAAAAAAATATCTTAATTGTATAATATGGGTATTCTGCAGTTGAAATCCTGATAAGGGAAGAGAGCACAGAGCCCACGCTGAAGACACAAGGAGGGAGACGAGAGCCAGTGTCCTCTTCTCATTACCAGGGTGGTCTTTATGAAACTCGGTCTGGCAGATAACCAAGTAGACTCTTAGAAACTGTATCCAGACACAACGATACGATAAACTAATTGCTATTGAAGAACAGGAAAGCAATAAGAAACTGTCAAGCATTACACAATGACAAATGAAAATGATAGATTCAAGTATTGCTGTTGAAACTAAAAATAGTCGTGTTGTTTTTTGTAACCGAACATTAATCCTCTTTTAAGATCTAAAAACAAGTTCATGTTTTCCTTTGATTTTTTTTCTGAATTGATTTTTTTTCTATTTGTTTCTTTTAGTGATTTTTGTAGTCATAAATCCTATTTCTCTTTTAATGGTTGACCTCAAACTGTCAGTAAGTGTACCTTTCTACTCATTGTTGAGAATTAACCAACAGCTGGGCAACCCTCAAAACCAGGGGAGACATTTTTGCAGTTTTCCTCACTAACTCTTCTCCTCACTAATGGTAACTTGTTAAAATCATGTAGCAATTTAGTGTCAATATTTTTATACTATATCTTTTACGTTTGTAACAATCCATTCTCAATGTTGTATAAAAAGTTTCAACAAGGCCAGGCACAGTGGCTCACGCCTGTAATCCCAGCACTATGGGAGGCCAAGGCCTGCGGATCACTTGAGGTCAAGAGTTCAAGACCAGCCTGGCCAACACGGTGTAACCCTGTCTCTACTCAAAATACAAAAATTAGCTGGGTGTGGTGGTGCATGCCTGAATCCCAGCAACTCGGGAGGCCGAGGCAGGAGAATCACTTGAACCCAGGAGGCGGAGGTTGTAGTGAGCTGAGATTGTGCCACTGCACTCCAACCTGGGCAAAAGAGTGAGACTCCATCAAAAACAAAACAAAACAAAAAACAAAAACAAAGAAGAAGAAAAAAACGTTAGCAAAATCACCAGCAATGACTGGAACTCCCTGTGCGTCTCACGGACTGGCTTGTCCTGTCATCAGCCTTCCTTGTAATACATATCTACTTCCTCTGTTGGGTTCACTTTTTTTATTTTGTTAAAATACAACCCAGAGTAATTATTTTTTTTCCCAGAGAGGGGTAGCCAAGTGTTTACATGTGTGAAGGGATTTGGGTTGCAAGCATGGAGTGGTGTGATGGATGAGTACAATTCACTTCCCATAAGAAGGTTCAAAGCACCACCAGGTTGGCATCTCCAGAGATTCCTCACTGCAGTCTCGCTTTAATTCTTCAGGGGCTTTTCCCCTTGAGAAGTTGTTAGATTTTCTCTTTATCACTGGAAATCAGAAATATCATCAAAATTTTCCCGGATATTACATTATTGTTCCTCAGCATCTCATGGCCACTTCCAACTGAGGATTTACATTGACTTCCAGGAAATGTTTACTTTATTATTTCTTGGATTAGCTTCTTCTCTTCCCTCTCTCTGTTCTATTTCAAACAACTATCAAACAAACACTGAGTCTCCTAAAACTGTCCCAGGCTCCCTCAAAATTTCTGCAATATTTTCATTTTGACTTTTTAATCCATATTTGGGGATATTTCTTCTATTTTATCTTCCAATTTACTAATCTGGCCATGAATTACTGACGCCTACCACTAAATACTTTATTTTGGCAATCTTTTTTGTTACTAGAAATTTTCTTTGCTCTATTTTCAAAGCAATCTGTTTCATGTTACAAACTTGTTCACTAAATCAGAAATATTTCTGCAGATATTATTACTTACTTTTAAGTTCTTGTGCCTTTCTTTGATTACGTTTTCTCAAAACTAATCTTCTCTTCTTCCCTGTCTTGATTCATTTTGTTCCTTTTCTCTATTGCCCATTAATTTTTAACACAATATATATTCACATATTTTAAAGAGTTAAAATAAAACAGCTATATAAGCTTACTATGAAAAACTATGTTCTCCTATTAATGCATTATTTGGGGTTTTACTTTTATGTTGCTAAATATAAACATGCTTATATTTTAGTTTTGCTATTTTTTCCAATCCTAGGCATTTTTACTGGCATCTTTTATTGGCATTTTTATTATATGGAAGAATAAGGTACAGCTATTATCACACATGCCACCAATTCACTCACACTTCTTGTATTCTGTTCCACTGATAGAATTATGTCATAATTTTTGTTAAGTCAATGTTCACTATTTACACAGCTAAACCTTCAATACTGATTTTTCCTTTGGTACTCAATTTTTGTTTTCTCTGGAGTAGTGTCTATTTGACTTTTGCTCAGTTTTCTATATGCTTAATTTATCACCTAACATAGCCCCTGTAATGTAAAGTTCTTTCTACCCTCTGTAGATTTGTCATCTATTGATCTATCAAACTGTCAATTCCTCTATTTTCAAGGTAACATAAACATGGCACTTGCTGTGTGTCAGGCACTATTCCAAGCACTTCCAAATTCATTGAAAGCTTACAACATTAACATTAGTTATCTTATTATCCTCATATTTCATGTGAGGCATGAAGAGAACAAATTCAGAGCTCATACATGAAAGAGCTTATTCCAACCCATGTGATCTACCTCCAGAGTCTGTGGTCTCCCTCCATCCTCTGCAACCCCATAGTATACATGTGACCCCTTGGGAGGGCGTCTAACAACCCCAACATCTTAAAGGAGCCTCTGTTGGAGCTTCTGCCCCATCCTACTTGGTTCTGGTCAGCTCCAGCCTGATTGCTCAGTATTCCTCCCAGGGCTTCTATCACCGTCATGGGGACCTCTTTCGCCTTTCTTTCATGTTGGTTTCCCCAGTTACTGGGTCCCCTGACTTCATCTTTCTTGGTTATCTTCTTGCTTTAGCAGAGCACATTCTCCCCTTGCTTCCTGGGAAAGGATGCCTGGGGCTGAGTTCCAAAGACTCTGCATGCCTGGGGATGTCTTTAGATTATGTTCTGTCTTTCAATGTTGCTGTTAACAAGTTCGATCCCATTCTGATGCTTAATTCTTCGTTTAAAAACTACTTCTTCCCTTTCTTAAACGCAACTGGCATCTTTTACTTTATTCTTAGCATTTTCAAAATTTGCAATGATGTATGTTTGTGTGAGATTATTTTCACATAGTGCTGGACAGCAATGTGCCTTTAGCCTGGAAATATGTCCCTGAGCTCTGAGAAAGAGAAAATGTAAGATCAGAAATTTGGAAGGAAGAAGAAAACTTCAAAGGTAATAACCACGAATATTTTTTGAGAGATAATAAAAAAGCTACAGAAGGCATGAAACATATAAAAAGAAATACTGTTAAAAAGAGGAAGAAGGCGGGATATTCAGAGAACAAAAAGAGCTCTGAAAAGTTAAATATGTGATAACATAAATGAAAGCTAGAAAGATTGAAAGATAGAGCAGAGGAACCTTTTCTTGAATCATCGCTTTCATGATTTCTTCTCTTCTGCCTAATGTGGTTCTTCTCCTCTTGGAACTTCTGTTCTTCCTCTGATTGGAAGCCCTGTGGTATGTGTAGACTTATTGGCTCTGGGTTCACTCTCAGCTTTCCTTGCCAAGTCCCTGCCTTAGGATGGAAACTTTTCAACTTTTTGGTGTCAGGATCTCTTTATGGTCATAAAAATTATTGAGGATCCTAAAGAGCTTTTCAGAAGAACAGAAAATGGAGGAGAAAAGACAAATTGTTTCAGCAGAAGATGAGACTTAAGAGGAGTGCCAGCTTGACGTAAAGATGGAAAAGATGAACGAAGTATGGAACACAAAATTGGGAGTGAAAAAAAAAAAAACCTAGAGAACTTGACACAGGCCACATTTTTCTTGGTCTTGCAAAACAATTTAAGGAATGAAGACCTCAGGAAGGACCATGAAAGGGTTTTGGTCTGGGGACCAGTATAATCAGAAATATTAATAGCTGTCTGGGAGCCCAGTCTGGCTGCAGGCTGGAGGTGGAATAGGAAAAATCAGGGCTGGAAGCAGCAAGGCTGGATGAGGGGCTCCTGAAGTAGTCTAGGAAACACATAACATGGCTTGAACAGGGCAGCTGCCTAGGAGGTTGGAGAGATGTGCTAGATTTGAGAGATTTAGATGCTAGATTTAGATGCTAGAATCATCACAAGGGAATGCGTATCACAAGAGAATTATCACATTCATGATAATCTTGGATGTCATAACTTCTATCTTTTCAATATCAATACACACATTCCCAAAGGCTCAGAACAAATGATAGCATTAGGGCACAAAGTTGGAGAAGTAAATAGTTATTTGCTTGTATATAGAAGTATAAAGTATTTTAGGTAAGGCAGAACTAAGCGTTGGCTTTATTTACAAAGAGAAAATATGTGGCTTTGTCATGAGGTGGAAAGAACAAATTATCCCTTTTCTTCATTCTTTTAAAATTTTGATTGGTGAGAAATTTACCTACCTTCATACATAAACACAAAAGCCACATGTTTCCAGGTTGGTGGATTAAAGGGACAGAAGATAATTATATTTTTTAAAGGGCTCTTATACTATTTTATGTCCTTTGACTATATTATCAGGTGTAATTGCTTACTTTAAGCAATTTAAATCTAGTGTTATTTCTCATAATGCTTATTTGGCATGCCCATATTTATATGTTAATCTTAATAATTAGAATTGCACATCCTCAAAGTTTCCAAAAATTGGATTGCAATATGGAAAAAATTCATCATCTGGAGCAGAATCTTGACCTTAACAGTTTTGTTAAAAACTAATTGGCAAAATTTTATGACCAAGCACCACCTGCTTCTCCAGGGATAAGGCCAGGATAGGAGACAGATCTGATTGTTGAACATCAGGACACAAACGATGTGTCCAGACAGGAAGAAATGTAAAAGCCTGGGAACGTGTCTCTGAGGAAGTTGCAACATCGTCCCACGTCTGAGGTCATCCTGTCCTTGGATCTCAAGGACATTTTCTTACTGAGCTGGAATCTTGGCTTTGTAAGAAGAGAGTTGAGCATAATATCATAAAAATTAAAGATAGTCTCATTCAGACTGTTCATCTTACAGTTGCAAAATTTTTTAAAAATGCTCATGAAGTTGGATAAATAGCCCAAATTAGTTGCAAAGCTAGACTAGAATGCAGGTGTCTCTGAATTAACTCTGTATTTATGAAATTGTCGTTTGACAGAATAGACTGAACTGAACAAAGCCAAGCCATGATTCACATGTCCACACAACCAGTTACCCGAGAAAAACAAGGATCAGCAGAATCAGTCTCTCCACAGTTCAATATCGCCCTGGAGAAAAGGGCTCCATTCTCAAATTAGTTTGAGAATTCATTGAATTAACCAGAAGTAAACAGCCATTTTTTGCATGTGATTGATTGGAAAGTTGGATTTTGCTGCAGCATCCTTGGGGTCATTTTGTCTGCATTGATCTCTAAGAGTCATGTAAAAAACAATATATTCCAGATTTATGTGGCTGCAAAGTATCGTTTACATGAAACACCTATTATCATCTTACTTCCATCTTAACTGATTGATTTTTGTTGAGTCAGGTCTTGCTGTGTCACCTATGTTGCAGTGCAATGGTGTAATCCTATCTCACTGCAGCCTCAATCTCCTGGGCACAAGTGATCTGCCCACCTCAGCCTCCTGAGTAGCTGGGACTACAAGTGCACACCATCACACCCAGCCAATTTTTAAAATTTGTTTGCAGAGACAGTGTCTCCCTATGTTGCTTAGGGTGGACTCCCACTCGGCCTCCCAAGGTGCTGGGATTACAGACACAAGCCACTGTGCCTGGTCCATTTTAATTCTTAATATTCACTTATAGAATAAAGTTCAAAATATCTCAACACAGTTTTCAAGTTTCTCTACAGTACAAATCCAACCCACTTTTTAAATCTCTATACTTCAGTTAACACCGTCCTCTGTTTTTAGGCTTTCCATAAAATTCATGACTTCCATATTTGCATATCCTATTCTCTCAGACTGAAACCATCGTTCTTCCATCTCCACCACACAAAGCTTCATAACCAGTCCTCCTTTATGGAGTCACCTGTAATCCTTTTTTTAAAAAATTCATTCCATTTTCTCTTTATCATTCAATAATCCTTTCTTTTATTTAACAGATACTTGCAGAGGGTCTTCTAAGTGCCAGACGCCGTTCTAGGTACTGGAAATATAAGTGTAAGCAAAACAAGAAATCACTGCCCCAGGGAGCCTACATTTTATAAGAATGAAGAGGTGGGAAGAGAGAAATTTTTTAAAATTAATTACTTCTATACAATATTTTATTTTAGGATGGTGCTTTTTATGATACCTTAAGGTTGTGTACAGATTCGTCTCTTTTTAAACTTGTTGAAGATACTACCAATTCTCAGTCATTGTTACATCTCTCGTAGCTCAGCAGGTGCTTCCCACGTAGTAAGACTTCAATAAATATACTGAATTTAGTGCCTCCGAAAGAACCATTTTGAGCATCTAGTGCAGTGCTGCAGGCGGGTGAGTGGGGAGCTTCTGGAAGATTCTATGCAGGAGAGCTATTTCAGCGGTGTGGGGATGGCCATCATTTTTTTTTTTTTTTTTTTTTTTTGAGATGGAGTTTCACTCCCGTTGCCCAGGCTGGAGTGCAATGGCACGATCTCAGCTCACCGCAACCTCCGCCTCCCGGGTTCTAGCGATTCTTCTGCCTCACCCTCCTGAGTAGCTGGAATTACAGCCATGCACCACAACGCCTGGCTAATTTTGTATTTTTAGTAGAGACGGGGTTTCTCCATGTTGGTCAGGCCAGTCTCGAACTTCCAACCTTAGGTGATCTGCCTGCCTCGGCCTCCCAGAGTGCTGAGATTACAGGCATGAGCCACCGTTGGGGATGGCCATCTTTTCCTAGGCTTGCCATCTCCTGCGTCCTCACCCCACATCCTGTATCGACTTTGGCAGTATGTCCTAATGTCCTGTATAAAGCTTTCTTCAATCAATTACAAATATTCAGCTGTTAGAGCTATTTTTCAAATTTAGCTGGGCATCCTGTCCTTTCATTGGCTAAATATGGCAATTCAACCTTTTGGATATATGAAAAGGACTGAAACTTTCATTACTGGAAAGCTCTTCTAGGTAGAAACAAAAATCCCAATGAAAATTAACACAATTTTTATCTATTTAGGCACTTTTACACAATTGATGGAAAAAGAAGCTGCCTCTCTCTTTCATGTATGAAAGAATGTGATTCTTTGGCTAGATAGGAAGAAAAAAGAGAACTTTTACTGCATGCCTGCATATAGTACTAGTTCAATAGAAGTTTCTTCTACAAGCTATGAGAGCAGGAAGGATAGCCTCTAGAAGCCTTGTTTATAATACGTTACTATTCATTTACTGACCCTTGACTCAAACAGCACCGACTGAACTTGAGGCATGCCTGGCTCTACCCCAGGTGCCAAGAATGTGAAATGATTATGGCATCTGGGAGAATATGGTGCTTATTTATTTTTATACTTGATAATTTATTTACACATACATGATTTTCAGACTTGTCCTAAAATCCTCTTAAAGCAGCTACCTGATAAAATATATTTAAAAATAAGTAAGGGAAATATAGCTTTAAACTAAGCCTAAATGGACTGAGTTTCTAAGAAAAAAAAAAAAAGAATAAACATGCTAGGAGAAACTCTAAGGGTCTATATATGTATGTGTATATACGAATAGATATGTGTGTGCGTGTAAAACACATACATTTATGTATACATAAAATACATATATTTATGTATATACATATAGCTATATATAGTTTAATATAATTTAAACTTTATGTACGCTTAAAAATTCCTTTACAAAATCAAAATGTAAATAAACAGGGGGAAATATATGCAATGCACACAAAATACAAGTGACTGATAATCTTTGTAGCGAAAGGACTCTCCTGACTGGGAAAGGGAAGGTGAACACTCCATTCAAAAGGTGCTGCGGGACAGGAAGGGACAGCTGGGGAGGAGCATGGAAGGAGCCACCCACATAATCTTTGGTGCAAACTCAAACCCTGGTGGCAGTGTTAGCATTACACAACTTTCTTCCCTAATTTCTCTTTGCCTGACAGCCTTGTCTCACACAATCATCTAATATTGATGACTAGTTGGTGATTGTGTTCTGGTGCAACTAATATGGTGAGAAACCTCCATTCATGTCCACAGCCATCTCTTCCGGACTAGTCTTCAGTTGCTGGTCGGAGCTGTCATCACATATTCTCTCTGGGTTGTTTGGAGGCTCACTTCTCCACACACATGCACACACCTGTGCACACACAGGAAGTTTACTAACATAGTGTCCGGCATTCATTCAAAGCTCAACACAACAATCTTCCCTCTTTCAAGCTTTGTCTTAGACAAGAGTAGTTTGACGGCAAAAGGAGAAACCTACACGAACTAGTCTAAGGATGAATAATCACACAGAAGTAGGGACATTTAAAAGAATCAAAGGGCAGAAAACACAGCCAGTCTCACAAGCTACTGGACCTGAGAACAGAACAAGAAAGCCTCTGAGGAGCAGCAAATCCACAGGTTTTCTTACAAGGAGCTGTGGAGGCAGGACCACTCGGGCACCTCACTCTGGGATGCAGCCAGTGACATGGAAAGGCCTAGGTCCGCATAAAGACAGGTACCATGGAAGTTGGAAACTTGATGAAGTCGGCGGAACAAGCTTGGACACTGGAATCAGGCCAACCGGAATGAGACACCATCTCCTCACAGGCACTACTGTGCTGATCCCAAAACTCACTTTACCTCTTTAGTCTCAGCTTCCTCATCTATAAAGGGGGATGATAGAGCTTTCCTCATAGGATTGTTGCAAGTGCTAGACATGGGTTCATAAGAGATTCTCAATCAGTTTTTGCCTCTCTCCTACATCTACGTTGCACATGCAATCATAAATTTTATCAGGTCAAAAGGCAGACAGATCAAAATGGAGTATTCAATGAAACAAGCATAAATGCCATGTTCTAACACAACTGGTCCCAAAGGAGAATTTTATTCCTGCAGGAACCTTGTTGAAAAGACCTCCGGCCAGTCAAAGAAGTCTAAATCCCCACCCAGAGCTTTGCACGTTCTATATACCTATTAATGCATTTCTATGTCTACTGGTAAAGTAACCTAATTTTGCTTAATGTAGCAACTTTCAATTCTCCAAATTACTTTAATTATTAAATAAAGGAGGAAGGTTGTTTTGCTGATTATTAAAATCCTCCAGAAATAATTTTCTGTAGAACATACTTTCAGACATGCCACACTCTAATGATTCAAGCTTAGTCCTGAATAGAAAACATAATTTTTGTTTTTTCATTTGTAAGACATATATAATATTGTCATGATGAATTTAGTAAGTCTTATTCAATATTCATTCATATATTCAATTACATTTGGGGAGTTCACTAGTGACTGGAAATTGGGGATATGGGAGCCATTTTCTGATTTCACAGAAATTACAGACGAGCAGAGAAGGCAGACAATATAAAATGTAAGTATATGCAAAGAAGATGTACAGCATCTCATGAGAGGGTGTTCAAAGTATAGAAGGTAAGTGTCAATACTGAGATAACTAAAAAATTATAAATATCATTTATTGAAAATAACACATTTTCTACAGAGTTTTTTAAATGCATGTGTTACTTATATAGGAACACACAAAAACACTTTATTTCTCTAAAACTGAGGTACTGAAGGCCCCACAGTTACACTTTAAAGAAAAAGACCACTTTGGCTTCTCAAATTTGGGAAATTTTATTTTGCCCTTTTGAAGCTAGCAAACTTTCCTCAGACTACTTCTAAATCATCATAACATTTCTTACCATGACAAACAGAGGCTTTAGCAAGAAGAGAACAGGAGAGGTTCTGATAAGTCTCTTTCAGAGGGATCATTCAAATATTGTCATTTTTCTTGGAATATTTGAATTTTCATGATCTCTCAGCCCTCCAGTTAGGCTGGGTCTCCTCAATGTAGAAAGTGATAATAATGAAGAAATTAGGTAAGTTGTTCTCTTGAATGGGAAGATATGAAAACTGCAAAACATCAAGGGCAAATCCATTCATCAACCTCCTTGCAAATCAGTTCATTCCAAAACTTGACTCAGCTGCTTTGTCATTAAACATACCCTCTTGACCTAGTCCTCGAGAGAGTAATTTTCAGTATTAGGGACATACTCCTGAACTGACTTCATTTCTAAAGAACAGAGTATTCTCTTGTTACTCATTGACGTCAAATGAGACACTAGAGCAGAAGCTGTACATCAGCTGTAACTTGGGAAATAAGAGATTCACATGACACAGTCTGCTTCCTACAAAATCCAAATGAATTCCACATGCAAAAAAGATGCCTAAGATGTCTCTTGAGGATTGAGGTCAGGGAAGACTGTCAGACAATCATGAGCACATAGAGTATTTCACAACTTATTTGGTGGCCATTTCATTCTATCTTGTATAAATTGGGACTTCTTAATAATTGATTACACATGTAGCATCTTTTTTGGTGTGTTTCTTTGTATAGACATGCCCTTTAATTAGTTCAGATTTTCTATATTCTGTAATAGAAAACCAGTGTTGGTTTTGTCATCTGTATTATTTTTTTCTTTGAAAATATTTCTCCTTTGCCTCCATCTACTAGGGAAAAAATGGATTTGGATCAAATCGAAGTAAACCTTTATGTGAAGAAACTGCTACAGTAAGCAAACAGCCATAAAAACAGCAAAGAAAGTGAAAGAAAATATGAAACAGGTCCCTGGTGGAAAGGGATACCCTTCAGTGTTCTTAGCACGAGACCAATGACCTGATTTATGATGAAACTAAATGCCTCTATCCAAATTCTGACCTGATTTTTTCCTACTTTATATTAACATATTTACTGTTTCATTTTTCACCGGTACTTTTTCATTGACATTGATCTCTTGTTGTTAAATATAAAAATACTTTATATTTAAAAATATATTTAAACATATATTTTTAAAAATATAAAAATATATTTTACAATATAAAAATACTTTATATTTAACAACAAGAGATCAATGTCAATGAAAAAGTACCACAATAATGTTTGGGCAACAGGAGCGTAGGTAAGCCTGAGTGACACCATTTTAAAATCAACTCCATCTTAAAACTAGCAAGGCACATTCTTTGCCAGTCACACCCCGTGGTCATAAGATGTTAACAGCTAAGGAAGCAATTTAGTAATGCCTGCAAGGGCGAACTCCTAGGACAGAAGAATGTTCAGATGTCCCAATATCACATAACTGTATATGCTTTTAAGATGATCATAGCATGCTTTGATGTACTTGTGCACTCAAATGCCAAGGATAACTTTCTCCATATCAACAAAGTAATCAATTTTTTCATGCTGTTAGCCCATGAGCACCTTAGGTTTCACATACATAAGACGCCTATACAAGAAGAATTTAAAGCACTGATGGCACATTCCTCAGCTTGTTTTCTGAGGATGCCCTACTCTGTAACCGAGTAGCTTTCCATAAACTCTTTCTTCTCACTGCCCTCTGAGACTCACTAACATTTCCTTCCTGTGCAAGGTCCATGAACCCTCTCTTGGGATCTGGAACAGGACCCCTTTTTCCAGCAACACTAGCAGTTAAACAAAGACAAGCCTTTGGAGATGTCTGGTAGGGTTTCTCAGCTTTTCTGTTCGGTGATTTCTAAGACTTTAATTTTTTTAATTGTGTTTTTAAACATATAACACATGTATGAAATAGTATATGTGTTTGCTTGTATGTGTGTGCGTGTTTGTGCATAAAGAATAGCAATAAAACAAATAATGTGTACACACTGCCCAGTTTAAGAAACAGAACTTAAAAGCGTCTTCCTGATTTTATCCCCCTCACTCTGTCCCTCCAGAGGTAACCACCATGCTGAATGTTTGTCATTAATTCCTCATATAGTTTTATTTTTATTTTCCCCATGTGGCTGTGTATAACAAATGTACTATTTAGATACTTTCAAAGTTGATCTCAGGAAAGGGCCATTTTTTAAGTAAAGCCTCCGTGGTAAGAGAAGCTGATCTGTGTCTGGCGGGATCACAGTCTGGCCTTAGTTTTCCTGAGAAGTTACAACAGCCCCATTTGAGAAAACAAGTGGTCAAGGACAGAAGTGAAAACCTGTGAAAAAGCTGGAACTTCTAGAAAGGCTGCAGTGTGATCCAGCAGGAATACAATTGGGGTGTGGTGGGAACAGGGTTTGTCTTCTTCTTCTAAGCTCAACACAGCCAAGCTCCAACCCTCGGGGTGTAACTAGTGCACAGCCCTCCGTGGGTGCGATATGGGTGATCTCAGCGGATTCGGGCTGCAGGCACAGGAGACGGAACAGAGGTTCCACCAGCACTGTGTGCTGATGAGTCTGGCGGGACACACCGCCATTCCACCTTCACGCAGAAAGGCTGTGTGTTGATGGCAAAGACGGCACAGATGACCGCTTCCAACACACTATCACCTATGAGTGGCACTGCTCTGACTGGGATTTTTTTGCTCCCTAACTCTGGTGTCATGCTTTCTCCTTGGGATCTTTCCTCAAAATCATCCTGGAACTCCCTTTGCTTCTCTCACATGTTACATCTTCACTTTCCTATTTCCTATGACTTCCTTTTCTTTAGTGCTTTCCCTTGTCTTGGTGAAACCTGTCTTCCAAAAACTTTTTGAGAAGCGACTGCTTGGGAGAAAACGTGCCTGAAAGTATATTTACAGCTGATTTTCATTATTTGCCATAGTTACGTCCTATGAAGTTGCCATCAACACTGAATTAGCAAATACTGAGCCATTGCTTTCAGGGAAATGACAAGATTAGGTTCCTGCCAGTTTCTGTTCACAACATTTTCATCTACCAATCAATACATTACCCTGTTTTATGTGTGTTTCAGTTTAAAGACACCTTATTTTATATACAGTTAATTTATTAATATTGCACTCATGGCCAAGAGCACTGTAACCCAGGCCTGAATGAAGCTTATCTGCACACATCACAGCCCACTTGTGCTAAGGAAAGCTAGCCAACACTTCAGCATTACACCTGGGGTCTTTTTTAGGTGGACAAACCGCAAACAAAAAAGCACAAAAATCCAGAGAACAAAATTGCACTAAATAGACCATGAGAAAGACATGTTCCTGTATGAAAACTGCGATAAACAAACCATGTCATCTTGTTTAACCTCAACTGGGAAAGTGTGTTGGGCAACTCAGATTGTTTACCACATGTCTGCAAAGGACTGCAAAAGTGCTGTAGTACTGATTTGAGAGTTACGAATAAATTTTAGTAAGAAAATTCACAAATACAGAATCCGCAAATAATGAAGACTTCATTCCGTTCTCAAACTTAATTAGTTGTTTGCCCAGATACACCAGTCATCCAGGCTGGAAATACTTTTCTTTCAGAATATGAAAGGCATTCTTCCATTTTCTAGTTTCTAGTGTTAAAGACAAAACATTATCAGTTATCAGTTCTTATTCTTTAATTGTGATCTTATTTCTCTCTGAAATATAATATTATAGTTTATTTGGCCCAAGTATTCTGAAAATGTCATGAGAAAAGGCATGGCTTGAATATTTTATTTTATTCTCATGGGAACTATGGGATTTTTCAGTTAGGCTGCACAAATTAATTCTAGAAAAATTTTGAATTTATTTAATTGGTGAGTCCTCTCCTCTGTTGTTCTTGTTCTTTCTTTTTGAAAGGCTTACCATTCAGATGTCAAACACTTTGTCCTGGTCTTTTAATTGCCTTATCTTTTATGCCTTATTTTCCAGCTCTTTTTCTTTCTGTTCTACTTTTGAGGTTGTTTCCTCAACTTTAAATTCCAAACTTCCTGTAAGTTTTAGTTTCTGCTATCATGTTTTTAATTTCCCGGAGCTATGTTTGTTTCTTGCTTCTCATTCATATCATCGTGTTCTTATTTCACAGGTATTCCTCTCTCTCCAAAGATATTAGTAACTGAGGATGATTCTTCAGAGTGTCTTGCTTTCAGGACAGGTGTGACAAGCCTGCCTGAGGCAGACAACTTCCACTGAGAACTGGAAAAATGCAACATGAAAAATTTAGCTTGAAATGAACAGAGAGTTATCAGAGACATTCAGGAAATGAATAAGAAATATACTAGAGCAATATCATATTACTTAAAGACAGACTCTGATTAGCTATGTATACTGTAAATTCTATGGCAGCCAATACAAAAATTAAACACATTATAGATTATGAGTCAAAAGGTGAAGATAAAATGATGAGTTGAGAAAGATGAAATTTAAAAAAACAAAATAGATGGAACAAATAGAGATCTAGCAATATGGCAGATGTTACTCCAAACACAACAAGTATAATGTTAGAAGCATAAACACACCAATTCAAGGACAGAGATTGGCAGAGTGTGTATAAAAGCAAGACGCAACTATATGCTGTCACAAGACAGTCACCTGCACATACAAGAGTTCAAACAAAAAGAGTGAAGAAACAGACACGCTGAAACACAACACACAAGTAACATTATCAGATATAAAAAGAAACAAATCTTTGTGTGTGTGTGTACCTAACAACTAACAATATATTTTAAAATATAAAAATAAATCTGATAGAAATAAAAGATAACATAGACAAGTCCACAATTATAGTTTAAGATTTCATCACTCCTTTGTCAATAATTAATACAACAAGTATTTAGAAAGTCAATGAGAGTACAGAAAAGCTGAACAACACCGTCAACCAACTCTATCCAATTGACACCTGCATATGGAAGTCTACTCACCCATAGAAGAGTACATATATTATCTATTGTGCATAGAACAATCACTAACACAGGCCAGACTCTGGGCTAAAAAACAAATTTCAACATGTTTAAATAAATAGAAAGTATACAGTGTGCTCAGAGATTGTGATCTATAATTACAATGGAATTAAACTGGAAAAAACCTAGCAAAAATGTATCTGGAAAATTTCTCCAAATATTTGGAGATAAAATGGTGCATGACTAAATAACCTGTGAGTCAAAGTAGTTTCAGCTAAAAGTAAACAATATTTTAAAGTGTAGAGGAAATTAAATGTGACATCAGAACTTGCAGGATCTAACTAAAGTAGTTCTTAGGTGAACATTTTTAAATGCCTATATTATAAAAGAAGAATCTCAAATTAGTAATCTCAGCTGATATTATAAGAAATTAAGAAAAGAAGACAAAACAAAGCCCAAAACAAACAGAAATAATAAAAATGAACAGAACCCCAAATTTAGAAAATACAAATTTTTAAAAAATTAATAAACCAAAATCCATTTATTTGAAAAGATCAATACAGTTGATTAACTTTTAGACAGACTTATCACAGAAAAAAGTCAGAAAGCACAAAGTACCATGTCAATAATGAAAGTGAATACATCATTACAGATTGTATACATATTAATAAACCTATAAGATTAATTCTGAAACATAGACGACATAGACCAATTTCTTGAAAGGTATGAACTACCAAAAGTCAATAAATGAGAAATAGATTAGACAAGTAGTTCTATTATTTATTAAGGAAGTAAAATCTAGAGTTAAAAACCTTCCAACAAGAAAACATCAGTTCCCTAAAACTAAAAAGAAGAAAAGAAAATATCAGGTCCAGGTGGCTTCACATGTAAATCCTAGCAAATTTTTAAGGAAGAAATAATACCAATTAAATATGATATCTCACAGAATGTAGAAGAGGAAGTAACAGTTTTTAACTTATTTTTTGGAGCTGAAATAACTTTAATCTCCAAATCAGAAAAAAACATTACATACATTATATACAGTTAATTCATTAATATTGCACTCATGGCGAAGAGCACTGTAACTCAGGCCTGAATGAAGCTTATCTACACACATCACAGCCCAAGAAAATGACAGATAATACCTCTCATGAACTTAGACACAAAAATTCTCTACAAAATAATAGAAAATCAAATTCAGCAATATATAAAAAGGATAATACATTTTGACTGTAAAGGGAAGAATTGTGTCCTCTAAACAAATACTGAAGGACAGTGTCCTCAGTAAGATATTGGATAGAAGCTTTCAATCCTCATTCCCCAACAGAAGCGGGAATCTTGACACACCCAAGACAAGAGGACCATTGTTAGAGCCTGGGACTGGCAGAGGGAGCCCAATACCCTATTGGAGGAAAAGGTTCGAGAGTAAACACGTTGAAGAGGGTAAGAAGAACAGTTTGATTTTACCTGCCTTTCCCCTCCCGCAAGGTGGCAGAACCAAGTGCCTAGAGAGTGCCCATTGGTCCACGATTTCTCTGACGGGGGAAAGTGAGAGTGTAACAAGGGCTGGGCATCCCCAGCCATCCAGGATGTTGCCCAATAAGCTTACTCAAAACACTGAGGGGATCAGCACAGTTGAGTCATGGGGGAGGAGGAGCTAGGAGCAGGGAATAGGGGTAGGGGGCCCACAGTAACAAAGGTTGCAGCTTCCACTAACTGCCTTCTGAACTCCACCAGGAGGCCTGCCCACAAAGCTGCTGGGACACATTCCCAGCAGACCCCTCAGCTAGCTGGTGCATGCCGCCAGCACTCCACATGACCCTCCCTATCCCCCGGCCAACACGGCGCAGGCGAGTTTCTGCACATTGTGCATGAACAAACGCAGACAGCCTGCTAGACTCAAAGGGACTGGGGAAAGGTGCTCAACCTTGAATGCTTCGGGGCACCCTCCCAGGGAAAATAAACAGCAGGCTCTTAGGACCCAGGCCACCTTTGCAGGACAGAGAGAGAAGGTATGAAGCCCACTGAAAAGAGAACATGATGGAGTAAAGCAGGTACATCCATGGAAAAATGTCTGAGAGATCTCTAGAGTCCCTAGTCTGGCTGCCTGGTGAAGCTGTTTTTCTCCTGAAGTCATCACTCTGGACTAGAGGAGTGGATTGCTGCTTCAGATGAGAATATAGCAATGTAAGACTTCAAGGAACATTTAAAAAATCTCGAGAAAACATGACACTGTTACAGGAACACAATAATTGCTTGCCAGTGGTAAATACAAACTTCTCTCTTGCAATGAAAATATTCCATTGGTAAACTTTATCACAATGCAAGATTGTACCTTCCTCAGTTGAGCTCCTGGTTTGAATTTACGAGCCCTGCTTATTGCACTGGTGAAACGTGTTGCTCTAATTGTTGTGTGCTAATGATGAAAGAGCAGAGGTGGACTTAATGCAGGACACTGCCCTCGAGGCAAGTACAGGTTAAATGTTATTACAGCACATTGTACTGAGGGACATTTTGAAGTTACTGAAATAGAACAGCAGAGTGGGAGAACCGAGCTATCGTGCAGGGCAGGGCAGCATCAGCAGGCCACAAGAACTGAGAGCCTGTGCCTTTTCTGTGCCGCTGCAGAATTTATCCATCTTTGTGTCAGATTGGAACATGTTTTAGCAGTAGGGATACTAGTGAATAGGCAATGAAGAGATTTTATAAACGGGATTAAAAAAAATTAATAACGCATTTTGAAGTGCACTACTAAGTTGATGATTACATCTAAATAATGTAACAGGGGTTAAAATGATAATGAAAATGTCCTGTATGATGGTCGTGAAGAGTTAAGAAACTAAAATGTAAAATGCAAACTATAATTTTCCAACATTGAATTTCAACAACATTCTAGCTTCAGCAAAGCATTACCAGCCACTATGACAGAATGATTTTCTAGACAGTGCTATGGTATTTACTTATTTAAGTGTTTGGTTTTATAGATGTGTTATAAATAAAAGGAATTCATATGCAAGAAAATAAAATAATGAAAATAACAGAAAATTGTGATAAAATAATAATACGTATGTTGAGGTTTTTTTTTTTTTTTTTTCCATTTAGAGAAGGTTCATATTTACTGTCATGTGAGAAACACATCAGCATCAGTTCTAGAGTTTGTTTAAAATAATGAAGCTTTCAGCTGTGACTGGGCAATCAGGATCTGCTGGGGTGGAAACTTCGGGATAAGTCTTTTAGAGCCTTGTGGGTAAGTTTGTGATCTAGACGGATGATAGACCCCACCCTGGGCCAAAAGTTTATGAATTCTATTTATTTTATTCAACTTTCCTTTCAGATTAATTACTTTCTCTTCTGTAATTTTAATTCTTTTAACCTAATTGCCTTTGGTTGATTTCACTTTTTCTCACTTCTTGAGATGAATACTTAATTAGTTTTTATTTACTCCCTTAAAAATAAAAAAAAAAATTACTAACTGGGTGCAGTGACTCACGCCTGTAATCCCAGCACTATGGGAGGCTTGAGGCGGGTGGATCACTTGAGGTCAGGAGTTCAATACCAGCCTGGCCAACATGGTGAAAACTCATCTCTACTAAAATTACAAAAATTAGCCAGGCATGGTGGTGGGCGCCTGTAATACCAGCTACTTCGGAGGCTGAGGCAGGAGAATCGCTTGGAACTCAGGAGGCAGAGGTTGCAGTGAGCAGAGATTGTGCCATTGCACTATAGCCTGGGCGACAGAGCAAGATTCTGTCTCAGAAATAAATAAATAAAATAAAAAGATTACTAAAACATGCCTCTTACATCTATCTTACATCTTACATCTTGCCTCACTATCTTGGATAGTGAGTATTTTTATAATATTTTCTAAATAGTCTTAAAGGAAAGTTTAAATTTTGCTTTTTACCTAATATTTACATATAATAGTTATTGTTATAGATGGTGTTTTTATTTTAAAATTTCTGATGCTTTGGATTTTGTTTTAAGTTAACTTTTGTAATTGATGTATAGATTTTTTGTTATCATTACATGTAACTAGTAATACTTCTATATTTTAAAATTCATTAAGAATTTTGGCTTGTTTTTATAACTATTTAACATATATTTATAAGTCTGTAAATATATATTTGCTCATCAGCCACAAAATTCTAAGCATGCTTATTAAAGCAAGCTTATCAACTATATTTTTCAAATTCTCTCTATCCTAATTTATTATTGCTTATCAATAAAGAGATAAGAGGAATGGTGGAGTAGCAAATTGCAATTGAGGTTTTGTCAATTTCTTTATGTTTTCAAGAGTTTTTTTTTGTTTTGATGCTATATTGTTTCATATAAGAGTTAGTAAATGTCATAATTCAATTATAAATCCACTACCTTTTGTTAATATGAGCTAACCCTCTGTGCTATTTCCATTGAAATCCCTGTGCTTTGTCCACTAAGTTCTATTGTGTCTGCTCCTAAAATTACCTCAATTACCATTAGAACTCCTCCCCTTGCTCTCCTCTGCTTTGCATTTTTTCAGTATATTATTGCATGCTTCTTTTTTTATTAAACTATCGTTTTGTTTAGGTGCTTCTCTCATGTGCAGTCAAATTTTGTATTGTCTTTCAATATGTAGCTTTAATATGAATTTAGCCATTCATAGGTATTAATATGAACATTAATATGTATTTGCATGTATATTGATATGTTTAGTTTTACCTGAGTTAAGTTGATACTTTTTCATGCTTCTTTCTCACCCTGTTTTTCTTTCTCTGTTGCTCTACTGATAATGTGTTCATTACACTTTTATATTCTTTTTCTTATTTGAAAGTTAAAAATTATTTTCTTTATTCTACTTGTAATTCACTTTAAATATAAAATAATAAACTTGAGAAATAATGTTAATGTAAAGAATGTAATAGCTAATATCTCCAACTATGAAAGATGAAAATGTTGGATACCTTTATACCTTCTATTTTCCAACACACCTTCCAGTATTTTACAGATTTTGTCTGCAGTTTTATGTACAGAGTTTTCCTTTTTTTATATCAATCATCTTCACTTTTAACAATTATTTTTAATATGTGTTGATTTATAAAAACATTGACAATTTTTTAGATATAACAGGTTTAATTGTTTAGTATCATTTCTTTTAAATACCTCATTTCACTTCTTTTAATTAATTGCCGTTGTTAATTTCTCTCTTTGCAGGACAAATTTTTAAATTATTTTTTCAAAGACACATGGTCACCATAGATTAAATTGATGCCCCCCACATGATGATATGTTGGAGTCCTAATCCTCAGAACCACAGAGTATAACCTTATTATAACCTTATTTGGAAATAAGGGTTGAAGACATACTAAATTTTTGCAATTCCTTTTTTTTTTTCAACAGTCTCTATTGCCCAGGTTGGAGTGCAATGGCACAGTCTCAGCTCACTGCAACCTCCACCTCCCGGGTTCAAGTGATTCTCCTGCCTCAGTCTCCTGAGTAGTTGGATTACAGGCATGTGCCATGACGCCTGGCTAATTTTTGTATTTTCAGTAGAAATGGGGTTTCACCATGTTGGCCAGGCTGGTCGCGAACCCCCAGCCTCAGGTGATATGCCTGCCTTGGCCTCCCAAAGTGCTGGGATTATAGGCATGAGCCACTGTGCCTTGCCTACAATTAGTTTTAATGGCAAAATCTGCAATTACTTTTGCACCAACCTAGTAGTTAAGGTGAGTTCATATTGGAGCAGGATGGGCCTCTAAATCAATATAACTCATGTTCCTATAGAGGAGGAGAGAGGACAGACACACAGACATGGAAGGGGAAAAGGCCATGACAGAAGGTGGCAAGAGTGGAAGTGCTTCCGCTGAAAGCCAAGCAACATCAAGTATTGCCGACAAATCACCGGAAGCTGGAGAGGCAAGGGAGGATTCCACCCTAAGTTTCAGAAGAAACATGGTCCTGCCAATGCCTTGATTTTGAACTTATAGCTTCCAGAACAGTGATTCAATACATTTCTGTGGTTTTAAATATCTTCATTTATGTTACTTTGTTATAGCAGCCCTTGGACACTAATAGGGTGGGGTAATATCACTTACGATTTTTGATGCTCTTGAACATGTATTACAGTTAATTCACAGATGAATTTAGTGCCTGCCTCACTATCCATGGGTCTATCCCATTTGGGTTGAGATTGTTTTTTCTCAACCTTCGAATTATTGCTTCATTTTTTTCTTTCCTTCTTTCTGTTTTTCTTTCTTTTCTTTTCTTTTTTTTTTTTTTTGCAGATTCTTCCTTCTAGTTGATCTCCAACACCTGAAGCCCTTCTCAAAGACGTTGATATAATCAAGATTTACCCTGCCACAATCGATCTATCACTGCCCACATGCCCTGCGTCTTCAGTTCAGTGCTAGAAGTCCTAAGGAGGTTCTCCTGAGGGTATTTTCCACTCGCTTACTAAGCAATGTTTTAAAAATAATTACTGATTCTTTGCTCAATTTGCTTAAACTGTTCTGTATTGAGAGAGTTTCCTTATATTTCCTGAAATGTTTCCGGTGCTGATATGGATTCTTCCATATTATCATTTTCCTAGTTCAGTTTGATAGATCTTTGGTGAAGGTGGGCTTCTGTCAGGGATGGTTATATCAACAAAGATGCCTTAGAGAATACGTTTAGAGAGTGTTACAATGGCTACGATGACAGTTAGCCTTTTGTTTTATCCTTTCACCTATTGGAATGCTTTTATGGGTCACTGGCCACTTCAGCTGAGCCTGAGTTTACTTCAAAGCAGGGAAGCTTTGGGTTTGTGATGGAGTTGACTGTTGAAAAGGGGTTTGGTCCACCAGTCGGTCACTTCTTACCTTAAAATTACTTCATTCTAGAGGCAAAAGCTCTCATTCTGACTTTTACAAAACACCCTTTCCTCAGACCAGTTCTACTGAATTCTCCTGACAGACCTGAGCAGAGCCTCAGCTGTATGGCATCTCTCTTTGGATAACAGGTGTGTGGATAACGTGTCTCCATCTGATGCAGGAGAATTGCAGGTCCTCAGCCTGACAGCGCACCTGCTCCACGGCATAAGCCGCATTGAGTGTGGGTCGCCAGCAACATCCACTTCTCCATCTGTTCTTGGCAGGAGAAGTCCTATAGTAGCTGCAGGAATTTTGGGGAGGACCTTCAAATGTGTCTCTATTGTTGGGAAAGTTTCTTTACAATCAGAGAAGTAAAGACAGTTCAGGGTCATTTTCACATGTGTTCACATTAGTGGCCTTCCTAACACTAAACCCACAAGCCCAAGTCCTAGTTATGAAGCTGAAGCTCCTTGACCTAATAGTTCCTACACTTCTGCAAACCTTCCAAGGTTATCAGCTGGAAGGGATAGGTCATTGTTGCCAACTGTGGCCAGAAGGTGCAAGAAGCCTTGGCACAGCAGACTGCCTGACATTCTACATGCCCTTCTGACTCAGTCCCAAACCAGCAAAACTGCGAAATGGAACTCCATGCAGCTATTGGTGCAGAATTGGCAAAATAAACTGTGCAATACAGGTGCCAAATCAAAATGTGTAGAAAAAATACACTGGATTAATTCTAGGTTAACTGATGTAGAAAGGGTTCAAAGTCTGCAAAGGATGGTGAAACAGGAGTAATTCTCTGTGTTAAAAGACAAATATTTGCATGAATGATTGATGTAATTTGTGATCATAAGAAAGAGCCTACACCTGACAGATACAGTTGAAACTGTCCTTCTTGTGTTCATAGTCAATGACATTTTTCTGGTTTTGAAGTGTTAATTTTGATAGTTTTAATGTATCAGAAAATTATCTTTTAATTGAAATTTTCAGATTTATTAGCATACATTTGTACATAGTGTTCTTATAACTATTTCCCACATGATGTAGATTATATTCACTTCCTCATTTGTAATTTTCACAAATCTTCTTATTTTGTATTTTCTAATGTTCATGTTTTTACTTCTCCATTTATTTTGCAGACAATTGTCCATTATATATATTTTAAAAGTCAACTTTCATAATTACTAAGTTTATTGTTTTCTTTATCTAATTATCTATTTCTTATTTAATTATACATAATTAAATCCTCTCTTTTTTAAAACTATTGCTTTTTATACATTATGGCATTCAATGAAATATGTTAGTTTCTTTTTAAATAAATTACTTCTGCCTGTAAAGTTATCAAGGCTTTGAACAGTTATTTCAAAGAAGAAGATATACAAATGGCAAATACGGACATGAGAAACTGTTCAAAATCATTAGTAGTCATCAAGAAAATACCAGTGAAAATCACAATCAGATATTGCAACCCACATATTAGGACTGCTAAAATAAAAGAACGGTTACTGGAACTCTTGAGTATTACCGGTGGCAGTAAAAATGGAATAACCACTATGGAAGAAGGCTTGCAGCTTTGTACTAAACTAAACATACATCTACCCTGGGTCCCAATAATTTCACTCCTAGAAAGAAAAACATGTAATCACAAAAGACTTGTACATAAATGTTCATAGCAACATTAGTCATAATAGGCAAAAACTGGAAGCAGCCCAGGTGTCCATCAGCAGGATTGGATAAACAAACTTTGAGGTATTCATTGCTTCAACAACCGGTATGTAGCATTGAGAAGGAAATGAAAAGATCCCATGTAGTAACATGTTGCCTTACAAAAAAAAAAAAAAAGAAAAGAAAAGAAAAAGGAGTATATTTTGTATGATTCCATTTACAAGAAGTTCTAAAGTAAACAAATTAATCTACAGCAAAAAACCAAAGTCAGAGCCTTTGCAGTGGTGCAACAGGTGTGGTGGAAAGTGACCGGGATGTGATGTGACCCCAGTCATTGCTTTTGGCAGGATGAGGGAGAAAGGGGAAATGAAATAGGTTGGAGCGTTCTGCTTTAACGAGGTCAATCCTCAGGAGAAACTGTCTTACTAGAGGCCTAACCTGCAGGGGTGTTTTTGTTTGTTTGTTTGTTTGTTTTCTGAGACAAAGTCTTGCTCTGTCATGCAGGCCAGAGTGCATTGGCCCAATCACAGCTCACTGCAGCCTTGACCTCCTGGGCTCAAGCAATCTTCCCACCTCAGCCTCCCAAGTAGCTGGGACTACAGGCAGGTGCCACCACGCCCGGCTTATTTTTATATTTTTTGTAGAGATGGTGTTTCATCATATTGCTCAGGCTGGTCCTGAATTCCTGGGCTCAACTGATCTGCCCCTGTCAGCCTCCCAAAGTACTGGGACTCTAGGTGTGAGTCACCACCCCCCGCCTGCTGGGTTTTTATCAGAGCCTAACCAACCTGGGGAAAGAGAAATACACAACTCCAGCCCACTCTAGCAGTCTCTTTCTCACCTGGAAAAACTGAGAAGCACTTGTAAGTTCACAGGCCAAGGACACAGGCTTACCAGGGACTGAGGCCTACTCACAACACTCTAGAATGCTTTTCCTCACCCCACACGTTACCACTGCATAACTAAAGGACTATTTGCAGCAATTCCTTTTACCTGGGACATTACGTCCCACTATCAAGAAAAAGTTACAAGACATACTACAACATAAAAACACAGTTTGAAGAGACAGAGCAAGCATCAGAACCAGAGTCAGATATGGCAGGGATGTTGGAATGATCCAGCCAGGAATTTAAAACAACTGTGATTAACACGTTAAGGGCCCTGATGGATACAGCACACGTCATGCAAGAACAGATGGGCCTTGTAAGAAGGGAGATGAAAATTCTGAGCAAGAACTAAAGAGAAATACTAAAGGCCAAACTTACTATAAAAGAAATCAAGAATGCCTTTGCTAGGTTTACCAGTAAACTGAATATGGCTGAGGAAAGAATCTCTGAGCTTGAAGATTCTTCAGTAGAAACCGCCAAAACTGAAAAAGCAAAGATGAAAAGACAGAAAAGTCTCAGAACAGAATATTAAAGGCCTGTGGTACAGCTAGAAAAGGTATAACATATATGTAAATGGAATATCAGAATCAAAAGACAGAAACAATAGGGGTTAAGTATTTTCTCAAATTGATGTCAGACACCAAACTACAGATACAGGAAATTCGGAGAACACCGTTAGGAGAAACTCCAAAAAGCTACACCAATGCATATTATTTTCAAACTACAGAAAACCAAAAATAAAGAAAAAATCCTGAAAGAACACAGAAGGACAAAAAAGCATTTTACCTATAAAAGAGCAAATGTAAGAATTGGATCCAACTTCTCAGAAACCAAGCCACAAAGAAAATGAAGTCAAATATTTCAAATGTTGAGATAAAAAATCACAAACCCAGAATTCTGTACGTTGTGAGGTTACCCTTCAAAAATGAAGAAAAAGTGAAGGCTTTTTCAGACAAACAAAAAATTGAGGGAATTTGTTGCCTGTACCTCTGTTGCAAGAAATGTTAAAAGAAATTGTTTAGAGAGAAGGAAAATGATAAAGATCAGAAATTCAGAACTACATAAAAATGGAAGAGGATCAGAGAAGAAATAAGTGAAGGTGAAATAAAACCTTTCATTTTTCTTATTCTTAATTGATCTAACAGATAGCAACAATTATTTGATTATGTATGCTTATATATATGTGTGTATATATGTATGCTTATGTATACACACGTATCTATACATCAGTATACATAATCAAATAATTGTTGGAAGAATTAGGACTATTTTGTTATTATAAGGTATTCACACTACGAGTAGAGCAGCATAGTGCTACTCGAGAGTGGACTGGGATTAGTTGTAAATGTACATTGCAAACTCTAGGGCTACACTAAGAAAAGTAAAACAAGAAGTATAATTCACATGCTAATAAAGAACAGAGAATGAAATCAAACAATAAGCATGGTTTTATTGGTTATTATTATGCATAATGTAGAAAGGTTCGACACACTGTTCAAAATAATCCGAAATATTTAAAAGACATGATTTAATAAGTCATACATAAGCTCTTGTAAATTCTATTTAGAAAGATCAAAAAATTTTAAGAGTGTCTCAATGCATTGTTTTTTCTTAATTCTAGAAAGGTTTAAAAGTGTGCTAATCAGAAAGAAAAGGCACATCAAAGGATGCGAACATACTTTTAAATGGCTAAACCAAGTTTGTAATGTGACAAGAATTAAAATATGTTTATTAATTTTTAAAATCCAAATCGTAATGGACAATACCCTTAGAAAACTGGCTGAAATACCTTCGAAATGTTCAGAGGTTAGAAAAATATAAATAGTCAAATTTTTAAAAAGTTTAAAAGTGAGTTAAAGCAATTCTGTTACATATAAAATAACGATAAGTTATAAATACAGCATGGGGTAAATATAAATTTTAACTAAATGTACCATTAACCTAAAAGCAAATTGCCTTTAAGTGAATGAGTTTTAAGCAAAACAGTTTGCTCCTAGTTTGAACACAATAGGAATTCGGTAAAGTTTGCAGAATTTTAGTAAATGGTACAGAATGATTTGGGCTGAATTTTTTTCTGTTATTGTTATTTTGAGAAAATGTAACATAATTCAAATTCCTTTATATCTTAATTTGATAATTGTAGTACCTAAAGTTGTGAGATTTTATTCAGCAATGTTCATTAAATAGAGTTTTTCTGAAATGCCAATTGAAACAATGATAATTACTATTGCTACATAGCAGAATTCAGCAATTAGCCTAAACAATAGCTTTGCAGCAAATAGATTGCTACAGGACTAAGTTCAATATAAGAAAAATATTTCGGCATCTGGATAAGATGTTAGAACATACAAGTTTTTACAAAGTGATTTTTAGACTTTGGTAAGAGTGTGATTGGGCAGGGAAATGGCATGGAGTGAAAGCAGATGGGCAAAGATTTAGGAATGCAACTATAATAAAACTCACCCTGTTATGTTCAATAGTATACATAATAAAAATATAGTAGGAGCCCAAGGAAAGGAGAAAAATATTCTAATATTAATTATGGCTAAATAGTTGGAATGTCTTGAATGCTATGCTGAAGAATCTGAACAATTTTATAAAGTAGGAAAATTTGAAATATAAAAGCTTTTGAGCAAAAAGCATGAGATTTAATTCACATTTTGGTTTCTATATAAAGAAAGGGAGCAGAGAAATTAGAGGATAGTAGATTAAATGCTTTGTAAAATAATTCAGGAAAGAGATAATAAAACTTAAACTTATGGAGGAAGAGGAAGATAATTTTTATTAATGTATACCAAGTATAATGAAATATGCTCAAAATGTTATCTTAGAGTAACAAAAACATGAGGGAAGAAAGACAAATGACAAAATCTGATAGGCTTTCACTATAAAACAATACTAACATCTCAAATGTATTGCCAAGTCCTCAAAAAATGAAAATTCCCAGCATCCAAAAATATCGAAGAGGCTGAAAATATGATGATGAATGGATGCTGATGCTACAGTTGCCCTAGGCCTCTGCTGATCTTGGAACAACCAGGGTTGGCTTAATAGCTGCAGAGGTCAGGAAACAAATATTTTAACTATGCAAATGAGGTACGAACCCTGAGAATCTCCTGACAATTTGGACGCTTTCACTCAGTGAAACAGTCAACCTAAAAATATCTTCCCAAGAGGCACACAGATGTTGGGGAAATTTGTCTACTCTGTGTAAAAAATAAAAATTCTTCTTCTCTAAAACTTTCTCACTATAGACTTGCCCCACGTGAATCTGAAATCCAGATTATGTTGCTTGTGTGATCTAGGGAAACGTACACTACAAAATTAGCCTGAAGTGCCGCATTTTAAGTCCTTGCGCACTTGGCAAAAACAAAATCAAGTCCTTTTTGCAGTACATGATTTCACCTTGCCAGTACAGAATACCCAGATTGCCACAGATAAAATCCTGCACAATATAAATCCATAATCAAGAGTTACCAACTACAGGAGGAAAAAAGCCACAATAATATCTTTAGTGTAAATAACTGACACCCTGAAATTTTATGCAGAGCTGTGCAATGCGTTAAGAAAGAGGGCAAAGTGTTGCTGAGAAGAATGTATATTCTGTTGATTTGGGGTGGAGAGTTCTGTAGATGTCTATTAGGTCTGCTTGTTGCAGAGTTGAGTTCAGGTCCTGGATATCCTTGTTAACCTTCTGTGTCGTTGATCTGTTTAATATTGACAGTGGGGTGTTAAAGTCTCCCATTATTATTGTGTGTGAGTCTAAGTCTCTTTGTACGTCTCTAAGGACTTGCTTTATGAATCTGGGTGCTCCTGTATTGGGTGCATATATATTTAGGATAGTTAGCTCTTCTTGTTGAATTGATCCCTTTACCATTATGTAATGGCCTTCTTTGTCTCTTTTGATCTTTGTTGGTTTAAAGTCTGTTTTATCAGAGACTAGGATTGCTACCCCCGCTTTTTTTTGCTTTCCATTTGCATGGTAGATCTTCCTCCATCCCTTTATTTTGAGCCTATGTGTTTTGGAAGTAAAGCACGCCTCAGCAAATGTAAAATAACAGAAATCACAACAAACTGTCTCTCAGACCACAGTGCAATCAAATTAGAACTCAGGATTAAGAAACTCACTCAAACTACATGAAACTGACTCGATCAACCTGCTCCTGAATGACTACTGGGTAAATAACGAAATGAAGGCAGAAATAAAGATGTTCTTTGAAACCAATCAGAACAAAGACACAACATACCAGAATCTCTGGGGCACATTTAAAGCAATGTGTGGAGGGATATTTATAGCACTAAATGCCAACAAGAGAAAGCAGGAAAGATCTAAAATTGACACCCTAATATCACAGTTAAAAGAACTAGAGAAGCAAGAGCAAACACATTCAAAAGTTAGCAGAAGGCAAGAAATAACTAAAATCAGAGCAGAACTGAAAGAGATCAAGACACAAAAAACCCTTCAAAAAAATCAATGAATCCAGAAGCTGGTTTTTTGAAAAGATCAACAAAATTGACAGACCGCTACCAAGACTAATAAAGAAGAAAAGAGAGAAGAATCAAATAGATACAATAAGAAATAATAAAGGGGATATCATCACCAATCCCACAGAAATACAAACTACCATCAGAGAATACTGTAAACACCTCTATGCAAATAAACTGGAAAATCTAGAAGAAATGGATGAATTCCTGGACACAGACATCCTCCCAAGACTAAACCAGGAAGAAGTTGGATCTCTGAATAGACCAATAACAGGCTCTGAAATTGAGGCAATAGTTAATAGCCTACCAACCAAAAAGAAGTCCAGGACCGGACAGATTCACAACCGAATTCTACCAGAGGTACAAATAGGAACTGGTACCATTCCTTCTGAAATTATTCCAATCAATAGAAAATGAAGGAATTCTCCCTAACTCATTTCATGAGGCCAGCATCATCCTGATACCAAAGCCTGGCAGAGACACACACACACACACACACACACACACACACACACACACACACATAAAAGAAAGAAAAAAAGAAAATTTTAGACCAATATCCCTGATATGAACATTGATGCAAAAATCCTCAGTAAATACTGGCAAACCGAATCCAGCAGCACATCAAAACACTTATCCACCATGATCAAGTCGGCTTCATCCCTGGGATGCAAGGTTGGTTCAATAAATCAATAAATGTAACTCATCACATAAGCAGAACCACATGATTATCTCAATAGATGCAGAAAAGGCCTTCAGCAAAATTCAACAGCCCTTCATGCTAAAAACTCTCAATAAACTAGGTGTTGATGGAAAATATCTCAAAATAATAAGAGTTATTTATGACAAACTCACAGCCAATATCACACTGAAGAGGCAAAAACTGGAAGCATTCATTCCCTTTGAAAACTGGCACAAGACAGGGATGCCCTCTCTCACCACTCCTATTCAACATAGTGTTGGAAGTTCTGGCCAGGGCAATCAGGCAAGAGAAAGAAATAAAGGGTATTCAATTAGGAAAAGAGGAAGTCAAATTGTCCCTGTTTGCAGATGACATGATTGTATATTTAGAAAACCCCATCGTCTCAGCCCCAAATCTCCTTAAGCTGATAAGCAACTTCAGCAAAGTCTCAGGATACAAAATCAATGTGCAAAAATCACAAGCATTCCTATACACCAATGCCAGACAAACAGAGAGCCAATTCATGAGTGAATTCCCATTCACAACTGCTACAAAGAGAATAAGATACCTAGGAATCCAACTTACAAAGGATGTGAAGGAACTCTTCAAGGAGAACTACAAACCACTGCTCAAGGAAATAAAAGAGGACACAAACAAATGGAAGAATATTCCATGCTCCTGGGTAGGAAGAATCAATATGGTGAAAATGGCCATACTGCCCAAAGTAATTTATAGATTCAATGCCATCCCCATCAAGCTATCAACTTTCTTCACAGAATTGGAAAAATCTAAACTTCATATGGAACCAAAAAAGAGCCCGCATTGCCAAGACAATCCTAAGCAAAAAGGACAAAGCTGGAGGCATCACATTACCTGACTTCAAACTATACTACAAGGCTACAGTAACCAAAACAGCATGGTACTTGTACCAAAACAGAGATATAGACCAATGGAACAGAACAGAGGCCTCAGAAATAACAACACACATCTACAACTCTCTGATCTTTGACAAACCTGACAAAAACAAGAAATGGGGAAAGGATTCCCTATTAATAAATGGTGCTGGGAAAACTGGCTAGCCATATGTAGAAAGCTGAAACTGGATCCCTTCCTTACACCCTATACAAAAATTAATTCAAGATGGATTAAAGACTTAAATGTTACACCTAAAACCACAAAAACCCTAGAAGAAAACCTAGGCAATACCACTCAGGACATAGGCATGGGCAAGGTCATAACTAAAACACCAACAGCAATGGCAACAAAAGCCAAAATAGACAAATGGGATCTATCTAAACTAAAGAGCTTCTGCACAGCAAAAGAAACTACCCTCAGAGTGAAGAGACAACCTACAAAATGGGAGAAAATTTTTGCAATCTCCCTATCTGACAAAGGGCTAATATCCAGAATCTACAAAGAACTTAAACAAATTTACAAGAAAAAAACAACCCCATCAAAAAGTGGGCAAAGGGTATGAGCAGACACTTCTCAAAAGAAGACATTTATACAGCTAACAGACACATGAAAAAATGCTCATCATCACTGGTCATCAGAGAAATGCAAATCAAAACCACAATGAGATATCATCTCACACCAGTTAGAATGGTGATCATTAAAAAGTCAGAGAACAACAGATGCTGGAGAGGATGTGGAGAAACAGGAATGCTTTTACACTGTTGGTGGGAGTGCAAACTAGTTCAACCATTGTAGATGACAGTGTGGCAATTCCTCAAGGATCTAGAACTAGAAATACCATTTGATCCAGCCATCCCATTACTGGGTATATACTCAAAGGATTATAAATCATGCTACTATAAAGACACATGCACATGTATGTTTATTGCGGCACTATTCACAGTAGCAAAAACTTGGAACCAACCCAAATGTCCATCAATGATAGACTGGATTAAGAAAATGTGGCACATATACACCGTGGAATACTATGCAGCCATTAAAAGGATGAGTTCATGTCCTTTGCAGGGACATGGTTGAAGCTGGAAACCATCATTCTGAGCAAACTATCACAAGGACAGAAAACCAAACAATGAGAACACTTAGACACAGGGCAGGGAACATCACACGTGGGGGCCCGTCGTGGGTTGGTGGGGCAGGGGGAGGGATAGCATTAGAAGAAATACCTAATGTAAATGACGAGTTAATGGGTGCAGCAAACCAACATGGCATATGCATACCTATGTAACAAATCTGCATGTTCTGCACATGTACCCTGGAACTTAAAGTATAATAATAATTTTTGAAAAGACAGAAAGAGGGCAAAGTAAGCGCATTTTCAAATAAAACCTGAGTTTCCACTAACAGACCTAATTTATTAAAGGAATTTTAAAATATGTAGTTTATTAAAGAAAAGGATATTCTTAAGTGATCTCAAATCTTAGGATGGACTGATATACAAGAGGTAATGGCATGCAAAGAAATTAGAAAGGGAGGGACAGAGCAGGATGATGGACCAGAGGCCTTCACCATTCGTTCCTCCACAGTAACACCAAATTTTAACAACTAACTACACATAAAAAGCACTATCACAAGAATGAAAGATCAGGTGAGCAATCTCAATACCTGATTTTAACTTCATATCACAGAAAGGGACATTGAAGAGGGCAGGAAAGACAGCCTCCACACATAGATGCTCTCCATCCCTTGATCCCTCCTGCTGGGAAATCTATGCACTTAGGGAAGGGAGAGCACAGTGATACTGAAGTTTTGCAATGAACTCGCTGCTGCCTTGTCACAGTGGAAAGCAGAACAAGGCTGTACTCAACTGTCATCTGCCCATGGAGGGAGCAGCTGGACCAGCCCTAGCCAGAGAGGAATCACCCATCCCAGTGATCAGAGCTTGAGTTCCAGCAAGCCTCACTGCTGTGGGCTGAGTGCTCTGGGACCCTAAGTAAACTTGAGGGGCAGTCTAGGCCACAAGGACTGCAATTTCTAGGCAAGTCCTAGTGCTGAGTGGGGCTCAGGGCCAGTGGACTGGAGGGGCATGTGACCTACTGAGACACCAACCAGGGTGGCTAAGGGAGTGTTGCACAGTATGGAGAAATCTATGTGTTGGGAGAGGGAGAGCACAGTGACTGGAGGACCTTACTTTGAACTCAGTGCTGCCCTGGCACAACAGAGACCTGGCAGGATTCATCACTTGCTGACTAAAGAGCCCCTCCGCCCTCAGCCCTGAGTAACCAACAGTGATACCAGGTAATACACCGCGGGCCTAGGGCTCTGAGACTTGCTGGCTTCAGGGGTGACCCAGCACATTCACAGCTGTGGTGACTATGGTGAAAGACTCTTTCTGTTTGAGAAAAGTAGGGGGGAAATCGAAGGGAACTCAGTCTTGCACCTTAGGTCCCAGCTCAGCCACAAAGGGGTAGAGCACCAAGCAGGCTCTTGGGGTCCCTGAGTCCAGGCCAAGGCTGTGATCAACATTTCTGGACCTGCCTTGGGCCAAACAGGAGCCAGTGGCCTTGAAGGGTGAGTCCCAGGTCTGGCAGCATTCACCACAAGCTGATTGAAGAGAACCTGGGCCTTAAGTGAACAATGGTGGTGGCCTGGCAGAACCCCACATGGATCAGTGGTGGTGGTGGCCACAGAAAGAAGCTCTACTGCCTATGGAAAAGGGAGAGAAGAGTCAGAAAGACTTTGTCTTGTTGTGTGGGTGCCAGTTTACCCACAGTAGAATCTAGATAAATTTCTAAGGTTTTTGACTTCAATTCCTGGTTCCCAGATAGCATCTCCAGACCCACCCAGGGCTTGGGGGAACTTGCTGCTCTGAAGGAGACAAAGTCCTGGTTGGCTTTGCCACCTGCTGATCATAGATCCCTAGGGCCTTGAGTGAACTTAGGTGGTAGCCAGGTAGTGGTTACAGTGGACCTTGGGTGAGACCCAATGCTGTGCTTGGCTGTTCAGGTAAACACAGTCCTAGTGGTGGTGACCGCAGAGGTTCTTGTGTCCCTCCACCCCCAGTTCCAGGAGGCTTAGCAAAGAGAGACTTTGTCTGGGAGAAGGTAAGGGAAAAGAACAAGAGTTTCTGCCTGGTAATCCAGATAATTATTCCAGATCTTGTCCAAGACCACCAAGGTGGTACCTCTCTGAGCCTGCAAGAACCACAATGTTACTGGGTTTGGGGCCCATGTCTCTTTGAATAGCTGGAAAGCTTTCCCAAGAAGGGTGGGGATAAACAAACAAGCCTAGACAGTGAAGACTGCAATAAATGCCTAACTCTTAGATGCCCTGGCACCAACTAACATCTACAAGCATCAATACCATGCAGGAAAAAAAAAAAAAAAAAAAAAAAGACCTACAAAATTAACCACACAAAGCCCGAAGGATTAATCCTGAATAAAGAGAGATATGTGACCTTTAAGACAGAAAATTCAAAATAGCAGTGCTGATAAAACGCAAAGAAATTCAAAACAACATAGAGGATGAATTCAGAATTCTATCAGACAAACTTAGCAAAGAGATTAAAGTTATGTTTAAAAATTGAGCAGAAATTCTGGAGTTGAAAAATGTAACTTACATACTGAGGAATGCATCAGAGTGCCTTACTACCAGAATTGATGAAGCAGAAGAAAGAATTAATGAGCTTAAAGACAGGCTACTTGAAAATACACAGACAAGACAAAAGAAAAAAGAAAATAGAGAAGACAAAAAAACAATGAAGCATGCTTACAAGATTTAGAAAATGGCCTCAAAAGGGCAAATCTAAGAGTTATTCACCTTAAAGAGGAGAGAGAGAGAGATAGGGACAGAAAGTTTATTCAAGGGGATAATGATAGAGAACTTCCCAAACCTAGAGAAATATATCAACATTCAAGTATGAGAAAGTTGTAGAACACCAAGCAGATTTAACCCAAAAAAGACTACTTGAAGACATTTAACAAAGTCTTCAAAGATCAAGGATAAAGAATGGATCTTAAAAGTAGCAAGAGAAAAGAAACAAATAATGTACAACTGAGCTTCAACACTTCTGGCAGCAGACTTTTCAGTCAAAATTTTACAGGCCAGGAGAGAATGGCATGATATATTTAAAGTGCTAAAGGAAAAACACTTTTTACTCCAGAATAGTATCTGGCAAAAAAAAAAAAAAAAAATCCTTCAAACCTGAAGGAGAAATAAAGATCTTTCCAGACCAAAAAAACGCTGAAGGATTTTATTAACACTAGACCTGTCCTACAAGAAATGCTAAAGGGATTTCTTCAATCAGAAAATGACCTTAACGAGCAATAAGAAATTATCTGGAGGTACAAAACTCACTGGTAATAGCACACAAAAACACAGAATATAATAATACTCTCACTGTGGTGTGTAAAATACTCTTATCTTAAAGACTAAATGATGAATAGATCAAAAATAGTAATTACAACAACTTTTCAAAATGTAGACAGTACAATAAGACACAAAGAGAAACCATAAAATGTTAAAAAGTGGGTGGATGAAGTTGAAGTGTAGAATTTTTATTCATTTTTTTTTTGCTTGTTTACTTGTTTATGCAATTAGTGTTGTCATCAGTTTCAAATAATGGGTTATAAGATAGTTTTTCAAGCTTCATGGTAGCCTCAAATTGAAAAACACACAATGGGCACTCAAAATATAAAAAGCAAAAAATTAAATCATACCACCAACAAAAATCAACTCCACTAAAAGGAAGACGGGAAGGAACAAAAAACAAAACAACCAGAAAACCAATAACAAAATGGCAAAAGCAAGTCCTTACTTAATAATATTGAATGCAAACAGACTAAAATTTCCAATCAAAAGACATACAGTGGTTGAATAAACACAATAGCAAGACCCATGACTGTTGCCTATAAGAAACACACCTCATCTATAAAGATATACATAGACTGAAAATAAAAGGATGAAAAAAGATATTATGTGACAATGGAAGCAAAAAAAGGAAAGGAGTAGCTATACTTATGTCAGACAAAATAGATTTCAAGACAAAAACTATAATAAGAGACACAGAAGGTTATTGTATAATAATAAATCAGTCAATTCAGAAACAGAATATAACAGTTGTAAACATATATGCATCCAACACTGGAGCACTCAGGCATATAAAGCAAATAATATTAGAGCTAAAGAGATAGATAGACTTCAATACAATAAAAGCTGCAGACTTCAACACTGCACTTTCAGCATTGGACAGATATTCCAGACACAAAATCAACAAAGAAACATCAGACTTAATCTGTACTATAGAACAAACGAACTTAATATATATTTACAGAAGATTTTATCCAATGGCCACAGAATACACATTCTTCTCCTCAACACATGGATAATTCTCAAGAATAGACCATATATTAGGTTACAAAACAAGTCTTAAAACATTCAAAAAAATTGAAATACTATCAAGCATCTTCTCTGACCACGGTTGAATAAAACTAGAAATCAATAACAACAGGAATTCTGGAAACTATATAAACACATGGAAATTAAACAGTATGGCCCAGAACAATCAGTGAGTCAATGAAGAAATCAGAAGAAAATTGAAAATTTTATTGAAACAAATGATAAGGAAACACAGCATGCCAAAACCTATGGAATGCAGCAAAAACAGGGAAATTTATAGCTGTAAAAGCCTACATCAAGAAAGAAAGAAAAACTTCAAATAAATAACCTAAGAATGCATCTTAAACAATTAGAAAGACAAGAGCAAACCAAACCCAAAATTAGTAGTAGAAAAAAATAATAAAGATCAGCACAGAAATAAATAAATTTGAAATTAAGAAAACAATACAAGAGATCAATGAAATGAAAATTTAGTTTTTTGAAACAATAAATAAAATTGACAAATCTTTAGCCAGACTAAGGAAAAAAGAGACCAGAGCCAAATACATAAAATAAGAGTTGAAAAAAATAGAGACGTTAGAACTGATACCACAGAAATTCAAAGGATCATTAGTAGCTATTATGAGCAACTGTATGCCAACAAATTGGAAAATCTAGAGGAAATGGGTATATTCCTAGACATATACAATCTACCAAGGTTAAACCATAAAGAAATCCAAAACCCAAACAGACCATTAACAAGCAATGAGATCAAAGCTGTAATAAAAAGTCTCTCAGTAAAGGGAACCTGATGGCTTCACAGCAGAATTCTACCAAACTTTTAAAGAACAAATACCAATCCTACTCAAACTATTCCAAAAAGTAGAGGAGGAGGAAATACTTCCAAACTCCTTCTATGAGGCCAAAACCAGACAAAGACACATCAAAAAAAGAAAACTACAGGACACTATCTCTGTTGAATATTGATGCAAAAAGTCTTAGCAAAATACTAGCTAACCGAATTAAATAATACATTAGAAAGAATATTCATTATGACTACATGGGATTTATCCCAGGGATATAAGAACACTTTAACATATGCAAATAAATCAATGTCGTACATCATATCAATAGAATGGAGGACAAAAACCATGTGATCATTTTAATTGGTGTTGTAATTGACAAAATTCAACACTCCTTCATGATAAAAATCCTCAAAAAACAGGCATAGAAAGAACATACCTTAACATAATAAAAGACTTATATGACAGACCCACAGCTAGTATCACACTGAATGAGGAAAAACTGAAAGCCTTTCCTCCAAGATCTGGAACACAACAGTGATGCCCACTTTCACCACTGTTATCCAACATAGTACTGGAAGTCCTAGCTAGAGCAATCAGACAAGAGAAGGACATAAAGGGCATCTAAATTGGAAAGGAAGAAGTCAAATTATCCTAGTTTGCAGATGATATGACCTGAAATTTGGAAAAACCTATAGACTCCAAAAAAAGTATATAACTGATAAACAAATTCAGAAAAGTTGCAGAGTTGGAAAAATAAAAGACAGAACTGATACCACAGAAACCAACATGCAAAAATCAGTAGCATTTCTATATTCCAACAGTGAACAGTCTAGAAAAGAAATCAAAAAAGTAATTCCATTTACAAATAACAGCAAATAAAATTAAATACCTAGGAATCAAAAAGAAGTGAAAGATCTCTGCAATGAAACTATAAAGCACTGATGAAAGAAACTGAAGAGGATACAAAAAAATGTAAAGGTATTTCACGTTCATGGATTGGAAGAATCAATATTGTTAAAACGTCTATACTACTCAAAGTAATCTACAAATTCAATGCCATCCCTATAAAAATACCAATGACATTCTTCACAGAAATAGAGCAATCTTAAAATTTATGTAGAACCACAAAACATCCAGAATAGCCAAAGCAAAAAGAACAAAACAGGAGGAATCACATCACCTGACTTCAAGTTATACTACAGAGCTACAGTAACCAAAACAGCATGGTACTGGAATAAAAACAGAAGCATAAATCAATGGAACAGAACAGATAACCCAGAAACAAATCCACACATCTCAAGTGAACTGTTTTTGACAAAGGTGCCAAGAACATACATTGGGGAAAGGACAGTCTCTTCAATACATGGTGCTGGGAAAACTGGATATCCAAATGCAGAAGAATGAAACTTGACTCATATTTCTAACCATATTCAAAAAAATCAAATCAAAATGGATGAAAGAGTTAAATCTAAGACCTCAAACTATGAAATTACTTCAAGAAAACACTGAAGAAATTCTCCAGGATATTGGCCTGGGCAAAAATTTCTTGAGTAATATCCTACAAGCACAGACAACTAAAGCAAAAATGAATAGATGGGATCACATCAAGTTTAAAAGCTTCTGCACAGCAAAGGAAATGTCAACAAAGTGAAGAGCCAACCCACAGAAGGGGAGGAAATACTTGCAAACTACCCATCTGACAAAAAATTTATAACCAGAATATATAAGGAGCTCAAACAACCCTATAGGGAAAAAAAAAAAATCAGATTTAAAAATAGGCAAAAGATCTGAACAGACATTCCTTAAAAGAAGACATATAAATGGAAGCAGGCATATGAAAAGGAGATGAACATCAGTAATCATCAGAAAAATGCAAATCAAAACTACAATGAGATATCATCTCACCGCAGTTAAAATGGCTTTTATCCAAAAGATGGTCAATAACGAATGCTGATGAGGGTGTGGAAAAAAGGGAAACCTCAGACACTGTGGATGAGAATGTAAATTATTACAGTCACTACGGAGAACAGTTTGGAGGTTCCTCAAAATACTCAAAATAGAGCTGCCATACGACCCAGCAATCTCACTGCTTGGTGTACACCCAAAAGGAAGAAAAACAGTGTATGGAAGAGATTATCTGCACTTCCGTGATTGTTCATTGCAGCACTGTTCACAGTGGTTGAGATTTGAAAGCAACCTAAGTGTCCATCAACAGACAAATGGATAAAGAAAATGTACATGCACACAACAGGGTACTGTGCAGACATAAAAATAATGAGATTTTGTCATTTACAACAGCATAGGTGGAACTGGAGGTCATTATGTTAAGTGAAAAAAGGCAGACTTGGAAAGACAGATTTCGCAAGTTCTCACTTATTTGTGGGTGCTAAATATCAAAGCAATTGAACTCATGCAGATAGAGAGTAGAAGGATGATTACCAGAGGCTGGGAAGAGTAGTGGGGGGTGAAGGAGGGAAGTAAGGATGGTTAATGGATACAAAACATATACGTATAATTAGAATGAATAAGACAGTATTTGATAGCTCAACAGAGTGACTATAGTCAACAATACTTTAATTGTACATTAAAAAATAACTTGGGTCGGCCCGAGGGAGCCCGAGTGGCCTGCATTACTGAGCCCGGCACCACGGCGGGAGCTGGGAGAGGGGGGAGGGACCGGGCCGCAGCTGGTGGCGGGGAGGGGGGCGTGGTGAGCAGGTCGCGGGCTCAGGGTTTCGGGGCGTGTGTGTCGGCGAGGGCGGGGGGAGGTGGCTGAAGGGACGCGCCGCTCGGTGAGCGCGCCGGGGAAGAGAGGCAAGCAGAGAGTGGAGGAGGAGGAGGAGGCGGCGGCGGCGGCGGCGGCGGCGGCGGGAGCGCTCCCCGGGAATGTCTCTCCTGCAGCCACCGCCAGGGCCGCTGCCATTGAGGTGGAGGAGGAGACTGAGGAGACCAACCTTGTTAGGAAGATGATCCCTATGATCTTGAAGATGTTTCTGCACAGAAATGAGGGAAACACAAAGAACCAAATACAGTTCTGAAACTTGGGATTTGTATTTTGAGATGATTTTATTTTCAGAATGAGAAGCATATCTGGTTACCTTTATGAATGTAGAAACATGAGAGGAGAGTTATGATGGCAAAAAACAAAGAGCCTCGTCCCCCATCCTATACTATCAGTGTAGTTGGACTCTCTGGGACTGAAAAAGACAAAGGTAACTGTGGAGTTGGAAAGTCTTATTTGTCCAATAGATTTGTACGCGCAAAAGCAGATGAATATTATCCAGAGCATACTTCTGTGCTTAGCCCCGTTGACTTTGGAGGACGAGTAGTAAACAACGATCACTTTTTGTACTACTGGGGTGACATAACATAAAGTGGTGAAGACGGAGTAGAATGCAAAATTCTTGTCATTTAACAGAGTTCATTGATGACCAGGCTTTCTTGTCTCATCGGAGTACGAATTTGCAACCATGCTACTGGGGAGGCTGAGGCCGGAGAATGGCGTGAATCCGGGAGGTGGGGCTTGGAGTGAGCTGAGATCCGGCCACTGCACTCCAGCCTGGGCAACAGAGCGAGACTCCGTCTCAAAAAAAAATAAAAATAAATAAAAACGTGCAGCTGCATCTGAATTGTAGTCAGCAGGAAAACTAATGTACATTTGCACTGAACAGCTAGGCTTAGAACAAGACTTTGAACAGAAGCAAATGCCGGAAGGGAAGCTCAATGTAGATGGATTTTTATTACGCATTGATGTAAGTCAGGGATGCAATAGGAAGTTTGATGATCAACTTAAATTTGCGAATAACCTTTTTGTCCAGTTATCAAAATCAAAAATACCTGTAATAATAGCAGCAACTAAATGTGATGAATGCATGGATCATTATCTTAGAGAAGTTCAGGCATTTACTTCAAACAAAAAGAACCTTCTTTTAGTGGAAATATCAACAGGATTTAATGTCAACATTGAAACACGTTTCACGGCACTGGTACAAATGTTGGATAAAACTCGTAGCAAGCCTAAAATTATTCCCTATTTGGATGCTTATAAAACACAGAGACAACTTGCTGTCAGAGCAACAGATAAGTCTGAAAAACTTGTGCAGACTGTGAGAGATTATCATGCAACTTGGAAAACTATTAGTAATAAATTAAAAAATCATCCTGATTATGAAGAATACATCAACTTAGAGGGAACAAGAAAGGCCAGAAATACATTCTCAAAACATATAAAACAACTGAAACGGAACATATAAGAAAAAGGAGAGAAGAGTATATAAATACTTTACCAAGAGCTTTTAACACTCTTTTGCCAAATCTAGAAGAGATTGAACATTTGAATTGGTCAGAAGCTCTGAAGTTAATGGAAAAGAGAGCAGATTTCCAGTTATGTTTTGTGGTGCTAGAATAAACACCTTTGGATGAAACTGACCATAGAGACAAAATTAATGATAGGTAGATTCCATTTGACCTCCTGAGCACTTTAGAAGCTGAAAAACTCTATCAGAACCATGTACAACATCTAATATCCGAGAAGAGGAAGGTAGAAATGAAGGAAAAATTCAAAAAGACTTTGGAAAAAATTCAATTTATTTCACCTGGACAGCCGTGGGAGGAAGTTATGTGCTTTGTTATGGAGGATGAAGCCTTCAAATATATCACTGAGGCTGATAGCAATATGGTAGGCATCAGTGAGAAATGGTTGAAAAAGCCAAAGAAGAGTTTCAATAATTGCTTTTTGAGCATTCTGAACTTTTTTATGATTTAGATCTTAATGCAACACCTAGTTCAGATAAAAAGCGTGAAATTCATACTGTTCTGAGTGAAGAACCTGGATATAAAGCTTTACAGAAACTTGCACCTGATAGGGACTCTCTTCTGCCTAAGCATATAGGATTTGTTTATCATTCCACTAAAGAAACATGTCTTAGTGGTCAAAATTGTACAGACATTAAAGTGGAGCAGTTACTTGCTCGTAGTCTTTTACAGTTGGATCATGGCCGCTTAAGATTATATCACGATAGTACCAATATAGATAAAGTTAACCTTTTTATTTTAGGGAAGGTCGACCTTGCCCAAGAGCTAGCAAATGAGATAAAGCACAGTCCTCTGAAGATGAGTATGCCTTAGATGGAAAATTTATGAACTTGATCTTCGGCCAGTTCGCCTTACTTTTTGAGTCAGTTATGGACTGCCACCTTTAAACCACATGGGTGCTTCTGTGTATTTAATTCCATTGAGTCATTGAGTTTTATTGGGAAAATAAGAACTGAAGCTTATCAGATCAGAAAAGATAAATAAATGGCTAATCTTCCATTTACATTAATTCTGGCTAATCAGAGACATTCCATTAGTAAGAATCTACCAATTCTCAGGCACCAAGGGCAGCAGTTGGCAAACAAGTTACAATGTCCTTTTGTAGATGTACCTGCTGGTACATATGCTTGTAGATTTGATGAAACCCAAATAAAGCAAGCTCTAAGAGTACTGGAGTCAGGTAAACACAATTTGGATGTGGTGAGCCCAGTTCCTGCCAATAAGGACATATCAGAAGTTGACTTGAGAATTGTCATGTGTGCCATGTGTGGAGATCCATTTAGTGTGGATCTTATTCTTTCACCCTTCTTTGATTCTCATTCTTGCAGTGCTGCTCAAGCTGGACAGAATAATTCCCTAATGCTCGATAAAATCATTGATTAAAAAAGGAGGCTGATACAGATCACAATATTATCATACCACTCTTCAATTGGAGTAAGAAAAGATGAACTAGTTCAAGGATATATATTAGTTTACTCTGCAAAACGGAAAACAGCAATGGGAATGTTTTGAGCATTTCTATCAGAAGTTCAAGACACCATTCCTATACAGCTGGTAGCAGTTACTGACAGCCAAGCAGATTTTTTTTTTGAAAATGAGGCTATCAAAGAGTTAACGACAGAAGGAGAACACATTGCAACTGAGATCACTGCTAAATTTACAGCATTGTATTCTTTATCTCAGTATCATCGGCAAACTGAGATCTTTATTCTGTTTTTTAGTGATGTTCTAGAGAAAAAACATATGATAGAAAATTCTTATTTGTCTGATAATGCAAGGGAATCAACCCACCAAAGTGAAGATGTTTTTCTACCATCTTCCAGAGACTGTTTTCCCTATAACAACTACCCTGATTCAGATGATGACACAGAAGCACCACCTCCTTAGAGTCTAACTGGGGATGATGTACAGTTGCTTCCAACACCTAGTGACTGTTCCAGATAAAGATTAGATTTGGAAGGAAATGAATGTCCTATTCATAGTACCCCAAACTGTCATGACCATGAACACAACCACAAAGTGCCTCCACCTATTAAATCTACTTCAGTTGTACCTAAGACAAATGTGAAAAAAAATGGATCCAAACCTTTTAAAAACAAACGAAGCTGGTATTGGTAAAAATCCAAGAAAGCAGACTTCCCCGGTGCCTTTGGCACATCCTGAAGATATGGATCCTTCAGATAACTATGCGGAACCCATTGATAAAATTTTCAAACAGAAGGGCTATTCTGATGAGATTTATGTTGTCCCAGATGATAGTCAAAATTGCATTAAAATTCAAACCTCATGTGTAAATAACACCCAAGGACATGAAGAAAATGGATTTTCTGATAGAACCTCAAAAAATCATGGGGAACGGAGGCCTTCAAAATACAAATATAAATCTAAAACTTTGTTTAGTAAAGCCAAGTCATGTTATAGAAGAACACATTCAGATGCAAGTGATGATGAGGTTTTCACCACTTCTAAAACAAAAAGAAAAGGAAGACATCATGGAAGTGAAGAAGATCCACTTCTTTCTCCTGTTGAAACTTGGAAAGGTGATATTGATAATCCTGAAATCACTTCTGACCAGGAGTTAGATGATAAGTAGATGAAGAAGAAAACACGCAAAGTAAAAGAAGATAAAAAGCAGAAAAAGAAAACTAAGAACTTCAATCCACCAACACGTAGAAATCGGGCAAGTGATTACTTTGGGATGCCCTTCCAGGATCTGGTTACAGCTGAGAAACCCATACCAGTATTTGTTGAGAAACATGTGGAATTTATTGAGGATACAGGGTTATGTACCGAAGGACTCTACCGTGTTAGCGGGAACAAAACTGACCAAAACAATATTCAAAAGCAGTTTGATCAAGATCATAATATCAATCTAGTGTCAATGGAAATAAAAGTAAATGCTAAAGCTGGAGCCCTTACAGCTTTCTTTGCAGATCTGCCAGATCCTTTAATACCATATTCTCTTCATCCAGAGCTATTGGAAGCAGCAAAAATCCTGGATAAAACAGAACGTCCTCACGCCTTAAAGAAATTGTTAAGAAATTCCATCCTGTAAACTATGATGAATTCAGATACATGATAACACATCTAAACAGGGTCAGTCAGCAAAATAAAATCAACCTAATGACAGCAGACAACTTATCCATATGTTTTTGGTCAACCTTGATGAGACCTGATGTTGAAAATTGAGAGTTTCTGTCTACTACTAAGATTCATCAACCTGTTGTTGAAACATTCATTCAATAGTGTCAATTTTTCTTTTACAATGGAGAAATTGTAGAAACAACAAACACTGTGGCTCCTCCACCACCTTCAAACCCAGGACAGTTGGTGGAACCAACGGTACCACTTCAGTTGCTGCCACCATTGCAACCTCAGCTGATACAACCATAATTACAAATGGAACCTCTTGGTATTACATGAGTAGGAAGTGATCGCAAACAGGCTGGATTTGCACAAAAAGCAAATCTAGACGTGCATGTTTCAGGGTTCAGTAGTATACTTCATGTTTCATACAGATAATTCACATTCAAAATGACATTTTCTCTTTGAACTAGATGGTATTCCTTATTCACTTACATTACAAATCTAAGACCATGTGATAAGCATAACTGGAGAGGTTTATTTTGTTTTTATAAACAAAAATAGCTATAAAATACAAAGCTGCTGCTGCATGCAACCTTACTGCAATCAGTATATCATTCCTGTGGCAATTTCTGTCACATTATATTGTGAATAAAATTTTTCTATAGAAATTAAATGATTTAAAAACTCACCTATATGAAACATTTAATGCTTTTCAGTCTGCTTTTTGACTGATTTTGTTATTTGATGTGCTAATTTGGGCAACTTAATTTACATTCTGGCAGTCAGTGAAGATAACTAAAAGCCTAGTTAAGTATTTTATAATTTCAGGCTACTGAGGCCATGTTTGGGATGTTGTTTGAAAGAAAGAAAAAATACACTGACATATTTCACATGTCTGTACCTTCATTTTTACTTCCAAGTAAACCTGTGGATGATTCGATGAGGGATAAATGAACCTGTTTCTTTTACACACATACCAAGGACATGCTTGTGACTAAAGTGAGTTGATAATATTGTGCAAAGGATAGTTGTCACCAACTCATTTCTTTATGGTCCATAATGAAATAAACGTTTCGTATACTGTTAATTCTGTAAACAGATGCATGTTCAAAAGATCTATAATGGTCTTGTAATCTTAATATATTTTAGATATTTTAATTTTTTCCCTCTTGGGGAATACATTTAGTACAGTGTAGAAAATACTTCATAACATTTGCATTAGTATTATATAACTTTTCATACATAAACATGAAATTTGTTGCAGAAAATTCTTTAAACCAAACATTTAAATCTAGGACTTCAATTTAATTTCTTCCTTGTATCTATTTTTATGTGGCCCTTAAAAACATATCCAAAAAACCAATAAAAATACTTTGGCTACTGACAAACTCTTTGGAGTGTTTATATTACAAATTTGTATTCATGTTCTTTTCTGTGATGTGTTGTCCTAAAATCCAAGATGGCTTTTGCACCATTTTTAAGCCATTTTTTTTCCTTTGATGTTGGTACCAGAATTACTATAAATGACTGCTGCTTTTGGGGGTAAACATTTTGTTAGTGAAAATAAAACCAGAACACTAAATTATGCATAAAATTTTCAGAATAGGTGGCACAGATAAATTTCACTAGGTTATATTTTGTGTAGTAAAGAATAAAATTCTTTGGTCAATGTTATCTTAATTCAGACTACAATTTTAAGATTATCTTGTATGTATTACAGTAAATAGATGATTTTCAGAAAAAAAATAACTCAAAGAGTATAATTGGATTGTTTGCAATTCCAAGGATAAATGCTTGAGGGGATGGATACCCCACTTTCCAAGTTGTAATTACTGCTTACTACATGCCTGTCAAAGTATCTCAAGTACCCCATAAATATATACACCTACTATGTACCTACAAAACAATTATTTTTTAATTTTTAAAATCTTAAAAAATAAAGCAGACTGGTGAATCTAAACAAGTATTAGTATTATGAAACCTTAGTAATAATTGTTTTCAAGGAAGGTAGAAGTAGGTATAAAGTAACATTAGACTGTACGCCAAGTATGTGTGGTATGTTTAAGAGTAGCTTAACATAACATGTAAGAGTAGCGCCTAGCAATAGGGGTAGAATATATAAGCTCCCAACTAGTACGATGAAATGATGAGTTTAAATCCATTAAGTCAAAGTAAGAAACAAGAAAAGAAAGAAGAAGCAGGGCAATTAGAAACTGTAAAATAAAATGACAGAAGAAATGCAAATATAACATTAATCACAACATATGTAAATGAGATAAACACATTAAAACAGAGTTTGTAGGATTAGATTTTGATAAAGCCTAACTAAATGATACTTGAAAGAAACACTTGAAATTACTACACAGAAAGGTTGAAAGTAAAAGAATGGAGAAAAAATAAACTCGTTAAATACTAATGAAAAGAAATCTGGTTCAAAGGTAAGAATGTCAGACAGATTAAATTTTAGGCAAAAGGATTATAAGAATATATCATAAAACATTAAATATAAAGAAAAAATGTACAGAATCAAAAAGGTAGACTGAGAAATATAACAGCACATGAGAGATTAAAGAGAAAAAACTTTTGAACAAATAGTTACAGGTTGCTTCTTATGGGCCAAACACTCTCTGAGTTTCAGGGGATGCTACAAAGAGAAAAATGAATTCTCATAAAAATGCTTGCCCTCATGGAGCTTATACTCTGGTAACATGTATATAGTATTCCATGGGGGTGAGTACTAGGGAAAAATAGAAGACAAAGGAGGAACATAGGGAGAGGATTGGCCTTGCTGAAGAGTGTTTAGGAAAAGCCTCTCTGGAAATGGAGTTTTTGAGCAACATTTAAGGGAGGTGAAGAAGCAAGGACAGACATCTGGATTTCTAAGGGAAGAGTATTTCAGCAGAAATAACAACTTCTAAGACCTCAAAGGGGGCATGTCCAAGAAACAGTAAATGGGCCAGTAGTTTTAGAATGTGTTGATTTAGAGGATGACCTAGTGGCAGGAGAGTAAGACCAAAAGGTAAAGACTGGAGAGAGAGAAAGTCACACAGTGCCTGCAGGTTATTGTGTGAACCTGTGAGGAGGACAGGCTGTGGAATGGGAAAGGAAGGGAAGAGTCAAATCTCAACAAGCGTCACACTGACGTATTTCATGAAGAGTGGAATTGAGTTAGAAATCAGTGAAGAATAGCTTAAAATTTACACAGTTGGACATTTACAAATGCATTTCTCAACAACTTGTGGGTCAAATATTACACATAATAAATATTTTAAGATACCTAGATGTGAACAAAACATAAATACAGCATATCAAAATGCATGGGCTATAGTCAAAGTATTATGAGGACAATTTATATTTATAAATGCTTATTTATAAAAGCCCAAAAACAGGCTTAACAAGTTAGAAAATGAGGCCAGGTGCGGTGGCTCATGCCTGTAATCCCAGCACTTTGGGAGGCGGAGGTGGGCAGATCACGAGGTCAGGAGTTTGAGACCAGCCTGACCAACACAGAGAAGCCCCATTTCTATTAAAAATACAAAATTAGCCGGGCGTGGTGGCACATGCCTGTAATCCCAGCTACTTGGGAGGCTGAGGCAGGAGAATCGCTTGAACCCGGGAGGTGGAGGTTGCAGTGAGCCGAGATTGCACCACTGCACTCCCTGGGCAACAAGAGCAAAACTCCGTCTCAAAAATAAAAAAGAAAAAGAAAGAAAGAAAGAAAAGAAAATGAGCAGCAGAGTGTTCTTTACGGAGTCTCGCTCTGTCGCCCAGGCTGGAGTGCAGTGGCCAGAACTCAGCTCACTGCAAGCTCCGCCTCCCAGGTTTAAGCCATTCTCCTGCCTCAGCCTGCCGACAACCTGGGACTATAGGCTCCCGCCACCTTGCCCGGCTAGTTTTTTTGTATTTTTTGGTAGAGACGGGGTTTCACCGTGTTAGCCAGGATGGTCTGGATCTCCTGACCTCGTGATCCACCCGTCTCGGCCTCCCAAAGTGCTGGGATTACAGGCTTGAGCCACCGCGCCCGGCCAGAGTGTTCTTAAAGAAAACTGAGGGAAGACAATATGTGGAATCTGAATCTAAAAAGATCAAATACGTAGAAGCAGAGAGCAGAATGGTTGTTATGAGGGGCTGAAGGGTTGGGAGAAATGAGGATAAGAAGGTTAAAGGGTACACACTTGCAGAATAAGATACGAAAACCTAATGTACAGCATGGTAACTACACTTCATAGTAACATATTATGCACTTGAAATTTGCTAAGAGAGTAGATCTTAACTATTCTCGCCAGGTAACAACAACATAACAAGTGGCTAGGTGAGGTGATATGCTAATTACCTTAATTGTGGTTGCCATTTCACAATATATAGGTCTATGAAAACACCACATTGCATACCTTGAATATATGTAATTTTTATTTGTCAATTAGGCCACAACATAGTTAAAAAAAAAAAAAAAAAAAAAAAAAAGACAGAGAGCATATGGAAAAGTAGGGAGGGAAATGAATACAGTAGAAAAATTGATTAACCTAAAACTGAGTTCTTGAAAAAGACTAATAAAATTCTTTTTTTTTTTAAAATTAATTTATTATTATTATACTAAGTTAGAAGTATGTGCATAACGTGCAGGTTTGTTACATATACACTTGTGCCATGTTGGTCTGCTGCACCCATCAACTCGTCATTTACATCAGGTATATCTCCCAATGCAATCCCTCCCCCTCCCCTCCCCCATGATAGGCCCCGGTGTGTGATGTTCCCTTCCCTGAGTCCAAGTGATCTCATTGTTCAAAGGCTCCCACCCATGAGTGAGAACATGCGGTGTTTGGTTTTCTGTTCTTGATAGTTTGCTAAGAATGATGGTTTCCAGCTGCATCCATGTCCCTGGCTAGACACAAACTCATCCATGGTGTAGTATATGTGCCACATTTTCTTAATCCAGTCTGTCACTGATGGATTTGGGTTGATTCCAAGTCTTTGCTATTAGAATAGTGCTGCAATAAACATACGTGTGCATGTGTGTCTTTATAGCAGCATAATTTATAATCCTTTTGGGTATATACTCCAGTAATGGGATGACTGTCATATGGTACATCTAGTTCTAGATCCTGAGGAATCGCCATACTGTTTTCCATAATGGTTGAACTAGTTTAAGGTCCCACCCAACAGTGTAAAAAGCTGCCTTATTTCTCCACATCCTCTCCAGCACCTGTTGCTCTCTGGACTTTTAATGATCAGCCATTCTAACTGGTGTGAGATGGTATCTCCTTGTGGTTTTGATTTGGCATTTCTGATGGCCAGTGATGATGAGCATTTTTCATATGTCTGTTATTGCATGAATGTCTCTTTGAGAAATGTCTGTTCATATCCTTTGCCCACTTTTTGATGGGGGTTGTTTGTTTTTTTTTCTTGTAAATTTGTTTGGAGTTTTGTAGGTTCTGGATATTAGCCCTTTGCTCTGATGTGAGTAGATTGCAAAAATTTTCTCCCATTCTGTAGGTTGCCTGTTCACTCTTGATGGTAGTTTCTTTTTGCTGTGCAGAAGTTTTTAGTTTAATGAGATCCCGCTAATTTTGGCTTTTGCTGCCGTTGATTTTGGTGTTTTAGACATGAAGCTTTTGCTCATGCCTATGTCCTGAATGGTACTACCTTGTGTTTTCTGTGATTTTATGTATTAGGTCTTAACATTTAAGTTCTAATCCATCTTGAATTAATTCTTTTGTATAAGGAGTAAGGAAAGGATCCAGTTTCAGCTTTCTACTTATGGTTGGTACAAATTTTCCCAACACCATTTATTAAATAGGAATCCTTTTCCCCATTTCTTTTGCTTCTCTCAGGTTTGTCAAAGATCAGATGGCTGTAGATGTGGTATTATTTCTGAGGACTCTGTCTCTGTCTTATTGGTTCATCTCTGTTTCTTTGTACCAGTACCATGCTGTTTTGGTTACTGTAGCCTTGTAGCATAGTCGAAGTCAGGTAGCTGATGCCTCCAGCTTGTTCTTTTGACTTAGATTGTCTTGGAGATGCGGGCTCTTTTTGGTTCCATATGAACTTTAAAGCAGTTTTTTCCAATTCTCTGGAAGAAACTCATTGGTAGCTTGATGGGGATACTGAATCAAATTACCTTTGGGCAGTATGGCCATTTTCACGATATTGATTCTTCCTATCCAAGGAGCATGGTATGTTCTTCCATTTGTTTGTGTCCTCTTTTATTTCACTGAGCAGTGGTTTGTAGTTCTCCTTGAAGAGGTCCTCACATCCCTTTGTAAGTTGGATTCCTAGGTATTTTATTCTCTTTGAAGCAATTGTGAATGAAGTTCATTCATGATTTGGCTCTCTGTTTGTCTGTTACTGGTGTATAAGAATGCTTGTGATTTTTGTACATTAATTTTGTATCCCGAGACTACTAGTTGCTATCATTTAATGAGATTTTGGGCTGAGATGTGGGTTTTCTAAACATAAATCATGTCATCTGCAAACAGGGACAATTTGACTTCTTTTCCTAACTGAATACCCTTGATTTCTTTCTCTTGCCTAATTGCTCCTAGCTAGAACTTCCAACACTATGTTGAATAGGAGGTGAGAGAGGGCACTTGTCTTGTGCCACAGTTTTCAAAGGGAATTTTTCCAGTTTTTGCCTATATTCAGTATGATATTGGCTGTGGGTTTGCCTCGCTATAAATAGCTCTTATTATTTTGAGGTACGTTCCATCAATACCAAACTTATTGAGCCGCTTTTAGCATGAAGGGCTGTTGAATTTGTCAAAGCCTTTTTCTACATCTTATTGAGATAATCATGTGGTTCTGTTTCTTGGTTCTGTTTTATATGCTGGATTATGTTTATTGATTTATGAATGTTGAACCAGCCTTGCATCCCAGGGATGAAGCCCACTTTGATCATGGTGGAGTAAGCTTTTGATGCTTGCTGAACTGGTTTGCCAGTATTTTATTGAGGATTTTTGCATCGATGTTCATCAGGATATTGGTCTAAAATTCTCTTTTTTGCTGTGTTTCTGCCAGGTTTTGGTATCAGGATGAGCGTTGGCCCCATAAATGAGTTAGGAGGATTCCTCTTTTTCATTGATTGGAATTAGTTTCAGAGGAATGGTACCACTCTCCTCCTGTACTCTCTGGTAGAATTCAGCTAGAATCCATCTGGTCTTGACTTTTTGGTTGGTAGGCTATTAATTATTGCCTCAATTTCAGAGCCTGCTATTGGTCTATTATTCAGGATTCAACTTCTTCCTGGTTTAGTCTTGGAAGAGTGTAAGTGTCCAGAAATTATCCATTTCTTCTTAGATTTTCCAGTTTATTTGGTGCAGAGGTGTTTAAGTAGTATTCTCTGATGGTAGTTTGTATTTCTGTGGGTCGGTGGTAGATATCCCTTTATCATTTTTAATTGCACTGATTTGATTCTTCTTCTCTCATTTCTTCTTTTTATTAGTCTTGCTAGTGGTCTGTCAATTTTGATCTTTCAAAACCAACTCCTGGATTCATTGATTTTTGGAGGGTTTTTGTGTCTCTATCTCCTCTGCCCCTACTTGATCTTAGCATATTTCTGCCTTCTGCTAGCTTTCGAATGTGTTTGCTCTTAAGCTTCTCTCTAGTTCTTGAATTGTGATGTTAGAGTGTCAATTTTAGATCTTTCCTGCTTTCTTGTGGGCATTTAGTGCTATAAATTTCCTCTGCACACTGCTTTAAATGTGTCCCAGAGATTCTGGTATGTTGTATCTTTGTTCTCATTGGTTTCAAAGAACATCTTTATTTCTGCCTTCATTTCATTACAGGTACCCAATAGTCATTCAGGAGCAGGTTGTTTAGTTTCCTATGTAGTTGAGCGGTTTCGGATTGAGTTTCTAGTCCTGAGTTCTAGTTTGATTGCACTGTGGTCTGAGAGACAGTTTGTTATAATTTCTGTTCTTGTACATTTGTTGAGGAGTGATTTACTTCCAATTACAAAAGGGTCAATTTTGGAGTAAGTACGATGTGGTGCTGAGAAGAATGTATATTCTGTTGATCTGGGGTGGAGAGTTCTATAGATGTCTATTAGGTCTGCTTGTTGCAGAGATGAGTTCAATTCTATATCCTTGTTAACTTTCTGTCTCGTTGATCTTGTCTAATGTTGACATGGAGGTTGAAGTCTCCCATTAGTTATTGTAGCGGGAGTTCAGTTCTTTGTAAGTCTCTAAGGACTGCTTTATGAATCTGGGTGTTCTGTATTGGGTGCATATATATTTAGGAGAGTTAGCTCTTCCTGCTGAATTGATCCCTACTCATTATGTAATGGCTCTTTGTTCTTTTGATCTTTGATGGTTTAAAGTCTGTTTTATCAGAGACTAGTATTGCAACCCCCTGCTTTTTTGTTCTCCATTTACTATGGAATCTTCTCTCCATCCCTTTATTTTGAGCCTATGCATGTCTCTGCGTGTGAGATGGGTCTCCTGAATACAGCAGACTGATGGGTCTTGACTTTATCCAGCTTGGGCCAGTCTGTGTCTTTAATTGAGCATTTAGTCCATTTTACATTTAAGGTTATGATTGTTATGTGTGAACTTGATCCTGCCATTATGATATTATTAACTGGTTATTTTGCTCTCGTTAGTTGATGCAGTTTCTTCCTAGCCTCCCGATGGTCTTTACATTTTGGCATGTTTTGCAATGGCTGGTACCGTTGTCTTTCTCTCATGTTGAGTGCTTCCTTCAGGTCTCTTTGTAAGGCAGGCTCATGGTGACAAAAAATTTAAGCATTTGCTTATCTGTAAAGGATTTATTTCTCCCACTTATGAAACTTAGTTTGGCTGGATATGAAATCAGTTTAAAATTCTTTTCTTTTATCGTTATTTTCCCCACTCTTTCTATTTTGCCGAGATCTGTTAGTCTGATGGGCTTCCTTTAGGGTAACCTGACCTTCTGGCTGCCCTTAAGATTTCCTTCATTTCAACTTTGCGGACCTGGTAATTATGTGTCTTGAGTTGCTCTTCTCTTGCTGAGTATCTTTTGTATGCCTTCGTATTTCCTGGATTTGACGTTACTTCGTCTTTACTAGGTTAGTTCTCCTGGATGATATCCTGAAGAGTGTTTTCCAACTTTGTTCCATTTTCTCCCCTCACTTTTCAGGGCACCCTAATCAGATCGATTTGGTCTTTTATTAATCCCATACTTCTTGCAGGCTTTGTTCATTTCTTTTGCTTTCTTTTGTTTCTTTCTCGCTTCATTTTATCCATTTGATCCCTCAATCGCTGGATACTCTTTCTTCCAGCTTTCGATCGAGGCGGTTACTGAAGTTGTGCATTTGTCACGATTTCTCGTCATGGTTTTCATCTCTTTCATTTCCTGCTTTTATGACTTTGTCTGCATTAATTACTTAGCCATCAAGTCTTCCACTTTTTTCAAGATTTTAGTTTCTTTATGCTTTGCATGTAATTCTCCCTTTAGCTCTGAGAAATTTACGGACTGAAGCCTTCTTTCTCTCATCTCACAAAGTCATTCTCCGTCTGTGCTTTGATCCATTATGTTGGCGCATGAGCGCCCTGTCGGGAGATGCACCTTGTTTTTGAATTCCAGCTTTTCTGCCCTGCTTTTTCCCCATCTTTGTGGTTTTATCTGCCCTCTGGTCTTTGATGATGGTGATGTACTGATGGGGTTTTGTAGGTGCCCTTCCTGTTTGATAGTTTTCCTTCTAACAGTCAGGACTCTCAGCTGTAGGTCTGTTGGAGATTGCTTTGAGGTCCACTCCAGACCCTGTTTGCCTGGGTAATGTAGCAGCAGAGGCTGCAGAAGATAGAATATTTCGGAACATGAGTGCCCCTGTCTGGATTCTTGCTTTGGAAGTTTCCTCCTGTAGGGTGTACTCCACCTGTGAGGTGTGGGGTGTCAGACTGCTCCTAGTGGGGGGATGTCTCCCAGTTAGGCTACTCAGGGGTCAGGGACCCACTTGAGCAGGGAGTCTCGTCCCTTCTCAGATCTCATCTCTGTGTTGGGAGATCCACTGCTCTCTTCAAAGCTGCTGTCAGTCAGAGTCGCTTATGCCTGCAGAGGCTTCTGCTGCGTTTATTATACTTACTGTGCCCTGCCCCCAGAGGTGGGAGTCTACAGAGACAGGCAGGTTTTGAGCTGGCTGTGAGCTCCACCCAGCTCCTCGAGCTTCCCAGCAGCTTTGTTTACCTACTTAACTTCCCCGCAATGGCGCCTCTCCCAGCCTGGCTGCTGCCTTGCCCGATCAAGCAGACTGGGTTAGGGGCAGTTAAAGAGGGAGGCTCAGTGGACCCCTCCCGGCCAGGCGTGGGATGATCTCCTGCAGGTGCCTGTTTGCTTAAAGCAGTATTGGGGTGGGGAGTTACCCACCTTTCCAGGTAAGCGTGTCTCAGTTCCCCTGGCTAGAAAAGGGATTCCTTCCCCGCGCCTCCCAGGTGAGTACTGCCTCCTGCTTCAGCTCGCTGGTCGGGCTGTGCAGCCGACCAGCACCGCATCGCCTGGCACTCCCAGTGAGATGAACCCAGTACCTCAGTTGAAAATGCCGAAATCACCGGTCTTCTGTGTCGCTGGCGCTGGGAGTTGGAGACTGGAGCTGTTCCTATTCGGCCATCTTGCTCCGCCCCTACCAAAATTCTTAAACCTATTGCATGATTGACCAAGAACAAAAAGATGAAAAACAAAGAAACATTGATAGCAATAAAAATGGGTACATAACTAGGTATCTATACAGAATTACAAAGGAAGGAAATACTATAGTCACATTTTACAAAAATGAAAATTTAGGTAAAATTCAGTTTTTCAGAAAAAATATATTTCACAATATAGACTCAAAAAATTAAATAGATTTCTAGAAATATAAAGTAAAATGCAAGAAGAATAAGGAAAGAAGGAAGGAAGAGAGGAAGGAAGGAAGGAAGGAGGGAAGGGAGGGAGGGAGGAAGGAAGGAAGGAGTCAAAAACTGGAAGAGAACAAGGATACTGATTCTTAGTATTACTACTGTGTGTTCAGTGCAGTAAGATGGCAAAAAAATACAAGATACAAATACAGAATAGAAAGATTTAAAGGAAGAAAAGGTTTAATTTGTTAATTGTTAGATTAATAATATATAAATACTTAATTACAAAAAATGGTAAGTAAGCAGTGGAGAAGTCAGAAAAAACCTTACACATGTTATTAAAATAAATATCGCTAAGGGGCAAAAGATTATCACATGTATCTTTAAGAAACATACATCACGCCAGGCGCGGTGGCTCAAGCCTGTAATCCCAGCACTTTGGGAGGCCGAGATGGGCGGATCACGAGGTCAGGAGATCGAGACCATCCTGGCTAACACGGTGAAACCCCGTCTCTACTAAAAATACAAAAAACTAGCCGGGCGAGGTGGCAGGCGCCTGTAGTCCCAGCTACTCGGGAGGCTGAAGCAGGAGAATGGAGTGAACCCGGGAGGCGGAGCTTGCAGCGAGCTGAGATCCGGCCACTGTACTCCAGCCTGGGCGGCAGAGCAAGACTCCGTCTCAAAAAAAAAAAAAAAAAAAAAAGAAACATACATCACTTATACAAAATTCCAGGAAAAAAATCTATTTAAATCTAAATGTAAGAAAACATCAGACAAACTCGAATTGAGTTATACTCTGTAAAATACTTGTCCTGTGTTCTTCAAACATGCCAATGGCATGAACAACAAAAAATTCCCATAGAATTGTTTGTTGTTCATGATTTTGAACTGGATTCTATACCGGAAAAACCATTGCTGTAAAGGAAAAATTATTGATGTAAGAGACAAAACTAGAATATAGACTATAGTTTAAATAAAAGTGTATTATAAATATTCAGTTTCCTGCATTTTATAACTTAACTGTAAATTTTTAAAAATATATATATCATTTTTCTTAAGAAATACACATTGAGGCGGGGTGTGGTGACTCATGCCTGTAATCCCAGTGCTTTGGGAGGCTGAGACAGAGGGAACGCTTGAGCTCTGGAGTTTGAGATTAGCCTGGCCAATATGGCAAAGCCTTGTCTCTACAGAAAATACAAAAATTAGCTGGGCATGATGGTGCGTGCCTGCAGTCTCAGCTCCCAGCTACTTGGGAGGCTGAGGTGGGAGGATCACTTGAGCCCAGGAGCGGGAGGTTGCAGTGAGCCAAGATTGCACCACTGCACTCCAGCCTGGGCAACAGAGAGAATGAGATTCTGTCTCAAAAAATAAAAAATACATATTGAATTTTTATGGCATGAAGGTACATCATGTATACAATTCACTGTCAAATGGTTTCATGAAATTTTGCCATTGTGTCTATGTATCTAGATATGGATAAAGATGATAAATAAACATGACCACGTTTAAAATTGTCAATTCCAGATTGTAGGGGAGTTCTTTTTAATATTCTTGCAACTTTTATGTAATTTTGAAGTTTTCTATAAGTTTGAATTTTTAAAAAACTAAAAAAGATACAATAACTACATAAGGACCAAGGAATAAGTCTAACGAAGGAGATACACAAACTCTTGGGAGGTAAATTAATAAACTTTTATTAAAGACGTGAAATAGAACTTAGAAAATGGAGGAATACACCTTGTTTGTGGATAAAAAGTTATCCACAAACTTTACAAAAGTTAAATATACACAGTACAAAGAAAGAATCCAAACAAAGCATGATAGCTTCATTGAGTTGAAGAAACAGTGATTGGAGTTCAGTGAGTCTAAAGTCACTGGAATTGCAAAAAGTATTGGAAAAGAGTGAACAAGGCAGAGAAAGAGCACCACAGCGTTCACTGGAGTCTTGGGCTGAATACCAAGCTATGGTATGGTTGGAGTATGGATCCATGAGACTAGGCACAAAACTATAGGGGAAGGAACAGCTACTAGGAAACTAAAACTGAACACTTACTAGAGCTTGCACAGGGCAGAGGAATAACTGGCATCTAACCAGGCAGAGTGTAAGAAAACACCAAAGGCATTCAAACACCAAAGGCATTCAAAAGAGCACTCAGAAAGGTCAAGAATTAACAGTAGGGCTAAACTGTCTAGCATAGGGAACTCTAAACCTGCCCTGACAGAATGCTTTTTTTTTTTCAAAAGCATTTAAAAATGCTTTTTTAAAATGCTTTACAGAAATGCTTTTTTAAAAAAAGCATTTAAACAATCCAGCTGATCCAAAAGAAACTTAACTGCCTGTTAAAACAAAACTCAATGCTCTTAAAAGAAAAAAATCCTGACCTCAGTAATGTGATATTCACATTGTACAGTGTAAAAAAAAAAAAAACCCAAATGTGAAGAAACAGGAAACTAGGACTCATAACCAGAAGAAAATCAATGAATAAAAATAGACCCAGAAATGACAGAGATAATGCAACTGACAGACAAGGACTTGAAAACAACTATTATATAAAGGTTTTTAAAGGAAAGCATCAAAATAATAAAAGCAAAGTAGAATAAAAATTACTGTCATGGAATTCAAGGAAATTGATGCATACAAGAATGAAGAGATGGATAAAGATCCTACAGGAAATGTGAACACATTGAATCAAGGTGGATGGCAACACTGAAAATGAGAAGCATTTTTCTAAACTGGAAAAAAATGAGATAGAATAGATGATAATGCCATCTCACGCCAGTTAGAATGGCAATCATTAAAAAGTCAGGAAACAACAGATGCTGGAGAGGATGTGGAGAAATAGGAATGCTTTTACACTGTTGGTGAAAGTGTAAATTACTTCAACCATTGTGGAAGACAGTGTGCCTATTCCTCAAGGATCTAGAACCAGAAATATCATTGGACCCAGCAATCCCATCACTGGGTATATACCCAAAGGATTATAAATCATTCTACTATAAAGACACAGGAACACATATGTTTATTGCAGCAGTATTCACAATAGCAAAGACTTGGAACCAACCCAAATGCCTATCAGTGATTGACTAGATAAAGAAAATGTGGCATATATACACCATGGAACACTATGCAGCCATAAAAAAGGATGAGTTCATGTTCTTCACAATGACATGGATGAAATTAGAAATCATCGTTCTCAGCAAACTATCACAAGGACAGAAAACCAAACACCACATGTTCTCATTCATAAATGGGAGTTGAACAATGAGAACACATGGACACAGAGAGGGGAACATCACACATGGGGGCCTGTTGGGGGGTGGGGGGCTAGGGGAGGCATAGCGTTAGGAGAAATACCTAATGTAGATGATGAGTTGGTGGGTGCAGCAGCAAACCACCATAGCACATGTATACCCATGTAACAAACCTGCACATTCTTCATATGTACCCAAGAACTTAAAGTATGTATACAAATATATATATATGTGTGTGTATATATATATGAATGGATGGTAATGCCAAAAAATAATTGTATCTAAGAAATAGTAAAAGCTTTCATGTCACATGGCCTTGTTGAGAATGAGAAGTTTCATGGGAAAATCAGAAAAGGTACGAATTAAGAGAAACAAAATGATGCAAGAACGTGGAAGCAAATTATAGGACAAAACTAAAATATATATATATATATATGTATAAGATGGTTTTGAAGATCAAAGCTATGTTAAATGTATTAATTACTAGTGAAAAAAAGCTAACATATTACATGACTTTTGCCATCATAGTTTTGAGATTAGGAGGCCGATATGATACAAAGTTAGTCAATAACCAAAAAAAAAGTAGAGTGTTAGTTAAACCAAGCTACACAGAAAGATCTCAAGATAGAAACGACATAATTGAATAATAGAAAGCTATCAACTTTCTAGAGATCACAAAAATGGCAGAGTTGATTCAAGAGAATTTGGGGAACGGCGACAGGAGAGATGACTGTCAGAGAGAGCACAACACTTCAGAAGAAGGTCTGAATCAAGGCCTGGTCCTGCATGCAGGTGATTGAATTAGAAATGAAACAAGACTGAATTAAAGTAAGAATCTAATGGAGCTGAAGAGAAAGGTGCAGGGGTGTGTGTGTGTATGTGTGTGCGTGTACCCCGTGATGGGGTAGACACAAGTACAGAAATCTTCAAGGAATTTTGAGAATCTTTCTGTTGATTGGTTGACAGGGAATGTCATACGTTCAGTCACATGTTCCTCTTTTGGGAGGATGACATGTTAGGAGGCCCTTACTGAGGCATGACATATATAAGTTCTCATATTTGCTTTAAAAAAGTATCTGGGTGTTATGGTAACAAGAAAAATACACTAGCCCAGACCACATTCCTCTAGCCTGCCATGCTTGTACACCAACTCTATTAACAGAACTTTAGCTTAAGGTTTTGTTTTCTGTTAAAATTTAAAATGTTCTTGAAAGGAGTATTCATCTAAACTGATCCTTCATTTGTTTTGTGGAGCTGATGAATTTATCGAATCTTTTTTTCTGACAGTAATTTGAATAAAAAGAAAGGAGGAAAATACTAGGTCATAGAGAAGTTCCAGTAAGAAGAAAATATTGCAGCAAAGAAGAAGCTAGGAATATAGAATTCATTATTTAACTGAGCTCACTTCTGCGTGCCACACCTTGTACATACCTGGGCCGTACAACTCTGAAATGAGGTGTGGCCCGGTGTTCCAGGATGAGTCCAGGCAGAGAATTTTCCTGAACTCCTGTCAAATTTGCTGCTCAAAAAGCTTGAGTTTAAGCCAAATCCAATAAAAGGAAAGATTTCACTCACTATGTGGTAAGCTTGGTTTCCCTGATTTCTCAGCGAGATTGTCTACAGAAGATCTAATGGAAAAAACATTGTTATATATAATCTCTGGGTGTGCCTGAGATTGGGGGCAGGGTGGGAAAGTGAAGAAAAAGGGTGCATGCTATTTGATTGTCTGTATCCAGGTAGTTAATCCCTTTCTTTGAACAAGTCAAAATGATTTGACAGCCATTATTTAAAAATAGGTTCTGTCTTAGAACTTAAAAACAGATGAAAGTACATTTCCTATTTTCCTACTTGAATATATAGGTATCTACTGTTTATTCTTTATTTTTTTCATCTCTATGTGTGCTTTTTGAAATGTAAAACTAAAGCAACAAAATTTTAAGAATCTCTGGTTTGTCCTTGTTCACGTAACAGTGAGGGACAGAGACCAAGTCTCAGGAGAATCTTGTCCTTCAGTGGTTACTCAGGATTCTGACGCTCACTCTGTGCTTATAGGGGCAGGCTAATAGGCTTTTCACTGCAGTCTAGCCCTGGGCCTTTGAAATGCTACCATCCCAGTGAGATTAAAGAAGGACTGCTTAAAGATAGTTACATGTTGGGAGTATGTGGTTTGCAATTCTATAGTTCATTGATTTTGACAAAGCATTTTAACTATCTACATAAACTGTGTCCAAAATAACCAATGATTGTGTTATTGCAATGTTTCCATTGCCAGACTTCATGAACAGAGTTTAAAACTATGTGGCTTTATATAGATAATAGTCTAATGATGCAGTAATCTATGATATTCAAGATTTGTTATTAAATATATATATTTTATAATAAAAACTGAGTTTAGTAAGAGATATCAGTGAAAATGCTAGAAAAAGGAAATCCAAAAATTCTCTTCTTCAAAAGAGCAACATTCTCATCACTATCAAACATGCCAGAATGAACATTTCCCGAACTTTGGAAAGTGACCAAAGGTTCTCAGCAATTTAGGGAGCAGTTACTAAAGACAAATTCTGACTCTTAGTAAGAACAGCAGGCTGTGGGGCACTTTAACATGCCGTCTTCCCATCCCTCTTCCCCAAAACTACAGCCGACTTGACAACACATAGCCTGTGATCATGATGCACTCCAGCAATTTGGCTGCCACCACAGTAAGAACAGGCTTGGACCTCCTTCAAAGTCCATTTTCAATGTTACCATCATTATTTGACCTTCCTAGTAGTTCCCTACTCACAAGGCGATCTTCTTTTCACCTGACTCGGAGTGTGCCTACTGCCAAGAATCTTTTCTCCAGGGATGTTTGTCAAAAATGAACAGCAATATTTTAACATTGTGGATAGATATTGGGGTAAACAACAGGATAAGCAAAAAACTTAAAAGAAAATTCTGGGAAATGAGCTGCCCATAGGGGCTTCAAAAAGCTCCAATAAATTTCAGAGAAAATGGAAGTTCATGCCCATGCCCAGGGTTGTGTACATACTCAAGAAAGATCCGAGAAGACCTTAAACTCTCACCCCAGGCAAATTTTGAGGCTCTGAACAAGCAGAAAGTAAAGGCTAAGGTAGAGTTGTTAAGTACCAGGCTGCATGTTAAAAGTGTGCTCCAACACACACACACACACACACACACACACACACACACACATAGACACAGCCCATCAGAAAAGGCTGAAAGATTTCTATGTCTCAGGAATGTAAGCTAACCAAGTGGAGACTTCAGTGGCTCCAAACGACAAAGAATACAGATTTTATAGAACTGGTTGGTAAATGTAACTAAACAAACAAGAGCAAAAAATATTAGTAATAACAAGCCTTGGGAAGAAAAGAAAATCTGATTTCTAAAATTCACACATTATCTTATTTTAAATGTCCAGTTAGCAACAAAAAATTATGAGAAATGCAAGGAAACAAGAAACAATGGTCCATACACAAAGGCCAAAACCAGTCAGTAGAAACTACGCTGAAGTAGCCCAGACATTGTATTTACTGAAAAGACAGCAGATCAGTTATTTTAAATATATTCAAATAACTAAAGCAAACCATGTTTAAATAACTAAAGAAAAACATGAAAACGATATCTCCCTAAGTAGAGGCTATCATTAGAGAATAGAAATTATTTTCAAATACCAACCAAATAGAAACTCTAGAGTTGAAAACTGTAATAACTGGAAAAAATTAACTGAAGGTAGCCAGGTGCCATGGCTCATGCTTGTAATCCCAGCACTTTGAGAGGCCAAGGTGGGTGGATCACCTGAGGTCAGGAGTTTGAGACGAACCTGGACAATATAGTGAAACCCTTTCTTTACTAAAAATACAAAAATTAGCCAGACATAGTGGCACACACCTACAATCCCAGCTACTCAGGAGGCTGAGGAGGAGAATCGCTTGAACTCAGGAGGTAGAGTTTGTAGTGAGTGCAGATCACACCGCTGCACTCTAGCCTGGGCAACAGAGTGAGACTCCGTCTCAAAAATAATAATAATAGAAAAAATTAACCAAAGAGCTCAGCAGCAGATTTGGGAAGGCAGAGTTTATAACTGTACATCCTACATAACCGGTTTTTTATATATTAATAAAAAATTGATATTCATATATAACTATGTATATGTATGTATGTGTATGTGCACGCACATGCACGCGCGCACACACACACACACACGTATCACAGGAAATTACCCAGTCTGAGAACAGAAAGAAAAAAGAATGAAGAAAAATTAACAGAGCCTCAAAGAACTGAAAGACATCATTCAGCACACCAACATACACATAAAATGAATTCTAGCAAACGAGAAGAGAAAGGGGCAAATAGAATATTTGAAAACAAATAGCTAAAAAATTCTCAAATTTGATTTTTAAAAAACATTAATATACACATCCAAGAAGCTCAACAAGCCTTAACTAGAATAGATTCAAAGAGATCCACACTACATACATCATAATCAAACTTTCAAAATCCAAAGACAGAAATCAAAAAGCAAATTTAAAATACTTTGAGATGAACACATCTCAAATAAAGACACAGCATTCAAAGACTTATGGACTGCAGCTAATACAGTGATCAGAGGAAAATTTATAGCTTTACATGTCTATATTAAAAAGAAAGAAGGATCTCAATAACCAAATCTTTCACCTTAAGATACTGATAAAAGAGAAGCAAAATAAGCCTAAAGCAAGCAGAAGGAAGAAAACAAAAATATTAGAGTGGAAATTAATGAAATTGACAATAGAAATGCATTGGAGAAAATCAAGGCGAAGGTCAGCTCTAGGCAAATGTAGGAACTGATCCTTCAAGACAGAGAAACCCACCAGAGCAAGGTCTCTGAAGCAAAAATGTTTCTGCTGTGCTTAAGAATCAAAAAATAAAATAAAATAAGAGGCCATGGTTGATGGAAGGGAATGAGAAAAGAAGGAGATACTATAAAGTAGGATCAGAGAGGCAAGTGGGGCACAGATGATAGGGCCCCGAAGGGCACTTGAGGACTTTGGCTTTTACTCTGAGCAAATGGGATTTGCTCTAAGCAGATCAGAAAAGATCCCACGGGCCACTGTATTGCAAATAGACCTTGAGGAGGAAGAGAGTGGAGTGAAAGGGGAAAGCCCAGATAGGAGGCCAGCAGAGAGTTCCAGGTGAGAGAAGATGGTAGCTCAGAACAGGAACGTCAGTGCAGGAAGATGGTGAAGAGCAGGCAAACTCCAGGCAAACCCAAAGAGAGACCCAGGGAGATTTCCAAAGAGATTAGATGGGGCGGTTTAAGGGGAAAAGATGAGTAAATGATGATCCAAGCGTCTTGGCCTGAACAACTGGAAAGATTGAATGCTCATCAGCTGAGATGGGTAGCAGCATCTCAGGTGGAGCCAGCTTAGAGGGAGCATGGGAAGTGCAATTTGTGCAGACTACATATGAAATGACTATTTTGACATCCAATAGTGGATGTAAAGTAAGCAGTTGCTTACACAGCCTAGAGTGTGGGAATAAGTCCCAACTAGCATCATAAATTGGGGAGATCTATGGCCTTACAGATGTTATACAAAACCAGAGCCTGAATGAATGAATGAATGAATGAATGAATGAATGAATGAGCTAACCCTGGGAGCAAATGTCAACAGAGGAATGTAGACAAAGGATGACATAAAACCGAAAAGCTCAGAGGAAACATTAAGAGTTTTGCTATTGAATAATTTGAAACTTCTTTGCATTAGAAAAGGAAAAATATAAAACAAAAATAAATTCCAGACATAGAATTACTAACCTTAATGTATGAGGATGTCTTAAAAGTCAGCAAAATAAAGACAACTACACCAATAGAAAACTGGGCAAAAGACACCCGTATCAGTCCGAGTTCTCTTAGGGGGACAGAATTAATAGGATACACACACACACACATAAAGGGGAGTTTATTCGGTATTAACTTACATGATCACAAAGTCCCACAATAGGTTGTCTGCAAGCTGAGGAGCAAGGAGAGAAAGTCTAAGTCCCAAAATTGAAGAACTTGGAGTTCAATGTTGAAGGGCAGGAAGCATCCAGCACAGAGAAAGATGTAGGCTGGGAGGATAGGCCCAACTCTCTTTTTCATGTTTTTCTGCCTGCTTTATATTGGCTGGCAGCCGATTAGATTGTGCCCACCAGATTAAGGCTGGATCTGCCTTCTCCAGACCACTGACTCAGATGTTAATTTCTTTTGGCAACACCCTCCCAGACACACCCAGGATCAATACTTTGCATCCTTCAGTCCAATCAAGTTAACACTCAGTCTTAACCATCACAAGTCCACCCCTTGTCAACTTGAACCCATACACATCTCCTGAGATCATACATAATCTTCAAATAAAGATAATAAGAAGGTCATAATTACACATAACATAATACAACTATCCTTTGTACAACCAGAAATGCACCAATCCCCAACCCCAAATACTATTACATAAAGTCAACAATACTTAAAGGCTGATATGAAGACAATAAATCTATGTCACGTGATAAAGGAGAAAGGAAATAAAATGAAGATATTTTCTTACTACAAATATATACAAGTACAAACATGTTTTTAACAAAAGAAGGAGGAAATACTCATGATAATCACAGTCCCTGTTTCTGCAACTGGTCATGTGGCCGTAGCTGGTATTGATGGCTACCTTCTTCTACAACCCATTCTGTGTTCCCTTTGCCTTCAGGAAGCACCTCAGCAGGTCATGATTTTTTCCTGGTGGAGTGACCCAAACCTTCATTTTTGAAGAGTCTGGGTCATTTGAAGTCCTGCCTGGATTGGGCTGTTGTAGTTTCCCATTGACGTTAATCACAGGGCATGGTAATACTAAGAGACGCCCTAATGGATCTCCTGTATGCCACACATACTCTTCCTTACCTCTGTTGTGGAGTAGTAGACTGATTTCATCTTGATAGTCCAGGTCAGTCACCCCAGCCAACACTGTAACTCCCTTCTTAGCCTGTTGACTTAAAGGTAGGAGGAGCCCAAAGTGTCCAGGTGGCAATCTTAACTTCCAGTTTAATGGAATGGTTGTTGTGTCTTCTGGTGGCAGTGTTCCTCCATCTGGAGCTAAGACCTCTAGACCAGCAGAAAGTAATGTTGCAGGAACAGGAAGTAAAAATTTTGCTAATGGATACTAGGGGTGATGGTGAGTGGTATCACTTCACTTCCACCCCTTGATTCCAGGACCCTTGAATCCTGGCTATGGGAGAAACAGTACCATATACTGGACGCTGATTCAGAGCATACAAGGCCTTCTGGAGAACTTTGCCCCAGCCCTGAAAAGTATTGTCACCTAGTTGGCATTGTAATTGTTACTTCAAAAGGCCATTCCACCATTCTATCAATCCAGCTGCTTCAGGATGATGGGGAACATGGTAAGAACAGTGAATTTCATGAGCATGAGCCCACTGCCACGCTTCTTTAGCTGTAAAGTGAGTGTCTTAGAGGCAATGCTGTGTGGAATATCATGACGGTGGATAAAGCATTCTGTGAGTTCACAGATGATAGTCTTGGCAGAAGCATTGCCCACAGGATAGGCAAACCCATATCCGGGGTAAATGTCTATTCCAGTGAGGACAAACCTCTGCCCTTCCCATGTTGCTGAGCCCATGCGTAACCTCCATCCCCACCACCATGGCCACTTTTTTCATGGGCCCATTGGGCGATGACAGGGGTGTCTGAGGAAAGAGGCTGAGTAGTGTCCACAGAAAGGTTCATCCTATCCACTTGATTATTAAACTCCTCCTCCTGAGGTCACCCGTTGGTGAGCACTCACATGGAATACAAATTTCTTCACAGTTTTTGACCACTCAGAGAGGTGCATCTGCATACCTCTTCCCCAGATTTCTTTGTCACCAATTTTTCAATCACGCTTCTTCCATGTGCTCCTGACCATCCAGCCAAACCTTTGGCTATAGCCCTTGAATCAGTATATAATCACACATTGGGCCATTTTCCCTTCCATGCAAAGTGCACAACCAGGTACACTGCTCAAAATTCTGCCTACTGGGAACATTTCCCTTCACCACTGTCCTTCAGGGATGTCCTAGAAAGAGGCTGTAGTGCTGCAGCTGTCCACTTTCAGGAGGCGTCTGCATATCCTGTAGAAACATCTGTGAATTAGGCCCTAGTCTTCTGTTCCTCTGTCAACTGATCATAGGGAACTCCCCATGAGGCCATCGGTGCAGGCTAGGGAAGAGAAGGCAGGTGGCAGGAGTGGAGACCCTGGGCATTTGAGCCACTTCCTCAGGTAACTTACTTGTGCCTTCAGGACCTGCTCGAGCCCAATCACCTGTATACCGCTTCCATTTGATGATGGAATGCTGCTGTGCATGACCCACTTTATGGCTAGATGGGTCAGAAAGCACTCACTTCATGATGGACAGTTCAGGTCACATGGTGACTTGATGATTCATAGTTAAAAGTTCAGTTTCCACCAAAGTCCAGTAACAGGCCAAGAGCTGTCTCTCAAAAGGAGAGTAGTTATCTGCAGAAAATGGCAAGGCCTTGCTCCAAAATCCTTGAGGCCTCCACTGTGATTCACCTATAGGAGCCCACCAAAGGCTCCAAACAGCATCCCTATCCACCACTGATACCTCAAGCACCATTGTATCTCCTGGGTCACATGGCCCAAGTGGCAGAGCAGCTTGCACAGCAGCCTGGACCTGTTGCAGAGCCTTCTTCTGTTCTGAACCCCACTCAAAACTGACAGCCTTTTGGGTCACTCAATAAATGGGCTAGAGTAACACACCCAAATGAAGAATGTGTTGCATCCAAAATCCAAACAGGCCCACTAGGCATTGTGCCTCTTTCTTGGTTGTAGGAGGGGCCAAGTGCAACAACTTATCCTTCACCTTAGAAGGAGTATCTCTACATGCTCCACACCTCTGGACCCCTAGAAATTTTACTGAGGTAAAAGGTCCCCGAATTTTAGTCAGATTTATTTCCCATCATGTGGCATGCAATTGTCTTATCAATAAGTCCAGTGTGTTTGCTACTTCTTGCTCACTAGATCCAATAAGCATAATGTCATCTATGTAATGGACCAGTGTGATACCTTGTGGAAGTGAAAAGTTTTCTAGGTCTCTCCGAATAAGATTATGTCACAAAGCCAGATAACTGATACACCCCTGAGGTAGGACAGTACAGGCATATTGCTGGCCTTGCCAGTTGAAGGCAATTGCTTCTGGTGGGCCTTATAGACAGAAATGGAGAAAAAGGCATTTTCCAAGTCAATGGCTGCATACCAGGTACCAGGAGATGCGTTAATGTGCTCAAGCAATTTAACTACATCTGGTACAGCAGCTGCAACTGGAATCACCACTTGGTGAAGCTTATGATAACCCACTGACATTCTCCAAGATCCATCTGTCTTCTGCATAGGCCAAATGGGAGAGTTAAACAGAGATGTGGTGGGAATCACCACCCCTGCATCTTTCAAGTCCTTGATGGTGGCACTAATCTCCACAACCCCCCCAGGGATGCCATATTGTTTTTAGTTTCCTATTTTTCTAGGTAGAGGCAGCTCTAATGGCTTACATTTGGCCTTTCGCACCATAATAGCCCTCATCTTACCAGTCAGGGAGCCAATGTGGGGGTTCTGCCAGCTGCTAAGTATGTCTATACCTATTATGCATTCCGGCACTGGGGAAATGAACACAGGATGATTCCAGGGACTTACTGGACCCACTGTAAGTTGAACCTGAGCTAAAACTCCATTAATTAGCTGCCCTCCATAAACCACTACTTTAACTGGAGGACCACAATGACATTTTGGAACCCCTGGAATCAAAGTCAGCTCACAGCCAGTGTCCAGTAGTCCCTGAAATGTCTGATCATTTCCCTTTCCCCAATGCACAGTTACCCTGGTAAAAGACCAGAGGTCTCCTTGGGGAAGAATGGGAGAAAGATTCACTGCATAAATTGTTGGTAATGTAGTGAGGTCCTTCCTCAAGGGGGCCCAGCCGCCCCTTCATTCAAGGGTTTCTGTGGCTGTAAACTGGCTCAAGTCTGGAAATTGGTAGAGGGGGCGCTATTCTCTGTTTTTATAATTCAAATTAGTTTTTTGTCCATTTGACCTGCAAGTTTTCTGTTTGCATAACTTAAGTAGGAATGCAGTAGGCTTCCTATCAATTTCACTTCTAGGAACACCATGATTAATTAGCCAGTACCAGAGCTCTACACAAGTCAGACTATTCTGATTGCCGCTTTGCCTCTGCTGTCCATTATGGCAGCTATGTCCACCTTGCCTTTGACAGTTGAGTTCCGCCACTTGGCCCCTGTCAGCTCAATTATTCCTACTGTATTTAAATTTTGTAGTTGAGTGACTGAGGTTCTCACCATTAGATATGACATACATGATAGCAATTACAGAGCTCTTCAAAGATGCAGGTGCTGCCCTCACAAATCTATTTTACCACGCATTGGTCAAGAGTTTATCTTCTGGCCCCTCCCAGCTGGGATGAGTAGGTCTAAAGTGATTAATCCACTCTCCACCATCCCAATCTCCCTAAGCCTTTGGATACCTTTCTCTACGTTAAACCAAGAGAGATCAGGCATTTCCAGCTGTCTCACAGTGGCCATCTTTTAATCTATATTTCAGCTAACCAAACAAATAAGCTATTAGAACCTTTTTTAACTCCCCAAGCTACAACATTAAATACAGCGTTCTTACTTAGTGGGCCCAAATCATTAAATTCAGCCTGATCCAACTCTATGTTCCTTCCACCATTATCCCATACCCTTAATATTCATTTCCCATGCCTGTTCTCCAGATTGTTCTTTACGTAAATTAGAGAACTCAAGCAGTTCTTTTCGAGTGTAGCTCACCTCCGCGTGGGTCACACTCTCAGCCTCACCTCCAGGGGCCTGCTGGGACTTTAGTCTAGTTATAGGTCTAGAAGCAAACAGATGTGTTGGGGGTGGCTTCTGAGGAGAATCAACATTATCTTGCCTGGCAACTGCCTCAAAGGAGGCCATCACTGTTGCCTCAAGCAGTGCAGGGTTTATCTTCTCAGACAAAGGTGGAAAGGCTGATGGCAGAATGGGTCAGGGAGGGGATGTTGCCACTACTGGGGATGGGGAAACTGTTCCTTCTGGCAAAAAAGTTCATCAGAGTTTACAAATGCAGTGTGCACAGCTTCATCAGGGTCCTCCCACACATCCCCATTCCAAGTTACAGGGTCCCATTCTTTTCCAATCAATGCCCTCACTTTAACAGTAGACACCTGGTGAGGCTGTGCATACATCTTTCATTACAGATCAGCCACTCACATGACAACAGCTTGTGTCTATTTTTCCACAACTTCAGTTCTTTCTCTACAGGAGATAAGAGTCTCACTCAGGGAAATCTTAGCAGATTTGAGGCTCAGTATCTGCTTCTGAAGCTGGGAGGCAGAATCCCTGAGTTCATCATTTTCTTTCATCGCTTTGTTCACTGAACTTAGGAGCAACTAACCGGCTTCGTTATGTTCCTTGGTTCTCCACATATGATCAAAGGTATTATGCATAGAGTCACTAAACTCCTTGCCTCTCATGAGTGGTGAATCAGGAGTGCCAAATGCGTTTATTTTGTATAACTCTCTAAACAGTTTATTCCAAGGACTATCACTGTTCTCCATACTGTAAGTGGAGTTCTCAGCATTTTGGAGTGTAATTATATTAAACAGCCAACTTCAGAAACCCCAAAACCAAGGAAAGAACTCCATCCTTAATATTCTGTTCCTCTAGAACCATTCCTGGTACCAAAATCTGTATTAGTCAGGGTTCTCTTAGAGGGACAGAACTAAAACTAATAGGGTACATATATATCCTATTAGATAGGATAGACAGAACTCATAGGAGATATACATATATTATATATGTATGTCGGAGTTTATTAAGTATTAACTTACACTATCACAAGGTCCCACAATAGGTTGTCTGCAAGCTGAGGAGCAAGGAGAGAAAGTCTGAGTCCCACAGCGGAAGAACTTGGAGTTCAATGTTCAAGGGCAGGAAGCATCCAGCACAGAGAAAGATGTAGGCTGGGAGGATAGGCCCAACTCTCTTTTTCATGTTTTTCTGCCTGCTTTATATTGGTTGGCAGCCGATTAGATTGTGCCCACCAGATTAAGGCTGGATCTGCCTTCTCCAGACCACTGACTCAAATGTTAATTTCTTTTGGCAACGCCCTCCCAGACACATCCAGGATCAATACTTTGCATCCTTCAGTCCAATCAAATTGACACTCAGTGTTAACCATAACACCACCAGAGACAGACAATTAATAAAAGGAAGAAAAAAGATCAATAAGATTTGAAATGTCACCCTAAATAATAAACAAGTAAATACTAATAAAAACAAGAATAAATACCATGATTTTATTATTAAATTAGGAAACAATTATTTTTTCAGAGATGTAAGTAAATCTTTATTGGGGATATTCAGTGCAGTGCAAAACAGACAAAACTGCAAACTCCTCAAAAAGATTAGCAAAATCCAAGATGCACAAATCCAAGATGAAATAATAAGCAGCTGAAAAAAATCAGGGTTTTTTTTTTTTGCATTTTTATTTTTTGTAATGTTTGTAGGTATATAGTAGGTGTATATATTTATGGGGTACACAAGATATTTTGATACAGGCATGCAAATGTGTAATAATCACATCATGGAAAATGGGGTATCCATCTCAGGACATAATTTTAATAACAAGACACTTGGGGAGACAAGATGATCTTTGTACTTTGCAACGTAAAAGAGCATGTTGCAATGCAATATGTGCAGAATATTTCATTTTCATACAAAATAAACATGCGTGTATATAATGTTAACTAATCATAGAGTATAACTTTGTATCTATAACATGATATACACTATAAGGGGGAAGGTATGTGCACACATACAGAAAAATATCTACATGCAGAAGGAAACACACCAAACTATGGATAATAACTGGTCCTAGGCCATGAATTATGGATTCCTTTTCTTGTATGTTTATACTGTCTCTGTTTCTCAAAATGTCAACTGTCAACATGCACATTTTTGGTGAGCAGGAAAACTGTTGTTAGATAAAAATGATTGAGAATAAAAATTCCAAAGGAAAACACAGCTTACCTAAGTACTGATAAAATATTTGCTGAACCTAAAATCAAGCAGCTATAAATGAGGCAACCAAAATTTAAACTTTCTACACTAGCTACAAATAAAATATCCCACAAAGATTTGTAAGGATGTATAATTTCTTTGTGTCATTGTGATATTTATAAAACTAAATTTGCCTAGTTCCATAATATTTAAGGACTAAATGAACAGCACTGTTCTATATAGAAATGCTAAAATCTGAAATAAATGAAATCAATAGTGATCTACCTAATGTAGCTATCCCTACTCCATGTCCTGCATCTCCTATTATTTGGGTCACTTCCTGAGATTACCCAAGGCAAAAATATATGCCCCTTGGATGAGAAGGAGGGGGCCAGATCTCTCCTTTGCACAGAGATTAAATCAGCCCTTGAGCTTGACTGACTGGACCTGCAGAAGGGAAACTAGAGTGTGGCCTGAGGATGAACTTCAACACACACCCTGGTGAGGCACAACAGATTGAAACTCTACATTTATCTCCAGGACTTCCTGAAATCCCAAGACATTTTTCAAGAAATTTAAAAACTGATGCCTCTATCTGAATCTCTCCAAAAGGAAAATGGAAACGAAAGAGGGAAGAAGGTAGGTGAGAGGTGGCAAATGTGTGAAGACGCTTGAGGCATGTGGACAGGCTTAGAAGGAGGAGAAAGGAGGCCACCCTGCAGTGGGGTGAGGAGGGGAAGGCAGCAGAAAGATCAAGCTAGTCTAGGCCCATGGAATCTCTAAAGGCACCACAGCTGGCAGCAGAGCCACCTCTAAAGGTTGGGCTTGGAATGTGGCTGAAGGAAGGGGTGGGTTAAAGGTCCACATGAAACAGTGACACCCCAGATGTCCAGTTCCAGCCACAGCACAAGAGGCCATCCCTCTCCATCCTTAGCATGGACCAGCCACCCATGCAGGCTCCTGAAGCAGCTGAAAGCAATTTGAGAAACATTTCTTACTATAGATTCTCTCTTATAAATGAGAATGAGTCCAAATGAAGAAAGACATGCAGCCCTGGGCTTCAAGATACTGAAATCTGTTGAGTATCATGCTGAGCTTTGATGCAGTCTCATGCCTTCAGAGCTGGGGCCGTAGACATCAGAAGGTTGTATGAAGGAGGCACCTGTACGAGAAGCTTTGTGACGCCTTTTATTTCGGGAAGGCTTTTATTTGGGACTTTGAGCTTACGGTTAATACACATTTTAGAGGGTATTATTGCATATTATGCAATAATCTCAAGGTTTTTATAACTTCCATGTGTCCAAATGAAGAGCAACCAACCAAATGAAATTACTTATGAATATTTTTTAATTAAAATAGGACATAAAATTGACTTAACATGCATTCAAATGTCCTACCGTTTATTTGTTGCACTTTGTAACAGAGGTCAACATGTGCCAAAATTGTTTTCATTTATTTCCTTGATACTAAATCAGCTTTAGCAAAGAGGAATAAAATTCCCAAGTACTTACTGTATCTGAGCCAAGTTATTCAATCACCTTGGAACTATTGAATCAGTTTAATTTTTTCACTGGTAACTTCTTATTCACAGTTCTAGATGTTTACTCATGTAACTAAACTAAATACATTGAAAACAGCTTCAAATTATGTGCAAGATTACAATAAGTGGTTGTGTGTGTGTGTGTGCAATCTTATATCTATATTATATACATAGATATCACAGAGAAAGACAGAGATTCCATAAGTACATTTTGGTTTGCGTTTGCTATGTGCTGTGGTCATGTGCAACCACATAGTTGGCACATAATACATGAACTACTTTTATCCCTGCTTTTCAGTCATGCCACACAAATAATATTTAGTCTAATATTTAGACTGTCTGCTGATGCATTTGGTATGGCTAGAAGAAAATTTTTTTTATTTCCCAAGTTCTGAAAGCAGCCACACCAGTCTCACCTCCTAGGAGCTAACTCTGGGGCAACTTTATAAAGTCAATTAACAGAAAGTTTGAAGGAAGCTGCATTTGCCACAGTGCAGAGAACAAGAAGCAGTGGGGAAATTGCAAATCTTGCCAATTGTGGGTTCTGCCATTCTGGGATGCAGAAATAAAAAAAAAAAATTAAAAGGCCAGTGCTGGCCCCTGGGATTTCCTTTTCTCTGGGTCCAGCACTTTGGACTCCAGTCAACCCCGGCAGCTGGCATCCCAGACCAGTTTTAGTCGTCAGGTTGGAATCCTGGCCATTCCCACTCAGTGCTTCATCTGTACCCACCACACACAAGGGGCTGTTTGAATGAGACCTTAAGAATCAGAGCTCTGCCTATTCTTCATTTTGGGCAAGATTCATCTTTGTTCCTCAAGAGACAATGACTGTGCTCCCTTTCCTCTCAGTTGAACTCTTGGCAACCCACAAAGAGTAGGGCATCTGCTTCTGCGTGTTCACTTCCCACTGCACTCACTATTCGGATTGCACACATCAACTCTCCAAATGCGTTCGAAATAGATCTGTGGCTCTTGAGTGAGTTCTGTGAGCTTCACAGATCAGATGTGTGTCCTTCATCACCAAATGGATGTGGGAACGGTAAGGATGACTCAGAACAGGAATGAAACTGTGTCCCTCCCCCTGCATCCTGGAAGCCATGACATTTGATTATGGAGGAAATATGTGGTGGGTCCTCATGTGTAGGAGGTCTACACAAGGTGTTGGCTGTGTAAAGTCAGGGGAAACACGATCCCAGCCCTCAAGGATATTTCAATTCAGAGATGAAGAATCTATCAGAATGAGATGCATAATACACGTGTGCATCTACTACCTGCTGACCTTAGGGGAGGTCATTTTAAGCTCGACTCCCAGTTTTCTCTCCCACCCACATCCTACTTGTTGCAAATCTTGCCCCATCTTCCGTGTATACTCAGGATCCAACCCTTCTTAAGATCGTCTCCAACCTGCCTGGAGCCATCAGCACCTCTGCCAAACGGGTGCTCAGTTCTACTCTTTTTTTTTCTTTTCTTTCTTTCTTTCTTTTTTGAGACAGAGTCTCTCTGTCTCCTGTCTCCCAGGCTGGAGTGCAGTGGCGCGATCTCGGCTCACTGCAACCTCCGTCTCCCGGGCTCAAGCAATTCTCCTGCCTCAGCCTCCCCAGTAGCTGGGATTACAGGCGCATGCCACCACACCTGACTAATTTTTGTATTTTTAGTAGAGATGGGGTTTCACCATGTTGGCCAGGCTGGTCTCAAAATCCCGACCTCAGGTGATCCGCCCGCCTCGGCCTCCCAAAGTGTTGGGACTACGGGCGTGAGCCACGGCGCCCGGCCCCAGTTCTACTCTTTACCTCTGCTATCTGTTCTCCAGACAACAGCCAACAATGGTTCTTGTAAAACGTGAGTCAACAATGAGAGGTCCTTGCTCAAAATACTGCAAAGGTTCCCAAACAGATGAGAAATATGACCTGAATCTCCCCCGTGGTCCACAGGCCTCACAGGATCGAGGTCACCGTGGGCCAGCTGAGCTCATCTCATCTGGCTCTCGCCAGCACTGGCATCCTGCTGGCCACCCCGCCTTCCTTGCTGTCCTTTGGATGTCTCCCTCCCCAGCGGGCCTCAAGTTGGGGCCTGCCCTCCCTGGGGACTCTCTGCCTGCAGCTCTCTTCCCTCACAAGTGCACAGGGATCAGCTCACTCAAGTCTGTGTTAGATGTCGCCTTCTCATGGTGGCCTTCTCTGACAGTTGACAAGTCACGACGCTTCTTCATCCTCCCTCTCCCTTACTCATTTTCTCTCATTTCTCTGAAGTGCTTATGACATTTCAGCGCGCTTCACAATCAGCTCTTGCATGGGGTCAGCCTGTGCCTCCATGCAGTAAAATGCAAGCTCCCTAAGGAGCAGTTTTGTTTACTGCTCTGTCTCCAGTTTCTAAAACAGTTCCTGCAGCAGAGGAGCACAAAAAAAATTGAGCAGGACTGAGTGTTGGACCCCAAAGCACTTTTCAAAATGCTCACTCCCTAGTGTGGATGATTTATATACTAACTGGCACTAACAAGCCCACGCCCCGTGTCATGTTACAGGGATGGACAACGTGCAGTGAGGCATGGAATGCACTTGCCTAACCCAGCCTGAGGGGATGAGGAGAGCTTCCAAAGAAGGTAGCATGCAGGCCGGGTCTTGCAGCAGAAAATAGGGCTCTTCTAAGAGATGGGGTGCGGGGGAAATGCTGGCAGGCAGAGGAAGCACCTTCGTCCCTCCTTGCCCGTTCTCCTTTTCTTTCTTGCTATAACGAATGAGAACATGGCAGGTTTGGTGATGCAGCCAGTAAAGCACACATGCAAGATGCCACGCAGGCACAGAGCAAAGCTCCCTTAAAGGTGAGGTCGGCAGAGGTTCCTAGAGGAGATGACCCTGAAAACTAAGTTTTGAAGAATAAGTATGGAATGTTTGGAGGTTCTGCAGGACCACAAGTGAGAAACAATGAGTGACTGACCTAGTGCTATGACCATGGAGTGAGGAGGACAAGGTTGATATGAGAAGTATTAAGGGGATGGCATCACTGGGCATGGTAGCTTATGCCCGTAATCCCAGCACTTATGGAGACCGAGGTGGGTGGATCACCTGAGGTCAGGGGTTTGAGATCAGCCTGAGCAACATGGTGACACCCCGTCTCTACTAAAAATACAAAAATTAGCCACGCGTGATGGTCGGTACCTGTAATCCCAGCTACTCATGAGGCTGAGGGAGGAGACTCACTGGAACCTGGGAGATGGAAGTTGCAGTGAGCTGAGATTGTGCCACTGCACTCCAGCCTGAGAGACAGAGTAAGACTGTCAAAAAAAAAGAGTGAGGGGAAGGATGGAATCTGAGGAGGTGGACACTGACAGGATGTGGTGGGGGCTAGAGGAGGGAAACTACTCAGATGAAGCCCTGGGGTGCTGCCTGGATGGCTGGAGGAATAGCAGTGCCATTAGCAGAAGAAACAGAGGCCAGGAGCTGGGCAGAGGAAAGGACATCTAGAATCAATGACCTGGAGATGCCTGTGGGAAATAGAGTGACGTCTCTGTGACTACCTAGTGTATAGTTAGATGGGTTTGGAGCTCAGATATGGATGACATTTAACTTTATTATTTGCTGATTTATTCTAAAAAATTTAAACATATGTTGAGATTAGGAAAATAAGATAGTGGACCTTATAATGTATCCATCACCAAGCTTCCAAGATTGTCATTCCACTGCCAATCTAGTTTTATCCACGCCCTCACCTAGGACCAACCTTAACTATTTTGAAGTAAATAGCAGACATCACATCTTTTCATCCATAAATGTCTCAAGAATGAAGTTTTTTAAAAACACACAATACCTCTACCACACCAAAATATTAACAATAATTTCTTAATATTATCAAACATCTAGTTATGTACAAATTTCTCCCATTGACTAATACATGTTTTTAAAATTTGAATCAGAATTCAAACCGGGATGTCTCTTAAGGTTTTTGCAGACTCTAAAATCTTTCTCTCTCTCTCCCTCTCTTTTTTTTGCCTCCCTTCTTCCCTTACTCTTTCTCAATTTATTTGTTGAAAACAGTGAGTAGTTTGTTGGCAGAAATTTATATAGTCTACATTTTGCTAATTGTATCCCAGCGATGCACTGTCTCCTATATTTCCTGTTAACTGGTCATTCAATCTAGGTATTTTATCACATCCAAATTCAAATTTTTAGCAATAAAATACAACCAGCCCCCCATATCTGTGGGTCCTGCACTCATGGATTCAAGAAACTGCAAATAAAAAGTAATTTTTAAAAAATTGTGTCTGTACTGAACATGTATAGACTTCTTTTTTCTTGTCATTATTTCTTAAACAATACAACATTATAACTATTATATAGCATTTACATTGTATTAGATATTATAAGTAATATAGAGGTGATTTAAAGCATATGGGAGAATGTATGTAGGCTACATGCTAATACGAAGCCATTTTATATCAGAGGCTTGAGCATCTGTGGATTTTGGCACCCACGGGAGCACTGAAAGCAGTGCCTACAGATGCTGAGGGATGCCTGCCCTCAGGCAATGCCAGCATTTCCAGCACTAGGCACAGAAACCTGCTAGCCTCACCTTTCTGACATTAGCAGACACTGGTGGTCAGGGCCCAACCTATTATTTCATTAGATGTGAAAAGATGCTAACAGTCAACTCCACCAATCCTTCCTTATTGTTTATCAGCTGGAAGACATCACCAGAAGTCACGAAACAGCAGTGCCAGGCCGGGATAAGGACATCCAGGAAGAGGGTACAGGGTGAGGCCTGGGGACCATCATCACTTCGGGAGAAATGAGAATGGGGGGATGCTGAGAGCAGCCTGGAAAGTGAAGGTCCTGCCAGAGGGGAGAATGCCATCAAATAAGCCAAGGTGGAGGAGCATCATAAGCGATAAGGAGGGCCACAGTACCTGGCATCCTGGCATAACACAGAGATAAAGCAGGAGAATCACATGGAAATGACAGTTCCTTGACCACAATTTCCATCATTGTATTTGAAGTAATGAAAGGTGATTCACCTTGATTAGTGCCCTATATGACACCTCCAGCCTCCAAAGCTGGCTTCCACGGAGGAGGCATGACTTTCCCTGGCATTCCCATTCCCACTCGCCTTCCTCTGCCTGTGGGGAGCAGTCAGGATCATCTAGGCTGATTTGCTTGAAGAAGTGGATGATATGTGATTGGAGGAAAAGCAACAGACTGTCTTTGTTTTTCTTTTTTTTAAAGTCTAGTCTCTAAGTAAAAGGAAAGTCTCATAAAACATAGTAGCAACTCATTTAGAAGCTGTGATGAGAAATGGCAGTTTCCTCATTGGTCAACCCAGAGAAAGGCTTTCCTCTTCAGGGGGAAGGCACAGAGATGGAAAGGAAATGAAGACAATGCAGGCAGTACCGGTGGACTCCTGAGAAAATGACGACCCAGGCAGTTGGTGGGGAGGCGTGTCACATTGTCTGAGGGTGTCCAGTTGCAAGGGGGAATTATGCCCCTTAAGTAGGTGGAGCCAAGGGAGGTAGCAAGAACTAGCCCAAAAGTATATATGGATGTGACTAGTCAGATGGCTGTAATAGTCACACAGGGCTCCCTTCCCACCATGGTCCAGGAAGCAACTGACTCCAGAGGCCTGAGAAAGGTCCTGAAGCAGAATGAAATCCTCCTTGACCCTGAAAATACTGAAGCAAAGTGTGATTCAGCAGCAAGTCACCCTCAAGAGCCTAGGACCAAGGACTAAATGGATTTTCAGCCATTGTCAGAGTGGATGGGTAAAGTCAAGGACCTGCCTGCACAGATGACCCCCCGACCCACCCAGCATCACGACAACCATGATCTGTGTTCCTTCTATGCAAGCCCCTGATTGTTTGCGAAACACTGGGAGTGGAAGCGAGACACAAATCCAAATTAGATTTCTGTCAAACAGCAGGATGAAGTTCAAAAGGAAATTGAATTAGTGTTTAAAATAGAAAGAGAGAGGACAGAAAGAGGGAAGGAAGAAAAGAAAACAAGAAAGTTACAATTCTTTATATACAAGTTCATGTCTAGATGTTTATATATTATACACTCTCCTGCCCACACCCACCCACCTCTAAAATTTGGAAAACAGTAATTTTGAAAGCCCAATGTTTGCTAATTCTTAATTTCTTCTGCTAATAGCAACAAGGAGTTAAATTTTCTTTCCTTCTATTTAGAGGCATTTCTGCCCTGAGAGACCAGCCCACATCAGGTAATAACACGGCAGCCTCAAATTCAGACCCTTCATGCTTGTTATGCTCATTTCATAATCATTGTCATCTCTGATGAGTCATTTCACCCTCACCATAAATCATTTATGACACTTGAATATAAATATGAAAATAGAAAGCTTTATTTTAAAAGTGTAAGCAGGTTGGGTGTGGCGGCTCACGCCTGTAATTCCAACACTTTGGGAGGCGGATCACCTGAAGCCAAGAGTTTGAGACCAGCATGGCCAATGCAGTGAAATCCCGTCTCTACTAAAAACATAAAACTAAAACTAGCCAGGCGCGGTGGGGGGCGCCTGTAATCCCAGCTCTCTGGAAGCTGAGGCAGCAGAATCACTTGAACCTGGGAGGCGGAGGTTGCAGTGAGCCCAGATGACACCACTGCCCTCCAGCCTGAGTGACAGAGTCAGACTCCTTCTGGAAAAAAAAAAAAAAAGTAAGCAACAAATTCCAAGCTATAAAACTTTTGAAAGTTTTGCATCCGTGAGGCCAGGTAGCTAGGCAGTGCCTGGGCAGTGAGCACTTGGGCTGTTAGCCTCATGTTGCTCTTTGTCCTGGGATCAGAGTTGGGGCTGACAACACATACAAACCGCCCACATCTTGGCAAATATATGCCGCCTTCGTCACATTTCCACCAGCTTGAAAGTGAGGTTAAAATAAATAATCCTTACCGGCCTCAAGCTCAAAGAAAGGAGACTCATTGCAAAAAGATCAGAAGGAAAAAATAAATAAATAATTATATTCTCTTCTCTAGAGCTTATCCACACCCTAATTAGCAGCAGGATCCTAATCCATATCCTGCTAATACATATCCTATTGGTTCCGTTTCTTTGGAGAACCCCTGACTAATACATCAATACTCTGTAGAGATTTCTTGATTTAAAATAACCATGATATTTTGAGTGAGGAGTTATTAAATGATTCTAAAGTTCATCTGTAAGCATACATAGAAGAGTTAGAAAAGAGTGTTTGCAATAGTGCCGCAGTAAACATACGTGTGCATGTGTCTTTATAGCAACAAGATTTATAATCCTTTGGGTATATACCCAGTAATGAGATCGCTGGGTCAAATGGTATTTCTAGTTCTAGATCCTTGAGGAATCACCACACTGTCTTCCACAATGGTTGAACTAATTTACAGTCCCACCAACAGTGTAAAAGTGTTCCTATTTCTCCACATCGTCTCCAGCACCTGTTGTTTCCTAACTTTTTAATGATCGCCATTCTAACTGGCGTGAGATGGTATCTCATTGTGGTTTTGATTTGCATTTGTCTGATGGCAAGTGATGATGAGCATTTTTTCACGTGTCTTTTGGCTGCATAAATGTCTTCTTTTGAGGAGTGTCTGTTCATATCCTTTGCCCACTTTTTGATGGGGTTGTTTGATTTCTTCTCGTAAATTTGTTTAAGTTCTTTGTGGATTCTGGATATTAGCACTTTGTCAGATGGGTAGATTGTAGAAATTTTCTCCCATTCTGTAGGTTGCTTGTTCACTCTGATGATAGTTTCTTTTGCTGTGCAGAAGCTCTTTAGTTTAATTAGATCCCATTTGTCAATTTTGGCTTTTGTTGCCGTTACTTTTGGTGTTTTAGTCATGTTACTGGGTGCAGCACACCAACATGGCACATATATACATATGTAACAAACCTGCACATTGTGCACATGTACGCTAGAACTTAAAGTATAATAAAAAATTAGATAGGGGGAAAAAAGAGTGGTGACCTATATTAGTTGTCTATTGTTGCATAAAAATTAATCTCAAACTGAAAAGCAACCTTTAAAGCCATTGGGCAGCAGTTTTGGCAGAGTGTTCATATTGTCTTTGGAAGCCATGCACTAATCTGGAAATCATTCCCATGTATTTATCAGGAAGTAAGTCAAGGGTAAGTATAAAGAGTTTCCAAAGTGTTGGAACCTGGTGTTTCCAAAGAGGCAACACATTTCTGCCAAGGATCATAGACTTTGCCAGAATTCTCAGGACAACAGGGCTCCAGGTGTAACCAGAACACCAGTAATTCACATGTCAGGCTGGGAGTTAGAGTCCATCACAATATGAATACAGCTAAACTTTGTTTTTAATAAAACATTTTCTGTAAGGCAAATAAGGATAACTACTAAGGCCTCACAGCTGATAAATTGCAGAGCAGGAATTTGAATCCTATTCACTTTGTTTACAAAGCTTGGGATGATTCCAGATTCTGGATTCTGATATTAGCCCTTTGTGATGTTTAATTGTGACGATTAATTTCATGTATCAAGTTGACTGAGCCATGGGGTGCCCAGATATTTGGTCAAACATTATTTTAAGTGTGTCCATGAGAGTGTTTCTGGATGAGATTAGCATTTGAATTGGTAGGCTGAATAAAGTACTACCACTGTGCCCTGCCCACTGTGGGTGGACCTCATCCAATCTATCGAAGGCCTAAATAAACAAAAATCTGAGTAAGAGAGAATTTGTGCTCTTGGTCTTCACTTGCCTTCAGAGTCGGAATTGGTCTAGAACTTAGGACATTAGCTCTCCTGGTTCTCAGGGTTTTGGCTTCCTGGGTCTCCACCTTGCTAACTGTGGATCTTGGGACTTCTTGGCCTCCACAATCACATGCCAATTCCTTATAATAAGTAAATAAATACAAATCCTGTTTCTCTGGAGAACCCTGACAAGTACATCAATATGCTACAGAAAATTCTTGACTTAAAGTAACAATGATATTTTGGGTGGGGAGCAATTAAATGATGCTGAAATCTGTCTGTAAGCATAAATAGAAGTGCTAGAAAAGAGTGGTGATCTATATTCATTGTCTATTGTTGCATAAAAATCACTCTGTTATTTAGACACAAAACAACAAACACTCATCATCTCATGATTTCTTTGGTTTGAGAGTTTGGGAGTGGCTTAGCTTAGTGGTTTTGGTTGAAAGTCACTCAGAATATTTGGCAATGATGAACATTTTATTAATGTCTCAAAACTGGGTTGTGAGGTTGGTTAAAATTTACTAAAAATTATTAAATGGATCTATGGTCTGAGCATTTGTGTCCCCTTCAAACTCTTATGTTGAAACCTAATCCCCAATGTACTAGTATTAAAAGGCAGGGCTTTGGGGGTGATCAGGCCATGAGGGTGCAGCATTCATGAATGAGGCTCGTGCCTTTACAGAAGAGCCCAGGGGAGCATGCATGCCCCTCCCACTCGGGAGGCTGCAGCAAGAGGCGCCATCTACGAAGGGAAGAGAGAGCCCTCACCAGACACAGAATATGCTGGAGCCTGTATCTGCAACTTTCCAGCCTCTAGAAGGAAAACATTTCTGTTCTTGATAAGCCAGCCAGTTTACGGAATGTTTGTTATAGCAGCCCAAGAGGGCTGAGACAAGTGGTAGGTGATGGTATGATGGGTGAGTATATGAATCCTATCTCAGTACAGCTGTTAAAAAGAGAAAGAAAAACGAAGCCAAAAGCTGTTTCCTTAAAAAAAATTAGTGAAATCAATAAAGTTTAGCAAGACAGATCAAGGAAGAGAAAAGGAGAAAACACAAATTACCAACACCAGGAGTGAAAAGAGAAATATGACTGTGTATCCTACAGATATTAAAAAGGTAGCAAGAGTATAATATAAACAACTTTACAACATCTTAATTTGACAATTTAGATGAAACAGACAAATAAATTCTTTGAAAAAAATTCCAAAAGTAATAGGAAAAGAAATAAAGAATCTTAGGTATTTTATGAAGCCAGAATAACTTAGATACCGAAACTTCACAAGCACCTTAACGAAATACATACATGCAAAACTCTTAAATAAAAATTAGCAATCAAATATAACAATATACAAAAAATACATTATTACCAAGTAAATTTATTCTAGGAGGTTAATAGTAGCTTAATACTTGAAAGATATTCATTATAACTCACCACATGTGGTGAAATTCAAATACATCCACAAAGGCTTTAATACTTCTCCTTCAATACTGTGGTAGAACGTAATTCCCCTCCCCTTGAGTGTGAGCTGGACTTACTGACTCCTTTGTAACTAATAGAATGAAACACAGTGATGATATCTAACTTCAGAGACCAGGTTATAAAAGACACTGTGATTTTCTCCTCTCTCCCTTTCTTGGATTACAGTCAACTCTCTATATCTGTGGGTTCCTCATTCATGGATTTCATTGACCCCACATTGAAAATATTCAAAATAAATAAATAAATAACAATGCAACAATAAAAAAATACAAATAAAACATACAGTATAACAACTATTTACATAGCGCTTACATAGTATTTGGTATTATAAATAACCTAGACATGATTTAAAGTATATGGGGAAGAAAGGTATATGTGTGTAGGTTATAGGCGAATATTATGCCATTTTATATCAGGAACTTGAGCATCTGTGGATTTTGATATCTGGAGAGGATGCTGAAACTAATACCTGACAAATACTGAGGGATGACTATCCTCACCTTGAAGTAAGCAAACAGCTTTATGTTAAAATATATATAACATAAGATTTGCCATTTTAACTATTTTTAAGTGTAAAATTCAGTGGCATTAATTACATCTCCACTGTCTCTTTCCAAAATTCTTTCCATATCCCAAGCAGAAACTCTGTACCCATTAATCCATTACTGATTTTAAACAACAAAAGTTTTCATTTTCTTTCATTATCTCATTGGAGATAAGATATAGTCAGCAATAACTTAGTTAAAGCCTTTTCTTAATTTAAATTTAATTATAGGATACTTATCTTGGGAAGGGAGGAATGACAACTGATTCTAACCTTGGTCTAATGACTTTAACTGTTCTGGAGCTAACTTTACCTGTCTTTAGAAGGTTTGGAACCATGGTATTAACTACATCCTCTATTTCATGAACAGCTTCCTTGGATACAATAGTTATATTCTACCCATTGAGATAGGTACAAAACAGGGTGAGATGTGTTCAGGAAAATAAGCTCGTGACATCTCAGTAATGTCACTGAGCCACTAATACACACACACACTCTCCTTTAGGTAACACCTTCACTATCTAAGGCAGGTGAAAAAGGAAACATAACCATGAGAGCTAGGTCAGGGGACATAACTATGTGAGAGAGGTCAGGGGACAGGGTGGAATCAAGACACCAGGGTTACCCTGGTGAGAAAAGCAGATGCTTTGACATCTGACTTGAGTTTTCTTTGTTTGTGTTGGGCACACCTCACATAGTGTGGTGTTGAGTACATGGGTTGACTCTGAAATAAAGCCATCTGGGTTTATATGAGAGCCACGGAATTTATTAAGTCTTAGAATTTACTAAAGCTTTTACTTACGAAGGCAAGTTAACAAACCTGTGTAAATCCCTACTCTGAATAATGCACATAGAAATAGTAACCATGTCATAGGTGTGTCATGAGGCTTAAATGAGGTAAACCTTGTAAATTGCTCAGCTTGGTGCCGGAACCATAACAGCAGTTGTTACATTAAAAGCATTAAATTAAAATGAAACAGATCAATAAATAATTGTCAGTAAGTGAAATGTTTATGTGCTGCTTTTGAGATGCATAAACACGGCTGAAAAGAGAAGGGGCTTAATGAACAAGACTGTTCAAAATGTCAGGTTTACAGATTATCAAAACTGTTTCTTTAAATAGTGTTTGGATGTCAAGTTTTGGAATGGAACAAATTAAATATTCCTTTCACAGTCTTTCCCTTCCAATTCTAAGATACCAAGTTTCAGACAGACAAGTGCCTGAATTCCAAGTGACATTCCAACATAGTTCTGTTATAAAGTGCTTTTATGCTCATTCTTCTATAACCTTGATTTAGTCCATTTGTTTTTGGGGGGAGGAGGGTTTTGCCTTCAATAGCTACGTGAGAAGTCTACAGATGCATTCAAGTTTATGAGAAGTTTGCACTTCGCATTGTTTGAGATTATTCTGACTCAAGCTGAACATCCCATTTCTCTGTATTGCGACAGCCCGGGCAATTGCACACCTGAGCCTGTCCTTGGAATGTGTGAGACACAAACATTCCAAATTGTAGGGATGCCAACTATTCCAACTATGTATCCAGAGTTTCCCACATGTATCATAGCAAACAAGAACAAAACAACCCAATTCCATTGCTTGAACATGTTGGGCCACCTCATGCTCTCAGGCCACCATCCTCCACCTCAGGTCACATGGTGAACATTCATAAGTATTATTCAGACTGAAGGATAACAGGTAAATAAATAAATGACCCAGGAGAAGCCATGGTATCTAGTTCAGGGTTTTTTTTAGAGATTGTGGATAGAACAGTCATTGGGTCTACTCATGACCAGGGCAATGATTTCCCAAAGTCTAAATACATCCAACAGATGTGACACACTGGACCGCCACGGTCTTGGTAGCCAAGGAATTTGCTCCCAAGTGGAAGAGAAGGGAACAGTGGTGGTTCTTGATATCCTGTGGGCATTCTCAGCCCAGAAACGTGAGGCTGTTATGAACCCTCTGAGGAATAATACGTGATTTTAAACACAGAAGAATCTAGCAGAAGCTTATACAGGGAGAGGACTGCAAGTGTAAATCAAGACCTAGCACCTGGCAGGCCAGTCATATAACCTGGCCACACTTGGTGGTGGGGAGAGAGGAAGCCAGCCCAGTGTTCCTACAAGCACTGCCCAGCTCGATTCCCAGGCCTGTGCTAAAGCACCACTTGCAGTCTTCATTTCACTCTGGAAGCTATCAGTACAGCCCAGGTGTTTCTATTACAGGCTGGAAAGGGCTGAAACTGCCGGTGGCCATTTGGGGTTGGGGTTGAGAGACAGGAACTGACACTTGCAAAGCCTTGAAATGCCACCACTACTAATCATAAGGAATGAAAGTATTGCTATGTTGACTATGCAACATTTAGTAACAATAGTACGTTTTAAAATTAGTGTTTGCTTAATTGTTGCTCAATTAAATTGATGCTGCTATCCCAAAATGCCAAACTATTTCCACTTTTCTGTTGCGGAAAAAAAGAACATCACTTCTATAGTTATAAGCTTGACATAGAAAATAAGTATATATTTTGTTTTTGTATTTATGCTAACATTGAACATATTTTATGTTGCATAAACTCCACAGTTATTATTTTAAATTCTGCATTTTAAAATTTATTTCCATTTTTATCTTATGGTAGAATATTGAAGTTGATGCCAATATTTTGCTATTATATGTAAATACTACAATGATTATCTTTTTACTTTTAGATAAAGTCACAGTAGTAGGATCCTAATCAAAAGTATTTTTACTTGTCAGTATGTTTGTCTGTCAGTTATCACAGGACAGATACTGCAAACCTGGCTTCAGTAACACTGCATTCATTACATCAGGTATATCACGGAGAGGCACCTCCTTCACTGCTGACACCTCATTAATCATAAAAGGTATCTTATCAGTCTTTTAAATATAATTTCATTCACACATCACAATGTTAATCATCATTTGATGTTTGCATATTAAAAATATTTCCTACTAGGCAAATTTTCTGTACTTAAACTTGAAGCTCTCATTCAATTCTCATTCGTTTGAATAGCAAATACATTTTCCTATATAAGCCAAAAACATTTTCCAAGTTATCTGTTTTTCCTTTTGATAGGTATTTTCTTATATGTTTAGTAATTTGTATAGTCCCATGATTGGGAGTCAGCGGGAGATCTCACCTCTTGCAGCACCCACGCTCCCACACTTGACACAATCCTAAAACTAATGACAGCATCATCTCACTTACACACAGGATGTAGCAAGGGTGGACTCACTCATGTGCGTGGAGAGCAGAGCGGAGGTGACCAGAGTCTGCGGGGAGAGGCTGGGGAGGTGTTCGTCAAAAGATACAAATTTCAGTTAGACATGGGGAATAAGGCCAGGAGATCCACTGTACGACATGATGACTATAGTTCCCAACAATGCATTATATTCCTCAATATTGCTACAAGAGTAAGTTTCAAGCATTTTCACCATAAAACGATACGTTTGTGAGGTAATTCACATGCTAATTCGTTTGATTTCACCATTCCACAACATACACACATTTCAAAACATATTGTACGTTATAAATACATACAATATTTGTTACTTAAAAATAGTATAAAAGAAGCCACTAAGAGAAAAAAAGAAACATGACAAATGACTAATATGATGAATCATTTGAGGAATATTGGTGAAGTAAGATTGAGAGAAGATTACACTGAGGAAGGACAGACCCACAATCCCTATAGAGGAAGGACAGTCACCAAGGGGAGCTCGCAGGGTGGCGGTGCTGCCAGGACCGCGAGGGCCACGTGTGGAAGCAGGGGACGTGAGGAACTGCCAGAGCTCACCCTTCTCATCCCTGCACTTGTCACCCACGAGGATGGCCTTGAAGCAGGGTCTTCCCATCAACCTGCTGAGGGTGGGATGTGGGGGTGTGAAACTCAAGTGTGTACAAGAGGTTACATTTGTGTAAAAGCTTATTTTTGTCTTTTTGTCTGATTAGATTTTTCTTTCTAAACTGAGCTATCATTGACCTGGTCGTGTAAATTCAGTGAATGTCAATTTCCCCTCCAAGCCAATCTCTATCAGAAGGTTTTCGGTCCTTACTCAGCGTGGTGTGGAAAGTAGGCATCATGTGAACCATTTATTGATAGACGCTAAATGAATCTGGCACACCCTGGAGCATGACATTAGAAGACACAGAAATGTCTTCTTCCATGTAATAGTGAGGAAGATATTGATACTGAAGATGCATGTGAAAAGACTAAATAAATTTTTTAATAAAAATGAAAGCATCAAAGATATCCTGCAATAGAGTCATAGTTCTGAGAAAAATTTAATGTATTCTGTAACTAAAAAACCCTGAAGTGCAAGAGAGGCAAACTATGTTGAAAAGAGTAAATACTTTTTCCTTAAATAGACTTACCATAAATTGTAGGAAAAAACTTTTAAATATTTTCCTGAGGTTTATTCTACATATTATTAAAAGATAGGACATCTATGAAACATGTAAGCAATACTGACGAAGAAGCTACAACATACACGCTCCACTGGTATGGAGAGCCAGATGCTCTGGTCCACACTCATGCTCTGAGCCTCTGGTCCACACTCACGCTCTGAGCAACGCCGCTCTTCTGCAGGCTCCTCAGCAGGAGAGCCGGCCTCTGGTGTGCTGGGGAAGGAGCCAGAGGCAAAAGGGCAAAGGAGATGGGAGGGACTGCCCTGAGGGTGGGTGCCCAGTTTCAGGGCAATCAGGACACTGAGCACAGGGCAACAGAGGCAGGGGAGTGGGCTCGGGACAGAGTCGGACTCTCTAGGTGGGTTGCAGAGTCCGTGAACTAATTTCCTGTTTCTGCAACAACAACTAACTACAAATTCGGGCCTCAAAACAGCACACGTGTATCATCTTACAGTCCTAGAGGTCAGAAATCAAAAACAAGTCTCACTGGGCTGAAATCAAGGTGTCAGCAGGGCCACACTCCTGGAGGCTCTGGGGGAAGAGTCCATTGTCTCATTTCTGCCAGCTTCTGGAGGAAAACCGCCGTCACGTCCTGGCTCACGGCCCCTTTTTCCAGTGAGCAGTGTCAGGCTGCATCTTCCTCATGCGGCCATCTCCCATCCTTCTGAATCTCTTGCCCACTCCTATAGATCCTTGTGATTACATGGGGCCTACCTAGATAATACAAATATTTTCAGCATCTGTAAGTTAATCACAGGGACAAAGTCCCTTTTAAAATTTAATACATTCATAGGTACCGGAGATCAGGGTGTGGAAAATATTTGGAGGGGGTCATTATCCTGCCTACCATAGCCCCTATATCTGTGATACTCCCAGGGCCTAATCGAGGCAGATGCACAAACTCTCTGGACAAACACATCCTCCGGAGTGGCCTGCAGGATTCACACACATGAAGACCAAACAGCAAGCCCACAGCCAACACCAGCAAAGCCTGAGGAGGCAAGCCATGAGAGAGGTGCAGCATCAGACACAGATGGCAGACTCTCACCCTGCAGCAAGCGGGCATAGATGATCAGGAATGAGCATGAAGATCAAAGACACACACACAGAGAGAGAGAGAGAGAAAATGAGAGAGAGAGAGAGAAAGTGAGAGACAGACACAGAGAGAGACAGAAAGAGAATGAATATGAAGGAGAGGCAATATTCGAAAAGGAAATGGGTGAGAATTTTCAGAAATTATGGAAAAATATACAGATTCATGATGCAAAACATATATTAAACTGAAAAATAAGAGTAAAATGTACAGGCACTTCTTCTGCCCTCCCTCACATCTTCTTGGCCACTATTTACTATAATAATTACTGCAGCAACTATCTTTCTGCAGGGACAGCTGACAGCATCATGCCTCAGCTGCAACTCATATCCCTTGCTTCTTCTCTGATGTGTATGGAAACCTGATAGACACCCACACATGCACCAAACTTGAAAACTCAAGGAGGTTAGCATTTAATAGAATGATCCTTGACCACTGGGAAACAGAAACTGGTGGATAAATGCTCCCTCCCATAGTGCATGCCCACACAGCCAATTCTGGGGCACGTTCTAAAAAGCACTCAGAACTTCCCAGAGGGCTTCAGCCCTAAGTTTCCACAAAAGTGATTAGATCAATAATGTACCCTTGCATTGGGTCTCCCTACATCCTTATTCTATTTTTCCAATCCCATTTTTCCTCTCCCTGGCCTCGATTTCCCCAAAATAAACTACCTGCCTTCAAGACTGTGTGTCAGTTAGGCTCTGATTTCTAGGGGGGATCAGAGCTAATTTTAAAAAGTGAATTTCCATATATGTTGGAGAGTAACTGCAAAGTACCAAATATAACAGAAAGTCTTAAAATTATTCAGAGAGAAAGAAGGAAACACCCAAAAAAAATTATTGTAAGACTGATAGCAGATTTCTCAACAATAGGAGAATAAAACAATAGAAAAATACTTTAAAAGGCTGAAAGAAAACACCTATTAATCTAGAACTGTGTAACCAGCAGAATCATAGTTTAAGAGCTGGAGTAAAATAAGAAAAAATTCTAGATAAATAGAAACTAGAAAGCTTACCATCAATACACCTACATTAAAGAAACTTCTGAAGAATGTTCTTCAGGATGTAGAAAATAAACTTAGAAAGATGATATCAGATACAAAAGAATGGCAGGAAAACAAATTGGCAAACATGTATAAATCTAAACAAGTAAAACCTCTAAGACATAATAAAAATAATGTCTAATTTCATAGTTAAAAAATAAAACAAACTTAAATCTTGGGCAACAACAAATGTAAGGAAAAAAAGAGCATCCAACGTTAAAATGTTGCAAGTATCCCACAGCAGTGGGTAGAGAGGTTGAAATATTAATTTTAGACTTAGTTCGATATACATGGTAACATTTTAAAATTTAGCCTCCAGAAAAGGAGATATATAATTTCAAACTTCCAAACACACTGAAGACAACACAGAATTAAAATGAGGAAAAAAGAAACAGCAAAGTAGAATAAATGAAGAGCAAAAAACAAGAAAAGAGAAACAAATTCAAATATATCTGCGACCACAATAAATATAAATGATCTAAACTCTCCCACTAAAATATAGAGAATGTCAGGCTGGCTTAAAAATAAGAATAAAATGAGTCTATCTCTATGCGACTTGCAAAAGGCTTGCCTAAATCATAAGAACGCAGAAGAGTTGAAACTAAAACAATTGAAAATTTTACCAAGCACATACTACCAGAATGTATATTTCTAAATGCTTACAATAAAAAAGAAGTACAAAGAAATTTGAAAGCAGAAATCAGCTAAATAGAAAACAAAGATAAAATAGAGAAGATAAGTACAACAACAAAAAAGTAGGATCTTAGAAAAGACTGTTTAATAAAAAAGGTAAACCTCCACTGAGATTGCCAAGAAAACAGACTCAAGTATATGATAGAACTGAAGAGGAAGGCATGCCTACATGTAGAAAAGAGATTAAAATAACGAAATTGCTAAAAATAACCTTATTCCAATACATCTGAAAACAAGTAAAATGTACAAACTTCTATAAAAATATAGCTAACCAAAAGCAAGTTCAAGATGAAATTTTAGAAACCTTAATATTCCTATAATTATAAAGAAATTAAAATAATGTTTCAAAATTTTATGCTCAAACTTTCTTGCAGACAATAAAACAAACTTTTCAGAAGCAGATTATTTCAAACTTACATAATTTTTCCCAGAAAATAGAGAAAAAAAGGAAAATATTCCATAACCTTATAATTCATATGAAGCCAATATAACTTTATAATAAAACTAGAGATAAACAGCATAAAAATGAAAAAATCCAAATTAATTTTTCTTTACAAACATACATGAAATAAGTCATAACTAAATTATAAATATTAATTAAAATCATAGTTTAATCCAATAATATGTAACAAACATAACATATCATGAGCAAATTGCAAATGCCAGGACTTTTGCACTAAAAAAAACTATAAATACCATTCAGGACATTAAATACTTAAAGAGTAAATATTTTATGACCGCCAATAGATGGAGAACAAATTTTGATAATTCATCTCTATTCATGATTTAAAAAAGAATTTCTGGCGAACTTTTTTAGCCTGATGAAGAATTATTTACAAAAAGGTTATACATAAAACATCAGTCTTGATGGTGATGTCTTTGAAATAATATCTTTAAAATCAATAATGTGCCAGACCTGGTGGCTCACACCTGTAATCCCAGCACTTTGGGAGGCCGAGGTGGGTGGATCACCTGAGGTCAGCAGTTTGAGACCAGCCTGGCCAACATGGTGAAACAGCATCTCTACTAAGAAAATACAAAAAAATTAACCGGGCGTCATGACACACACCTGTAATCTCAGCTACTCGGGAGGCTAAGGCAGGAGAGCCACTTAAATCCGGGAGACGGAGGTTGCAGTCAGCTGAGATCACACCATTGTACTCCAGCCTGGGTCAAAAAGTGAGCCTCTGTCTCAAAAAAAAAAAAAAAAAAAAAAAATCAATAACAAGCTAGGGTATTCATTATCATAATCTCATTCAACCTTGCACTGTAGATCTTCCCCAGAGCAGTAATGCAAAATATATAAATAAAGCCATAACAATTAGAAAAAGCAAAGCTGTCATTATTTGGATATAACTTTCTACATATGAAATCCAAAAGAACACATGAAAAAATTATTAAAATAATTAAAAGACATGAATAGATGGAAGACTAATGGGAAAAAGGAAACAAAAGAAAGGAAGCAAGCAAGAAAAGAAACAAGGAAGAAAGGAAGGAAGGAAGAAGAAAAGAAACCTTTCTCAACTTCATTAGTAATTAAGGATGTTTTATTTTGTTTTCAAAATAAGGACACAATATGACATTGTTGTCAAAATAATAAAATAATGATAACATTCTATACCTACTCAAAATTGGCAAAAATTTAAAAGTCCAATATACTATGTGTTAAAAAGAATGTTGATTCAACAAGAATTTATACTTTTACAATGGGTACGTAAATCGGTACAATCATTTTTTGAGGAATAACTGGTATTAATCAAAACAGCATGGTGCTAGTATGAAAAGACACAGAGATCAATGGAACAGAATAGGGAACCCAGAAATAAAACCACATATTTACAGCCAACTGATTCTGACAAAGTTGACAAGAACATACACTGGAGAGAGGACGCTTTTCAGTAAGTGGTACTGGGGAAATTGGATTGCTTTATGCAAAAGAATGAAGCTGGATCTCTATCTCTCCATATACAAAAACCAACTCAAGAGTGATTAAAGACTTAAATGTAAGACTGGAATCTAAAAATAGTGTTAGAAAACCTAGGAAAAACTCTTCTGGACACAGGCCTAGGCAAAGAATTCATGACAAAAACCTCAAAACCATAGGAAACAAAAACCAAAAAATAGACAAGTAGGACTTAATTGAACTAAAAACTTCTACATAGCAAAAGAAATAACCAACAAAGTGAACAGACAATCTGCAGAATGGGAGAAAATATTTGCAAACTATGCATCCAGCAGGGGACTTCCTTGGGAAATTCCAAGGGAATTTCAACTCAACAACAAACAACTCAACAACAAAAAGTCAATCCCTTAAAAAGTGGGCAAAGGACATGAATAGACATTTTGCAAAAGAAGATGTACAAATGGACAAAAAGCATATGAAAAACTGCTCAACATCACTAATTCTCAGACAGGTACAAATTAAAACTACAATGAGATATAATTTTACACCAGTCAGAGTGGCTATTATCAGAAAAACAAAAAATAGCAAATGTTGGCAAGGAATGCAGAAAAAAGGGAGTGCTCATACACTATTGATGGGAATGTAAATTAATACAATCTCTACGAAAAACAGTATGAAGATTTCTCAAAAAGCTAAAAATGAAACTACCATTTGACCCAGCAATCCCTCTACTTAGTATCCACTCAAAAGAAAAGAAATCATTATACCAAAATGATACCTGCACTCATATGTTTATTGCAGCACTATTCACAATGGCAAAGATATAGAATCAACCTAAGTGTCCATTAACAGGTGATTGGGTAAAGAAAATGTGGTACATATATACAATATTATTCAGCCATATTAAGAATATTATTCAGCCATAAAAAGAATGAAATCATATCTTTACAGGGATGAAACTGGAGTCCATTATTGTAAGTGAAACAACTTAGGCACAAAGACAAATACCTCATGTTCTCACTTATAAGTGGGAGCTAAACATGTGTACACATGAACATACAATGTGAAATGATAGGGGAGACATGGAAGGGTGAGGGTAGAGGAGGAGAGTGGATGATGGGCAATTACTTTATGGGTACAATGTTCACCATTCAGTAAAAGCCCTGGCTTCACCATTACACAATCTATAGTAAAAGCCCTGGCTTCACCGTTACACAATCTATCCATGTAACAAAATTATACTTGTGCCCCATAAATTTATACCAAAAAGAAATTTTTTAAATCCAAACATTCACATACCCTGTAATACAACAATCCAATCCTTAGGTGTATACCTAGAGAAACATTTGGGCACGTTTCTCAGGGGGCATGTACCAGCATGTTTATACAGTACAATACAAATGCCCTTAGACAGAAGAACAGTTACATAAATATCAGTGTATTTGTACAATTAATATTATGTATCTGTGAAAACGAATAAACTATAGGTACAGGAAATGATTTTGATGAGTCTTAAAAATTCAAAGTTGAAAAAGAAAATCAGTTTTCAAAAGATTACATATAGAGTATACTATAACATTTATATAAAGCTCAATAAACAACTATATATGTATATAACCCCTAATATTTATGTATATCACTAATATTTATCTCCCTAAAAATACACATCTCATATGCATATAGGGATATGCCAATCTTCTAAATAACACTTCTTAACTTCTTTCATTTTTTCAGTTAGATTCCTTGGTCTGTCATGTCACCGGCACTCCTGTTAGTACCTTAAACTGTCTTTCTTAATATTCTACCCACCTGGAAAAACCCCTTTGCTCAGGCAACATGTATAGAGAAAGTCCAACAAAAATTCAGAGGTTCCTACATAAACTCCGGCTGAGCAGTCTTCACAGGCCCTCAGTCGTTCTGGCTCCTCCAATCTCACTCTTCACTGCTTCAAATGTTTCACTGTTACCCAGCTTACAACGCCACCCTCAACCCCAGCACTTACAACAAATGCTTACACTTTTTACTTAAAAAAAAGTAAAAGAAACTGATAAAACTGATAAAACCCCTGGACAAGAAACTGATAAAACTAACCCATGTACTCACACTTCCTTCCTATTACAAAAGAAACTGCCAATTCTCCAATCTCTTGGCCTAGGCTTTCTAGCGTCTCCACCCCACTGATTATTACAGAAGCTTTTGTCACGTTTGTGTAGTAAGCTTTTCTCTCTCACTAATGCAGAACCAGATACATAATTTGTGGGTCCCAGTGCAAAATGAAAATGCAGAACAGCTGGCTCAGAAGTTATAAAGAATTTCAAGCTGGCAGCACCAGAGCCTTAACTCAAGGCCAGGGCCTTGTGAATCCAGGACCACCGCAAGTCAGCTTTATGGCGGGATCCTTTCCATCAGCTCAGAGAGGATCCATTCAAAAACAGCAAATCCACCTCTATCACTGTTCCTGTCCTGCTATGAAAGACCCTCTCCTCTCCCTTAGAAACTTACCTAGCGTCTCTATTTGTTGTCTCTCACACCTGCCCATACCTCAATGCATTTCAAGCCGCCTTCCACCCAGTGACTTCACGGAGAGCATTATGTCCCGGGGCTGCCACGGGCTGTGGGGTTGCCAAGTCCAACAGTTGTTTTTCTGTTCTCTCCCCCTTCTGAAAACACTTTTCTTAGCTTCCATGGGCCACACTGTCTTGTTCTTACCTCTGCAAGAGCTTTTTGTCTTCTTGCAGAATCATCCTCCTCACCTAGACAGTCAGTGAACACTAGAATAGCTTAAACAAACCAGCCCTTCCCTCTTGCAAATATACCTTCTTCCCTTGGTGTTCTCATTGGAGTCCACATCTTTAGTTTAACTTCTTTATGGTGTATACGTGATGGTATAGGATTGGCATATTTTTATGTAGTTAAAATTGCCATTTCTCTCCCTTTGTAGTAGACTGGCCTATTTAGGAAGGCTTTCTCCCCCAAATCCTGGGAACAACCTATTTATTTCTTACCACTTTTATGGTTTTTAATCTTTAAAAAAAAAACAATTTTTGTATACTATTCCAGCAGAATTTATTTTATATGTGGTGTCTACGTTTTAAACCAATTATTTTAGTTTCCAACATCATCTGCCTAGTAATTTGAAATCTCACTTTATCATTTTTTGGAATAAACACACACTATTCTCATGATCAAAGAAAGTGACAAGTTTTAAATAAGAAAATAATATCGTATATAATGAAATCTGTTTTTTCTTCACAATTTATCAGAGTAATAAATGATCAAAACTAAATAATTCTTTATCACATTTCCTGATAGTTTTCCGCTCATTTCATTTTCTATTCAAATCTTAAGGAAATTACAATTTTTAAAAATTTTTTCTCAGTTCAGAATATAAGCTCTGTGAGAGCAGGGATTTTGTATCTATTGTTCAATGCCATATTCCTACCCCAGAGCTTGAAATAGGCAGGAAGTGTTTAATACACATTTGTTGTTAATAAGTAGATAAGTAATTGAATGAATGATTTGCTAGCTAGTTTCTCTAATCTTGTACTTATTTATTTTTTCAAGGTGTTTGAAATCACCTTGAGTAATCTTTTTTTTTTTTTTTTTTTCTGTGATAGGATCTCACCCTGTTGCCCAGACTGGAGTGCAGTGATGCACTGGTACCTCGGCTCACTGGAACCTCTCCTCTGGAGTTTAAGCAATTCTCCCACTTCTGCCTCCCAAGTAGCTGGGATTACAGGCGTGCAACACCACACCCAGCTAATTTTTGTATTTTTTGGTAGACATGAGGTTTCACCATGTTGGCAGGGCTGATCTCCAACTGCTGACCTCAGGTGACCCGGTCGCCTTGGCTTCCCAAAGTGCCGGAATTACAGTCATGAGCCACTGCACCCAGCCCGAATAATCAGTTATTAAACTCTAATATGTCATTGGTCTATAATTACAATTATAAACCTTATTGGTTCCATTGATTTAATTGTCTAGGGGCATGCCCGTACGACCGCATTCCAATTACTGTGCCCATATGTTACATTTGTGTATGTTTTGGCTACAATATCTGAACTTCCCAGAATAGTTTCCGACAGTCTCATATTTGAATAAATGGGATAATCATTTAGTTTTGTTAAACAAACATTATTTTGTGACTTCTAGTTGACTCGAAAACTATTTATTAATTTGCAAAAGCTTGTTTTTTAGCCTATCCATGTACATAATTTGCATTCGGGGATCCAGGGTGTGTGTCAGGGAGGAAGCAACACAGGCCCATCCCCAGGAGGCCTCTTGCCCCAGGACGCCCTCGGGCACCGTGGGAGAGAACTGGAGATGCTATGAAGGCAGGGCCACCCCACTGGCCAGGAAGACAGAGGCAAGCAATATCCACAGGCACAGGAAGCACAGACATGGGCGGAAGAGCAGTGGCTTCTAAAGGCCGCAAGCAGGAAGGAATGTCTCCAAAAAGAGGGGCTGAGAAAAGGAGCCTGCAGAGGCGGTGCCGGGACCCCAAGCCTAGGCAGGAAGAGAGGGAGGCATGAGGAGGAAGGACCTAGGAAAAATAGAGGAGGACTTTATTTACTTGTAGTTCCTGATCAGAAATGTGATGCTCAGCATAAGAAAATTATAAAGCAAAAATTTATGAAAAAGAAAATAACATTCACCCATCATGTGAGAAATGAGGATTAATAACTTTTACTTTCTAATGTTTTACTTTGTAGCCATAAAAGCTAATATTTTTATAGTTTCACATATATGTTTTCCCCTTCCCTATCCATTTCCTGGACGTAACACTTACATCTTTTTTTTTCCCACCATTTTGATTATATTTTAAATCTTTCTTTCAAACAGACGATAGCTGGATTGTATTTTTTAGTTGAATCTGATATGCAGTCATTTCTATGATCACGGGGCAGACCCACAGCCAAGACCCCTCGCCAGGTCTTTGCCAGGCCTTGGGTGGTTGATAGCTCTCAGTGATGAGAGACTGAGTCCACAAATGGACAATGGTCAGAGCATCTGTAAGAGGAGAAGTCCCACCCACCCCTTGCAGCAACCAGCCCAGGAGGCCAGCCTGCTCCAATGCCAGGCTTGTAGGAATTCAGATTGCTATCTCTATAAATAATATGGGAAATTAAACATTGCAGTCTGTAATAATCAGACCCAAATGGCTAGGACTTGATTAATAACTTAAGTTTCCTAGTTTTCATCCCTGCTTCCAATCTAGGACCAACCAGAGAAAGTTTAGTATGTCCCCTAGCCAATTCCATGGGATGCCCACTTCTCACCAGCCGCCTCTGGCTTCCCCAGGCCCACAGCCTCTGCCAGGGCCCCCAAAGCCTCCCCTTTCCCACAGTGAAGCTTCCCCACTCCTCGCCTGCCTGAGTCTGTCAGGACGCAAGTGATGGTCATGGACCCCCTTGCTATAGCAGCTCTGAATAAACAGCCTTTGCCTGTTCTTATTTGGGTGGTCTTCGTTTATTTCCACAGTGGGAGACATCCGTTCCTTGCCACGTGACCCTCTCCACAGGGCAGCTCAGGACATGGCAGCCAGCTCCCCTCAGAGCAGAGATAGCAGCCCAAGGCTGAAACTGCAGTGTTCATGTCCCTAACCTCAGCAGTGACAGCCATCACTTCTGCTGTGTCCCACTATTAGAAACCAGTCATTGGCCCAGCCCACACACAGGGGAGGGGATTACACACAGGTGCGCTGACCAGGAGGTGGGGATGACCACCACCCACCCCACCTAGTGTAGTGACGAATGCACCTGATGTTATCCAGTCATAACATGTGTGTTATTTATGGCTTATTTTATACCGTTGTTTCTTCCTTTTGTTTTTGACTTTTTTTGATGTTTGTCATATGATTTTCCACATGATTATTTTGAATGTCCTCTGTAGGTTTCCGTCTCATTAACTGTAGTTTTCCTTTTCTCTGCTCTCAGAGATAGATGCATTTGATGAGACTACTTTTTAAAACAAGGGACCCACTATTTTCCCTCCATGAAACTCATTGTATCATTATGACGAGACTGTCTCATCATACAATAAGAGGATGCCTCTAAAACAGATCCACCCTAAAGTCTCTCATCCCATCGTGATCTTTAAAACTTGTCCACACACTGCTCTCTCTGGGCCACCCCAGGGAACTCCAATGCCTTGCTAATATGTTGGTCATTTGTTAGGATTCCCTTCACATGTGTTTTCAGTTTCAAGAGTCCTCATTTCCTACTCCTAAGATGTTTAGTCTTGTCAATTTTCATACACGGACAGACAGACACACACACACAAACACACACACACACACACACACACACACACCAATTGCCAGGTTTGCTTTCCACTGCTATTTCCTCTTCTGTTTCCAAACTCCCATGTTAAAATTTGTCCTCTTGGTTTGTTTTTACTTTTTTTTTCACTTTCTACTGAACGGCAAAGTGAACACATCAAAAATGAACAACTTAATGAACAAATGTGAACATGCTCATGTAACTTTCACATGCCAGGAACCAAAACGCGGCCGGCACCCAGCAGCTCCATGCCCCCTGCCTCAACCCAAGAGTAGCACCATGCCAACTTCTGATGCCAGGGGTTCATTCTGCCTGGCTTCGAACTTTCTATCAAAGGAATAATCATCATTCATTAATCTGAGCCTGACCTCTTTCACTGAAAATTACGTTTGTGAGATTGATCCATATAGCTTTAGTTAATTATTTTTAATTAATAGACAGCTTTTATTCATATGAATTACCATTTACTCATCTATTCTACTCATGGTGGACATTCTGGTTGTTTCTAATTTGGAACGATTACAAACAATGCAGCTATAATCCTTTGTATGTGTCTTTTGGCACATGTGGGCTTGAATTCGTTAGTTCTATATCTAGAAGTTAAATTACTGGTTTGCAGGAAATGAATTTTTAATTTTAACAAATAGTTTCCATTTCCAGTACTTGTACCTCTTTGATTCCCACCAGCAATGTCTAAAGGTTCCCTGTTCATTTGTTTGGTTTTGTTTTTTCTCTTTTAACTCAGCATTTGTTATGTTTAATAAAGACTTACTTGAATATTGACAACAAAAACAAAAGAATTTCAGGATTCTAAACTTTACAATTATTTACCATGACTTTATCAGTATCTTCAGAAAATCAGAGCCTGGATGTCCTACCCATGTTCCCAGTCCCATGCTGAACACTAAGAACAGGGTCAATCAGAAAACTTACAGAAGGAGATGCTATCGTGGCCATAGAATACTTGCCACCTAGAAATTCATTTACTTCTTCTTACCTATACAATTCCAATAGTAATTATAACAGCTAAAATCTGGCAGACCCTAGAAACTTAATGAAGATAGCTATATTCTTTATAGCTATATTGTTTATTTGTTGCTGCTGTTGTAATTTTATTTTTATTGAGGTAAAACATAAATGTAAAATTTACCATCTCTACTAGTTTTTAAATGTTTTATTTTTAATTTTATGGGTACATGGTAGGTGTATATATTCATGGGGTACATGGGACATTTTGACACAGACATACAATGTGCAATAATCACATCAAGGTAAATGGAGTATCCATCACCACAAGCATTTCTCATGTCCTTGTGTTACAAACAAGTCAGTTACACTCTTTTAGTCATTTAAAAATGTATAATAAATTATTGTTGACTGCAGTCACCCCATTATGGTATCAAATACTAGATCTTATTTATTCCCTCTAACTACATATTTTTACGCATTAGCCATCCCCACGTCCCCACTACCCTTCTTAGCCTCTGGTAACCATCCTTATATTCTCTATCTCTATGACATCAATTGTTTTCATTTTTAGCTCCCACAAATGAGTGTGAACATGTGAAGTTTGTCTTTCTGTGCCTGGCTTATTTCATGTAATATAGTGACCTCTAGTTCTATCTATGTTGTTGCAAATGACAGGATCTCATTCTTTTTTATGGTTGAGTAGTACCCCCTCTGTGTATATGTACCACATTTTCTTTATCCCTTCCTCTGTAGACAGACATTTAGGTTGCTTCAAAATCTTGGCCATGGTGAACAGTGCTGCAATAAACACAGTAGTGCAGACAGCTCTTTGATACACTGGTTTCCATTCTATTGGGTATATACCCAGAAGTGGGATTGCTGGGTCATATGGCAGTTGTATTTTCAGTTCTTTGAGGAACCTCCAAACTGTTCTCTGTAGTGGTTGCACTAATTTATATTCCCACCAACAGCACACAAGGGTTCCCTTTCCCCCGCATCCTCACCAGCATTTGTTATTGTCTGTCTTTTGGATAAAAGCCATTTTAACTGGAGTGAGATGATATTTTATTGTAGTTTTGATTTGCATTTCTTTGATCGGTGATGTTGGTCAACTTTTCATATGCCTGTTTGCCATTTGTAGGTGTTCTTTTGAGGAATGTCTATTCAGATCTTTTGCCCATTTTTTCATCTGATTATTAGACTTTTTCCTATAGAGTTGTTAGAACTCCTTATATATTCTGGTTATTAATCCCTTGTCAGATGGGTAGTTTGCAAATATTTTCTCCCATTCTGTGGGTTATCCCTTCACTTTATTGACTGTCTCCCCTGCTGTGCAGAAGCTGTTTAACTAGATGGGATCCCCTCTTTACCATTTTCAAGAGTACAGTTGAGTGGTAATAACTATGTTCAGATTCTTTTTTTCTCTCTCATCTCTCCCTCCCCATGTACCCTTCCCAGCCTCTGACAACCACCAATCTACTCTCTATCTTCAGGTGATCCTGTTTTTTATCTGCACATATGAGTAAGAACATGTGATATTTGCCTTTCCATGCCGATTTCTTTCACTTAACATCCAGTTACTGCAAATGACAGGATCCATGTTGCCACACATGACAGGATTTCATTCTTTTTCATGGCTGAGTAATATTCCTTTGTGTATATACCACATCTGTTTTATCCTTTCATCAGTTCATGGACACTTAGGTCGATTCCATATTCTTCCTGCTGTGAATAGTGCTGCAACCAACATTACTGGACTATAATGATCATTTTATTTCAGCAATTTTCACAATGGAAATGGATAACAATACATCATTTACTGGGTTTGTATGTGGGCAATTCAGGAAATGGTCAAAAATATTAAATGAGTTCTTCATGACTCACTCAGTCACAGTTGTCAGAACCAGTCTTGGTGATTTCTTTCAGCTGATTGCAGCCACTCTCATCTTCGATGACTCTGCGCGGTGCAGAATATCACTTGTGCATCTGCTCATTTGTCCAAACATTCCATAAGGATTATCCAGCTCTGCGTCAACACTGCCCGGAGTAGGAGGAGAGCGAGGTGAAGAGGGCCAGGCTCTTCCTATTCAGATGGACCTTGTCATTCTGTTTTATTTCCCCTCCTTGAGCCATTCATAAACAATTCAATGAAATGTACAAACCCATGTGACAAGCAGTGAAGTTCGCCTGTCAGCCACTGCCTCTCTGGGGCCAAGACTCAAGTGTAGCTGAGCAAGACAGAGGGTTGCCAGTCAAGAGGCATGAGCCATAGATTGAGCTGTAAGATGCCCTGATGTCTTGAGGACAGTGAGTGTCCCCTGAAGACCACATCAGCACCACGGGATGCTAGGGAGAGCTGTGTCAAATGCTGTTCCTATGGACTCCCAGCCAAGAGGGTCTGCCAGAGGCTAAATGAATTGTTATTTCTTATGAAAAGAATAGGAAAAAAGTAAACAGAAAATATTCAAAGCTACGAGAAGGCTTTTCTGGAATAAGGAAATATTTCACAATGCAGATTAACCCAGAATAAACACATTCTGGAGAACACACAGCAAGGCACAGCCAGTGAAATTACTATATCTCAAGGATAAAGAATCATGTAAGTATTCAGGGTAAAAAAAAAAAGCAAGTACATTTTGGGGAGGAAGTAGAGTTCCCTGTAATAACCAGAAATGCCGGAAGATAAATAGAACTATGCCCACCAGAATTGTTACACAGTCAATTTGTCCTTCAGGTGGAAAGGTCACAGATGTTCTCAAACACGTAAGAATCTAGAGAGATTATTGCATCAATAGTTTTTTTTAAATAAGATTTTTAAACACAAAGTGCAACAAAAGTGCTTCATAACATCCCTACACTAATCAAAACACAGCATTTATGGTACTGAGTACTCAATCCATTTAAGTATGTAACTATGGAAAGAAATAATTGTGGTGAACAGTGATTATAGAAAAGGATGTAACGGTGATTACCATGAGCACTTAATATAATACCAAACATTTGTAAGGATGCAAATAAATGGGATGGCTCACACATCATGGGTGGGAATGTAAAACAGTCCAGTGATTCTGGAGTGGGGCAGTTTCTAAAGACTAAACCTGCACATATCACACAACCCAGAAATTGCACTCACATGTGTCTATTCCAGGGTGGTCCCTGAAAATCACTGAACAACCTGCACATGAGTGTGCATAGATGCCTACTGGTGATACCTTAAAACTGGAAACAACCTAAATATCCTTCACCACGTGACTGGTTAAACAAACAGTGACACATTCATGCCACGGAATACTATTCAGCAATAAAAAGGAATGAAATACTGATACATGCAACAACATGGGTGAATCTCGGGGGATTATGTGGAGTGAAAAAAGCCAGTATCGAAAGGTTAGTTACATAATGTGTGAATCCATGTACGTTCTATTCTTGAAATGACAGAATTACAGGGATGGAGAACAGATTCTTGGTGCCAGGGCTTGAAGAATCGGTGATAGAATTATTCTGCGTCTTGGTTTGTGGTGGTCACACAAATCTACACATGTGATAAAATTGCATGAAATTAAACACATACACATATAAGTACATATAAGGCTTGTGAAATCTAAATAAGGTCAGTGGATAGAATCAAAGTTGATTTCCTGGTTGTGATTTTGTACTATATAATGTATATATGCAAGATGTTATATTTGAAGGAAACTGGATGAAGGGTAAACAGAATATCTGTACTATTTCATATATTTCTTTGTAAGGGTGAATCTATAATTATCTCAAAATAAAAGTTTTAAAATTAAATAACAATATAAATAAGAAAAATTAGGAGTTATAGGATAACAAATAACTAAAACCTAATGCTAAAATGCTTAATCAAAATAATTACTTAAGTCTTTTAAAGGTCTTTATAACCTTTGCTTAAATTTAAAGAGATAATTTAGAATCAAGATAAAAATAAATTTCAGTTGTTCTAATTTCACTTTAGTTTAAGTTCAAGTAAAATTAAATGTAATGTAATTTATTTTAAATAACACATGCAATTAGATTTTATTGTTCTACAATTATTTCTGCCCATTTTTTCTTTCTTAATATCTGCAACTACACATAGATACTAGACTTAGAAAATTTTGCACCTAATGCCAAGAATGATCACTTCTTGTTAATGGGATTTGATCTAAATTTTTAAACTTTCTTTATTATATTTTTTAATATCTGATTTTTATTGTGGATATGTGTTATGCTTAACCCTGAATAAACAACAACCAAGAAACAAACAAACCACCAATAAAAAAGCAGCCTCTGACCTTAAGGAGATCATTGTCCAGAATGATGACAAGCATGTAAACAAAGATTTACAAGGCAGGTCAAAGTCTTCACAAATGCACACAGAAGGAAGAAGCTCAAGCTGCCTGAAGTCAGGAGTTAAAGAAGGCTGCCCAGGGGTGATGAAGCATTTACAATATTGTTTTTTAAAACAGTCACTCTTGGTAATTTTATGAGTTCTGGCTGGAAAATCACACCATAGTAAAAACGGTTTCAAGTCAGACTTTCCATTGTAAAATCCATTTTGGCTAGTTTTCATAATTTATTGACACAACTTTGTAAAAAGTAAAAACTGTAAGTAGAAAAGCATGGATTTGAAGGCCAAAATGTGGACTTTTGTTTGTAATAAAGAATAGTTTTCATAAGCAGAACTTTACTTAAATAAGACACTTTTCAAAAATTCATTTCCATGATTTCAACTACCATTTCTTTTTATCTTTGTAAAGATGCTATTAAGGCCAAACACTGCAGTATACTAGTAACCTACTGTTTTCACTTATACATACAATAAAAGAACTTGCAGATGATTAATTTTCATAATTAGTTGGCAATTTTTTAAATCATTAAATAGCAGGTGTTAATTTGCCCCTTTATCTTCTTAATCTCTGAATATACAATTCACATATTTTTCCTCAGGACTTGACACCACACGAAAAGCTCTTGTACTCACAGGGATGCATAATCTAAATCTTTCACTGAATCTATGTCTAATATTTGTACAGTTGACTGAGCATGTCTCCATCTATTTACAAGGCCTAATTGTGTAATAAGGTAATTGGCTATCATAAAATCATGGAGGTGGACATTCATCAGTCCAATCTCACCCACAGTCCTAGCTCTCCTGACCTGACACATGGTCCCTCAGCTCCCAAGTAAGTAACCAGTTTAGAAAGCTAGTTCTTCACAATCTAGACAGAAATGTGCTGGTGGAATTGATCTCGTATCTCTGTAGACATACCTTGTGTATTTTATATTATCACGATTTGTGTTCAGGAAGGCTCTGTAGGTTGCAAATGACAATAACCATCTCAATCATGTGAAAGAAGAATGGGGTGGTGAGAGTTCTTTGCAGGGGTGCTGAATGAATTACAGAATCTGGGAAATACTGCCACCACCACCACCAGCACACGTGAAACAGTCCTTGGGGTTTTTTGTTGTTGTTGTCCCAAGGACTTCCACATCAGGAATTTGTGGACCTTCCCTTTGCAACACAGCCATCAACACCTGACTACACACTTGTCTCTGTGTTTTAGTTCAAATAAAACAGAGAGATTTAAATAATTTGCCAGCCTCTAGGGAGCTGGTGCTTGCTCAGTGAATACCCAGGGTGGAATATGAGTTCTGTAGGAGGAGACTGAGAAGAATACATCAATATATTGTGATGCCATTAATATTGCTAATTCCATTGATTTCCCTTTTTTCACTGAATTGCATATTGGAATGTTGACTAGACACAGCCATTGCTTATAAACTGTAGCACTGGCAATGCCAGGTTTGGTTTCACAGTTCTTCTCAAGTGTCTGCAATAACACATCACACATGTGAGTAGTTAATGCCATTTTTTATAACAATGAAAATATGGTTTGAAGCACTTTCACAAGTTAATAATCCACAAGCAACATATAATTGCAAAATTGTCCACATACTACATAAAATAAATGTCATTTTTGAAAACCAGATGTGATGACATTTGTGGAGTATTTAACTCAGAATACATGTCACATGGCTGAGCAATGTTTATTAAAACCTCATGTTATATCTCCTGATTGTATATGTAAATGTGTTTTTATGGGTTTTGGAAAGTATGTGCTTCTGTTTTTTTGTGGTTCTGAAAATGAGCAGAACAGGGTGGGAAGAAAACTGAGACCTGTCTCACCCCGTAGTGACAGGTTGTAAAAACCACATTTTTACACAGATTTTATGATAGAAAGTTGCCATGTTTGTTCATTAAGGAACAATATTTGAATTTCATCATGACAAGCAACTACTATCTCTCAGTAGAAATTCAGTAACAACTTGCCATTGAGGGGTGGAGAATTGGAAATTAAGCCAAGATGCTGAGGTTCTCTTCTTAGACAAGAAGTGTGCTGCTCTGTGATGTTGAGGAAATTACTCTGTCTCTCTGAGTTTTACTTTCTTTGTCAGTAGGAAATGAAATCGCATATGAGGGGACTAAGACTCTACTGTATGACAAATGATTCACTTACATTATGTCTAAGCCTCAGAACAAAAATGCAGCCATCCCCCAAATGTTTAACAGCCGGCAGATAGAATTTAAAATCAAATTCTAGCAGCCTCTTATCTTGTATGGGCTCTCAGCATACACACCCCTACTCATCCCTAAGAAACTCACAGAGGATCCAGGCCCAATGCACGCTCAAGAACAAGCCTGTGTCACCTGGATGTCCACATCTCCATGGCCTGGCACCTCCGCTGTTACTTCCTGGCTATCCCCTCACTCCTTCATCTCCCTGGGTCTCACAGGCTCTGCGAGTCCTCAGTCCCTACTCCTCTGAGAATGTACCTTATCCAAGGCACTTTTCCCAGGACTTCCAAAGCTGCAAAGCTTTTGCAGTAACCCCAGGCATTAAATACTCAAGCATCTCCTTCTGCCTGCTACCATCTACACTGCCAGAAAATTATCCTCTAGAGTTACTTTTTGGAGTTAGAGTAAATATTTCTCTTTCCTTCTTGTAGTGGCAGGCAGTACCCAAAGAACATACAGAAAACCCTTAGCAAGAGCTATATAATGCTCAACTCAACATGACCTTTGTCTTCCTCTCCAGCCTTATCCCCAGCAAATTCCTTGTTCCTAGAAACTCAGGTTCTAAGAGTCGTGAGCAGCCCATAGGCAGCTTCATACCTCTTTGCCTTGTGTAATCTTGCTCTCTCTCCAGCTCCATTCCAACATGGTTGAAAATGTGCTTCCTTCAGGAAGACTGAGAGGATCTGTGCAGCAGAGTTCATCTTTGTGTCCTCTGTACCCTATGGTTTGTCCGAACACATTCTGCTATTGCCAAATCAAGTTCATAGTTTTGCCTTGTTTTGTTTTAATTGGGATATTCTATACTAGTCTGCTCCTCAGAGGTGCAGCCAATGTTTAAATTCCTTTGGACATCCTTGCCACTTAGCAGAGTGTCTGGCCCACAACTGACGTTCAATGAACAATTGTTAGTGAATGAGTGGGTGAAAAATGAAAAAAACAAATTACAGTCTTCAAAGGAACATGGTAGCAAGGGATCACCATAGGGACCTTCATGGATTGAGCTGAGGGTTGCCCTTGAGAATGGCATCGAGCTCTCTAGGCATCATTAGTGTAACAAGTAACATAAGAGGTAAGAGTGCATGAAGACATGCAGAGAGCACGACCAAGTTCCAAATAATGGCAGCTGCTGGCCTTTCTCATGAGAGCATCGGAAAGCTGAGACACATTAGGCAATGGCCGCTGCTAGAAGCCAAGGGAACCACCAATGGCAGACGCACTAGTGATGCTGGTTCGGGAAGGGCTGCAGCTCCAAGGGCCGCTGGGCGGAAGGTGATGACAGGCTTCCTGCTGCCAGCTCGCATCAGGAGAGCGTCCACCCATCGGGAGGCATCATACACAGGTCGTCCAGGACTGTCATCTCTGCCAGAAAACCACGACCCTCTCCCCCCCACACGGCATCCTCTCTGCTATTCCAGTGGGCAGAGCAGAGATTGTTTTTGGTACATTCTCCTGAAAGAGAGAGAAAGCCACTTTCCCCCACAGAAAGCCAGGGAGCAAGAAGATCTCAGTGAGCTTTCAGCCAGCGACTAGAAACTTGAACTGAAACCCAGCCTTCACATTTTGGTTGAGGGCAAGGGGGAGGGAAAGGGGTTGAAACTAGAAACACGATAACAAGAACTGATGTCATGTGAAATCTAGTGAGAGAAGTGTTCAGTAAAAACCAATACAAATACAAAAAGAGAGAGAGAGAGAGAGAGAGAGAGAGAGAGGAATTTCAAACCAAAATGAAGGATTAATGATTCTTTTATTGCTGGAAAGAACTGAGTTCTTCCAATTTCTCATCGTGAGAAAGGAACTATGTGCCTGATGCTGAAAGTCCAGCAAACCATTTAAATTGCTGAGTTTTCCAGGTATTTCTTTTGTAAAAGCTAATATTTCCTAAATTTTCGTGTTATCTTCCTCTGTTGCACCTGTAGCATATGAAATTCAAACGTCACCTAGATTAAAATATTTTAACCAGCACAATTCTAACCAACACAATTGTTAGATTTCTCAGCCACAAATAGATTAGAAATCACAAGTGTTTAAAAAGTTATGATTGACTTGCTCACCTGGCAGATTATGAAAAGGAAAGAAAAACATTAAAAGTTAGTGAATGCATAGCCACCCAGATGTAGAATCAATGTAGAGGCGAATACACCTGCACCTCAGTAGCTTCTCAGGGGTCTCCACAGATAGCCCCATCTATCAGTGAATGCCAAGAAGGACAACTGTCCTTGGCTCCATCATGCCCTTTAGATAGCAGCTTATACATCAAATTTTCAAAAAAAAACCCTCCTCGATGGCTTTGCTTGAAGCATCCCCAGGACCTCATTCTGTTTCTAAGCCCCCACTGTTTCCTTCCCAGAGCCTATCACAGTTCGCAGTCATGTTCTTCATGACTCTCCTGTGTTCCACATTTGCCTACCTCCTGCACACGTGGCACGTGGCTGTGTCCTTCTTGTTCATGGTTGGCTGCCCATCCGAGCTCTGTGTTTGTCACATGGAAGGTGCTTGATAAATAAATGTTGGATGAATAAAGAAATGTCACGGGGAAGCATTTACATTCCTTGATTACAATACATCACTTTAGGAATACTCGTTTCAATCTACAAATGCTCCATAGAAAGATAGGTACAAGGACATTAATTTCTCAGAGGGACAGGAAAGTTGGAAGAAGGTAACCAACATTGAGCAACTGTCATGTATTAAGAGCTTTAATTTTCACAATAATATAGTAAAATAGGGGTGATTAGGTCTCACCTCACTGAGGAAGAAACTGAGGTTGAGTAACTTTCCAGTTTTATGCAATTAGTGGTAAGCTAAGCTGAAGCCTGAGCTCCACATGCCATGACTTGGATGGGTAAGCTTCAATTACCCTCGCTTAAAGAGTAGCTCATGTGTTGTCAGGGATGCTCGATGGGCCAGAACCAAGGATTGGGTTCCAAAGAGAATAATTAGGATTGGAGCAAAACCTTGTAGATTGAGGCTGAGTCAAGAGTGAGCATCAAAACGAGTGACCAGGTTCAAAGAGCAGACGTGGAATCATAAAAAGATAGAATCAAAAGACAAGAGTCCCATAAAAACAGGATCTGAGTCAGTCTTCAGCCCACTTCAATCTGTCTTCCACCCCCAAACTTTCCCCAAACAGCACTCACTAAGGTCACCAATGACTTCAACATCATTAAATCAAATGGGTAATACTTTGTATTTCTCTTGCGTGGCTTCTCAGCAGCATTGGCATTCTGAGCACTTCCGCCTTTGTGAATCATTATTTACCTTGGGCTTCCCCGTCTTCCTCTTACTTATCTGTCTACTTCATCTCAATCTCATTTGCCACTTCATCCTCCTCCACCTCACTCATAAATGTGGGATTTTCTAAGATCAATGTGAGACTTCCTCTTTCTCTTTCTCTCCGTCTCTCTCTTCTCCTCCTGCATCCCTCCCCCTCAAAAACTCTTTCATTCCCATGACTTTAAATATTATTGACAGATTGATGAATTTTATATTTTTATTTCCCATCCTACACTACACCTCTGAGCTTCAGACTTGATTTTCTTACTCCCTACTTGGCATTGCTTTTTGCATATTTCCAGAGAAGCTCAAATTTAATGATTTCCAATACAAACTCATTATCTTGATCCTCATTTTCTTCAGCAGTCCCAACTTGAGAATGAGCACATCCACCCACTTGAGCCAGCCAGAAATGCAGTATGCATTCTCATTATCTTCCTCTCCCTCAATCCTCAGATGTAAACCTATCCATTTAAAACTTCTAAGCATCTCTAGACTTTGCCCATATCTCTTTCTCTCTAGCCACCATCCTGATTAAAGAAACTATCTGTTTTGTTTTTGTTTTAGTTTTTTTCCCAGCAGAACCACCCCTGACTAGCCTCTCCACCTGCACTCTTGGGCCCCTCCAGTTCATTCTCTATGTTGTCAGGGGGGACATCTTTTTAAAATATAAATCTGATTACATGATCCCACTAAATATAGAATAAAACTTCAAGTTTTAACATGGTCTATGTGTCCCTGCATGATCGACTTCTGCCTTGACCCCTGCTCAATCTATGAGACTGGGGAGTGACAGGCAGGGCCCCAGCTCCAGGGCTGGTGAATTATCCACGCCTGAACCATCAGAACACTCTGCCATGGAGACAGACACCACATCCAAGCCAGACCGATGGGACTCAATCTCAGTTCTTTGTGCTGAGTGGGAAAGAGAATTTCTCCTTCTCCTTTCCTCTGCTGAGTGGGTAGGAAGCTCATGTGTGATGCTGCCACCCTTTCGCCCACACAGTATGAAAATGGAGCCAACACACAGGAAGGCAGTGGGGGCAGGTGGAACGATGCCAGTGGATGTAGCTCAGTGCTAGCACCATTGAGCTTCCAGGGCAGGGCCACAGACTTTCTCTCTAAAGGGCCAACTGGTAAATCTTCTAGACTGTGTGGGCCATGAAGTCTCTGTAGTGATTCCTCAACTCTGTTATCCTAGCGTGAAAGCAGCACAGTGTGTAAACAAAAGGGCATAGCTATGTCCTATAAAACTCTGTTTATGGACACTGGCATTTGAATTTTCACATGCTCTGAAAGACTGTTCTTCTGTTGATTTTTTTCCCCCAGCCATTGAAGAGGTGTAGGAACCATCCTTAGCTGGCTGGCCCTCCATCAGGCAGAGGCCAGATTTGGTTCACAGGCTGTCACAAGCTGCACCTGCCACTCACTCTGGGCTTTTAGAAATGGAGCCTGTAAATTCTCTCTCTCTCTTTTTTTGGCTTAAGCCAATTCTGGATATTTTGTTTTTCTGTCACTTGTAAGTGAAAGAGTCCTGAACTTCTTATTCTTCATGTTTAGTAGCTGGGATTTAGTTTCTCTCTTTTCTTTGCTTAAACAGCTAAGAAATCTAAAACAAACAAACAAAAATGAATAGAAATGAATGCTTAAGCAATCTTTTCACATTTGCTAAGATTAAAAAAAAAAAAGTTTGATAATACCTTAGCTGGTAAACTGTGGTGAAGCTGGGACTGAATGCATGTTTCAACACTAAATGAACAATTCATACATAAACACCAAAACAGTTAGTTATAAATTTACTAACTTAAAATCCAGAAATGTGACAAAAAGAATTTATTTTAAAATGCCATATTTGTGATTAACACTTTCAGGGTGAACACCCATAACTGGAAAATATATTAGACTTTACTAGTAATATTTTTGTCACTGCCTTAGGTGGAATTTATTACCAGTGCAGAATACATAGTTAAAAGTGATTTCAACAATACTTTCATTCATTTACCCCAAATTCAAGTGGTCTGTGTCAACTCTCCATTTATCTTTCTTTCTGTCCATTGCCTCTTTTTTGGTCATTACGTTGGTTTGAGGTATTTTAAAAACTGATCTTTTGGTTTAAAGTAGCAACAAAGGAAAATGAACAAATAATTCTGATAAATTTCTCTCTATACCAATAATTAACTTAATACACCTACAATATTGAAACACATGCTTAAAATTACTTTTAAGAAAAGAAAATTTATTTTTGTTGCCATGATGCACATCCCGAAGTGGATTCAGATGTGCAAACTCGTGATGAAAAGAGATTTAGGTCATGTACCGAAAAGTTAGCAGAGCATTAACTTTAGTATTTGGACTACTCCTATAAAATAGCTTTAATAGTATACTCAGTGGGCCCAGGGATACATTTTTGTGGATCCTGAAATTTTTTCCATATTGGTCTCAAAAATTTAGAAAGTTACCAGCAAGGAATATGTCCAGTTTCATCTTGACCTCACCAGCATTATATAAACATATATTATATATATGTAATATATTTACATATTTATTTATATATATTACTAAAAAGTAATTTAAGTTTCCTCTTCTCTGATTCCTAAGAAAGAAAAATATTTTTAATCTCTATTTGTTTTACTCCAGTTTGAGTTAAACGTTCACATTTTATGCCTTTTTATTGTGATTATTATTATTTGAGACAGAATCTCACTCTGTCACCCAGGATGGAGTGCAGTGGTGCAATCTCAGCTCACTGCAGCCTCCACATCCTGAATTCAAACTATCTATCTTCCATGTCAGCATCTCAAGTATCTGGGACCACAGGTGCCAACCACCACGCCTAGCTATTTTTTTTTTGCATTTTTTGGTTTCACTATGTTGCCTAGGCTGGTCTTGAAGTCCTGAGCTCAGGCAATCCATCTGCCTCGGCCTCCCAAAATGCTGGCATTACAGACGTGAGCCCCCATGTCCAGCCTCATGTCCATTTATTTTGAGGCCTTTTGCTTCGCTCTTCCCTGTCGTTTATAATTTGGTTTAGATTATTCTCTAGTTGTCATTCTCTGCTATCTTTTTCCATCATAGCTTTTTAAAATATATGAATTATACTCCATTTACTTTTATATTTTTTATATTAGATAGGTGTTAAATATCTTTTTAATACCACATTTACTTTAAGCCCTCTCAAATAGATTACTGTAACTTACATACCTAACAAATCAAAAATATTAAGGCTCCAATTGGGTTGGTGATTAACATTGTATTATGTGTGCACTTTTTCTAATCTCTATTAGTTTAATTGTAAATTCTGACACATATGTGATTTTTATTTCAACTACAACTAAACATTTGAAGTAATTTAATTAGCTTTTTTATGAGAAGTAGGCAGTGCAATTTCATTAACGTTTAGTCTCCCCATGGTTTTCCAAGAAGTCTGAAAAAGTGCCCCCATCCCCACCCAAGAAGAGAAATCGGTATCCAATTTTAATTTGTTAATTAATAGTATGGTTTCAATCTTAAATAGCTTGTAGGCAAGAGATACATGCTTCTCGCAAATTCTAGGTGACTTGTATTCTTTATCGGTCAAATATATTTGACACCAAAGTGATATCCACTAAGAATTAACTTTCTGTTGTTTCATTTCATGCAGGTTTAGGCATGGCAAGGAAATGGCAGGGCACACACTCTCCTGAGGCACACCACGGTTATCCATCCAAACCTACTTCCAGATCCCACCTAAAGAGAAACTAGTCAAGGCCCGAAACACTGAAGAAAAGCATCACTATGCTAAATTTTTAGAGTCTGATGAGATAAAACACTGTTTAGAGAAATGTGTCACCACCTTCTTTTTTAGCTAGTGGTGAATGGATAAACAAAAGGTTGTTTATAGCCACACAAGGGAGTACTATGCAGCAATAAAAAGAAACAAACTACCGATAAATGCAGAAACATGCAGGGAAATTATTGAGCTGAGTGACAAAGCCGAACACAAAATGCTTCATAATGAATGATTCTTTTTGAAATCTAAATTCTTTTTGAACTTATAAAAAATGCAAACTATTCTTTGGTGACATCAGATAGATCAGTAGTTGTGTGAGGCCACGGGCAGAGGCAGAGGATTTTGCAAAGTAGCATCGAAACCTCTTGGGGTGATGGAAGCATCCTGCGCCTTGATTGTAGCAGTGCTCATGGTGTCATAGCACATTGAATGGACACCCTAAATAGTGCAGCTTTTGGCTTGTAAACTATGCCTCCATTAAGTTGAAGGTAAATGGCTAACGAGTACATGAACAAAGCTTGATGCCATTAGACAATAAAGAAATGCAAAAACAAGATAAAACCATTTCACACCTGAATTTTATTGCATAGAAATTTATCTTAATATTAAAGGTGCAGATCTTTTAAAAAGAATATAAATAAAAAAATTAAAATTAGAAACAGAACACTCAGAAATTCTACTTGCAAATGTGTGAAATCATATTACAGGTTATTCAGTTAGCATTGTATGGAAATACTCTAAGTGTCCTTCAGTAGGAAGCCAGGTAAATAAATTAGCTTCAACTTAATGGAGGTATAGTTACATACAATAAGCCAGATCTATTTAGAGTGTCCTACATAGATAGATAGATGGATGGATAGATAGATAGATAGATAGATAGATAGATAGATAGATAGATAGGCAGAGAGAGAATGTGTGTGTGTGAGAGAGAGAGAGAAAGAAAAAGAAAGAAAGAAAAAGAAAGAAGAAAGAAAGAAAGAAAGAGAGAAGGAAGGATGGAAGGAAGGAAGGAAGGAAAAAGAATGGAAGGAAGGAAGGAAGGAAGAGGGAGGGAAGGAAGGAAGGAAGGAAGAAAAAATATACTAGGCAACAAATAATGAGTAACACTTACGTATTGACATGGAAAGAGCTCCAGGATATATTATTACACATTTTTTTAAGTGCAGAAAGACTATCACTGGAAGGACCCATCGATGGTTTGAATGTCCTCTCCAAAACCCATGCTGAAACTTAATTTCCAATGTGGCAGTATTAAGAGGTTAATAGATTAGATTAATGAATCAATGTGTTATAATGAGAGTGAGGCTTGTGGCTTTGTAAGAAGAAGAGGAATCTGAGCTAGCATATTATGTAGCACGCTCAGCCTCCTTACCATGAGATGCCCTGCGCTACCTGGGGACTCTGCAGAGGGCCCCACCAGCAAGATCTCAGCAGATGCGGTTCCCCAACCCTGTACTTCCCAGCCTCCATAAATGTAAGAAATAAATTCCTTTTCTTTGTAGTTACTCAGTTTCAGGTATGCTGTTATAAGCAACAGAAAGCAAACTAAAACTCCCAAGGAGCTGATGAGCATGATCATCTCTAGTGGTGGCTGGAGATGGGATGTGACTTTTCACTGTACAGTTTTAAAACTAATTTTGACCCAATGAAGTAAGTATTCAAAATTTAAATGAAATTAAATTAATAAAACGTGTGGACATAAACAGGAGCAGGTGACTTTTCTCAAAGGTCCATCTCATTCACCGTTTCTAAGGCAAGCCTTGGTAGTGATGACTGCCAGCCACCCTGTTCCCTTCTTCCTCCTTCCTGGCACCCTTTGACACTCTGCTTTGATGCCCACCCCTTCAGTACCCTCACTCCCCATTGCAGTTGCCTGAAGGATAAGCACTATCCTGCCATCCTCCTTCCACAGACAGACACCTTTCAGATCCCTGGCAGAGCAAACTTTTCACTTGATGTCTGCCTAGGAAATATATGAAAAAAAGAGACATAAATGGGAAGGCAATGTGAAGAGTTAATAATATAAGGAGGTACAGAAAATATTGTGAAGATATCAATACTTCCTAAATATGCCCATAGATTATTAAAATTCCAATTAAAACCCCACTCAGATCAGACTCTTTCCTCATCACTCCCATGAATCTTTTCCTTGATAAGGACACCAGGGATATTCCACTTGCTGGAATCCGCTGACTTATCTGCAGCTTTGGGTAAGGCTGATTAATGGCTGCTCTTCCCCTTGCTCTAGGACAATCACATCCCTCCCTTTTGGTGCCTCTGCTCCTTCCTCATCTCCTGGGTCTCTTCCCCTTGCAGGACCCAGGGCTCAAGACTCGATCTCTTCTCCTTGCCCTTTATGTTCTCTTCTAATCTCTTTATGATCTGGCTTAATCTCAAGACTTTAAATAGCAACCGTATATTGCTGATCCTGATTTTTATCTCTTGCCTGGACCTCTCTCCTGAAAACCAAGCTATATATCCAACCTTTAGCTCAATACCTCCACTTGAAAGTCCAAAAAGTACCTCAAACACAGGAGACTCTTGGGTTTTCTCCTTCCAAACCTCTCCTCTCTCTCTGTTTTTCATCTCAGTGAGGCCTCATCACCAAGTTGCTGATCAAAACCTCGGAGTCACCCTTGGTTTGTCCGTCCGTTACATCCCAGATGTGATCTGTCAAGAATTCATGTCAGCTGTTTCTCCAAAGTACAAGCAGAATCCAATCACACCTCTCTGCCTGCTCCACAGCTGTAAGCCAGTCCTGTGTCTCACCTGAACTATTGCAGCAGCCTCTTATCTGCCTTCCTTTCCTTTTGGACACAGCTGGAAGAAGGATCCCACTAAGACCAACTTGACAATGCCTGACACTTGTCTGTTACAGTCTTACAGTTTTTTCTCATCTATTTTTCATTTGTTTGTTTTTTGAGACAGGGTCTTAGCTCTGTCACCCAGGCTGGAGTGCAGGGGCATAATCATGTCTCACTGCAACTTTAGCCTCTGGGGTTCAAGCGATCCTCCTGCCTCAGCCCCTAGTGTAACTGGGACTTCAGGAATGTGCCATCGCACCTGGCTATTTTTTTTTTATATTTTGTAGAAACAGGGTGTCGCTATGTTACCCAGGCAGGTCTCAACTTCCTGGGCTCAAGTGATCCTCCAGCCTCAGTTTCTCGAAGTTCTGGGATTACGGGGGTAAACCACTGTCGTTCCCAGCCTCCATCTATTTTTTAATAGAAGCTGAAAAGATTACAATAGCCTACCAAGGCCCTACAAGGCCCCTCCCCTACATCAGCCCCTTCCCCCGCCCAATGCCCTCCTCCACTGAGCCACGTTGGCCTCCCTCCAGTTCTCTAGGTAAACACGGTAGAGTTCTGCATACACGGAAGGCTGCTCCTCCCAGACACACGGGCCTTCTCTGTTAGCCCCTCCCTAAGCATCTTATTTAGGAGGCATTCCTCTCCGTGCCCCTTCTCTACTTCATTTTTCTGCATAGCACCTATCCCATGATATCTACGATTACTGGATATTCACAGGCAGTTTTTTACCCCCTGGAATATGTGCTGGGCACTATTTTAATAATTTGGGGTTTGGACAGCAAGCAGTGCCGAAGTCCCTCCACCGAGTTCACGAATGCACGTACGACTGAGGCGTTCATGACACAAACGAAGCAACTTCACTTCGAACTGGAATGAGCTAAAGGCCATCTCCCACTCACTTTTCTCCTGAACCCCGAACAAGGCCTGGAAACAAGGCAAAGGTCTGTTCTGCACAGGTCCACGCCCCACATCTCCTGTGAGAGGTGACAGATCAATGAGCATTCGTGGCTTTCTTGAGTGGGACCAGAAGAGAATCCAGCCTACCTCTGGAGACAGAAAGGACTTAGTGGCTTCTGTGAATGAACAGCCTTGAGGACACAGCCTCCTGAGGTGGCTCCTGGGTCAAGCTAACAGTCTGTTCAAGGCAAAGGTACAACTGCTGTGCCCTGGGTCGGGTAACATGTCAGAGGCAGAACCCTAGGCTTGGAGATGACAGAGGGGAGGCGGTCCTGCATGGGATTTGGCCTGCTGGAGTTGGCCAGCGAGCAGAGGGTCTGCATCCCCAGAACAGGTTTCCCGCTGTTCCACCCGGTTAACAGCCTTCGGTCCTGCACAAGATCCAGCACTGACCAGTGCTGGTCCTTGAAACTGTCCCATGACACAGACTTTATCTTCATACTAACCTAGAGCTTGGGGTCTTTAGGTCTCCTAAAGCCAAGTAAAGGCCTTGCCTGAGTGAACACAGCTGGCTGAGCTCCTTGAGACCCTGCAGTGTGAAGCCTCCAGGGTGTGTGAGAGGAACTTCCCTTCCAGGTGCTGCAGCTCAGGGCTAACTGTTTCCTCTGGAAGATGGGAGCTCCTTAGGGAAACTCGAGCCTCCGTGAGGTCGCCCATGGATCAGACGGGCTGTAGAACTGGGTTTCCGGGCTCCTGTGGGGAACTTCTCTGAGGACCTCTTAACACTGTGTCAAAGGACCAGGTCTGCCTATTCACACTTCTTGGAGAATGAGTTAAATCTGGTGGCCTGGAGGGACGATGATGTGTCCCCTCCTGCGAACCCAAGGATGGCATTTCCTGGATGCACTCCTGTGAGCCCCGTGCAGCCAGAGCAGGGGGTCCAGGTTCGCCGCGGCCCTGGGGAGCAGGGCGGGCCTGGCTGAGGCCCGCAAGGAGGGACAACTGTGCCTAGGCAGGCTGGCCAGCCGCCCCTCGCTCAGTCCACGGAAACCCTACCTCAGAAAGACCCATTAGAGAGGTGGAGAAGGCGATCTCAGGCCTTGGCTGCGGAGTCACCGCGTCAGAACCTGGCCCTGACAGTGGGGCTGGGCGCTGAAGCCGCTGCTGCGTGCTGGCCCCGAGGGCTGAGGCACCTGCCCTTCCCTGCCGCCCACGGAGGGGAGACCTCAGCCAGATTCCAGGGCGACTTGTGCGACCGCTGGCTTCTGTGCCAGATGCTGGGCAAAGCCACTGCAGACCACCTAATAATTTGAAAAACAAATTCTAGAAACATCCCAAATTCAGAAAAGGAAGGGAAGCAAAAGCATCCAATACCCCTGCTCCATCCCTCAGAAATCAACCCACCCTGGCCAGTGAGGCCTCCAAGTCCTCAATTAAGACAGAAAGATTTAAAATAAATAAACAGTTCCGGGGCGGGGGAGGGGCAGAGAGAAACCGAAGCTTATTAGCAAAGGCCCAATAAAGAGCCAGGCAGTGAACTCTGGCAGCATCGGAACTCACTACCTCCCGGAGCACGGCCTCGGAGGCTGAGAGGCCTGGGAGGCAGGGCCGCGTCCTGCAGGCTCCAGCAGAGCCCTGTGAAATGCCAGTCAGGTCCTGGCCCAGTGCCCGAGGTCCGCCCACAGCCTCGGCAAAGCCCTCCCGGCCCGCTGGAAATCTTCCCCTGCCAGGCCCGAAGGCACGCAGCTCACTGTCACCTCCACCTGCTCTGAAACCCCACATCCAGCCCAGGATCAGAGTCCCTCATCCCCACCCCGCGCCAAGGGACGCAGGATTGACAGCGACCCTGAACAAATGCAGTCGGGAGCTATTGTGAAAGGCCGCTGGCCCCGAGGCCCCGCAGCCCGCGCAGGACAGGCCAGTTCATCGTCTCGGTCCCAGGCCCCTATTAGCGTGTCCATCTGCGACAGCAGGACACGCCTGCCAGTGCCACTGGCTTTGGGGCCCACGCGGCCCTTTTTCCCTCGCAGCTGCTGCAACAAATAGCAGTTCTTTTGAGGGAAGGAACAGTGTGGTCCTCAAAGTTCATAATGAGAAATCTCAGAGAAAAGTCATAGTTGCTAAGCTGCGCCACTGGAGACTTGAAGGGTTCTTCTTAAAAAAATTAATGACTAATTCTATGTTTTGATTGTTCATATGACGACCAATTAAAGGAGAAATCTAATGGGCTGGACTCCACTTCAGGCTGTTTTTGCTCTATCTGCATATGCGGAGCTGCTCACACAACTTCCAGGGAAAGGAAAGAACAGTAACCCTTTAAGGGTTTATATAGGCAACTCTTCCGCTGGAAAAAAACGCCTGTGCACAACGGTTCTGTCAAGAGCCCACCATGTGCTGGGTGCTGTCCCTGCATTATTTCAGGGCAGAGCAATCCTGTATGCAAACACCTATGCCAGTCCACAGAAGATCACACAAGGCTGTTGCTCGGAGAGATTGAAAAAATATCACATGCTCAAAGTCACAGTTAATGGCAAATGGTCCTGGCATTTTTGGGTCCCTGTTCATTTGGATAGTCCACGTTCTCTCTCTCTCCCCGCCACAAATACACAGAAAGAGTGTGTGTACAATGTACATATTATAGAAATATATATAGTGTATGATAATATAATGTATGAATGTTTATATATTAAACATAAAATAATTTAATCTCAAGTATATATAAAATATAGCATTGAAATCTTTAACAAGGGGTTGACTGCCTTCTTGTATACATTAAGGTGTGCTGTGTTATGAGTGACAAACAACCTGCACCTCCCGTAAGCCTAATGAGGGGGTGTTTCTCTCTCTACACACCCATCGTCAGAATGCCACCTACGAGTCCAGCCCAAGGGGCTGCTCCCCTCCCTCTGGGCCCAGGCTGAGGAGGAGGTCACTGGCCAACAAGAGGGAGGAGGAAGTGAGCTGGAGAGGCATGGCCTGGTTCAGGGAGCCTCTGCCCCAGAGTGACAGGAGTCCTAACATCAGCAGGTTATGCAAGCCTATGGTGGACTTCCAAGGACCGCCAAGAACCATCCACCAATGGGGAGAAAAAACAGATGCTTCTGATCACAGAAACAGTCTACCCTTCTCCTTTAGGCTACAATTAACTGGCCTCAGTGACATCACTAAGAAGGAAAGGCAGTGCACACCTGCCAAATGATCTTAGCAGGTGACAAAACTAAATGCCACAATGTCAGAACAACTCCCTAATCTCCAGTGACACGCAATTGCCCTAAATGCAGGCACTGATGATTCTACTGCTTGTGTCACCACTAACTAGTTGTATTTGACATTTATTTTAACGGTGGATAGCAAAACATCCTATTTTTTGTGGTGTTGAGAAACCAGAGAAATTGTTCATTATGGAAGAGTAGAAAGATTTCTAGTGTTACACACACACACACACACACACACCCCACACACACACACACACCTGGTTAGCTTAGGTGACCTTTTGTAGGTTGACTGTAAGTTCTGCAAGGGCAGGAACTGGTGAGTGACCTCATATCCCCTGCCACCTCTGGCTCTTGATAAATGAGCGTTGAGTAAATGCCATTTACTCCAATTCTGAATTTTAATAAAATAGCCAACAACCCTGAAAACTCCTATGTGTTTTATTTTATTAATAAAATATTATTTATTAATCCTTTGTCTCTTTCGGAAACAATTAACTTGGACAAGGTGCTTACCTTGGCATCTAAAAAATGGTGAAGAACTATCTGTGAGGTCCTTCCCAGGTCTGTTGCAATGACTCACGCTTTGTAAGCTCAGTCCCTCAAAAGTAACAACTGCAAGATTTTCTGCTGATTTTTTTGGAGGGGCCCTAGAAATTCTAATTTTCCATTCAATTGCAGAAATAGAACACCAATTTGCTTTGGATTTCTCTAGCCCTGTCATTTTTAACGTACATATTTTTTGATCTTGCAGAACCTCCAGATTTTCTGCCATCTAAAAATGCCACTTGAAATCTAACTTCTGGAGACCTCTTCTCAAAAGCGATTTATTTCCTTCTATACTACAGGTGGAAACTCCATTCTCTCTGTTTATATTCCTTGTGAAAAAAAAAATAAAGTGACACAATTCTCTCAGTTGGTGACCTGCCTTGATTTTCTCCTTAGAAGAATATAAGCTTGAGAATAGGTCTTTGCTCCAGGACCTTTATTACATAAGGTGAGACATAATCACAATAATTAAAATAATGAAATCAGACATAACTAAAATGCTTCAAAATGTCTCTTTAGTTGTGTCCTAATAAGCACTCATTCTCACTTATTACAGTTTATAGACAAATTAGCCAGACGAAACTTGCTGCTTTGTAAGACTGGCAGTGAAGTTGACTCCAGCCACCTTCCTAAACCTCCATCCCCCAACCCTGATTACCTGCAAAGCCAGCTCATGGTCAACTCATGCAACATGGTCATTCCACATGTACCATGAATTAATGGATAGATCCTTTTTTCTCTGTTCTGCAATAGAACTGAATTTGCTCCCAGAAATGTTTAACTGATTTTTAGAAAGTCTGCCTATAAGGATAATAATGACCTGTGATAAACATTTGTGCTTGAATATTACTCCATATTTGAAATATGCAATTTAAAGAGATGTCTATCATGATATGTTATGGTTTATGGCATCTGGACAAAAATCTGTCAACAAAAGGATGTATATACATATATGAGATGAGAGAGAGAGAGAAAGAGAGAGAGAGATGAATGAAGAAAGATAAGGAGAGGGGAAAAGCAGAGATAGGAAGCACATCTATAAAATGGCACTACCATGATTTAACCACCGGGGATGAGCTGCAAACTCTAATGCCTACAGTGACCTCACAGACCCGTGAACAAGAGAATCAGGATGGCAGCTCCAGTGTGAACTGGAGATCAAATGTACCTCCTAAAGGGGACAGTTACCATTTAGCCACTTGCCATCTCCCATGAAAGCAAACACAGTTGGCTAACAATTCCCATTTTTCAAGAAAAACACAAAATCTACAGTTTAAATGTAAAATCTTCTGATTTTTAAATGTTACCATTAATTAAACTAAAAGAAACATTGAATGGACCTCACAACACTACATCTGTACCCTGAAGTTGGTTTGTAGACCACCCGTTACAATCTCCAGGCTAGTGTTTCTAGTAACTTCTGTCCCTGAAACAAGCTATAATACCTTGAACAAAATTATTTCAGCTCAGTTGTAAAATCATCACTAGGGGGGAAGCATTTTGAAGGATTCAGAAACTTTCTACAAGATCCCTCTGCAAAGTAATTAACAAACATCTCAACGATGCTGAAACTAGCATTCAAACATGCAGTCATGCTTTTTTATTGTTGTTAATTCATAAACTTTATTTTTTTAGAGTAGTTTTGGGTTCACAAAAAAGTTGTGCTAAATGTATAGAGAGTTTTTGTATACCCCTGGGCACACACATAAATAGCCTCCCCAAAAAAGTGGTGTCTTTTTACAGCTGATTACCAACATTGACACATCATTATCACCCAAAGTCCATAGTTTATGTTAGGGTTCCCTCTTGGTGTTGTACATTCAATGGGTTTTTACAAATGTAAAATGACAGGTATCCACCACTGAAATATGGTACAAAATAGTTTCTCAGCCCTAAAAATCCTTGTGTTCTGCTTATTCATCTCTCCTTCCCGCCAACCACTGGCAGCCACTGGTCGCCTTACAGTCTCCATAGATTTCCCTTTTCCAGAATGTCATATATAGTCATGCACCACTTAACAATGAAAATATGATCTGAGATGTGTGTCACTAGGTGGATTTGTCATTGTATAGTCATAACATAGTGAACTTACACAAGTCAAAATGATATAACCTACTACACACCTAAGTTATACGGTATAGTCTATTTTTCCTAGGCTACAGACCTATCTGACATGTTACTATACTGAATACTGTAGGCAATTATAACATAATGGTAAATATTTGTGTATTTAAACACAGAAAAAGTACAGTAAAAATAAGGTACTATAATCTTATGAAACCACTATTGTATATGGGTGCCATTGTTGACTGAAATGTCATTACGTGGCACATGACTGTAGTAGGAGTCATAAAGTATGTAGCCTTTTCAGATTGACTTCTTTCACTTAGCAACATGCACATGTGTCCTCCATGTCTCTTCATGGCTTGATAGCATATTTCTTTTTAGCACAGAAAAACAATCCATTGTCCACATGTACCACTGTTTATTTATCCACTCATCCACACGAGGACATCTTAGTTGATTCTAAGTTAAGGAAGTTATGAATAAAGCTGTTATAAATATTCATGGGCAGATTTATGTAGACAACAGTGTTCAACTCATTAGGGTAAGTATTAAGGAGGGAAATCTTTGGATCATATGGTAAGAGTATGTATGTACACTTTTATAGGAAACAGCTAAGCTGCCTTCCTAAGTGGCTGTACCATTGTGCCTTCCCATCAGCAATGAATGAGACTTCCTACTGTTCTACATCCTCATCAGAATTTGGTGTTGTCACTGATCTGAACTTTTTCCATTCTAATAGATGTGTAGTGGTATTTTACTGTTTCCTAATGACATATGATGTTGAACATCTTTTTACAAGCTTACTTGCCATCGGTGTATCTTCTTTGATGAGGTGTTTGTGCAGGGCTGTGGCCCATTTTTAAATCAGGTTATTTATTCTCTTGTTACTAAGTTTTAAGAGTTTAGTTCTTTGTATATTTTGGATAACAATCCTTTATCAGATGTTTCTTTTGCAAATTTTTCTCTAGTATATGGCTTGCCTTCTTCCCTTGGCATTGTCCTTCTCAGAACAGAAGTTTTTTAATTTTAATAAACTCCAGTTTATAAATTATTTATTTCATGGATTGTGCCTTTGGTTTTGTACTTAAAAAGTCATTGTCATACCTAAGGTCATCTAGGTTTTCTCCTACATTATCTCCTAGGTGTTTTATAGTTTTGAATTTTACATTTATATGTATGATCAGTTTTGAGTTTTTATAAAGCGTGTAAGGTTTGTATCTACGTTCATTTTTTGCATGTAGATGTCCATTTGTTCCAGCAATATTTGTTGAAAATACTATATTTTCTCTATCGTATTGTGTTTCTTTTTTGTCAAAGATCAATTGACTAAATGTGGGTCGATTTCTGATCTCTCTGTTCCATTGATATATTTGTCTATCCTTTCACCAATACCACACCGTCTAGACTACTGTAGTTGTATATGTCTTGAAATCAGGTAGTGTTGATCTTCCAATTTTGTTCTCCAATATAGAGTTGGCTACTGTGGGTCTTTTGCTTGCCCATATAAAGTTTAGAATCATTTAGTCAATATTTACAAAGTAACTTGCTTGAATTTTGAATGGGATTAATCTACAAATCAACTTGGGAATAAGTGACATTTTGACATTATGGAGTCTTTCTGACCATGAACACAAACTATTACTCCATTTATTTAGTTATTTGGTATCTTTCACCAGAGTTCTTTGTTTTTTTCTTATAGATCTTATACATATTTTCTTACATTCATAGCTCAGTATTCCATTTCAGTGTGTTAATGTAAATGGTAATGTGTTTTTAATTTCAAATTCCCTTAGTTCTTTGCTGGTATATAGGAAAGTGATTGGTTTTTGTACGTTAATCTTGTATCCTGCACACTTGCTATAAATGCTTATTAGTTCCAGGAGCTTTTTAATTGGTTCTTTTGGATTTTCTAAGAGATAATTATGTTGTCAGTGAACAAATACAGATTTATTTCTTCCCTCCCAATCGGTATTCATTTTATTTATTCTTTTGTGTGTTATTGCATTAGCTAGGACTTCTAATACAATGTTGAAAACCACTGGTGAAAGGAAACATCCTACTTTGCTCCTGATTTTAGCTATAGGTTTTTGTAACTGTTCTTTATTAAGTGGAGGAAATCCTTCTCTATTCTTAGTTTACTGAGAATTTTTAGCATGAATTGGTGTAGGATTTTGTCTAATGTTTTCTTCTGTATCTATTGACACGATCATGTAATTTTGCTGTATCTGTTGATATGATCTGTTGATGTGATGAACTACACTAATTGAGTTTTCAAATGTTGAACCAGTCTTGCATATCTGGAATAAATCTCAGTTGGTCATCATGTATAATTTTGTTACACTTTGTTGCATTTGATTTTGTCACATTTTCTTGAGAATTTTTACATCTATGTTCATAAAAGATATTGGTCTACAGTTTTCTTTCTTTTCTTGTAATATCTCTTTCTGGTTTTGCTATTAAGGTAATTCTGGCTTCACAAAATTAATTATGGAGTCTTCCCTCTATTTCTAGTTTCTGGAAGAGATTGTAGAGAATGGATATAATTTCTTTCTTAAGTATTTGATGGAAATCACCACTGATCTCATCTGGGCTTGGTGCTTTCTGTTTTGGAAGGTTATTAGTTATTTATTCAATTTCTATAGTAGATATAGGCCTATATTAATTGTCGATTTCTTCTTGTATGACTTTTGGTACATTCCGTTTCAAGGAATTGGTTCATTTCATGGAGGTTGTTAAATTCATGGGTATAGCTGTTTATAATATCATTTATTATCCTTTCAATGTTCATGAGATCAGTAGTGATGTTCCTTCTTTCATTTTTGATATTCATAATTTGTGTATCCTCTCTTTGTTTCTTAGCCTGGTGAGAGGCTTATAAATTTTATTGATTTTTTGAAGAATCACCTTTTGGTTTTGCTGATTTTCTTGCTAGGATTACAGGTGCGAGCCACCACACCCTTGCTCATTTTTTCTATTTTTGTTTTCCACACTTTTTCTGCTTCTGTGGGTTTTACATAGCATTTTGTAAAATTCGATTTTCTCTCTTTTCTTAGCATAGCATTATTTTAGTTTTTAACTTTTTTAAATCAGTTGCCTTAGATTTTTTTCTCCCAACATTTTGGGAGGCCAAGGGGACAGGATCGCTTCAAGCCAGGAGTTTAAGACCAGCCTGCGCAACATAGCAAGGCACTACCTTTACAAAACATAATTTTTAAAAGTCCAGGCATTAGCTAGGACTGTGCCTGTAGTCCCAGCTCCTCAGGAGGCTGTGATGAGGAGATCCCCTGAGGCTAGAAATTTGAGGCTGCAGTGGGCTGTGATCATGTCACTTCACTCCTTCCTAGAAGACAGTTAGACCCTGCCTCTAAAATAAACAAATAAATAAATAAAAAGACAGGAAGAAGAACAAGGGCAGCAAATAGAAAATAGTAATAAATAAGGTAGATATTAATCGAACTATGTCAATAATTACCTTAAATGTTAGCGGTCTAAATATACTGCAATGGACTGAATATTTATGTCCCCCCAAAATATATATGATGAAATGTAAGTTCTCAAAATGATGTTATTAGGAGAGAGTGTTTTTGGGAGGGGATTATGTCATGAGAGTGGAGCCCTTACAAATGGGGTTAGTGCCATAAAAGAGACCACAGAGAGCTGCCTTGTTCCTTCTGCCATGTAAGAGCACTGTGAAATTATGGCCATCTATGAAGAAGTGGGCCCTTACCAGCCATCAAATCTGCAAATACCTTGATCTTGGATTTCCCAGCCTCCAGAACTATGAGAAATAAATTTCTGTTGTTTACAAGTAAATCAATTTATGTTATTTTGTTACAGAAGCCCAAAAAGATGAAGACATTCACCAGATCACTCCATTCTCTTCTTGCTTGCATGATTTCTGAGGATACATTGGATTTAATTCTAATATTCTCTATAGGTATTTTCTTTATGGTTCCTCTACAGGTAAGGTGTTTTTTCCCTTTAGCTTCATTTAGGAATTTTTCATTAACCTTTGATTTTCTGAAGTTTGAGTATGTTATGCCTAGGTATCATTTGTTTGTTTGTTTGGATTTTCTTGGCATATATCTTCTTGATGTTCTCTGAGCTTCTCAAATCTGTGATTTGTTGTCTGACATTAATTTGGAGGAATTTTTTTGTATTATTGCTTTAAATATTGCTTCTGCTCCTTTTTCTCTTTCTTCTACTTACAGTATTCCCATTACATGTAATTATCCCACAGTTCTTGAAAGTTTTGTTTTGTCCTTTTTGTTAGTCATTTTTCTTTCTGCTTTTCAGTTTTGGCAGTTTCTGTTTACATATCTTCAAGCTCAGATATTCTTTCCTCAAGCATGTTCAGCCCACTAATGTGTACTTCAAAAGCATTCTACGTTTCTTTTACAGTGTTTTTGATCTCTATAATTTTTTAATTCTTTCTTAAAACTTTCATGTCTCAGGAATTCAAGACCAGCCTGGGCAACATAGTGAAATTCTATCTCTACAAAAAATTAGCCAGGTGTAGTGGTGCATGCCTGTAGTCAGAGCTACTCAGGAGGCTAAGGTGGGAGGATTACCTGAACCTGGGAAGTTGAGGTTGCAGTGAGCCAAGGTCATATCACTGCACTCTGGATTGGGCAACAGAGTGAGACCCTGTCTCAAAAAAAAAAAAAAAAAAAAAAAATTCCACTTCTCTGCTTACATTGTCCATCTGGTCTTACATGTTGTCTATTTTTTCCATTAAAACTCTTAGCATATTAATCATAGTTTTTTATAATTAATATCCCTGATGTGATAATGTCTTAGTCCAGTTACCGTGGTTATAACAGAATGCCACAAACTGGGTGATTTATAGACAAAAGAAGCTGATTTAGAGACTGGGGAGTCCAAGAGTTTGGTGTTAGCATCTGATGAGTGCCTTCTTGCTTCATCATAACATGGGAGAGGGTATCACGTGTCAAGAGAGCTTACTCTTATAACACAGCCACTCGAACAAGAATTAACCCACCACCACGATAGCCATGTGAATTCATTCATGAGGACAGCGGATTAAGTTTCCAACATATGAACTTTTCGGGGACACATTCAAACCACAGCAGTTAGTTGTAACGTTCCTGTCATGTCTCATTCTGGTTCTGACGCTTGTGCAGTCTCTTCAAATGGTGTCTTTTGCCTTTCAGTGTGCCTTGTAATTTGGTTGTGGTGGACATGATGTACTGGGTAAGAGGAGCTGCAGTAAAGAGGCTTCTAGTGATGTAGTGATAAGCTGTGGGGAGAGGGAGCATTGCACAGTCTTCCAGTGAGCCTGTGTCCCTGGACTGTGAACTTCAGCTTGCTCTCGGGTTCCCCAGCCCCTTAGATGATACAGAACAGTTGGAGGGGGATGGAGTTGTATATTTCCCTTGCTCCAGGCAGATCACGCTCTGATAAAACACCAGGTTAGGCCTCTAGTGAAATAATTTCTCCTGAGGGCAGACCGTCTATTAATAATAGAATGTTCCAACCTATTTCAAAATGGTTCCCCTTCTCCTTCCACTGCCAGAAGCATGATGAGATTTTCCCCCTAATATTCGTTGTAAGGACCTGGCAGAGCTCCAGGAAGTAACACTCTCAAGTGTCTCATACCACCCTGCGCCATGACTGGGCTCTGCTGGAGTTCTTAATTCGCAGAGCTGCCCATACTGAGCCTCCTGCAATTTCTCAATTACAGGGTGAACTTTCTCACCCAGCACTGGGTCCTTGGAGGTTTCTGTGTGCTGCTTTCTGCCCCTGGAGGTTGTGCCTCTGTGTTTGCCTGTCTCTCCAATTTGGGGGACAGTGGTTTGCCCGATGACCTCAATTCTCTGAAAGATCTAAGAAGAGGTGTTAATTTTTCTGTTTGCTCAGCTTTCTACTTGTTGCTAGAATGGAGTGCCAATCATGCCTCCTATAGTGACATGTAACCCTCAACTCCAGAGATGATGAAGCATACCAATGACAAAGGAGAAATGCTTCAGCAGTTTTCTGTCAGAGCATTATCCCTTGAAAAAGCTGCTTCTTCCATATTCTGGAAGAGATGGATCTCAACTCAGAGCTCAAGGCAAATGACTTCCTTCAAGGAGAAGGAATAAACAGTCTCAGAAACCATAAAAGACTGCCCCCAGGAGTGTCCCTGAACCTCGGCAGGGGCCACACTTACCTTGCAGAAATAGGTGATTAATGCTCCCAGTACAAACTCCCAACGGTATAGAAAGACAAATAATTGAAAAACAAGTCTCCCTACAAACCCCTGACCCCGAGCTACCTAGTTCTCCTCCCTAGAGGCAAAGCTCTTACCAGATTCTTGTATCTCCTTAACATATATCCTTAGAAGAGCTGTCAAGTGAACATATGTTTAAGTGAAAACCTATTTTAGAAGTGCATTTTCTTAAGGAACTTTAGGGTTAGAAGGAACTTGTGTCAGTCCTTAATTCACAACCTCCATTAGTACTTATTGTTCTCGCACAAAAATCTTTCTCAAAAAAGCCCTTTCCACTCTGAAATAGCTTATTCTACTTTTACTTAGCTCCAGTAGTTTATAAAACATATTTTTTGAAAGTCTAAACTCTGCCACCAAGGGTTTTTTTTTTTTTCTAATCAATCTTTACTTTGACCTCCAAGCCAGAGAAAACAGGTGGTCAAATGCCTTTTGCCTAAGATGGAACTTAGAATATTTGAAGACCTCAGATCTTCACCCTGCCAAATAACCTGTTTTTCCTCCCCTTTCACAGAGAATTTGGTTTTAGAAAATTCAGAGCCACATTCCTTAAAGACAAGACTAAACTCTTATTCAACATACTCAGAAACTTCTTCTAAGAGGATAACCGCTCATCAGAGGAAAAGTTTCTCATGTACAGCTGGCAAAGGGATGGAACCATCTGTGTTATTAAAATTGACAGACACTTACGAGATTTATTAAGGGAAATACTAGAGTCTTAGTACATACTTGCTAATATAGCACACATGAAGGCTTTATCTATAATTTTTGTTGGCCAAGCAGAAATTTCGGTATTATTCACCCTAACAAATTTCCAAGATATTATGAAATAGAATTTTAGGTCCTGACATCACCATTTGTCTCAGATTTAGAAGCGTTGCTGGACAAGAGGGATAAAACATGGCTCTGCCTTGGGTTCAAAGTTGGCCTCTCATACTAGCAAGTATACTTTGGGATCCTGGCCACTTCTTGAGGCCACAGAATCACATTGCTATAAGAGGCAGATACAAGTACTAACCGGCTCATAGGTTATCAGATAAGCTTAGTCTGACCATTGCTTAGCGCAGCAACTGGGCTGCTATTGTCATTCTTATGGTGGTGGCACATGGCACCCAGCCTCTGTCCCGGCCATGATCTGGGACCACCCTCCACAGAGGCTGTGCGCTGGAGCCCTAACTGTGCAGGGCCCTAACTGTGTCAGGCTCCTTATCTCTCTCAAGAGGCCATCATTATTGCCTGCTTGGCCATACAGTTCTTTACTTACCAAGTAACACAGTTATCAGCCCACTCCAGGTACTAGCCAAGGACTACAAAATCAACATGAATGGGCCGGGCGCGGTGGCTCAAGCCTGTAATCCCAGCACTTTGGGAGGCCGAGACGGGCGGATCACGAGGTCAGGAGATCGAGACCATCCTGGCTAACACGGTGAAACCCCGTCTCTACTAAAAAATACAAAAAACTAGCCGGGTGAGGTGGTGGGCACCTGTAGTCCCAGCTACTTGGGAGGCTGAGGCAGGAGAATGGCGTGAACCCGGGAGGCGGAGCTTGCAGTGAGCTGAGATCTGGCCACTGCACTCCAGCCTGGGCGACACAGTAAAACTCCGGCCCCCGAACACAAAAAAAAAACAAAAAAAAAAAAATTCAACATGAATGTCAGCTTTTGTATAAAAAGTTCAAAGGAGAAACGCAAACTTTACATAGATGTCCCAGGAGGATGTTCAGCAAACCCATTCTTCTCTGTTCCCTGGAATCCATCCCAGTATTGAGCTGTGTGTGTGTCTAGTAATTCTTTACAAAAAGCTCTGTTTCTTGTGATGCCATCAGATCACATTGAAGAATATACAAGCCGTACTATGAAGACTGTTGTCTCATATAGTCCTAACGTAGTGAGAACTGATGTTCTAACATACTGTTTTTTTTGGTCACTCAAAGGAGAAATGCCTGTGCAGTCTTACAAACCAGTTGTAGCTTAAATTGATTTGTGTTGTGACTTGTGCACATAGGTCACATTCCCTTGACAGAAAATATAGTTTAGAACCAAATTTGCGGCAGTTGTTAAGTGAATACACACAAGTTTATCATATTTAGGTCTTTTATTGTAAGACTCACTCCTGTCTTCATTTTATGTTCCACTGCTGTGCTTCACATTTGCCTTTCTCTAGTTTTGTTTTTTGTCTCTGTGTTTCTATACGGACTGCTCTCAGCCCAGGTGTGCAGGAAGCACACATGTGCCTGCAGAGCCTTCACGATCTCTGCATCTAGGGGCTGACTTCAACGCACAGTGGCTGTACTGATTCGCTAAAACAAAGGGACAAATTACTTCTCCTAATTCACAGGGAAGTTACAGGTTGTGCGGGCGGTGAGGAGCCTTGTGTCTGTCTGCACTTGCCCTGGTGAAAAACCCACCGTTCAGGCTGCAGGGTGTGAAACCCAGGCACAAACACTTCGCTGGATGCGGAGGAAAGATGCAAGGTTGCTCCCCTTCAGAGACAGCAAAGGGCAGATCTGTAGCTCCACTTACTTCAGGATTATGATTTTTGACAGAGCCGGGAGATCAGGGTTGTTGAATCAGGCCTGAAGGTCCTAGTGAATCTCGTGAAGAGAGGAGGGGTCTGACTGTAACATGGACCTAGAGGACATTCTTACTGCAGGAGAAGCAACAGTGGGGATGGGGTGGACTTGCCAAAGGAATGTAGCTCAAGTTCTTGCAGCCTAAAGCAGCTCAGTTTCTTTCGGCCAAACTTTCGCGAACTTCCCTGGCATTTCTCCTGCGGGAGCTACCGGTGCAGTGGGACACTTAGCCTCTCTAAAAGCATCTCCACAGCTGTTTGTGTCAAGCCTTTATTCCAAGAGCTTCACTTTTGCGAAGTAACGTGCTTCACACATTGGCTTCAAAGTACCCACGGCCGGTTGCAGTAAACATTGAGGAGGCCTGTCTCTGCGCCCAAAGTTGGGTGCCCTCATTTCAGACGATTTCTAGGGTGCTTCACGGGATCTGAAGGACCCTCGGATTTTAGAGCACCACCTCGGACGCCTGGCACCCCTGCCGCGCGGGCACAGCGACCTCCTCAGCTGCCAGGCCAGCCTCTGATCCCCGCGAGAGTCCCTGGGTGCTGCAGGGGAGGTGGGGACCCGAATAAAGGAGCAGTTTCCCCGTCGGTGCCATTATTCGACGCTGGCTCTAGGGCTCGGCCAGTCTGTCTAAAGCTGGTAGAAGTTTGTTCTGTAAAACAAAAGAAGGGAAAGGGGGAAGGGGACCCTGGCACAGATTTGGCTGGACCTCGACATAGGCTGGGCCTGCAAGTCTGCGGGGACCCAGTCCAGAGGGGCAGTGCTGGGAACGCCCCTCACGGAAATTAACTCCTCAGGGCACCCGCTCCCCTCCCGTGCGCCACCCCCTTCCCGCGGGAGAGCGGGTCCCGCGGGGGCCACCGCTGTCCACCGCCTCCGGCGGCCGCTGGCCTTGGGTCCCCGCGGCTGGTTCTCCTCCCTCCTTCTCTCATTCTCCTCCTCCTCTGCTCCTCCCGATCCCTCCTCCGCCGCCTGGTCCCTCCTCCTCCCGCCCTGCCTCCCCGCGCCCCGGCCCGCGCGAGCTAGACGTCCGGGCAGCCCCCGGCGCAGCGCGGCCGCAGCAGCCTCCGCCCCCGGCACGGTGTGCGCGCCCGCCGCGGCCAAAGCGGCCGGAGTCCCGAGCTAGCCCCGGCGGCCGCCGCCGCCCAGACCGGACGACAGGCCACCTCGTCGGCGTCCGCCTGAGTCCCCGCCTCGCCGCTAACGCCACAACCACCGCGCACGGCCGCCTGACTCCGTCCACTATTGATCCGGAGAGCCGGAGCTAGCTCTTCGGGGAGCAGCTATGCGACCCTCCGGGACGGCCGGGGCCGCGCTCCTGGCGCTGCTGGCTGCGCTCTGCCCCGCGAGTAGGGCTCTGGAGGAAAAGAAAGGTAAGGGCGTGTCTCGCCGGCTCCCGCGCTGCCCCCGGATCGCGCCCCGGACCCCGCAGCCAGCCCAGCCGCGCACCGGCGCACCGGCTCGGCGCCCGCGCCCCCGCCCGTCCTTTCCTGTTTCCTTGAGATCAGCTGCGCCGCCGGCCGGGACCGCGGGAGGAACGGGACGTTTCGTTCTTGGGCCAGGAGAGTCTGGGGCGGGCGGGGGAGGAGACGCGTGGGGCACTGGGCTGCGGGCCGGTGGGGAAACGGCCGCCGGGACCTCCGGCGCCCCGAACCGCTCCCAACTTTCCACCCTCACTTTCCCCGCCCCGCTGCGCGGGATCGGCGTCAGTGGGCGAAAGCCCCGTGCGGGTGGGTGCCTGGGGCCGGGGTCCCGCACGTGCGCCCCGCGCTGTCTTCCCAGGGCGCGGCGGGGTGGGGGCGCGCACCCGAGGGGCTGGCGCTGCCCACCCGCCGAGGCTGCGCTGTTTAGGGAAGCTGAGGAAGGACCCCGAAAATAAAGCCTCCCTTCGAACCCCGCGGGACAGGCGGCTTCCTGAGCGAACCTCCCCGCCTCCGCCCTCCGCGCAGGTCTCAAACTGAAGCCGGCGCCGGCCAGCCTGACCCCGGCCCCTCTCCAGGTCCCCGCGATCCTCGTTCCCAGGTGTAGAGTCGCAGCCTCAACCTGGGAGCTGGGAGAAGTCCGCCACCACCTGCGGCGCCTGGGAAGGGGTGGTGCTGGCGGCGGTTAGCTTCCTCGTTGGCAAAAGGCAGGTGGGGTCCGACCCGCACCTTGGGCGCAGACCCCGGCCGCTCGCCTCACCCGGCGCGCCCTCGTCTTGCCGGTCCAGGTATGCCCCCCACCTCCTGGGGACCCGAGATCCCTCCTGGGCGCCCGCGCAGAAAGCCCCGGGCTCTCGTTCGGTGGCCGCCTCGCGGGGACGTCCGGGTCTGCCCCACCTGCAGCCCTTCGGTCGCGCCTGGGCTTCGCGGTGGAGGGGGACGCGGCTGTCCGGCCACTGCTGGGGGGATCGCGGCCTCTAGTGCAGAAGCCCAGGAAGCAGAGATCATCCTGGCCAGCACCACGGTGTTCCAAAATGGGGCTCACAGCAAACTTTTCTCCTCAAAACCCGGAGAGTTTCTTTCTTGGATGTTTCTTTTTGCTGTCTGAAGAATTTGACATTGAGCCAACCAAAATATTAAACCTGTCTTACACACACACACACACACACACACACACCGGATTGATGTCCCTGGTTCAAGTGTGCCAAGTGTCCAGACAGAACATGAGCGAGTCTGGCTTCGTGACTACCGACCATAAACCCACTTGACACGGGAAACATGCCTCGGAAGGTTTAATTGCACAATTCCAGCCTTGAGCTGCGCGGGTTCCAAGAGCCAGGCCCGTACTTGCTGTTGATGTCACTGGCATGGGGAGTTGGGGTTTGGTGCCCAGCGCGGTCGTTGGGGGAGGGGCAAGACATAGAACAGTGGTTCCCAGATCTTGCTGCACGTTAGAATTACCTGGGATTAAAAAAAAAAAATCAAAACAAAAACCAGTGTCTGAATCCCGCCCCCAGACATTCTGATTTAATTGGCACGGGGCAAGACCTGGACATGGGATTTTTTTTAATGCTTTTCATGTGATCTGTTGGGGAGCCAGGTTTGGGGATCACCGGACGGAAGAAGGATTGTTAAAGTCTCCGGAGAGATTACTCGCCAATGCAAAGAGCTCTTTGAGGACATCTGGAATTTTAACAATGTTGCCAAATATAGGAAAGAGGGAAAAGGTGGGGTGTGGTTCCAATAATAAAAGATTCCTCTTTTCATTGAAGGAACTGGTGGAAAGGTTTCTTCTCTGCTGAGCTTGCAGGGCCCCTCCTGCCTGCCTGGGGGCTGACTGCGGGTCCTGTTAGTCAGGTGTCAGCCCTGTCTCTGCCAAAGAGACTCTTCCCTTTATTTTAAATTAAACCCTCAGAGCACCTCCAAAGCATCACTTTTCTCCCTCCAGTGGGGTTCTCATTCTTTGATGTTACTTGCTTGAACACCACTGTTAGTGATTGGAGATTTGTTCCTGAGAAAAATATAAATACCACTTAATTTGCCTGTTTATCCCATATTCACTCAAAACAGAAAGCTCCTGAAGACAGAGAGAGTAGGTGAACAGGCGCTATTCTGTTACAGTAACATAAAAGACTGAATTTTCAGGGGCAAATTATTAAAGTAGGAGATGAGCTCTTTTAACAGAAATTTGTTTGAGACCTGTGTCTATCAAATTCAGTCGATTTTATTCAAGATGCACTTTGTTTAGTGAGGGTTTTGTTTGGTTCTGGGACATGCTAACTTCTGGACTTGCTGCTCTTAGACGTAATGACTGCCAGACACGGTTTCATGCGTCCTAATCCCCACATTAAGCATAAGAGGTGTACACTCTCCTCCTATGGGGGAAACTGAGGTACAAAGAACTAAAGTGACTTTCCCACCGCTGGTAGGAGGCAGATGTGAAACTCACACCAGGGGCTTCCGACTCCAGATCCCTCTCTCAACTTCCAAACTCCACTGCCTCGTCCGAGTTCTGGTTTCAGGAGATCCAAATCAGGTGTGTGCGAATGTCTAATGACAGAGCTGGCAACGGGAAAGGGCCCAGGGAGCCAGCTCATGAAGATGGGTCTGTCTGAAGCTTCAACGCGGGCTGTCCAGCAGTCTGCGTTCCTTCAGAGTTCCTCAGCCCTCTGTTCGGTCACCTTCCATGGAGGCAGCTGCATCCCTAGGTCAGTGAGCATGGAGTGGAGACTGCTTGAGCGGTGCAAAGCAAAGCCCTGCCTCTTACAGAATGAAGGTGCTCTCCAGAAGGGACTCTGGAAAGTATTCCAAGGCGAGTCAGAATTCCCAACTGAGGGAGCTTTGTGGAAATAAGCCTGCCCAGCCCCACTTCTGGAGATGTTCCTATTCAGTACCTCCGAGCTGTCTTAAAGAGAAACCAAAGTGGGGATATTAATGGTATCCGAAGTGAGATCTACCACCCTCCCTCCTCAAAGGAGGTCAGATCTAGAAAGCCCAAGCCTGGCTTGGCAACTGGGACCTATCTTCTCACTCCAGCCCAGGGCGAAGGTGGACAAGTCACTTTGACCCTTCAGGCTTCTGAGCTGTTGTTTCTGAATTCAGTGAATATTTACTGAGTGCATAGAATATGCTAGATATTCTGGGTTAAAGGGTGAAGGGGGGTGAGTTTTAAGGGTTTCTGCTCTTGCTTCCAGATTGCTTTCAAATCTGGAAGGGACACCAGTGGTCTGTGTGTTAGACCCACACGGCTCTAGCACAGAATACAAGAAACTGGCTGAGAGCTCCAATAGGTTTTAACGGTAATTTCTGGCTTCACGTATTTAGTTTCATCACTCATAATTTTTCAAAAACTTCTGGTTTGAAGACACCGATTGCCAAAAGTCCGTTGTGCTGCATAATTACACTTGGTCCACGTGACAGCACTAACATGTTCTGAAATGTTTTTAGAAGTAGTCTCAGTAAAGATGAAGGATTCCTCCCTGTTTGAAAAGAAAATATTCTTTGTTTTTTCTTTGATCCAAGCTCCAAGACTAGCAGCTAGCATCTGAAACTTTTTTGATGAGAGTGACAAACCAACTCTAATATTAAAGGCAACTGATGATTATGGGCACTGAAGGGAAGGTAACCGCAGGCTGGTGCCCTGGAATAGGGATGGGTCACAATGTTGAGGACATTTCGCCTGTTGCAGAACCCACTTGCAACACAGTGTAGCCCTTGCCATGTGACTTGTGTGTGTGTCTGTGGCCTGTGTGTGCGTGTTTTAATTTTGACTTCATATGTACTCTAGTTATGAGCTTATTTAACGTTAGGTTTTACTAATAGGGGTATGTTTTGAGAAAATTTCAAAGTTTTAGAATATGGTTCACCCACATGTTGCTTCCCTATAAATACAATTTTTGAAACAAGATTCTGGGCTGGGCGCGGTGCCTCATGCCTATAATCCCAATACTTTGGGAGGCTGAGGCAGGCGAATCATGAGGTCAGGAGTTTGAGACCATGCTGGCTAACACGGAGAAACCTGGTGTCTACTGAAAATACAAAAAAAATTAGCTGGGCGTGGTGGTGGGTGCCTGTAATCCCAGCTACTCAGGAGGCTGAGGCAGGAGAATCACTTGAACCTGGAAGGCGGAGGTTGCAGTGAGCCAAGATCACGACACTGCACTCTAGCCCGCATGACAGTGTGACTCCGTCTCAAAAAAAAAAAAAAAAAAAACACAGATTCTGTTCCTCAGATTCTTTCCATTTTTGTTTCCTTTTGTCACTTACAGACATTTGAAATTATGGTGATAAACATTTTTAGTCTCAGTTAATTATTACTGGTTTATTCTTGAACCACTAACCCATAGAGAATAGAGTATAAATCTTCACTTGTTCCTGTAGGCCATCCCCATTAAACATCATAGTGTTTTCTCATTCATTCTTTTTCATTTTCCTCCTACAGGGCTGAATTTTCTAAGAAAATTTCAGCAGTTGGCTCTTTGGACAACATCATTAGATTGTCCTCCATTGGGCCCATAGGCACAAGCTGGCCAGTTTGAATTTGGCAAGAATCCAGGCATTGGAACTTATTCAAATAACTAGTTTGCCTGTAATTTTCACTTTTTCAGAGTCATCTGGTAAAGCTTTCTTGCTACACATTTAGATAGATACACTCAATCCAGTTGTCTAGAAAGTTCCTTGAGCCAGTTGGGAGCAGGAGGGGTAGCTGGGGCCTGGAACATTGGGGACGTGTTTACTGAGCCCCTAGAAAGTAAGTGCTAGATTTAACATTTCAAACCCTGAAGGCCCTGAAGTTCAGTATCAGATGACTGGTCCTGTGGACTGAGCATCTGTGAATTGCATATGCTTAGAATAAATTTTACTCCCACCAGTTTCAGCAGCTTGCTTTAGCAAGCAGTATGAAAGCACTAACATGGGGGAGTAGAATTTCTCTCTCTGATCGAAGTTGTGTCTCGTTCTGGTGGGTTTTCAGGGAGAGACCCGGAGTCCAAGTGTCCTTTCTGAATATATCTAGAACTTCTCATTAACAAAAGACTCAAGTTATAATTTAGGGGACAACGCACCCAATGAGAATGCCTTGCGGACAGCCCTAAGTACACCTGCAATTACACCATTACTAGCGGGGCAGCACACATGGCCCTGACTTAGTTTAAATAATTACATAAGTCAACCATGATTGTTTGCCCTTTGAGTAGAAGGGCAAGTATTGGTACCTGTTACAACTTAGGCTTTTTTTTTTCTTTATGTTTGAGCCATCATGAGTGATTTACACTGTTCCATCCATATGTTGAGATGTAAAAATAAATTAGACTTGGTACTTGCCCTTAAGTGTCTGGAAGTCAACTGGAGGAAGAGAAAGCTAGAGATAATAAGTGTGAAACAATGTCACAGAATTAATGACAGAACTCTTCCCAGGACAAAGGATGACTTTTGAATTCAGTCTTTGCCTTTAATTCTACACGGGGAGGAGAGCACGTTTAGCCACAAATGGAAGGGATTGCTCATTTGAGCTATTTGGTTATATGGTTATTTCCCCAGAGAATAGGTTGTGGAGGACATTGCACAAGCAGTGCCAATAGGAGCAAAGTTCTTGAGAGTGCTAGTAATTCAAATGGCAGGAAGAGAAGGAATAAATGGTAAGGCTACCTACAGTTCACAGAGAGCTCCATCCTGTGGCTTTGGATTTTGTCCTGTGTGAAAGAGAAGTGACTGTGAACTGACATGCTGTGTTTGGTGTTTTAGAAAGATGGCTGCAGCTGTGGTTTGGGGAATGGACTGCAGGGGTGGCACTGGAAACAGGGAGGTTTGTCACTATTACCAGAGACAATGAAGCAAGAGCAAGGAAGATTTAGGACAGGGGACTCTGGGACTGATCAGGAGGCAGAACTGGTTGATAAGTATATGTAGCAGCATAAGAAAGACAAAAGCCCAGATTGACACCCAGGCTTCTCACTTGGAAGCCTGGATAGATCCTGAATGCAATCACAAAGGCTGGGAAGTCAATGGGACTGCAGAGAAGGGAAGGGCAGGGAGGGGAAGGGCAGGAGAGTGCAATATGAATATTCAGCTTTTAGGTGTATTGAGCTTGAATTGCTCAGATGGAGAAGTCCAAGAGGCAGTAGAATACAGTGGTCCAGAGCACAGGAGAGCAATGTGGCTTGAGCTGTCATTTGCTCACATATTTCTATGTCAGTTACTTGTCTTAGGTCACAGAACAACTCCTCCCCTCACAGTCTCCTGGCTCTCCCTGTCTCATGCTCACCATCAGCATCAAAATTGAGCCACACCAGGGGTTCTGGATACCAGCTTCTCTCTAGGTGAGGTTGCTATAGTCAGCAGGTGATTAGCTGCAGTTATCGGCCACTCGTAATATAATATATTGTGCATATAAGTGTACCAGGAGTCATGTTTGTATATTGCTACAAATCCTCAGAATGGGGATCTCTTGTTCCCTGCTTAAGACTGCATCACATTACTTGGTTTTGTACATTAGTGACTGAACCCAAAAAAAGTGGGAGATGGTTTTTTTCTTTTTTCTTAAAGCAGTAGCTTTTGAACCTTGATCATGCCTTGTAACCAGCTGAGGGGCTTTTGAAAAAGAGGGTGCCTTACTGTGCCCCAGATCAGGACAATCAGTATTTCTGGGGAATAGAACCTGGCACGCACACATTTCTTAAAGCTCCCTTGACAATTCTGAGGAGTGGATTAGGTGTTGTATGTAGCTTGTAACAGAAGGAATCTTGTCTTTGCTCTCAGACCCCCATTTCTTACTCATCTCATGAGCTCCTTTGAGATCCAGAAACAGTTGCATATTTAGTAAATCAGTTCCAGAGTCACATTTTATTTCACAAGTTAGTCCATTAAAAGTTTCCTACAGTGAGGAAGTAGCCAGAAAGAACACGCCGTCCCTCGTCTTTTTTATAACTATAGGGTCTGGCTCGACAGAGCAGGAGCATCGCCATCTTGGACAAGCCCATCATCCTAAAGTTCACCTTAATAAAAAAAACTGCCTAAATTCAAAGGGCATCAGCCTAATGACTAAGGTCAGCATGACCATAAATCACAAATAACATCTCCAACCAGAAACGTTCCAAACTCCTCCCAGACCAGAGATATGCTAGCCTCGACCAGAGACATGCTAGCCCCAAGATAACCCCCCTCTGGCTGGGAAGATGCCAGTCTCGAGATAACCCCCCTCTGGCCGGAAAGATGCCTTCCCCAAGATAAACTCCCCTCCTCCCAGTGATATTCCAACCCTGCCATAAAACTTCTCCCTCACACAGGCACATTCCAAGCTTCTGATATTCCCCTCACCCTAAAACCAATATATACTCCTAGTCTGTAAGAGAGAGCGCTCCTGACCAAATTGGCCAGGAGCACCTCTCAGGTTTTAACTAAAGAAAACCTGTCTTTAACTGCCAAAAAAAAGAGAAAAAAAAGTTTTCTGCAGTGGCTGTCAGCGGGCCCAGCATGGCAGCAGCACCTGAGAACCTGTTGGAGATGCACACTCTCGGACCCCACCCTGGCCTCTGAGTAAGATACTGGAAGGGCAGGCCCCGGTCTGTGCACACAAGTCCTCAGGGAGGTTCTGACTGATGCATGCCAGAGTTTGAGAACTGCTGATAAACTCCAGGCACATCGCATGCTGGGATCTAGATACACCAAGGGAACAAAATAACTGCACTTGTCCTCCAAGGACCGACATATCTTCTGGAAGGACTGAGAAAGAGAGAGACATACATGATCACTGCCTGTAATGCAATGTTTTATAACAGATGTGATTTGGGATTTCAGTGGGAGCCCAGAAGGGGGACTGACTAATTCAGACTCTGCGACAAGGGGAGTTTCTCAGAAACAGAATGCTTAGCTGGGCCTCCAGGCACAGGGACAGGAATGAGGAAATACTTGTAGGCCCTGTGCTCCTTCAGCAAACCCTCAGTTTCTTGTTATTTTTATAAATGCAAACATCTTATTAAAGTAGATGCTAAGGCCTTAGAATTTCCTGCTTTATTTTTCTAAATGACCATGGGAACCTTGGAATATCAAAGGTAAAGTGCAACATATTTTGCATTTAAAAATTAAAATGATCCTTTTTTAAAGTAGCAACCAGATGTGAAAAATTGGACTAGAGTCTAGAGTATAGTTGATAGCTTTAACTTTCTCCCCAACAGCACGATTTTCCCTGAAATGTGTTATGAATAAGTAAAATGACTACTTCGCATCCTTTAACTCTTCCTACAGACATCTAAGAGAGAAATGAAACAAAAGTTTGCATAGTTCTAGACACGATAAATACATGTGAAATCACACAACTCAGAAAATGTCCCTTAAATTAATTGAGCCATTGGTACTTGTGAATTAGAAGAGACATCTATTTTCTGATTCACTGTTGAAAGTTGTACAGCATTACCTATTTATTTGCAGAGATCCTCTGGAAACAAATAGGTAGATTTGTAGCAAATAAAGAGTAGAGTACAGCTGCTGGTGTTACCTTGTGCATTCATGCCTTTATGTAAAATACACACACACACACACACACACACACACACATACACATATATATATATGGAAGTAAAGACCACTGCTTGCTTTGCAGTTGTTTTAAGAGCGTTCATGAAGGATTTTATTTTATAAGCAGAAATATGATATCTAACGATTTTACCACTACGTACTTGCAGGCCGGCGCACAGCAGATGACGTCATGATTGTTTTAGCAGTCCTATCGTTTTACTTATGATGTCATTACAACCCTTTGCTAAAATTTCTTTCTTTTACTCCAGGTTTTGGATAAAACTGATGCATGGCACATAGTCTCTCTGATAAGACAAACTGGCATTTGTATGTGAAAAACTGTGCATGCAGCGTCTCTACTGATACTCAAATTGTCCATTATTTTAGTGCCTGGAATAAAAACAAACCACTTAGTGAATTTGTGCAGGTCCTTAAGGACAGGCAAAGGTGTCCTGAGATTTTCGGATCATTGTATACCAAATTTTAGAAAGTGTTTCAAAAACATTTTTTTAATTTCAAAAACCTGGTTTTGTTTATTTACCAGCAAACATTGAATACCCGAAAGCTTTTGGGAGATTTTATTACAATGGTTTCTCTTCACTTACAAAATTATCTCCTAGTTCATTCTCATACACTGTAAGCCATTGTAAATGCTTCAAATTTTGCTGAACAAGATGAACTAGACAAACTATTTTAAGTTTGCTCTAGTGCTAACTTGCAAGATCTAATGGCTCCAACTAGATTTTTAAACTAAAGTATATTTTAATATATTATTAGAAAGTTAAACAATTATCTGTTTATAGGTAACAAAAACCCCAGAACCCCAATGTCAGATGTCATCCACTTTTGATTAACTCCAAATATATGACAGATAAACAAAAGGTGGTTGGCTGGGCGCGGTGGCTCATGCCTGTAGTTTCAGCACTTTGGGAGGCTGAGGCAGGCGGATCACGAGGTCAGGAGTTCGAGACTTGCCTGACAAACATGGTGAAACCCCGCCTCTACTAAAAATACACACACACAAAAAAAACCTTAGCTGGGTGCCTATAGTCCCAGCTACTGGGGAGGCTGAGGCTGAGGCAGGAGAATCGCTTGAAGCTGGAAGGTGGAGGTTGCAGTGAGCTGAGATCACTCCACTGCACTCCAGCCTAGGCGACAGAGCAAGACTCAGTCAAAAAAAAAAAACACAGGTGGTCATTGAAGAATTATTGTGTCACCTGTTGTTTTCTAACGTACTAATTTTGAGGAGCTTTTAAATAGAGTGCACTATAGAACTTTTTATTGGCTTCAATCTGCTACAATGTTAGTAGAGAATCAGAAACCTTATCCTTTTTTTTTTTTTTTTTTTTTTTCCTGAGACGGAGGCTCCCTCTGTTGCCCGGGCTGGAGTGCAGTGGCGCGATCTCGGCTCACTGCAAGCTCCGCCTCCTGGGTTCATGCTATTCTCCTGCCTCAGCCTCCCGAGTAGCTGGGACTACAGGCACCCGCCACCACACCCGGCTAATTTTTTTAGTAGAGACGGGGTTTCACCATGTTAACCAGGATGGTCTCGATCTCCTGACCTCGTGATCCACCCACCTCGGCCTCCCAAAGTGCTGGGATTACAGGCATGAGCCACCGCGCCCGGCCCAGAAACCTTATCCTTATAGATACTTAATGATTTTTTAAAAATTTCTGATGACATTTATGAGTTAGAATACTGTATTGCTCTGTTTTCTTTCTTTACTTCCCTTTCTTCTTCCTTCCTTGCTTTCTTCTTCCCTTCCTTCTTTCTCTTTCTCTCTCCTTCTTTTTTGCAAGCTGTTATGAATTAGCCTTCACAGAAAAAGAAAAATTTTGATAAATAACTGGAAATGAAACTTAGCAAAGGACCGCAGATGAAAAACTTTGTCAAATGACTGTAAAAATATACTATACAATTTTTGAAAGTTAGAAACTACCGAACACTCAGTATTCATGGTTACACAAGTATGCATACACATGTATGGTCCCTGAAAAGTGGTGTTGCTAAGGGAGTTTTTCTCAGAACATGGCTTAACATATTTTTTTTCTGTAATTTGTTGTTAGTTATCATGGAGAGAGAAAACAGGTTAGAGTCTCCCCTCTCAGTTTCACCTTCCATAAAATAGTTAAACTAGACGATCCTCAGACTCCTTCCAGCTGAAAACATCTGTGAAATTAAAAACAAATCTAAATGTATGCAAGATATATATTTAAACATGCTGGTAATAAGGGTGCTGTCCCTATAATTTAGATGCTAAAACATTGATGTCATAATAATAACACCACCTCGCATTTGTACAGCACCTCATAGTTTACACAATGCCTTAACATCCTTCTGTCTGAGCCTCCTACAACCCCACAGGATTGGGATAGCTTTCCACACTGGGAGGTGAGGGACCCAGGCTCAGAGCAATTCTGCAGGTGTCCATAATCACCAGGCTGGTGAGCACTGGGCGCTGCGTGCTCTCCTGCTACACAGCACTGTCTCTCAACATGCAGGTCAAGGTTCCTTATTCCTCCTTCAAAACATCATTGGGTTTTTTAGCTATTGATGCCCCTATCACTTTCAGTTTATTTGTGAATCAAAGGCTAAATAAAGTATTCCTCAAAATTTGTTATACTTCTATTACTAATGCCTAATGCCCCTCACAATTTCTGTATGTTTCTGTGTATTTCTGCTCTGTTTTGGCTCCTTTCCCAGTTTTCTTTTTTGTTATGAAGTAGTTTTTAGACTCATCTCTTCTGCATGTGTTATAACTGCCCATTCCATAAGATACAGGGCAGTGAATTTGTGAGCCTTGAAAATATTTACTTTAGAAATGAGAAGTACGACTTTTCAACGTTGTGTCATCAACTTCTGTAAATTTTCCAGACCTATAAATACTTGCAGGGAAAACAAAATGAGGGGAGAAGGCAACTTGACTTAGCAGTTGGGTCAGTTAGCAATGCTTATGGCAAACTGTAGTAATTCCCTTACATAGATCTGTAAGACTCATTTCTATGGTTTAAACGAAGGCATACACTTAACCTCATTAGGGTGTGAAACAGCTTTTACAAAAAGAGACAAACTTAAGTAACAGTGTGGCCCTCCAAGAGTGTTCATTTTCCATATCATACCATTATAATAAGCCATTCTGGCTGGGATTTACTTGCAAGCATTGACTTTTAAGAAGAGATGGTTACACACATCAAATTATTCACTTGGAGGCACTTTCTGGGTTGAAAGGAATGGAATGGAGAGTGTGGCAGTGAGAAGATCTATCAGTGATGGTGATGTGCCTCTCCCAGAAGAAATTTCAAAATGCAGTGTTCGTTTTCCTCCACAAGAAAGGAAGAAACTGTTTTGTTATTGTTTATTCCTAACATAGTGGAAACTTTTCCATACTCTGGCAGAAATTTCCAAAAAGCAGTTTTCTATTTCATGATTATAAAGTGGCAAAGGGAAAAGTCCTGCACTCCAGCTGAGCAGTGGATCTCCGGTTGTTATCTAGGTGCTGTAGGTTTAGAGAGTACTGCCAGGAGAACACATCGATTTTTCAGGCCTGTGATGACGTGTCTCTTGTTGAATAAGTAAACCCTTCCAGTAAATAGACAGTGAGTGTATTGATTTCAGGGTGGCTTTAGTCACTGAACCTCTAAGTCTTGCAAAGGTTACTTGGGTAAAAGCATCATTATTTTACCTTCGGTCAACAAAAATCTACCTAGCCAAGGCAGAACAGAAAGTCCAGCAACATGAAGGACAACATGAAGAATCAGGTAAGTTGCCTACTCTTTCACTTCACTTTCCACGTTTAGAGATTCTTGTTTAGATGCAGAGTAGTGACACGCCTGGTGTCGGGGAGAGACAGTTGAATGAGAAAAGTCCCAGAAGGGCAGAAGACTTGGGTGATTATCTGAGTCCATCTTTCCTTATCGCTGGACAGAGTTCTTAAAGTCTTGGCTAGGAATGCTAGGCTTTTAGGTTTGTTGGGCAATGGCTATTAAATGTTCATAATGTTGCTCAGTTGCAAAAACAAGACATTCAAACTATAGCCAGGGAGATAAGTAGTCATGAACTCAAGGCCTAAACTCTGCTGATGGAGCCAATGCGAACTGGGTGCTAAAGCAAGGAGACTTGCCAATATTATATTCTTTGGGGTTTTGTGTTTTTATTCCCATTTTGGAGAAGGAAAATATTAGCATTCCTCTGACTTGATGCTGGGCAGACATTAGGCACTCTTTTTCCTCCCACAATTGTCTTCTTTCACTAGGTGACAAGGGAAGAGGTAGCATGAGGTGGTGGTCACAGGTGAGAGGGGCTGTTGTGAGCACAGGCATGTTGAGTGCATGTTGGTCACCTAGTAGAAGTTTTACAGGCTTGGTGACTTCTGAACACTGTTTTCGAGGTTGATTTTTAGTTGAGAGAACCTCTAGGTACCACGTAATGTGATAACAGTAGTACTGATCTCACAATTGCCCTATGTCCCATTCGCAGGATGTTCTGCCAAACCGTCCTTATAGGCAGACAGAGGATGATTAAATCATTCATCCCATCTCTGTCTGAGGAAGCAGCTTAGCACAGCACTGTGGAGGCTAAATGGGCCTTAAGGGAAAAAATGATGTCTGAAGATGCATTTTATTTCAAAAAGAGTTTGCTCCCGTGAAGTTTCACTCTCTATGTAGAACGGCACCAGCGCACCCTTTTCCTGGGCCTCTGCATGTGTGGCAAGTAGCGGCCTGGCAAGATTCAGGTCAGTGCCAGCGTCCCGGGGAAGTGAATGAGGACGCAGATGACCAGGATGTGTTCGCAGTTTGACACATCTGACTCCCAGATCAGGGACCGCTAACTCTGCTGGCTGGTTAAGCTGATGATTCTATCTTTGCCTGGTTCTCTGACTGTCTCATGCTTTCTGTTATTATTATTATTTTGTAGCAGATATTTCTGCTCATTTGTCAATCATATATGCATCCTGGATGGTATAGAGTTGATTCTCCTAATGAATCAGTGTCCCTTTGTATTTTTTTCTGGCCATAAGAGAGAATATATATGTCATTTATTAAAAATGAAGAAAATGTTCAGGAGTTTCTTGACTCAGGGAGGGAAAAGGGATACTCAGGGCACTTTTTCAGCCAGGAATTTACTACCTTTGTAGGGTTAAGGGGACTCACCATGCTGGAAGTCAAAATAAGCCACCAGTGCCAAGTGTTCAAAGCCCTTAGGATCATAATGCTCTTAAAACAAAGTCTTCAAGGCTTGAAAACTTCCACTGGTTCTCAGTATGTCCCAAATTGTGATGTCTATGAGTGATTTTCTCAATCTGAAAATTTTTATAGCAGACTAAACAATGCAGTAGGTCAGTGATTCTAGGACTAATCATTAACATTCAATAGATGACTTTTTTGTTCTAGAAAAAGCAGCAGCTTTCCATTTACTCTCTTATTTTGATGGTAAATTCTCTGTAGGTAGAAAAAGCAAAATGTGGACATGGGACTAACATATGAATACACAAAGCAAATGTACCAAACAAATCTTAAGACCTGCCTTGTGGTGTTTTGTTTTTGTTTTAATTAAAGTGACTTGTTAGCCTCACTCCCTATGAAGCACAGGGAGGTGACATGACTTGCGCAGGGCAGACTCTGCCACATGCCCCAGCCTTGAACTCAGGCCCCACTGAGGGCTGCAGGGGAAACCGGCCATGCTGAGCAATGCCTGTGGGTATCGGTTTCCTCATCTGCAGAATGAGGGTAGGCCTGGTGCTTATCTCATAGGGTTGCAGAGGGGATTCAGTGACAGGGTGGTGTAGAGGCTGGAGCGCGCCCCATGTGTGCACAACAGCCCTCCGACTAGGGGAGGCAGACCTGGACTCTCACCAGTGAGCCTGTGTTCTCCATGGCTATATGACTGTGCCCCAGACGTCCTTCCCATGGTCTGGACCCTAGGAAGTCGCCAAGAGCCAGAAAGGAGAAAGGCTCCACTTGGTGATCATCTTTGGTGATCATCCCTTGCCTCCTTGGCTGGACTCTCAGATGACATCCCAGCAACCCTCACTTTCCTTCCCTGGTGGGTCTCACTTTCCCTCAAGATTGTTGCTTTTTTGTTTCCTGCATAGTCCTGGGCCAGTTTTGATAACCCTCTTCATTTCATTTCAGAAACCCTGATGCTTTCTTCCTGTGCTCTTTTTGCCTTAGGACTTTTACTATGACGACTGTGAATGGCCCATTTCTTGTTTTTTTCTCTTGCTTCACTTTCTCCCCCATCATCACTAAAGCAAACATGGCAGTGATGGCCATGCACACTTTCCAAGGGTCCAGCTGTATATCCTCATGGTTCCCCAGGTGCCTGGACCATCTCACGAGGAGGGAGGCAAACACACCCTACCTGGCCCTTTCCGCAATGTTTCAGCTTCCTCAAGTGAGAAAAGAAGGAACTTGTATTCCCCCTCTCCATTATTGTTTTTGCTTTGTTTGTTTTGTTTTGTTTTGTTTTGTTTTGTTTTGAGACAGAGTTTCACTTTGTTCCCCAGGCTGTGGTGTAGTGGTGCGACCTCGGCTCACTGCAACTTCCACCTCCCGGATTCAAGTGATTCTCCTGTCTCAATCCCCTGAGTAGCTGGGACTACAGGTACCTGCTACCATGCCCAACTAAGTTTTGTATGTTTTGTAGAGACGGGGTTTCACCATGTTGGCCGGGTGCCCATTATTATTTGATCTGGAATTAATGGAGCTACTGCAGGAGTTGCTTGATTCACTGATGACTGGTGTTGAGCCAGTCCACACCCACACCCAGGGACTGTGGCTGTCATCTGGGGTCCATCCTCAGAAATTCCTGTCTCTTCACCTAGTGTATAATAAGGCCTGCACGTGTTATATGGAACTGTAAAGAAATGTGTCGACCATCTGTCCTTTCTCTTTATCTGATTATTTATCATTGTTCTCAAATTTGCAAATTAATAGACTGATCATAAATTAATGCATGCTGGAGACTTGCTGTTTCCTACTAGCAGCATATAAAAGTCATTTTTAAAGTTGTTTTAAATCTGTGAGTAAAAATAAATTGCTTTGCTGCAAGAAACACCAAAAATGGAAAAGCTAACGGTTCAAAGTTGGTAATTTATCTTATGGACATTGCTAGTGGCATAGTTGCCTTAAACAGTGAGAGGATTTATGAGATATTTAATTTGCAAATGGGATGAAGGGTGGTCTAACCTTTGTCCCGTGTTCACCTTCCACGAGATCCTAGAGGTTGTAGAGCACAGTAGTGACATGTGACACACTTGAGAGTGCCTGTTCTGTTTGGAAACCTGGAAGCTATGAAGGGAAGTGGCCTTTGAGCTTAACCTATACGCCTTGGGAGGCAAAACCTTTTATTCTCTTTAAATATTCACTTTAGGGTAAGCATTTTTTTAGGTGCTAGGAACAGGGAAAAATGTGTGGTTAGGAAGGAAGAAAGAAGAAAGTTAACTGTTGTACATTCCCTAGGTAATGTTTTTAAGCATTGTTATTCATTTTCAAAACGTTTTATTTATTTGAACTTAATATTTTGATCTTATTTTTTCAATTTCTTTTAACAGACAGGATGAGTTTTTTACAGTCATATTACTTAGAAATTATATTAAAAATGGCCGAATGTGGTGGCTCACACTTGTAATCCCAGCACTTTGGGAGGCCGAGGCGGGTGGATCACTTGAGGTCGGGAGTTCAAGACCAGCCTGGCCAACACGGCAAAATCCTGTCTCCACTAAAAAACAAACAAACAAACAAACAAAAAACTAGCCACGCAAGGTGACAGGTGCCTGTAACCCCATCTACTAGGGAGACTGAGACACGAGAATCACTGGAACCCAGGAAGCAGAGGTTGCAGTGAGCAGAGATTGCACCACTGCACTCCAGCCTGGGCGACAGAGCAAGACTCTGTCAAAAGAATAAAGAAATCATACTAAAAACAAAACAGAATGCTGACCACCTTATAGAAATAGAAATAGTGGTTTGCTGTGATAGCAAATTTTCTTGTTAACTTTTTATTTTTAAAGAATTGCACATTCACAGGAAGTTGCAAAAAATCTACTGGGAGGTCCTATGTACCCTTCCCCCAACCTCTTCCAGTAGTAACGTCTTAGTAGCAAAGTTTCGTGTATTTATTTTGATATCATTATCTAAGTTTGACATCAAAATATTAACCTAAGCCAAAAGCCCACTATTTTAATTACCTAGTGATGCAGTGTTATAGAACTCATAGCCTTTCACAATATTACTTGGAAGTTAATTTTCTTAAGGGAAATGTTTTTGGTCTTTAAGGTTTGGAGGCCATAGAGGCATGAGGAGAAATGGGAGGAGGGAGAGAGAGCTAAGATAGATAAACAGACAGAGATGGGGAGATCCATTGATTCGTTGAACAAACCAGATACTTCCTTAGAGTTTTTGGATTAACTTACATGAGCTAAGTGTATATTCTGTTCAGATCACAAATGTTCAAGTTTGTGTGTGTGTGTGTGTGTGTGTACCATTCTACCCATCCTGTATTTATTGTCCTGTATTTGGTCTGTTCTGCCTTCTTTATTTTCAGGATAGGTGTCCTAAATGAGGGTCTTTGGAAAGCTGGTGATGCCATGTTCCCCATTTCAGGTGCTCCGTGCTCAAATGTATTCATTTCTTCAAAAATTCAGGGAGTGTACCCTTTTGTACACTTTCCTATGTGTATATGATACCATTATAAAAATCTTAGCAATATATATGGTTCCCCTGAACTCCCAACCATCTGGTAGAGAAGATAGAAAACCTACAGAAGAGGCTAAGATTTTATTAGAAAATTCAGCTTCTCGACGGAGGTTTTGGACTTTAAAGTCAAGGCAAAGCGTCTATTCTTTCTTTTGATATAACTAGTAGCTAAAAGATCTCTTAAATTCAAAGTGGCCCTCCTCTTACTGTTACTGCAATTGACTCTTAATTACAAATTATATAAAAAATAGGGTTTGAAATACTGTAGCAACAAAGTAACATATCCCTGCTCCATTACACAGATAAAACCTCTAAGGAACGCCTCCTCTCTTAACAGGCATTAACCAACTGCAGAAACTACAGAAGGACAGGGCTATTTGGGAATAACTACAGCTTCCTTCCCTGTCTGTTCCCTCCCATCGTCAGGCTTCTGTGGAGCCATAATCAGAGCAACATAGGGAGAGGGAAGAGAAAATAAACCCCTTGGTGAAGGAAAGTTCCCAATTCACTGAGCAAACATGGGTACTCTTGTTTGTGGGAGCTCCCAGGGCCTCCCAGCTCACCCAGCATTCTGAGCCCTGATCCTTACACCATTTGTATTATGCAACCATAAATGATGTTTGCGGTACCAGCAGGGACAGTTTATTTTAATAGATTGGTATAACTTGGCAGAATCTTATCTGCATGTTTCATCTTGGATTTTTAGCTCAGTTCAACTCAATAGGCATGCGTCAAATGTCTACTGCAGACTGCACACCGAGAAGCTGCTGGGTACAGGGTTACATGGATAGAAAATATAGCCTCTGCCCCCTTAGGAGCCTATAATTCAGATCCCCATTCTTTCCATCCCATTCCCCCAAGCAAGAGTTTACCTAATGTGGTTTGCGAGAATTTAAGAGCTGAAAAGGTGGTCCGGAGAAACCAGAATGGGTTCACTAAAATGTGTCTATATAATTAAGTGTGATGTAGCTTTGCAGCACACTTCACAGCTTCCTCAGAGCCTTCCACACGCGGTGTCTCATTTGAATACTTTTGTGAGGATAGCCTCATTCCCCTCAGTGAGCTCTTCATGGAGTGATGCAGTAAACAGCAAGCCCCACATTTCTATGCTCACGGAGGACTAAATTCGCCTTGAAAATAGTCTCTTCACATTTCTAAGTTGACATCAAAAATCGGTTATTATAAAAGCCTGAGCCTGAAGAGATGTAATTTCAATTATTTGTTAAAGCTGACCTTCGTTGTCAAAGCAATTAGTCAACTCAGATTTACTTTCTCCCAGATAATAGATTTTGACTTCTTTTTTTCTGATTAAAAAACTTAATACCTTCCTCAGGAGATCTCAGTTCTGAATGCTGATTCTAACTAAGATGGATATTTTGCTACATGCTGGGAAGAGGGGTACTGAGGCATGCCGCGATTCCACGCCAGTGTTTCCAGTTAGTCGGGTGCCTCTGCACTCCCAGTGTTCCAGCGCCAAGTTAGTTGCTGTGTACTCCGGGCTGTCCCTATACTAGAGTTCTAAAACACTTAACGATTGCAGATAGGAGGCAGGATTTCCAAAACCTTGATTCTGAAAAGCCACAGGAGGGAGATAGAGAAGGGGAGGGTGGAGCCACGGTACATTCAGGTGGGTCAGTTTTTGGAAATAGTACAAATTGGAGGTGAAAACCTGGAAATTGATCTGTCGTTCCCATACTTCGTGCTGAGTCCTTGTGGACCCACAGAAACACACTCGCCCCAGTTTGAAGGCTGCTAACTTGATTCCAAGGACACCAGCGAGGTGGTAGTGTGCAAAAGACATGTGAGGAAACTTTGGAGGAGTCTCACCCTGCTTGGAGCACGTGGCCCCTACAACAGTGCAGCCTCCAAAAGAGAGAAGATGTGGACTGTTGAGGAGCCAGGTACGGTGACTGCTGCTGGATGGAGCTTGTCCCACCAGAGGCTCGCTTGTTTCATTGAGCACCTGCTATGTGCTTGTGGGATGCAAACATACATGTGGTCCCTGCCCTCAGGTTGATAGGTAGGGGTGGAACAGTTATGAAACTGCTCTAAAGTCATTTTCTCAAACTGGGAGTGACAAATATATCCACTGGGCAAAGACTGAGAATTTTATAAGATTTTTAATTTTTATTTATTCACATTGAGGAGAATGTAAATTATTTTGAACTTATGTATAGATTTCACCATTTGATAGCAATAAATCAGTCCTTGTGTGTGTGTGTGTGTGTGTGTATGTATGATAAACCTCACTTTACAATATTATTATTTTAAATAGTTACTTGCATCTTAAGGAAATTAAGAGGACAAAAGAAAAGCTGCTGTTTTATATGTATTCACATATTTACAGGGTGCTTCCCCGCTGGCAGGTGCTCTGGTTCTGCACTGCCTGTTGTCCCTTGCCTGAAAATGGTTGCCTGCAATATTTTGCTCAGTTTTCTGGTTGTTTACTATGGCAGAGGAGGGTAGATCTGGTACCAGTTGGTAATGGCCAGAGGTAGAAGTCTGTGGTTGAAATTTGTATAACATGGAACCTTAGTTCCACAGTTAATGCTATTCACACTGGAACCCATGGAAACTATTTTTCTGTGAAAAGCGCCCACGCATTATGAAATCTGAGATCCATCACTATAAATGTATGTAGACCCTGGATACAGTGGGAGCTCAGAAGAGCAAATCCGTTGGTTGCCTTGCTCAACATATTTTACTAAGGGCATCAGTAAGGCTTTCTATGACCTGCTCCTTCAATGCTTGGTTGACATTTGGGGAGCAAAGATAAACTAAGGATTCTAAGCTCTGTCCCGTGATGCTGTAAGGGGAGCCTCGAACCTCCAGGTGGAGGAGCACAGAGATGACTAGGACGGTGGAAGCCTGCAGGAGAGCTGAACACCTGAGGACACTCAGTGGGAAGACCAGGACCTCTAACGTCCATATCTGCTGCTCAAGGCTGGCAGAGAGAAGAGGGTTTGTGATGACAAAAGGTGGTAAAAGGCACAAGGAGGCACAAAGCATTTCAGGTCCCAAATCCCAAGAGGAATGTGCTTGGGTGAGGGAGAGCTCCTCCATGGCTGGAGGCGTTCAGAGACCAGGCAGTCACTTGTGGGTTTGTGATTAGAGTGAGGTTCATTTATAAAGGGAGTGAGAAGAGAAGCTCTGTGAATACTTGAGTATATCAGTAAATAAGAAATAAATAGGCCAGGTGCAGTGGCTCACGCCTGTAATCCCAGCACTTTGGGAGGCTGAGGCGGGAGGATCATGAGGTCAGGAGATCGAGACCATCCTGGCTAACAAGGTGAAACCCTGTCTCTACTAAAAATACAAAAATTAGCCTGGCGAGGTGGCAGGCGCCTGTAGTCCCAGCTATTCAGGAGGCTGAGGCAGGAGAATGGTGTGAACCCGGGAGGTGGAGCTTGCAGTGAGCCAAGATCGTGCCACTGCACTCCA